>NC_062284.1:142166026-143416026 GCF_902655055.1 Lutra lutra
CCCGTCTCTAACACGGCGGCCCGCCTCTAACATGGTGGCCTGTCTCTAACACGCGGCCCGTCTCTAACACGGCGGCCCGCCTCTAACATGGTGGCCTGTCTCTAACACGCGGCCCGTCTCTAACACGGCGGCCCGTCTCTAACACGCGGCCCGTCTCTAACACACGGCCCGTCTCTAACACGGCGGCCCGTCTCTAACACGGCGGCCCGTCTCTAACACGCGGCCTGTCTCTAACACGGCAGCCTGTCTCTAACACGGCGGCCTCTCTCTAACACGGCAGCCTGTCTCTAACACGGCACCCTCTCTCTAACACGGCAGCCTGTCCAATTCCCATCTTCTTGAAGGGAAGGGATCTGGAGAAATAATGAGATCTGACCTCATTTAAATTGCAAGGTGCCTTGAGGATGAAGTGTGTAAGGATCAGCCCGAGGGCTGTCATCTCAGGGCCCGAAATTGCTTATCGGGTGATAACGGCAGCTGCGGAGGCTGTGGGAACTCTGAGATGGCAGTTTCCGTGGGATGCTGGGGGGCTCACTCTAAAAGCCCAAGGTGGGGGTTGCAGGACCTCCCTTGCTCAGGCTCTGTCCCTGACAGGCTGGCCGGGAGCCCCAGGCGGCCCACAGAAACAAACGCCCTCGGCAATTTCATCCCACCTTGCAAAGGAGGAAACTGAGGCAGAGGGAAGCCCAATCACTGGTCCAGGATCCTTCAGCGATAGGTGTGCCACGTCTGCCTGACACAGAGTCTGGACTCCTGACCACGACGCCAAACTGTCTCCGTGGTTACTACCATCATCACAATAGAATGTTAATAATAGCCCTAATTAGCATTATTACTGAGGGCAGTGCCCCAGGCAGGCAGATCTGGGTGACTGCATCACTGGGGCCACGTCCCAGGCCAGTGCCTAGAACTGGGCAGCATCCTGTCTGAGCCGGCCCCAGGACGATGCTGAGGATCAGAGGTCCCCGTCATGCAGCCTGGGTCACGGCATGGGGTTCTCCCCACCCCCCATCAGATCCTGCACTCAGGCAGCCCCTCCTACCCACCTGCCCCTGGATGTGTCTGGTGAGGGACCAACGGAGATCTGTGAGTGGGAAGACGGAAAAGTCAAGCAGAGGCAATCACTGTTTTTATAAAGCACAGCTCCCTCCCTCTGCTCACACTTAGCACCCATGCTCCCAAAGACGGTGCTTCCTGCTGGTTAAGAGCATCTACCAAGGCCTGGTTGGCCTGGCCTCAAGTCCTGGAGCTTCTGCTCACTCCCTGTGTGCGCCTGGACAAGTGACTCACTTTGCTGCCTCTCGCCCTCGGCACAACAGTACACACCCCAAAGCCCCTGGGTGGACTGGGTGAGCTCGAACTGTGCCTGCCCCAGCCTGGCTGGTGCCCAAGAAGGACATGCATCTGGGCCCCTCCAGGGCGTACCCCAGAAACAGCTGTCTGGCCTGCTGCTGGAGGGACACGGGGCTCCCTGGGATGTGACTGTAGATCGACTTTGTGGCTGAGTTTGACTCTGGAATGGCTGGCTTCACGTGTGTTTCGTGTGTACCTGATGTGACTGGGACAGTCCCGCGGCCCCAGCAGGTGTTGGCTCTGACTAGGGGAAGCAGGGGGGCAGGGGGGGCTTACTGGCCGTGGGGACCCAGGCCCATGCTTTGCGATCCCCCAAGGCCATAGCAGAGGCCACGAAACAGGCTCCCAGCTCCCTGGTTTCAGGGCTCCAGCTTGACCTTGTTCTGCTAAGGGAAAGAGATGCAAATAGCACATGACCCAGTCCTGGCCTCTGGGACAAGGCCCACTCCCCTGCCTCAGCTCTGGGCTTGGAGGCAGAGTCTGCAGCCTCAGGATGGGGGCATCTCGGCAGGCATGGGGTTAGGAGGGACAGGGGTGCCCAGACAGAGGCACCAGCTCCAGCAGGAGCAGGACAGGTAGATTTGTAGGGAGCTTTCAGGAATAGGCAAATGGACAGAGCCGAGGCCATGAGGTCCCCCAGGGAGTGTCGCTACGGCTGGGGCCTGAGGTCCAGGTGTCGAAGAGGGGATAGGACAGGGCAAGGCGGTGGCTCTGGCTGTGTGGGTAAGACCATCTCTTCCTCTTTGTCTCTCTGAGTGAAAGCAACAACAAAATCGATTGCTTGAAAACTTCTTTTCAGAAGTGAGGGAGTCACAGGGGACCTCAGCTGCTCGTCCCCGTATTCGTGGACAAGGAAGACGGCAGGAGAATGGAGGAGGACAGTGCAATTCTTCTGGGAATTGGAGACGCCAAGTCCCAGCCCAGGTGCCTCCTTCCCTCAAGGAATCTCCCGGGTTGTCCTGGTCATCTCTGGTGGTTGTGTGGCCACCAGCACAACTGGGCAGCTCCAAGGAGCCCCCTGGTGGCCCAAGAAGTTTCTGCAGCCACATGGGCACGGGCTCTGGCTCCTGGACATCCCCGACCGCCAGCCCTGTGCCAGGCAGCTGGCTGGGTGCCACCAGGGTAACATCATCATTGGCAGCCCTGTGAGGTGGGCATTACCCCGTGTTATAGACGCGGACCCCTGGAGGGGACTGGGTTAGCAGGCTGCTGCCCCAAATCTGTTGTCAGGGAAAGAAGTGTATTTACTTTTATTTTTATGATTTCTTAAAGATTGTATTTATTTATTTGAGAGAGAGACCATGAGAGAGAGAGAGAGAGAGAGTGTGCACAAGCAGGGGGGAGGGGTGGAGGGAGCAGCAGACTCCCTGCTGAGCAGGCTGCCAATGCAGGGCTCCATCTCAGGACCCCGGGATCATGACCTGAGCCGAAGGCAGACGCTTAACCACTGAGCCACCCAGGCACCCTGAAAGTGTATTTATTTTTAAAATAATGATCAAGCATGCAGATGCTTGCATAAACTCTAGAGGACCATACAAGGAGCTGACATCACCACGGGCTTCAGGAGGGCAAGCTGGGGGGCTGGGGTACGTGTGGGAATGAACCATTTTCACTGGGTTTAGTTTCGTGCTTTCTGATTTTTGAACTATATGGAAATATTGCCTGTACTTAAAAATGCATGAAAGATTTGAACATTCGTGGATCTTCAGTGACAAAAAGAACTTTGGGAGTGACCGAATTTCCTCCCAGTTACAGCAGCAAGGACAGGAGGCTGCTCAGCAACTACTTGTATGCCTCCGGTGGTGGGGAGCTTACCCCTTACTTGGGCAACTCCCAGTCTGGAGAGATCCTTTCTGGGCTGGAACAGATCTCTCTGCTCAAAACTCCCTCTTCTGGGATGAACTTCTGGCTATCTGTGAGCTGTCTGCTATTAGCTGAGCACTCTCTGGTGCCAGGGGACATGTTTCCAGCTCTCAGCAACCTCAGAGCCCAGTTTTTGGAATTTTAGGAATGGCCAGGACTCTCAGGCCAAAGCAGGACTCACCCTCCCCACATGGGGCAGGCCCCTGTTTGTAACAATGGAGAGGAAGCCTTGTTCCCCAAAACCCCGTCTCCTTATTTTGTGGTGTCGCATCACCTCGCCCTCCAGAGCTGTGGGGGTGAGCCCGATCTGAGACCAGCCAGGGGCTTTCTGCAGCCAGGATTATGATGCAAACTACATTTGGGAAGCCCCAAGGGTCGCTGTGGAAGGGTTCTAGGCAGAGGTGTGACAATCCGATGAGACTTGACAAATGTCCTAAAATAGGTTTCCCTCTCCCACTTATTGAATCATCAGGTAAGGAGAGCTGTCTCTACAGACTCAGGGCTCCCGTCCTTGTGGGAGACAGAGAGAAAGCAGAGGAGGGGAAGAGGCAGCCTTCCTGTCTTTAAAATGATAGCCTGGGGGAGCCTGGGCGGCGCAGTCCCATTAAGAGTCCAACTCTTGGGGGCGCCTGGGTGGCTCAGTGGGTTAAGCCTCTGCCTTCGGCTCAGGTCATGATCCCAGGGTCCTGGGATGGAGCCCTGCATTGGGCTCTCTGCTTGGCGGGAAGCCTGCTTCCCCCCTCTCCCTCTGCCTGCCTCTCTCCCCGCTTGTGATCTCGCTGTCAAATAAATAAATAAAATCTTAAAAAAAAAGAAAAGAAAAAAGAAAGAGTCCAACTCTTGGTTTTGGCTCAGGTTGGAATCTCAGGGTCGTGATCTCAGGGTGGTGAGATCAAGCCCCACTTTGGGCTCTGCGTTCAGTGCTTGAAACGGTCTCTGCTCTTCCTCTCATGCTCCTTCTCTCTCTCTCTCTCAAATAAATAGATAAATAAATCTTTTTTTTTTTTTTTTTTTTTTTTTTTTAGATAAATAAATCTTAATAAAAAGTTTAAACTGATAGCCTGTTTTCCAGCTCTGACGTCCATGGATTTTCCCTGGAACTTTGGTTTTGAAACAAGCTCTCTGATATTTTTTGGTTGGGATTCCCCCTCCCCAGCATGCCCAGGACAGGATTGAGCAAACCATGCACAGTATGTGAGAAGAGCACTGGGCACAAAGTAGGGAAAGGCCGTAGCTCCCACGTCTGGGACCCTGACAAGACAGGTGCAAAACTGATGTTTACTCCTCTAGGTACCTGGGGATGAGGATGGGGAGTCTGCACTCGGCTTCCCAGGAGGCAGGAGCTCTCATGGTAGCCTCCAAAAAACTCTCCCAGCCCCAAGCCCACTGGGGCAGCATACAAAGTGTGCAGTTAGGTCTCCCCCGGGGCTTCTGTGCAGGAACGAGGGTGAGCCTCTGTCTGGGGCAAAGGGTGGAGGTGCCTCTGCTCTCAAGATGCCAGGGGCAGGCAGCACCAGTCAGCCCCCTCGGGGGCCCCTCCAAAGGCATCTTCCACTTAACTCTTCTCTGCTCCTGCCAGGCAAAAATTCCTTTTTATAGACAAGGAAGCACAACTCTGAGAGTTCTGACTTAGTTGTGTATGAAGGCAATGGAGGAGAAGAGTGGTGCTGGGAATAGGTGTGCTGGGAATCAGATGTCTTACTTGAATAAATGTAAGAACAAGGCTTTGGCTGCAGGACTTTTCAGAGTCTTTAGCATGCAGAAGTATGTCTTGAATCTCGAGAAGGGGCTTGGAATGGGGCGATTCCAAACTTACCTGACCACGACACCCTATACAGCCCCGACCCCTGATAAGAAGACCCAGAACCCTTGGTCCACAGAACAGAGCACGGGAAATGTCAAAGGAGAACCCTGGAAATCTGAATTCCCCAGAACAGCTGGGCTGTCTGGTGGTGCAGATGTGGACACTGAAGTTTAGGGTGAGACTCCCCTAAGGTCAAGGCAGAAACAGAGTGCAGATCGAAGTGCAGGACTGTCTGGCGTCCGGGCCACTTTCCTGGGGGAGCCAGGGCCCTGGACAATCAGCAGGCAGTGCCCACCCTGAAGGAAGACTAGAGCGCTGGGGCCAAGACCTGCATGTGCTCGTAACTGAACCAGCCCCTCGGTCGAAGCCACAGGGAACAGTGAAGAAGCAGCGGATGCTGGCCAGCCTGGGTCCTGAGAGGTGTCACCGAGGGCTGGAGCCATGAGTCCCCACGCTGGTGGCAAGCGGGAGGACCCAAGAGGCCCCAGTGACAGCCAGCTGTGACCCCACCTGGGCGTTCACCCTAGGGGATCAGGGGAGGGTCCTGCCACTGAGCCCCGGTTCAGATTCCGACCCCTCCACTTCCTGACCCCACTACAATTCCTTGTTGTCAGCAAGCTGTGCCTCAGTTTTCCTATCTGCACATGGTGAAGAAAACGGAGGCAATTCAGTCTGGTGTGGGTGGGGCAGGGAGGGAGATGGTGGGGCCACAGCACATCAGCAGATGTGCCCCCGAGTTCATGTGAGACCCCTGAAGCCTCAGAAGAACAAGGGAGACCCGGGGGGTACTGCTGGCCCATGGGTGGGGGTGGGGTGGCATCTGCGGGGAGGACGACCCCTGTTTCCGTGGCCCCACTGGGACCTGAGGGCTGACCCATGTCCCTGGCAGCTCCCCCGTACAGTCATGCCGGTGTGAGGCTGTCAGGAGGTGGCCCAGGCAGAGCCCCCGGCAAGCCACAGTCTGCGGTAAACACTAGTTCTGTCTTCTGCTTTTACTTTTTCTTTTTCCAGGTTTAAACTTAAAAATAGAGGTTCTGAGGGGTGCCTGGGGGGCTCAGTGGGTTAAAGCCTCTGCCTTCAGCTCATGATCCCAGGGTCCTGGGATCGAGCCCCGCATCTGGCTCTCTGCTCAGCGGGGAGCCTGCTTCCCCCTCTCTGCCTGCCTCTCTGCCTACTTGTGATCTCTGTCTGTCGAATAAATAAATAAAATCTTAAAAAAAAAATAGAGGTTCTGAGAAACCAGCAGATTGGCAAGCAGGCCGGTCTTCAGGGACAGTCTGAGCTGCCTTTTGGGGATTTGTGACATCCGTAGAAGGTGGCAGGTACGCAGAGTGACACTGTAGACAGCAGTTAGAGGGACAGCCCTGATTGGTGTGGACAGATCCCAAACACTGGACGGGGCAAAGAAGCAAGTTCCAAAAGGAAAAGTGCAGCAAGAGATCATTTATACAAACTTTAAGAACATACCAGGTGACCTATGTCCTTGGTGGTACCTGTGGTCTGCACCTTCAGGAGAACCTTCCGGTGCAGGCAGAGGGACAGGCCATGAGGCTGGTGGGGGGGCGCAGGGCGTGGGTCTGTAATTGCTCCCACTTACTGAGGACACACTCTGTGTGGCGATCTCTTCTGACAGCTTCGCCCACCATCCCCATTTCACAGATGAGTAAACTGAGGCACAGAGAGGTGAAGTGACCTGTCCAAGGTCACAGTTAGCCAAGCCAGGGCTTGAGCCCATTGCTCTTGGTTACTAACCCACACGGCCTCTCGCCTGTGGCTCACAGTACCCTCATGTCTTAAAATGACTGAGGACCTCTGGAGCAAAGGCAGCCAAACAGTCACTTTGGCAAAGTCCGATGGTGTGATCTTAGGTGTTCTTTCCTCTCTTCTCTATAATTTCCTGTAGGTGTGAAATGTTTACAAAAGCCCTTAAGCTCTGGTCTGAGACCTCTGCTGGCCACAGGTCTTGTCCAGCCATAATCCACACCACACAGGCTAGTCTGTCCAGCTGCCAGGGTGGCAACGACTGACTCCTTTCCAGGGCTCACAAGGTGCCTCCTAGCACGTTCTTTTGCTGCAGCTGACGACCACAGGAGGCCTGGGACCTGGGAGAGAAGGACTATTCAACATCCGGGCTTGAGACTGGGAGGGTAGGTCGCCCGGTGGACGAACAGGCTGCCCATGGCCTTCTGATCATTCTGGAGAAGGAACTAATGACCATGTAATTAACAGATGTCTGGTGGCCAGGAGCTGATGGCATAGCTGCCCCAACTGACCCAGTCTGGGCAGAAGTGGGTGTCCTGCTGGCCTGTCTGTCCTGGTTTGGGCAGCCAACAGTCCCCACTAGGTTTCTGGAAATGTGGACAAAGCTCCTGGACCCTCAGGCAGCTCTCAGGACAGAAGGGCTGGGACTCAGAGAGGCTAGCAGTGGCCTGGGCTCACTCAAGAGGCGGGAAAACTAGGGCTGAGGGTGGAGGCCGGTCCTGCATGGGGTCAGCTGGGGAGTCCACAGCAGCGCTGTGTCCCCTTCATGCCACGCTACCTCTGGATGGGTACCAAGGGGCCCTGAATCATTTGCTGACAGCATAAAGCCTGTATCGGGGGAGGGAAATCCAGAGGTTTTTCTCAGCCACGGGGCTGGCTTCAGTGGTTGTTTCCTGGGGTTTGTGAACACACAGGCTCAAAGGACCAGCTTTGTCCCTGCTCCCAGGCAGTGTCCTCTCCCTGTGTCCCCATAACATCCTTGACTCCCAGAAGGCATTGGGTGAAATTGTCCAGTCCATCTGACCCAAGGTTGTGGGAGGAGCTCAAGCCTCACGGAAACAGCAAAGTCTGAGCATTCATTCATTCATTCATTCACTTACCCATTCCTTCCTTCATCCCATCTATGTGCCGATAAGTCCTTACAACTGACAGAACGCCCAGCACAAGCCAGATGCTCCACCCTGGGGAGTCAGCAGCCACGACACCTGCCCTTGGGGAGGTGAGTCTAGTAGAGACTAGAAGATCTAGTTCTTTTCTTTTCTTTTGTTAAGATTTTATTTATTTATGAGAGAGAGCATGAGGGGTGGTGGGGGAGGGCCGAGAGAGAGAGAAACAGACTGCACAGCGTGGAGTCTGACTCAGGGCTCGATTCCAGGACCCTGAGATCATGGCCTGAGCCGAAGGCAGATGCTTAACCACTGAGTCGCCCAGGCACCCCTAGAGGACGCAGTTCTTTTTTTTTTTTTTTTTAAGATTTTATTTATTTATTTGAGAGAGAGAGAGAGAGAGAATGAGCAGGGAAAAGCAGCAGAGGGAGAGGGAGAAACAGATTCCCCACTGAGCAGGGAGCCTGATGCGGGCCTCAATCCCAGGACACCAGGTTCATGACCTGAGCCGAAGGCAGACGCCTAACGGCTGAGCCCCCCAGACGCCCCTAGAACCCAGTTCTAATACTGACTTTTGCTTTGTCTGAAACTAACATAGCGACTTGGGTTTCTTTTGATTAATGATAGTGTGTAGTATCTTTCTCAACCCCTTTATTTGCAACCTTTCTGAGTCTCTACATTTAAAATGGGTTTCTTGTACATAACCAACAGCTAGGCCTCGTTTTTTTGTTCTTTTTTTCTTTTTTTTTTTTTTTTAGATTTATTTATTATTTATTTATTTAGAGAGAGAGACAGAGCGTGAGTGGAAGGAGTGGTAAAAAGGGGGAGAGAGAAGGAGAACCTTTAGCAGACTCCCTGCTAAGCGGGAAGCCGGACTCAGGGCTTGATCTGAAGACCCTGAAATCACGACCAGAGCTTAAGTCTGATGCTTAATGACCGAGCCACCCAAGGGTGCCTGCACCTGTTTTTTAATCCACTCTGACAATCTATGAACTTTAATTGGTTTATTTCAACCATTCACATTTAAAGTGATTAATATCTTAAACACTACCATTCCAAACTGTTTTCTAATGATTACATGTGTTCTTGGTTTTCCCCTTTTTCTCTGCCTTCCCTGATTTTAATTGAGCATCTACTACTATGATTTCATTTTACTTCCTTTCAAAGAATACCAGTTGTGC
This sequence comes from Lutra lutra, assembly GCF_902655055.1. Classification (NCBI taxonomy): domain Eukaryota; kingdom Metazoa; phylum Chordata; class Mammalia; order Carnivora; family Mustelidae; genus Lutra; species Lutra lutra. The sequence continues at coordinate 142,175,095 of NC_062284.1, forward strand.
TTCTTTTTTAGGATGACCTTAGTGGTTGGTCTAGAGTATGCAATTTACATTTTACTTATGGCTTTATTTCAGAATACTTTTAGATTTACAGAAAAAGTCCAGCAGAGAATTTCCCCCTGTAGGACATAGACATTTTTATCGAATGTAAGTCCACCTTCAGTGGATACCGTTCTGTTCCCTGAATGGTGCAGGTACCTTGTAAAGAAGTATTCCCGCTTCCTGCTTTGAGCCCAGCAGCCCTGCCGTCACATATGCACCCGACCATATGCTATCATCATCATCTGATACATTGAGTTTCTGACTCTTATCATTTTTCTTCTCCATGAAGAATTTCTTTAACACTTTATTGTAGGGCAGGTCTGCTGGTGAGGAATTTTGGGTGGATTTTGGTTTGGTTTTTTTTCTGTTACTTCTGTAAAGCTTCCGCTCTGCACTCTTCCTGCTTGCATGAGCGACATGGTATGGATCTCCTTTGTCCCTCTGTAGGTAAGGAGTTGGTGGGTTTTTTTTTTTTCCCCTTCTGGCTTCTTTGAAGCTTTTCTTGTCATTGGTTCTGAATATGAGATGCCTAGGTGTCAATTTGTTCGGTGTTCATCCTGCCTTATATTTTCTTAGATTCCCAGATCTGTTGTTAGGTATTTGTCATTAACTTTCATTTCCAGCCCTTGTTACTTCAAATTTTTCTTCTGCTACATTGTCTCTTTCTTCACTTCCTGGTTTTCCAATCACGCATGTGTTGCATGCACCTTTTGAAATGGCCCCATAGATCTTGGATGTTCTGCTCTGTTTGCCTCTTTAACATTCTTCCCTCTTTGTATGTTAGTTTAGGCAGTCCCTACTGACACGTCTTCAGTGAGCAACTTGAGTCTCCCCTTGATAGCGTCCGGTCCCCTGATGATCTCATCAGAGGCATTCTTCATTTCTGTTTCAGTGTTTTTGATTCCTTTTGAAATAGTTTCTTTTAAATTTTTTTCATCAAGTTTTCATCTCTCCGCTTCCATTTCCCATCTGTTCCTGCACGCTGTCAATGTTTTTCATTAGAGCCATAACGTATTAATCATACTTATTTTAAATTCTCTGATGGTTCCAAATTCTGTTTTAACCTGAGTCTGGCTCTGAATGCTTTTTCTTTTCAGACTGTGTCTTTTCTTGTCATTTATCACACTGTGTCATTTTTTGTTGAAAGCCGGATGTGTTGTACTGGGTAACAGCGATTGAGGTAAACGGGCTTTTAGCATGAGGATTTAGGTTGATCCGGCTGGGGTTGCATTTTGGGCTCTGTTTGGCGTAGCTGTAGGAGCACTCAGCTTTAATTCCTCTGCTGGCCTTGTTTGGGTCTCCCCTGTTGTCTTTGAGACTCCCTCAGACCCTGAGATCCTATGATTCCCTTAGATCAAGTGTGTAACCACTGTTACTACACTGGAGGGCTGTTCGGTGGCGGTAAAGAGAGAGGAGAAATGTTCTATAACATTTCTTATGTCCTTGGGCTGTAACATTCACTAGTGTTTCTTAGTAAGCCTCCAAGTTTAGAGGGGGTTGGAGTTGGGAAAATGCCACCCCCCAGGGTGAATAAGGCTCTGGTACTGCCTTTTCCCCTGGAAAGCCAGTCTTTGATACCGAGAACTCTGAAGCTACAGTTCACAGGGGTAACTTGTCCTCTGCGGAGATTTCTGGAGGTCAAATCATGAACCTTTAGCCTCCTCCTTCGGACTGTGGCCCTCCCCCCAGGAGCCTCTCACTTGGCACTAGTCCATACTCAGCCCCCCACAGTTCCCGAAAATGACCATTCAAGCCATCCTAGGAGTTTATAGCTTCCAAGACTTCGGCCGCAGGTGAGCAGATCTCGCTGTGACTCTCCAGGTCCCGGGAAGGCACTTGACTCTGAGACCTCTGTGCTCTGATGGGTCTGAGAAAAAGTCACCCATTTTCAGTTTGTTCAACTTTTTTCTTGTTGGAAGGACAGAAGCCACAGCGCCCAGCTCCTCAGGTGTCAGCAGAAACAGAGGGGCTTGGGCTTTCCTGGACAAGCTTGCTGTGTGAGGCTGGTGAGCTCTCCACGCTTCTGGCGCCTGTGCTCTTTCATCTGTATGGCGGGACCCCATAACCCAGGCGGGTGATGTAGGGCAGAAGCAGGGGCAGGAGCTGCAGGATGGAGAGCGGGGTGCCCATCTGGGAGGTGTGTAGGAGTGTTTCGCAGAGGGGAGGCCCAGCAGGACCTGGCTGTAGGGAAATCTGCTGGCCCAGGCGGGGAGAAAGGGAAGAAGCCTGGGGTGGGGAGCTGCCCCATCCTGCCTCCCCAACCCAGGTCTGGGTTTCGCTTCTCCTATGAGTCCCGGGCAGCACCACCTGCCCCTTACCCTGTCGCACTCCTATTTTTTTTTTTTTTTTTTTTTTAGATTTTATTTATTTATTCGACAGGCAGCGATCACAAGCAGGCAGAGAGGCAGGCAGAGAGAGAGAGAGGAGGAAGCAGGCTCCCTGCTGAGCAGAGAACCCGGTGTGGGACTCGATTCCAGGACCCTAGGATCATGACTTGAGCCGAAGGCAGAGGCTTTAACACACTGAGCCACCCAGGCACCCCACGCACTCCTATTTTTTTTTTAAAGATTTTATTTATTTATTTGACAGAGAGAAATCACAAGCAGGCAGAGAGGCAGGCAGAGAGAGAGGAGGAAGCAGGCTCCCTGCTGAGCAGAAAGCCCGGTGTGGGGCTCGAACCCAGGACCTGGGTTCATGACTTTAGCCGAAGGCAGAGGCTTAACACACTGAGCCACCCAGGCGCCCCACTCACTCCTATTTTTAAGTGATTCGGTGAGAATTCCCGGCCACTGGCTCCCTCGTGTCCCTCCCTGGCCCAGTCGGGGGCGGGACGGAGTCTCCGCACCTCCTGGGATAAATAGCGCCAGGGGCGGGGGCGGGCCGGGGGGTGGGTCGGGGGTAGGGGGGTTGGGAAGCCGCCGCCTGGGCGGAACCGGGAAACCGTTTGCACCTGGGGCCGCTCGAGGCCAGGCCATCGCCATTGTATTAAGAAAGGCTCCCGGTCCTGGAGGTAGGGGCCACTGGAACAGCGGGAACCGAGCTGGCGCCGAGCGCCGAGTTCCGCGCCGCGCCCCTCCTCCTTCAACCTCGCCGGGGCGTCCCCCGACCAGGGATGGCCTCCCAGCTGGGCCGGTCCCCAACCTCGAGGCCCCTTCCCCGACGCGGCGAGCGCCCCGGGAGGGTGCGGGCCGGCGCAAGGCCGGTGCCTCGGACGCGGACGGCGGCTCCCGGGACGCGCGGGGCCCGGACGCCCGCCCCCCGCTGCCGCCTCCTCCTCCGCGGGCCGGGCCGGGTCGGGGCGGAGCGGGGCGGCGGCGGCGGCATGGCGGGCGGGCGGGCCGGGCCGGGGGCGCTGCTGGCCCTGCTGGCGCTGCGGGTGCTCGGGGCGGCGGCGCACCCGCAGTGCCTGGACTTCAGGCCGCCCTTCCGGCCGCCGCAGCCGCTGCGCTTCTGCGCGCAGTACTCGGCCTTCGGCTGCTGCACCCCCGAGCAGGACGCGGCGCTGGCCGGCCGCTTCGGAGCCCTGGCGGCGCGCGTGGACCCCGCCGAGTGGGCCGCGTGCGCCGGCTACGCGCTCGACCTGCTGTGCCAGGTGAGCGGGCGCGCGTCGGGGCCTCGGTGGCCGGGCGGGAGGGCAGCGGGGACAGCCCCCACCGGGCGGCGACAGAGGGCGGGCGGCGGGCTTTGGACCCGCGGGCCCCGGGCGGGGTCATCCGCGCGGGGCGGGGAGCCGGACTTTGCCATTCATTAGTTTCGTGACTTAGGCCTTCGCCCGGCCTCAGTTTCCCCTTGGGAAGCAAGAGGGCCAGACACACCGATGTCATCGCTCCCTTGGAGTTTGGGGGTCCCCTCTGTTCCGGGACCTCCTGAAGTCAGCCCTTCAATGTCCCGGCCTCCAGAAGCCCCGCCCTTATGGGAAGGCTTTGTCCCTCTCAGTGCCCCCCCCCCCCCCCCGCACTGCCCCAGGGGAGGCGGGAGCAGTCTGGTCCTGCGGGCAGCAGGGAGCGGGGTGATGTGCTAGACTTGGGTTTGTGGAGGGGTATAGGGGACACTGCTCCCAGTGAGGGTCCCTCCCCTGCCCTGAGGACACCATCTCAGAGCCCCCGCCCCGTTCCTGGACCAACTAAGGGGTGCTCACACCCTGGGTGAGCCGGGCCTATGCCTCTGGCCCTTCCCGCCCCCACCGAGGTTCCTGCTATACCCTCTCTGGGAGCGCCCCCACCAGGCAGAGGGGCTCTCATCGTTTCAGACCACCTGAGTGACATCCCTTTGGTGTAACCTCTCTGTCCCATCCCCTCTGAGGGCAGAGCCCCTGCTTTGTCCCCACAGGACTGTGCTCTGGCTGTTCCTTTTCCTCCTGCATGGGTCTGATTCTGGAGTGACTGACCAGAATCCCTGGAGAAATGGAGTCGAGGCCAGAAAGCCCTTAGGCTGACCTTGGCCCACTGTCCAGGCAGTGAGACCTGGGTGGAAGGGTCTTACAGGGCAGCCTAGCTGACAGCCTGCAGCCAGCCAGGGGGAGGGCAGGAGGGCAGGCTGGGAGTCAGACTTACTGGGTTGATCCTGGTCCTGCCGCTTCCTGGCTCTGCGGCCCTGGGCAGGTCACCACAGCACATCATTGCATCATCTTTAAAATGGGGGCACTCCTAGCCGTCCCTCGGAGTTGCCACACAGACTAAAGGGCACATACTCAGGGCTCAGTGGAGGATTCTGGTAGGATTTCTCTAGTGCCTCTTTGGACTCCGCTGGCTTCTCAGCTCTAGGCAGGGACACAGTGGGGCCCAGAGGCTGATTCAGAGAAAGCCCAGAGAGACAGGAACTTGCTCAGTGGTCACATAGCTCAGGCATGGCTATGGTGGGCACTTGGCCGACACTTGGTGCCATGTGAGTGGGCCATCTGGGTCAGAAATAAGAGGGTCTGGGAGTGGATGAGGAAGGGAGCCCTGGGGAGCGCCAGAGTGCAAAGCCCCCGTGCTGGGCATCTCAGGGGAGCCAGAATGGTCTGGTCAAGCATCTGTCTCCCTCACTAGCCTGGGGGCGCCTTGGAACCCGGCTCTTCCCCACTGTGGTCATAAGCTGGTTCATGTAGCCACACTACATTTGGGCACCTAGGCTAGGCTCAGCAGGGCAAATCAGGTGGGTGGGTCCTAAGAGGAGGAAGGGAAGGGTCAGTCCTTCTACACCCCCTACAGGAGGCTCTCCTCTTTCCTTGAGAATGTTCCCAGCAGGGCTTGGCCTTGGGCAATCAGTGGTGGAATGGCCACTAACCCTTTACCCCAGGCGTCTCTGAGAGTGACCTCACGTCTGGAGTGAACTTGGACGGGAGTGGAGGTTGGATCACAGTTTCTCTGGCAGGGCCTCAAGGGAGGGCAGGAGAGTGCTGGGGGGAGGCCCATGCTGCCTGTGAGCCAAGGCCCTGTCTGGATTCATCACCTCTTGATTTCCACCCTGGGAGATGGCCACGGGCCTTATTTACAAGGTTCAGTCAATGTCAGCATTGAAGCATTCGCATCTGCCGTAGGGAGGCGGGATCCCATGGAAACATGCTCGCTCCCACAGTCCGCTCCAGAGCCTACCCCCATCAGGCCCCTGCAACTCCTTCAGGCGCCCGGAATGGCTCCTTAGCTGGAGGGCGACTGTCCCTTGTGGCCCCTTCAGACTCTTTCTGAGGGCTTCGCCCTTATCCAGCCAATGCCTGTGTCATCAAGAGGAGAAAAGGCAGCTTGGGACATATGGCCCCCAGGTTCATATTGTGCACACCACGACCTTCCTGGATAACTGAGCTTGCCTCTCTGCGGAACCAGAAGTCATCCGAGTCTGGTTTCTGATGGAAATCTATGTGGAACATGCCCCGTAGGCACGTGTACTGGACCGACGTTTCCCCAGAGCCTGTTAGGACCTGGCCCTGTGCTGCGTCCTGGGCCCAGAGGCAGTTGGCAGGTCACAAGCCCGGCCTCAGAAATCCCCTTGTTCAAGTCGGGAGGCAGACACACCGATCTTATCAGAACACATAAAAGACTTCCCATGGGTGACCGAACACTGTGGGGCATTGGGACAAAGGCTGTATTTTCCTTGGAAAAGTCAGGGAAGCCTTCCTGGAAGAGGAAACATTGAGAGTTCATCTAGTTTGAGCATTTACTGAACAACATATGCATCATCTCATTTATTCCTCCCAACAGCTATGAGGTTGGAATTCCTTTTTTTTTTTTTTTTTTTTAGATTTTATTTATTTATTTGACAGAGAGAGATCACAAGTAGAGAGGCAGGCAGAGAGAGAGAGGGAAGCAGGCTCCCTGCTGAGCAGAGAGCCCAATGCGGGACTCGATCCCAGGACCCTGAGACCACGACCTGAGCCGAAGGCAGCAGCTCAACCCACTGAGCCACCCAGGCGCCCATGAGGTTGGAATTCCTTCCCCCTTTTTTTTTTTTTTTAAGATTTTATTTATTTATTTGACAGAGAGAGATCACAAGTAGGCAGAGAGGCAGGCAGAGAGAGAGGAAGGGAAGCAGGCTTCCTGCTGAGCAGCGAGCCTGACGCGGGACTCGATCCCAGGACCCTGGGATCATGACCTGAGCCGAAGGCAGCGGCTTAACCCACTGAGCCACCCAGGCGCCGCTTCCTTTCCCCTTTTACAGATGACGACACAGGCCCAGAGAGGTTAAGGAACTTGCCCAAGGTCACACAGGGAATAGTAAACTCAGTCTGCAGTACACTCTAACTCCAAAGCCCTTCCCTTAATAACTCTCTCATATCGCCTGTTTTCTTGGAGCCCCACTGTGTGCTGGGACCCCTCCCCTGGGTGGTCTCATAGTCTATGGGACAGATAGATATACCAAGAGATAATCAAGTCCTAGGCAGGCAGACTGGCTGAGTCATCTCTCGCCATGGGGAAGTGCCAGCACAAGTGGAAAGTTCACCCCACAAGCCACAGTTACATTCTGATGATGTTGTGTCTGAGGTACGGACAGAGAGCTGGGAGAGCATGCAATAGGGCCAGGGGTGGGAGTCCTGGGAGAGGGTGGGCGGAGTCAGAGAAGGCTCCTCAGTTAGGCCTGGAGTCATGAATAGGAGTTTGCCAGATGTGGAAATGGGAGAGGAGGAAATATCCTCCCAAGAGAACACTGTGTGCAAAGTCTCAGCCTTCCTAAGGAACAGGTGTAGACGTTAGAAATTTTTGGGACTCAGGGCCGTGAGTCACGGGTGTCACCAAGCCCACAGTGGCCGTTTCTGGGTGGCAGGCTGTTTGCTTCCACACTGAATGGCCCAGGCGACTGAGCAGTGTGATGCTGTATCAGTTTTTCTTGGGGTTTCTCCTGCCTCTTCCACTGATCATCCTTGCCCGCAGCAATCATGACACTCCCCTGTCCTGTCCTGCTTTTGGATTGCTTGGGTCTGAGGACCACGTTTGCATTGTGTGTAAGTAAGAGTACACAGGCCACGAGTAAGGGCTTGCCAGGCCCAGTGTTGGGTGCGTGGAGGCTCAAATTCCAGCGTGGCTGTCCCTGGAGGCCCTCTGTGCTCCCTCTCTAGCTCTGGGCTGGGCTTTGACCAGTGAAGGGCACTCAGACTGGCTTCTAGAAGTCTCTTCTAGTCCTGTCGTATCTCTGGGGCTGAGGACGGCGTCTGGCACATAGTCCGTGTCCGGTCAACACTTGCTGAAGGAAACACTGCTGACTAATCTGGGGAGAGCAGCGGTCCGGGCGTCATGAGGGCTGGGTCTGAGCCCTCGTGTGACCACTTCTTGGCACAGGGCCTTCCTAGAGCCTCAGTTCCTCATCTATAGAATGGGAGTCGCAGTGACCTTACCTTGCAAATATTAAGTGAGGCATGTGTGCATGCCGACCCTTCCTAGCCCACCCAGAGCTGCTGGCCGGACATGTGGGAGGCTCCAGGGGGCTGTGAGGGAGATGGTACTGCCTAGCGACCTCGTCAGTAAAGGGTGACATGGGAAACGTGGTCTCCGCGTCTGGGCCCGGGACAGTGGCTGACCATCACCAAGTGGCCCTCAGCCTCACAGTAGCACTAAGGTGCCGGGAGGACAAGGCTGTGGTGTGACCACAGTCGTTGAAAGGGGGGGGCGTCACCCTTGGCCCAGGGCCTGAACACACACGCCAGAGGGCAGTCTGCCCCCTCCTGTCCCTGGAGGCCTCCTGCTGGAACCCAGCCTGGCCCCACCAGCAGAGGGGGAGCGTGGTTCCAAGAAGCCATCCCCACAGTGAATCAGGACCTTCTGCTGGACAGGAAGGAGGGCAGAACACTTTATCCATTAGCTCCCTCCTCCCAGGGCTCAAAGTTTTGCCCCAGGAGGCATGAACGTTCCGTATTCCAAATCGTGCCCATATGGGTACTGAGTGGGGCCCCCAGTGTCTCATCAGTGGGGGAACCCTCAGCAGGGGCCAGGGAGGCCGAGGGCAGCTGCTCCATCTGCCCCCAGAGCAGAGGACAGCTCAAGACCCCACCTGAGGTTTCTGAGCATGGGAGGAAGAAAGGACTGGGGCCAGGGTGGGGGGTGGGGACATGTGGGCAGGGGTGTTACCAGCTTGCCACAAGCCAGACTCCACAGTGCTAGGGAGGGCAGGGCTGATCCCAGACCAAACCCCTACACCTCCACGCTGACCAAATGGCACTGAATGACAGTGGGGGGGGGGACTTGTGCCTCGGTCCCCCGTCTGCAGCACTCTTCCCTTCGTGGGTCTTTGTGAAGGTTGAGTAACGGAGGTAGGAGCACCATTCACTGTCTAGGGCAGGTCAGGTAAGTTAGTACCCAGCACACGCCCTAAGCACTCACTCTGGCCCCGCTATGTGCTAGGCACTGTGAGTTTCTGGGACACACAGTGACCAGACAGGCAAAACACCTGCCTTCATAGGATTTAGGTTCCAAGGAAGATAGACAGTAAACACTCAGACACATTAATTTTTATTATGATACCGAGTCCTGGTAAGGTTTTTGGTTTGGGGTTTTTTTTGGGGGGGGGTTAAGCAGAGTCGGAGGCTAGGAGGTAGTTGGGGTGGGGGATGTGTGCTCTCTGAGGAGCTGTCCCTTGAGTGGGGAGTAAGTTATGCCCATATAGGGCTGGGGCATCGTATGTAAAACTGTCGCAGACCCTTTCTGGCGCCCAGTAGGGGCTCGAGGTCAGCTGCTGCTGCTAGCGGGAATAGTAACGTTTGTGGCTGCTCATGCCGACAGAAGCAATAAGGCAAGAGGAAGATGATAAGGGGACAGGAGGGTGAGGGTTGCAGCCAGTGAGGAGAATTCCTGTGTTGCTAGACAGATGGCATTGTCCCCACTTTACAGGCCGGCAGCCTGAGGCTCTAGCAGGTGGGTACCCGGCTAGCGGTCATCCAGCTGGTATGCACCTGCCCACAGCATCCCGGGGATGGCCCTGTCCCTGCAGGAGTGCTCGCCATACGCGGCCCACCTCTACGATGCCGAGGACCCGTCCACGCCCCTGCGCACCGTGCCCGGGCTCTGCGAGGACTACTGTCTAGACATGTGGCAGACGTGTCGGGGCCTGTTCCGCTACCTGTCGCCTGACCGAGAGCTCTGGGCCCTGGAGGGCAACCGGGCCAAGTTCTGCCGCTACCTGTCACTGGACGACGTAGACTACTGCTTCCCCCACCTGCTGGTCAATGAGAACCTCAACTCCAATCTGGGCCGCGTGGTGGCCGACGCCAAGGGCTGCCTGCAGCTGTGCCTGGAGGAGGTGGCCAACGGGCTGCGCAACCCCGTGGCCATGGTGCACGCACAGGACGGCACCCACCGCTTTTTCGTGGCCGAGCAGGTGGGGCTGGTGTGGGCCTACCTGCCCGACCGCTCACGGCTGGAGAAGCCCTTCCTGAACATCAGCCAGGCGGTGCTCACCTCGCCCTGGGAGGGCGACGAGCGGGGCTTCCTGGGCATAGCCCTCCACCCCAGCTTCTGGCACAATGGCAAGCTCTACGTCTACTACTCAGTGGGGTTTGGCTTCGACGAGTGGATCCGCATCAGCGAGTTCCGGGTCTCCGCGGATGACATGAACACCGTGGACCACGGCTCAGAGAGGTGCTTTCCCTGGAGGGGCCCCGCCGGGTGGGGCAGGGCTGGGATTGGGCTGGCGGGCCCTGGTATGCACGGGGTGGGCCTGCACCCATCTTAAATCCTCCATCACACTCAGTGAGGGGGGCTGAGCCCGTGTTTTGGGCTCGGCACCCCAGGATCACTTCCAGACTTCTGGATCAGCCACTGTGGGTGGTTTGTTTCATTCGATTCTCCTAGCGCCCGATGAGGGTAGCAGTAGGCTCCCCATTTCCCAGGTGAGGAAGTGGAGGCTTGGAGAGGTGAAATGACCGGCCAGGCCACACAACTGGGAAGCCTCAGAGCTGGAATCCGGGTGTGTCTGTCTCCTGAGCCGCACCTTCCACTTCTCCTCCCCCCGGACCCTCTGCCCCCTACCCCAGCAGGTGTATTCAGCCCTCTCAACATGAGCACACTCTCTGTGTATTATCTGTACCCCCCACTGTTTTCAAAACCACCCAGGAAGGGCGTTTGCATCAGTCTGGGTCCAACGGGAAAATAAATCCAAGTAGTAGGTCAACAGGCAGGACTGGATACTGGGAATTAGCTCCTCAGGCATTAGAAATGAAAGAGCAACCTGGGGAGGAAGTAAGGTAAGCTTGAATTTCCCAACTGGAGGAAGCTGTCTCCACCTCTCGGGCTGGAGGGTCAAGGTGAGAAGGTGGGGTTTCTAGAGCCCCAGAGCGGGGGGGCACTCGGGACAGCTGGAACCACAGTGGGCCTGGGCAGGGGAGCCGGGGCCAGGGAGGAAGTGCAGCTGCGGCCAAGGCTTGCCCAGCAGAGAGAGAGAGCACGCTGATGGGGAGAAATACCCTGGGTTCTCCCTTCCTCCCACCTTCCAGTCTCCTGCCAGTGCCTTCCGTTGGCTGTCCCTAGCTGCAGGCCAGCCAGCAAAGGAGCATGGGAAATGTAGTTTGCAGGATCTGAGTCTTTGACTTAGAGAGCAGGTAGGGGCCAAACAGGACTGATCTGAGGCAAAAAGGCAAATAATGGCACATTGGAATTTAATAAAACTGTAAAATCTTGACACTGAAAGTATAAAAAGGAGAAGGAATCAAATAGGCTGGCTGGCATGAAGGCTAATGTAGGTCTTGTCATGCAGTGTTAATTTTGGCTGTGAGCATCCTGACAGCCAGAGCGAAAGGAGAAAGCATAATTCTCATTATCTGATACGAGACTACACAACCCGTTCTCCAAGAGATACCAAGTTATCACATGGCTTGCACCGAGAGACAAAGGGACAGAATGGATGTGCTTCATTGGTAACTTTTAAAAAAGGATTCCTGGTAAAAACAGAAGGTGGGACACACAGTATAGAGAGGAGTCTATTTCCGAGTGAGTGTTCAATGAGGGTCCTCTGGGGACCTGTCAAGTACAAGCCTCGAACTTGACTCACACAGGGAGAGGTAGGGGCTCATGGAGGGGCTAAGACCAAGTGGTCACCCTTGCCCAAGTCAGCTGTCAGTCCTCGTTCCCAGGGCTGGGATCCTCATGGTAGGTGGATGTCTCACAGTCTGAGCTGTCCTTTCCAGGGAGGACTTGGTGTCTGGGGCTCTGTTTCACTCCCCCAAGTGATGTGTATTGGCCTCGATGGAAAGTTTTCCAGTCTTGGTTCTGGAGCCCTTAAGTCGTGGGTTCAAGTTACTTGCCCTTCCTGTGCCTTGGTTTTTCTTCTCTGTATTTATAAGAGATTAGTTAAGTCAGTGATCTATCCTGGAAAACCTAAGCAAACAGGGATTTGGCTACAAAGGAATTGGGAGGATCTGGAGAAGGAAAAGGGGAAGGTCAAAGTTACCTGAAGATTAGTAATTGCAAGAACCCCGGGGAACAGAACAGAAAAGGTCTTTGTGTTGCTAAGTTTGTTGCTCCTGGTACCAAGATGTCTGGGTGGAACCCAAGAGTCCCCCTTTGCGAGCCACTGTTCCCATTCCTGCAACCACCACTTGTGGAGACAGTGCCAGCAGCCAGCGAAGTGTGACTTCTCCTGTCTTCTTGACCTTCCACTCTCCACTGGAACCCTAATCAGAAGCCAGCTGGCTGGCCATGTAGCAGAAGGCCAAGGCAGTAAAGGAGATCCCTAAGGGGTTGAGTGTGTAACTGAGCACAACTCACCCCATGCAGCCCACCTCCTTAGAAATTACAGTACACAACGAATGACAGGTGTGTGTAGAAAGTGCTCGTCTGCCACATAAGACGTAGCTTAATCATAGCAGGTAGCTATGATTAAGAAGAAACCTTTTGTGCCAGTGACTTGGGCACTGGGGAGGTAGAAGTGGGGAACAGTAGGAAGAACTGAGTTCTAGTCCCAGCCCTGCTACCTATGGGCTGTGTGACCTTGGACAAGTTGCTCAACCTCTCTGAGCCTCTGGTTCCTCCTTAGCACAATGGAGTGAATTATCCCTGCCCAGCCTACTAGACCCTTACAAAAATCCCCTGCTACAAAATATATGAAAAGTCTTTTCAACGGCAAAATGGCATCTGAGAGAGGTTTTCTTGGTGTGATCTTGTTTTGTGTTTTTGGCTGAGGTTGGTGTTTTTTTTGTTTGTTTGTTTGGTGGGGGTGGCCTGTCTTCTTTTAGGATAATCCTGGAGATCAAAGAACCAGCCTCGAACCACAACGGGGGCCAGCTGCTGTTCGGGGACGATGGATACCTCTACATCTTTACTGGTGACGGCGGGATGGCCGGAGACCCCTTTGGGAAGTTCGGGAATGCCCAAAACAAGTATGTTCTGCTTTTGGCTGGCCAGTGGGTTGGTTTATATACTCTTCTGCAGGGGGACTTCCTTCCTCAACCATGCAGCATAGGGTAGTAAGTAGAAAGGGCTTGGGGTCCCAGCTCAGTCTGCAGCTAGCCAGTGGGGGACCCCCATCAAGTCACTTCCACTCATCAGTTAGAGGGAAGAATATAATCTCCAGTGGGAGGCTTGTCATGAGCAGTAAAGGTGATCGTGTTTGTGAGGGGCAGGCATAGAACCCACTTGTCTCATAAGGGATATCAGAGAGCCTCTGGGAAGTCAGCCCAGCCCCGCTCGAATCAGAGGAAGGAAAGGGAGCCTTCCCAGACCAAATGGGGAGTGTGAGCTGGTCAGAGCAGGGCTATATGGGAAACTGAGGCACAGGCTTGCTGTTGTACTTCTTGGCTTGAGCAGACGGCCTGCTGGTCTCCTCCTCCACACACACACACACACACACACACACACACACACACGCTGTCGATGAGGATATCTAGGGCAGCCTCTTCCATTCTCTTAGCAAAAATGACAAAACCTTCCTTAGCCCAGAACGTAAAAATAGCGAGGGTGATGTTGATTACAGTAATTAAAGTGTTCGCAGCCCGTGACGTGCGCTTTCATACGTGACACTGTAAGAATCCCTGCAGCCTTCTCATGTTTGGGATGTGTTTAGCGATGTAGTGGGGAAAATAGAAATTAAGGATTTGGGGATAATTGGACGGAACTTAAAACATTATTTTGCTGCTATGAGTTTTGCCCACTTGCATCATGAAGCTGGCTGCGCGGCGTGGGGGCTCAGGGTGGGAAGCTTCATTCCCAGCGGGCTGGAGTGCATCGGGGGGCTCCTCAGAGCAAGTCATAAGAGACCACAAATGGGGGATTAACCATGGGGGATTCCTGGGTGGGAGCCTCTTCCAGGGTTAAAGAAGGCACTGCTGAGATGTCTGATGGTAAGCCAGAGGCTTGGGTGCGGACACTGGGCTGGAATGAGGGTACACAGCAATGCACACTGCTCAGTCCTGCCGGAAAAGCAGTGGGGCAGGGCGGGGATGGGGGGGGCACTAGAGTGCTCACAGCGAAGACAAGAGCCTGGTGATAAGGAGGTGCTCTAGAGAGCTCTCCTCCCTCTTGGGGCCCCAGAAACTGATGTTGCCTGGTGCCATGGAAGTGGCCCAACCAGCCCAGAGCTGCCTGGGGGAGTGGCAAGTTGTCCCCCTCTGCAGCCTGGGTGGCCTCATCTCTGAGGTAGGGGTGGTGGGTGTGGCATGTGGGGTGAAGGGCTGCTGAGGCCTGTCTGTCTGTCTGACATGGGGTCATTCTGCCCCCTCATGTCCTCGATGGTGAGAGAGAAAGTAAGGACCCCAGCCTCCCATTTCCTGCTGAGATCTGGAGCATTTTCTCTCCCTGTCCCTGAGCCCTGCCCTGTACTTCTGCACTTGACTTCGATTACAGCCATTCACTCACCAAACACTGAATGAGCCCCTTTCACATTCCGGTCACTGTCTTTTTTTTTTTTTTTTTTTTTTTAAGATTTTATTTATTTATTTGACAGACAGAGATCACAAGTAGGCAGAGAGAGAGAGAGGAGGAAGCAGGCTCCCTGCTGAGCAGAGAGCCTGATGTGGGGCTCGATCCCAAGACCCTGAGATCATGACCTGAGCCGAAGGCAGAGGCTTAACCCTCTGAGCCACCCAGGCGCCCTCCGGTCACTGTCTTGAGTGTTGGAAGAAAACTGTACATCTGAGTCTTGGGGGAGTGTTTTCACTCCCTGGGACAACCCTGTAAGAAGACAGGAGGGAGAGGGAACACCCTAACATGGCAGTGAGGAGACAGGCGTGGGGAAGTTGGAAAGAGTGTTGTGGCCACGAACCTGGGTTTCTGTGGTCCCGCTGTGTGCGCCGGATCCCAGCCCACTCTTTACTGGCCGTGTGACGACAGGGCACATTATGTGACCTTTCTGAGGTCAGCTGCCCCATCTCTAAGAGGGCATCACAGTGGTACTCACTGACCTAAAAGGTTGGTGGTGAGGATGAGATGGGACAGTAGAGGGTACGTATGTCCAACGCTTCCCGCTGCTTGGCACATGAGACGGTGCCCCAGAAATGCTGAATGAATGAATGAATGAATGAATGCATGAATGCGGGTACCCAGCTGGTAAGCAGCTAGGGAGGACTTGAACCAGGGTCTCTGGCACCACAGCCTTGACCTGGCCCGGCACCTTCCGTGGGCTGCCCCAGGTGCCCTGGGGTGAACCCTGGCACTGGCTGAGCCCGAGCTGCACCTTGTCCCCCCTGGCCCACAGGTCGGCGCTGCTGGGCAAGGTGCTGCGTATCGACGTGGACCACAACGAGCGCGGCCCCCTCTACCGCATCCCGCGCGACAACCCGTTCGTCGGCGACCCTGCCGCGCGGCCCGAGGTCTACGCCCTGGGCGTGCGCAACATGTGGCGCTGCTCGTTCGACCGCGGTGACCCCGCGACAGGCGCGGGCCGTGGGCGCCTCTTTTGCGGAGACGTGGGCCAGAACAAGTTCGAGGAGGTGGACCTGGTGGAGCGCGGCGGCAACTACGGCTGGCGCGCCCGCGAAGGCTTCGAGTGTTACGACCGCAAGCTCTGCGCCAACGCCTCCCTCGGTGACCGCGCCCCAGGGGGCCCACGTCCCCGGCTCTGCATCCTCCCTCCCATGGTTGTGCTCAGCGCCTCCCTTGTGCCCCCTGCGCCCTCGTGGCGCATCGAGACCACCCTGAGCCCCTGGAGATGCTCATACCCCGTGCCATGGGGTGTGCGCCAGTGCCTGCCTTGGGACCTGGTGCGCCCCCATCCTGGATCTCCCCTCGCCTCTCCCTGCCGCCCCAGCGCTGCAGGGCTGCTCCTGGCTCTCCCTACCCACCCCATCCCTGCAAACCCATGCTCTCTCTTCCCCACCCTACCCAAGCCCTAAGCACCTTCCTCCTTCCTGACTCCATGGGGCCCCCAACTCCAGCCCTCCCAGTGACCTCACCTCCTCTTGTCCCTCTAGACTCAGACCACCTACCAAGCTCATTGTGGGGGAGGGGCTGACCGGCAAGCTCATCCCAGCTTCTCCCCTCTCTGCAGATGACATCCTGCCGATTTTCGCCTATCCGCACAAACTGGGCAAGTCTGTCACGGGAGGCTATGTGTACCGGGGCTGTGAGTACCCCAACCTGAACGGCCTCTATATTTTCGGCGATTTTATGAGTGGGTAAGTGGCTCGTGGGCTCCGGTGCCAAGCAGCTTCCGCCGCTGGCTTGCTGTAGAAAGCAGGGTACAGGTGCGCTGTGTGTGTGCCCGCAGGGGGCACGTGGTCGCTGCCCTCTGACCGGGACCTCCGAGTGGGAGCCAAGCAGGTCTCCTCCTCTGGGAGGAAGTCGGGAGTCACATCTCAGGAAGCAGCCTAACCCGCCCCCTGTCTCCGGATAGTCTTCCCGAGCCTTGCTGGCTGCCTCAAGCAGCGCCATGAAGGCTCGACTCCCAACCACAGACGGGATGCTTGTTGATGTGCAGACCCCTTGGTCTACCCCTCCCACCGGACAGCCATGGGTTCCAAGCCTGACAGCAGTGCTGGGGGGCAGGGAGGGCAGAGGTGGAAGGTGGGGGCAACAGGAACAACTTCCTCAACAGACTCTGGGCCACCTGGTTTCCCCAGAAGCCAGGACCTGCCTCTCATTTCACGGATTGACTGGGTTTCTGGGGAGAATTCCTCTAGAAGAGTCTGGAGAGGTCATTCTGCTGGGGAGGAGGAGCTGGGGCTCCAGCCAGGGGCTGACTATGGGGGTCCCTGGTGCCTTGCTGAGCCAGCCAGGTGCTCCAAGTAAAGATTTTTTTTTTCCTTCCTTCCTCCCTTCCTTCCTTCCTTCCTTCCTTCCTTCCTTCCTTCCTTTCTTTCTTTTTAAGTTCATGGGGTGCCCGACTGGCTCAGTCAGTAGAGTATGTGACTGGATCTGGGTCATAAGTTCAAACCCCAGGTTGGGGGTAGAGATGACTTAAAAATAAAATCTTAAAAAAAAATGTATCTGAGATTGCTCTGTCTGATCCTGGCCCACGTAGTAGCTGTGTGACCTTGAGTCAGTTACGTCACCTCTCTGTGCTTCCATGTCCTCATCTGTAAAAGGGAGATGATAACAGTACTTGCTTCCTAGGGTTGGAGGACTGAGTCAGTTAAGACACATACACCACTTGGAATCTAGTTTGCGCTCAGTATCTGGTGGCTCCTAGTTATTCCTACCTGGGGTGCCCGGCTGGCTCAGGTGGTAGAGCAGGAGACCCTTCATCTCAGGGTTGTGAGTTCAAGCCCCACACTGGGCGTGGAGCCTACTCAAAGAAAAAGCAAAATTAAAAAAAAAATTATTCCCACCCTAGCCTCTCCACATGAGGACACCTGAACAGGGTTCCCCAGGAGTAAAAACAAGGAGATATGGAAGCTTGAGGCTAGCCAGATAATTCCCATCTCTTGCAGGCTGCTGGTGTGAGATTGGTTTGTGGCCTCCACATGGCCAGCTGGGGCCAAGGGAGAAGCCTGACCTGAGCCTCTGGGTGCTGGGGCCTCTTCCCTTAGGGTCTGCCTCTTCCACTCAGCTTTTCCATCTGGAAATGGGTCTAGATGAAGCCTCTCTTTCTCTCTCTCTCTCTTTTTTTTTTTTTATTTATTCATTTGACAAAGAGCACACAAGTAGGGGGAGTGGCAAGCAGAGGGAGGAGGAGAAGCAGACTCCCCACCGAGCAGGGATCCTGATACGGGCTTTGATCTTGGGACCCCTGGGATCACAACCTGAGCCAAAGGCAGATGCTTAACTGACTGAGCCACCCAGGAGCCCTCTTTTTTTTTTTTTTTTTCCTTAAGATTTTATTTTTTTAAGTAATCTCTACATCCAATATGAGGCTTGAACTCACAAGATCAAGAGTCACATGTTCCACTCACTGAGCCAGCCAGGTGCCCCGAAGCCTCTCTTTCTGTGCCTGATTCTCTTTCCCCTCTCCTGCTGTCCCCCAGGAGCGCTGAAGCAGAGATTCAACTAATTTTGCTAGCTTTTCCCAAGCCCTTCTGCTGGGTCCGGCTTTGTGCCACAGTCAGGGCAACAGAGCTGAAAGCACCTTGCGCCCAAGTCAGGGAGAGAGACCCATGCTTGGTCCATTCCAGTCCAGCCTTAGAGAGCCTGTGCTCGGTGTTGGGGGCGCCTAGTGCAGGGGCAGTCAGGAGGGCTTCCCAGAGGAGGGTATGTCCAAGCAGGGTCTGGTGACTGACGGGAGAAGAAGGGAATTAAGGGAAAGATGGGCGTATTCTGAAGATGCCCGAGCTCCATCTCGTGCGGGAGTGGAGGCTGCTCCAGAGTCTGCCCAGACTTCTGGTCACCAGCCCTGGAGAATTCCTCGGCTCCTGACTGCCTCCTGTGGGTCAGCAGCTGGGGCTGAGCTGACCGAGTAGGGGACAAGCTGGTCACCTTCCCCCGCCCTTCTCTGGTGCAGAGGAGGTACCCGGGGAAGGCTGCAGGCTGGGCCAGCTTTATGAGAGCAGCGGATCCTGACCATTAGACTACGGGGGAGTGTTGAGAGCCCGCCCTGTGGGTTGCCGCCTGTGCGTTTGCCAGGACCCCGCGTTCCGAAGGGCCTGTGCTTGGTTTCATGTTCAGCTCTCACTGCCTTGAAATCCTTAGTACTTTTGGAACAAGGGGCCCTGCACGCTTACTTTACACACAGGATCCTGCAAATGCTGTAGGGTCCTGGTTCATGAATAATACATGAGTGAGTGGGTGCATGGATGGACCGTGGGTGGGGCTCCCCTGGGCACCCTGCCAGGCATGACCACACAGCTCCTGCTTCTTTGCAGTCGTCTGATGTCCCTCCGAGAGAACGTGGAGACAGGCCAGTGGCGGTACAGCGAGATCTGCATGGGTCGAGGCCAGACCTGTGCGTTCCCGGGCCTCATTAACAACTACTACCCTTATATCATCTCCTTTGCTGAGGATGAGGCTGGTGAGCACTCCTGAGGCCCCAAGGCCTCTCGTTCCGGGCCACATGCCTGGGACTGTTCCCCTGCCCCGTGGGTCCTCTGACCTGGGTGGAATCCCGCGATGGAGTCTCAGGCCTTCTGGCCGGGAAGCAAGTGGGCAGCAGCCCGAGACCTCGCTTGGGTGTCGGTCCTCACCAGCCTGGGCTTCTGTCTCCTCATCTGGAAGGTGGGAGCACAGTCCCCACCCGCTCTTCCTGCAGACCTGCTTCAGGGCTGTGGAGTGAGCAGGAAGGGATGGAAATGCAGGCTGGTGGGGGAAGAGTGTGTCCCAGACCTTTACTACCCTGGGCGTCTGATGGCCAAGAAATCTGGCCTATAAAATTAAGGCACATGATCTTCAGAAAGTGGGTAGACACCACCTTCTTATTAGTGGGTTCCCATTCAGGCTCTTGTATTTTCGATGCAAGGAACAGGGAGGGAGGAGAGAAGATGAAGGGCCGTGGAGACTGGATCCTGCTCCAGCCCCTGCCTTTGTCCTTGGCCCCGATTGTCCCTGGACAAAAGCCGAGGGGCCCCCAGTGGGGCCTGGGGGATGTTTGGCAGGGTTGCTAGGCAACGCCCACCCAGGGGCCTTTGGAGGGGTATCCCCTGCAGGGCCCAGTGCCCAGAACCCCCAGGCCTAAGTCTGGGAAACCTTTGTTGGATGACACCCGTCACAATCTAAATTTTCAAAAGGGCAGCCCCAGCCCCCACTGCCCTCCCAAGCCCACTGGGCTTTGAAAGCCCTTTCTTTCGGTCAATAGGGGGTTAATGTGTTTTGGAAGGAGGTGCCCCAGGGCCAGGGCCTGGAAAGTGCAGTTCCCAAGGGGCCCTTGTTCAGCCCTCTGAATGACATCAAGTAACCTTAGCCAGGAGGAGCCTCCTCGAAATCGGCCCAGGGACAGCACATGGCCCAGGGACAGCGTGCTAGTGAGCTTGGGCAGGCAGCCCCTGGAAGGCACAGAGCCCTGGGGTCCAACACAAACAAACCTCCCCCAGCCACCGGCTCTGGCTCTCCAGTTGTTCTTCTGACACTTGCAAATTGCAAAACAAGGACCTCTGCTGGTCCGCTGACCTCCAGGGACAGTCTACACCGCAGAGAAGAGGATGGTGTGGCCTGGGTAGGGCTGGGTAGTGCTGGGTGGGGGACGGGGAGGCTCCCTGCCTGTGCATGGCATTGGGGGCCGTTGTTCCCAGCAGATGAGACTGACAGGCCAAGGAGTGGGCCTGGTGTAAGCCTGTCACTTTACCGAGGTGGGGCTGGGGGTACCGCACCGGACCTGCCGCCCAGAGGCCTCCCAGAGCAAGGCCCTAAGCTTCAGCTTGGTCAGCCAAAGGCAGGCCCTGGAGAAGGGCATTCCAGGCCGAGGTAGCAGCCCATGCGGGAGTCTTGGGTCACTCCACAGGGCTGGAGAGTAGGTGTGAGGGCTGCACAGCCCAGGAGGGGACAGTGGCTCCCAGAGGCTTCTCTCCAGAAAGAGGCCCAGAGAGGGAAGTGACAGCCCAAGACTGCACAGCAAATTCATGCCTGTGTCTCTGGGTTCTCCAGCAGGGGCTGTCTTGCTGGGGTATGTTTGCATCCCCTTGGAGACCTATTAACCGCCCCCAGCCCCCCATCAAAGCAGGGCTGGTGCTCCCAGAGGGGAGTCAGAGGTCACTGAGCACTCAGCACGCTGCCCTCCCTGGCCCCCTGCTCCCACCGCAGCTGGGTCTACCCCAGTTACCCAAGTCGGCCCGCCAACTGTCTTCGCCTTTCCTGAGATCCCTGGGTTTCCCGGGCCTTGACTCTCTGGCCCCACCCCCAGGCAGCCCTCCTTGACTGCATCCATCCCCACAAAGATGCCTTCCTCAGCGTTCGCAGCTCTCTGCCTGTCTTAGGCTCTCCTCGGGGACGGCCCCGTCTTTGTGAGAACTCTTCACTGTCTTGCAGAGAAAGAGGTGTTAGCATGGCTGAGCCATCACATCACGCATGGGCTGTGTTCTGGGCCTCCAGCCCCCATGCATCCTGCATGGGCGGGCTCGGGGCCAGCAGGCCTTCCTGAGTTCCAGGAACAGCGGTTGCTGAGGAGCCGGACTGTGGACCCTCACTCATGCCCAGAGGGGTGTGCACTGGGCATGAGGCCAGACAGAGACGAGGGTGGGGCTGGGTCTCCAGGAGGAGGCAAGAACATGGCTAGGTCCAGGCAGAGCAGCCAGCAGCTGGGGACACTTGCCTTTCTCAGCCTCTGGTTTCAGCTCTGGGCACTGAAGGGCTTCGCAGACCTCCTTGAGGTTGGGGTCCCTTGCAGAGGCTGAGGGGAGCTGGCCAGGGCGGGTAAGGAGGGCAGGGGACAGGGTCCTGGCCGGGACCATATTCCAAGCAGTGTTCTCACTCCTTGCCTGGTTTCTTGTCCAAGGGGAGCTGTACTTCATGTCGACAGGTGTGCCGAGTGCCACAGCGGCCCGTGGGGTTGTCTACAAGGTGATCGACCCTTCCAGGTGAGCTCCGCCCACCGCACTGCCTGGGCTCCTGCTGTCTGCCAGCACCCCTCGCCTCCATTGCCCTGTTTTCCTCTCCACCACCCCCTACAGGAACCCATAGCCCCATTTTTCAGAAGGGAAAACTGAGACCCAGAGTAGGGTAGTGACTGGCCAGGCCCATAGTGCTGGTGAGGGGCAGACCCAGGGCTCAAACCTGGATCTACTGCCTCAAATCTAGCTCTACTCATGGTAGGGGGGTGCTGAGGACACTGCCTGGGCCAGATAATCACGGGTTTGACCTCGCTTTCTGGCCTGCTGTCCACCCGACCCCATCGTTTCTCCTCTCTGACTCACCCCTCACCCCTCATTTCCTGGGCCACCCCACCCCTTGCACCACCTCCCTGAGCCCCCGACTTGCCTCTGAGACACCTTGATCTCCTCCCGTCCCCACCACGAGGCTGCCCTCCCCCCCTGCAGCCCCACCTCTGCCTGGGCAAACCAACCCACCGGCTCCGGTCTAGAACATGCTGGGGCTTCCAGAACACCTCCCTGGCCCCCCCAGTGCCCGTCTCCATCTGCTCTGCTTCTATGTAGAGCCGCTAATTCGGTGCCAGGCAGTGCTCTGACTCCTTCCTCGTAAAACTCCTTGCTGTTTCAGCCGCTTCGTTTACAGAGGTGAAAATCCTATAAAAGTGGGCACCCCCTCCCAGCCAGAGCCAGAGCTGGTTCCAGAGCCCTGTTCTGACCCCATGACTGCGTGAAGCTATCCCTTCAGCCTTAGGCCTCACTGCCTCGGAGGGACCTTTCCATCCCGGCCTTGTCTGGTGCTCCCTGTGGCTCTCACCACTCAGAACCATAATCTGTAATCTTCCCCTGGCCGGAGAGTCTCCAGGGCTAGCTCTGCCCCTCCACCCATTCAGAGGCAGTGCTGGCCCTGGGCCTGGTCAGGAGCACAGAGCAGAGACACAGGCATGTTTAACCAATGAATGGGTGATTGGGTTTCTCAGTCCTTCTCAGCCCTTTGAGTTTTGCTTCTCAGCTGGGCTCCCACCACTTTGCGCCCCTATTCAGCACCTGGGTGAGCTGCCCCACGTGGGCACATCTGCACCCACCCCCAGCACAAAGCCCCCCCCCAGGGCCCTCAAAGAATCCACTTACATCCAGCATCCAGCAGCCCCCGATGTGCACAGTGACCCTAAGCTCTGAAACATCCTGGGTTTGGAAAAATCCTGAAACGCCACCACACTTCCAAAAAATCGTTTTAAAAAATTAGAGTAGGTTTAGATTGATGGACAATTTGCAAAGATAGTTCAGAGCTTCCCATGTATCCCTCGCCGATGTCCTCTGCCATTAGCATCTTGGAAGTCATGGTATGCTAGTCGCAGTTAATGGACCGATGTTGCCACATTTCTATTAATTACAGGATTTCTCTAGTTTTCCCTACTGTCCTTTTTTCTGTTCTAGGATCCTCTCTAGAATCTCATATTTCTTGGTCATAACATTTTTTTAGCTTCCTCTGGTCTGTGACAGCTTCTCAGACATTCCTTGTTGACCACACTTTTTTTTTTTTTTTAACACATATCTATTCATTATTGACATCATTATTTATCAAGAAACACATAAGGACTTCCTCCTTTCCTCCCTCCTTCCCATGTCCCCCCAGTCCCCTCTGGCTTTATCTGCTAGCGCCTGTGGGATTTATGGCAATGCGGAGGACCACATGCAAACTTGGCATTTTTCTTTGTTCGTTTTCCCTATTTTGTATAAACGTTTCCACGTTGCATCATCACTCGAAATCATCATCTTGAATGGCTGTGTAATTGGCTGGTGAGTCACTGGGCCACAATGACCTTACCCATTCCTGGGACATTAAGCTTATTTCCCAGTTTTATTTTTGAAGAGTGCTTCTCTAAGGAAATATCACATATATGGAGCATGTAATTTATGCCAGAGGCTGCCTTCGACCCACCCTCTCCTTTTGCCACGAGGCACCTTTCTTTTGCTGTTGGCTCATTCCCCCCATGCAATTGAAGGGACCGGAGGCTTAGGGAGGCTTAGGGAGTTCTCTGACTCAAGGGAGCCAGAAACAAACTAGACTCCTTCCCTTCCCTCCCTCCCTCCCTCCCTCCCTCCCTCCCTCCCTCCCTCCCTCCCTCCTCTCTTTTGTGTTTCTCTTTTGGAATGCATGTCTTTCTTTGCACCCACAACATCCTGCAAAGAGGCTGCAGATGAACACAGGGAAGGAAGAACTGGGGAGTGGGCAGTGGGCGAGTAGGGTGTGGGCATCCCTCATTGCCCAGACAAAACCACGGTAGCATTTAGGGGTGCATCTCCTACCTTTTCCCTAACAGAGATTTTTTTTTTTTTTTTGGTAACATTATTTCCTTACGGAACAAAACCGTGCTGGGTCTGTCTGAAGCATGTGGGTATTATCTGGGCTTCAGAGCAAAACCCACTCTTTCTGCAGCTTTGGGAAGCCTGTGTGCCTGGCTGTGTTTCTTCAACCTCTGGAGGGAAAGACCCATACCCCTCCTCAGTTTCCCTCTTTGGCCAAGCCTGTCTGGAAGCCACCTCCTGTCACATGGCCACCTCAGGCTTTTCCCTTGTGCTGCTGGAACCTATTGAAGTCTGGACCCACGTGGGCAAGTCCCAGAATAGTGTCGGTCCCATTCAAAGACTCACAGATCCACAGCCAAAAGCTAATTAAAATGGAATCCCATGCCTTACTTGTGCCCCTCGGGGATGTCAAAGGAGACCCAATTCAGAGCCCTGGTAACCCTTCTCAGAAGCGTATCTCCCCCTTCTCTCTGAAGCCCCGCCCTCCAGCCCCCCCCATCCCTCCGCTCCGCTTTCTCCCACCCTTTATCTATAGATGACCTTACCTTTCACTCCACTGCGGCATCACCAAAATCCAGGGCCAGAGGAGTACAGAGAGCTCCTCAAAGGCCGTGGGGTGCGGGGGCCAGGCTGGGGTGTGGGGGCCAGGATGGGGTGCGGGGATCAGGCTGCAGTCACGGTTCCGGTGGCAGTGGAGCTGGTGGTAGAAGGAAAGGGGCTGTGACTTCTGATCACGCTCCCAGGACAGCTCATGGTCTGAAGCAGAGGCAGCTCAGGAGAGGCTGAGCCACTGGCCTTCGGGCCCTTGAAAAGCAGATGCGGGCCAGACTCTAGGCAGACCATCATCAGGACTCCCAGAGCCCTGGGGCCACGTGGCAGGTGCTCCGGGTGGCCACCGTCGTTGTTCCCATTCCCTTGAATGCACAGGTGCCTGGCTACCAGGGGAGAGCGGGCGTCCGAGGGACAGGCTCAGGGCAGGCTCCTGGGGTGGCACTCATGACCTCCGTGTGTTGGCAGACGGGCACCTCCTGGCAAGTGTCGGATCCAGCCTGCCCAGGTGAAGGTGAAGAGCCGCCTCATCCCGTTTGTGCCCAGAGAGAGTAAGTGCCTGCCAGCCCGGTCGCAGCAGGGGAGGGGAGCTCCTGTGACCGGGGCCCAGCTGCTCCTCCCCAGATATGGGTCCTTCCCGCTGGCCCTGGAGGCCCTTTCTGGGCCCCAATGCCTAGCACTAGGAATGGCACCCATTAGACGCCCAGTTAAAGTGGGTGCAGCTCCTTGAACCCAGGCCATGGGTGAGTGGCCCCAAGGATGCTGCACGCCTCAGAGGGGACAACCGATGGGAAGGGTTGGCTGGTGCCAGGGCAGGTACGCTCAGAGCCCGTGGGACAGACAGAGAGAATGGGTACATCGTGTGGGAGCAAGACTGGAACGAGTCATTCTAGTTGCAGGTGCTGCAGGGGGAGGGGCATCTCCTGGGGCTGCTGGAAGCCAGTCCTGTCTGGTCGAGGTTTGGTGGGGAGGAAGGTGGGCACAAACCCTCAGGACCTGCGGGCCAAGCAAGGCCACAGATGATGACCCCTGGCATCTGGGGCCAACTGAAAGGGTAGGCATGACGAGGGGTCTGTTCCCCTGGACCTGGGCTGTGTGGGAACATAGAGCCAGGGCTGCCTGGCCATCCAGGTCCTCAGAGAAGTGGGAAATGGATCCATCCATCCATCTGTCCGTCTGTCCAGTCACTTACCCCACACACGTGCTTCATGCCAGGGACAGACTGCTCAGCCAGACAGACAAGGTCCCTGCCTCCTTGGGTTGTTACATACAATCTCTCCATTTGTAAATTTTGGCACCTTTGGCTCAAAACTTAAAAATCACCCTGCAGGCCAAAGGAAACACTTTAGTGGGTCCAGTGGCCTAATAGATAGGGCACCCGTTGGTTGACTGAGGAGCAGGGGAGCAGGAAGCGGGGAGGCTGGGCACTTGGCAGCTGAGGGTAGGCAGCCCTGAGAAAGGGGTGTCCCCAGCAGAGGACAGTTGGAGGAAGGAATGAGCTCAGTGTTTGAGGAAGTTAATTCTAGCTGCAGCTGGTTTCAGGCCTGGACCAGTTTCCATTCATTCAGCAGTTTCTGGCACTTTGGATGGTCACCCCTTCTGTGCTGGATGCTGGGGCCACCGGAGAAGTCAGACTCTGTCCTGGCGGGGACAGACAGAGGAGTCACTTACTGTCCCAGGGCTGTTCCAGAAGTGTGTGCCAGCTGCCATGCGGACCCAGAACCGTGCAGGACGGGGGTGGGGGCTCCTGCAGGCTGACGGTTGAGGCTGGAACATAGAGAAAGGTGCACTGGGGGTGGGGGTGGGGGATTCTGGGCCATTGGACCAGCAAGAGCCAAAGTAGAAGGCTCCCTGGCAGCCTGGGGAGCCGGAAGTCCTTCCCTGCATGTAGAGTGGGGGCCAGGGCGCAGGGAGGGGGAGCGTCTGGCCCATGTCCCTGTCTCCTGGCCCTCACCTGCTCCTTGCCTTGAATCAAGGCCCTTTCTCAGCTTTCATCTCCACTGAGGTGGGGGGTAGAGGACTTCGGACAGGTGACCCTGGCTGGGGTCCCTCCCCATAGTAAGGCGCTAGTCTGGGCGTTCGCCTCTCCTGGCAGTGTCTCAGGCAGGGTGAGCTTTATCTCTGTGGCTGACTAGGGCCGGGTGTGAATGTCGGGGTACGGCGGGAACAAAGGGGGTCTCACCTCGGCTCCCTGCTCACTGTATCCAGGCCCTGTGGTGGGGTAGATGGGGTGTCCTGGACCTCACGCGGGCTCTGGTCAGTGTGGGCCCCAGCCCCCAGCCAGCGAGCAGCCTTGGGAGTGTGGAGTGGAGAGTTCCAGCCTGCCCTGACCGGCCCTTGGCAGTCCAGTTCCCATCCTGCCTGTCATTAGATCCTCAGCAGATTTTCCCCATCAGTGGGCCTCAGCTGCCTCAGCCCTAAACCAAAGACTGGAACCAGAAAGTGTCACTTGCCCCAGAAGCCCTCCCAGACACTTCTCTTCCACTGGGCTCATGAGTTAACAGTGTGAGGGGCTGTTCCCCTGTGCCTGCTTGCAGAGGAGGGACTCCCAGGAGGGCAAGACTAGGAGTGCTGGGAGACCCCAGAAGCAGACTGGCACAACTAGGCGGCTGGGGTCCCTCTGACCGCAGGCTCTTCCTCTGCACAGAGTTCATCCGGAGGGCAGAGAGCACCCCACGGCCCACAGCGCGTGCACCCACCCAGGCGCCCCGCCGGGGACGCCCCACAGCTGCTCCGCCCCCGCCTACCCTACGGCCTGCACGGCGCACCCCGCGGCCTGCACGGCCCACCCAGCGGTCTGGGGGCCGGAGGGGTGGCGGGGGGCGGCGGGGGCGACTGGGCACGGCGGACCCCGCACCCTCAAACGGTGCGGTGCGCCTGGTGCGGCCCGCGGGCCTGAATCCCGGCCGCGGGCGTGTGGAGGTGTTCGCGGGTGGACGCTGGGGCACCGTGTGTGACGATGCCTGGGACACCAAGGCGGCTGCCGTCGTGTGCCGCCAGCTGGGCTTTGCTCACGCTGAGCGGGCCACCAAGCGCGCGGAGTTTGGCGAAGGCCGCGAGCTGCCCATCCTGCTGGATGACGTGCGCTGCGTGGGCACCGAGCGCAACCTGCTGGAGTGCACGCACGCCGGCGTGGGCACGCACAACTGCGAGCACCAGGAGGACGCGGGCGTCGTGTGCAGCCACGAGGACCCTGACCTGTAGGCGAGCACCATCCGTCCAGTCGCAGCCCGGCAGGGCTTCCCCGCCCTGAGTGCACCCACGGTGCGCACCACTCTGCAGGCAGAGGCGTCCCATCTGTAACGCTGTCCTGTGGACGCGTGTGAGGTGTGTGCAGTGCTCGCGTGCTCTGTGTCCCTGCCTGTGTGTCTCCCGCAGACCAGAAGCCACAGCGTGTTGGGATCTGTGTGGCCACGGGCCCCAGGTTTTCTTTTCTTACCTCCAAACATCTCTGGTTCGTGTAGGAACACAGTCTGGCCATGGACACTGAGTACTGATGGCTACTACCTGTGAAGGGCAGACATGGTCCTTGGCCATATTAACAGAGGCATAGCTGGCAGATTGAAGGAGGGGATCAGGCCTGACCTGCCCAGGGCTAGAGTGGAAGGCCCTGGACCATCTGGAACATGGCCTAAGGAAGGTGACTCAGAGAGCGTGGGCAGGTGGCCTAGCAGGTAGAGGTTCTGAGGAGAACAGGAAGGTATCCAGTGGGGCAAAGGGAAGCTGTCAGCTGGATGGGTCCAGTGTGAACTGTGGGCCATGGCCATCTGAGCAAGGAACAGGCTTGCCTGGGGAGGGGTGGCTGGGGGAGGGGGTTTCTGGATGACCCCTGGGAGAAGCCTCTTGGTCATCTTGGACTTCATCATCATGCTGGGTCCACGGGCGTGCTCTGGGGACTCTGTGGGACAGCAGCCACCCACCTGGGCACTCCAAGCACCATGGCCCCAGTGAGTGAGTGGAGTAGCAGGTTTCTCTAAAGGCAATGTTGAGGCCACTGAAGCCACCTTGGTCATCTCCATCCCCACACTGTGCAGTGAAATCCCAGGGGACCCTCTGACTCCTCCAGCATCTCCCACCCCACCCCACCCCCCGCAAATGTCCAAAAAGACTACTGATGCTGTCACCTGAAGCTGTGCTAAAAACGTGACTGTTTACAACCCCCTTCCTGCCTCCTCTCTCTGACCTGTACTGCCTGGGGGCTGGAGATGGGGGTGGAGGAGGGGGCTAGGCCTGGAGCCTCCCTCCTGCTCACAGGGGGATGTTCCTTTGCCCACCAAGGGCCTCCATCCTGCCCCTGTGCATCAAGTACAGTTGGGCTAAGCCTCTGATAGGGGAGCGGAGGGGATAAGCAGATGGTCTCTGGGTGGTGGGGACAGGGTATAGCCCATGTCAGGGTCTGTGAGGTCTCTGGGGGTGTCATCCCAGCTCAGCCTGTCCATTATTCTGAGAGCTGAGCCAGAACTCAGGGTGGTGCACCCAGCAGAGACAATGGTGCGGGCGAGTCTGGGGGGTCTGGCTGCTCGCCAAAGCGGTGTGTGGAGTACAGGACTGCCGAAGAAAGCTCAGGGTCACCTCTCGGACCCCTCACACCTCTGCCTTGAGTGGGGTTGGCGAGGGCCCTGGGCCTTCACCGCTTGCCTGGCCCCATGGAGCCCCATGTGGAAACCAGAGCCGTGCCATTGAGCATAGCCTATGTGCGGGGCTCAGTTGTGAGGACAGTGCGGCATGTGTGAACTCACTGGAGCCTTTGAACAGCCCCTTCTCCTCCTCCTTTTACAGATGGGGAAACTGAGGTGCACAGCCAGGGAAGGGGGAAGCCAGATGAGAACCCACTCGGCCACACGGCCTAGCTCTCGCACCTGCGGCACCCTGACCATTCGTTGCACTGCCTGAACCTGGGGCTGCCATGCCAGCTGTAAAGGGGGCTAGACCTAGGGGTTCCCCCGGGGCTTCTGCCCACTTTGTGCTGGGAAGCCGCTGGTGGAGACCCCTGCCTCCTCCCACTGCCCAGCAGTAGCTAATAGGCATCTTGCCCAGACACAGGGAAATTCTGAACTATGCTAGGAGCTGGGAGGGCCGAACTCCTCACTGCGTCCATGGAGAAAGCCCGGGGGACTGAGTGTCCCAGGCCTGTCCCAGATGGGGCTGAGCCAAAGTTAGAGCCTAGGGTAGGGGGGTGGCCCTCCAGAGCAGGGTAGTGCTGTGGCCATATCCAGTGGGGTGACCCAAGCCATTGGTTCCCCAAACCCAGAATGGTGGTGGTGGGGGGTCATACAGCATCTTTCTGGGGCTCCTCCCTCCTCTTCCCTGCCCTTCCTCACCCTCTCCAGGCCCCTCTTCATTTCAGGGCCTGAAGGCCACGATGCCATCGGGTGTGGCCTGGGAAGCGGGGCCGAAGTGACAGGGGGTATCTCCTGCAGCTGCTCAACAGTGATAGCCTGAAGTCACCATCTGGGGCTCCTGGTACCTCCTCCCAAGTGGTGGAGTGGCCCAGCCCTCAGCAGGGCCCTGTGTGTCACCATTGTTTGGCGGGCAACTGGGAGCAGTCTCAGGCCCTTCACTCCTCTGGGTGGGGGCTCCCCCTGCTCCAGTCCCCTACCTCCTGACCCCTCAGGCTCCAAACAAGGCTTAGGCTTCAGCCTGCCTCCTGACAAGGAGGTTGACACAGGCTCACTGTCCCTTAAATAGCCACAAGGGTGGACTGCTGACGTTTGCCGCACTCTCACTATGCGCCAGGCACTGCTGCAAAAGTTGTACTCAGTACCCACTCACTTAATCATCATATGAACCCATGCAAGCAGTGTTCTGCTCACCCTTCATTGTGCAGATGTGGAAACCGAGGCCCAGGGAAGCTTTGTTACTTGCTTAATGTCATATAATCAATATTTGAAAGTAGGCAGGAGGGCCCTGGAGCTCCACTTTGGACTGTCACCCTGCTGCCTGAAGAGCATTGAATTCAGTGCCCCCCCCACTTCCCATTGGCCCCTGTCATTGGGTAGATGGGGACACAAGCCCAGAGAGTGACAGAGTTGGCTTCAGACTCCTTGTCCAGTGCTCCTTTCACTCCACTGCCTACAGCTGCCGAGGGAGCATTCACAAGTGACTCAGTCCCCAGGGACTTTGATCCGGCCTCAGAGTCCTTCAGGGTCTCTGGGGATAGGGGCCGACCCTGGCCAAGGCTCCCTTTGGAGCCTTGGATCAGCCTCCGCCATCACCCCCCGTAATCGGGCTTCGAGTCAGCAGTTAGAGTAACCTCTCAGAACCTGGCCCGGAGAGGGGCTGCTTCTATCCAGCGTCACACAGCTTAGTTCTTGAGCCCTTGGAGTCCAGTGTTGCGGGGATGTCCCAGGGGTGGCCGGCACCCAGGATGGCATCCGTGGTGTCAGCCTCGGGTAGCAACACTCCAGTTTCCTCACGGGGCCTCGCTTGTTCCTTGTGTGCCTGTCTCCTCCTAACAAGCC
The DNA here is from genome assembly GCF_902655055.1 of Lutra lutra. NCBI lineage: Eukaryota > Metazoa > Chordata > Mammalia > Carnivora > Mustelidae > Lutra > Lutra lutra. Next base: position 142,205,734 of record NC_062284.1, read on the forward strand.
TGAGCTGCCAGGCCTTGGTGCTGTGTTCAGAGGAGAAACAGCTTTGTACCACTTGAGGGAGTGCAGCCCCTTTAGAGCCTGGCTTCAGAGCAGCCAGCTTTCGGAGTCTGCAGCCTCGCCCAGTGATCCTGCTGGGGAACTACGTCTTCTGTCAAACTTGAGCAAGAAACTTGCAGGGCTGGTGAAAACACAAGGGCTGGGGGCCTATCAGAGTTTTTGACTCAGTAGATCTCAACAGGGCTGAGAATTTGCCTTGTGACACAGGATGATGCTGATGCTGTTGGCCTACAGGCCGCACTTTGAGAACCACTGTCTCTACCTGCACTGTCCGATAATAAGAGCCACAGAGGTCATTTTAAATTTCCCAGTAGCCATATTGAATAAGCAAAATGAAATAGGTGAAATTTATTTTAATAATATATTTTCTTTAACCCAGCATATTCTAAAATTAGCATTTTAACAGTTAATCCACATAAAAATATTAATGAGATTTTAAAAACTTCTTTTATATGCAATCAGTGTAACCCAGTGTCTATTTTATGCACACAGAACACCTCAGTTTGGGCTAGCCATGTTTCAAGCGCAGGACTGGCACATCTGGCCAGTGGCTACCATATTGGAGAGCCCTGTCCAGACCTTTCTGGGGAAGGGGCAGACTATTGGCCACGTGCTTCCAGGCAGTGCCCTCTGCTGGCGGCTTGTAGTCCTGCCTGCCCAGGCAAAGGGCAGGAGACCCGAGCATTGGGGTGCCCTCTCTCTCATCGCTCCCCATGTGACCGCAGAAAAGCTGGGAGAATCAGATGAGGCGGCAGTGGGACAACAGTAGACTTGATACATGGGGAAGGGACACTGGTCAGGGGCAGGGGTGCTCTGTTGAGAGAGATGCCAGGTGAGCCCCGGTCACATTGAGCCAGAGGTTACAGGGGTTGAGTGACGCACGAGAGATTTAACGCCCACTCCTCTCCTTAGCGCTAGTGGGACGAGCTTAGGCTCACAAATGTACCCTGAAGCTACCCCATGCCTGCCTCATGTGAGACCCCAGACTGTGCCCAGAGCAGTTTAAGATCTGGCCCTGTCTTCAAAAAACAACGGTCGGGGGTCCTCCCTTCAAATTGCCCCCAGCCCCTGGAGCTTTCACAGCCCAGGAGGGGCTGTCTAACCTGCTCGCCCCCGTCCCCGCGCCCCCCCAAAAGCAGGACCAGCCAGCGGCTGCTTCCCACCGCCACATGGGGGCGCCCCGGCAAGCCAGCGTCTCCCCGCCCCAGCAGCAGACGCGTCCGGCTCCCCGCGCCCCGGTGGATGCCCAGGCTGCGGTAGTCGCGGACAGAATTCCTGTCTCTTCTGGGTCCAGTTCTTAAAGCGTGGCCCTCTCCGTCACCCTGCATCCCACACCCCCCCACAGTCATGTCCCTGCTGCTGACTGTCCCCGGCTGCGCCTGGGAAGAGGTACAGACCTCGGTTTCCCAGCCCCCAAGCCTCTCCGGGACTGGCCCACGAACGGGGCAGTGGCATGTCCCCTTCTCAGGACCCCGGCAGCATCTTTGGGCACCCCCCCCCGCCCCCAGCCCCCAGCCCGCTGGAGCTTTACCGGGACTAGGAGCGCGCACAGCCGGCCCTTCCATCCACTGCTCGCGCTCGGGGTGCCCCCGCCCCCCCGCCCCCCGCTCCCAGTGCGGGAGCGAGAACCGAAAGTGCGGCGCTGGGCGTCCTCCGCCGTCACACCCGAACGGGCGAGGAGAAGAGGGTTACATAAACGGCACGGAAGTCTCGGTTATTACCTAACAAATACCCTCTGGCCACCGCGGGCACATCTGTCGCCTTACGTCGCGGGCGACCTCGCGCACCCAGACTTGCGCGCGCTCCGACTCCGGCTCCCTGGGACCCGGGTCACTGCCTCCGACCCGACTCTCCGGGGTCTGGAAGGCTCCGGAGGTGCCGCGACGCGAGGAGGGCCGACCGACTCTGGTCCAGCCGGGCGCTCTTCGCTCGCGGACACGGCCCCCCTCTGCCCCCGGGGTCCTCGCCACCGGTCCGTGGGCCCTGCAGGGAGACCACGGGCGCTCGGCGGGGCCGGCCGGGCGGGGGGAACCACTTTGGGGCTGGGGGCTCCAGAGGGAGGCGTGGGAGCAGTCGGCGTAAGACGCGCGTGTGGAGGCTGGGATGGGTTCCCAGGAAGGTTTGAGGGAGAAGGGAGGGGGCCTAGGACCGCGCGCGGAAAACGCCGTTATTTGAGGGCGCCCCACAGAGCGGAACCAGCCCGCAGGACTTAGCGGGGCGGCCGGGGCAGGAAGCGCGGAGGAATCGGGGTTGCCCAGGACAACGCGTTCTGGGCGGAGCTGCTGTGGGGATGGAACGTTTGAGAGGCTGGGGGCGGGGCCTGGGGAGGCGGGGAGGGGGCGGAGCATGGGGGGTCTGAGCCAGAAACGGCGTTGTGACTGGCGGAAATCCCATGCTCTGGGCGGGGCCTGAGCTGGAGCTGTGTTGGGGTTGGGGCGGGGCTTGGGGAGGGGCGGGGGCGGGCCCCGAGAGCGGGAGCTGGAGGCGGAGACGTGGTTGGCGGGGACGGAGCGCCCTGGGAGGGGTCGAACCGGCGGGGGCGGAGCCGGAGCGGGAGTAGGCGGTGCTGGGTCGCGCCGGGCCTCGGGCCGAGGCGGCGCGCGGCGCTGACAGCTGAGTCGGCTCGCGGCCTCCCGCCCCCTCGGTGCCCGGCCCCGACCCTGGCCTGGCCTGCCCGGGAGCCATGAGCCCCGGGCTGCTGCTGCTGCTCGGCAGCGCCGTCCTGGTCGCCTTCGGCCTCTGCTGCACCTTCGTGCACCGCGCTCGCAGCCGCTACGAGCACATCCCCGGGCCGCCGCGGCCCAGGTGAGCGGGGGGTGGGGGTGGGGGCCTGGATGGGGCGCTCGAATGGGGGGCCGGGGGACCGCGTCCAAGCCGGCGTCGGGGCCGGGGGTCCAGCCTCGCCGTTGCGCGTGGCCGCTTGGAGACGGCGGCCGGGAGAGGGGCGCTAACTATTCTTAGTAACAAATTACTCACAGCCGCGGCAGCTGCTCGGCGCCCACCGCGCTCTGCTGGGCCCCACAAACGTGATGGCAGCGACAACCCTGTTAGGTAGGCGCTATTGTTACCCCATCGTTCAGACGCGGAGACTGAGGCGCGCGGAGGCAAAGTCACCTGCCCAAGGTCACACAGTTGGTAAGCCTAGATTTAAGCCCGGGTCAGCCTTGCCTCTGAAGTAGGCACTCTTAACTTTAAGACTCGGAACGGGGTCACTCAACCTGGATTGCAACACACTCTACTCTAGTCACATTCCCCTTTGTATTTCTGTCCTGGTATATCCTTTTTGTCTTCTCCTTAGTACTTCCATTCCATCCTTGTCCCCCACCCCACCCAACTTACCTACCCCCCCAACCAGAAGCTTACCTTTCTGAAGCTAAATCAAACGTGTCATTTCTCTGCTCCAAAAGCTTTCCATCACTTTAGAAGGAAATCTAATTCTAGATTAAGTCCACCCTATGGCCAGCAAGGCCCCTGCTGAGCTCTCAGAACCCACTCTGTACTGTTTTCACCTCCCCCTCGCCCCACCCCAGCTTGCTCACTGCTGGCCTCGTCTTTCTGCAACCCCCGTCCTGCAGCTCCAGGGTCTTGCTGTTCCCCATCCACCTGTGTAAAAGCCCACCTAGCCGCAAACTCCTTAAGGGGCCATCACCCCTGAAGTTACCTTCTGTTCACTTGTTGACTGTCGTTCACCTGTTGACTGTGTCTGTCTCCCCTCCTTTAGAATGTGAGCCCCAGGAGGGCAGGGACGCTGTGTGTTCCCTCATGTATCCCCAGCACCTGGCACACTGCAGATGCTCAATAAATATTTGTTGAATGAATGAATAAACAATGGACACACTTTTTAAAACCTCAGGACATGAACATTCTGGAAGGTGCCCACCTCCAGCCCAAGCCAGATGACCAGGCATTGGAAGCCTGAATCTCTATTTGGTGGGTTTGGGAAAGATCTCAGTGGCTGGTGACACAGGGAGGTGATTGTTCTCCCTGCTGGCTCTCTGTCTTCCCAGGTGCCCTCGCCCACCTTGGGGTCTTCCTTTTCCCGTGCTTAGCAGCTCTGTCTTCCACGCCACTCAGATGGTTCTTCCCCTCACCTTCCAGGCTTGGCTTCAATGCTAACTCCTCAGGGAGGTCCCACCTGCTTCCATGCCTGAAAATATCATGTTCATTTTGTAAACTCTATGTCATTGTAAGAGTTGGGTAATTATCTGTGCAACCTCTTGTTAAGTGTCTGTCTTTCCCATAGGCTTGTGTCTGTCTTGTTCACTACCATGTTCCTGACATCTGGCACAGCCGCAGCTGGGACATGCATAGTAGACAATAAACAGTGATTCGAAGTGGGTGGTAGAAATTGCCTACCAGCTCTGTTAGGTACACTGTCACCCTTCCAACTTTTCAAATCAGTCATGAACAGCTTGGGGTTGAATGAACGTTGTGCTCATTCTGCTGGGTCTCATCATGACTTGGTCTTCTCGTAAGCCCATGTACTTCCAGCACCGCAGACAGGGTCTAGTCTCTTTGTCTTGAGAAGGCAGAACGTAAATCAAGCCCCTTTTGGCCCCTCACCCATCTCCTTTTTTTAAGTTGCATTTTAAAAATAAAACTGTGCCATAAGATTTACCCTTTTAAAGTGTACAACCAGTGCTTTTTAGTATAGTGACAGAGTTGTTCAATCTTAACTGCTGGTTCCAGAACATTTCCATCACTCCAAATAGAAGCCCACTAGTTGTCACTCCTCATCTCCCCTGACCCCTCATCCCCCGGCCCTAAGCAACCACTAATCTGTTTTGTCTCTAGATTTGTCTGTTTTGCACATTACATATAAACGCAATCATACAAGATGTGGCCTTTTGTGGCTGGCTTCTTTCACTGAGCACCATGTTTTCCAGGTTTGTCCGTGTAGTAGTATGTGTCTGTATTTCTTCCCTTTTATGCCTGAATTCTCCCCCAAATCCTACACTGCAGAATCTACGTGTGACCTACAGGTGCGTGTGGGTGGGTGGAGGAGTGGGAAGAGGTTAATTATATAACCCTTAATTACATAATTAAATATAATTATAGTTGGGCTCTTTAGTCTAAGGGGTTGAACTGAACGAGGCATATGCAGAAAGGTTGGGGATTAACAGTTGTTTGGTGGTCACATACAAAACTGCATTAAATGAAAGTTCTGGAACCTCTTCTAGCACAGATCAGCTGCTTTGCTATTCAAAGGCTGGATCCTCAAACCATGATTGGCAACACCATGACTGGCAAAGAAGTGTACATATCGAGTGTCTAGTACTAACATTTGCCGCTTGGTGCTTCCAGGCTTTGCCAACTTTCAGGCAAGCATCCCTCAGCCTTACAAGGGGCAGCTGCTGTGCTCCCCTGCCCCACCCATCCTCCTCTTCATTCCGCGGGAGTCACCAGGATGCCCTCTCTTCCAGGATGCCCTCCCGGAGTTCCCCACAGACAACATCCTACTGCAACCATCCGTGTAGCAGCTGAAAACTCAGACCCCACGTTCGGATCCCACACAAATACTTGTGGTTTCTTCATTTTTCTCTCACTGCTCTCAACTTCCTCATCAGCCCCCACTCTCCCGGTAGCGTGGGATGGATGTAAACTTGACAACAAAAAAGCCTCCCTCTTCCAGTTTTTACTTATTTTGGAATCAGTTTTTCAAGGGTGGCTCCTGGGGGGCATCATCTCCCTCTTCCCATTCCTACTTGCCAGGTTGCCCGAGGTGGGGTCTGTTCAACAAATTGCCAGTTGGCTCCTGTGACGGTGGTGACCCCTTGCTGGCTCTGTTGGGTGGTATGTCCAAAGGACCTTTGGGTGCCCAGCGGAGCCCTCACCACCCCATTCCACTGGCAGGAGGCACAGGCATGACCCCTCACCCTCACTCCTGGCAAAGGCCTACCACTCAGCCATTGTGGGGGCTCCCTTTCTCCCTGGGGCTGGCCTCACAGCGGGCTCTCCAGATGACCTCTGCTTCTCCACCAGCCAAGACTTTCCTCTGCCCTCAGGAAACCCTGGATTGCCCCAGTGCCAACCACGGTGCTACAGACCGGGCTGGGAGGGGGATTTTCACCCTCCTCTCTCTCTCTCTCTCTCTCCCTGGGCTGCTCCGTCATATCCAGTCTACCCCCAGCCCAGCCCCGGTGCTCTACCATCCTTTCCCGGTCTTCCCGCGCGGCCTTTGCCTCCCCAGCGCCCCCTGCAGGACCTGGAAGGAACGGATTTTAGTTCCTTTCTTGCGGGGGGGACCCCACGCCACTCTGTCCCCTGGGCCTTCTTGAGGGGTCAATCCCCTTCTTCCCCAAACGGCAGCGGGCCCCAGTGTCCCCAGTGGAGGCTCTCAGACAGGCCTGGGAGGGTGAGGAGGGTCTAGACTCTGTTCTCGCTCCGGCGATTCCAAACAGAACGTTCTCCCGAAGCGTGCAGCTATGGGGAGTGACCACGGATCCTAGATTAATCTGGAAATACAGCCAGTCCTGTGCGATGTCCAGGGTCCGTCTCTCCGTCGGTGGAGCAGAGTGAGTTCACGGCTGCTCACCCGGAGTGCACTTCCGCCGCCCGCGGCCACTCTGCACTTTTTTCCTCACGCGTCTGCCCTCCCACTCTCCAAGTGCTCTTGCTGCTTTTCCGTCCCTGCCACCTCCCCCTCCATCCCCGCTCTCAGCCTTTATTCTTGCCTCCTACCTCCCGAGTAAATGGAACAGCCTGGAAGAACTTCCTTCAGGGGCCGCGCGGCCGCTGCTGCCCCCTACCCTGCCCTGGGCCCACGCGCCCTTCCCACCCGGACCTCAGGGCTGGTGGCCAAGGAGAGCCGGCCCCTAAGTTCAGCAGCACCCAGCAGCACCCCCGCTGCCATCAGTTTTCCTTGTCTCCTGCATCATTCCCATTTTTATATAACACGTTGTTTAAAAAAAAAAAAGAAAGAAAGAAAGAAAGAAAAAAAAAAGGAAAAAAACCACCACCTGTCTCTTCCCTTCCGGTTCCCTCCAGCTGCCGCCCCGGTTCTACACCCCTCAGCCACCCCCTGAGAAGCCCACCTACCTTTGGGCCCCCATTCCTCCTCCTCTTCCTCTCTTGGGCCCCCCAACCGGCCTCTCTGCCCACCCTGCTCTGGCCAAGGTCCCAGGGACCAGTGACCCCCATAGCTCCATGCACAAAAACACTTCAGTCCTGGTCTTGCCTGGTCCCAGGGCAGCCTGGGGGAGCGCCCATCCCTTCCCTGTCTTGTTCTCTCTGCAGCCTTCCCCCTCCACTCCCCACGGCTCACCTCCAGCCTCCCCAGCAGCTCCCACTCAGTCTCCCTGGTTGGTGGTCCCTTTGCTGCCTGATGGCCTGGCTCAGTCGTTGGGTCTCTTCCCCGTCTACACTCACCCCCGTGGGGTCTGATCCCATTGCCCGGGCTCTAAGTGCTGCCTCTCTGCTGAGGACTGTCACATTCCCATCTGTAGCCTGGCTTCAAGTGCGTGCTCACCCCCTGCTTCCCTTAGTAGCTTTCCTCTGCAAACCTGACAGGTTCAGAGCCAATGCCTAGTTTAATCCACTTGTCTCAGGTTGGTCCCCAGGAGCTGATCCTGAGACAAAAATCGAAATGTAAGTGGTTTGGGGGGGGGGTGATCCCGGGGGGAGCTGGCAATTAGATAGAGAGAGGAGGTCAGAAAGCCAATAAAGCAAGTTACCTCTGGGAGGAACTGAGGTGCACCCCCTTCCCCAGGGAGCTCTGGGAGCTTACCCCCACCCAGATGGAGGGCACAGGGTCATTGGTGGAGGCTGCCCTGGGGGTGTGGAGCTGGAACTTCTGGCCCGCCCTTCGGGCAGGCAGAGCAGTCAGAGGCTCCATGCTGGTCCTCAAATACCCAAGGGCAGAGGTGGGCACGATGGGGTCTGCCACCCCCCACCAGCTCCTTTTCAGTCCTCCTCGCCTTAGTAAATGGCAGCCCCATTCATCCTTCCGACACTCAGCCCAGGAGACTTGGGTCAGCCCTGACACCACTCTCACACCCACCCCCACAGCAAGTCCGCTTGGTTCTTCCTACAATGTACACTAGAAACGGGGCTTCTCGACTGCACGGGTCTGAGCCCTGTCCCCTTTCACAGCCCCTCGCTGGTACCCCTGCCTCCCTTCCTGCCCTCCATACATCCCATTACTCCCAGCACAGCAGCTGTGAGTGTGAGCCATTGAAAACCCATCAGACCCTGTCTCTGCTCTGCTCAAAACCCTCCAGTGACCCCAGTTTCAAAGTCAAAGCAAAAGTTTGACAGCAGTCCACAAGGCTATTGGTGATCTGACACCTACCTTGGGAAACCTATCCTGTACCACATCTCCCTTAAATACTGTACTCCAGCTTCAACACCCGCCCCCTGTTCCTTGAACTTACCAAGTACACTCCTACCTCAGGACCTTTGCACCTGCTATTTCCTTGGCCAAGAATGCTCTTCTCCCAAATACCTGGGCAGCCAAGTCCCTCACTTATGGCAGCTCACATGTTACCTTCTTACAGGGCCATTTCCTGACCTGCCTATAGAAAACGGCAACCCCCCTCCTATCCCTGCCTCTGATGATCTACCCCTCTGCTTTTTCTCCCATCACTCTCCGACTGCATATTTACTTACCTATTTGTTTATGTGCTCTCCATCTCCTGCCAGGAGGTGAGTTCTCTGACCCAGAAACCCCATCTGCAGTTTCGTTGTCCATTCTAGATGGTGCAGTCAGTGAGCTTGGCTGGAGTAAGTCATGCAGGGGATAGGAAGCACCTTAAAATTTGCCACAAGCTGACGCCAAAAAGACTTGATCACCTGCTGGTGATCACACCAGACTTATGCACACACTGCAGACTTAGCATCACCAAACAATCCCCTGGCGAGAAGGACTTTGGGGTGGCCTGGTCCCAACCATGCCATGGTGAGCAGATGATCACCTCTGTGCCTATGCTGCCGCACCTGTAAGACAGGTTAACAACAGATCTACCTCCCGGCAGTAGGGAAGGTCAGCTGGAATGAGGCGGAGAATGGTGTCCAGCCTGCAGTCAGTGTTCAGTGGATGTCTCAAGGTAAATGCACGCAATAATACTGTCCACTTTCCACGTGCCAGTCCCCGCCCCTGCACCAGGGAGATGGTCTCATCCTTCTCTGTCTTCTCTGTGGAGACGTCTGGAGCTGGCCAGACCTGACTTTGTGTCCTGCCTTCATTCTTACTGCCCGGTGCCCCTGAGCCAGCACCATACCTCCTCGTGCCTCAGTCCTTCCATCTGCGAAGTGGGCCTAATAACGCCGACCTCACTGGGTCCTGTGGGGAGGGGGGCACTCTTTAATGATGACTTCTGGTGATCTTAATATTTCCCGTTTCTTCTAGTTTCCTTCTAGGACATCTCCCCTACTTTTGGAGAAAGGATGAGGTTTGTGGCCGCGTGCTCCAAGATGTGTTTTTGGATTGGTGGGTCCCAGTTGTCATTTGTTGCCCTTACTCCAACCCAGGTCCCTCATGGGTTACCACCCCCATCCCTCAGGCCAGTGCATACACTCCCCCCCCCATTGCCAGGTTACTGCTACCCTCAAAGTTCCTCCCCTTAGGGGAGAGGCAGAGGAGGCTGGTTCAGAAGGCAAGCTCTGCCTTTCGCCAGCCATGTGACCTGAGACCAGCCATCAGACATTCTGAGCCTCAGTTTCTTCATCTGTAAGCTGGGTGGGGGATGTGACTCGGTAATAGTCAGTGTATGTGGTGGTGTTTTACACTTGCCAAAGCATTTTCAAAGACTATCTGGCTTGATTCTCAGCAAAGGAGAAGTGTAACAACCCTATTTCATGGATGTGGAAAAGGAGACCCAGTGTGTGTGTGTGGGGGGGGGGGTGACCCAGCAGGGAGTCCTAGGATGGGACACCCTGATCCTCCTGCTGGGTGGTGATGGTGATGGTGATATTCACGTCTCCCATAGCTGACAGCCTCTTTTGGGTCATTTTGGTTTCTAGGGCTAAGAAGTATGGCCCTGTCGTGCGGGTCAATGTCTTCCACAAAACCTCAGTCATCGTCACGAGCCCTGAGTCGGTCAAGGTAGGAAGCCGAGTGGTTCCATGGGGAGGGCCCTTCCCTTCCCAGGTTGGGGGCACGAAACTCAGATCCCAGGGACTGCAGGAGAAATGTCCTGGAGGCACCAGCATTTGGGCTGGTTTCCCAAGGATCCAGAAATGAGTGGTGTCTTTCTCTCTGACCACCAGCCATTTGGGAGTGTGGCCCAGGTGGCACATACATTTAGCTTGCTCATCTCTTTCAGCCTTGGTTCCTTCATCTTCAAGGTGGGATCTTAACCCCTCTGTCTCTGGGCTAGAATGAGAATTAAAGATCAATTGATTTATTTCACAAATATTTATATAAACAATTATTTACAAAGAAAGGGACAACAGATCCTAAACATGCACTTCTTTATGTACTTCACGATTATGAATCCATTTAATCCTCACAGGGGGAGAGCCTTTCATTAGCCCCCATGTTAGAGATGCGGAAACAGACAGGAAGCATGGATCAGTCTGTACTATGGACAGGAGGACACCTGCCATGTGGGTACTAAGCACTAAGAATGGCCAGCAGATCATTTACCTTGGAGTTGGCTGAACTGGGCTCAAGTCTGGTGGCTCTGCCATCACTCTGGGCCTCCGTGTCCTCATCTATAAAATAGGGATGATGCTGGAGATGAAATAACATGTGTGAGTCACCCAGCCCAGGCCTGACACCCAGCAATTGCCCAATAAATGTCGGTGCGTCTGTTCTCACACTGGGTACTTAGCAGCTGAGCAGGGTGATTCTTGGCAGGAGACGGAGAAAATGCAACTTGGGGTCCAGATCGGGAGAAAAGACTGAACCACCATGGTGTCTCTAAGAGGATGCTGAAAATCATTTAAAAAAAATTAATTTCAAATATAGACACAATTATATATATATAAATGTGTGTGTGTATATATACATACACACACATTTTTAAAAAGATTTTATTTTTTTCACTTGAGAGGGAGAGAGAGGGAGAGAACAAAGGGAGAGTGAGAGGAGAAGCAGACTCCCCACTGAGCAGAGAGCTCAATGTAGGACTCAATCCCAGGACCCTGGAATCATGACCTGAGCCAAAGGCAGATGCTTAAGGAGTGAGCCACCAGATGTCCTTGGGTTTTTATATTTAAAGTGGGTTTCCTATAGATAGCATATATTTGGGTTTTGCTGTTTTACTGTCTGACAATCTCTGCCTTTTAATTGGAGTGCTTAGATCATTCATATTTAATGTAATCACTGATATGGTGAGGTTTAAATCTACCGTACTGTTACTGTTCTCTGTCCTATCTGTTCTTTGTTCTCCTCTCCTCCTTTCCTGCCTTCTTTTGGATTAAGTATGTTTTAGTATTCCATCTTATCTCCATCATTTGCTTATTGGCCCTCTTTCTTTTTCTCTTAGTGGTAGTCCTGGGATTTATAGTATAATCTTTAACTTATATCAGTCTACTGATATACTACTTCATCTCTGTCTACTTTAAAGATTTTCTCTTTATCACTGGTGTCAGAAATTTGATTATAATCTTCCTTGGTGCACTTTTCTTTTTGTTAATGCCCTGTAGGAGTCTTCGAAATTCTTGGATATGTGGGTTCCTTGCAAGTATTTGCAATATTCGTAATAGATGTGTTGAAGTTCCTGTCTGCAAACTCCGTCATCTCTGTTATTTCTGGGCCTGGTTATAGGTAGATTTTTCTGCTCTTTGGCAGTCTAGAGATTTCATGTTGGACCCTGGACATTGTGAGTTGTACATTGTTGAGTGCTCACTTTTGTTTCATTCCTTTGGGAACTTGAACAGTTCTTGGGCTGTGTAAGCTCTGAGAATAGTTTAGCCTGTAGTTACTCCATATTTCTCCTTTTCCTAGAAGTTGTTTTGAACTCGGTCTTGTGTTCACTACATGCACATGTATGGGTCATTCATCCAAAGATGTAGGGGATCCCTGTGCAGATTTCTGCACAGGAGCTCTTTCTATGCATCATTCCCTTCCCTTGCGTGCTCTGTCTTATAAATTCTAGCCTCCTCTGGCCTGTCTGGATTCTGATTTCTGTCTTAACAACTTGGAAAGCCTGCTGGGCTATATTTCAGTTTTATATTTTATTGCCTTTATCTTGAAATTATAGTAAGTTGGAGTAATCTTAGGTTGTAGGGCTCACATCTTTTTTTTTTCTTTTCCTTCTCTTGGGATTCACAATCCTGCACGTCCTGTTGTCTAGTGTCTGAAAACAGACATTTCATGCATTTTGCCTTTAAAAAAAATTTTTTTTATTGCTTATGGCAAGAGGTCAAGTTCCCAGCAGTTATCCCTTAATGTGCAGAAGAGTGCTGTCAGTATAGACACTCAGAGAAGGCAGGAAAGGTGCCCCATTCACCCCTCTTGTCCCAGAACCTAGCTCACTGGGCCTTCAAAGGATCCCCAGCCCCAGGGACAGCAGACATGGGGACCCCTGACTATGGGGACACACAATTGGAGCCTGTGTTGAGGCTGCTGTACCTCAGTGTGGAGACTCCTCAGTTTAGGTTGGGGGGTTAGCACAGACCTTGGGTTATTTAGGTATGTTTGAGAGGGACCTGGGAGTTGAGCCTTTATTGTCATTGGGATGGAACCTGTAGGAGTGGGTAGTGACAAAAGTTGGTTTACAAGTGACAGTGTTTGGGGGGGGGCTGGGGTTCTCGGGATATGGCTCATGATCCAAAGTCAGCTATTTTGGGGGTTTTCTTTCTCTGAAAAATTGATATTACAGCCCCCTAGGCTCGGCTCCCAGATACCAGCAGTCCCTGGATTAACGTAGAGTAGAGATACTTGCTTCTTTCCAGTGCCCACGGGATAAAGCTCAGTAAGCCATAAGGCATACCTCTGGGATCCAGCCCCCCTGCTGCCCCTCCCCACCTCTTCCTCAGCCTGAAGGCAGCATGTGGCCTGGGCTTTCTCTGCCTGGATCACAGTCTTCTCTTTCCTCTCTCCCATGGCAAACTGCCTGGATTCAAATCCTAGGTCCGCCATTCACTGTGTGTGTGACCTCAGGCATTTAAAATCTCAGTTTCTTCATCATATGTAAGATGAGCATAAAAATAGCACCTACATCTTCAGGCTGACTGTGCACTAAGTGAGCTATAGGATGCTGGTGTGGCCTTGGCATTTATGGAGCAGCTGCTGTGTCCCAGTGCTCTCAGACTTTTCATGCAGAGTGAATTTACTCTTCACAGCAACCTTCCCAGGCAGGCACTCTTCTTACCCCATCATGGGAGATGAGGAAGCTGAAGGCAGAGGAGATGAGTAACTTGCCTGTGGTCATAGAGTTAGCAAGTGGTAGAGCCAAGATGCTGAGCCTGGGTCCAAATTCAAGCCAACTGACTCCAAATTCAAGCCTGAGCCTTTAACCCCTTGGCTGTACTGGCTCAAGAGCTATCAGCCAATGTTATTATTGCTACCATCCAGCTTGCGGTGAGGCAAGTTGAGATCCTTCCTCCAGGAAGCCTTCCTTGACTTCTGTGCTTAGGTTGGCACTAACAATACTGAATCTGTGCCAAGGGTCTCTCCTGTGTCCCAGAAGGCCTCCCTTTGAGCTTCTCCCCTTCCCCGCTCTGGTTCTTGCTGCTTTGGAAGATGGTGTGCCCTGAGGTCCGTGCATGGGCACAGAATTGAGGACCCCCCCACACGCTCTCACTGTGTGGCCACAGGAATATCACTGCGCCTCTCTGTGCCCTGCTTTCCTCATCCCCAAACAAGATGCTGTTGCTAGAAGGCAGGGTTTCTGGAGGGTTAGGTGAGATTGTGCTGGACGAAGTCCTCATGGCACAGCTGGGGCATTGGTGACTGCTGGGGCATTGTTTCCCAAGAGTCCAGAAAACTGAGTCCTTTGCAGCCTCTCACGGGTGCACGAGCTCATGTTGGCTTTTTGGGGATGTTTAGAAGTTCCTGATGTCCACCAAGTACAACAAGGACTCCAAGATGTACCACGCAATCCAGACTGTGTTTGGTGAGAGGTAAGGCATGAGGAGGGGCTTGGGGAGAGGACGGGAAATTCTCTGGTGGCAGGCAGGGGGGCCGCAGGGCCCAGGGCATTGGGCATAGCGTGAAGGCCTGAGCCCTGGCTTCCAGGCACACAACAGGTGCCCCATAAATAGTGGCCACCGCTCTTGTCATTGTCACCTTCCTTCTCCTCTTTCCCCTCTATCGGATAGTGGATGGGCGGGTGGGGGGTTGCAAGTTTGGGGCACACGACCATCCCATTTCTTATTTATTTTTTTGTTGTGGTAAAATTCACAAAAGTCATCATTTTAACCACCTTGGAGTTACAATTCTGTGGCATTTGGTCCATTCACAATATGGCGTAAGCATCGCCACTGTGTAGTTCCAGAACATTTCCACCATCCTGAAAGGTGATCCCGTCCCCATGAAGCCATCAGTCCCCCTTCCCTCCCCATTTCTCATGTCAGACTTTGTCTCCGGCAGACTCTTTGGCCGAGGCTTGGTGTCGGAATGTGACTATGAGCGCTGGCACAAACAACGCCGGGTCATGGACCTGGCCTTCAGCCGCAGGTGAGCGTCTCCAAGATGGCGGGCTTTGGGAAGGGGGCGGTTCGCAGGAGTGGCTTCACCCCAGCTGAAGGGAGAGAGGAGAGGGCATTAGTAGTCAGAGAGAGAGCAAGGCAGGCTGCCGGCAGTGTAGGACTGAACATCCCGGGGAGAGCGGCAGTGATGCCTGGGGGTGGGGGTCTCCCCCCTAGGAACTCCCCCACTTAGACCACATCAGTCCTCCTCTGGGTTTTTCACTTTCTTTATTACAGTTCTCACTTTGGGCTACATTTTATGTTTTAAATAGCTTTTATTGCGGTCCGGTTTCCATACCATACAATTCATCACTTATAATCGAGTGGGTTTTCGCCTAGTCACAAAATTGTACAACCATCACCACAGTCCATTTTAGAATACATTCATCACCCCAAAAAGCAAGCGCTCCCCATTTCCCTTCAGTGGCCTCAGCACCCGGAAACCACTAATCCTCTTTCCGTCTCTGTGGATTTTCGTATTCTAGACATTTCGTATAAAAGGAATCCTACAACATTTCTTTTGGCTTCTTTCACTTAGCATAAGATTTTGGAAGTTCCTCCATGCCCAAGCATGATTCAGAAACCCCCCCTTTTTTTTTAAGATTTTATTTATTTGGTAGAGAGAGAGAGAGAGAGCGAGCACAAGCAGGGGGAGTGGCAGGCAGAGGGAGAAGCATGTTCCCCACAGAACAGGGAGCCCAATGCGGGACCCGATCCCAGGACCCCAGGACCATGACCCAAGCCAAAGGCAGTCACTCAACCAACTGAGCCACCCAGGTGCCCCAGAATTTCCCTTTTTTATTATCAAATGAAATTCCATTGTATTGGATATACCACATTCTGCTTATCCATTCATCAGTCGATAGACATATTTGAGTTGTTTCCAATTTCTTGGCTCCTTCAACGGATACTGTTCCCCCAGCTCCTTGGTCAGCTTGATGGAAACGTTCAACGAGAAAGCCGAGCAGCTGGTGGAGATTCTGGAGGCCAAGGCTGATGGGCAGACCCCGGTGTCCATGCAGGATATGCTGACCTGCACCACCATGGACATCCTGGCCAAGGTGATGGGAGGCTGGTGGGCCAGGAGAGCGGGGTCCAACATGGGTCAGGGGCTGCTCTTCTCTCCCTCTTCCCTTTCCTGGCATCCCCCCACCTGCCTCCTCCTCCACCGGTCAGCCCCTGCTCTGGGTGGGGAGCTTTGTATCTCCTCGAATATTCAACATGTGCTCTCACAAGACCACACCTGCTAACTCATTCTCTGCGAGTGGATCCGGAGAGGTGTGGGGACTGGCCTGTGTCTGGTCAGTGGCAGAAGTTGGACTGGCTCTCACGTCCGCTTGCCTCCCAGCCCAAAGCCTACCTCCCCTTAAGTGCCTGCCCTGGGTCTGGCTTGGCTCTGCACCCTGGCAGGCTCAGCAGTGGCCCAATACCACCCCCACCCCCCGCCCAGGTCAGGGCAGCTCAGGCAGCTGGAGTGCACGCAGTTGGTGAGGGAAGGGTCATTGTCACTCAGTAATTCACTGGGAGGCTGGGTCTAGAAGGGACACCAAGGAAGGCTGCATTTCTGGGGAAATGCATCTTGTCAGGGAGGGAAACCAAGTTTGTGGAGTGGCTCCTTGTGCCATGTGGTCCTCACTGCCTTCCAGGGGGTTGGAATCATTGTGGGTCATCGTAAGGAGTGGATGACATGACGCACATAAACCCTTAGCCCTGGGGCCTGGGTGTCTCTAGCTGAGCAGTGCCAGGTTCTGCACTGGGTTTTCAAGTCTTCCCACCAACCCAGGGATGACCTCGCCCTTCTCTCTCCCCCAGGCAGCTTTTGGGATGGAGACAGGCATGCTGCTGGGTGCCCAGAAGCCTCTGTCCCTGAAGGTGAAACTGATCCTGGAGGGGATTTCTGCATCTCGAAACACTCTGGCGAAGGTACTGCCTGCACCCCCTCCGGTGACCAGTCACCAGAACTGGCGTCCTAGTTTGCTGGAGCACCTCCTCCAGTGACCTTTTTCCAGAATGGGTTTTGAGCACTGGTATGAGCGAAGTGAATCTGTTAGGACTTGCGTACATCTCCTAACGTAGAGAATCAAAAGCAAAGTGGCTTAAGTAAATTAGGAGTTAATCTTTCTCTCATGTAAAATCATCCTGAAGCAGATTATCGAGGACGGCTGTGATAGCGACACAGTGTCTGATGGTCCTGGAATGTTTTGTCTTTCCGTTCCACTGTCTCCAGCACATCAGCTCATTGTTATAAGATGGCTGCTGCAGCTCCAGCTATCACTGCCTTGTTCCAGGCATGAAGAGGAAGGAGAAAGGTGGTACTTGAGTTGATCCTCAGACAGATGCCCAGGGCCTCTTCCTGTTCCCTGGGACTTCAGCCTCTGAGCTGGGGGTCCCCTGATGCCCCCCATCTTTTCTGCTGTTGATTCCACCTACTCCTCTCTGGCTGTGGCTTCCTCCTTCCTCGCAGTCCTAGCTGCCTCCATCCTTCAGGGATCCCTTCTTATTTTCCAGGCATCTTTCCCATCATATCTAGGGATTTGGTACAGGACGGGGAAGCCGATGCTTGGGCTCGGCCTGCCATGTTGGTCAAGTCTCCTTGGCGGCTTCCTCTTTGCTAGGATTTTCTCGCAATCTTCCCAACTTCCAGGTTGCCATTGCCGCGGTGGGTTTCTAAAGCCGTTGCAGAGTTGGGGGAGCGGGAGAGGTGGACGCGTGTGCTCGGTCGGCATCCTGAGCGGGAGCCCCTGTTCAGTTTATGCCAGGGAAGTGGAAGCAGCTCCGCGAGACCCGGGAGAGCATTCGCTTTCTACGCCAGGTTGGCAAGGACTGGGTCCAGCGTCGCCGGGAGGCCCTGAAGAGGGGGGAGGAAGCACCTGCCGACATCCTCACGCAGATCCTCAAAGGTTTGAGGGCTCCCACATGGGCCAGGAGAGGGCCGGGCAGCAGGGGTGCCCCCATCACGGTGGCTGATCACACTTGACTCTCAGTGTCTCTCTCTGACTTTTGCGGAGAAGGGCGTTTGCTTCCTTGCTCAGCTGCAGGGAGAGGGAGGGAGGGGTATGCGTGTAGCGGGTGTCTGTGGCCGGGCCCTGAGACCCTCCTTGTCTTTCAGCTGAAGAGGGGGCCCAGGACGATGAGATCCTGCTAGACAACTTCGTCACCTTCTTCATTGCTGGTCTGTACCTGCAGGGGTGTCCAAAGGCTCAGGACTTTGCAGGAATGGTGGGAACCAGACATCCCCTAAACCCTGACTTGGGGCGATTTTTCAGGCTGTCTGCGCAGACTTCAGATGCAGAAGTGAGGGGCTGGGATAGGGGAGCAGAAGGCCTCTCTCTGCTCGGGGAGGTCCGGGAGGCCTTCTTGGTGGCTGCTGACCTGGTGATGGAGCTGGCCACCGTGAGGGGTCGTGAAGCTGCCTTTTTTTTTTGACAGAGACACAGCGAGAGAGGGAACACAAGCAGTGGGAGAGGGAAAGGGACAAGCAGGCTCCCCGCTGAGCAGAGAGCCCAACATGGGGCTTGATCCCAGGACCCTGGGATCATGACCAGAGCCAAAGGCAGACGCTTAACCTACTGAACCACCCAGGTGCCCCAGAAGGAGCTTTTAGGGTGTAAAAACCAGATGTCTGGGAGCAGATGCCGTTTATTGGACTACACTGGCGGGCGCAGGGGATCTGCGGGTGGGCAGCCTCTCTCCTTCCTATCTGTATGTGCAGCGCAGATGCAGGGGGCAGAAGTGAGGACCTGAACGGCCGCCACATGCTCAGGGTCTCAGAGGCAGGTGGGCCGGGCCAGCTGCAGCCCAGTAGCCCCATGTGGAACTGCTGCTCTCCTTTCCCACAGGCCATGAGACCTCTGCCAATCACTTGGCATTCACGGTGATGGAGCTGTCCCGCCAGCCTGAAATCCTGGCAAGGTATGGAATGGGGAGATTTGGGGGTCAGGTAGTAGCTCCCCTGAAGCTGGTGAAGGGATTCACTGATGTCTTGTTCCTAGAAGACAGACAGCTCCAGCCTCCCACCACAGAGCCTCCTCCAGTGTGTCCTGCTTCTCTTTACCCCAGGGCCTTTGCACATGCCAGTCCCTCTTCTGGAAGCTCCTCTCCTTGCTTTTTTCTTGGAGAACTCCCTGCCCAGCCCCACAGAAGCCTTCTCACACCCCTAAAGTAGTCATTCTATGTTTTCCCCTCCTAGCTTCCTCCCAGCTCACGAATGCCGTTTTCTCCTGGGCTGGTTTGCTTTGAGTCTATTTCAGTCATGAAATTAAAGCTCCAAAAAATCAGGGATCATGGCTCTTTCCCTCTCCACACTGTGCTCAGTGCCTGGCCAGGGGCTGGCACTGAGAACTGAACAGAATTCCCAACTCAGCATTGAGGAAGGGCTTATATTCAACTTGCGAGACATAGGAGGGTGCCTGGAGATGGCCTTTGAGCTGGGCCATTGGTTTCCTTAAATGCAAACGGTTGCACAGACCAACTGCACCAATGTGAAAGCACTCTGAAAACCCCAATAGGCTTGGGGGTGGGAGCCCTGGAGGCGGGGAAAGCCTTGATTACAGTTGTTAATTGGCAGTGTCCAAGGGCAGATGTGAATGATCGCTTGTGAGGATAAAGTGGTTGGTTAGGGTTTTAACTGTATCTATAATACTAATATGCTCTTTATAAAAATTTGGAAAAAGCAGAAAAGTTATACTACTACTACTACTACTAATAATAATAATAATAATAATTACCATTATTATTATTATTCTACCCACAGTGCCCCGCCCTCTGGAAGCAGTTCACAACTAGCTACTGAATTTCACCATGTGTTTTATCGCATCGCCCCACATTATTTATTATAAACTCTTCTCCCAAATCCATTCTTCTATATTGTGGATATAAACAAACACACACATACATACATAAAATTGGACATTGTAATTTCTCAAGGGCATAGTTCAGAGGCATTAAGCACATTCCCATTACTGTGCAATTATCACCACCATTTCCAGAACTTTCTCATCGTTGCAACTGATAATGTCTCCAGTAAACGCTAGCTTCCCAATCCCCTCAGCCCCTGGCCCCATTCTACTCTCTGTCTCTGTGAATTTAACTCCTCTGGGGACCTCATACAGGAATCACACAGTAACCGACGTTTTTGTCTGGCTTATCTCACTTAGGGTAATGTCTTCAAGGTCCGCCTTTGTTTTAGCAGGTGTCAGAACTTCCTTCTCTTTTAAGACTGAATAATATTGCATCGTGTGGGTAGACCACATTTTTAAGAAACGTTTTTTTATTTGAGAGTGAAGGAGCAGGGGGAGGGACAGAAGGAAGGGAGAAGCAGACTTCTCACTGAGCAGGGAGCAGGACGTGGGATTCAATCTGGGGACCCCGGGATCAAGACCTGAGCTGGAGGCAGATGCTTGGATGACTGAGCCACCCAGGCACCCCATGGACAGATCACATTTTGCTGGTCCATTCATCTGGTGATGGACACTGGGGTTGCTTCTGTCCTTCGGCTGCTGTGACTAATGCAGCCATGAACTTGGGTGTACAAGTATCTACGAGCCCCTACTTTCTATTTGGGGGCACACACACCCAGAATGGCACTGCTGGAGCATATGGTAATTCTACATTTCCTGTTTGGAGGAACCACCATCCTATTTTCCATATACACCTGCAGTGGGTTCCATTCCCACGGACAGTGCACAAGGGTTCTAATTTCTCCACATCCTTGCTAACGCTTGTTCTTTTCTGCCTTCCTCGTGGGTGTGACGTGGTCCAAACCCACTCTTGGTGCTGCATATTCTAACAGTACCCGTCATTACTCAGCCAGCATCCCTGCACTGCTCATTCTGTTTCCAGCTGTCGGCTGCTACGAGCCAGGCTGAGACAGGCTGCTCGGTGCAGAGAGCTGGATCGGTGGTGCGTTTATTTTCTGCCGCCAGTTCCAAGCAGCAAGCACGAAGGGGGAATTCGTACAGGCCCTGGAACACAGCTGCCAACTGCTCAGGCATCTCGGTTGGGACGTGGTGGTTCCTGGATGTCTTCAACAAAGGGGTGGACTGTGTGAGCGTGTATACGTGTGTGCGTGCACGCGATGGGCTGTCCCAGGAGGCTCACTTCTTGTTCCCTTCATCCCCTCCTTCCTAAAACTAGGGGGGAGGGGACCTCTCCTTGGGACGAGCTTGTCTTCATCTGCCCCAACAGGCTGCAGGCGGAGGTGGACGAGGTCATCGGTTCTAAGAGGCACCTTGACTGTGACGACCTGGGGAGACTGCAGTACCTGTCCCAGGTGTGGGGGCAGGAGAGAAGCTTCTGGGCACTTGGGGGTGGTTCGTCAAGCCAGGCCTTCTGCACCTGGAACCCTTTCATACGGGTGTTCTCTAACTTCACTGCACGGGAGAATGTCCCAGGAGATTAAAAAAAAACAATTCCCATGACCAGAGCTGCCACAGACCAATGACATCAGAGTCACTGGGGCAGGCTTAGGTGGGTCAGGAGGGGCCACAGCCTTTGTAAAGGCCTCCCAGGTGACCCCAGTGCTCAGCCTAGGTGGGGAAGCAGCCCTCGATGGAATGACGCTGTTTGCACTTCCCAGCTAGGCCGGGCACTTCCAGGAGCCTCAAGCCGGCCTCCAGGGGCCAGATTCACGGGTCCCCTCCCCTCCCCAACAGAGCACAGCAGGAGGCCTGGCTTGAGATCAGGGAGGGCCCTTCTGGGATGGTGGTGCCCTGGTTCAGAGAGAAGGCCTGGGTCCTGGTCCAGGCTCCGCCACAGGGGTTCTGCCCAACTCCCTTCTCCTTTTGGGTGTCAGTTTCTCCTGTGACAAGAGGGGTTGGACAAGAAGCTGAGGCTAACTTTGCAGGGGTCTGAGACCCAGTCCTAGACGTGGGTACATATTCAGCCCTGGGAGTGGGAGCAAAGGTGGGTCCGGGGCACGCCCCTAGCGTGATCTGGGGGATCTCTTGACTTCTCTCCTTGTCTCCCCGTGTGGCTTCTGTAGGTTCTCAAAGAGTCGCTGAGGCTGTACCCGCCAGCGTGGGGCACCTTTCGCCTGCTGGAGGAGGAGACCTTGATTGACGGGGTCAGAGTGCCTGGCAACACTCCACTCCTGGTGTGTGGGGGCCCTCCCTGCCTGCCCCCAGCTCTGAGGTCGGGATGTCCGTGGCCCCATTGTCACCACTGGGGGTTCTCATTCAAGTTGCACTATAACCATGTGAGGTCTTTCTTCCCTTTCACACAGTCCAGTGTAAGGTTACAGCGGATGATTCTGGAAGGGAGGCACCTTGTTTACATCTGAGGACACTGAGGCTTAGAGAGGTTAGGTCACTTTCCTGAGGTCACATACCCGGCCAGGGACAGATACAAGATGTGCCTAGTTTCACAGCTGACCCCAGGCTGTCCAGTTCCTTCTCTCTTTCCTCCACCACCCCTTCTCCCATGGAGGTGACTTCCCCCCACCTCTCCTTTACTTGTTTGTTTTTTGTTTTTTTGATCTTGAGAAAGCAAGCACAAGAGTGTGAGTGGAGGGGCAGGGAGGGGCAGAGGCAGAGGGAGAGAATAATCTTTTTTTTTTCAGTTACAGGATTTTGCCCTTATTTATTTTTTAAATTTATTTATTATTTATTTTTATTAATGTATAATGTATTATTAGCCCCAGGGGTACAGGTCTGTGAATCGTCAGGCTTACACACCTCACAGCACTCACCGTTTCCCATACCCTCCCCAATGTCCAAAATTCAACCACCCTCTCCCTACCCCCCTACCCCCAGCAACCCTCAGTTTGTTTTGTGAGATTAAGAGTCTCTTATGGTTTGTCTCCCTCCCAATCCCATCTTGTTTCATTTATTCCTTCCCTACCTCCCAACCCCCCACTTTGCCTCTCAAATTCTTCATATTAGGGAGATCATATGATAATTGTCTTTCTCCGATTGACTTATTTCGCTTAGCATAATACTCTCTAGTTCCATCCATGTTGTGGCAAATGACAAAATTTCATTTCTTTTGATGGCTGCATAGCATCCCATTGTGTATATATACCACATCTTCTTTATCCATTCATCTGTTGATGGACATCTAGGCTCTTTCCATAGTTTGGCTATTGTGGACATTGCTGCTATGAACATCGGGTACACGTGCCCCTTCGGATCACTACGTTTGTATCTTTAGGGTAAATACCCAGCAGTGCAATTGCTGGGTCATAGGGTAGTTCTATTTTCAACTATATGAGGAGCCTCCATGCTGTTTTCCAGAGTGGCTGCACCAGCTTGCATTCCCACCAACAGTGTAGGAGGGTTTCCCTTTCTCCGCATCCTCGCCAGCATCTGTCATTTCCTGACTTGTTAATTTTAGCCACTCTGACTGGTGTGAGGTGATATCTCATTGTGGTTTTGATTTGTATTTCCCTGATGCTGAGTGAGGTTGAGAATTTTTTCATGTGTCTGTTGGCCATCTGGATGTCTGTTTTGCAGAAATGTCTGTTCATATCCTCTGCCCATTTCTTGATTGGATTATTTGTTCTTTGGGTGTTGAGTTTGATAAATTCTTTATATATTTTGGATACTAGCCCTTTATCTGATATGACATTTGCAAATATTTTCTCCCTCTCTGTCAGCTGTCTTTTGGTTTTGTGGACTGTTTCCTTTGCTGTGCAAAAGCTTTTGATCTTGATGAAGTCCCAATAGTTCATTTTTGCCCTTGCTTCCCTTGCCTTTGGCGATGTCTGTAGGAAGAAGTTGCTGCAGCTGAGGTCGAAGAGGTTGCTGCTTGTGTTCTCCTCAAGGATTTTGATGGATTCCTGTCTCACATTGCGGTCTTTCATCCATTTTGAGTCTATTTTTTGTGTGTGGTATAAGGAAATGGTCCAGTTTCATTCTTCTGCATGTGGCTGTCCAATTTTCCCAACATCATTTGTTGAAGAGACTGTCTTTTTTCCACTGGACATTCGTTCCTGTTTTGTCAAAGATTAGTTGACCATAAAGTTGAAGGTCTATTTCTGGGCTCTCTATTCTGTTCCGTTGATCTATGTGTCTGTTTTTGGGCCAGTACCATACTGTCTTGATGCTGATGAGAATATATTTGCTTTGTAATAGAGCTTGAAGTCTAGAATTGTGATGCCACCAACACTGGCTTTCTTTTTCAACATTCCTCTGGCTATTCATGTTTTTTTCTGGTTCCATATAAATTTTAGGATTATTTGGTCCATTTCTTTGAAAAAAAATTGATGGTATTTTGATAGGGATTGCGTTAAATGTGTAGATTGCTTTAGGTAGCATAGACATTTTCACAATGTTTGTTCTTCCAATCCATGAGCATGGAGCATTTTTCCATTTCTTTGTGTCTTCCTCAATTTCTTTCATGAGTACTTTATAGTTTTCTGAGTACAGATTCTTTGCCTCTTTGGTTAGGTTTATTTCTAGGTATCTTACGGTTTTGGGTACAACTGTAAATGGGATTGACTCCTTAATTTCTCTTTCTTCTGTCTTGTTGTTGATGTATAGAAATGCAACTTATTTTAGTGCATTGATTTTATATCCTGACACTTTACTGAATTCCTGTATAAGTTCTAGCAGTTTTGGAGTGGAATATTTTGGGTTTTCCACATAAAGTATCATATCATTTGCAAAGAGTGAGAGTTTGACTTCTTCTTTGCTGATTCGGATGCCTTTAATTTCTTTTTGTTGTCTGATTGCTGAGGCTAGGACTTCTAGTACTATGTTGAATAGCAGTGGTGATAGTGGACAGCCCTGCCGTGTTCCTGATCTTAGGGGAAAAGCTCTCAGTTTATCTCCATTGAGAATGATATTCGCTGTGGGTTTTTCATAGATGGCTTTGATGATATTGAGGTATATACCCTCTATCCCTACACTTTGAAGAGTTTTGATCAAGAAAGGATGCTGTACTTTGTCAAATGCTTTTTCAGCATCTATTGGGAGTATCATATGGTTCTTGTTCTTTCTTTTATTAATGTATTGTATCACAGTGATTGATTTGCAGATGTTGAACTAACATTGCAGCCCAGGAATAAATCCCACTTGGTCGTGGTGAATAATCCTTTCAACGTACTGTTGGATCCTATTGGTTAGTATTTTGGTGAGAATTTTTGCATCTGTGTTCATCAAGGATATTGGTCTGTAATTCTCCTTTTTGATAGGGTCTCTGTCTGGTTTTGGGATCAAGGTAATGCTGGCCTCATAAAATGAGTTTGGAAGTTTTCCTTCCATTTCTATTTTTTGGAACAGTTTCAGGAGAATAGGTATTAGTTCTTTTTTAAATGTTTGGTAATATTCCCCTGGGAAGATGTCTGGCCCTGGGCTCTTGTTTTTAGGAGATTTTTGATGACTGCTTCAATCTCCTTACTGGTTATGGGTCTGTTCAGGTTTTCTATTTCTTCCTGGTTCAGTTTTGGTAGTTTACAGGTCTCTAGGAATGCATCCATTTCTTCCAGATTTTCTAATTTGCTGGCGTAGTGTTGCTCATAATATGTTCTTATAATTGTTTGTGTTTCTTTGGTGTTGGTTGTGATCTCTCCTCTTTCATTCATGATTTTATTAGTTTGGGTCCTTTCTCTTTTCTTTTTGATAAGTCTGGCCAGGGAGGTTTACCAATCTTTTTTTTTTTTTAAGACTTTATTTATTTATTTGTCACATAGAGTGAGCACAGGCAGACAGAGAGGCAGGCAGAGGCAGAGGGAGAAGCAGGCTCCCTGCTGAGCAAGGAGCCTGACGTGCGACTCGATCCCAGGATGCTGGGATCATGACCTGAGCTGAAGGCAGCCGCTTAACCAACTGAGCCACCCAGGTGTCCCGGGGTTTACCAATCTTATTAATTCTTTCAAAGAACCAGCTCCTAGTTTCATTTATTTGTTCTACTGTTCTTTTGGTTTCTATTTCATTGATTTCTGCTCTGACCTTTATGGTTTCTCTTCTCCTGCTGGGTTTAGGCTTTCTCTGCTGTTTTTCCTCCAGCTCCTTTAGGTGTAGGGTTAGGTTGTGTACTTGAGAACTTTCTTGTTTCTTGAGAAAGGCTTGCATGGCTATATACTTTCCTTTCAGGACCACCTTTGCTATGTCCCACAGATTTTGAACCATTGTGTTTTCATTATCATTTGTTTCCATGAATTTTTTCAATTCTAATTTAATTTCCTGGTTGACCCATTCATTCTTATTAGGATGCTCTTTAGCCTCCATGTATTTGAGTTCTTTCCAACTTTCCTCTTATGTTTGAGTTCTAGCTTCAGAGCATTGTGGTCTGAAAATATGCAGGGAATGATCCCAATCTTTTGGTACTGGTTGAGACCTGATTTGTGACCCAGGATGTGATCTATTCTGGCGAATGTTCCATGTGCACTAGAGAAGAATGTGTATTCTGTTGCTTTGGGATGAAATGTTCTGAATATATCTGTGATGTCCATCTGGTCCAGTGTGTCATTTAAGGCCTTTGTTTCCTTGTTGATCTTTTGCTTGGATGATGTGTCCATTTCAGTGAAGGCGGGGGGCGTTAAAGTTCCCTACTATTATTGTATTATTGTCAATGTGTTTCTTTGATTTTGTTATTAATTGGTTTATATAGTTGGTTGCTCCCATGTTAGAGGCATAGATATTTAAGATTGTTAGAGCTTCTTGTTGGACAGACCCTTTGAGTATGATATAGTGTCCTTCCTCATCTCTTATTATAGTCTTTGGCTTAAAATCTAATTTATCTGATGTAAGGATAGCCACCCCAGCTTTCTTTGGATGTACATTAGCATGGTAAATTCCCCCCCCCCCCACTTTAAATCTGGAGATGTCTTTGGGTATAAAATGAGTTTCTTGTAGACAGCATACTGATTTTTTTTTTTTTTTAATCCATTCTGATACCCTATGACTTTTGATTGGGGCATTTAACCCATTTACATTTGGGGTAACTATTGAAAGATATGAATTCGGTGCCATTGTATTGCCTGTAAGGTGACTGTTACTGTATATTGTCTCTGTTCCTTTCTGGTCTTCTTCTTTAAGGCTCTTTCTTTGCTTAGAGAACCCCTTTCAATGATTCCTGTAGGGCTGGTTTGGTTTTCCAAATTCTTTTAATTTTTGTTTGTCCTGGAAGCTTTTTATCTCTCCTATTTTCAATGATAGCCTAGCTGTATATAGTATTCTTGGCTGCATATTTTTCTCATTTAGTGCTCTGAATATATCGTGTCAGTCCTTGAAGCCTGCGAGGTCTCTGTGGATAAGTCCACTGCCAATCTAATATTTCTACCATTGTATGTTACAGACGTCTTGTCCTGAGCTGCTTTCAGGATTTTCTCTTTGTCACTAAGAGAGTAAGTTTTACTATTAGATGATGGTGTGTGGACCTATTTTTATTGATTTTGAGGGGGTTTCTCTGTGCCTCCTGGATTTTGATGCTTGTTCCCTTTGCCATATTAGGGAAATTCTCTATTATAATTTGCTCCAATATACTTTCTACCCCTCTCTCTCTTTCTTCTTCTTCTGGAATCCCAATTATTCTAACATTGTTTCATCTTATGGTATCACTTATCTCTAGAATTCTCCTTTCTGGCCCAGTAGTTGGTTGTTTCTCTTTTGCTCAGCTTCTTTATTCCCCATCATTTGGTCTTCTATATCACTAATTCTCTCTTCTGCGTCATTTATCCTTGCAGTAAGAGCCTCCATTTTTTATTGCACCTCATTAATTCCTTTTTTGATTTCAGCTTGGTTAGATTTTAGTTCTTTTATTTCTCCAGAAAGAGATTTTATTTCTCCAGACAGGGTTTCTCTAATATCCTCCATGCCTTTTTCGAGCCCAGCTAGCACCTTGAGAATCATCATTTTAAACTCTAGATCTGACATATTACCAATGTCTGTATTGATTAGATCTCTAGCCTTCGGTACTGCCTCTTGTTCTTTTTTTTTTTTTTTTTTTGGTGAGTTTTTCTGCCTTTTCATTTTATCCAGATAAGAATATATGAATGAGAGAATAAAATACTAAAAGGGTGGAAAAGACCCCAGAAAAATGTACACTAACCAAATCAGAGGAGACCCCAAACTGGGAGGAGAAGAAAGGGGGTATAAAGAAATTTAAAAAAAAATATATATATATATTAGACTGGTGAATAGAACAGAGCCACCCACTTGATTTTGGGTGTATTTTGATCTCTTAGAAGAAACTACCTCCCAAAATTTTAAAGAAAGAAAAAGTTATATATATATGAAAATAAGGGTAAACACAATGAAGGGATGGAATATGACTGTAAAGATGAAAATTTTAAAAAAATTCTAAAAAAGGAATTGATAAGATAAGTTGGTTGGAAAAAGAAAGAAGATAAAAAAAGGGGGAGAGAATGTGCTCAAGCTGGAGACTAGAATAAAGCCATGTGCTAGATTTAGAGTGTATTTTGATCTTTTAGAAGAAATTGTATCCCAAAATTTTTTAGGAAAAAATAACCCTATATGTATGCAAAAATAAGGTTAAATACAATGAAGGATAAAATATGACTATAATAATGAAGGCTTAAAAATATTTTTTAGGGCGCCTGGGTGGCTCAGTGGGTTAAGCCGCTGCCTTCGGCTCAGGTCATGATCTCAGGGTCCTGGGATCGAGTCCCACATCGGGCTCTCTGCTCAGCAGGGAGCCTGCTTCCCTCTCTCTCTCTCTCTCTCTCTGCCTGCCTCTCTGTCTACTTGTGATCTCTCTCTGTCAAATAAACAAATAAAAAAAAATATTTTTTAGAAAGGTTTTGTTAAGATAAACTAGTTAAAAAACGTTAAAAGAGGAAAGAGGAAAAGTTAAAAAAATCAGAATAAGAAAAAAACGAAATTAAAACAATTTAATTTAACTTTGAAAGACTAAAGGATCATGGGGGGAAAAGCCATGAATTCTATGCACTGCTTTCCCTGAACTGTGGAGTTCCACAGTTCTCGCAGATCTATGACCTTGATCTTGGCTGGATATTCTTGCTAATCTTCTGGATTGCAGTGATTCTCAAATGTCTTTGCCCAAGGCAGAATCGCACCACCCTTGCCAGGGGCCAGGCTAAGTAAACCCAAGAGCAAACCTAAAAGCTCCCAAGGTTTGCTCTTGGGAGTTTTGTTCCCTGAAAGCTTTCCATAGAGCTCTAGAGGACAGGAATGAAGATTGAGGCCTCCCATTCTCGGGCTGGAGGAGCGAAGAGCTGGGGCCTCCACTCCTCAGTGTACCCTCAGAGGAAAGGGGTCAACCACTCTTGTCTCCCTGGTCTCCGGCCGTGCTCTGGGCTCACCCGGCCTGAGACCAAACATTTTGGTCTCTGGCACACAGCCCCATTTGGAGTCTCCAAACCCAGCAGTTTTCTGCCTCCAGAGGAGGAAGGTGAGTCTCCCAGATGTGCCACTTGTGGGGTCCCAGTTCAAAGAGCAGTGGCCCGACTGTGCTGTGGATCATGGTTTAAGGCAACCCCGAGCTGAGAACTCACTCCTCGGCTCCGTCTCTGTAGTCGGCTTCTCTGCTCTGCTACCTGGGAGCTCTGCTACGCTCAGACACCTCCGATCCTTCTATGACCCCGCAGGACTTGAGAGCACACTCCCTGCGAGGGCTCCACCCCCGCCTAGCCTCTGGAGCGATGTCCCTCGGTGGAGCAGACTTCTAAAAGTTCTGATTTTGTGCTCTGTTGCTCCGCTGCTGGCTGGGAGCCAGCCCCTCCCACTGCAGTCTATCTTCCCCTTGCTTTGGATTCACTTCTCTGCATGTCCTACCTTTCAGAATGGGTTGACTTTCTGTTCCTAGAATTGCTGCTCTTCTCTTCAATCTCCTGTTGAGTTTGTAGGTGTTCAGAATGGTTTGATGACTATCTAGCCGAACTCCTGTGACCTGATGTCATTTCAGTCCGCTACTCCTTCACCATCTTGCCTGGGAGAGAAGAATCTTAAGCAGTCTCCATGCTGAGCACAGAGCCCAGGCAGGCCTCGATCTCACAACCCTGAGATCATGACCTGAGCCCAAATCAAGATTCATATGCTCAACTGACTGAGCCACCCAGGCGCCCCTACTTGTTTCTTTGTTTACACATGCATTCTTTTATTCCCTCATCGGGCATCCCTTCATGCACAGTGACCTCCCAGAAACCTACCCCCAAACTAGAAATGTGTCACTGTCCAGCTGCCCTCCAGAAACAATCACCGTTCTGAATTTTGCCATTGCCTTGCCTTTTCGTGCGCATGCATACACATGTGTGTGTTGTGTGTGTGTGTGTGTGTGCCCACATGGTAGTATCTCCCAGGATTGCTTTGTGACTGTGGGCCCTCAGTTCCCTGCTGTATCATATTCTGCTGTGTGTAGACCAGCACCCCATTCTTGGTTCTGGGTCAGCGGGCATTCTGCTCTCCTGAGCACTGCTGGTGACCATTCCTGCCAGTGCGACCAGTGGACGGGGCAGACAGGGAGGGGAGGGCTGGGGTGTGGGATATCTAAATGGTCAGCTTGGTAAACTAGCGCCAAAGTGTTTTCCAGAGCACCTGGGCCAACCCAGATGCCCACAGATGTGGTTCCTTATCCTCCCCAGCACCTAGTATGGTCCAGCTGCCTTTTTTTTTTTTTTTCCTGCCAAGGAAATAAGTATAAGGATTTCCCTGTGGTCTTGATTTGCACTTTCCTGGTTCCTTACTGTGAGGCTTGCAGCCCTGTGCTCCTTTTCTTCTTCTGGGTTGTCTCATCCCTGTACAGAGCTCTCTTTAAAAATTCTTATGTTAATCCTTTGTCAGGTATGTATGTTCCAAATTTCATCTTTAGCTTTGTGGCTTCTCTTTGCTAAAGTGTTTTCAATGATTTGAAGTTCTTTGCTTTGTAGTGGTCCCTTCTCTTGTTTTGTCTTAGGGAACCCCCCCGCCTGAGCCCCCATCCTGAGGTCAGCAATGTCGCTTAGATTGTCTTCTAACAATTTCACATTTTTCTTTTGCAAGTTAAGTTCCTATCTACCTGGAGTTGATTTTGTGTATGGTGTGAGGTAGGGATCTGGTTTCATCTCCTGGGGCTGCCAGAACAAAGCACCACAGATGGGCACTTAGCGGTGGAAATGTCCTTTCTCACAGTTCTGGAAGCTGGGGGTCCAAGTTCAAGGCAGGATTGGTTTCTCCTGAATCCTCTCTCCTTGGCTTGCAGATGCCATCTTCCCACAGGGTCCTCCCAAGACCTCTTCTGTGTGTCTGTCCTAATCTCCTCTTCTTCCAAGGACACGAGCCAGACAGGAGTAGGGTCCACCCTAATGACC
This sequence comes from Lutra lutra, assembly GCF_902655055.1. NCBI lineage: Eukaryota > Metazoa > Chordata > Mammalia > Carnivora > Mustelidae > Lutra > Lutra lutra. The sequence goes on from NC_062284.1 coordinate 142,236,575, forward strand.
TCATTATAACTTGAGTATCTCTTTAAGGAGACTATATGTCACATTCTGAGGTTAAGACTTTAACATAAGATTTTGGGGGGGACACAGTTCAACCCAGCACATGATCTGATTTTATTTATGAAGGAAAGCGACATGCCTCTGGTTCTATCCATTAGGCAGCCCCCTCCCCTTTTCCCCCTCACCCGGACTTCCCAGGACTCTGCTATGCCCTCTCCAGCATGTATGAGGGCTTCCCGATATGTGTCCTTTATTCTGTTTATCTGCCTCCTCCTTTTTTTCTGCACAACCCTGCACCAGTACCACCTGCCTGTGACCCAGGAGGTGGTTTAGAATCCTCTTACATCTGGCTGGGAAGGGGTACAGATGTGAGGGCCTTGAGTGGCAGACCCCAGCTCCAATCAGCCCCTCTGTGGCAGGCTGAGTCCTCTCTGGGCCTCAGTGCCCTCCTTGTAAGATGGGGATGATGATGCCTGAGTCATAATTTACTGAGAAGAGTCAAAGAATGACGTGTGTCACGTGTCTGGCACAAAACCCTAGCACACAGTAGGTACTCTTTGCTGATCTCAGACCCCCTCTCCACCTCATGCTCCCCCTCACTTTTCAGAGCTTCGTTCCAGGCCCTTCCTTCACCCTGCCTGCCTTGGACTCTCAACACAGAGAACCAGGGGACAGAGTGGGCTCAAGCAGCGCTTTTGTGCAGGAGTAATAAGGCAGAGGTCGGGACCCAGGGCCCAAGTTATGGGGGACACATATGGCCCATGGAGTTTGGGGGCACGGAACATTAACCCCAGTAGGGAGACAACTGAAAGCGTGGTGGGGACCTGCGGGTTCTCTGCCTCACTCCCCTCCCCAACCCCCCAACCCCTGAGCCCCAGATGCAAACCTTGTGCTGAATAACAGATCTTGAAATAGATGCTCTCGAAGCAGACCTGAGTTTGATCTCAGTTTGTCCAGGTGACTTCAGGCAAGTCAGGAACTTTTCTCTCTGAGCCTCAGTTTTCTCATCTGTAAAACAAGGCTAGTTGTGGTCCCACCACAGCACGGGGCCAAGCATGGGATGATGCTGTAGCCAGCTGGCCCTTGTTGGTACCCTGGGCTGTCCCCTCCCTTCATCTGAGGCACTTTCCAGATGCTGGTGGAGTCCCACACTGGCCCACATGTGTGGGTGGAGTAGAGGGAGGGGGACTTTCCGTGCTCCTGGTCCCTCCAGCGGGTGGCCCCGGCGGGTCAGGGAGGTGTGAGGGTGCTCATGTTTGGAACCAGAGACAGCTGGATCCTCTCCCCTCAGTTTAGCACCTATGTCATGGGGCGGATGGACACGTACTTTGAGGACCCACTGACTTTCAACCCTGATCGCTTCAGCCCCAAAGCACCCAAGTAAGTCTTTCTTCAAGCTGTGCATGTGCGAGAAGAGTGGCCCAGGGACCTCGGGTCTGAACTGCCGATGACCCCTGAGCCCACATATCCTCTCAGATCACTGTGAGGGAGTCGTGATTCCCTGCTCTGCCCCCTTTCATGGAGAGGAAATCACAGCACAGAGAGGTTAGGTAACTTGAACAAGGGCACACAGCCAGGAGCCGCAGAGCTGCGGTTTGAGGCCAGCTCAGACTGGTTTTAAAACCCATGCTCATAACCCATCCCCTGTACTGGGAAACCCTGGATTGGCACCAGGGGACTGTACCTCCCCCTGCCTTGATGGTCCTGAGAAATGGGAATCCTGTTGGCTCCCTCTGCAGCTCACTATGGGGGTGAATGCCTGAAAGTACAGTTGGGGCTGGTGGGCGGTGGCCAGGGTCCAGGGACAGGCCACCTGCGTCCAGACCCAGACCCTGCCCAGAACTGCACATGTGACTGGTTGAACATAGAAGTGCCATCGGATTACAAGCTCTTTAGTTGCTCCTTCGGTGAACTGGGGATAATAACGACTCTTTCTGGAAGGCTCCAGAGGAGGCTAGAATGAGAAATGCTGACGAGGAGCCCCACAGACCAGCTGTTGGTGTTTTCAGCGCATGCACAGCCCGGCCGCCGGGCAGAGCCGTTCATCAGTGGGGGATGGGTTTGTCACCGCTGGGGTGGGGCTGCGACTGGGCAGCCACCTCCTGACTGCTGTCTCCCTGCAGGCCGAGGTTCACCTACTTCCCCTTCTCTCTGGGACCGCGCTCCTGCATCGGACAGCAGTTTGCTCAGGTACGAGTCCAGGGCTGGGGTTTCTGCCGGGAGCTGACTTCAGGGCTGGTGTCTCATCCCAGGCCAGGAGGCATTTCCGAGCCCTGCTCTGGGACCCTTGGGCTGGGGGTCGGGGGGCTGGGCCAGCCGGCTGCAGGCTCTGCTGCGCGCTCATGCCCCGGGCCTCCTGCCTGTCCTCACTTCCGCACACAGATGGAGGTGAAGGTGGTCATGGCCAAGCTGCTGCAGAGGCTCGAGTTCCGGCTGGTGCCCGGGCAGCGCTACGGGCTGCAGGAGCAGGCCACGCTCAAGCCGCTGGACCCCGTGCTGTGCACTCTGCGGCCCCGGGGCTGGCAGCCCGCACCCCCACCACCCTGCTGAGTGGGCCTGGGGTGGATGGGACTCATCGGGCAAGGGCGCCACACCCACGCTCCTCTGCAGCCCCACGGCCACCCACCCTGCTCCCCTGCCCCCTTCCTCAGGGGCACCCTCCACGCTGGCTCCCAGTGGGCCCCCTGCCAACCACGACCTGCTTCACAACCCCCCCCCCCAGAGCTCCCTGTCCACTGCTAACTCCACACCCCTCCTGGACTGGCCCCCACCTAATTCCCAGCTGCTGCCCAGATGTGCCATCTCCTACCCCAAACCTCTTTGCATAGGCCACTCACCCTGCCACACACCCTAACTCTTGCTCACTTCCTAAAACCCTCTTCAGGTGTCACCTCCTCCAGGAAGCCCTCCCTGCCACCCCCCGGCCGGGCCAGGGGCCCCTCCTACTCTGTGCTCCCTTGGTCACCTGTGCTACCTCTAACACCACACTGACCACACTGTATTGTGAGTGTCCTTTGATGTGACCAGCCGCCCTGCCAGGCTGTGAGTGCCTCATGGGCGAGGTCTGTGTATGATTCGTCTCTGAGCCTGCCCCCGGGCCTGACCCAGAGTCAATGCTCAATAAATATGTGTTGACTGCATGAATGAATGACAAAACCCAGCCAGAGCGCTCTGGCCTCAGTTGCTCATCTGGCAAATGAGAGCGGTGTAGAGGCCAGTCCGAGGGCTCACGCAGTCTGGAAGCTAACCCTGCAGCTAATCCCAGACATCTTGGGAGAAGACTGCCCAGGGGGTTTCTGTGTCAGGAGAAACCTAATCCCTTTATTGGGGGATAAGACCATGTTTCTGGGTGTGGTGTGAGGTTGGTATTACAGGCAGGGTTTTGAGAACTTGGAGTGACAGGGTCCAGGGCCCTGGGGCCTGTGAGGTCTAGGCGACTCCCAACAAGGTGCTGATACCCCAGAGGGCCTCACACAGGCTAGAGCCCCCTGGGGTTCAAGCTCCTGGGGACAGCTTGGTGGACCAGGGCACCTGAATGCCTGGCCTTGCACCTGCTACCTTCCTCCACACCTTCTGGCACAGCGCTTCCCCTCCTGACCGGCTTGGAGGAGGCGAGACTAGCACTCCCACAGTGGGGGAGGTGGGTGGGTGAAGACGTCGTTCATTTCTCCCCAGGGCCTAGAGGTGGCCAAGGGGCAGTAAATACTGGACCAGCCACATCCTCTGGGCCCATCCAAGGAAAAGGACCCCCTGAGTTTCTCCTTCAGCACATGGGAGCATGTTTCCTTGCAGAGAAAACCAAGAGCCCGAGCCCACTGCCTGGGGTACCTGCCCTGGAGAGGGCCCCTCTCCGCACCAGGGAGGGCGTAGATTTGAGCTGGCCCTTGCTTTACATCGGTAAATCAATGCTTGTGCAGTCTTGAACTGAGGCGATCTTCCCATTTTGCGGAAGAGGAAACTGAGGGTCAGGGGAAGAAGTGACATGCCAGTACACGTGGGTATATTATACCAGAGTAGAGCTAGGCCTCTGGCCCAGGTGGGTCATGGGACTGGTACCTGTAGTCTGCCTGGCCTCTCGGCCGAGGCTCCGGCCTCCAGGACCCTCTGTAGCTGCAGACGGCCTGCAGACGGAGTGCTCCCACTCCCCCAGCCCTCCGGCCACACTGAGCACTGAGCGAGGCGCTTATCAAGCTACACTCCCACCCAGTTCCCTGTCTGGGGGGCCCCAGACCCTCCTGTGGTCTGAGAACAGTGTGCCTGGGCTCTGCCTCCAGCGCCTGGCCAAACCCAGCCCTTGCTTATCTCTCCTCAGTTCAAAAATGCCCCTTCCCACGGCCACCCAAATGCCACTGTTCTGAGCTCTCAGCCTTGCTGTGCTCCCAGGGACCTGTCGTGCTGGGACCCCTAGGCCCCATCCTCTACAGCCTGTCTCTGAGGTTCACCAGTCCCCCTGCAGCCCTCCAACAGCCCCACAGCTGCCCCCATCCCACAAACTTTATGGCCCACACGTACCCTAGGCATGCCCCACTAGGCCCCCAAGCCAGCCACCCCACGCAACCCCCAGTTCTCCACCAGCACCCCCTGCTCCATGCCCTACGTCCTGCCATGGCTCAGCTTGGCCCCACAGGACAGAACTTCCTTCAGTGTATGTCTAAGAGGTCCACAGGCTACCAAGCCTCAGCACTCCAGGGGCATGACCTGGCATTGCCTGGAGAGGTCAGCTCCCACTGGAAACTTCAAATTGCCTTTAACATGCTCTGACTTAGCCCCACAGGACAGAACTTCCTTCAGTGTATGTCTAAGAGGTCCACAGGCTACCAAGCCTCAGCACTCCAGGGGCATGACCTGGCATTGCCTGGAGAGGTCAGCTCCCACTGGAAACTTCAAATTGCCTTTACCATGCTCTGACTTAGCAGATATCTATCCATTGCTGAACCTGAGTCTTCACATCGTTATTTCTTCAAGTCCTCCTGAGTATGACCCATTTTACAGATGAGAAAGTTAAGGCCACAGCACACAGCCAGGCCATAGTGGAGTCAAGACTCAAACCTGTAGCCCCTTGCACTCTGGCCTTCCACCATCTCAGCAAACCCTGTTGCTGAAGGCCTGGGCTTGCCTCCCGGGGCTGGAGGCCTGAGGTGAGTGGGAAGAGCAGAGCCTGCGTCCTGCCCCGTGCTGCTCTGCTGTCACTGTCTGTGGGTCAGTGCACCTGTCCTGACCTTCCAGAGCCACTTTCTCCTGGAGCACATGGTTCTCGGGCTTGGCTGCATCGATGAGTCGCTTGGGCCAGCTGGATCAGCCGCTGGGGTGGGACCCCGAAGCCTGTCCTGGGCCGCCTGGGGAGACTCCAGTGTGCACAAAGATGGTGTCAATCCTGGGAACCCAGGCCAGATGGAAGGGATTAAAACCAAGGCCTTGCAGCCAGGCTTCGTGGGGCCAAATCCAACCTGCACTGTCCCCTTTATGTTTATGCGACTTGGGCCTCAGTTTCCCCGTCTGTAAAGGAGGACGGATGATAGGAGATCCTAAGACTGATGGGAGAATTAAGAGCGTGAGTATCTTTATCGCTTGTGACCTCTAGGGAAGGAAGGGCTTTCCTGGGGGGCCAGGCTGTGCAGTTCCCAGAAGAGCCACACGGTGGCGCCCCGGCGCAGCTCTCGGTTTGGCGCGGCAGCGGCAGGCCGAGTGGGCGGTGCCTCCCCTTCCCGCGGGGACTGGAGGCCCGGAGGGGCGGGGCCCGCAGCGGCGCAGGCCCAGCCTCCTGGGGGCGGGGCCAGCCGGGAGGGCGCAAACTCCGGCGGGCCCAGGCGAGGGTGGTGTGTGGGGTCCTCAAGCCACTCGGTGCGGGTGGGCAGGCGGGCGTCGCCATGCCCCTGTCGCAGGTGGGGCCGCCGAGGCGCGGCAGCGGGTGGGGCCCTAGAGGGACAACCACGCAGGCGGGCGTGCCGAGACCGCGACCTCTCGGCGATGGGCTAGGTCTGGCGGTGGGACGCTGGCCAGTCCGGGGAGAGCTTCGGCAAGAAAAGCCCCGCGGAGGAGAAGCACACTGAGAGGGGGACAGGGGAGCAGGCGGCTTCCTCCTGCCTGGGAGAGCTGGTGGGGAGGGCCATTCGGGGCGGAGCTGCTCTAACACTTAGCATGCTCTTGGCCGAACTGAAGCCACCACCAGGGCCCTGCTGCTTGAGGGTCCTTGAAGCTGGTGATGAGGGTGCCTCCCGGGTGGCCTGTGGCCAAGGTCAGGCTGGTGGTTGGACCCGAGAGCCTTGGCCTGCCTGCGCTGGGGCTGAGAAGCCTGGTGCAGCTGTGGGAGGTTTTCTTCCTCTCTGCTGTGCACACTAGGACAAGAGGCTGGCTCTGGAGTCACCTAGTGGCTCTGCTGGGCCTCAGAGGTAGCCAACGTGAGTGGACAGAGGGCCACAATTAGCTGACCCCCCCAGGCAGGTTCTGGGTGGAGTTTGGCCCCTCCTGATTGTCTTGGCCAGTCAGGCATGGTGTCCTTTATGGTGGCCCAGAGTTTGGTAGGGCCACCCCGGTCAGCCTCATGAACAGTATGGGTGTATGTTTCCTGCATGATTAATGAGAGAGAACACAGCCACCTGGAGGGGACCTCAGGACCGGAGCAAGAGGGCGCTCAAGCCCTCCCCTCTGCAAGGACGTTTGCTTTCCTCTGGGGCAAGAATCCTGCCTCTTCAGCAGGCTTCCTGATGAACGTGGGACCCAAAGGAGGCTCTCACCCCCCTGGGGCAGATGTCTGCCCGGAAGTCATCCCGGGCTCCAGACAGCCTTGGGCATCTCCGCCTGGACCTCTAAATATAACCCGAGCTTGGGGGAGGGGCAGACACTGGGGGTATTTCTGGCAGGGAAGGGAGACTTATTGCCCGAGGGCCATTTCCCTGAATCAGGGCTGGGGTGGGCACACATGGGGTCAAGGCCCTTCCCTGGCCTGGAGCTTGAGGAACGTTCTTTTCTCCCAGAACACGGCTTCCCCCGTACTTCCTGTCCTTGCTTGAGGAAGCCATGGTCGCCCCCCTGGTGTTGCCCACCTTAGGTAGTCCCTGCTGGTGGGCTGGACCCTGGGCCAGCTAGGCAGAGTAATCACTGCCCTGACAAGGTAGCCAGGGGCAAGTGTGCCAGTCCCTGCAGGGGCACCCCAGAGCCCCAACCCACTGGCAACCCTCACCCTACTGTGCCGAGCTCCCAAGCCTGACCTGGAGGGTGGTCCTTGGGCCACAGGACAGTGAGGCCAGGCAGGAGCAAGGGGGACACTGGGGCCTTCTGTGCGGGCACCTGGCTCCCAGGTGGGGTGTGGAGGGTCCCCGGGTGAACGCTGTGCAGACAAGGCCTCACTCTTCCTGTGGGGGGTCTCACCCCTGCTGTGAGCCCCAGAGCCCAAGGAGGAGGCCAGAGCCTCCCCAGCAGCTCCATGTCCCCGGAGCCACTCCCACCCCTCACACTCCCCAAACGAGGGCTGCTCCTTGGCCCCTACCCAGAGGTGAGGATGTTGCCTGGCAAGGAGCTGAGAGCGGCCTCCACCCTCCTACCCCAAGAACGCCTCCTGCTGCTGGACCCCCCTTCTCTGAGCTTCTCTGCGGGCTGCGAGCATGGAGGCTGTGGGGCTCCTCCAAGGCCCCCTGGGCGGCCATCAGCCTCAGGCACCTGGGCTGAACAGGGACCCCCGGGTGTGGGAAAGCAGCTGCAGAGCCACACCACACGTGTGTATCTGTGTGTCTACTTGTGTCTCCGTATCTCCGTGTTGCTGCAGCCTCTCTGCCACGGCCTGTCTGTCTCCTCTATGTGGGTCCCAGCGGCCATGCCTGTGTGTCTCAGGCTGCGACCTGAGCTGTAAGGAGGGGTCTGTTGGAACCTAAGGCAGCAAGCAGACCCCGGAAGGGTCCCGAGGCCCCGCGGCGCCCAGGCCCTCACAGTGCCACACGCTTCACCATCCCTCCGATGTCTGGGAGGTGAGGGGCCCTGCCCGAGCTCACACACCCAGAAGGCCCCCAGTGTGGACATACACTGTCCTTCCTCATGTCATGGCCACTGAGGGCCCAGGCGAGGCTCTGTGTTCAAAACTTTCCTGCCTCTCTTTTGTGGGGGGCCCAAGGTCCAGGAAGACAGGATCTCCCCTGAGACCAGCAGGTGTCCATGTGAATCTGGGGTGAACAGGTGAGCAGGCAGGAAACAGGCCTCCTCCCTGACCCCAGCATGCTGGGGTGCCCCCCCCAACCTTTGGGGGTCAGGCCAGCCCTGACCCTCCTTTTCTCCGGCGCCCTCCTCGCAGCAGCAGGGCTGGCGGGCTGCAGTGGAGGGGGGTGTTGCCCTCCCTTGAGACCTTGACGTGAGGCAGGGCCTGGAAGGGGCCTCGCTCAGAGCTGGCCCCACTGTAGTCCAATAAATGTGTTTACACTCCCCCCCCACACACATCTGTGCTCACCCCCCCTCCCCTGCACGCATACACGCGCTCCCACACATAGATGTGCACACGTCTGTGCTCACTTGGCCCGTGCCCACCCACGTGCGTTGTCACACACATGTTCACCAGCGCACACACAGCCACACGTCTGCACATGCGTGCCGTGGCCCATGGCTGCTGTGGTGACCTCAGGAGCAGAGGAATCGAGTTGTTTTTTCCCCAACACATGTTCTCACAATAAAAAAACAACCAACAGGAAAGTGCTTGGGGTCGGGGACAGGAAGGGGATGTGGCCTGTGCGAAAGGAGCCAGCTCTAGCGGGGGGACACTGGCGGTCTGTTCGGGTGGGACTCGGGGGCGGACAGGCTGTTGGCCGCAGGGTGGGGAGGTAGAGGGCCCCTCCAGGGCGTCTGGGCCTTGGGGCTCATCCCACCTCAGCCTCCCACTTTCAAATGAGAAGCCGAGGCTGGGGTGGGCTTGTCCCGGTCTCCAAGGAGGGCTGGCAGAGTGGCGCTTGGCCCCGGGCGCTCTGACCCTCTGTGCATCCTGGCCGCGGTACTGCGGTGGCCCCAGCAGCGGTGGAGGTGAGGGAGGGCCTCGGTCTGGGACGCCAGGTGGCTTGGCGGGATTCTTTTCTGTGGCACCACCAAGTGTGTCCAGCCCTGGGCACAACCCAGCCCCCCTGGACTGGGCTACTGGCAGTCAGCGGACACCCGAAGGTACATTCCCCACGTGCTCCTCTGTCCACCCGACTCATGCCAGGTTGCCTCAGAGCAGGTGCTACAGAAGATGAGGGCCGAGCGTGGCCCCCTGGGACCAGGCACACCTCTCACCAGGGACTCTGAAGTTCTTCCTGCCCTCAGTCTGGTCCAGGGCCAAGTACACAGGAGGTGCTCCTACATACTCCCCAGATGCAGAAGCAGAGGTGCGGAAAGGGGCCACGACCTCCTGGGCCATCCCAGGAGCGGGTCTGACCCCACCCAAGGGCTGAGTGGAGGGCTTGGCGGGTGGGCTCCGGTGCCCCTTCCTGGTCCCGCACCTCCCTGGGGATGAAGCTGCCCCTTGCAGAGATGGCCACACTGTTGCTGGGCTTCATCTCAGGTAATCCTCAAAACCCAGCAGGTGAGACTCCGCCCCCTGTGCTGGTGAGGACGCCCTCAGGAGCCTCTCCTCTCCCTGCTGACCTGCATCCGGTTTCCACTCACTCCAGGAGCTGCCCTGGAATGGGATCTGGTGGTGGGAGGGGAGGAGGGCACTGCCCAGGGTGGAAGGAGGGGGCTGTGGGCTTCCAGAGACAGCCCTAGCCTTGCTTCGTCTCTCTCTCTCCCTTTTTTCTTTTCTCACTTAAAAATTTCAGGAGGGACCCACAACAACTGACAGTCCTTGTTTGCCTATGATTGAGGGTTCCCAGGAGACAGGCAGGACTTCCGGGGCCGAAACAGGGCAAAGTCCGTGGAAACCAGGACAAGTTGGTCACTCTAGAGGGGCCCCAAAGGCATTGAACCAACCCAATCTGATGCTTGAACTCCCTCCCCTGTGTCCTCTTGCAGTGGTTGTCCAGCCCTGTTTACATACCTCCAGGGATGGTGAGCTCATTATCATACAACAAGAGCCAACCAAGAGGTGCGCAAAATCAGGGCCAGGCACTGACCACAGTGAGGCACATTGTGCAGCAGAATGCAGGGGCCCCTGGCCCACCTTCAAGGACAGTTAGGCAAGGCTACACAGAGGAGGAGAAGGGGGAGGAGGACAGGGAATTCCTGACCAAGGGAACAGCACAGGCAAAGGCCAGGAGGCCTGGAACAGCCTTACAGGTATTGATTTCCTATGCTGTTATCTCTGACAGCTATCTCTGATATCTCTGATAGATATCTCTGACATCTCAGTCACAGTGTGACTCTGCAGGTCTCCCCCACCCATCTCCAAAAGGCAGTTCCTTTGGAGCATGGTGGCCTGGGCCCTCCTGTGTTCATCCCCCAGGTGTCTGAGCTGGGAAAGGCCTCAGTGTCTTTGAAGGGCTGCTGTATGCCTCTGATGCTGTTCCACCCCCCTCTCATTTTTCTGAGGCTCATGGACCCTTGAGCACCAGCATCTGTCCCCTCTTCCAAGAAGCCTCCCCTGATGCCTCCCCCTCCACAAGTACCAGCCTCCTCTCCTTGGGATGATCGTGACCTCCAGCCCCTGCCAGGGATGCCCGGGCCCGTCTCCAGTCAGGCTTCCCCAGTTCTTATCTTCGCACCTGCTGGTCTATTCCTGGAATGCCCTCTCTTTCCCTGAAAAAGCTTTTGTATTCTTCAAAGACATAACTCAAAGGTCAGCTCTTCCAGGAAGCCCTCCCGAATCTAATTGGGGTTGATTACCAGCTTCTCTCCTTTTTAAGTCATTTCCCTCCTGTGCCCTGCAGGCAGAACCAGTAGACCTTGAGCCCTAAGGGGGGCCAGTGATTCCAAGCCCCAGGGTGATGTCTCTGGGAGTGGAGCTCAAAGCCCTCCCCTTGCCTCATTGCCCTAGTCTCTGGCCCAGGCCCTTGTGGGGACTCAGGAGAAGGCCTGGGCTACCTCTTAGGCAAGCACACAGCAAGTGCATACTAAGCACTTGCTGAGATGTTTCCTCCCAACCGGTATTTCCTGAGTCCCCACTCTGTGCCCAACCCTGGGTCACATGGCTCCCCAGGGCGATCACCTCCATCCCCCTCTGGCACCCCCAGCACACGAGGAGCAGTTGGCACCCAGGAGGTGCCCAGAAGTGGCTGCTCTTGGTCTGCCAGACAAAGGCAAGGGCCATGCCTTCCCGTAACCTTGGAGACAGACAGTCGGGCTCCAGAGTCTGGCTCTGGTCACACCCCTCCCTGGCCGGGTGGCCTTGGGTGGGTCATGGCTGCTCCGGAGAGCCGAGTGAGAGGACACGGGTGGCAGCACCAGGCGTGGGCTCAGTGGGTGGCATCACTCTTTTTCTACAACGGCCATAAAAGCCCCTCACCAGCGCTGTGGGTCCCTTCCCAGAGAGAGCGACACAGGCACTCTGGGGTCTCCAGGGCTGGGGCTGGGGTCTTGGGGACTGACCAAGTACCCAGGGGTGCAACAGTTTCTCAGGCAACATTCCGAGGCTGCCCGGGAAAGGCCCAGGGCAGGGGAGGGCAGGGCCCAGATTTATCCACCAATCGGGCGGGCTCCTGGCTCGGGAGCCTGTTCTTATCTGCCCAGCCCAGCATGGGGGGGCCGCTGGGCCGGCTGGGGCGGGACGCTGCCTGGGGACTGGACACGGAGCAGGCCCGGCAGCCCCAAGCCCCACCAGGTGGGTGACAGCCACTGACGGCTCTGAGCGTCCCTGCAGGCTGGTGGCCGACTGCCCGCCCATCTCCTGCACCATGTCGGACGGCGAGGGCCCCTCGGCCGGTGAGTGGCAGTGCTATATTTACCCACCACGGCTCCGGTTGCAGGGCCAATGCTGCTGGGCGCCGAGGGCACTGGGCGCCCCCACCCCAGGCTGCAGGCAGCTGTGGGGCTGGACCCCCTTCCTCCTAGCTGATGCCTGGGGTGGGTGGGGGTGGGGGGTTGCTGCGCTCCTGGAAGGGGAACTGGCCTTTCGGAGCTAAGTTCTGCTGCACCGCGAGCTTCCCGGTGGGGCTGGAGCAGGAAGATGTGCCCGCTGCGAACCCCTCCCGCTGCTAGCCAGGGAGTCGGGGGCTGCCCCACGGTCCCGCGGGCGCTGGACTGTGCCTGGGCACGGGGAGCCACGGGCCCCTGGAACCGCATGCAAACAAGTGTGTGTGAACATGTGTCTGGGATGGGGGGGCCTCCAGCTTCCATCTGATTCCCCAAAGGTCGGAGGCCCGGGTCTGCTTGCACAAGGCAGGCCCTCCAGGAGTCCCCAAATCCCCTAGGTTGGAAATGGCCGGGGACACAAAGACAGAGGGCCAGTCAGATACTGTGGTCTGCACACAGACCCTCTGCCCTCCCCAGGGGACTGGCTGCCTGTGCGGCTGGCTGGCCGCCCTCAGCTCCTCCAGCTGAAGGCAGGTTCTGAGATGGACATCCCTCTGAGCTGGCCATAGTGGGGCCAGGGCTGCAGACAGCCTCCTCCAGGCGGCCCGGGTTCAAATTCCCAATTCTCTCACTTCTAGATTGGGTGACTGACCTGGGGCAAGGAGCTTCCCTGCTCTGAAGCTCCGTATCCCCAAGTGAAAAGAAAGGCAGCGCCAGCCCTCTGCGCAGGTGGTTGTGAAGCCTGGATGTGATAATGTGTGACCGCCGATCTGTGTCGGGGCACTCAGTCATGGCCTCGCGGAAGCAGCAGGTAGAGAGTCCCGGGCAGGAGCCCGTGTCTCCTGGTCTGGCCGCTCCAGCCTCACCTTCTTGCCTAAGCCACTGCATGTCTGTGGCCCCTGGAGTCCTTATCTGTCCCGCAACGCCACGCGGGGACATGCCCAGACAGTTCAGGCCAGCCTGGGGGTCCTGGATTGGTTGTGATGGACAGCAGTGTGGTCCTCCGGGCAGGGTGTCTGGTAGACAGTCCTGGCGCCTGGGCCGGGCCAAGTCAGATTTGGAACAGAGAGAGAGTGTGTGTTGGGGAGGGGGACACCAACAAAACTGGCCTGACCTCACCCTCTTCCGCCAGGCATTAGGGGTGCAGGCTGCCAAGAATCGTCCGCCGAGGAGCCGGTATGTGGGGGCGGGGGGGCGGCAGACGGGCCCTTTCTGGCTGGTTCCGCCAGCACCTGACACAAACCCGGAATAGCTCTCTCCTTCCGCCAGGGACACGGCCCTGCTTTTAGTGCTTGTAACCCCCGCACGGAGAACGGTATTTCAGGAAGCCGGAACAGTATTTAGCCTGCTGGGCCGATGGAATGGGCGCCGAGCGTGTGCTTGTGCGTGTGCGTGTGTGTCCAGGAGGCGAGAGGAGACACGGCCTTTATGCGCCTGTACAGTATAGGAGAGGGTCAGCTGGGTGGGGCCGGCAGGCGCGGTGGTGGCTGTGCCCACCCTGGCTGGGCGGGTCACCTGGGCGAGCGTGGGACTCGGCTTCCTGTAGGGTACTGTGCGATGGTTTTTTTCTCTGCTGTGCTGGACTTGCTGGGGAATCTGGTTGGCAGTAGAGGCAACACCTGGGTGCAAGGGCACACGTGTGCATGTTTGGGGGGGTCTCCTAGAGTGTGTTGTCTGAAGGTCAAGACTTTCTAGGATTCCAACCCCATGGCAATGGTTGGGTCCAGGAGGATACCGTGAAATATTTCTACCTCTTTTCAGAAACCAGTCCCTGGGTCTTTGTCTGTAGCAAGAAAGTTCTCAGCTGCCCAGCCATGACCTGTGTGACCGTGGGCAGGTTACTGAAGGTCACTGGGCCTCAGTTTCCTCATCTGTCCAGTGGGCACAATAATAGGACATTAGCTCCTCAAGTCCCAATGAGGATTAAGTGGCAGAAAGCATATAACCTGCTTGACATAACGCCCGTCTTACTGTTAGCAGGTGTAACTGTAATTACCGTCCCCTAGCAAGTGAGCTGCAGCCAAAGAGGAAAGTGGAGGGGACAGACTATGTGCTGCATCTTGTCCTGGCCACCTTGGAGATGTTGTTTGATCCCTGGAGGGTGTGCATGAACTCCACCATACAGGTAGGGAAACTGAGGCTCAGAGAGGCAAATAGACTGGCCCCAGGTTTCCAGCTGGTACATGGCAGAGTTGGATTCGAACCCACCTCCCCAGACCCATCCAGGAAATCCTACCCTGCTCGCCCACAGGTGGGGGTTGGGGAGTCTTGTAGGCCCTTGTGGTTCTCATCTGAACAACAGGCCTTCTCAGGGCTAGCTCAGGGCTAGCTCAGCCAATCCTAGCTCAGGATTGGCTCCAATAATTTGGAATCTGTGCCCAAAAAAATGTGGTACCTTGTTAGGGTGTCCAGAAAACTGCACGGGGAAGGAGCAGAGTGGCAGGCGGTCGGCTCCAGGACTTGTGGCCCTGCGCCTGGACAGGGGAGCCTGGAGGCTAAGGTTACCACGAGGCAATGTTGTATTTATAGTAGGAAGCTGCCTGTCCTGGGAGCTGCCAGCCCCACACCCGGTCCAGGGAAGGGGCTTCCCTCACAGCTGTCTGGATTCTAGGCCTGGCTCCGCCCCTGAGCGAAGCCCAGCACGGGACGGGCCCCTTTCCCATGGAGACTCAGTTCCCCCATCTGTAAAATGGGGCCCTACCATGTCCCTTGCTGGGTCTGGAGACAGTGTCTCTAAGGGCTGGTGTGGCCTGGACGGAGGGGCCGGAAGGTGCTGGCTCCAGGCACTCTGGGTCTGTTGATTGTCCCTTCCTGCCTTTGACTCCTGGCCGGCCCCCTCCCCTCCCGGCAGAACTCTGCAGGAAGAGAGTCCAGCCTCTGCCCTGACAGAACCCACGTGTTTGGGAGGGCTTCCAGCAAAGCCGTTTTACAATTCCCAGCCCCACAGAATAGGCCGTTGTTATTCTCAGCAGAGCAACGAGGGCAAGTCCCTCCGAGCCCGGGGTTCGAATCTCGACTCTACTGCCCTGTCTCCCGGCTCTGTGGCCTCAGGTGAGTCACTTAGCCTCTCTGAGCCTCAGTGGTGGGTTTCCACTCGCCTTGCTTTGGGGGGTATGATGAGGACGTGATGAGGGTTCAGCCAACAGAGTGACTCCCTTTGTCTTTCTGCGTAAACTCCCACCGAGGCCATGGCCCCTTGGTTCATTGCAGTAGACAATGGACAGACTAGCTACTGCCTGTCCCCCTGTCTTTATCCTCTCCCTCAGCTCTGCAGCTCCTAGACCTGTTCTGAGCAATTCACTCAGGTGGCCAACAGCTCTCTGGGGCCCCCCCAAAGGTCCCCATAGTTGGCTCTCCAAGTGTCTGTCTTTGCCTGGATACAAGTGTTTTTTTCCCAAGGGCGGAGGGCCTGACATTGCAGTAGGCCACCCCATATCCCACTCACTTCCTCCGGCATCCCCAGAACCCAGAGAGAACCCCACTTCCTTTTCCCTCCTCATCCTGGCCTGGGTTTGAGTCTCCTTGTTTACCAACTGGCCTTGGGGCCTGCAGCCGTGTCTACAAAGAGATTTAAGCAAAACATTTTAATTTAGGTCCTGCTCTTGGAAAGGAAATGTCTTCCCCCAGGAGAGGCAGGCTTGGTCCCAGGGTCTCGTCATCTCTCAGGGTGTCCCCTCCTGTTGATGAGGGCTTCCCTCTTTCTAGACAGGTAAGTGGGTTTGGGTTTCATCTCTTGGGCAATAGGGGCCAGCGAGAACGTGAGCTGACAGTACCTGGATTGCTTCAATGTGTGGGGGGCAGGGACCAGAATCTGGAGGCCAAGAGGCCCAGAAGGAGGCTGGCAAGGATGGTCCTGGGGAGAGAGGCTGAGGCTGACTCAGGAGGCGAGGGATGGGGGAGTAGGGGACTAAGCAACTGAGTGTGGGGGCAGGGAGGCTGCCTCCCCCATCACGGAGGTCCAGAGGACAGATGATGCTTGTTTCCAGGGGACTGGGGGTGACCTGGCAAGGGCCTAGAGCTGGTCTGTAAAAACACATGGGGGTCAAAATAAAAGACAGAAACTGGGGGCACCTGGGTGGCTCAGTGGGTTAAAGCCTCTGCCTTCGGCTCAGGTCATGATCCCAGGGTCCTGGGATCCAGCTTCACATCAGGCTCTCTGCTCAGCGGGGAGCCTGCTTCCTCCTCTCTCTGCCTGTCTCTCTGCCTACATGTGATCTCGGTCTGTCAAATAAATAAATAAAATCTTAAAAAAAAAAAAAGACAGAAACTGGTGGCCAAGGGGCATCTGGGTGGCTCAGTCAGTTAAGCGTCCGCCGACTCTTGGTTTGGACTCAGGTCATGATCTTGTGGTTGTGGAATTGAGCCCTGCCTTGGGCTCCCTGCTCAGTGTGGAGTCTGCTTCAGATTCTCTCTCCCTGTCCCCATGGGCTCTCCCTTAAATAAATAAATAAAATCTTAAGAAAAAGATAAAGGAAACTGGTGGCTGAGATGAGTTAGCGATACCCATTGTCATCCAATCCTGATTTCAAATCTTTGCATTCATCAACACAGACCCTTTGTTTTTTACTGACTATAGGGGCTGGGATAGACTCACTGTGTGCTGGGAAAAAAAAAAAAAAAAAAGCAAAAAACAAAACAGATAAATCCCAGTGGCTTAAAGCAACAAAGGTGTATTTCCCGTTGATGCAAAGTCCTTTGCGGATCTGGGTAACTCCTGGGCGGGTTGCCTAAGCGGGAGCTCAGCCTGACGCCTCCATATGGACCCATGCTTTCTGGGTTATGAGGCCCGGCAGAGAGATAGAGACACCGCGCTGACAAATGCTCCCATGCCCAAGTCGCCCGTCCTGCCACTGCGGGCATTTCATTGGCTCGAGCGAGTCACATGGCCACAGCTAATGGCAGGGGTGTGTGTGGGGGGGCTGCTCTCCATTTGTGAACGGCAGTCATATCCGCCCCCCCATGGACTTTTGTCCCCAACTGACTTTAAAAAAAAAAAAAAGTAATCCATTTTAATTATGAAATGTTGGGAGTGTATCGTCAGAGCCGCGGTCCTTAAGCATCTGAAATGCAAATTATGAATCATTCCACCATGCAAGTCACAAAGCAACGGACAAGATTTTTCAAAACGTGTTCTTTCCCACAGATTTGAATTTGCATTTAAAAGCACAGACATAAGCGGCTGAGCGATTGTGTCACCACGCCAGCAAGGAAAAGCATAACCAAGAGAAACGTGAGCCGTTAACTGCCGCGAAGCTCCATTGATTCCTTATTTGCTCGCGCACCGGAGCGGGTGCTGGCCGGACAGCTCCCGCTCGGCCACCGCGGTCCCCGGATGAAGAGCCGGGGTCTGAGCTCAGGGCAAATGACGGTGGGAATAGATGGGGAGGTGAATTAGGGGTCCGTGCGCCATCTCTCCTTGATCCCGCGCCACCGCACCACGCAGAGGCTCGCTGTCCGTTTGACGAGTGGCCGCACGAACGAAACCAGCGTAACCGGAGCGGGGTGGCCGTGAACGCCGCGTGTCGTTTCGTATGAGATGAGACCTGGCTTCAAAACGTTTGCAAACACTAGAGGTTGTCTCTAAGGGTCGATGACGTCAACCGAATAGCGAGAAATAAAGCTGGAATTTAAAACATTAATATTAGTAATTAAATATAATTTTTATTCATCGATTAATATTATAGTAATTAAAATAAGTTATATTAATCGCATTACTAAAGCTGGTATGGTAGGACTCCCTGCTGGGGATCACATTCCCCTGCAGCCCAGGCCCCCACAGTCCAACCTCTAAGCCATACTGTTTAGAGAGCTCTAGCTCCAGTTTAAACACATCTTCTAGGGTTCCCGCCTGATTTATTTCAGATGGAAAAATGTGTCAACGCATGGTGCAGTTGCAGAAAACACTCTCCCTTTTGCTTTTCTCTGGAGGGGCCCATGGTCTCCCTGGACCACCTGACTTGGCGGTGCTTATCAGGCTTGTCCTGTGTGCATGGGTCCCGCCAGGCCCTGTCACGTGAGGGGAGAGCAGGGGCCCTGGCCCGTGGAGGCCCGTAGGGGGCAGCTGGCCAGGGGACTTGTGCTCAGGTCCCTCTGAGTCCCCAGCAGTGCTCAGGCTGCAGGCTCCAGGCAGCGTACTGGGGTCCACCCCGGCATCGTAACTTCTGGTTCTGGGAGCGGCATTATTGAGCGACAATTCATACATCTCCCACAGCTCGCCCACCTCAAGTGTCCAGGGCGGCGGATCTTACTCCATTCCCAGGGTTGTACCACTGCGCTCACATAGCCCGCTTGGGGTCATTTTAATCACCTCGGGAAGAAACCCCCACCCCTTTGCAGTCCTTCCCGGCGCCCCAGCCACTCACGTCTCTGTCTCTGCGGATTCGCCGTTGTGGCTGTTTCATTCTTATAAGCAGAAACGTGCAGCGTGTGGCCTTTCCCCTCGCGGGATGTTTTTAGTCTCCCCCTGTGTCTGTGTCCGTGCTTCATCCGTCGTGTGGCGAGAACACACGTGACTTATCCAGTCACCAGGTGACCAACATTTGGGCCATTTCTACATTTCGGCTGTGATGACCAACGCTACCGGGGACACGAGCGCATGACTCGGGACAGATGTCTTCATCTCTCTCGGGCGTATGCCTCCAAGCAGGCTTGTTGGGCTGGAGGGTGTCTCCATGGCACCTTCCGAGGACCCCTGGACCGTCTTCCGCAGCGACAGCACCCCTTTCTGCACACCCTCACCAACGCTGCTTGTTAACCTGTTTGATTCCGGTCATCTGAGCGGGTGGGTGTCTCACCGTGGTGTTGATTGGCCTTTCCCTGCGACTGGTGGTGTTGAGTGTCTTTTCCTGTGCTCCTTGGCATCACCCCCTTGGCTCTGAGACCGTAAGCCTCAATGCCCTCATCTGCAAAATGGGGACTGGGGCAGTGTCTGCGTCCCAGGCTGTGATGAGGATTCACTGAGATCATTCCAGGGTCTTGGCCCAGAGCAGCTTCCTAGCAAATGTTTCCTGCCCGAAGCTGTGGTCTGGGCTTACAGGGCCTCCCCTGAAGGCTGGTGGGAGGGAGGGAGTCGGAGAAAGCTAGAAAACTGGAAGTTTCTGCAAGTTCCAAACCCATTTAGGAGAAGGACAAATCTCTTCGGAGAAGGCGGTGACTGACACGGGTCCAGCCTTGGTGATTTCTTCCCCAGTTGCTGGTCTGGGCTGGCCAAGTGAGCCGGCCACGTCTGTACAACCCAGATGAGGCAGGTGTCCAGACCGCAGGCTCGGGGAAGATAAGCCTGCCGGCCATTCAGGTTTCGGGCTAGGGACACCTGCAAGGTTTTCTTATCTTGTTTGGCCTCCTCCCCTTGACTACTCCCCAGGCTGGTCACATTGCCCTTCCTGGACTTGCAAGCCTCCGTCTGTCCATGGAGAGCTCTGGAAATAGGCCAGGAGCATCCTCGCAGGAGCTTGGGCAGGAGCCTGGGGCCTGGCGGAGGTGCTGATGGGATGGTCAACCTGATTGTGTGGCTGTAACCTGAGCTGGGAGCTGGGTGGGAGGTGAGGGAACACAATCACCTCATCACAGCGGAAAGCAAACCCGGCTCCAGATAGCGAGCTCATTAGGCTGCCCCGGAGGGAACAATTCCAGTTCTGTTCTGGGCCCAGTGGGAGAAAGGCAGAGTTCACCCCGATGGCCCTGGGGCAGCTTGCCATCCTGGGTCATGCCCCAAGGGGACTCCAAGCTCTGGGGCTGGGTGTGGATGCTGTCACTGTGTCCACGGCCCCTCGGGGCAGCAGGCGAGAAGCAGGGACTAGAGTGTGACTGGGAATCAGTGAGACTGGCATTGGTGTTCAGGCTCAGCTACCCAGTGCTGTGTGACCTTTGCAAGTCACAGAACCTCTCTGGGCCCTTGTTTGCTCATGTGTAAAATGAAGCTGATGGTACCGTATAGGGTGGCTGTCAAGCACGAATGGACGAGTGTTCATGGTCAAGGGCAGGGTGGGGGGGGTTCTAGAGATGGGAGTGAAGGTTCGGGTCAACGCACATGCTTCCCTTCCGGGGGGAAAGGTGCTCAGGAGAAAGCAGGGAAGGCGGGAGGGAGGCGGGATAGGGCTTCAGGTGAAGTGTAGCTTTATTTTGTTCGATGTCTGTACACTTGAGCGTCAGCCCAGTGAAGGAGGAGACCAGGCCTTTCTTGCAGCCTCTGCCTCTGTGTGTGTCGGGGTGGGGGGGTCATCAGTCTGGCTGTGGCTCTGCATTTGCTTCCCGGGGCTCCCGTGACAAATGGCCACAAACTTGGTGGCATGAAACCACAGAAATTAATTTTCTCACCGTTCGGGAGGCCCAAAGCCTGCAATTAGACACACTGGGCCGAAGACCAGGTGTCAGGAAGGCCCTGCTCTCACGGGTGAGAATCCATCCCTGGTCTCTTCCAGCACCCTTGACTGGAGGCCGTGTCCCTCTGTCCCTGTCTCCTTGGTCACATTGTCCCTCTTCTCTGCATCAGATCTCTGTCTGCCGCTCTCCCCTAAATACTCTCGCCGTGGCATTTAGGGCCATCTGGATAAACCAGGAGAGTCCCTCCCCCCCATCCTTAATTTAATTACATCTACGAAGACCCTTTCCCCATATATGGTAACATTCCAAGGACCTAGTGAGTAGAGTTGGCGCCTTCACCCTACTGCAGGCACCGACACAGATGCCCGAGAAGCTTGTGGCCTCCCAGGGCTCTGCCTGGGGACCCAGGGAAACAGCCCGAGGGGCTTAGATCCCCCCCAAGGAAAGAGCTTTGCGCCCCATACCTTCCTGGCCTCTGAGCCCTGCTCTTCTCCCTCCCTCCTGAACCGCCTTTGGCTGCTGCACCAAAGCTTGACCAGTGTCAGGGGCAGATGTCTCCCCTTCCTTTCCGCCCCCTCTGAAGAAAGTGGTTGGTGGTCTGGAGTAAGCAAGGTCAGTGCGAGAGGGAGCCCCGTGGGACCTGACCGCAGGAAGGAAGAGATGCTTCCTTTCAAAAATAACATGTTAAGGGCGCCTGGGTGGCTCAGTGGGTTAAGCCGCTGCCTTCGGCTCAGGTCATGATCTCAGGGTCCTGGGATCGAGTCCCACATCGGGCTCTCTGCTCAGCAGGGAGCCTGCTTCCCTCTCTCTCTCTCTCTGCCTGCCTCTCCGTCTACTTGTGATCTCTCTCTGTCAAATAAATAAATAAAATCTTTAAAAAAAATAACATGTTAAAAAAATTAGACTTTTTGAAATAGTAGGTTTTTTAAAAAAAATAGCGAAGCCTGAATAAGGAAATAAACCCGAAATTATGTGGGTGATGGACGACGTCCTCAGGGAAGCCGAGAGGGAGCGTGAGTGAGAGCCAGGCCTCTGTGGGAGGCACACGGCAGGTGACTGCATCTGGCCGAGCCTCAGTTTCCCTGCCTGGAACTCAGGGCCTGCCTGAGGGTGGCCAGGAGCAGGAAGCGGGAAGGTTGCTTGGCAGGCAAACCTGGAGGGGGTCCTGCCTGCAAAGACAGGGGTGTCACCTCCTCCCCTGGGGAGGCACCCCCCACCACCTGCCTATCCCACTGGGCGCCTCTCCTCCCAGCCCTGTGGCCCGAGCCCCCTGACACTTCAGCGGATGGGACTTCTTGGGGACTTTTCTCCACTGGAGCGTGGTCTAAGCCCCTCGCCTGGCACACACGGCTTCTCTAGGGGACGGGCCAGCCCTCCCCCACCCTCCTGCCCCAAGTACAGCAAGGAGCTAGAACTCAACACTTTCTGGGCCATTTCTTACCTTTTGGTTCCTCCTCCGGAAACACCTCCTCATCCCTAGCAAAGCCTTTCTTCGGTCCTAGCCTCTCCCTTCCTGCCCTGCCCCTACAAGATGGTGACCATTGTGAGGGCGGCATCCACATCTGAGTCCGTGCCCAGCAACTGGCACATAGTAGGTGCTCAGCAAATGGCCTCGTCATTCCCCCCACGCTGCTGGCTGCTCTTCCTGCAGCGGCCTTTACGAAGGAAGCACTAGAGTCGAGACCCGTCCAAGGCCCTTCTGTACACCCTGTCCTCTCTCCCCCACAGTCCCACCACCAGGGCTTACCCTCACTCCCACTTTATGGACAAGAAAACTGGGGCTCAGAGGGTGTGGATCGCCACGTGCCTAGCGTGAGGACCTCCCTTGTCCCTGCCCTGCGTCACTGGGGTTCACAGACAATCCCTTCCCTCTCTGGGCCTCAATTTCCTGATGTGGGAAGTGGGGGTGCTCTCTGAAGCCTTACCCCTGGAGGTGGGAGCACAAGACACCGCCACACTGTGTCCCTTCTTGTGACATCCCCTTAATCCTGGGGCAGGGGTGCGGTCTGCAGGGGAGAAGAACACCTCTCAGCCTGGAACGCCGCCTCCCCCACCCCTGCTTCCCCCAACACTGGCATGCGTGACTTCTGGGTGAGGCCAGGCCTCGACTCCCAGCCTGGTCTGCCCGGGGTGGGGGCTCCCCACGCTGGAGGAGAAGAGGCGGGAAGGGTGAGGCGCAGGCACTGCAGACCGACTCCCCAGGGCTCCCTTTGGTGGCCTGGCCTTCTCGTTTTCGAGCTCTGCTTGCCCAACTGTAAAGTTAGAGGTTGGGGGTGGGTGGGCCGGGTTTGCATACACAAAGGCACTTGTTTCTTGTTTTGAGGACCATTGAGTCAGCTTGCCGTCCCGGGGCAGAGAACGCCGGCAAAGCCATCCACCCACTGAGTGGTCTGAGCAAGCCTCAGTTTCCCCACCTCTAAGGCGGGACTGGTAGCAGCTGGGCTGGGATGTGCTACGTGGACCCAGCTCCCCCACACCCCCACCCCAGACCCCTGCAGATGGCAAGCGCCTGCCCCTCAGACACCAGCGTGGTTACAGGAGGGGACAGGTGGTCACAAGGAAAAGCTGTAAATCTAATCGGTCTTTTTAAAAACATCTAACAGCTCTTAATCCTGCTAATGGTTTCTCTTCCTTTCATGAGAAGGAGGTCCAACTTGCAGCACTGGGCCAGGAACAACAAGCCTTTGTGTTCTTTTGGAAAATCGAGATGCAGCTCAGAGAAGGACGAGTCAGGTGTTGGCGCCTTATCTCTCCTGGCAAAGCCTGAGCCTCTGGGCCAGGTCCCTGTTGGCCGCCGAAGGGAGGCGTGAATAATGGAAGGGCTGGCGCTGGGCCCCCTGCCACCAAGGCTATGTCGGGAAGCGGAGGGAGGAACCATGGGGATAGGCAGCCTCAGATGGCATCGGGCTCCTAAAGGCCCAAAGGGTCTGGAGGCTGGGCTGACACTGGCTCTGAGAGGCCAGGTATCTCTGCATTCGGGTTCCAGCGAAGGCCCTGGGCTTCAAGCTCAGATTACACTGGCTGTGTGTCCTTGGGCAAGACGCCTAACGTCTCTGAGCCCTCGCCTCCTTATCTATGACATCCCCACCTACATCTTGTGATGGTTTCAAGGGCTCCAGCAGGGGGTCTGTGGGGTTCCTGGCTCACAGTAGGTGCCTCACAGTGGCAGCCATAAATAAAAGCACTCAGGGCAGGGCCACTTCCCCTCCGGGGAAATGGGGGGCTTTCCCTGGTCCCCAGAGCTTGTAGGACTCCAATTCTGATTTGCACTGTTGCTGATCAGTGGCTCAATCCCCATAGCCCCCTCGCCATGGGGATGGGGCGGGGAAACTGAGACGCGTCCGTTGGTCAAGCAGGGGCTGCCTGGAGGAGGTGTGCCCGAGGAAGGCAGAGGGCAGGAGCCAAACCCCAGCAGAGAGTTGGCACAGGGGCGAAGAAACTGAGGCTCGGAGAGCTCAAGGAACCTGCCAGGTCGCCAGCTGGTGAGGGGCCGCCCTCTCCCCGCCATTACTGTACTCAGCGAGGGGATAGCGTCTTGACCCTGGGACGGCTTTCAGTGAAATGGAGCTCCAGAAGGGAATTACCCTGGGTGAGGTCACCAGGCACCATCCATCCAAGGGTCAGCGCCTGCCCTGAGGACCCTTCCCCGTGCTGCTGGAGATGGCACCACGGGGAGGGGTGCTGCTGATGACCCCCATCACTCCAATTCAGGGCGGCTCTCGGTGTGGGATGCCAGGCCCAGAACACGGGCAGGAGCACTGCGCCAGGAACAGGGTCTGCGGTGAGACCCCCCACTGATAAACTGGAGAAGTCACGGGTAGCAGGTCTGGCCCCGCCCTGTGCTGCAGGGAGGTGGGAGGGGAGGGCTGGCCCTCAAGGCCACTCCGTCCCCCTCCAGCATGAGTCACTGCTTGGCTTAGGGCCCAGGCAGCCAAGGGAGGCCTCTGGCCGGGGTTCCCTGAGGTTAGCAGCCCTGGTGTCCAACCACTCCTTGGTGTTCCTGGCAGGCTTCTGTTCCTTTAAGAACCTGAACTTGAGATGCTAGGGTGGGTGGTGAGCTGGCTGGAACTCAGGGATGTTCTAAACCTCGCCTTAGAGGATCGCGGGCCTCACTTTTCAGTGCCCTAAATGTACAGCCTGG
Organism: Lutra lutra; assembly: GCF_902655055.1. Taxonomy (NCBI): domain Eukaryota; kingdom Metazoa; phylum Chordata; class Mammalia; order Carnivora; family Mustelidae; genus Lutra; species Lutra lutra. The sequence goes on from NC_062284.1 coordinate 142,260,933, forward strand.
AGTTCTCAAACTTTGGTCCTTACAGCCACGTGGGGTGGGGGTGCTGCCCGGAACGGTGCATTCCTGAGCTCCACCCAGGCTCCTGGGATCTGCATCTCCAGGCTTCCCCTGTGGCTCACGGTCCCAGTCTCTGGCCCCCGTTGGCCCATCTGTGAGGTTCTCCACACCCTCCTCGTGTTCACGCTCTCTAGTCCTCACACGTGCTCCTCATCCGTATGCTCACGCCCACACTGCCTGGGACAAATGAGCCAGACGTGCAGACACACACACACGCACACACGCACGCACATACACCCAGACCGGTCACACAATTTGCAGGGCCCCGTGCAAAATGAACACGCAGGCCCTGTTCAAGAATCATCAAGGATCCCGAGGCGGTGACAGCAGGACATCAAACCAAACCTGGGGCCCCGGGTGACAGCACAGGTCACACATCAACAAGGCCCAGCCCTGCATACACGCAGGCCACACACCCTGGGGTGCTCGTGGACGAGCCTGCCCACCGCACACACGCGCGCACGCACATGCACACGTGCACACACACGCCTGTGCACACACACGCACGCTCACAGGCACACACACATGCTCCTGCGCGGTGAGGCTTGCAAGACTGCTTTTTACTGGGCTCCGGAAGTGGGCTGGCTGATGTTTACTAAAGCAGAATCAAAGTGGAGTCACATGCGAGTTGCTTGTAAGCAAGAAATGCCAGATGGGGTATTAGCTGAATCACTGTCTTGGGTTTCGTGAGTAACATTTTAACCAGGTTGTGACTAGTTTGGGAAGACTTCTACGCTCCCTCCCACGCCTACCCCAACATCTAAGTTAAACCGGCCCTTATTTCCCACTTCAAACACCACAACGCGCACCGAATAAAATGTCGACTTCAGGATTTCTGCGAACAGGTTTCTCTCCCAGACGAATCCAGGAGTGGGAAGTGCTACCTGCCGGCCTGCGTGCTCGGTGAGGTGGCCTTGGTCTCTCACCTGTTCATAAGCTCCGGGCTCCCCGCCCCGAGCAGAGTCAGGGCTTTGGAAGGGAGCGCTTAGGGCTGTACAGACGCACCTCGGAGATGCTGTGGGTTGGGCTCCAGACCACCGCGATATGGGGACGGTCACTATAAAACGAGACAAGTGCAAGTTTTCGTTCGCATGGCATATATAAATGATCTAGGAAGTGTCCAAGAAAACAGCGCACGTACCTTCATTAGAAAATATTCCTTTCTAAGAAATGCTGGCCACGCCGAGCTTTCAGCAGTGCTGATCACTGAGCACAGATCCCCTGTTTTTTAAAAAGATTTACCTATTTATTTATTTTTGTGAGAGAGAGAGTGTGAGCACACACAAGCAGGGGGGAGGGGCAGAGGGAGAAGCAGACCCCGCCCCCCGCTGCACAGGGAACCTGATACAGGCCCGGATCCCAGGACCCTGGGATGGTGACCTGAGCTGAAGGCAGACACTTAATCGACTGAGCCATCCAGGCAGCTGAGCCCAGATCGCCTTAACAAATACAAGAATAACAAAAAGAATAATGAAATTTCTAGAGAATTATCAGACCGGGACCCAGAGACACGAAGTGAGCGAGTGTGGTTGGGAAAATGGTACCAGGAGACTTGCCCAACACAGGATGGCCACAGCACTCCAGTTTGTAAAAATCGTGGCATCTGCCAAGTGCAGCAGGACGAAGGATGCCTGTGCTCGTCAGAGCCAAGGATCGCACTGATTGTCAGACGCACGTTCTCCTCTGGACCACTAGGAAAGAGAAAATCCGCCCTTCATACCCCGACGCCAGCCGAGGCGTTGATGGGTGAACTCGCTCCGGGCTCAGAGGCGCTCAACTGTGAAAAGCGTGTCTTAGAGTGGGTGCGAGCAGGGATCAGCCTCCCAGTCCACAGATGGGGAAGACTGAGGTCCAGACAGGGTAAGAACCTGCCAGGGGGCTTGTGGGCTCCTGCTATTATGTGAACAGAGCCTTAAGAGGGCTTATTCCAGAGTTCTACCCACGACGCACACAGCGTTGCTTTTTCCGGGCTGAAGGGAGACTTGCCTCGGTTTCCCTGAAATGCTACTGGTGCGTCCCTCTCTGTGCAGCCTGGGAGCTCAAGGGTTCCTACGGTGGAGGCTTCATTCTTCCATCTCCCCGACAGTTGACCAGAGGTAGGCACAGTTGGGAGCATTTTCTTCAAAGCAAGTTTTAGAGATAATAGTAATTTTGAGGACTGAGTCCTGCTTTGAGCCCAGCCCGCGGCTTCCCATGCAATAATTCATTATGGGAGATTTTTCAGAGACAGCCACTGGCCTTGGAAGGCGATGAGCTCATGAATATGCATGATCTCGTCCTCATAAATTATGCATTCGATAGGGAGGCTTCCTGGGGAGGCCAGGGAAGGCGGGGAGTGCTTGGTCCCTACAAGGCTTGCTCACAAGCCCTTCTTGTAAAGCCCAGACCCTGCATGCCCTCCCTCACCGTGACAATGAAATTGCGGGGTGCCGCTGGGGTCCGGCCTTCTAAGAATCTGGAGTTTACTTGGCTGTTGCTTCTTTAAACTGGCAAGGCTGGCGCAGCCGGAGGGGGCAGAGCAGGTGTGCCCTCACCACCCCCCAGGGCACTTGCTTCAGAATCAGAGACCTTGATAGTCTGACCGCGCAGAGTCTCCCACAGCTGAAAAGCTGGCGCCCAGACGTGTGATTTACATGTTGTTTAGATTTCAAGGGCTCGTCTCCCTCTGAATGGGAGTGTGCTCCGGTCCCAGGGGCCCCGGCATCTTGCGATAAGCCCTGGGCTGAGAGTCAGGGTAGGACCCAGGTGGTAGCAGGAAGGGAAGGAGGTGTCTGGGGAGAGCACAGGCACTGCCCTCCCCCAGAGCCCCCGTCGGCCTCCCAGATGTGTTGCCGTGTGAGCAGTGGGCACATGGGCAGTCAGGGCTCAAGGTGAGCTCTGCATGGTCTGCTTGGCTGGATGGAGGCCGCCCCTCTCCCGTGTCCGTCCCTCCTCTTGCCCAGCTGCTGACCCCTGGGCCCATCTTCCCCGGGGCTTTCCAGATGTTCCTCCACGTCTTACGGGTCACACCTCAGCCACCCTTGAGGATAGTGCTGGGCCGGGGGGGTCGTGTTTCTCTGTCTAGGTCCTTCTGGAACTGTCAGCTCCTTTTCTGCTACTCACAACCTCTGTGTGAGGGCACGTCAGAGCAGAGCCTTCCTTTAATTCCCGCCTTCCTGGTCATGGCCCAGGCCTCAGCCAGAGAGGAAGGGCCTGTCCTGGTGAGTGGCTGGGAGGCGGCACTGCAGGTTCAGAGAGCGCTAACGGAACACGGTCTCCAGCCCCGCAGCCGTGGGTGAAGCCCCGGGCACGTTTCCCTCTCCCCTCCTTGCAGCAGGGCCAGAGGACGCCCCCCAGAACACTGCTAATGTGCATGGATGGAGAGCTATGGGCCTAGGCTGAAACCATTCCATCTTTCAAAAAATAAACTCCCAAACATGTACAAGAAGCAAAACCTCTATGGAAAGTTAGAGACGCAGAGAACAAGAAACCACTATCACGGCGGTCCCTTCGTTTGGAGATGCTGTGTGCTGGCCTGCGGGCTTCCCTCCCTGCCACACCTGTTGCTGAGCAGGACGGTCCCCACAAGCCACCCGTTAGAGGGCGTCTCCCGTCCCTCAGTCGCACCATCACGTCCTGAGTGTTTCTCATGTTGCCGTGTCATCTCTAGAATTACTGCTTCTAATGACTGCAGAACCGAGTGCCTGGAACCATTCCCTTCTGTTTGGGCGTTACTGCGAAGGGTTTTAAAAAGTCACTGCTCAAAGGAAATGAATTTCATCCATCTACTAATTTAATTCTTCTGTCGTGTCACTAATGGAGGGCACCTATCGACCCGTCCCTCCTCCACATGACTAGCCTCCCACGGCAGGAAACGCGCTTCCCTCCCCAGCCTCACTGTAAGGGCCTCGAAGACAGGATGGGGGCCCGCTTCAACCCCAGACGCACGCTCACAGCCCCACTGCTCGTTTTGTCCCCACCAAGGAAGCACCCATCCTGAGCCTGACGGTCCCCACACTGGCATCACCCATCCCACATCCAGCTGAGCAAACCGTGTCTCACTCTGTCCTTGTCTTCAGCCAGTAAGTACAGGGAGGGGGTTCAGATGCTGCCCAAGGGCCACCGATGGACCAACACCCGACCCCGGGGAGCCACAGGCAAGCAGGGGGCCATCCAGCCTGAGGGCTGACGCCAGTGGAAACTGGTGGCCAGTCAGAGAAACATCGCGGAGGCCGAACCAACTCCACGACTGAACAGATGTGGGGATGGGTCAGGAGAGGGACCCCACCCCCCGGCAGTGACCTGGACTGTCCGCATCTTCACCGTCCCAGCAGGGCGATAATGCCGCCTGAGCCTGGGATTCCTCGTAAGTGTCCTTTTTTTTTCTTTTAAGATTTTGTTTATTTGAGAGAGAGAAAGCATAGGAGAGAGAGAGAGCACGATCAGGAGCAGGGAGGGCCGAGGGACAAGCAGATTCCCCACGGAGCAGCGAGCCCGACGTGGGGCACGATCCCAGGACCCCTGGATCCTGACCTGAACCGAAGGCGACGCTCAACCGACTGAGCCGTCCAGACACCCTAAGTGTGTTTTTTAAAGATTCATATTTAGTGTGCAAACATACAGCAAAGCGAGCGCGTCGTAAGTGCTCTGCGTGGTGACTTTTCACAAAGTGTCACACGCCTGTGTCACCAGTACCCTGACCAAGAGACAGGATGCGACCCCCCAAGTCCCCCAGAGACCTCCTCCAGGCACTACCCTGACGGCAGACACGTTCCAGATCCCACACTATAGATGGGCGTTGCTTGCTTTAGACGACGTCACGCATTTGCAAGTACGAAGGCTGGGCAAGTGCCGCGGCCGCTGGAACTCAACACGCCTTCCGGCCGGACTGTCACTTCCTGAAAGCCTTTTGGAAAACCGAGATTAGCTGCTAAAGTGGAATGATGCCGTCGGGATGCCTGTAGACGTCTGTGTGTGTGCGTACGCGTGTGCGAGCACGCAGGAACACACCTACGACTCCCAGGGATGGCCCCAAGAGACAGAAATACATGTATTTACTAAAAGACAAGAATGTTGGCAGCAGCAAGTTCACGAAAGCTTCAAACTGGACACTGGCTACGTGCCTGTCAACGCGAAAAATCGGTAACTAGACCAGCGCATTCCCACAGGAGAGCAGCGCTCAGCCGCGAGAAGGGAAGGACACGCAGCCCGACAGATCGCAGAAGCTGAGAGAGGCCGACCGCCCGGAGGGCCCACAGTGAGGTTCCCTGGACCGTTGCCGGGGTTACAGAGCCCGAGGCCGGCCCCCGCGTGCCCAGCGAGCGTGGCTGTGGTCGGCGTAACTATCCTCGTGGCTTCCCTCTGGAGCCTCCACTGAGCTGGACAGATGTTCGACGGGTTTTGGCTTTTACTGTTCCCGTCCCTTCACCTCTTCGAGCCTCAGCACAGAATAAATACACGTGTGGGAGGGGCTCCTGCGAGGCTAAGGCCGTGCAGCACCGACTCCTGATTTCGGCTCAGGTCGGGTCTCCATCTCAGGGTCGTGAGATCGAGCCCTGCGTTGGGCTCTGTGCTCAGCGTGGAGTCTACTTGTCCCCGTCCCTCTGCTCCTCTCCCCACCTGCTTCCTTGCGCGCTCTCTCAGATACATAAAATAAAATCTTTTAAAACAAAATGAGCATGGGGAGTGATGTGGACTGGCCACTCAGGGCTGTGGGGGACGCCCCTTCGGCCTCGTACGCAGGTCAGCACACCTGCTCTGCTGGGCCAGGACAGGCAGGGGCCAGGGGGAGGCTTTGGCTCCCAGAGGTCACTGACCCGGGGAGGCCCTCCCTCCAAAGCAGGGTTTAGGTGTCAGGGCCGCACTTTGCTTCTTGCTGGACTGCAGGCCAACTCAGGGCCTTGAGCACTTCCTCAAGGAGGAGAGGGTTTGCAGCCCGGAGGTCTGGGCAGCGGAGTGGGGGCTCCCGAGCCAGGCAGGAATCCCATGCTGGCTAGTGATTTGCAGTGTGACCTCCGGGGATGCCCTCCTTCCACCGTCCTTTCCTCTTCCTTTCCTCCTGGGCTGCTCCTCCTCCACCTCCCTTCCCCTCCTCCCCCCTCCTCCCCTTCCCTCTTTCCCTCTCACTTTTTCCCTTCCTTGTCTCCATAGCCCTGCACACAGTAAAGTGCTGCTCACAGAGGCCACTGACCTGCCCCAGGTCCCATGGATAGAAAGAGCCTGGGCCAGAATTCAGCCCTAAGTGTCCTCCCTTGTGCCTTCCTGCCCACCACTGGGGCTAAGGGTGGTATTTCCCACTGGACACAAGCGAAGCTGCTCCTACTGGGCCCTTGTTCAGAAAACCTCCATCTGCCAGAACCCCTTCCTCTTGGTCACTTCCCCAAAGGAGCACAAAGCTGGGGCTGCTGCCCTGTGTGTCCTCCCTAGACAGCTGGACCAGGAAAATGGCAGCCCTGCCCGCCCTCGGGGCCAGGTCTCGTGTGAGACTCTGAGCAGGGGAACCGTGCTGCCCCCGCTCTGCCCACGGGGAAACCAGGCAGGATGAGCTTCAGCCTTGCGCCGTGGGAGGGGTGAGGCCAGATCCAGCCACCACACAGCCAGTGGCTCTCCTGTGGGGTGCGACCTCCCAGAGGGGGCTGGGGGTGCAGGGCAGGGGTGGGGGTGGAGGGTTCAGCCAGGGAAGCCACAGCCCCCCTGTTGCTCTTTCTCTGTGGATGACAACCCGAAGACGTGCATCCGTGTTGCCCCTTGGCCGGGACGCTGCTGCGATCCATATCGAAAGGTGCCTGAGTACAGGCTGGTTCTTTCCAGGAAAGGGCTCCAGCAGGTGGCGGCCTGAGAGGCGTATTCTGCCCAATGAACGGTCTCTGCCCCCCACATGCACACCCATGTGGGGCCAGATGGGGCAGGCCTGAACAGGGACAGAGTTGGGGCCGAGGAGCCCCTGGATGAACAGCCAGGACTCTGCAGACAGACAGAAGCGACAGGATGCGCGCAGGCGTCTCTAAGAGGAGATGCACTACAGGGATCGGCTCACCAGGTTACGGAGGCTGAGAGGCTGAGAGGTCCCGCCGTCTCCAGGCTTGAGAATCAGGAAAGCCGGTGGAATAATTCAATCCGGTCCGAAGGCCTGAGCACCTGGGGGCCAGTAAGTCCCAGGGGGTGTGAGTCCCGGTCTGCATCCCACGGTCAGGAGCACAGGTGACCCAGGGCCTGAGCCAAGATGACGAGATGACATCCCAACGAGCACACTCGCCCTTCCTCCACCTTTTTGTTCCATTCAGGCCCCGAGAGGACCGGGGGCTCCCCCCACACCGAGGAGGGCGATCTTTACTCAGCTGTACATTCACACGTGCTTCCCGAGACACCCGCACAGACACCTCCAGAAATAACGTTTGACCGCTGATCGGGGCATCCCTTGGCCCAGCCCGGTCAACATGTGAATTCACCTCGACACCCACGGAGGGTGGGAGGGGGTTTGTGTGGAGGGCAAAGAGCCTCTGTCCAGACGGACGCCTTTGGGAAGAATCCGAACTCTTCTCAAGATACGCTCATCGACGCTAAGCCATGGCGGTCACCAGGCGCAGCGGGGGACGCCCCGTGTGTGTTCAGGTCCTAGGGGTAAGCGAGAAGGAGCTGCTGCCCTGTGTGTGACGTGGGGCCCCCAGAGCCATGCTCCCAGGAGAACCGGGTCCAGAGCGGGGACAGCAGGGCAAGGAAGGAAAGAGACCAAAGGACGAGGAACTGCCTCCCTCAGGGGGCTCTGCATGGGAATGGCACCTCAGTCTGCCCCGGGGCCAAGGGCAGGCCCTTCGTGCTCACTCTCTGAGCAGCTGTGGGTTAAGAGCTATGGGGTGAAAGGAGGGGGGAGGGGAGAGGATGGGGGATGCGTTTCTCTTCACCTCTTCACCTGCTTCACCTTCACCCAGTGGAGCTCCCGGACTTGTAGAGGGACAGAGGGCAAAGAGGGCCGTGGAGGGTCAGAGCAGGCTTCCTGGAGGGGACACCGGAGGTGCTGCTGGAAGGAAACAACTTGGTGGCTGAGTGGAAGAAGAAAGGAGAGAGGCCCCCACCAGCCTTGCAGGCCAGGTACAGGGCAGAAAAAGCGGGACGAACTGTGCATGGCCACGGAAGCTGGCATGCTGGGTGACGTATGCACGAAAGGTTCCTGCTAGACCTTTGGCTTGGCCGGCGGGAGGTCTGTGTCAGTGTCTGGGGACACCCAAACCATGGCTTTACCCGTTCCTCAACTGGCATTATTTTCTTGTGATAAAACACACCACATTACCCATGTTTAAGTACGCAGTTCAGGGGCGTTAAGCACATTCACACTGTGAATTCGCCACCATCATCTGTCTCTAGAACTCTCCATTCCACAAAACAGAAACTCTGTATTCATTATTCATTAAGCGCTAACTCTGCCTCGCCCCTCCCCCTGCCCATGGTAACCACTGTTATACTTTCTGTCTCTATGAATGTGACTCCTCTAGGGATATCATATAGGTGGAATCATACAGGATTTGTCTTTTGTGACCGGTTTAGGTGACTGCCTTTTGTGATTGTCACTTAGCATTAATGTCCTCAAGTTTCATCCATGCTGTAGCAGGGGTCAGAATTCCCTTACTGCCCCCCCCCACCAACCTTAGGTGAAGAGAAGTTTATTCTTCTCTGCAAGCCCCAGAATTTCCTTACCTTAAAAATTTTTCTTTTTAATTTCAATTCTAGAATAGTTAACAGTGTTACATCAGTTTCAGGTGTGTAATATAGTGATTCATCACTTCCACACGTCGCCTGGTGGTCATCACAATAGCTAGACTCCTTGTTTCCATCCCCTACTTCCCCCGCCCAGCCCCCCTCTGGTAACCACCCGTTTTCTCTCCATAGTTACGAGTCTGTTTCTTGGTTTGTCTCTCTCGTGCTCTCTTATTCCCTTGGCTCGTGTTTTATTTCTTGAATTCCACCTGTGAGTGAGACCATACGGTATTTGTCTCTCTCTGACTTATCTCACTTAGCACAAGACTTTCTAGCTCCATCCGTGTTGTTGCAAATGGCAAGATTTCATTCTTTTTCAGGGCTGAGTAATATTCCGTTGTAGATATCTAGACACGACCTCTTTTTTATCCATTCATCAATCGATGGACACTTGGGGTGCTTCCGTAATCTGGGTGCATGTATCCCTTTGAATTAGTGTTTTGGTAGAATGTCCTCACATATTAAGGCTGAATACTATTCCGTTTTATGGGTACACCGACTTTTGTTTCTCCATTCAGCTGTCCCTGGGCACCTGGGCTGCTTCCACCTGTTGGCTCTCGTGAGTACTGCTGCTGTGAAGACAGGCTTGCAAATATCTGCTTCGCACTGTTTTGAGTGCACAGCCAGAAGTGGGATTGCTAGATCTTACGGCAATTCTATGCGTAATTATTTTGGGGAACTGGATCAGTATTTCTTATCACCCACAGATTGACTGAGAATTTCAGGGAGGCTTAGTAACGGTGGGATGAGCAGGTCATGACGCTCTCACACTATTTAATGCTTGATTAATAGCGTCATTATCTTGGACTTAAAAGCCGGGTTAGAACTCTTCACCGTTGAAACTATATTGGACAACGTGAAATATCCACCCAAATCCGCATCAATAATTTGTTCCACTTGGCAAGGGAAGATGTTTAAAATGCAATGAAGCTAGCAGATACCCACAAGTCTTTGTTGCCAAGCAGCAGTCGTGCTCACAAACGGCCCAAGCCTTTCTTGTAAAGAGAGGAGGAGGCCGGCATCCGCACGGAGACAGCGGGTCTGTCGCTAATGGAGAGAGGCCGGGCTGTGGAGCTTCTACAGGAGGCAAAGAGCAGTCCCTCATCTTGGAGTGTGCGCTTTGAAAGCACGGCCCATCCACTGGGAATCATAGTTTTCCAAGGTCCTCTTGCTGGTTTTGCTGATTCATATTCCCACAATTCCTTCACCGCATAATATTTTCCTATTGCCATGGTGACCGTGTGAGGAGAAGGCATAGGGAGAAACTTCAGAGTTTCCTGCTCATTTCCCCGAACTGAGATCCGACTTCTGCTGGAGAGTGGGCTACATGTTTCTATTTTAAAGAGAAGAGGTAGCTTCCACCAAGCCGAGTTTTCTCGGACTCAGAGAGAGCAGGAGTCAGGGAATGAGAACAGCTGGGCAACTGGTCCTGGTTCCAGCACTTTCTGGCTGGTTCTGGCACATTCTGATTGTTGACCTTGGGCAAGGCTCTTTCCTTCTCTGAGCCTTGGTTCCTTTTTCTGTAAAATGAGATGCAGAATGGCAACTAGGGTTCTCTGTGGAATTGATTGAGAAAATGCAAGACATTTACAAATTGTAAAACTTTATTTAAAAAAAAATCCCCCCAAATTCCTCAAATACAAAGCCCCTTAGTCCTGGCCAAGGTGCTGCCGCAGGTGGTTTTAACTGGCGGTGCTTTTGGCTGTGTTCCTTCCGACCCCCTCATTCACACACACAGCAGCCTTGACCTCATCATGGACAGGAACTTTATTGTGTCATCCCAATCCCTCCAATTTGCCGAACACATGACTTTTCCTAGTGCAGGCTTCAAGAAATACTTCCATTGAGCTCAAACTTGGATCCAGCAAGCACTTGCCAAGTTTATCTGTACCAGGCTGTGGGGCCACGGACACAACTTGGGGGAGGGAGCTGAGTCACCCCACTTCTGAGACCGGCCTTTGATTTCATAGCAGCCTTTCCTGTGGGTGGGGGACAGAGAAAAGCACACTTAACTTAGAAGGGCACAGTGAAATGGGAGATTCAACCCTATTTCAGAAACGTTCCAAAGTAAAGTGGTGTGTCCTACAGCTGGGAAACTGCTTAATTACAATGCCACGTGTTATGAGAACTTCTCAGAACCTCTCTGTTGGCAGAGGTGACCCAGAAAAGGGAAGGGGACATTCTGTGTGGTGGGGTGGGGTCTCAGAGAGTTTCGTAGAGCAGCTGTCCCGGCTGAGAGTGAAGGACTCAAACTGCCACACTGAACGGGCTGCCACAGAGGAAGAGATTTCGTGGTGCCAGGACAGCTGTGCGCAAAGGTGCATGGCGGCTGCCTGGGATTGAAGGAGTTGTCAGTAGCTTCGTGTGTCCAGAATGTAGAAGGGGAGGGAGGTGGACAGATGCAGGCAGGCCAGGAACGACTGCACCCACTACAGCACTCAAGTAATGCACACAAAGAGAATCTGTGCTCAGATCGTGTGTCCTGGGCACCAGACCGCTGGCCAAAGTGGGAAACTTCAAAGTGCATTTGAAAAACCCCCAATGTTGGTTGTGTCTTTTTGTCCCCAGTTTAGGGCTCCAGAGTGACTCAAGCTGGCATTGGCTGGGTGTTTTGATATGGAGTCAAGACAGCCAAGAGCTGCAGACCCCTCCACCACTGAGGGGATCCTGTCAGAGGATCCTCTTCTGGTCCTTTCTTCGCAGACCCCACTTGGCCAGCAACTTACTTGAGAGGCATAGAAGGGAGGAGTGGTAACCCTCTCTTCTGGCAAGTCATCCCAGCAGGGATTTTGCAGCTGTGATGGGGACTCGGGGAGCTGGGGGTGTCAGTGTGCAGATAGTAAGACCTGTTCTGCAGATGGTATCCTGGTCACCTGTGCAAAAAACTGACCCAGTTTAAGGTCCTCCCATGGGAAGAACCCATCCCTGAGATGCCAAGAAAAGCACTGTTCTGAATGTCATGGTTCTGGTCCCAGGGACCCTGCCCTGGGCGCCAGGAGGAGAAGGCTCTGGAGGAGTGTGTGCAGGAGAGGGTCACTTGGGAAGTCAGAACAGAGAAGCCAGAGTCTTGGCAGTGGGAGGGAAACAAGAGCCTCTCTCATTTCCAGGGGTCCCTTTCTCACCCCCAGCCATGCATTCAGAGCAGACAATCCAAACCTCCTTCGTTTATGTGGTCTGCCTGATGTCACTCTTTTGGGGGCCTCATAACCGATGAAGGGGGAGCTCTCCACACTACCAATCCCCACCCTTTAAAATACCCCATCTGGACCAAGGACAAGGCATAGGTGTTTCAGCATCTGGACAAGTGTTGTGGTGTCCTCTAATGTACCTGCTGTTGATGCTCAGGTTTTCTGGGGACGGTACATTGGAGACACTCAGTTTAAAGGTTGAGAAAACTCTCCCTGGTCTCTACCTTCCAGAGCAGCCAGCCAAGGAAGGGCAGACAGGCAAAACACTCAAGGCCCCTTTATTTCGTTACTATCCCCTTTCTCCCTTCTCTCCTGGAAACAGAAACAGGGGCCAACTGGACCTGATCTAGCCCCGTCACCCTTCCAGCTCATGTCCCACCCATCCCTCCTGCTCCTCGAATTCCAGTCACCGGACATCCATAAATGTCACACACAGACCTTCCTGCCTCCTTCTCTCGTGTCCACAGGGTTCTCATGACACCTGATCCCCATTGTAATGCTGTTCCCCACTTTCCTCCAAAGTGAAGAGATTGCCCTCTCTGTCTCCTTCTGGTCCTTTTCTGAGAGTCAGGGCCACTTCAAATTCCAGTTCTGACACTAGACCAGTAATTTTACCTCCCTGGGCCTCAGGTCCCCCATCTATAAAATGGGGGTCATAAAGCACCTGGCCAAATAATGAGAATTCTGTAACCGTGTGATGTGTTGAGCATAGAGCCTGGCACCCAGCACCGATGGAATAAACATTAAGTCCTTCCCTTTCCTACTCTTGCCTCTAGCAATTTCCACTGTGATGAGAATGATCTGTGTCTGCCTCACCCATTAGATGTTGAATTTGAAGTGTCTATGATTTAGTCCTTAGTGTTTGCCCCAGCAGAGTGATTTTCCGTCTTTTTTTTTTTAAGAAATGAGTCATAGTAAGAAATATATTTTATGTCATAACTCATATATAAAAATATCAATTAGGTCAAGATGTGTTGGGATCCTCTGTCATTACTGATTTTTAAAAAATGGTCTAACTATTCTATAAATTGCTGACAGAGGGATATTAAAATCTTGTATGATTGTGAAGTTATCTATTTCTCCCCTTTGTTACTTTTTCAAAGAATTTTAATTTTTAAGTCATCTCTATACCCAATATGGGGCTTGAACTCACAACCCCGAGACCCAGAGTTGCATACTCTACTGAGTGAACCGGCTGCAAGTCCCTATTTCTTCCCTTTAGAACTGTCAGTCTTGCTTTATGTACTTTGAGGCTCTAGTTGGCACAGACACCTTTATTATGGGTATGTCTTCTTTTGACTCTTTCATCTTTAGATGGTGTCTCTCTTCAACTCAAGTGATATTCTCTGTCCTGAAGCCCATTTTATCTGGTATTGATAGAGCCACTCCAACCTGGTCGTACCTACGGCTGGTGTGTCGCATCCTTTCCAACCCATTTACTTTCTGTCAATGTGACTTCATATTTAAAATGGGTCTCTGGTAGACAACATATATGTTTAGCTGTGTCTCACTTCTTGTCCCATTCTAGTAACCTCTGCCTTCTGACTAGAGTGGTTGCCTGTTCCCATTTAATATAATTTATTTTTTATTTCCCCTTTGTCACCTCTGTTTTTAATTTCTCTTATTCACCTTTCCTGCTCATTTTTTTTAAAGATTTATTTATTTAGTTACTTATTTATGTATTTATTTTAGAGAGAGAGAGCTTGAGTGAATGGGGGATGGGGCAGAGGGAAAGAGAATCCTGAAACAGACTCCCCACAGAGTGCAGAGCCAGATGCAAGGCTCAATCCCATGACCCTGAGATCATGACCTGAGCTGAAATCAGGCATCCAGTGCTTAACCAATTAAGCCACCTGGGTGCCCTTTTTGGGAATTATTTGAATATTTTGGGGGATTCCATTTTAATCTACCCATTGACTTTTTAGCTACACCTCCTCACACTCTTGTCTTTTTAGTAATCATTCTGGGGATTATAACATACATCTTAATTTTTCACTTATGCTGCAGGTTAAAATTGGGTGATTCACATAAAATGTAAGAATTTTGTACCCATTTGGTGCACTTATCCTCATTCCCATCATCCTTACACTGCCATTGCAATATGTATTATAGTTGTATCAATTATGAATTCCACAAGACGGTGTTAAAATTTTTGCTTCAGACAGAAACGGGTAATTTTCTTTAGATTTTTATTTATTTATTTAGAGAGCAGGGGGAGGGATGGAGGGAGAAAGAAAGAGAATTTCAAGTAGGCTCTGCACTGAGCATGGAGCCAGACACAGGACTCGAATTCACAACCTCACAAACTCACAACTCAAACTCAGTTAAGCTGAGATCTTGAGCTTAACCAAAATAGAGTCAGACACTTAACCAACTGGGCCATGTAGGCACCCCAGAAATGGATAATTTTTCAAGTAAAGAGGAAAATGGTCTTTTGTATTTGCTATTTCTGATGCCATTCATTCATTCATGAAAATCTGAGATGTTCTCCTTCCTTTGCCTTCAGACTGAAGAACTTCCTTTAGTATGTCTTATAGCACAGGTCTGGTGGGCACGAGTGACCGAAGTTTCCTTTATTTTAAAATGTCTTTATTTTATCTTTATTCTTGAAGAATACTTTTGCTGGATATAGACTTCTGGGTTGATAGTATTTTTTCTTTCAACACTTTAAAGCTGTTGTTCCACTGTCCTCTGGCCTCCATGGTTTTCAATAAGATGTCTGCAGTAATTCAACGATAGATTTCCTTGTATATAATGCATGGTTTTTCTCTGTCTGCTTTCCAGCTGTTGCCTTGATCTAGTTTCGAGCAGTGTTTTGTGATGTGTCCCAGACATAGCTTTCTTTATCCTATTCAGATGTGCTGAGCCTCTTGAAATTTTAATTTGTGTTTTTCTTCAAGTGTGAGAAGTTTTCAGCTATTATTTCGTCAGATAATATTTTCCTATTTTCCACCCTGTTCTCTTCCTTTCCTCTGGAATTCTTTTTTTTTTTTAAAGATTTTATTTATTTGACAGAGAGAGATCACAAGTAGAAAGAGAGAGAGAGAGAGGAGGAAGCAGGCTCACTGCCTAGCAGAGAGGCTGATGTGGGACTCGATCCCAGGACCCTGAGATCATGACCTGAGCTGAAGGCAGAGGCTTAACCCACCGAGCCACCCAGGCAGCCCCTCCTCTGGAACTCTTAAACCTCTGATATTGCTTTACTGTCCTTGAGGCACTGTTTTATTGTCTTTATCTTCTCTCTTTCAGATTGGAAAATTTTTATTCATCCCTTTTCAAGTTTATGGATTATTTTTCCTTCTCATTCTGAGTCCAGTGAATTTTTTCATTTCAAATACTGTGGTTTTCAGTTCTGAAATTTTCATTTGATTAATTTAAAATGTATAATTCAGAGGTTTTTTAGTATGTGCACAAAATTGTACAATCATCACCACTACATAATTCTAAAACATTTCATTACTCGGAAAAGAAACCCAATATTCATTGGTAATCACTCCCATTCCCTCTTCATTCCAGCTGCTGGCAACTACTAATCGACTTTCTGTCTTTATAGAAATTTCCTATATATATATTTCCTATTATAGAAATTTCCTATAATGGAATCATAAAATATGTGGTCTTTATGTCTGGTTTCTTTCACTTAAGAATATTTTCAAGGTTTATTCATGTGGTAGCCTATACCACTGCTTCATTTTTTTAATGGCTGAATAATATTCCATTGCATGAATATACCACATTTCGTTAACCCACTCATCAGTTGACAGACGTTGGATTTTTTTCCTACTTTTTAACTATTACGAATAACGTTGCCAATTGGTTCATTTTTATATTTTATATCTCTTGGTTGAGACATCCTATCTTTTCTTTATCAAAACATACTTTTCTTTTTTTTTTTTTAAAGACTTTATTTATTTATTTGACAGACAGAGATCACAAGTAGGCAAAGAGGCAGGCAGAGAGAGAGAGAGGAGGGAGCAGGCTCCCCGCTAAGCAGGGAGCCCAATGCGGGGCTCGATCCCAGGACCCTGAGTTCATGACCTGAGCCAAAGGCAGAGGCTTTAACCCGCTGAGCCACCCAGGTGCCCAGAACATACTTTTCTTTACCTCACTAAATATTGTTATCATAGCTGCTTTAAAGATCTTATCTAATCATTCTAATATCTGGGTCATTTTAAGGTTGGTTTCCATTGATTGACATTTTTTTTTTGAGAATAGGTGGCATTTTCCTGGCTCTGCATATATAGAGTAATTTTGGATTGTATTCTGGACATTATGGGTGTTCTGTTGTAGAAACTCTGGATTTGGTGATATTGTTTTGAAGAGGATTGATGTTTTTGTTTCAGCAGGAACTAACTTGGTTAGATTCAAACACTTGTGGTGGGTGGGAGCCCAGATTTTAGTTCAAGCTGCTTTTAATATGCCACACGCCCGTGTGGTTTGGGGGTCGGCCAGAAACTTGGGCAGAGTTAACACACACAATTTTATGTATTCCTTCTCTGACTCTCTCCATTATAGGGTTCCTCCCCACTCTCCAGCCACTTTGGTTGTCCAAGCCTCCTTCTTCTGGTTCCTCAGTCCAGAGGGACAATAGGCTTCCTACTGGAATCTAGCCACCTTGTCCCCCCAGCACAAATGTGCCTGCCTCCAGGGAAAAGCCACAAAAATGGGAAATTGCCCTATGTGGGTTGATTCTTATAGGTTTAAAAAAAAAAGATTTTATTTATTTATTTGAGTGAGAGAGAGAGCGAGCATGAACAGAGTGAGCGGCAGAGGGAGAAGCAGAATTCCCACTGAGCAGGGAGTCTGATGTGGGACTCAATCCCAGGACACTGAGATCATGACCTGAGCCAAAGGCAGATGCTTAACTGACTGAGCCACCCCCCAGGCACCCCTCTTCTAGGTTTTAATGTTTCTCCAAAACCCGCCTGCTTGTGTTTACTCTCCAGGACCCTCAAGATGTTGTTTTTGCTATTTTGTCCATAGTTTGTTTATTCATAGACATTGTCTGTGGGAAGGTTGGTTTGTGAGGAATTTACTCCTTCATGCAGAAGATGAAAACATATATATGCATGTGTATATGAATATATGTGTACATTTGAATATATTAATACATTTGACTATATATTCAAATACATGTATATTTGACTATATATTCAAATACATGTATATTTAAAACAAATGGTTTCTGAATCAATACTTATCCTACTCCATGTTCACACATGATATACTCTGATATTTTCTGCTCTGCTCCATGGTATTTCATTTAAAAAATGCTGGTTTCAGTCCCTTGTTAAATTGATTTCATGAGCCAAGAGTGGGTCACGACCCACAGTTTGACCCATGGATCTCTAATGTCTGGCAGGCAAGGGGCAGGTGCTCTTACTAGAAGAGCTCATTGAACAAAATGCAAGAGGTCCCCCCTCCCCCGCCCCAGTTTTCTGAACGTCCTGGGAGCAGGGTCGTCGTAATGGACGTTCTCACAGATGGGTGAACATCTGTGTCCCCTCCCCTCCCCTTCCACCCCCGCCCCCAGCCTAGGGCCTGCAGTGACCAAAGCCCAAAGTAAGAGTCCTCCGGGGTCCAGGCTTTGCTGCTACACGTCATTCACAGGCTTTTGCTTGCGTGGCCCTGACCCCCGCAAGGCAGCAACATAAGGGTGTAAACTTTTTATTTACTAAATGAGGACATTTAAAAATAATGACCATCTACTCAAGCCATCATTTCGTTAAAAAAAAAATGGCAAAAACATCAGCTAGACCATCTCAGAACAAGGCAGAGAACTGAAGTCAAATTCCTTCTGTGCATTATGAAAACGCACTGCACATTTTCTCACTCCATGGTGGGGCGTTGGGGGTCTGTGGTCCAGCCGGGGACATAGGAGGCTGGGGCTAGAAAGACGCTGGGAGGTTTCAGAATCCACCTCCCTCTTGTGTTAATCCCAGAACAGGGTGGACATTTGCCCAGGGTCCCACACCTGAAAGAGAGAAAATGTTTTCCAGTTTTTCCGCAGACAATTCACCAAAATTCCTAGTAGCTCTGACTGCAGACGCGGCGCTCGCTCCCAGATCCCATCGGTGCTCCGTAGGCTCCCCAGATCACTGAGCTCATTTCACTAACTGCCGCCAATCCCCTGGGGTGGCTTCCTCTGCCCTACTTGCCACCACCCAGATACGCAGGGCCTTGTGGTGGAGAACAGAGACGGGGATGGGAAGAGGACCCCGCCAGGCCAGGTGGGTGTGCTCCCGCCCCCCCGCAGACCCGCCCTGCTCCCAGCCACTTGGGAGGCCCACAGCCCCATTAGTGCTTGCATAATGGATGCCTCTCTGCTTGGAAATCACCAACCCATCTTACTTAATGACAACGAGAGAAGCAGGATGCCGGCGCTCTGCTCCTGAGGCTGGTCTCTGCCTCCTAGCCCCCTTGGAGGAGGGGCGGCCAGGGGCTCATGCCAGGAGGAACTGGCCAAGTGTCTTTCTTCTTCGCAAAGACTGGGTGAGCATCTTCTCCCTCCCACCCTCTGGCTGTCCTGCTGAGGGCCGGGGTACTGGGCCTCTGAACCATGCCCAGGGTGGATGGGGTGGGCAGGAAGAGCTTGGGTCCGGGAGAGCCGTTCGCTGGACTAAGAGGGGCCAGGGTCGGAGGGATGGAGTGAGGCAGAGCTCCAAGCAAAGAACAGAGGTCTTGGAGGCAAGAGGGTGGGATTCTAGGGGTGGAGGACTTTCCCTCACCCTCAGAATGGGTCTGGTCCCCAGAGCCAGCCATGCAGGCACGGCCTAGCACCCATCCCGGCTCTTTGCCACGGGGTCCTGGCAGGGCCCGGAGTCAGCTGCCACGGTTTGGCCGTGGCGATTGTTAAGATTCAAGTACTTGTTTGGATTCAGGACATTTCTGTACCGCTCTGTATTGCTGGAAGGCTGCCTCTTCTCGCAGTCCTCCCCTGAGTGCACTCTATTGTCCTGCCACCCAGCCTCCTTCCAGGGCCCCTCCAACCTCCCCATGTCCAGCAAGGAAAGGGCTCCTGGCAGACACATCAGGGGCTCCAGGCCCTTGCTGCAGGCCCGGCCATACCGGCTATTGCAGAGTTTATGAAGTCCTTTGGGCCTTCTTTATGCTGGGCTGCCGGCTGCATGACTGCCCACTTATACCTTGTCCGCTCATGGGGATGAGCCAAGGATGTCAGCCTTGCTCATGGGTGACCCACAAGCTCAGGGGTAAGGAGCTGTTCTGGTGCATCCTTGGGGAGCCTTGGGTCAGAAGAAGATGCAGAAAGAAAGGACTGGAAGGGGGGGTGGGAGGTTGGGGGTGGGGGTGTGGGCACGTTGCTGGCATCCCCCTGAATGGTGGAGAACGTTGAGAGCGAAAATTCTAATTGCAAATCCCACTGACAGCTTGAGTTGAAGGGGAAAGATGAGCTAAATTTAACCTAGTCAGTTAAAGAGCCAGAAATGCAATTTACTAATTAGCTTAAAATGGAAATGAGTCCAGTGACCATAAAGAGATTTTCTAGTTACAAAATACAAAAAAAAAAAAAGAGGTCGTTCCTTTCTTCATACTGACATGCATTTTTATATTCTAATACTGTTATATAATTAGGAACGTAGCCTGCTGGCACAGTGTTAAGACAGGCAGAGCATCACAGCCCGCTCGTAAAGTTCCAGGAGGCTGTGTGCCCGCGGCAAGTCCATTTTCTAATCACAGAGCATCAGGAGGGATCCAGTCTGGATTCTCAGGGAATGCAGAGCCCACTGGGCACCAAGACAAGGTCCCACACTGGAGTTCCTCTTCACGGTACTGGGGGCGCCGGGGCTCAGAGGAGGGGCAGGGCATCTGGCAAGGAGGGAGGAGGGGTCCCCAGAATGGGAGGCATCTGAGATGACCCTTGAGAGAAGGTGACTGGGAAAATGCAGAGTGTATCCGCAGCCTGTTTAGGCTGTTGTAACATGATACCACAACCTGGGGGGCTTAGACTACAGAGATTTGCTTTCTGGAAGGTGAAGATGGAGGTGCCGGCAAGTCTGATTTCTGGGGAGACTCTCTCCGGTCCTGCAGATAGCCACCTTCCCATCGCATGCTCACATGGAGAAGAGAGAAAGCTCTGGTGTCTTCCTTTTCTTAGAAGGACACCAGTCCTGTCACATGAGGGCCCTACCCTGTGACTTCATTTAACCTTGAGTCCCTCCTTCTCTCCAAATGCGGGTGCATCAAGGGTTAGGGCTCCCATATAGGAAATTGGGGGACAAAATTCAGTCTATAACAGGGAGCAATGAGAAGAAACAGCATGAAGTCTGAGATGGAACAGAGTGGGTGTGTATCCTGAGAATGAAGGGTTTCATGTCACAGGTAAACAGGCTGAGGCATGGGCAGACGTGATAGACTCCACACTGGAGGGTCTGACTTGAACCCATCACATCAGTTCCCAGGTCACGCTTACTCTTCGGTCTCCAGGCAGTGGGGAGTCCCTGGGAACTTCTTTTTTTTTTTTTTTAAAGATTTTATTTATTTATTTGACAGAGAGAGATTACAAGCAGATGGAGAGGCAGGCAGAGAAAGAGAGAGAGGGAAGCAGGCTCCCTGCTGAGCAGAGAGCCTGATGCGGGCCTCGATCCCAGGACCCTGAGATCATGACCTGAGCCGAAGGCAGCGGCTTAACCCACTGAGCCACCCAGGCGCCCACCCTGGGAACTTCTGAGCGGGGTGGCAATTGCATTCGAGCTGCATTTTAGCAGACCAATCTGGCCGTGCTTGGAGGATACATTTCCATTACCATGGGATGTACTTCGTTGAATATAATTTTTGGACCAATTTGGGAGGCATGCCTAAAACAGGGGTCTAACTTCTGAGCCTCTGCTATTTCCCACATAAAGGCAGTGCTGGGGTAGCAACAAAGACTTTGAACACAACATTTGTAGATCGGTCCAGGACATTATAGTCATCGCACAAAAGGTGGCATTTGGGAGAAAGCATCTCTTAGCAAATTTGCATGGTACAGTTTATGTTTCTACTCTTCCATCTGAAACAGATGGTTTTCCCAAACTATGGCTATCTTTTAAGAATATTTCCTGCTGCTGTAATTTGGTGCAATAAAATGTCCTTTGGGCAAAAATAAAATCTTAGCAGATAAAACAGCTGTTCATATATTAAATATGTAGAAAAGTGTGTCCTTGAGGTCCTCATAGTTAGAACTGAAAGGAGGGAAGTCCTATCTGTTTTAAATAGAGAAAGTGTAAAAGCCTGTGAAATTAATTACTGCAGAATCCCAATGATGTCTAGATGAACATGTCATTATCCCATTCATCGGATATGGTTAGTTTTTAATCAGTAAATGACATCATCAAAAGTGCATATAATCATGTAATTAAGGACCACATCACAGTATATAGTATATAAGTGAATTCTAAGTTGTTGTCATTCGTAATATTGGTCATAAATTAATCCCTCTCTTCCCAAATGGCTATGTGTTGGCCATAAATTTGTTCTCAAACTACCTTTCCTGCCAACACCTCTATTTCTTGTCAGAGTGGCCAGTATATTAAAAATAGTAGCCTACACATTGACACACTATAGGGATTTTTTTTTTCCTGGCAGGTTTACTAGAACGCCCTTCATACTGGAAGCTCCAACCACATTGTCCTAAGCCTTCCACCAGTTTTCAAGTGCACGAGTTAGAGTTCTTCAGAAACCCACATACTATGTAAAAACAAAGTAAAAAGACACATAAATCTTTAACCTCCTTGACGTTTTTCTTATTAAAAAGAAAGGTCCTTTAAGGGCAGGAGCTGAGAGTTCACCTTCATTGCCACAGCACCTGACTTTCAGAAGAAGGTTTCCAGCAAATGTCTGTAGAATGAATACATGAGCAAGCAAACAAACTAAAGAACAAAGACACAAATTGAAGCTCGGGAAGTTAGATTAAAATGCACATTAGTTTTTAAAATTAACTTCAGTTCATTAAAGTCATAGTGCACATATTTTTAAAAACCAGGTAGATTTACAAGGCTTAATTTAAAAAATTTAAAAAATAATAATAAAAAAAAAGCAGTTAGCTCCCTTCCTGCTATCCCCACATTCGAACCTCCCAGACATAACTGCTACTTCCAAATATTGTATCTCTTCCTTTTGGTATGCATTTATCTTTCTTGAAATAGCGTGGGTATCCTGATTCTTCCTGATCTTCTAGGTTCAGGAATGAAGATTCAGGAGGATGAAGACCTAGCTCTCATTTACGTGGCTCATTACACACCCACACGTCCACACACACTCCTCCCCCTCTATCCAGTGTAGTAGTCATGTCGTAATTTAGTAGTATTATTACTCAAGTATAAAAAACATAGTGGTGTATTAGTTTCAGGAGTATAATGTAATGATTCAACAATTCTATGCATAAGTCAGTATTCATCATAAGTGTATTTTATTTTTTTAAGAGATTTTATTTCTTTATGTGACACAGAGACAGAGGGAGAGAGCACAGGTAGGCAGAGCAGCAGGCAAAGGGAGAGGGAGAAGCAGACCCCCTCCTGAGCAGGGAGCCTGAGGTGGGGCTCGATCCCGGAACCCTAGGATCATGACCTGAGCTGAAGGCAGGTGCTTAAACACCTGAGCCACCCACGCGCCCCATGATAAGTATATTCTTAATCCTTTTCCCTATTTCACCCTCACCCCGACCATCAATTTGTTCTCTAGAGTTAGAGTCTGAGTTTTTGCCTCTTTTTTTTCTTTCTTCATTTGTTTTGTTGCTTAAATTTCACATATGAGTAAAATCTGGTATTTTTCCTTCTCTGACTTATTTTAGCACTATACCCTCTAGACCCATCCATGTTGTTGCAAATGGCAAGATTCTGTTCTTTTTTATGGGTGCATAAATATAAGAATATATCTTACCTCTTCTTTATCCGTTCATCTGTTGGTGGACACCTGGGCTGTTTCCGTATCTTGGCTGTTAATGAATAATGTTGCAATAACCATAGGGTCGCATATATCTTTGTGAATTAGTGTTTTTGTTTTCTCTGGGTAAATAACCAGTAGTGGAATTACTGGGTTGTATGCTAGTTCAATTTTTAATTTTTTTGCAGCATCTCCATACTGTTTTCCACAGTAATCCTATCAGTGTGCATTCCCACCAATAGTGCACAGTTTCCTTTTTCTCCACATCCTTGGCAACACTTGTTTCTCGTGTTTTTTATTCCAGCCATTCTGACAGGTGTGAGGTGATCTCTCATCGTGGTTTGGATTTGCACTTCCCTGATGAGGAGTGATGCTGAGCATCTTTTCATGTGCCTGTTGGCCATCCGTATGTCTTCTTTGGAAAAAAGTCCCTTTATGTCTTCTCATTTTCTCTCTATTATTTATTTATTTTTTATTTTTTTATTTTTTTAAAAATATTTTATTTATTTATTCAACAGAGAGAGAGAGATCACAAGTAGGCAGAGAGGCAGGCAGAGAGAGAGAGAGGAGGGGAAGCAGGCTTTCCGCTGAGCAGAGAGCCCGATGCAGGGCTCGATCCCAGGACCCCGGGATCATGACCTGAGCCGAAGGCAGAGGCTTAACCCACTGAGCCACCCAGGCGCTCCTCTCTCTATTTTTTAATGGGATTATTTGGTTTTTTGGTTTTGAGTTGTATCAGTTCTTTATATATTTGGGATACTAACCCCTTACTGAATACATCATTTGCAAGTATCTTCTCCCATTCAATAGGTTGTCTTTTTACATTGTTGATGGTTTCCTTTGCTATGCAGAAGCTTTTTATTTTGATGTAGTCCCAATAGTTGAATTTTGCTTTTGTTTCCCTTGCCAGAGCAGACATACTTGGAAAAAATGTTTCTATGGCTGATGTAAAAAAGATTATTATCTATGTGTTCTTCTAGGAATTTTATGGTTTTGGATCTCATATTTAGGTCTTTAAGCGATTTGGGGTTTATTTTTGTGTCTGGTGTTATAAAGTGGTCCAGCTTCATTCTTCTGCTCGTAGCTGCCCAGTTTTCCCAACATTTGCTGAAGAGACTTTTCCCCATTGTATGCTCTTGCCTCCTTTGTCATGAAGTAATTGACCATATAAGCATGGATTTATTTCTGGACTCTCTATTCTGTTCCTTTGATCTATATGTCTATTTTTGTGCGAGTACCAAACATTTTTTTTTAAAGATTGATTTATTTTTGAGAGAGAGAGAGAGAGCAAGCATGTGTGGCGATAGGGGCAGAGGAAGGGAAAGAATCCCAAGCAGACTCCCCACTGAGCACAGAGTCCCACTTGGGGCTCAATCCCATGACCCTGAGATCATGACCTGAGCAGAAATCAAGAATAGGATGCCCAACTGCATGAGTCACCCAGGTGCCCCCCCAAACTTTTTTGATTACTACAACTTTGTTGTATATCTTGAAATCTGGAATTGTAATACCTCCAGTTTTATTCTTTTTCAAGATCGCTTTGGCTACTAGGCATCTTTTATGGTTCCACACAAATTTTAGGATTATTTGTTCCAGTTCTGTGCAAAGTGTTATTGGTACTTTGATAGGGATTGGATTGAATCTGTAGATCATTTTGGGTAGTATGGGCATTTTAGCAATATTGGTTTCCCCAATCCATGAACATGGAATATCTTTCCATTTGTCTGGGTCATCTTTAATTCCTTCCATCAGTGTTTTATAGTTTTCAAAGTATAAGTCTTTTACCTCCTTGGTTAAGTTTATGTCATGTCATTATTTTTTATTTGACCACTGTGTGTTTATATTATTCTGATGATGAAATGCTCTCCATGGTTAAGCCATGTAGTATCTGATTGAATTTCCTTTCTTCTACATTTTTTTGGTTTGTTTTACTGGAATAACTAACTGTCTTTGGTTTTGCATGTATCTATCACTAAGTCATCCCCAAATACTCCAGCTTCTGTGTAAATCTCCTCTCAATAGTTTCCAGTTCCATCTTCTTGGTGTCATTTCCCCAGTACCTCTGTCCTCAGGCAGGCATCTGACTGGCTACCTACTAGCACAATGGTTACTATGCATGGAACAGCTGATGTCTTGAGATCTCTCGTCCCATCTTCCTGGGGGTTCCTTTCACCTCTCTGCTGGATCTGATTCCCTATTGTCATTCTCGTTGTTGTTGTTTGGATCCTATGTCTTTTGCTTTCTTGGCAACTCCCTTGTTTTGCTGGACCACATCCTGCAGTAGCTTCCTGAGAATGAAGGCACACAGGAGCTAAATTTTGAGAGCTTACAGGACTGAAAATATCTTGAGTCTACTTACACACCTGATCTGATGGTTTGTCTGGGCCTGTGATCATAGGTTGAAAACAAGCAGCCCTCCAAGACTCAACTTTTTGCATTTCTTTATCATCAGAAGGTAATGAGCACTGTGCATTGCTACTTGGAAATCCAAGGCCATTCTCGTTCTTGATCCTTTGTCTGAGACCCGTTGTTCACCCTGGGAGTTTTCTGGATGATTTCCTTATCCCTGTGTTCTAGAGTGTCTCAGGGTAGAAATTTGGTTTTCTCTCTCTACATTGTGTTACACGTGTAGTAGGTCCTTCCAATCTAGGAATCTCTGTCCCTTTATCCTGGGATTTTTTCTTGAGTTATTTCTTTGATGATTTCTCTTCCTCTAATTCTGTTTTTGCTTTCTGAAACTCCTGTTTTTAGACACTGAATTTTCCAATAGGATTACTAGATTTTCCCCCTACATTCTATATTGATTTGTCTTTTTGTGTTATTTTGGGGGGAGATTTCCTTAACTCAATTTAGCCTCTTCTGTGCACATCTTATTTCTGCAGTAATATTTTAATTCCCCAAAACTCTCTTTTATCATCTAACTCTACCACCTTGTCCTTATCTTGCGGCTACAATAACTTGGATCATTGAGAATGTCGATGATTGTTTTATTTTCTTCTGTTCTCTGTATTGTCTCTTTCCTCATATCCTCCTCCTTTTATCCTTTTATATGTTCTCAAGTCCACTGATGAGGTTTATCAACAAGGGAAACTTCCCTGTGATTTCTGACCTTCCCCAGCTCCAGGTCTTTTCCTGAGTCTGTCATATTCCCTAAAGTAGGGTCTCCCATACACTGCTCTCAAGAGCAGATACTTGGCTGCCCAGATTCCCAGAGCCAAGGGTGGGAAGAAATTGGGGTGATAGCTTCTCATTCAGCCTTAGGCAATGGATTCTTTCTCCTTTTGAGGATGGTGCCCCCTGGTATCCATTGGTGTAGAGAATCCTTAGTTCCCCTGTTGCAGAGATTAAACCTCCAATCTTCTGCAGGGAGAAGAAGGGCATCAGGAAGGGTCTAACTGCTTTTGTCGAAGTCATCTTGGGCTGCCATAACAAAACACCTTGACAAGCAGAGGGGCTTACACAACAGAAATTTATTTGCTCCCAGTCCTGGAGGCTGGAAGTACGAGATCAGGGTGCCAGCAATGCTGGTTCCTGCAGGTGGGAGGGGGCGCTTCCTGGCTGCTGACAGTGGTCTTCTCATGGTGTCCTCGCATGACAGAGATGGAGAGGGCAGTGGGCAGAGAGAGATCTTCCTCTTATAAAGCTTCCAATTCTACCAGATTAGGGCCCACCATTATGACCTCATTTGACCCTAATTACTTCCTAGAGCCCTATCTGCACACACAGCCGCTCAGGTTAGGGCTTCAGGAATTTGAGGACACACAGTTCTGTCCGTATCAGCTTCCTAAGCATACTTTTGGCCAATCCTCTTGTGCCCCTCATTTCCATAGGTGCTGGTGCTGCCCATGCTTGACTCTTTGTGTGTGTGTGTGTGTGGGGCTCTGTGGTAGCAAAGGGGTGCTTCTTTGGTTGCCCCACCCTTACTGGACTCAGCTGCAGTTTCTTGGGGGTACATGAGCCCTGACATGTCTTGTCCTGGTCCCCAGCTTGTGGTTCCATGGATGGGCTCCCCTTCTGCCCTCTCTGCTGTGGATGTGAAGAGCTTCAGCAGAACATGCTCAGTCTACTGTCTTTCCCTGGAAAGCTACTGTTAGATCTTCTTTCAGAGGACAATTATGTTGCCAATCAAGACCTGTTGAACAAATGAATATAACCTCACCTTTTTGGTGGCTTTACACCCATTTTATCCTTCTCACCCTCTCTTCTTCCCAGAAGATGTGCCCTCCCTCCTCCTGTCCAAGGACACTCTCCCGCATACTGTGTCCTCCAGAAGCCTGTCCCAGTAGCCACCTCCCGCGTTCTTGAATCATCACCAACTTCCCTTCCTCTGAGTCTTTCTTCCTCCCAACAACTCCGCTTGCTCTTCCCGTCCTGACAATGTCCCCCTCACCCATGCTGCCCCTGAGGTGGGTTTTCCTGCTCTTTTCCCCTCTTCCCTTGTGACTGCCTGATCCTAACCACCTCCAGCCCTCAGGCCTTGCCAGTGCTCAGCTGTTCAGCCTCTGTGTCCCCAGTGGCATCCTCACTGCCAGAGCCATGGCCTTTTGCAGGCACCCTTCTCCCTTCCTGACAACCCACTCTGCCCCCGACTTCTTGTCTCTTAGAAGACATCCTCCTTCCGTGTCCTCTGAATCAGCAACCTGGTCTGACCAGCCATTTCCCACCCAGCTGGGAGGCCAGCACCCAGGCCTTCACCACCTCACTGGGAAATACGCTAGGCATCCACTAGCTTGTTTTCATGACCTCAGGGTCCCCTGGTCCAGTTGACATGCCCTGCCCCATCAGCCCTCTGGAAGCACAGCCTGTGTGGTGTTCAAGGGTCTTCCTACTGCCCATGGGCCAAGCCCAACCCCTTCGTAGGTAGGGGCTCCCAGACCCTCCCCAGTGGGGCCTCCAGTTTGACCTCCTCTCCCACACTTGACTTGAACAGAGCTGGATGGCTTACCATTTCCCAGACACGCTGGGCATGCAAAACCTCTTCCCTGGTTGGCTTTCTCTTGTCTTCCCACTGTCTTGTCTCCTAGGCCATCAAGACTGGAGCTCTGGGTCCATCCACCCCCGGCTCTTCTCCCTCTGCCCCAGCCACTGGGGGGGCAGTAGTCTTCATGCCTTCACGTGTCCCAGGCCCAAGCAGCAAAGACTTTCTGCATGCGCCGATGGGTAAGGTGCATTCGGACCTGAGGGCTGCACCCTCCAGGATGTCCGAGGCCCTACCCTGTCTTGGAGTTCTTCCTTCCCGTGGGCAGCGGGCATCAGCTTTTTCTCCTGAGTGAAATCTCCCCTTCCTTCCCCCTGGCTCTTACTTCATCCTCAGCGGCGGAGGGAATAGTCGAAGCACAACAGGGAGGGTCTGGGCCTGATCAGACCAGATTTCAATCTTGTCTTCACCACTCACCAGCCCCATGACCTCAGGCCAGGCACCTGCCTCTCTGCTCACAGGGGAGTTTCCTTATGTGTAAAAAAAATTTTTTTTTTGTTTAAGTTTTCATTTATTTATTTTGTAGAGAGAGCTAAAGAGAGCGGGGGGGGGAGTGGGGGAGGAGCAGAGGGAGAGGGACAAGCAGACGGCACGCTGGGCACAGAGCCTGTTGTGGGGCTCGACCCCATCACCCTGAGATTGTGACCTGAGCCTAAATCAAGAGTCAGACACTGCGCCACCTGAGTGCCCCCCATGTAAGAAACTGAGGCAGTACTCCCTACCCCACAGGCTTGTAGCTTGCGCTGGAGCTGATTCACGGAGGGCAACTGGGGCGTATCCCCGACGGGCTCCTGTGTGCCTTGGTCCCCTCCTGTGTGTTTGCTGTGTTCCCATGCATATGCTCCCTCCTGGACCCTGAGACCCCCAGGGGGTGCGCTGGCGCCTTATTCCCCTTTGTGTCCTCTGTTCCCGGCAAATAGTAGTCCCTCAGTGTGTGCGGGGGAGTGAACCAATGGTCAGCGCCCTGTTTGTGATGAAGCGTGCAGTGAACAAGCCATGATTGAGAGGGGAGCTGCACTGCCTTACCAGTGATCCCTTGTCAGAAGACCCTTTAACCCTTCGTCTTCTTCAGCAGGATAGCTGGAGTCGGAAGTCCAAAGGCAAATATTTTAGCAAGTCTCCAGGACTCTTGGTGAATTACAAATGAGTGCCGTGTGGCTAGCCCACAGAGATGTGAAAGCCCCTGCTGGGGTGGTAGGAAGGAACCAGTCAAACCTCAGAAACAGGTCTATTTACTTGGCGTTCCAGACAAATATTCAGATTTCTGGCAACTTTCTTTCTTGCAACTTTGATGCCATGAGGCAGTTTAAGGTAGAACGTTCAATACACCTGTGTGAATCTCAGTAATTTTAAAACATACGATACGGATAGATTCTAAGTCTTTCCACGCTAGCTGGGATTACCATATAACTTGTCATCCAAACCAGAATACCCCAGAGTCCCAGGGGGACTGCTGCTGATCACCTCGGGCACGGGCCCAAGTCCAGCTGCCCCGCACTCCGGGATGAACAGCTGACCTAACCCTGGTGTCTCTAACAGTGGTTAGTCGGTGGGATGCCAAGGACTGCCATGAAACCTCGCGGGTAACACAATGGAGAACACGAACTTAGATTCCCGAAAATGACGTTGCGCAGTGGAGCTGGTGCAACGGACATTTTGTTCACAATCGGCGGCAACACCCATGTGACTCTTAGGAAGCCCAGACAATCACAACGCCGAGTCTCCTCAACGAAACAAAATTTTAAAAGGGGGAAAATGGACTATGACTTGTAAACTTCTGCTTCATTTCAGAAACTCCCAGATTCGTAAATTATTCTGATGGAGGCAAATCCTCAAGAACACTTTTGAGTGAATGACCCGAGAGGAACAAAGCCATGAGTGTCTCAGATCATGAGAAGTTTTCGTGTCCATGCGGACTATGAGCACATTAATTTGGAAGGCTCAGATGTTCCCGGTTCCGCGGTGCCACTGTAGGGTAATGAGGCCGGAGAGGCCCTCCATTCGGCTGTGTGTGCGGCTTCCGCACCCGCGTATCTCGCCCGCCCCAGCCCGGCCGGGGCAGGTGCCGCACAGGTAGTCAGGTTCCCCGCACTGCAGCTGACTCACCTTTGTGAGATGGGCTTTGGATCTGCCTCCAAATGTGAGGACGAGGCTCCCAGGGGCAAAGCCAGGGCAAGCCCAGCCGGCTGCTGGGGGGCTGGCGAATGATCACAAAGGACCGTGAGAGGAACAGGGGCCATGAAGGACTCTGAAAGCCGCCTGCATATCCTGGACTTCACTTTCTGGGTTTCTTTCTCTCCCATTGGGAGAACAGTTGTAAAACTGGAAAGAGTAGAAGAAACACCCCTGGAGGCATTGTCAAGAGCCCAAAGGCAGGTGAGAAATGACAGAGGCTCCTTAGTGACGGCCAATACGTCGACAAACCATCTCGAACCTCACCAGACGGGCATTGCAGAAAACTGGGAAGGGAAAAATGTCATAATTTCCCCCAAAGCAGAAAAAGTTGGATTCTGGAAAATACAGATGACAAATTTGATATTAATATTGGTTCTGAGCAAAATTTTAACAGATCTTTGAGGAGCTAGTGTGTATGACTTGGAAGGAAAGGCCGTCCCCAAGAGCCAAACCAACTTTTGTTCTCTGTTTTTCACGGGGTTACCAGACTGGATTTACAAAGCACTGGTAAAGATCCTTCACCAAACACTGTGCACGACAGAGAAAAATGGGCTGGGTGAACAGTTGGGGAATTTCTTTCTTTCTTTCTTTCTTTTTTTAGATTTTATTTATTTATTTGACAGACAAGAGATCACAAGTAGGCAGAGAGGCAGGCAGAGAGAGAGAGGGGGGAAGCAGCTCCCCGCCGGGCAGAGAGCCCGATGCAGGGCAGGGCTCGTTCCCAGGATGCTGAGATCATGACTCTAGCCAAAGGCAGAGGCTTAACCCACTGAACCACCCAGGTGCCCCACAGTTGGGAATTTCATGTTGAGCTGGACAAACATGTTTAAGGTACAGATAAATAGATTCCTGGGGATGCGGACTGCAGAGTTCCTCCCCCTCCTGCGGGGGGATGACTTTGTCAGTTATCAGTAAAGGGTTTGGTACTGCACACTTCCTGTCGCCAGCATGCTGATGCGTTAGATGCCAGAGTTCAGAGTTTAAAGATTTGGGTTGGCTAAGAGGATGGGTTGGCACCAACAACATGACATTTGACGAGGGTAAAGATAAATTGTCTTTAGATTTTTTTTTTTAATGGATTAGCTCAATACAGGATGGAGAAGACGCAACAGCAGCTCATTTGGAAAGACTGATGGGTTTATCACTGGCCAGAAGTTCAACAGGAACCAACAGTATATATCCTGATTGCTCAAAGAGAAAAAAAAATCAATATGGACTTCGGTCGCATTAACAGAATCATGACATCCAGGTTGTTAAAGGGAAAAGTCACACAGGTCTGTCCTCTGAGGTTATTGTGTTCAGCTCTGGGTGCCAGGATTCAGGAGAAAAGAGCCCCCTTGAGAAACGTGGGCATCTCTTCAGACAAGGGGTTGAGAAAGTACGTCATGGGATGGCCAGGGAGGACGTGGAGGACTTCAGCCTGGAAAGCAGGAACACTCTCTTCAAAGTCTTCAAAGCATTTGAAAGCCCATTGTGTGTCATGAGCAACTGAATTTGTCTAGCGGGTTCAATCATTCATTTCATTCATTCCTCAGCGTGTACTCAGTGCCAGCCATGCCCAGCATGAGGGATGTTTGGGGGCATCTAATCTCCTGGGACGGATGGACACACACACGCACACACACACACACACACACACAAGTTCCTACAAGGCAAGGCCACTTAACATAAGGGATGGAGTGGGGCGCCTGGGTGGCTCAGTGGGTTAAGCCGCTGCCTTCGGCTCAGGTCATGATCTCAGGGTCCTGGGATCGAGTCTCACATCGGGTTCTCTGCTCAGCAAGAAGCCTGCTTCCCTCTCTCTCTCTCTCTCTCTCTGCCTTCCTCTCCGTCTACTTGTGATCTCTCTCTGTCAAATAAATAAATAAAATCTTTAAAAAAAAAAACATAAGGGATGGAGTAAAATACCAGCAGATGTTGGAAGTGCAGCAGACAGGATCGCGTGGCTTCAGTGGTGGCGGGCGGGGAAGGCAGGCACTCAGGGCTGGGGCATGGGCAGAGGTCCAGAGCTTTCAAGTGCATGGCATGACTGAGAGTCATGAACGGGAGCTGCCGATAGCGTGGTGCGGCAGGAGCGTGTCAGATGCCAAAGACAGCATTTGCCGCGGGAACTCAGACACACTTGAAGTCTGCGCCAAGATATTTGCGCTTAATGGGGTAGGCAACAGAGAATGAAATGCCCTCATTAACCCCTCTCTGGGCAAGCTAACCCTGGAGTCACAAAACAGAGCCAGTGAAACAGGACACAGGCTGTGACCGCAGCGTCTCGGAACAGACAGGCTGCACCAGGACACGGGAGACAAGATCGACCGGACAAAAGTGGGATCGCTGAAGGATGCTTTGGGGAAGGTGATTTGGGATAGAAATAACCAGCCATCTTTTCCATAATTCAAGCTTTTCAGTTTTGAAATGGCCAAGGGAGCATTTGTCAGGGATGTTGTAGGGGAATACAGTGGTATTGGCAGGCAGGTGGGAGCCTTTAATGTTCTTTTCTGAGGCTAGGCATCTCTGATGACCTCTTGTTTGATTCAGGAACAATCTTATCATAGGAAGCGTATTTTGTATTCCAATATCAGTAATGAATTTCTGGATCTATGGTATAGCTAATTCTGGACATTGGGATTCTATATTGACTCTGTTAGTTTGCCAGGGGGGTAGTAACCAAGTTCTACATGCTGGGGGAGGGCTGAAGCAGCAGAAATTGACTGTCTCTTTGTTCTGAAGGCTAGGAGTCCAAAATCAAGGTGAAGGCTTGGTTGCCTCCTTCTGAGAGCCACAAGGGAATGATCTGTTCCAGGTATCTCTGCTTGGTTTGTTGACGACTGCCTTTTACCTGTGTCATCATGTGGTCTTCCTTTTGTGTGTGTCTGTGTCCTAATCCCTTTTTCGTCTGTGGACATCAGTCCCCTTGGATGGGGACGCAACCTAATGACCTCATTTTAACTTCATTACCTCTGTAAAGACCCTGCCTCCAAAGAAAGCCACATTCCAAGGGCTAGAGGTTAGTGCTTCAGCAAATGAATTTGGACCGACATTGTTTAACCCATAACACTAACCTAAGGGCAGCTTTCCTTGGATCTTAGAATTTAATCAGACCCGCCATGTGAGCAGGCCATTCTTCGTGCTGGGTGACCCTGGCGGTTCCTCAGCTGGTCCTGGGTCCTGATCTGGTTGAGCGGCTTCCCCTGCTCTGATTCCCTCTCTTACCCTCCGTCCGGTAGTCACACTCTCTGGAATAATCTGAAATTCTTCTTTCTTCTGCTTCTGTTTCCTA
The DNA here is from genome assembly GCF_902655055.1 of Lutra lutra. NCBI lineage: Eukaryota > Metazoa > Chordata > Mammalia > Carnivora > Mustelidae > Lutra > Lutra lutra. Next base: position 142,294,216 of record NC_062284.1, read on the forward strand.
GCACTTATCACAATTCGTTATTATCTGCCTGTCTCCTTGACTTCGTGTCCTATAGGGAGAAACACATTTGACACAACGACCCAGTACACATTCCAAGTAAAAACCAATGTTTCGAGTAAAAACTCTTATTCTTAGTGAGTTCAATGTATTCTGATATTTCTTATTCCATTTCTTTTTCATTGGTTTTAAAATATGCATAAAATTTGCCATTTTAACTTGTAAGGGCACAGTTCAGTACAATAACCCTGTTGTGTAATGAGCACCCCCCTCCATCTCCAGAACTTTCTCATCGTTCCAAACTGAAACTCTATCCCCGTTGAACACTCACTTCCTTCCCATTCCCCTCAGCCCCTCGCACCCACCATTCTACTTCTATCTCTATGAACTTGACTCCTCTAGGGACCTCGTGTAAATGTAATCACTTAGTATATGTCTCTTTGTGACTGGCTTCTTTCCCTTAACATAAGGTCCTCAAGGTTCATCTACATTGTAGCAGGTGTCAAAGTGTCCTTTCTTTATATCTTATTTATTTTCAAAAAGAATTTATTTATTTACTTATTTGAGAGCACGCACACGAGTGGGGGGACAGGCAGAGGGAGAGAATCGCAAGCAGACTCCGAACTGAGCCAGATGTGGGGCTTGATCTCATGACCTTGGACCAAAATCGACAAGTCAAGAGTTAGACACTCGAGCGACTTAGCCACCCAGCCACTTTCAATTCCTTTGGGTACAGACGCAGAAGGAGACTTCCTACTTCATTCTTTAAAGTGCACATATGAGGGACACCTGGGTGGCTCAGTGGGTTAGGCCGCTGCCTTCGGCTCAGGTCATGATCCCAGGGTCATGGGATCGAGTCCCGCATCGGGCTCCTTGCTCGGCAGGGAACCTGCTTCTCTTGCTGTGTCTGCCTGCCTCTCTGCCTGCTTGCGTGTACTCGCTTGCTCTCTCTCTCTCTCTCTCTGGCAAATAAATAAAATCTTAAAAAAAAAAAAGTGCACATATGACTCTTTACATCGACTACACACGGCCACCTGCAGTCTAGAAAGTACTGTGTTCTGTGGCTGTATTCCCAGCCCCAAGCACGGTGCCCGGAACTGTACCAACTATTTCTGGAGAAATGTTGAATTAAACAATAGGTACACAAGCTACATTTCTGGGTAATTTTAAAAATTACTTCTCCACGAATAGAGGCTACAGAGCTCCTATTTTCCTTTCTCTTTTTTCACGTACTGTACAATATGCTGCTATTAATACCACTGAGTGCTGTGGTTAAGTTGTCCTGGAGAGGGTACGTCACTTATCACAATGACAACAGTTCTTGGTCTTGGGCCATAAATGATCTCAAAGTGACATGGAATAACAATCTGTTAAAATGTTTGGGCACAAAAATAACACATCATTAATTAAGCGTTCAGAGATTTTTTTTTTTTTTTTGGACATTCCCCATGGATCTTTTTCAATGCTGTGTAGATTATACCTAATTGACTTAATATGCATATCCTTGTAATTATACTAAATTTTGCTTTTTTTTTTTTTTTAGAGTGAGCTTTTGCCCTTGTGGGAAAAATATAGTCGTTAAGTATTTTCGGTTAAGAGTGTAATAATGATCTTTATCATCTGAAAAGCAAGTGGACTGAGTTCTTCACTGTTGTTTGTAATTTTGCTCTAGCGGAAGTAAGATCTTCTACGAAAATCTCCAGCTCAATTTCTCTCCCGCCCTGCTTCTGAATTTTCTTTGTTCTTAACTCGTCTTAGCTGTCGTCCAGTAGCATTCCTTGAACACGATAAATCAAGAATATTAACATTCTTAAGAAGAGCCATGTTTTAATCATTTATTCATAATTATCCTTTCCTTTCCAATGTGAAGAATGCTGCAGTCAGCTTTCATGTCAATTATCTGCTGTATTCTAATGCACAAAACTGCAAAGTGGAGTGGAGGGGATATTAGGACTGGGTTTGAAGCGGGGAGGGTGGGAAGCGAGAAGACAGACCAGAGCAAAGATCAAAGTGCACCTGTGTTCAGCCTTGTGCTTCGAAAGCCCCTTCTCTATAGCACCTGCCTGACTTTATTATTTAATATTTTATTTATTTATTTGATAGAGAGAGACACAACAGGAGAGTCAACACAAGCAGGGGGAGTGGGAGAGGGAGAAGCAGGCTTCCCATTGAGCAGGGAGCCTGATGTTGGGCTCCCTCCCTGGACCCTGGGGTCATGACCTGAGTCAAGGGCATAAAGACTGAGCCACCCAGGTGCCCCCTACCTCTTGCTTCAGAGACGTGGAGGTTTCATCTGTGCTGGGCGGTGGCAGGGGTGGCTTTATGTGACCCTTCTGCCTCCCCAGCCCTCTGGAGTTGGCCCGGATTTCCTTTCCCTGCCAAAGTTCTCAAATGTGCACCCACGTGTGCTCTCCGTTTGATGACCAGCAGCCTGGCTCCCCTCGCCACGGCTCACCAAGATGCTCCAGGCCACCCGGCAAGCTCTCTGCTACCGGATAGAAGGGCCCTTGCCCAGCCCTGTCCTCCTTGACCTGTCCTGCAGAGAGTACTGTGAAAATGCCCACCCCTCTGCTACTTTCTGTGCTCTTAGTTTAATGAGACAATATCCTATGCGAGTTTCCTGCCTCTCTTTCCAACTCCTTCGGAATTTCTCTCTTCCCATCCCAAGGCTCTGGCCAGCTTTGGCTGACTTACCATCTTCACCTTTAGAAAGGTTTTTGTTGTTGTTGTTGTTTTTAAACAATTTCTACCCAAATCCCATTCTTTCATTGGGACGCCCTCTCCACTCTCCAAATTGCTTGGATCATTTCTAGTGGGAAGCTTGCTGTCTTCTATCGGTTTTCCTGCCTCTCCAGCTGTCTGTCCTATAGGAAGGTCCCTCTGGCACATCCCTCTGACTGTGGAGGCGCTCAGGCCTCGCCGGGCCCTGGGCCTCCCCAGCTCCCGGCCCTGGCCCCCGCTGTCCTGTCCACACACACAGACTCACCTCTCTAATGCAGCTCCCGCAGCCGCTTGCCCTCACCTCCCTCCTCTGTCGGCCACCCGCTGCCTTCAGGTCCTCTGTGGGCGGGGCCTATCCTACCTGGCTCGCCCCCACCAGTGCAATCTCATTTCCCACCTGTCTGCAATACAAGCTTTCCGTTCCTCTCAGGGCAGCCCTTTGGCTTGTCAGCAGACCCATGATCACGAATGCTGGCCTTCCCACTGTCCTTCGAGCTCTGAGCCACACTCCAACCCACCCCTGCAGCCCTTCATGGTCCTACACGAACTTTCCTCGTCAACAATCCCTCTTGTCCTCTGTGCCTGGTCTCCCTGAGCAGGTCAGGGAGAAGGTCTTCAACCTCCCTTCCGCCCACAGCTTGCCCTGCCAGTGGTGGCTAACCCACATGCCAAACATGCCACTTGCAGTGACTGAGCCCCGGCTGAGCCCGGTGAGGCCCGCTCGCGTTCCTGATGGTAACTTTTTACTTATGTCACCTATGGGGTGTTCAGGCCCTACCGGCGAATACCTACGACTTGAAACCATTCAGGCATGTAGGTGAATTAGAACATGTAAGCGAATCACTGTGGTTAAGAGGCGGAAGTGAATTGTCACCGTCGTGGAGCAAGAAGCACAAATGCTGGCAGTGTTTTCTGCACCCTCCCGGCCCGAGGGTCACTGGCGCACGTGTTTTTCTCCCCACTTCCCAGCACCCGGACTTCAGGAGGAGCGTGGTGGAGCTCCGGTCATTAATGCAGTGCGTGTGTGTGCGTGTGTGTGCGTGTGCGCGCGTGTGTGCGTGTGCGCGCGTGCTGGGAAAGTTACAGAAGGCTGGTCCGGGGTCTCCCCCGCTCCGGAATTTCGTCGGAACTCTGTCTTCCCGAGACAGTGCACGGGCCCTCCGCGGCTCCCGGAGCCGGTTAACAAGTGTGTAATGTGACAAATCTGTGCCGCGGGGGCCGATCAGAGGGGAAGGAGCGGAGCAGATGTCGTGGCTCCTGCCCAGGCCGCCCAGACTCTGTGGCCCGCGGCGGCTGAGCCTCGGCCCTCCCCGCTCGAGAGCAGAGCGCCGAGCGGAGCCCGCGCCCGGGGCCACCCCTCCCTCGGGGCCGGGCGCGCCGCGGCGGGGGACCTGTGGGGAGAGGGGCGCGCCGCGGCGGGGGACCTGTGGGGAGAGGGGCGCGCCGCGGCGGGGGACGTGGTCGGGAGTGGAGCGGCTTCCGGCGCGAATCGCGGCCCATGTTTGGTCCTGGAGCCGAAGGCGAGCGCGGGGACGGGGCCTCCGGGGAGCGCGGGCCTCGGCGCCGGCAGGGGAGGGCTCCCCGGCCGGGGCGGCGCCCCGCTCCCTCCGCGCCCGCCCCGCCTCTCCCTTTGTCACCGCGGCCCCCGCGGCCCGCCCTCCCAGGGGCGCCCCGGCGGTGCGAAGAGGCTGGGCCCGGCGGCGACGCCCCCGCAGGCCCCCCGCGCGCCGGGACCCCGGCGGCCCAGCCGCGTCCCCAGCTCCCGGCCCCCGGCCCCGCCCCGCCGAGGCCGCCCCCTGGCGGGCAGTGCAGGCAGCGCCGGCGTCAGGCCCGCGCGGCGGCCGCGGCTGTGGCGGCGGCGGCGGCGGGCCCGGGGTTGCCATGGTAACCGGCCGCGGCCGCCGCCACAGCAGGGCCGGCCCCAGCGCCAGCGCCGGCCGCGGCTCGGCTCCGCTCAGTGTGGGAGTGAGCGGCGGCGGCGCGGCCGGGCCGGGGGAGCGGGCGCGGCCCGGCGGCCTCAGCATGGAGGACGGCTTCTCGAGCTACAGCAGCCTGTACGACACGTCCTCGCTGCTCCAGTTCTGCAACGGTGAGGGGCGGCGGCCGCGGGGGCGCGGGGCGCGGGGCGGGGGGCGGCGGGCCGGGCCGCGGGGCGAGGCCGGGGCGGGAGGCCGCGCAAAGTTGCGGCGGAGGCGCGCGGTTCCCGCCGCCGCGGGCGCATTGTGCAGGCCCGCGGGCCGCGCCTGGCTCGCCCCCGCCGCCCGCGCCCCGCGCCTGCCGGCCCCGCGTCCGCGCCCCGGCCCGCCGGGGACCCGCGGAGCCAGCGCACGGGGCCGGGCGGCGCGTGGGGAGGCCGGGCCGCCGCGGGCGCGGGGACGTGTTGCTCTCGGCTGCCGGACTCGGGTCCGCCCGCGAGGCTCCGCGGGAGGAGCTCGGGGAAGAAATCCCCGGGAAGCAGGACCTCCTCGGAGACCGGCGCCGGGTAGGGGGCGACTGGACCCTCGCGAGCCGTTCGGGCTCCTTTGGTGCAACCGCCCCGGTGCAGCGCAGCGCGCGGGCGGAGTGAACCTGGCTGGAAAGTGCTCGCACTGTTTTGTTGACGGGATGCTAGATTTTGTTGCCTTTTTTTTTTTTTTTTTTTTTTAACAGGAAGGAAACAGTCTTAACTGGCAATGTGGCATCTTTTACAAAATGTAAAATCCTACGTGCTTGAAAGATTTTAGTCTCCCTGGCGGGGTGGAAAACGATTTTCACATCATGCAGCATATTTTAGGAGAACACAATGTATGATAATTCATGATCAAAAGTTAACCAGTTTTGTTTTTTTTCCTACGTTGGATTTACTGCTTGATCAGAGGGTCCCAAAAGTTTGTTAAAGGAGAAACAATGTGTATTTTATAGAATTCTCCTGTAGTGCGATCGGAATAATTTGGAATTCTAGGTGCATTGACGACTTGAGCAATTTATTTTGCAATCTGTGATTTAGGGGAACTTTTCCAGCTCTTTGACACCTGTTTGCAAATAGGAGGTATTTGCTGGAGCCCTAAAGATGACGGAGTGTGTGGATGTTTCCCTGCATGATGATGTTTTAACCTCGGGTGGAATTGATCGTTGTCTTTTTCATGGAAGAATTTTTCTGATAGTTTCAGCAGTGATTAATTTTCATGTTAATCACATGCAGGCCTTCATTAACTTAGTAATGCTCTCTTCAGTGGAATTAAAGGAAGTTTTGACTCTCCAGATGTACCAGCAGTTTCCCAGAGCAGAGCCCCTGTGTTTTTGGTGGTCTGAAGATGTTGAGGCACACAGAATGTATTTGGTTCTCCCTGGGCCACTGGAATCCCTTACAGTGTAGAGTCATGGGAGCATTTGGTTCTCCCGTACGCTGAATAGAGTTCCAATTAAATTTTGAATGTTTTCCTTAAATGACCTACAATCCATCCTATCTGAATTACTATTTTTGGTGTAAAGGCAGTACAGCCTCCGAAGTGTTTATGAGAGAATTCCCCTTATGTTAGTTGTAAAAGGCATGTGGCTGAAAAATTATATTAAATGAATTTCAGGCATGAAGGATTTTTAAAAATTAATATGTGGGCATATATGTTGACAGTTTGATTTAGGTTATGGAAATGAGCCTAGGTATTTTTATTTGAGCAGTTGTTAGGGGGCCTGGTTATTTCATTCCTAAATAGCACTTCATTCCTCAAGTTGACCTACACATCTGTTCATGAATGTTTTGGTTTTCTGCCTTTTCTTGTTAATTGCTAGTTTAGAGATACTGGTAACGTAGCTTCCTGCTAATGATGCCTAGAAGAAGGTAACGGTCAGCTCTTCTATATTGTATGGGTAACAGTTTAAGAAAAATCACTTTAAAATAGCTAGACTCAAACCGTAAGATCACTTCCAAACACAGTTGAATGAATCATAGCTGTTGAATTTCTTTTCTCAGAAAGTTCTCAGCTCTGTTTTTATTATGTTTTGGTTACCATATGAATACACTTTACAGCAAGAGTAGTTTATGGGACAGAATGGGCGTTAACTAATGATGTCGCAAGCAACAGATGTTTTCATGTGAAATTATTCATTTCAAGAGGCTTCCATTAAGGAAAAGTATAAATGAGTACAATTTAGCTAATTACTATGATGATTCCATTAAGGCAGCGGATCAAGGAAACACCAGTTCACCAAGAATGAAATTAAACATGTGGGTATTTCATTAGCTGCACTGAGAAAAAAATTTTTTCTTTTTAAATTAGAGATTTACATGACAATGGCCCAGACGACAACAGCGTAATATGTGAACTCCTCCATTTTCATATGTTGATGAAGCCTCCTGCTTCCGATAATGACAGCCGCTAAGAAGCCATAGTTCTAGATCAGCTCCAGCAAATACAACCCAGGCTTATTAGCTGGATGACTGTCCCAGCGTCCTCCTGGGGAGATAAAGATGGAAGCGAATATCCGAAAGAGAAGAAAAACTTTGCTCAAATGAATGCACTTCTTGTCTTCCTCTCATCCTTTTTTCCCTTGCTCTGTCTCCTATCTAATTTGGAGCAGATCCTCAGTGTAAAGTCAGGGGGTGTCTAGTCTTCCTCCAAAGACTGGTCACTCTCATCTTTCAGATACTGGCGCCCTCGTTTCAGGAAAAAACTCACGCAGCAGTTTTTTCTCCAAAGTATTCAGAACTCTGGTCAAAGAGCGAGAAACCACAAACTTCTTTTATTGCTCCAAGAAAAACCACCGTTGTTGAAAAGTGAAGGAAAGTTATCATTTATAAGCCAATTCATGATTTGGGAAATACTTACCATTCTTTACTCCATATATCTTCAAAGCGTCCCTGTGCGGTAAATCATAGTATGTATGAGAAAACTGAGGCTCAAAGAGATTTGGGGATGCGGTACCTGGGAGGCCCCGCGGGTTAAGGGTCCGACTCTTGATTTTGGCTCGGGTCGTGATTTCAGGGTTGTGACGTGGAGAGGGCAGGCTCTGCACTCAGCAGGAAGTCTGCTTCTGTCCTCCCTCTCCCTCTGCCCTGCCCCCCTAAGATAAATTAATAAACCTTAAAAAACAGAAAGAGACATTTGGTGACTAGAAGGCTGCACGACCAGTGAGGCTTGGACGCCAGTCTGAGTCTTTCTGTTTGTTTCCATAACACCTTGGTTGAGATGATATTGACATCCCATAAAAATTCACCCTTTTAAAGTGTACCATTAAGTGGTTTTCAGTGTACCGGCAGAACTGTGTCAGCATCACTGGTACCTAATTTTAGAACATTTTCACCACCCCAAAAAGAAGCCTGGGCAGCAGTCCCTGCCACTTCTGCATCACTCTAGACCCTGATGACTGCTAATCTGCTTCCTGCCTCTGTCGGTTCTGGATGTTTTCACCTAAATGGAATCATGTTAATAGTTGACCTTTGCACTGGGCTACTTTCACTAAGCATCATGTTTTAAGGTTTGCCCAAATTTGTAGCACGTGTCAGTACTTTGTTCCTTTTTATGGCCAAATAATATTCTGTTTCGTGGATATACCACATTTCATGTATCCATTCTCCTGTCCATGAGCATTTGGATTGTTTCCACTTTTTTTAAACTATTCTGAATAATGATCCTATGAACATTCACATACAAGCTTTTTTGTGTAGACATATGTTTTCATCTTTCTTGGGTAGATACCTAGGAGCAGAATTGCTGGGTCACGGGGTAACTCTGGCTTTTACTGTTTTGGGGGAACCAATCTGAACTTTTTGAAATCTAAATATCAACCTCTTTTTACATTACACCCTTGGATTAAACAACAAGGAGTTGAACTGGATCAAAGAAGGAAAGAAGTGGGAGCAAAGTATAAAATGTTGCCATTTCACTTATGTGAGTCACTTTGGATACTTTTCTTCAATTGGAGCTCACCAGAAGGAGTCTGCACTCATCATTGCTCAGATGCAGTAGGTTAGAAGTGTTTGAGGGGACCTAACAGGCATTTCATCTTGTGGTTTCCTTTCTTCAGACTTTGAGCTGTTTCTTCAAAGTACCACTTACCCAGGAACTCAAATGTCAAGCAGATGAACATGGAACTGCTTTAGTTGAAGTAGGGAGAGGACAGCAGGCTGGCCCTCTGATCCAGGCCACCCATCCCTCCAGGGCCTGAAATCTCTGGTGTATGTGAGAATGCTCCAAATTTTATTCAGCCTCTGCTTGAGCAGTTCCAAGGGACTGGAAACTCACTATCTCTCCATGCAGGCCATCCCTTCTATTCATAGTTCAGATGGTTGGTTCCTGTGTGCACTCAAAATTTGGCCCAAGTTCTGCCTCTTGGGTCCAGAGAATAGGTTTAATCTCTTTTCCATACACCAGGTTGTTACATGTTTGAAAACAATTATGATAGCTCTTTCTGAAGTCTTCTCCTAACTAAACATTACCTATGGAAAAAAGTAATTCCTTATAAGATACAATTTTAGGCTCTTTATCATTTTGGATTGCCTGATCCACATGTGTTTCTTTTTGTCCGTGGACCTTTTAAAATTGGACACAACTGAATGTGGTATTCCAGACACAGTTTTTAAACAGAGCAGAATAGAGCAGGATATTTTACCTCCCTTATTTTAAAGTTTATACTTCCTATAATGCAGCCTAAGATGATATTAGCCTTTTTGCTTGTCATTTCACATTGTTACCTCTTACTGATTTTCACTTAAAACTCTTATCTTTTTTATATATATGATGGATAAGTCCTTAATTTTCTTACTTTTAACTTTCTTTTTGGAGGGGGAGTTTCTTCCAGAAGACAGAGCCCTGTCAGTTTACAATACAATGTAATCTGGGTTGTGATGCTATAAATAATCCTAGTGCTCATATAAAATACTTCTGCACTATCATAATGTGGAAATTGGTCACCGTCTTAAAGGGTTATGATTCTGGATAGCAGCCTTTTCTCCATCTTCCTTTGGAAGGTGTCTTGAGAGACTATCAAATTCCTTCTGAAGCCTACACAGAGTTTAACGACCCATTCGTTCCCTGTTCTTCTTCTCCTGCAGGTGGTACTTTTTAATAACCATAGCAGGTCAAGTCTATGGTACCTGCTATTCCCAGTCATGTCTTGAGATCGCTATCATCATCTTTTGAGCTACTGCTATTTATTTTTTCTAGTTTTGAAATGGAAAATCTTTTTAATTTCTAGGGATTTATATTTTGAAAATTCAGAATAATTTAAAATCTTGAACAACTTTTGACATCTGTCACACATAACTTCCTCCTAACTAGGATTAGGTTGGGCTTTTCACGTGGGCACATGGTTGGGTATACAGCAGGATCAAGGAGCTCCTGTGAGGAAATCATCTGAACTCAAAACTAGGAAGTATTTTCAGATCTCTTCTGCACTCCTCTGTGGTGACCGGGCACTGACGTGGGCTTTCTGTGATAGCAAAATCCAAAGAAAATGCTTTCATGGAAAGTGCAAAGCAGGTCCCTGTGCTCAGTAAGAATTTCTTCTTGGTACATGTGGTACTCTGCCCGGCAAGGAATTTATTTTATAGCCAAACCACAAGCATTTATGGCATTATAAACAAAACCGGGCATTTTGGTGGAAAATTCACAAAACCGTGTTTAAAAAATAACCATTAGGTGGCTATTGTTAATTTTTGAGATAGCGTAAGCCTTTTCATATATTCTCTTAAGAAATAAACACTTTGGTTGAGTGGACGGTAGATAAGGAAAGAGAAAGAACATCTTGCTTTCTAGTGTTACAGTCTGTTCAGGCCATAAAACCAGTAGCGTGAAAAACTTCATCACGGTGGCATTGAAAATTCTACATTAAAGCATTGTTTTTATTAGCAGGGACTTGAAATAAATGATATTTTGTGCTACTAAAAATCTTTCAGGAAAAATATTTTTATTCATCTTTAAAATCCTAGCTTATTATTAGAGGGTTTCTAATAGTAGCAAAATGTTTTAAATGCCAGCAGAGAGGCGCCTGGGTGGCTCAGTGGGTTAAGTGTCTGCCTTCGGCTCAGGTCACGATCCCAGGGAGTCTGGGATCGAGCCCCACATTGGACAAGCTCCGCATCAGACAGATTCCCTGCTCAGCGGGGGTTCTCCCTCTCCCTCTGCCTGTTTCTCTGTCTGCTTGTGTGCTCTCTCTTTCTCTGTGTCAAATCAATAAGATCTTTTTAAAAATGCCAGCAGAAACATTAGTAATCAAAAAAACTACTTGTAAACTCTAAATGCTGTGTAACTATGAATCAATACAGCTCCCTGCCCCCAGAAGCTTGGTGAATTTCTCACTAGATGTTTGACACCTGCATTTACTGTTCGGTTGGAAGCAACGTATTTGTTTGAGTGCTGTCCTGGCCTGGGAGTGTCCTGGGGTATGAGTGGCAACAGGTGCCATCCTCTTTGGCTTACTGTAAAGAAATAGCTGTTTAAAAGAGTTTATCTTTCTTTAAAGTCCCATTTTTTAAATGAAGAGTTAGGTAGGTACACTTCCAATTTTGTTTCCTCTACAGCTGTATCTTTATTGGAAAATGCTCTTGGTGTGGAAAACCACATGTTTGCCGAACACTTAGTTGTGTCTTAAAATGCAGTATTTATTCTGCCAGCTTTCTGGAAAAGATCTGAACTCTCTGGGCTTAATAAACTACCCTAGATTTCCCTGAGAATCGTCCTGGACTTTTCTGTGCTGCATCCTCCCGTCTCAGTGGGCCCTGTGGGTTCTGCTCCCCGAGCGTCCGACAACCCAACCCGTCTGCTCAGTTCAGAGGCTCATCACTTCTCAGCTGGGTTTTCGTCTGTGTTTTTGAAAATGGTCCCAAACTAGCCTTTCTGCTTCCAGTCTCAGCCCCCTTCAACGTGTTCCTTTTTTATTAAACAAGTAGAATATCCACGGTGCTCATTATTTCAGTGATGGAGGGGGGTTCCTGAGGATGCACATGGTCAGTGTGGCCCTTGCCTTCTGGAACCCTGCACTGCTCATTGGGATCTAGACATTCCTTGCTTTCTTCTGATGAGTGACTTGACAAGCCCAGGGATGGACGGTCCTAAGTATCAGGAACCGTGTAGAGTGTTGCCGGGGACAGGACTCAAGGGATGTGCATTGGGGTTTCTTTCCAGGGACAGTGGAAGTCAAACCCTGCAAGGGGGTGGGGAGAGGGTGGGGGTGGGGGGAAAAGAGCCGTCCAGACCAGGGAAAGCGATGAGAAGTGGACAGTGGGAGCACCTTTTGGAAACGGAAAGGTCTCATAGCGGAAAAGAGGAAGGAGTGGATTGAAATGAAGCTGGGAGGATCCTGTGGGGCTTCTGGGCCACACTTGGGGTTTCTCGGCCACATTAAGACATTTGGTCTTATTCTGAGGAGCAGAGAGAATGTGGCAGAGGATTTTGAGGCAAGGGAGTGAGGTGGCCAGATCCTCAGGGATTTTTGAAAGAGAGGTCCCCCTTGCAGCATGGAGGGTAGGCTAGCAGGGGAGGGGAGGGTGGAGGCGGGAGTCCGTGGAGTGAAGCCAGGGGACAGTGGTGGGGTTTTCCACTTGAGGGGTGCCGAGGGCCTACCTCACCAGGACTGTTGTCATCCAGGGCAGGGAGAGGAGGGAGAGCCAGGCTTCTGGCTCACCTGAGTGAGGGCCACTTGCCGAGATAAAGGAGCTAGAAAGATGGGCAGGCAGATGACGGTTCCGCTGTGGCTTGCGGGTGTGAGGGCCTGTGGAACATGCCAGCTGAAGGGCCGAATGGGCTGTGGGGTCTAGAGCCAGGGAGAAGTCTGGAGCAGGCGTAAAAAATTCGAGAGCCATCTGTAGGTAGTAGCCGAATCCGTGGCACAGATGAGCTCACCGAAGGAGAGCGGTGACGTTTCTGGAATGCTCTTTCTGGAAGACAGATCTGATCGTAGCAGGCTCCCGACTGAAAGTCTTCAGAGCACCCCCTCCCTCCCAGGGCATCTTCAGGGGGGCTGCCGGCTTAGCCAGCTCCCCGCTCCTCCTGGCTTCCACCTGCCTGAGCAGAGTGAGGTCTTCCCCTCGTGGCCATGTGGTTATCTGGCATAAATCTCCGTTACCGTGATTATCCCAGAGGCCTGTCACTGTGGCTTAGTCTCACGTCCCTCATTAGGCTGTCACCACCTTCTGGGCAGAGTCTCCTGGCAAATGCTCTTGGTGTCCATGCTTCAGCAACACCTGGGACCGAGTGGGTCTCCTGCTGAACACCGGTTGAGTGGGATCGGGGACTGCCGTCCTTGTCCCGGAGCCCCCCTCCCCAACCCACACACCAGCAAAACGGCTCCCGGGTAGCAGGTGCACGCTAAATTGTGGTTGGAGAACGCACTCACGCCACTTCTCCATATGCCTGCGAAGCACGTGTATTTATACGTAGAGCTACCGGGTAGGCAGGTGGGCCCATGTGTCCCGTGGGTGTGCATACGTGCATACATCGTGTGACATTCAGCTGTTCCCCACATCAAAGAACCAGTGGACTTGGGCATTCAGAAGGGAAGGCACTGCGGGCCAGGGGACCTCATCGCGAAAGGCCGGCAGCAGGTGACATATGACGGGGACAAGCCTGGCCTGGTTGGCGCAGACAGCCCAGAATGCCGGGAGCTGGACGCCAGCTCCCGAAGCCGCAGGAGGAACGTCTGCGAAAAGCACTTGGCGGTTCAACGGGCTTAAAACACAGTATTTCCAGCCAAAGTAATTGACACCGTGAAGTAGTTCTTGGCCAAACCAGCGTTTTTAACATCAGAAGAGATCTGGCAGTGAAACAGCCCCCCGAAAAAGTTGTTTTGTGTAACAAGAATTTTTACCATTCTTAGAAAAATATGCTCCCGTCGGGAAACGGTTGGCTGGACTTAGGACTCGCTTGCGCTACAGCAGCGGGACAGGGACACGCTTTAGCCCCAATTACTGCACCGCAAACCGCTGAGAATCCCTGGGCCCGGGGCTGAGTGATGCCACTCCGTTAGGAAGCCCCTCGTGATGCCGTCCCGCGGGAGCCGCTCCTCGGGCACCGGATGGGGGACCTAATGAAGATAATGACCTGCTAGCCTGGCTCCGCCAAATTAGTCCTTTAGAAAGTAATTAAGCAGGACTGCCCACATCCAGTGCTCTCGGAGGCAGATCTGGCTCCGTGCACGCTCTCTTCGCCTTCCCTAAAAATGGCCTGGTACTGAGTGGATATAATTTAATTATATAAGAATATGTGTTCATACCACATCTTGGACGGACAGCTAGCACTCCTGCCGCAGTCGCCACAGTCGTCGTGTCCAGACTAGAGCCTGTGCTCTCGGAGGTGGGGCTGGGGCCTGCTGTCCTGCGGGGCTGCAGAGGGCTGGGGAGGGGCGGTGCTCTCCGCAAGGAGTGGCAGGTGCTTTTTGGGTACCCCCTCCTTCATCCTCATCGCACCCCTTAGAGGTGATGCCTGTTACCATCTCTGGTCTGACTGATGAGGCAGCAGAGGCCCCAGACTTTGGGTGACTTGCTCGAGGTCCCCTGGCCAGTGCTTGGCAGAGCTGGGATTGAACCCAGGAGCTGAGCTCTGCTGTCCACAGCCTGCTGAGTGCTCGGTTATGCTCGGCGAGCAAGTGATGGGTCGGGGTGGGGACGATCATGGACAGGGAGGGGGCTTAGGGGATGCGTTCGGTCTGGGCCTTGCTTCTCCAGGGGGAGGGGGGCACATGCCGAATACTGGCTCAGACCTGTGTGCCTTTCTCTGGTTCACTGTGGGGTCTCAGGATGTGTTTCCTTGTCTTCACCCCGTTTCCCTTCCCATCGTCCCACTTCAGCACTTTCTGAGGCGGAAATCTCGTTTATCTCTGAGTTGTTCAGAGTCCCACGGAAGTTCCCCATAGCCAGGAGGACAGGGGCTGGGTCTGGAACTGCCTCCCTGCTGCCTCCCTGGCCCGGGGCCTCCTCTCCCCGCAGGCAGCCTTGGATTCTGCCACCCCGACTTCTTCTAGCTGTGTCGGAAGGTGCCACCTGCCTGACGGGCATCCTCACATGTCGGGGCCCTGCCTTCCCTGTCCTTTGTCACCTGCCCGCTCCTCGGCCGTTAGAACCCAGCTCCATGCCCTGGAAACCTCCGGAACTCAGCGGCTTGAAGCCAGTTCACCCAGTGGCCCCAGCCTCCTGTCCGAGTCTCACTACAAACCTTGCTGTCCCTCCGGACCAGCGGCCTCCAGACGGCCACACCGCGGGCCCTTCTGTGCCCAGCACAGTGACCCAAAGGCCGAGCCGTTTTAGTCTGGTGACTGCCTGCCGAGGAAGCTACGTCGTTCTCTCTGAACGGCCCCTGTGACGGCTGTCACCAGCCTCCGTGATGCTGGTCAGTCTCCCTGTGAGCAGCTCTGGTACTTTTCATTCCTCTCTAGCACCCCTCGTACTGTCATTACTCCCTCACTTTCCCCCGAACCCTTATAACAAATCTTTAACTGGGGTAAAATGCACGTCGCCTAAACCACACCCTTTTAACCGTGTGATGCTTGCCGTCGGGTGGCACTAAGCACAGTCACGTCACCACTGTCCATCCCAGAACACCTGTCATCATGCAGAACTGAAACTCCCTTAAACCCAGACCCCCCCCGCCCTGCCCCCAGACCCTGGCACCCCCCATTCACCTGCCGGGAGTCCGACTTATTTCACTTGCTGAACCCTTTTTTAAAAACTATTGTTTCAGGAAGTTCTAGAATCTCCAAACTGAACCCCGTCTAACTAAGGGTGCACAGTCGGGCATAAAGAGTGGGATAATTACCTCAAAGTTCAAGGCTGTCAGAGCGTCTGCTGGGTGTCACCTGATCACACCCACATGCCATCCAGCAGCTCTGCTCAGCCTGTTTAAAGTCTAAGCTGCTTACCTCTGGGATCCCTGTAATAAAAAGTGTGTTCTTTCCCCCAAGCTAGCGTCAGTATGAGGCCTGGCTCTGGGAGGGCGGTGCAGAGTTCTAGAAGCAGGGCTCAGGCTCAGAACTGTGCTTAACACCCATGGAACAGCAACAGGGGCCCCCCTGACAAGCAAAGCAGGGTCACAAGTGTCTAAGTTCTCTTAGGAATGGAGGAGGTGGGGAAAAACTGTTAGAGCAGTTTAGAAAAAATGATGAGGGGCATATGTCTGCTAAAGAAATTCCGTGACATATGCCTTCTGATCACCAATAGCGTGCATTCTCTCGCAATTAGCTAAGAACCTAAGAAAGGAAACAGCAGATGTGAGACCCATGATCTAGGAGGGATCTGGGCGAGAGTCTTGGAATATCTCCTGAGTTTCTTTCTTTTTTAGAGATCACTGTTACACATTTGGCACAATCCACTGACATGACTGTCTGATTGGAGCATCTCATTTGCAGGACCGTTTAAAAAAAAAAAAAAACAAAAAACAAGCCAAGGCTGCCTGTGTGCAAAATGAATCATTAGCTCCTGAGAATGAGCACAAAAGATTATGTGCATCTCTTCCAAGACCCTCGGTGGTCTATAAACGAAGTACTTTTTCCAGGGGTCAGAGCATGGGTTTTGGAGAAGGACAGTCTGCGCTGGAATCTTGATTCTGTCCACTATGAAGGAGCCGGGGGAGTTGACACCCTGACCCCATGCTCCTCACACCCTCCCGTCGCAGCTCCGTGCCCCACTGGGCAGACTCAAAGGAGCCTGTTCCACCACCCCCATCCCCAGCAGCCTCCCAGCACGGAGGACAGGGCAGAAGAGTGGTGGGAGGACATGGAGGGCCCACGCGAGAGGCCCAGCAGTGTGGTCCACGGCGGAGAGGTCCGTGTCCGGCAGTGAGCATTGCCCTCCTGCTGTCTTGACGGTCGCAGCAGCGTTGATCTAGCCTGGTTCCTGATGCCACGGAGGCATCCCATCGATGTTGGATTTGGGGTCTTAGCCCATCCCTCTGCCGACAATGTGCGTCATTCCTCCAGTGCGCCGAGAGCTGCCATGGCTCGATGGTCATGCCTTCTCGACCTTATCCCGTCCTGTTCCCACGCTGAGGTGCAGCTCCCCCCGGGCCCCGCTGAGACCGTCTCCTAGCGAACTCCGCGTCTACCCGGAGCTACTTCTGCTCTCCTCTGCACCTCCAGACTGTGGCACATACGTGTGTGGCTGGCGCGTGGTTCCCGCCAGCGTGCACGTGGCTGGGGTTGGCTGCACAGCCTTGGTTCCCACCAGCAGCCTGCGAGTTCCGTGAGGGCAGGGACCCTATGCTGTCCTTCGGCTTCGCTCCCTTCCGCTGCTCTCCAAGGTGCTTTGCACGCCGAGTATGTTCGATGAGTGCTTGTTGAATGAAAAGTCGATGGTAAAATTTTAGAAAGGGCCATGCACGCTACCTTTAAATCACCACGAAAGGCCAAGGGAGAACTTCCCAATCCTGAAGAGCTTTACAGTGTTACCCAAACCGCTTCTTCCTTGTTTACAGGAGTGCGATAGCTCCGTGCACGTACCAAAGCCCCTTAACGAGCATGGGGTGGGGTCAGCGCACAGAATCCTGGACTCATGGACGGCACGTGTGTGTGCCCGTAGTTGGTGGAAAACTAGATCTGTGAATTAAACCATACGTACAGGGACGCCTGGGTGGCTCAGTGGGTTGAGCCTCTGCCTTCAGCTCAGGTCATGATCTCAGGGTCCTGGGATCAAGCCCCACATCGGGCTCTCTGCTCAGCAGGGAGCCTGCTTCCTCCTTTCTCTCTGCCTGCCTCTCTGCCTACTTGTGATCTCTCTCTGTGTCAAATAAATAAAATCTTTTTTTTTTAAGATTTTATCTGATTTCACCCCGAGATCATGACCCGAGCCAAAGGCAGAGGCCCAACACACTGACCCACCCAGGCACCCCAAATAAATAAAATCTTCAAAAAAAAAAAAACCCAAACAAAACCATATGTACAATTTTATTTTGTTTTATTTACCCGATTTCTATTCATCACGGCCTCTAAACATGGTCCAACTGTCATCTGTTCCAGCATTGGAAGGATTTATGGAGCTGGGGTAGTTGTGCACAGAAGCCCGTACACCAGGCACTGTGGACTAAGGGAGTTTTCAAGGGTAATTTTGATGCTATTTTCATCCCCTTTAGTGACCTGAAAATACAACCCCAAAGGAAAACAATCTCCCCTCTAGTGTTTTAGAGTTCCAGAAGCTCCTTCAGATCTGTTTCTCACTTAATTCTCACAAGCAGGCTCTGAGGTGAGTAAAGTTCTTGGCATGACACGCATTTGACAGAGGGTCCGGGAGACGGATGGATGCTACCTGCTCGCCACAGCCACTCGGGGCAGGGACAGGCCTCACGGGCAGGTCTCCATCCAGGTCCCTTGGAGCCGTGCCTTCCCTACCCCCGTCCTCGCCTGAGCAATTACTTCCATCTGGTAATCTACCTTTAGCAGAGCACTCTGTTTAGAAAGAAAATAAGGCCTGGATAATTGCCTCTCTTAGTCTGCAAGTTTTGTTGTTATTTGCTGGATCTTGAAAATTATTAATGCACTCTGCTTTAGGAAAAGCTGACATTTAGAAACCTGGATGCCTAACACGTAAGTCATCCTAAGATTACAGGATTCCATAGCATTTTCTTAAAAGTGTGAATTTCCTTGTCTTCTTAAATACCATATTTACTGAACGTGGACCTTATACTTCAGGACCACATTCTGGGTAGAGTGCCTTGGTTTGGTTTTGTTTGGTTTTGTTTTTTTAAACTCCTGTTCTCTCTGAAATCACCATCTAATGGTTCTTAAAGGCTGGAGAAACTGTTGGAGTCACAGTGGCACCTCCTTCTGCGTGTGGTTTTTCAGCCCGGCCGACGTGTGGCCAGAAGTGTGTCCGACGCTCGGACAGGTGCCTTGGAGCCCAGGCTGGGGCTTTGCCTGTTTGCTAGACCCACCCCTAGCACAGGCTGGATCTCGGATGCCCCGAGATCCAGCAGCCCCAAGGAAGAAGGAGCTACTAAGTCAGCCCATCTCCCTTATCTGTGATTTCAAAGTCCAGAAGGCTCTGAGCACCAAATGTTTTTTGGTAACTCGTTTGTTAGTCTTGGCCTGCTCTGAAATCACTTGGTGAGGAAAAAAACAGCTCATCTGAATTGAAGCATGTGGTTTTAATGGTTTATATTTCTTTCTTTTTAGATACGAGTTCTGCTTTCCTGTATTTTTGAGTATGTTTTTATGGATGCTATCCCAGGGGCTTCTGGGGCTATTGGGTAATAGATGTGTGTTCCGGGCTTCCATTTGGAGGTCAGAATCTGAATTCAGAAGCATATCAGGCACTGGGGCTTTAGAGGGTAGGGGTTGTGCGCCCCTGGGACCCGACAGCCAAGCTGGCCCCGTGGCCAGGGCGCTTCCTGGTGAGACTCTGCACGCTGGCCTGATGCTTGGCCCACATTCAGGGGAAAGCCTGGCTCACAAGTGCAGGGTGTCCCCAGAGGGAACCGCAAAGCCGAGATGGGGCAGCCACCTGCCCTAGAGCCAGCCAGGTGCCCACAGAGCCAGGCGGCCAGCTGTGCCTGATTTTGTGGGGAATTTTGTCCCAAGAAAGCAAAGCTCAGGGAGAGTGCCCGGACTGTGCTGTCTTCCTCTCTCCCACCCACCCTCCCTTGCTTCTGTCCCCACGAATTTGTGTGTCTCCTATTAACAAGGCCTGGCGTTTGCCTCTCGAAAAGCAACAGTGACGCTTGGCATCTGCTTGCTGTCTCCAGCTGGCAGGCCGTTGGGGTTCCTCACACTGTTCCCGGTGGGACTGGGGCTGGCCTCTTCCAGAAGCAGAGCAGTGGGGGGGTGGTGCTGCGTGGTCGGGGACACCCAGCTCTCCAGCCGGCGACCCCACCCCGGTGCTCTCCCCGATCTGCTGCGTGCAGCGGCCTTCCTAACGATTTGTTGACTTGGACCCATTTCTATCTTTTGAGATTCATCTTTTCAAAGCCCACTCCTAATGGAGTGGGGGCTCTTTTCAGATTCCTGGGACAAAGCCATGAACTTCGGTGTGCCTCGGTTTTCTGTGCTGCAAAGTGGGCTCCCTGCTCCCTGCCTGTGAATTAGTCTGCGTGGTTGTGCCTTAGGCACGCCAGCACTCGCCCTGCCCGCACCGGGGGGTGGGGGGCGCTTTCCCACCCCAGCAGGCAGATATGTCTTAGTCACCTGTGCCTGCGGGCACTTACTAGGCTGTGTCTTCAGGACCCCAGATCGTCTGGGGATAGACTGGCAGGTCAATCAAATGAATATTGTTTCACTAACTCTAAAAATTTAGATTTTAGGCAACATTCACACGACGTTTCCTTTTTTGACCTACTGTGGCTAGAAATGGTAACTGGGAGGCTGGGGAATTGGCATCTGCACCCTCGCAGGGCGGCATTCAGGTGTTCCTGGGAGTCTGTCCCCTGCCAGGAGCCTCTCGGTGACCCTTTCTGGTTGATTATGCACTCCCAGGGTGCACGGCCCTCTTCCCGCCCCAGACAATGGGTTCTACCGATTTGTCTGCCTCGGAGGTTTCCTCCATACCAACACGACTCAGAGTGTTAGATTTAGGGCCCTTTGGAAGTAGGTGGGTGGGAGGGGGGAACACAGGCTTCTCGGCAGGGTTGCTGAAAGTTTCAGGGGTCAAGGAAATAATATAACCCTTTGAATGGAGGCTCCAAATATTTTGGAGTTCCCAGCCGCTAGCATCTCAGTTACAACTGCTTTGTCACAATTTGCTTTTCTTTAGCTAAACATTCTCACATGGTTTTAAAAGCAAGTGAAGGGATGAAGCTTTTCTAAGTGTAATGATTCTCTCCCCAGATCCATTGCTAGCAAGGGGAGCGCGGGCAGAGGGCCCTTCAGCCAAAGGATCTCTAATTCACTCTGCCAAAAAATCCGTTCCACACTGTCAGCCCCACGTCTTTCTCCTCGAGGCTGAATAAATTAGGTGCCGCCCTTGGAAACGAAGGGCCCTCTTTGGCCCGGGAATCTTCGCTAGCTACCTTTCTGGAGGAAAGATGATTAATCTTATTATGCCCAGCAAAAAGGGTTACGTGGATGGCCGAACCAGTTTTGTGTGCTCTGAAATAGCAACCCTGTCAATTTCATGTTTCTTGGTGAGGGAACAACAAATGACAAATTCGTGCAAGAGAAATACTGGCTTTGATTTAAGGGAAAAAATACAACAGTTGCTTAGCTTTCAAA
Organism: Lutra lutra; assembly: GCF_902655055.1. NCBI lineage: Eukaryota > Metazoa > Chordata > Mammalia > Carnivora > Mustelidae > Lutra > Lutra lutra. The sequence continues at coordinate 142,315,036 of NC_062284.1, forward strand.
AAAAAAATCTTCACGGCAAAAATTCAAACGTTGTAACATGTACATTTACATGGGTTTTTGGTTGCAGAAAGGACAATCTGGTAGATTATCAGACTGACAGAAGTTAACTACCTGTTAATAAAATGTAGAGATGTAAAGAGACAGTAAACTTTGCATATGATTGTACTAATCCCGGTCAGTAGTAAGTTATCAACTAGAGGTAATAAACCTTGGACAACATGGATCCTCAGGTTTATGAGCTGGGATTTCTGACCCAGACTCCGTTTTGCACAGGGCATGGAGGTGCTGATGGGGTTTGAGGCCAGGATCCATGGGGGACCCATGGGGGCCATGGTCCTGTATCTGACACCCCTACAGACTTCTGCAGTGTTTTGTGTTCTTGTAACTCTTAACTAAGAGACCACACTGTTCTCCCCGCTCCAACAGTAGAGAATGCAAAGCTGTTGTCATTTTTCTGTAAACCTAGAGATGGTGAGGACCTGCCAGGACTCAGGGCAGAAATTTACCTTAAAATAAGAACCCAAAAAGAAAGTCAAAGGAACCAAGTTTATTATAAAGCAGTTTTTAAATTAATAGGTCATAAGGCAAAGAGTGAAGTTTGTTAAAATACAAGTTAAGGCTGTTTTATAGAACACGGAGGCTTGCATTCTTGTCCCATGGAGTCTGTTGAAGCTGGTCCAGCTCCCCTCCCCTCTTCCTCCTTTCCCCCTACTCCCCTCCCTCCCTCTCCCCTTCCTTCTCCTCTTCTCCCCAATTTGGGCCGGGCACCTCCCAGCCATGAAGATGACTCTTCCCACATTCCTAGGCCACGACTGTTCCTCTGCAGGGTGTCCCTCAAGCAGGCAGGTCTCAGTGGTCCTATCCGAGCGAGTTTGTACTAGGTACTGTGCTAGGTCAGCATGCTCTCTACTCTCCAGCAGTCCTGTGGCTGGGCAGGCTGAGTTAGCGTATGTTTATGGATGGGACACCTGAGGCTCAAGGAGGCCTAGTAGTTTGCCCAGGGTCACACAGCTAAGGGAGTGGCAGAACCAGCATTCACACTCTCTTGGTTTGGTTCCAGAACTTTCCTATACAACCCACAGCTCAGGGTTTGGGGCATTGCCTCGTCGTTTTGAAAACTGTGAGCTTGAATGTTCCCCTAAACAGATCCATGAGGCTTTGTTTTAGAAACAAACGGTTCATCTTCTAATACGGTGGTGGTGACGACGTATCCCTTGTTGTGTGGTGGTTAGCACTGATTTATTTTAGAGAAAATTGTAATGATCTCTCTTTTGTCTATAAACAATGGTTTCTTTTTGTTTGCCTTTGTTAAATGGGAATGAATAGATATTTATGTTCAATAGCCAGATTTCAGCAGGTCTTTGTCATACTTTCTGTGGTCTGGGAGAACAGTTCTGGTTGGATGGCAGAATTAGAGATTCGTAGTTTAACTCCTAAGTGATCATGGAGGAACTTTTCCAAGTTGCTTATTGGTGGGTTACCATACACTAAGGGGATTTTTAGGGTGTTGGTGATTTTTCTTCTGTCTCTTCTTTATGGTTAGAAAGATAAATCATGTTGGTGACACTTAACATTGCTTCTCTCGTGGAGAAGCTTCTATCTAAGACAAGCATTTGGTGTGGTTTTTTTCCTCGTTCAAGTATAATTAGCATACATGTTAATTAGTTTCAGATATACAATATAGTGATTCACCAATTCCATCGGTGACTCAGAGCTCCTCGTGGAAAGTTTACTCTTAACCCTCTTAACCTATTCCCCCCACCCCCCACCCGCCTCCCGCTGGCAACATCCGTTTGTTCTCCGCAGTCAAGAGTCTGTATTTTGTGCGTAATGTACACGCCACATCTTCTTTATCCATTCATCTATCAATGGACACTTGGGCTGCTTGCATAATTTGGCGATTGTAAATAAGGCTGCTATACACATTAGACTGTGTACATCTTTTTGAATTAGTGGTTTTGTTTTCTTCGGGAAATACCGAGCAGCAGAATTACTGGATGATACTGTAGCCCGATTTTTAACTTTTGGAGAAAAGTCCATACCGTTTCTCACGGCGATTGTACCAGTTTGCATTTCCACCAACAGTCTACCGGGTTTTCCCCCACATCCTCACCAACACTTGTTGTTTCTTACGGATTTGATTTTAGCTTTTCTAACAGATGTGCGGGGATATCTCACAGCAGGTTTTTTTTTTTCATTGTGGTTTTCATTTGCATTTCCCTGGTGATGAGTGATTTTGAGCATGTCTTCATGTGTCTGTCGGCCGTCCGTATGTCTTCTTTGGAAAACTGTCTGTTCGTGTCCTCTGCCCATCTTTTAGTTGCATTTTTGTGGGGGAGGGGAGTTGTATGCATTCTTTATATATTTCAGACATTAACCCCTTATCAGATGTCAGTTGCAAATTCTCCCATTCCACAGGTTGCCTTTCTGTTTTGTTGACTGTTTCTTTAGCTGTGTGAACGCTTTTGATTTTCATGTCGTCCAGTAGTTTAGTTTTGCTTTTGCTTCTCTTGCCAGAGCAGATATATGGAGAAAGAAGTAGCCATGGCCCATGTCTGAGAAATTAGTGCCTAGGTTTTCTATTAGTTTTATGGTTTCAGGTCTCATACTTAGGTCTTTAATCCAATTTGAGTTTATTTTTTCTGTGTGGTGTAAGAAAGTGGTCCGCTGCATCCTTCTGCATGTGGCTGTCCAGTTTGTTAAAGAGACTGTCTTTTCCCCATTGTATACTCTTGCCTCCTTTGTTGTGGATTAATTGACCATATAAACATGGGTTTATTTCTGGGCTCTCTGTTCTGGTCTCTGTGTGTCTGTTTTTGTACCAGTACCATACTGTCTTGATGACCACAACTTTGTAGTTTATCTTGAAATCTGGACTTGTGATGCCTTTAGCTTTGCTTCTTTTTCGAGATTGCTTTGGCTACTCGTGGTCTTCGGGGGTCCCACACAAATTTTGGGGTTATTTGTTCTAGTTCTGTGAAAGATGGCTCCTGGTATTTTGGTAGGGATTACATTAAATCCGTAAATTGTTTTGGATGGTATGGACATTGTAACAATATTGGTTCTCCCGGTCCAGGAGCGTGGAATGTCTTTCCATTTGTTTGTGTCATCCTCAATTTCTTCCATCCGTGTTCTACAGTTTTCAGAGTACAGGCCTTTCGCCTCCTTGGGTAAATTTATTCCCAGGTATTTTATTCTTTTGGGTGCCATTGCAAATGGTGTTGTTTTCTTAATTTCTCTCTCTGCCCCTTTGTTACATGTATAGGAATGCAAGAGATCTCCGTATGTTAATTTCACACCCTGGGACTTCACTGAGTTCTTTTTGTATCTGCTCGCTTGGAGCTAAAAGGTGGCACCTGCAAGATAGAGATCTCAAAGAGGGAGAATGTGGGGATTCCTGTGTAGCGAGTGCTTTCTCAGGGGGTGTCTGCTGATACTTCAGAGTGTGAAGGTTTACACGCTGTTTTACTTTTCCCTCTTTCTGGCCTTTCCCACTTTCTTTCTTTCTTTCTTTTTTTTTTTTTTTAAAGATTTTATTTATTTATTTGGTGGAGACAGAGATCACAAGTAGGTAGAGGCAGACTGAGAGAGAGGGGGAAGCAGGCTCCCCACTGAGCAGAGAGCCCAGGACCCTGAGACTGTGACCTAAGCTGAAGGCAGAGGTTTGACCCACTGAGCCACCCAGGCACCCCTCCCCCTTTCTTTCCTAATACTTTGTCCCATTGATCTTCTTTTTTTTTTTAAGATTTTATTTATTTATTTGACAGAGAGAGATCACAAGTAGGCAGAGAGGCAGGCAGAGAGAGAGGAAGAAGCAGGCTTCTGAGCAGAGAGCCCGATGCGGGGCTCGATCCCAGGACCCTGAGATCATGACCTGAGCCGAAGGCAGCGGCTTAACCTGCTGAGCCACCCAGGCGCCCCTGTCCCATTGATCTTCTTTACACCCCTGCCTTTCAGAGGGTTATTACTGATACCAAATGCTGTGGGGGAGACGTACAGTGTGGCCTGGGGACCCTGTAGTCAGAGGTCCGACAGGAGGTACTTTCCCTGTGTTTTACTGGATTCCCACAGGGCACTGCGCTCAGGCCACAGGTATTCCAAGCTGCAGACATAGACATGGGGTTGCTAGGGCAGGATGCTCTGCTCAGCTCACCTGGTGTCCCTGGTGACAGCTGGGGCCCAGTTCCTGGGCTTCTTGCTCCCCAGGTTTTCTCCGTATCCCCTCTCAGTTTGGTCCAGGTTTGAAAGTTGTAGATCTTGTTTGAAATGAGGAAAGGCTTCATTGAAACGGCACATTTGTCAGACGCAAGTACAAAGCACACTTCTCACTGTGAGGGCGCACAAGCCAGTTCTGAAGGAGAGGAGGGAGCCCATTGTCATGGAGATGTGTGTGCCTGTCTTTCCCCTCAGTCCTTTGGGTTGACACTGGGGGTCAGAGGTCACACCTTCTGGTCCATCTGGCATCTGAATGGCTCCTGGACCTCTGCGTGGTTTTGGTCGCTTGAAAACCACTGACGCCCTGGATGGTGCAGATCACGCAAGGGTTGACACATAATACCAATGAGATCATAGGGCTTAATGTCACCACTGGTACCATCAGAAAAGACTGTAAGTGTTGGGAAGTTATCAAGCTCACGGACGCTGGTACAAGTTTTCCAAAGTTCTGTCTTTTTCTCGAAAGCTCAGTTTTTTATCATTGGCAACAAATACTGTCAATTGTCGTTCCTGAAAGACCAAGTTCATTCCACTCGTGTTTGAGAAAATGACTACAAGCGCTCACGCCCAGATAGCCGCGGCGTGGCTCTCAGCTCTTCCTGTCGGTGGAGATGCTGGTTCCTGGGGAAAGGTCCGGCCCAGTTGCACAGAGCTTTGCCTGAGGACAACCAGTGAACTTTGGTCAGTGCAGCAGAAGTGCTTTCTATGTACTTTCCGTTTGTCGCTCAGATTATTAGAGACATGTTCTTAACGGGGTGAGTTCTATTAAAATCACTATTGTTTGCAGCTTCAGCAAAGATATCCCTACGTGCACTTGGCATTTTTACTGTCAGACAGCAAAGAGCCCAGTGACCTGGTGGCACCGCTGTGACTGGGCCAAGATTCCCGCGATTTTACCCACCGCCGCTTCTGCACGTGTCCACACAGTGGCAAAGGCAGATAAAGTCTTGGTATTACAATGAAAATAGTTTTGACCTCATGACCTCCTAAAGGGGCCTCCTGGGCTCTCAGGGGTCTTGGACCTTCCTGTTAGAACCACTGCCATCAGTACTGGGAGCACCTTCATGCGGCATCTCTGCTGAGGGCTGGCTTTGTGCCAGGTGATGCCCCAGGGGCTGGAGGTACCAATGAGGAACATCACAGTCCCTGTTTTCAAGCTCACAGTCTGATGGAGAATGGGTCAACTCAGTGGGGTGATAATGGTCAGAATCACCCAGCGCAGCTCACGGATCTAGTGGTGGTGATGAATGTTTCTTGGAGGAAGTAGCAAAGATCTGCTGAGCTTTAGAGAGTAGAAGTAAGCCAAGTAAAGAACAGGGGAAGGGGTCCCATGAAGATCAAGTGGCTTGGGAGGAGGCTTGGAAGCAGGAGAGAGCCTGAAGTCCTTGGGGAACTTGGAGCCCAGGAGCTGGTGGGGGTGTGGGCGGCAACAGTGTATGCAGAAGCTGGACCCCAAGTGCTAAGTATTTCCTCCCAAAGACAGGGAGACTGCTAGGATTTGGGCGGTGCTGTGAGGTTGTCAGATCACTCTGATGGAGCGATGAATGGGAGGGAAGAAGGCTGGTAACACTGTTGGTAGGTGAGCCAGTTGGGGTGCCCCCAGGAACCCAGAGAGCAAACCCCAGGAGCCAGCAAGTTGGGGCTAACAGAGATGGGGTCCACTGACAATTGGACAGCTATCTCATAGTCTCAATGTTGAAAAATTTCGAGTGGGCAGGATTTGATGATTGATTTGACATTGAGGGAGGAAATATGGAAACAGTTAAGGACATGCCGAGACTGTAGATTAATGACTGGCTGTCAGAGTGCGTTCAGGGGTGAGGGAGCACGGGAAGGTGATGACAGCCAAAACGGCAACTTTAACTTCATGGATTACATTCATCTCTGCACACACACACACACACACACACACGTATATATACTTACATGTGTGTCTGTGTCTGCAGGTGAAGATGTCAGTGGGCTGATGGGGTCAGGTCTGGAGATGGGGACAGTGTGGGCCACAGAGACTTCAACTGAGGAGTCATCCATAGAGAACAGAGGTCAAGGCTGAAGCCCCGAGAGTTGACGAGACCACCCAGGAGGAGAAAGGCTCTAGTGCAGAGAGGAGTCAGGGCGGGTCGGCAGGTGGGGGGAAGGAAACCCAAGACCTGGGTCTTCCTGGTCCTGACATCTCTAGGAGAGAGTAGAGAAAAAGCGAAAAAGCAGCCAGTCTTCCACTAAACGCTGCGTTCTGATCTGACCGTGCTTCTAAGTGTAACGTTCTGAGTGGGACCCTTCACGAGCAACACGGACCGCATCACGCATATTTCTGTTTCTCAGCTAAACCTAGACTTCAAGTCTGGGCAGCGTGATTAAAAATACTCGTTTCAGTCTGTAGTCTACCCCTACTCCCCCAGCCCAGCTATTTTGCTTTTGCAAACAGAGCAGCTCTTTTCCCCATCTACAGTTTCATAGTTCTCAGGCATTTTACCCTTCTTTCTTTATACTCATGATGTTTTGGAAATTAGGATTTTCATTCTGTCCAGTGGCCAGAGATGGAATTGTAATGTTGGAAGCGTTGTCTTTCCCGTGGCTGTGGCATTGCACGGCAGGGCAGAGGGACACATGCTCATCTCAGAGCTGTCATGTCAGGAGCATTTTCTAGAGGTTTCCATCCATGGCAGTAGGTGAAGCAGACACGGATGGGGAGAAGGGGGAGTTTGGAATGAGGCAGCTCAGCCTCTCCCTGCTTGGCATCCCTGGTGATGCTCCCTCCCACCCTGAACGATGGCTGGGCACCAGGCAGCCAGCCCCATGTCCTGTTTTGCATTTCTCCTTACTTTTTTTTTTTTTTTAAGATTTAACTTGTTTATTTGACAGAGATCCCAAGTAGGCAGAGAGGCAGGCAGAGAGAGAGGAAGGGATGCAGGCTCCCCACTGAGCAGAGAGCCCCATGTGGGGCTCGATCCCAGGACCCTGGGATCATGACCTGAGCTGAAGGCAGAGGCTTTAACCCACTGAGCCACCCAGGTGCCCCTCTCCTTATGTTTAAAAATGTTTTTCTAATGTGATTCTGTACTTCTAAAATCAAGAAGGATTAAAGGTCAAAGGGGGTCCCTTGGTGGCTCAGTAGGTTGGGCATCCAACTCTTGGTCTTGGCTTGGGTCATGATCTGAGAGCCCTGATGCCAGGGTCGTGGGTTCAAGCCCCAGGGCAAGACTCCACGCTCAGCGGGGAGTCTGCTTCTCTCTCTTTCCCTCTGCCCCTCCCCCCACTCACACTCTCTCTCTAAAATAAACAAATATATTTTTTAAAAAGGATCAAAAGAATCTCCTAATTCCAAACTTGCGGCACACAGACAATTCACTAACAATCGGGCTGTCTACTAGAGGTGTTTCCCCTGTAATTCAGCATCTGGGGGACTCGTGCCAGAAGAACCCGCCGTAGGAGTTGCTGTCGTCCGCCCAGGGAACTGGGCAACGAGGGTTTCAGCAACCACCTGGGAGGGGGGTGTGCAAGTTCATCTATCTTGAAATATCTTTTCATTTAAAGCTTTTTTTAAAAATTTTTTATTTTTTATAAACATATTTTTCATTTAAAGCTTTTTAGCTCTGCCTATACACCGTGTTTTTTGAAGACAGAGGAGGGTTAACATAGTATTTCATTTTACTGATAAGTCATTCTTGGTTTTGTGTTGACTGAAAATGGACTGTAGGGTGTTACTCTTGCTGTGATCAATGCTGACACGTTGTGGAAAGCCAGTCGCTCACCACGTTGCAGGTGAAAACACCTTCAGAAGGAAACTTCTGTGCAGCTTGGTTCTTCCTGGCAACTGTCAATGCGCAGCTGACAGGTAGGGACAGCTTGCAGGGACAGGGTTCTCGGGGATAAAGAGGAGCGCCTTTCCAGACTTTCTTTCTGCATCAGGGTTTTACTCTTTGGTTTGCAATGACTTCTTAGCAAACCAGTCCTACACATATCCAGAGAGACCAGGAGAGCGTCCGATCAAAGGGACGGTCATCCTTTCCCCACGAACCTCATGCACTTCCTATGAGCACACTCGTTCCTCCGTACAACTCGCACAGGGACATCAGACGAGGATCCGCAGGTTGGCTCAGAATCGAAGATGTGGTTTTCGTGGGTCCAGCTCTGGGTAACAACTGTGTTGAGTGGCCCTGTCGTAGCCGTTACCGGAGAGGGACCCAAAGCACAGTGATGACAAGGCGATGGGGGGAACATGAAAGGAGGTGGCTGTGCTGGGAAGACACACAGAGCCCGGGGCAGGGTTCAGCTGTGATTTTTAGAAAGCCGACTCACTTCCTAACCATGGAATCACCTGCTTTAGGAAAGTACCATCCCCCGAAATTGTTGGCAGGCAGAGGCCGAGGTTGGGTGCTAACGGCTTTACTAGTGCTGGATGCATTCTGGCACAGACCTCTAAAGCTGTCCTGCTTTTATATAAAGCTCTTTAAATGTGAGTGTCTCGGGGGCGCCTGGGTGGCTCAGTGGGTTAAGCCGCTGCCTTCGGCTCAGGTCATGATCCCAGGTCCTGGGTTCAAGCCCCACATCGGGCTTTCTGCTCAGCAGGGAGTCTGCTTCCTCCTCTCTCTCTGCCTGCCTCTCTGCCTACTTGTGATTTCTCTCTGTCAAATAAATAAATAAAATCTTTAAAAAAAAAAATGTGTCTCAACATGGTGACCCTGTGAGATAGGGTCACTATCCCTATGATACAGATGAGGGCATTGAGTCTAGGGTTCAGTGGTCTCTTCGGGGTAACATGCCTCTAGCCTGGGTCTTTTAAGGGCTCTTTCTCTTTGTTACACCTGCTGTCTTCTGCACCAGGAGAGAGGGGGCACTTACTTTCTTCCAACTCGAGATATTCTCCCCCATGTGACAACAAATGATGAAACGGAATTGGAGCAGATCTAAAGATCACTTAGATAAGGATCGACAATTACATTTCTATTTGCTCCTACGTGGATTCCATAATGTACTTCTGTGGCTAACCACAGACCATTAACAGGAAGCATATCTGCGGTCAGATAGCCACAGTATTCACTCCCTATCAGGAGGGCCATGCATCAGGAGGGCAGATGAAGCGGCGGCCTCGAGTGATGGCACATCACTGTGGAGCACTGAATGATGTGAGCAGACAGACAGCCTGGTGTGCAGAAATGAGAGATTGGGTTGCTCTTTTCTGAACAAAGGCATTTTGCCGCCTGTGAGGGGTTGCAGATGATTGCAAATAGGAGCTCTGGCATCTAACCGGAGGGCAGACAATGTGTCTCTTCAGTGCAGTTAGAAGTACTTATCATTCTAGGGTTCTTTTTCCAAAAAACTTTCACTTTTTTTAGACCATGGCTCTGTCGTTAATGGTATTTTTGAGTACCGAATGCTGAGAATATGCAGGAGAAATGAGAAAGCGGGAGAAATGCTATGAGAATATGCATGCGCGTGTGTGTGCGTGCGCGTGTGCGTGTGTAAGGGGGGACCCGGCAGCCCATGTAACAACATTGAGTTGTTTGAATAACGCCGGCAGTAATAACCGCTTACATACAGACGGTACCGTGACATTTTCAAAGTACTGTCACATGTCATTTGAATGGTAGTTGAGTGAGTCCTTGTGCTCCTGCAAGGGGTATGGCGGGGGGAGGAGGTTTGCCCTCCCCACCCCTTTTCTGCCTCTTGCTCTGATTCCTTTCTTTGTCCGTCCACATCAGTTCTCCTTCTGTACCCTCCCCTGTACGACGCCTCTTGCACGGGGACTCCAGAACCTGTCCCCTTTGTCTGTCCTGCTTTGAAACATCAGTGATTTTCCTTTTGTGTTGATGTGGGTCCCCCATGGGAGACATTGGACTTGAACTTGCCTGCACAGGGTAGCAGGAGAGGAAGCTCTGTTGGAGGGACTTGCGAGCCCGTGTGCTCCCCTGCGTTCGGCTGTGTTTCTGATTTCCATTGCTCGGTCCCCGTTTCAGCCGCTGAAACCTCCCTCCAGCCTCCTCATATCTTAACACTCCCTCTTTTTGGCCCAGTTCGCCCCACCAGACATGCTGGTTGTCACCGGTCCAGTCCATCTGTGTCTTCTGGATTCGCACCGGAGCGTCAAAGCCTTGACAGGCTGGGCTCCCGCCTGCCTAAGTGCTGGGCCTCCAGAAGCCACCTCCTCCGGGAAGAAGACCAAGGCCCCCCCCTCCCCGCCTTTCCAGCTTGAGACTCACCAGACGCCATGCCTGTCAGTTCCAGGGGACGGTGGGGGAGGCGGCCTTTGGATGCGTAGCTCGCGTCTTTATACTGACTCCATTTCTTTTTATAAAATTGCCGCTCTGGGGACCATGCTGCTGGTAGGATAGCTTCTTCTCCCATGCCTGGGCTGGCTCCTGGCTCCCGGCTCCCTGCAGCATCTGCCATGTTCGTGGGCCTCGTTGGCTGTCGTGGGGGTCGATCTTCTCTTGGCCTCACCAGAGCCGGGACCCAGCGTAGCCATCAGAGCCAGGCCACCTTCTCAGTGGGTGCAGTGTGGCAGAGTCACAGGTCTTGGAATCACAAAGCCTGGAGGAGACCGTGGGTCTCAGCCTGAATCTCTATCGTCTACAAAATTGGATCGAGTGATCGCGCAGTACCTATCACGGTGCCTTGCCCCTCGAGCAAGCAGGTGCAACAGTGTGTGCGGAAAGACTGCGGGCGAGAACAGCACCTGAGGACAGTCTGCTGTTTCCTCCAGCACGTATTTACTGAGTGCCTCCAGCAGGCCACGCCCACGGTCTAGGCTCTAGAGAAAGAGCAGTGAAGGGAACAACAACAACAAAAAGGTCCTTATGGCCTAATAGGGGAGGGACCACAAGCAAGGAAGCAAATCAATGAGCAAGGGAATTTCCTAGAGTAGTAAGTACCCTGAAGAAGGTGAACTAGTGACAGAAATAATTTGGATTAGGCAGTCTGGTTGTCACTGTGGATCACAAGCATTCAGCACCATTTCCTCCAGGAAGCTCTCCCTGATTGCCCCAGGCTAAAACAAGAAGAGTTGTGATTTGTTAGGAGGAGGACTTTACTAGGCATTGTTTCTTATCTTCACTCTTCTATGTAACACTTAGAGAGCACTTATAATATATGTAACACTTTACAATCAGAAGACCCAGGCTCAGAGAGATCAAGCCATTGCCAGTATCTCCTAGCGAGAACATGGCAGAGCTGAGCACCTGTCTTCAGTGTCTGCCCTTTGCACCACCTCTCTGATCTTCCCAGTTCCCCCGGGACCTTATGGCCACCTCTGTCCCATCGCTCCCTGTAGCCCATGGACTGACGGTTTCCTGTGGTTTTCCTTGTTAGCTCCAAGCTCCTGAAGGATGGGAGCTGTTACCCTTTGCACCTGGAGCAGGGCTGAGCACTTCCTGGGAGCTCCTCCCAAGTTCACCACATTCATCACTAGCTCTAGCCAGCCCCTTGCCATGTAAAGGGCACCATGCATTTTCACTTACGGGTTCCAGAATTCTGCCCTGTAGATGGTGATGGGAACGGTCGGGTGGGATATGTTTGGAGAGAGAGCACGGGGAGTGAAGTTTTCTAGACCCGACGCATCTCTGTTCACAAGAGCTCTGACTCTCTGGCCGCTCAGCTTTGCGGTGAGCAAGCAGAGATCCGTGCCTACAGCTGCTGAAAGCCCTTGGCACAGTTAAATAGTAACAGACCATCATGTCTGCCTCTCTGAGCCTGTGTTCTTGCGAGGGCTGACTGTCTGCTGCCTGTCGAGGGTGCTCGCCTCTGTTGATTCTGAGCAGGCAAGTGGTGGGGGTGCACCGAGCACAAGCAGTCAGGGCTGGGGTTCCGCCGTGACCCCTCCCTCCCCCGAATCCAGTTGCCCTGAGCACCCTTACGTAAGCAGCGCATCACTGACTCCCTGGGTTCCCACCGGGTTGTGAGAATGCTGGTGCCCCGGACACGTGCCCTCGTTCACCGGCTGGAGCAAGACCAGCACCACAGAGCCCAGTGCTGGTGTCCCAGGGTCACATTGTCCTGCTCCTTGAAAAACATCTTAGGGAAAAAAAATGAAAATACTGTTTAGACTATTTGAGGATTCTGTGAGCGCTACAAATGTGATGGCATTTTGGAGGGAAAAAAAGCCAGTATGCCCCCTGAGACCAAAGAGGGAAAGCGAGTCAGGAACAGAAGGCGTGTGTGTGACTGTGGTGCAGAGTACTGCAGAGGGCTCTGCGAGGTGGTTCCAGATATGATGTTATGAGTCTTTTATTCACTTGGAGCAGGGCATCGTACACTATTGGGGGTAAAATCAGGAGGGCAGTGCAGAACGTGGTTTTCGTCCTGCTGCATGGAGAGCCCCTAGCACGCTCTAAATCCCTGGGCAGAGCAGCCCGACCTGGTGGGGCCTAGTCATGCGTAAATATCCTTGGACGTTGAGGTCCTAACCGCCCAGCACCTCGGAAGGTGACTGTCATTGGAGGTAAGGTCTTTAAAGAGGTCATGGAGGTTCGGGGAGGTCCCTAGGATGGGCCCTGATCTATATGACTGGCATCCTGTAAGAGGGGAGATTGGAGCGCAGATGGGTACAGAGAAGACCCTGTGAGGACATGGGGATGAGGTGGTGTCTGCTCACCAGGAGAAACCAGCCCTGCCAGCACCTTGACGTGGGGCTTCCAGCCTCCAGAACACTGAGAAAATACGTTTCTATTGTTGAAGACCCCCGGCTGTGGGTCGTCGCTATGGCAGCCCAAGAAACCAACCCCACCCTCGTAAGGCTGCTGGACCGTGTTGGCAGGAGTACTGCAACTATCCTAGCAGAAAGCCTGCACCCAGGGTCTGGACTCTCTGCAGGGTCCTCGCCTGGAGAGAGGAAGGCAGGAACTGGAAGTTGCTCGTGTGCTTGCAGGCTGGTTCTTCATTTCTGGGCTCTTTTCCTCGATGGCTGATGATCACACTTCTTTCTCCTTATGGCCCCGGTCATCATATGCTCATTTCCCGCCCCCCCATATTTGTTCCATTTTTGTAACTCAAAAAATAGGGGTGCAGGCTCGTCAGCTGCTGTTTTGAACCAGGCACCTGTTTGGATGCCTTCTTTTTTCTGTTTGGCAAACTCCTTTTGGTCCTTGAAAACTCAGCCACCACTGACTTCAGCACCAGGAAGACTTCTAGATGCGCCGAGCTCCCCTTAGAGCCCCCTCCATGCCTCTTGGGAACATCGGCTTGTACTCTCGCCCTTATGCTTTTCTTGGCATTGTCACCTGTGCCCACGAGGATTTGCACTTCGCCTCTCCCTGACCCAGCTCTGCCTCTGGCACGGGGGCGGGGATGCACGAGTATGGGTTACCCCTGATCAGCACAACATGGGGCTAAATGGCACGGGTCCACCTATGTGGGGGGTTTTGTCGATACACACAGTGCTGTCACTGTATTTTCTCTTCCTTATCTTTTCCTAATAGCATTTACTTTTCTCTAGCTCGCTTTATTGTAAGAATACAGCGCACAATACATACAACGTACAGCATGTGCGTTACTAGACTGTTCGCCGTGAGGCTTCCTGTCAGCGGCAGGTAATCCATAGCTAGGTTGTTGGGGAGTCGAGTTCTATGTGGATTTTGGACTCTGGTGGGGGTGGGGATTAGCATCCCTAACCCTGTATTGTTCAGGGGTGAACTGTATATCATTTTCTTGGAAGCCAGTCATTCAAAATGGTTGAAGAAACATTGTGGTACCTTTTTAATGTGATAAATATATATAACAAAATTGGCTACTTTAACCATATTAAAGTGTACAAACCTGACGACATGAATCACTTTCACAAACTTGTGCAGCCGTCACCACTTTCTATTTCCAGCATTTTTTTCACAACCCCAGATAGAAACTCAGTCCCCATGAAGCAATAGCCCCCTTCTTCCGTTGTATCCCCCACCAGCCCCTGGCTGTCTGCCTTTATGAGTTTGCCCAGGGTAGATAACTGGGATCATCCTCTATTTGTCTTTTTATGACTGGCTTGTTCACTTTGGCGTAATATTTTCAAGTTCCATCCACATTGTAGCAGGTGTTTGAACTTCATTTCTTTTCATTGCTGAATACTATCCATTGTATGGTTACACTGTATCTTCTTTATCCGTTCATCAGCAAGTGGACACAGTGGGGTGTTTCCGTCTTTAGGCTATTGTGAATGACACTGGTCTCGATGCGAGTGTGCAAATATCAACTCAAGTCCCTGTTTCCAGTTCTTAGGTGTATAGCCCAGGAGTGAGATGGTGAGTCTGTGTTTAATTCCTGGAGGAACCACCACCCTGTTCTCCCCAGGGGCAGTTGCCACTTCCTTGCCAGGCCTTGTTACTTTCAGTTTTGTCGCTTCTCGCCATCCTAGCACGTGTGCAGGGGTGTCTCATTGTGGTTTTGCTATGCAGTTTTCTAATGACCAAAATAATGTTAAATATCTTTTCATGAGCCCATTGGCCATTTGTGCATCTTCTTGGAAAAAACGTCTGTTCAAGTCCCTTGCCCATTTTTTTGTTGGGTGGTTTCTTTTTGTTATTGAACAAAATGGTCAGAACTTTAAAAAAGTGTGCTCCTAGAAAATGTGTACCCCTCCTAATACTTGACTTTCTAGGAAGCTTATTCTCTGAGGGTCTAGATTGACAAGATTATTATTTTTTTTAATAATTTTTTATTTTTCAGCATAACAGTATTCATTATTTTTGCACCACACCCAGTGCTCCATGCAATCCGTGCCCTCTACAATACCCACCACCTGGTGCCCCCAACCTCCCACCCCCCACCCCTTCAAAATTCTCAGATCGTTTTTCAGAGTCCATAGTCTCTCATGGTTCACCTCCCCTTCCAATTTCCCTCAACTACCTTCTCCTCTCCATCTCCCCTTGTCCTCCATGCTATTTGTTATGCTCCACAAATAAGTGAAACCATATGATAATTGACTCTCTCTGCTTGACTTATTTCACTCAGCATAATCTCTTCCAGTCCCGTCCATGTTGCTACAAAACTTGGTTATTCATCCTTTCTTTTTTCTTTCTTTCTTTCTTTTTTTTTTTTTTACAGCTTTATAAACATATATTTTTATCCCCAGGGGTACAGGCCTGCGAATCGCCAGGTTTACACACTTCACAGCACTCACCATAGCACATACCCTCCCCAATATCCATAACCCCACCCCCCTCTCCCAACCCCCTCCCCCCATCAACCCTCAGTTTGTTTTGTGAGATTAAGAGTCACTTATGGTTTGTCTCCCTCCCAATCCCATCTTGTTTCATTTACTCTTCTCCTACCCCCTCAACCCCCCATGCCACATCTCCTCTCCCTCATATCAGGGAGATCATATGATAGTTGTCTTTCTCCGATTGACTTATTTCGCTAAGCATGATACCCTCTAGTTCCATCCACATCGTCGCAAATGGCAAGATTTCATTTCTTTTGATGGCTGCATAGTATTCCATTGTGTATATATACCACATCTTCTTTATCCATTCGTCTGTAGATGGACATCTAGGTTCTTTCCATAGTTTGGCTATTGTAGACATTGCTGCTATAAACATTCGGGTGCACGTGCCCCTTCGGATCACTACGTTTGTATCTTTAGGGTAAATACCCAGCAGTGCAATTGCAGGGTCATAGGGTAGTTCTATTTTCAACATTTTGAGGAACCTCCATGCTGTTTTCCAGAGTGGTTGCACCAGCTTGCATTCCCACCAACAGTGTAGGAGGGTTCCCCTTTCTCCGCATCTTTGCCAGCATCTGTCATTTCCTGACTTGACAAGATTATTTTAATCATCTCCTGTTCCTCCCCACTCCCAGTCTCTTGACTTTCTTGTACTTTTATCTAGTATTCATGTTTCCGATTGAATTTTAAATGGATCTCAAGTAAAGAATCAGACTGCAAAGTTTCACTTTGGAAAATGCTACAGCTCAAATGCACAGGTATCCTTTTCACAAGCATTTAAGAAATTGGAGAATTCGATGGTCAATTCCTGTTACTCAGAAACACTCTGCAAAGTGATAACATTACGGAAATGTACTCTGAGCTGTATTTCCCAGTGTATTTGATTGGGGTTGGAAGCAGGGTTTTGAATGTAGAGAGCCAGCTGTCTTCTTGGCTAGATCTGAATACTCAGCTCTATGGTTTAGTAGGGTGCTCGAGGTCAGTATCCCCCTCCGTGGAGGGGGAACTGGGGGTGACGGGCACAGCAGCCCCCAAGGGTGGGTGCGGTAGAACACATCCTGCATCCTCACCCTGAGGCACTGCTCCCGTGGGACCGTCAGCAATTGTGGAATTTGGAATGAGGAATTCCCAGTGGGATTTTGAAAGCTAGTCTGAGAGTAGAATTGGGGTGGGTGGGAGGTGGGAGAAATACAGTTCCACTATGACTCCTAGAATATGTAATTCCTGGCTGATTAAAAATCTTCTCCTTTTTTTTTTTTTTAATAAAAAATCTGCTATAACCTTTAGGTCCAGAAACAGTCTAAGTTATCTTTTTTCCTTTCTTTGTTCAAACTGAATATTTTTCCTTCCTTCCTTCCTTCCTTCCTTCCTTCCTTCCTTCCTTCCTCTTTCTTTCTTTCTTTCTTTCTTCCTTCCTTTCTTTCTTTCTTTTTCTTTTCTTTCTTTCTTTCTCTTTTTGCATCCTGCGTCATTCCATGAAGATTTTGATATCTTGTAACACACGAGTAGGTTTTCTAGATTCATTAAAATATATTTAATTTTTTCTCTTCTTTTTTTTTTTTTACTGAAAGACCGGGAGGGAGTTGTTTGTTTTGCTGCTTACCTCCCCTTAAAAAAGAAACTTTATGGAAGTATCGTTGATGCACAGTCATCTGAACATATGTAAGTGGACAATTTGGTGAATTTTGATGTATGCGTATATGTGTAAAACTATAAACCGCAATAAAGAGAGTGCACGTCATGATCCCTTGAAGTTGTTTTTTTTAAAGATTTTAACCCCTTGAAGTTTTTTGTGCCCCTTCATCATCCCCCTGTCTCCCCCCACCTTCCACCCACCGACGTCCTGTCCCTACGGCGTAGTTTGCATCTTGTGTCATTTTGTATGAACGGACTCATTCGGCACGTACTCTATTTTCTGGCTTCTCTCACTTAGTGTAATTATTCTGAGACTCATTGTGCTGTTGCTTCTATCAGTAAAATGTTTTTATTCCTGAGTAGTGTATCCATTCTGCGGACACTTGTTACATTCATTGGGTGATGGACATTTGGGCTGTTTCCAGTTTTTGGCTAAACAGACCAAGCTGCTCTGAACTTTTGTGTCCAAGTGTTTGAGTGCGCGTTGGTGGTATAGTGGTGAGCATAGCTGCCTTCCAAGTGTTTGAGTGGATATATGCTTTCATTTCTCTTGGGTACACACCAAGGAGTGGAATGGTTGGCCCAAACAGTGGGCGTGGGTTTAACCACTTTCCGAAGTGGTGGCACCATTTTGGATTCCCGCAGCAGAACATCGGAGATGCAGTTGTACCACCCACAAACCCACACTTTCTGGTAATAGATCTGATTTTGCATTAGAGTCATGCTGGCATGGAGAGTAATCGAGAAATAGTCTCTCTCTTCAGCTGTCTGCAGGACTTTGTATAAAGTCGGTATTATTTCTTCCTGAAATGTTTGGTAGAATCCACTAGTGAAGTTATCTGGGTATAGGGTTTTCTTCGTGGAAAAGTTAACTATAAATTCAGTCCCTTTAATAAAGCTATTTATTTATTTATTTATTTATTTTTTAAAAGATTTTTATTTATTTATTTGACAGAGAGATCACAAGTAGGCAGAGAGGCAGGCAGAGAGAGAGAGGAGGAAGCAGGCTCCCTGCCGAGCAGAGAGCCCGATGCGGGGCTCGATCCCAGGACCCTGAGATCATGACCTGAGCCGAAGGCAGCGGCTTAACCCACTGAGCCACCCAGGCGCCCCTAATAAAGCTATTTAGATTATCTGTTAGCTTTGATAGTTTTATCTTTCAAAGAACTTCCAATTTTATTTAAGTTGAATGTATTGGTATAAATTTGTTCTTATTATACCCTTCTTGTCCTTTTAATATCGATAGATCTGTAATAATGTTACCTCTTATTCCGGATTCTAATATTTTGTGCCCTGTCTCTTTTTATCCTGAGTAATTTGGATTCAGTTCTGTCAATTTTATTTATTGTCTCCAAGAATGAGCTCTTGGTTTTATTGATTTTTCCCTATTGTTTTTTGTCCTAGCTCATTGATTTCTGCTCTGAAGCATATCACTTCCTTTCTTCTGCTTCCTTGGGGTTTCTTCAGTAGCTGAGATCATTTTCCTTCACCTCCTCCTCTCCTTTTCTTTCAAAGACTTATTTACTTATTTATTTTAGAGAGAGGGAAAGAGAGAGCACGAGCAGGAGGGGCAGAAGAAGGAGAAAGAATCTGAGCAGACTCTGCCCTGAGCGTAGAGCCCAACACAGGGCTCGATCTCACGACCCTGAGATCACCACCCGAGCTGAATGAAACCAGGAGTCTGCCACTTAACCCACTGCGCTACCCGGGTGCCCTAGACTGTATGTCTGTTCCTTCACCATAACATGATGTTTTGATTACTGTAGCTTTTAATAAGTCATTAAGTCGGGGAGTATCTGTTCTCTAACATTGTTGCCTTTCTTCTGTATTGAGATGGCTATTTTCGGTCTTCTGCCTTTCCATATAATCTTTAGGATCAGTTTGTCAGGACCCACAAAATAGCTTGCTGGGATTATGGGTTGAATCTGTGAATCAATTTGGGAAAAACTGACATTCTAACAATATTGGGACTTCTAATCTATGAACCTGGAGTATCGCTGTATTTCTTTAGATCTTTTAAAAATTTCCTTATAGTAAATTTACATATAAATCTTGTATATGTATTTTGCTAAACTTACACCTAAGTGCTTCATTTGGGGGGCATTATATAATAGTGTCCTATTTTAATTTTAAATTCCACTTGTTCATTGCTAGTATTTTGGAGAGCAGTTGACTTTTGTATATTAACCTTGTATCCTGCAACCTTGTTATAATCACTTACTAGGTCTGGGAGTTTTTGTTAATTCTTTGGAGTTTCCTACATAGACAGTCATGTCATCTGCAGTTTTAAGTCTTCTTTCCCAATTCGTATACCTTTTACTTCCTTTTCCTGTCTTCTTGCCTTCACTAGGACTTTCAGCATGATGTCCAGTAGCAAGTAAGAGGGGTGTCCTTGCCTTGTTCCCACTTTGAGAGAGAAAAGCATCCACTTTCTTACCATTAAGCATGGTGTAGCTGTAGGTCTTTTGCACATGCTCTTTGTCAAGTCAAGGAACTTCTGTATTCCTAGTTTGCCAAATTTTCTCTTTATCACTGGTCTTAATGTGATTTTGCTCTGCTGTGGTGTGATTTCCTTCATGTTTGATGCACTTGGGATTTATTGAGCTTATTGATCTGTAGATTTATAATTTTCATCAAATTTGGAAAAATTTCAGTCATTATTTCTCCAATTTTTTTCCCTCCCCCCTTCCTTTGGGGACTTGAATTACATATATATCAGGACACTTGAGGTTGTCTTACAAACTCCCTGGTGTTTAGTCCCATATTCTCTCCCTCACTCTCTTTCCCCCCTCTCTCCCAACCTCATTCTGGTCTGTTTTCTCTCTGTATTTCATTTTGGATAATCGCTATTGCTATTTCTTCGGGTTTGCTCATTTTTTTTTTTTTTCAGTTAGTTTCATCTAGCAGATTGTAGTTTTCATTTCTAGAAGTTGGACTTTTTTTTAGTTTATCTTTATTTTTTTTTTAGTTTATTTTTAAAATATTTATTTATATGAGAGAGGGGAGGGCAGAGGGAGTGAATGTCTAAGCAGAACCCGGCTGAGTATAGAGCCTAATGTGGGACTCAGTCTTGTGACCAAGGGGATCAGGACCTGAGCTGAAACCAAGTCAGATGCTCAACTGAGTCACCGAAGTATCCCTAGAAGTTTAACTGTAAAAAGTTAACTAAAAAAAAATATGTGTATGTGTATGTATATATATATATCTTCCATGCCTCTATCTAACATAGTTAGTCTTTCCTCTGCCTCTCATAGATATAATACAGTTATAATAACTGTATAATTTTCCTTGTCTAATTCTATTACTGCTATCATTTCTGAGTTAGTTTGCTTGGTTGATTCTTTCCCTTATTATGGGTCATGTTTTCCTGCTTCTTAGAATGCCTGGTCATCATTTTTCCTTGGATACCAGGCATTATGAATTTTACCTGGTGGGGAGCTAGGTATTTTTATCTTCCTATACATACCTTTAAGCTTCTTTCTGGGATGTGGTTGTTACTTGGAAATAGTTTGATCCTTTTGAGTCTTGCCCTCAAGCCTTGTTCCGGGTGGGCGGGGTGGGGACCAGCTGTTAGTCTAGGGCCAAATCCTCCTGGTTCTCCACCCAACGCCCTGTGGAGTGTATGGTTTTCCACCGTAGCTGCTGATGACAGGAAAACTGTTCCCAGCCCTGTGTAGGCTCTGGTGGCTGTTCTTTCTACTCTTTCTGGGTGGTTCTTGGCCCATCTTTTTTCCTCACGCGTAAGTACAGATCCATACCTGGCAGAAGACTGAGATGTCCCAAATGTTCTCTCCTTGTGGCTCTCTCTTCTAACGTTCTCCCCTGTGGACTCCTGGATTTTTCTGGGCTTCCAGCTCTGTCTCCCCAACTTAGGAGACCTTCAGGCTTCACCTCAGTTTCCCTGCATCACTTCCGGGAAACTCCAGGCTACCTGTGGGACAGTTACAGGGTCTGCCTCACTTCCGGGAGCCTCTGGGCTGTATGCAGGGCAATTGTAGAGTCCCCTCCTTTGCTGAGCATTTCTGAGCGGCCACTGTCCCTCGTGGTCTGATGCCACGAATGTCTTCAAAGGCCTTGTGTAATATATTTTGTTGGTTCCTTTTAGCCGTTGTAGGTAGAATGACACACACGGTGCTCGTAACTCCATCTTGGCTGGATGCAGAAGTTGATGGCACTTGAGTAAAAAGTAGGTACATAATATCAACAAAAGGGCAGAGAAAGCATTTTATATATGGAAGATAGCAAAAGAATGTGGAGAGTGGATAGGACTCAGATGTCCTTTGGATTCTGACCTCAGAATGTTGTGACCCCCACTTTTTGATAGGAACCTGAAAGAGAAGACCTAGATTCAGTGAGAACCTAGGCATTTTCAGTTTTAATGTCTTTCATGAGCCAAACCCACCTACTGAATTATCTTGAAGACAGATTGCTACCTTGTGTGTTTTAGGAGGTTTTATCTTGGAGAACCAATCACATGGCTTTCGTCCTATTTATGGATTTTCAACCATTTAAACTTTGCTTTTCTGGCTTTCTTCCCAACAATTGAAGGACAAACTCCCATGCAGGGGACTATTGTGTGAAACAAATGGAAACAGTCCCGTCTAGAAGATGACTGGTGTTAGGGAGAATGGAACCATAAAGTACTTTACATTGGAACATGTTATACTAATGGAAATTAAAGAAAATAAGAAGATAAGATTAGCTTTTTTTTAAATTCTTTTTATTTTATTTTATTTTATTATTTTTATTTTTATTCTTTTTGCTGAAATGTTTTAAAACCATCATATCAAATAAAAATTTATTGAAGTGACCTTTTTACATAGTTTTTTGTTAAGTCCGTTTAGGACCTGACCACATGGTATCTATCTAGAAGTGGACAAATGTGACAGGTGAATATTGTGACAGTCTCCTTCTAAAATAAAATTGAGATGGCAGTTTTAGATCTCTTTCAAGTTCTATGCTATGCTCATGATTTTGTCCGCTCTCCCATTCCACACCTCCATATTTTTAATCCTTCCTTTTGAGGTTGGGATTGGCAATCCTGTGTGATTTACGGCTCGGGGACCGGCTACGCCCTCCTGACCTCCATGTTCCTCACACTGCTGGACTTTGGAGTGAAGGCCAATTTTTAAAGCATCATATCTTCATGTCTTCGCTTCATGTCTTCTTGGGGGTTTCTTTTCAGCTCAACCACAGGATGTCGTTTGCTTTAAAAGTGGAAAGTGAAAAAAAAAATAATTAACAACCTTAAACTTCTAAGTCTTTTCGTCTCTAGCAGAAACAAGAAACAAAATTACTTGCAAAGGTAGGTGTGTGTGCGTGAGTGTGTGCGCATGCACGTCCATGCATGTAAGTGTGCGTATGCGTTGGGAGCACGTGTGTGTATGTGCCTGTGTGTGGAGGGGGCACAGGCCAGTGTGTGTGTGTGTGTGTGTGTGTGTGTGTGTGTGTGTGTGTGTGGTGTTAATCGTGTTAATCCTTTCAGACATTTCAAGGAGTCTCAGGGCTTCACGGAAAAAGTCTCTGCTGGCTTGATAACTCTGGCTAGGAAAAATGAAATTAGAGTCTCCCTCAAGATAAGTAATTAACCCATTTTCTAAATGCTCAGCTAGAGAATTCCGAGGCTCTTCTTCCTGCGATTGTTCTCATTCGCCCTCTTTGCTTCATTCATTATTCACAGTTGAAGCCCGGCAGCTCCCCTGAAGTCCTGCTCTCCCCACTACACCTGCGGGTTGATGCAGATATGTCTGGTCCTCACAGGACGGCTCCAGCTGAACCCCTTGCCAAGTCTGGGATGGGCCTGGGGCGGGGTGGGGTGGGGGTGGAGGAGGGCTGTGTAATTGCCCTCTCGTCCGTGTTCCCGTATTTCTGTGATGGTTGTTTGTGGGCCTGTCTCCTCTGTTGGACCGAGTGGACTACAGGTGGGAAGGTCACGGTGTTCGCTGCCTGGGTCTGGCCCGGAAGGATGCCTGGGAGCACTTACCGAACGAGATGGGAAGTCTGTTGGCTTTAAGCTCCGTGTCACTGCAATTCCAACCCTGTCCCATGGTGCCTCTCAGGGTCTTCGGTCTTAGGTGTATTCTTCTGGTCTCCAACACCCTTTTTTCACAACGTAAGACTCCTCAAAGACCTTTCTGCCATTGCTCTCCAGATTTCGATAGGCAGGGGCACAGTTTTGTACAGTCAAGGACTGCTGTAGAAATCTTCCCGGTCAAGGTTACGGATGTTGGCGTGAGCAGCCATCAAGACGCCATCAAGACGCCGTTATTGACAGAGATTGTCATCTTCCAGCGAGCAGTGAATTTCAGAGTCCAAGCTTCGTGGCAGGTCCAGCCCAGAGCTGAGTAAGACTCGGAGCATCTGACAGACGGAGGCGGACACAGGAGAACCGGAGTCTGAGAGCAGAGAGAAGGCTGGTGCCCTTCGGCCAGGAATGGTGGCAGGGCTGCACATCTGACAGCACAGCTGGAATCCACGCCTGGAAATGACGGCACAGGAGAAAGAGGGCACGTGGCTCCTTTACTGACTGTATCTATGTTGCTTTTGCGAGTGGATGCTCTGGAATGACTCAGAGTGTGACCATCAATCTCACATCACACGGAGCTTTTACAGCAAATCAGTGAGTGAGAAACTGTTACTCCTTAGTGCTTATATGACCTAAAATGCTAAAACCTGGTAACGAGATATTTCTCTAAATAGCATTTGTCTAATATTTCAAGAGAGGTAAAACAAAACAAAAATCCTATGTGTATTTTACTTAGTATCATACAAGTCCCCCTGGAGTTAATGCTTGTCACTTAGATGGCAATGTGTGTGGGGTGAAGAGTAGATGCCCTCCAGCTAGACTTGGGCACCGCTTTCCATCTTTATAAGATTTAAAAGAGACGGATGAGAAACCTGACTTCTCCAACCTCATCTGTGGGATGGGGCTGACACCTGAGTGGGGGAGTGTTGTATGGACGAGAGATAACGCGTCTGAGGTAGAGTGTCTGACAGTAGCAGGTCGGGGAGGAAGGGCAGATGGTGGTGTTCGGGGGCTCTCCTTATTGTTTTAAATAAAGAAAAGAGGGGCGCCTTGGTGGCTCAGTCAGTGAAGCGTCTGCCTTCGGCTCAGGTCATGATCTCCGGGTCCCGGGATTGAGCCCCGCGCCGGGCTCTCTGCTCGTAGGGAAGTCTGCTTCTCCCTCTGTCTCTCCCCCTGCTCGTGGTCTTCCCCCCACCTCAAGTAAATAAAATCTTAAAAAAAAAAAAGATTTAAAAAAATAATTAAAGAAAAGAGAGAACATCTCAAGATAGATTCTAAGTTAGCCTTTGAAAATTAATAGTCCCCTTTTGACCTCCAGGAACATTACTCAGAACCAACAACATTACAGAGTCAAGAGCCTGTTTCTCTCTATGTAATGAGAGAATCCTATGAATAGGCGACAAAGTGCACTTCCCTTGCCTTTTAAATAGAATTATAAAAGACAAGTTACTGGATCTTTTTGTGCTACTTTTTACTGTCAAGCAGTAATTAAACCTAAAAGCCACATCCAGAGCTGGCTACATGAAGATCTAGGGCAAGGGCAGAGCCACAGGATCCTCTCCCTGCCACTGGAGCCAAGAGTGACTTAGGACCTACCTGGACCTGTGTCCCCTCTTGAAACGCAGAAGCGGGTGTAAGGCGAGATTCTCATGAGAGTCACATCAGAGATGGGGCTGTGGAGGTAATGCTCAGTCCATCCCTGGCCACTCACGGTGGGCTGTCACGGGAGGGCTTGTCTGGGACCCTGCCTTACTTTAGGTCAATGTCGTATTTCCTCAGTTGACCCGAGGTGCAAAAATTGCCCAGTAGCTGTTGTCAGTGCTGACCTCAGTGAAGGTCAGTGTTTGCATTTGCTGTTATGAACAGTGTTGCTAGCCACAATGAACGATAGTGATTCTGCCATCGTGTTGAGCATCTGTTTGCCACCATCGTGTTAGAAGTTGGTATAAGCCAACATTTATACCAACATTCTTCAGCCAACATTCTTCACAAGAACTTCCAAAGACAGGTGGCGTTACTGCTGGAGCGGCCAAGTCCTTTGCCAAAACTGCACAGCTAATGAGTGACACACCCGGGGACTGAACCCTGCCCAATTCGAACTCCAAAGCAGTGCTCTTGCTTGGGTCCCGGAGCCCAGGCAGTCCAGAGCAGGATTCGCTGAGTGTCAGCCTCCCCGAGGTTTGGACCTGGACAGAATGCCGACCCGAGGCTGGGATCCGTGGCCCCGAGGGGGTCTGCCGCTGGCCGAGGATACAGGGTGTCCTCTAGAGCAGTTGGCCAGCTCAGACCTCTTCGCCACGGGCCTCACCCCACCATGGGTTGGGTTCTACCGCAGGTTAAACCTTGTCTGTCCCTTGCCCGTTCTGTCAGCTTCTGCAGCCTGATCACTGATGGTTTCCTGATCCCGAGATAAAGGGTCTCTCTGCCTGTCCTGTGTAAACAGATCCCCGGTGACTTCCTGAGGATGTCAGCAGGCACCAAGGTCCAGCGGCTAGTTCCAATTCAGACATAAGTTTAAAAACCCAACAGGTGAAAACGTGAAAAAGTTGGTCTTTTTCAGCTTCTCCCCTGAACTCCACAAAGTGCAACGATGTTGGACAGGAAAGCAAAAACTTTGAAAAGAAGATAAAGCGGTTCTGTTGTTAATACTATTTTAATGACATGCGTGGGTAGAATTTAGAGCTACAGGAATGAACGTTATTTTAAAATTCAGAACTCGCTAAGGTGTTACTCATGCTGGATTTGCAATCGAACAAGGTCTGCTCTGGTGGAATGGAGAGGAGCTCCCCCGTCTCGCACTGTGGAATCCTGTGAGATGTCCTGAGGCAGGAAGTGGTTTGTGTTGGTTAGACCAGGCTTCGGGTTTCATTTTTCATTATCCCATTCCAGTTTTTTTGCCGGCTGAACTTGAATTTGTAAAGTCATGTGATCAACACTGGCCTTTTCCATATGCAAGAAGGTTAAGAACTGTGGACAGCTCACGCTGTGGCCGGGGAAGCCTTCCAGTCTATTCCTGAGAGTAGCCACCCGGGGAGCAGAAGCAGGAAAATCCAGTGCAGGTTGCGGGAGGATTTGCAAAGCACGGGGATTAGGTCCCAGGGACAACTTCAGCAAGTCTTGCAAATAGAGGTTCTCTGAAGCTGACCGGACTTTCCTGTTTTTAATCACTCGTATTTGAAGGCAGACATTGGGGGGGGGGCTTGTGCTTTCAGTTTTGGGGTTTTTTTCTGGGTAAAATATTAAAATTCCATGTTTTTCTTACACACATTTGGCAGCATAATTAAAATAGAGTCCGATTTGTGCACTTCCATGAAAGGCGTCTACAGAGCTCACGGAGGCCACAGTGGTGCCATTTTGCATTGCGAATGTTTAGAACTCAGGCCAGGCCTGCCTTGCCCACCTCGGAATGCCGTCATAGGTAGAGTATCGGCTGGACAGTGCGAGGTGGGGTGAAACCAGCCGACTTAGTGCGTTTCGGCGCCGTACTCGCGCCCACAGCCAGCGCGCACCGTCTCTCACACCTGCTGTCTACTCAGACAACCGCCTAGTCTTAGAAATGCACAGGTCCATATGCCAGATTCTTTTGTGACTTAGAAAACACACACTATTAATCAGACACTAATTTCTAATTAATTTTCCAGTGCTATTTTGCATAACAGCGTTCAGACAACACACATAGGAATTTTGAAGGAAATGTTACACTCAACTTCAGTGATTTTTATTGGTAATAATAATGAACACTAACAACAACAGTAGCCCGATTGTAGCTTGCCTTTATAAAGCATTTACCATATGAAAAATACATCCCAAGTGCTCTACGTGCATTAACTAATTTGAATAGTACAACAACCCACGAAAGTACATCGCTGTTGTTGTCCCTGTTTTACAAATGGGGAAACTGAGGCACACAGAGATTAAATAATTTGCCCCAGGTCACACAGCTAGTAAGTAGCAGGGCTAGGATCTGACCCCAGGCGACCCCACCATCCAGAGTCCACACTGTCCATGACCAGAGTATATCCCCCCTCCTACAAGTACTCTCCAACACTAACGTGCTCTACGATGGCTTCTCCCAGTCCATAGATCTTTCCCTGCCTTCTTCCTGAGGCTGGAGACCTTCCCAGTTAGGTCTGTCATGGCCCGGGCCCCCGTGTGACACCTGCTACACAGGCTTGTCCTCTTTTCTTTTATTCACACGTTAAAATATTTTATTCAGCTGTTTCCTGCTTCTCTGGAGGAGCATGCCTTTGTGTCTCCCCTCATCTCCCCTCCGTTTGGCTTGGCTTGATCAAGTGGGGCTTTCTTGCTTTCCCATCCAGGTCACAGGATGGATGGAGGAATCACACAGAGCTGCTGTGTAGTCACAAGAAGTTATGTAGAACTTGAGGATGGTCTCTTGCCAGTGAGCAGCAAGTATTCCATTTGGAATATTTCTTTGCTGAGATCTCGAGGGATGAAAGCGACCAACCTTCACAAGCCAAGTACCAGCAAAGCCGATGGGCAGACTTGATCTCCCTTGCACTCTCAAAAAGTTATTTAATTTTTTGTGTTAACATCCAACAAATCTGCTTTTTGGAGACAGTTCTATATATTTTGACACAGAATAGAGCTCTGTAATTACCGCCACTGTCAGGATTCAGAACATTTCCATCTTTCCCCAAAACTGGCTAGTGCCAGGCTCCATCCCAAGCTTTGGCAGCCCCGATCTGTGCTCCCTCACTGTAGTTTTGTCTTTTGGAGAATGTCACGTGGTGCAGTGATACAGTGTCACCTTCAGGGACTGCTTCTGTCATGCAGTGTAGCGAGTGGTCCACCCAGACCCCGGTATCAGTTGTTCCTTCCTGTTTATTACTCCGTTCACTGTTCCCAGTTTTCACCAAGTATGAATAGAGACGCTCTCAACTTCGGTGTGCAGTTGTTCATTTCTTTAGTAAGTGCTTGGGGATTGCTGGGTCCCCAGCTAGGTGTGGGTTTAACTTAAAAAAAAGGAACCGCCAACCTGCTCTCCCGAGTGAGCTACCATCTTACGTGTCCACCAGGGACCTAAGAGAGGTTCTGTGCCCCGTATTCTGGCTGCATCTGGTTTGGCCGGCGTTTAGTATTTTAGCCATTCTAGGAGCTGTGCAGTGACACCTCATTGTGGTTTGAATTTGCATTCTTCCCATGGCCGGGAACACTGAGCACCATTTTCATGTGCCTGTTTGCCACTTGGTGAAGGGTCTGTTCAACTCTTTTGCCTATTTATAAATTGGGGTGTTTATTTTCTTTCTGCTGGATTTTTAAAGTTATTTCTATGTCTCCATCCATCTACACAGACAGAAAAAACAAAGACATTCTCACCAGTGTTCCCAACCTGAAACATACGACTCCTCCTTTAGGAGTGTAGAGATTGGAGTTTGTAGTTCTTGGAGGGTGAGGAGTGTGTGTGAAGTTCATTTGCAAACTCGTGCCTCAAGTTTGGTTTCTTTAGACAGATAGGTCTGTACATATTTTTTAAAGACTTGTACAGTGTTTTCTTTGTAAGATCTTAGCAGTCCTAAGCGCATGTGAATGCTTGATGAGTTCTATGGTTGTGAGGAACTCTTGGGAGTGCCATAGACACACTTGAACAGTATTTCTGTGTATGAAACAAGGATCTGTTACCCAGAATGTTGACAGAACCTGAATTTAGGGGCATGGCAGATTTATATCCAGTAAGCAGAAACTACAAAGTGGTAGACTTCAATTTCAAAGGCCATGATTATCTGAGTACTCACTATGCTTCCCTGTTTCCATGTTTTTGTTCCAAGTATTTCCATCGCCTGAACACTGTTCTTCTTGATTTCCATGTAGATGATTTTGTCCATCAAGGCCAACCTCTACTGGCTCCTGTTTTCCCAGATAGATTCAATATCCCCTTCTCTATGTTCACTTGCCACTTTATATATTTCTCAATTATATAATTATTACATAATTATATTATATTATATATGTTATATATTATATAATTATTATAATTATATGATTATCAAATTGTCTTAGACATTAGTGGACATGTGTCTTCTCTACTACACAAAGAGCTTTTGAAGGATAATAACTATGTTAATCCAATCATCTTTATATCCCCAGCAACTAATTTGATGCCTGCTTCATAAGAGATACCCATTTACCCTGCTATCCATTCATTTACCAAGTATCTATTGAGTTCCTAAGAGGTGCTACATAGTGGGAAGACAGAGCAGTGGACCAGCAGAAAAAATTTCTGCTGTTATGGAGCTTATGTTTTACTGATGTTTTCAGAGAGCTGGCTTCTGATTTCATTTATTTTCTTCATTGTTTGTCCATATCGTATCCCATTGATTTCATCTCGTTATTTCCCTTCTTTCTGCTTGATTTTGTTTTAATTTGTTCATCTTTTTCTAGTTACTTAATGTAAAAGCTGAGAATCATTGATTTGAGAATGCTCTTCTTTCCTTATAAGGAGATTTTAAAGCTATGAATTTTCCTCAAAGACCTGCTTTGCTGCAACCTACACATTTTGGTGTGTTACATTTTCACTATCATTCAATTAAAAATATTTTCTAATTTCTCCTGTGATGTTGTCTTTGACTTAATGTTTATTTAGAAGTGCCTGGGTGGCTTAGTCAGTTGGGCATCTGACTTTTGACTTCGGCTCAGGTCATCATCCCAGGGTTGTGGGATACATTCCTGTATCGGGCTCTACACTCAGCAGGTGGCTACACTGAGCAGGAGTCTCCCTCTCCTCCTCCCCAACTCATGCTTATTCTCTCTCTCTCTCAAATAAGTAAATGAATGAATAAATTTTTTTTTAAAGTGTGTAGTTTATAAGTAGTAGCAGTTTTCATGGTTCTCTTACTGTTTTCAATTTCTAACTTAATGCCACTGTGGTCAGGAAACATACTCTTTTAGTCTTTAACTTCATTCAGGTCTGTTTTTTGGGCCCAGAACACAATGTGTCCCAGTAAATATACCATGTGCACTGCCATTGTTGAGTGTAGCTTTCCATACTATCCGGGAAGTCAGACTGGTTTATAACACTGTTCAAACTTTCTATTTCTTTACTGATTTCTTAAAGTAATTGTTCTATCAGCTGCAGAGAGAGGAGGGATAAAATCTTCAGGAATAATTGTGGGATTGCCTATTTCCCACTTTAATTCTGTCTGTTTTTGTTACATGTGTTTTAAAACTCTATTATTATGGTTGTCTTATCTTTTTGATAAATTGATCCTTTTTGATTATGAAATGGCCCTCTTTATCTCTGGTAGTACAATTTTTTGGTATCTGTTTTATCTGATTATCAATATTGGCACTCTAGCCTTCTTATGCTTACTATTTGCATGCTGTGTCCTTTTCTCTATTCATTTCTTTCAACCTGTGTCTTTGTATTTAAAGTGTGTATCTTGGGTGCCTGTGTGGCTCAGTGGGTTAAGCCTCTGCCTTCGGCTCAGGTCATGATCTCAGGGTCCTGGGATCGACTCCTGCATTGGGCCTTCTGCTCGGCAGGGAGCCTGCTTCCCTCTCTCTCTCTGCCTGCCTCTCTGCCTACTTGTGATTTCTCTCTGTCAAATAAATAAATAAAATCCTTTAAAAAAAAGTGTGTATCTTGTACATAGCATATAGTTAGGTCTTACCTTTTTCCCCCTGACATTCTTGGACTTTGAATTGTTACTGTGTTGGTTTTCTTTTTTTCTTTCTTTCTTTTTTTAATTAATTATTTTTAAAAGCTTTTATTTATTTATTTGACAGAGAGATAGAGAGCACAAGTAGGCAGAGTAGCAAGCAGAGAGAGAGTGGGAGAAGCAGGCTCCCCGCTGAGCAGGGAGCCCAATGTGAGGCTTGATCCCAGGACCCTGGGATCATGACCCAAGCCAAAGGTAGCCACTTAATTGACTGAGCCACCCAGGTGCCCCATTTATTTATTTTAGAGAGAGATGAGCATGGGGGTGGGGGAGGGCAGAGGGAGAGGGAGAGAGAGAATCTCAAGCAGACTCCCTGCTGAGCATGGAGCCTGAGACAGGGATCAATCCCAGGACCCTGAGACCATGACCTGAGCCAAAAAATCAAGAGTTAGACTCAACCAGCTGAGCCACCCAGACACCCCTTAATTGATGTGTTTAATGCAATTATTACTTTAATGTACCATTTAATGTAATTATTGCTGTAATAAGTTTATATTTCTCTTTCTCCTTTTTCCCCCTATTTGTTTACTTTCTGTTCCTCTTTCCCTTTTCCCTCCTTCTTTTGGATTATTTGAATATAGAATTTCAATTTAATATTTCTGTTGGGTTGTTTTTTTTTTAGCTATCCTTACTTATTATTCTCTAGTAGTTCTCTAGAGATTACAATATACATCTTTAACTTTTCACAGTTGATAATGTATACTGTTATACTATCATTACTGTTAAAATCTTATGTAAAATATTAAAGCCTTATAGACCCATACCTTCCCCATCTTTTATGTTATGGTAGTTATATATATTACACGTACACCCCTCATGAATCCTAGCAGACAATGTTATAACTTTCATCTTCAGCATTTTAGTGATTTATAAGAATATTAACAAGTAATGCAAAAAGGAAAAAAAGTCTTGAACTCACTCCGATATTTATCATTTCCAGGGCTCTTCATTCTTCCCTGACTATCTGAGTTTCTCTCCTATATAATCTCCCTTTACCCTGAAGAACTTCCTTTGGTACTTCTTGCAATGTTGATCTGCTGGCAATGAATTCTTTCAGTTTTCCTTTATTTATTTTTATTTTTTTTCTTTGCACTCACTGTTGGAGGATACTTTTGCGGGTTATAGAATTTTGGATTGAATTTTCTTCATTCAGTACTCTATTTTTTTTTTAAGATTTTATTTATTTCAGACAGAGAGAGAGAGAACATGTATAAATAGAGGGGAGGGGCAGAGACAGAGACAGAAGCAGACACCCTTCTGAGCAGGGAGCCCAATGTGGGACTCAATCCCAGGACCCAAGCCAAAGGCAGATGTTTAAGCAACTGAGCCACCCAGGTGTCCCCATTCAGTACTTTAGAGATGTTCTACTGTCTTCTAGGCTTCATGGTCCTTCCCCAGCATAAACTATGCCCATTTGCTCTTAATGCTTTCAGTAAGTGTGTTGCATCTGGTTTTCAGCAGTTTGATTGTGCAATACCTGGAGGTGGGGTTCTTGTGTTTATTTTGCTTTGTGTTTGTTTAGCATTTTGTTGTTTTTTACATTTCTGTCTTTCATCAAATTTAGGATATTTGGAGCCTTTATATTTTAGATATTTTTTCCTGCTTCATTCTCTTGATATTCTAATGTAATATATGTTGGACTATTTGAGACCATCTAACAGATCCCCAAGGGACTCAGTTAATTTTTTTTTCTCAGTTCTTTTCTCTGTGTTCTTCACCCTGGAGAGGTCCTCTCCTCAGTCTCAGGCTTACTTGTCTTTCCTCCGTCATGTCCATGCAGCTGCATCCAGTCAGCGAATTCTCTACTCCAAAAATTGTGTTTTTCAGTTCTAGAATTTCCATTTGGTTCATATTTTTTAATTGTTTCTGTTTCACTGCCAATGCTTCCCACTTCTCTGCTGAAGTTTTCATTCATTGGAAATATCTCATTTTCCTTATCTGTTAGTTCCAATATTTTGTTCGTTTTGGAGTCGGACTCAATCTATTTTCTTCCTCTTGAGACTATGTTCCATTTCTTGATTCTTAGAATGTTGAGCAATTTTGGATCATATCCTGGACATTACAAATCTTAAGTTGTGGGGATTTTGTCTTCTATTATTTTCCTCTGAGAAGTGTTCTTCCCTTTGTCTTGGTGGCTGTGTTCCTTGGCTAGACTGAACTGCACACTGCTTCTTGGGCTGTGCCTCCCATCTGAGTTCCGCTCTTCTGCTGTGAGGGACGGTGCTTGAGTCTGTTCCATGTGGGTGTGATTCCTGGGTCAGCCCGAGCTCAGATAGAAAGAATTTGGGAATCCCCCTCTGGTGTCTTCCTTTCTGGAATTTCCCCTCTCCTCAGTGTTCACAGTTTTTGGACTTCACTTCTTGGTTTTCTTCAGACAAAATGGCTGCAGCGTTTCCCACATATACCCCCACCCCTGCCATGTACTGCTTAGATCTGGCCAGAAGCCACACAAAAGGGATTTACTTGTTTATTTTTCTAAGTGAGTGTGAACTCCCCATCAGAGTCTACATACCTGTGTCTCCTCTCTAGTACTTTCAGGTAGTTTTTTGGGTTTGGTTTTGTTTGGTT
The DNA here is from genome assembly GCF_902655055.1 of Lutra lutra. Taxonomy (NCBI): domain Eukaryota; kingdom Metazoa; phylum Chordata; class Mammalia; order Carnivora; family Mustelidae; genus Lutra; species Lutra lutra. The sequence goes on from NC_062284.1 coordinate 142,348,298, forward strand.
TGATTTGGTTTGGTGGTTGTTGTTTAATTTCCAGGCTTGAAATTGCCCTCTGTGAGCAGGAGGGCAGGTGGTGCTGTCCATAAAGGGTCTGTCATGCCTAGAGGCAGAAGCAACTCCATGATGCTTACGTTTTAGTCAGGGAACAGGAGATAAGCTAATGAGAGCACAGTAATGTTGTGGAAGAAATAAATTAGGTTGAGGTGATCCAAGGACTGACCTTAGGTTAGGTCGTTAGGAAGGTCTCTGAAGAGCTCCAGTTGAACTGACACCTAAAGAACAGAAGAATTTGGTCCTGCAAAGAGCCTGTTGAGAAGTGTTTCAAGTAGGGGCGCCTGGGTGGCTCAGTCCATTGAGCGTCCAACTCTTGATCTGGGCTCAGGTCATGATCTCAGGGTCATGAGATCGAGCCCTGCATCAGGCTCTGTGCTAGGCATAGAGTCTGCTTAAGATTCTCTCTCTCCCACTCCTTCTGCCCCTCCCCTGCCTCTCTCTCTCTCTCTCTCAAAAATAAATAAATAAATAAATAAATAAATAAATAAATAAATAAAAATTTAAAAGAAAAGGAAAAGGAAAGACAAGGGGGGAAAAAAAGAGAGAAAAAGAAATGTTTCAAGTAAAGGCAATAGGAGATACCGAAGCTGTTAGGGCAGTTGCGAGAGGTCAGTGTGACCAAAGCACCGAGGGTGAAAGGAGGAATGGTATGAAATGAATTCCAGAGGCAAAGAGACTGTGTGGAACCGGGGAGGCCCTGATAAGGAACTGGCAATTAATGGTTCAATGCGATAGACTAGGATGGCTATTGCTGCAAGGGGATGCTTACCAAGCAGATCTGACCCCTCGTGTTTCTTTGTCCGAATAGCCAGACCTTAGCAGGCATGACTGATAAATAGTGTAGTCTTGTGTTTTTTCGTTTTTAACAACGTAAAACAATTTTATTTATATGGTCTTAGATTCTGCATTGCGGCTAACTTTTGTAACGTTACCATCTATCATGTTTTGACTGAATAACAAGATTACCCCTAATTATCTGAAGAGGCTATTAAAGTACTTCTTCCTTTTCCTACAACATGTCAGCATGAGGCCAAATTTTCTTTATATATTCCAACCAAATTAACATATCACAGCAGATTGAATGCAGAAACACATCCAGTTATTTTCTAATAAGTCAGACATTAAAGAAAATTTTTAGATATTCAAAATGTCAATCTTTTAAGAAACTATTTTTATTTTTAAAAACTCAACAATTTTCCATACAAATGTGCTATTGAACATGTCATGCTTTTGCCATTTTTAAATAGGTCATGATTAAATATTTATAAAATGCCTGTTTTAATTTTCAATACAGTAGATATTGATGGACAGAATTCACACAAACAGACGCTGTTTGTGGTCCTCAGTAATTGTTACTAATATACATGAATCCTGAAACCAAAGCAGTTGGTAACTGCTATGTTAAAGCTATGTTACCTGGGAAAGATAATATATTAGTTACATAGTGAAATCATGCAGAAAGGTTTTTTTTTTTTCAAATTTTTATTTAAATTCTAGTTAGTTAACATACAGTGCGTAATATTGGTTTCAGGAGACAGCGTAGTCGTATGATTGTCGGACCACCCCATCTGCTGGCATTGACGGCTCAAAAGCTAGAAGGCCATGCAGTGGATTTCTGCAGCGTGTGCCAAGTTGAAGTGGGTGACCCTAGCCGCCCCCCTGCCCCCACCCCTGAGGTATCTGATGTCATGGGAAAGAAAATACATTGCTTTGTATCTAGAATAATATAATGACCAATAAAACCACAACTAAGGGCTCCTGGGTGGCCCAGTCAGTTAAGCATCTGCCTTCGGCTCAGGTCATGATCCCAGGGTCCTGGGACCGAGCCCCGAGTCAGTCTCCCTGCTCAGTGGGAGTCTGCTTCTCTGCCTGACCCTCCCCACTACTTGTGCTCTGTCTCTCTCCCTCTCTGTCTGAAACAAATAAATAAAATCTTTAAAAAAAAAAAAAAAAAAAAAAAACCCCAGCTAAAAAGAAATGAAAAGCACAAGCAGAACGATAAAGACCATAGCAGAATGAGGGGTCGTAGTTCTGGGTAGTCGCGCTGTCCCATGGTTTCTGCGTAAGAGCAGCTGCCTTCCGTCGGTAAATACGGTTATGCTTTAGCCTTGTGTGTGCACACGGGTGTCGGTCTGATTTCTCTGGGGAGCACTAAAGAGTCCCTGCTTCCTCTCCTTTGGTTTAGATGACAGCGCCTCGGCTGCCAGCAGCATGGAGGTGACAGACCGCATTGCCTCCCTGGAGCAGCGTGTCCAGATGCAAGAAGACGACATCCAGCTGCTCAAATCAGCGCTGGCGGACGTGGTTCGGCGGCTCAACGTCACGGAGGAGCAGCAGGCTGTGCTGAACAGGAAAGGACCTACCAAAGGTGGGCATTTCTGGTGCACAGAGCAGCGGACACTTGGGCTGGAGCAGGGGCTCGTCCCTAGCGGACATACGCGGTTTTCAGCAGTGATGGAGACGGGAGACCAGAACATCAACGAGCTGGTCTCAGGGTTGCCAGAACCCTCCCACAAGGCGGGACAGGGTTCCTTTGGCTGGAAGTCAGTGAGCTGTTCAGCCCAGGGCTGTACACGTGTCGGTGATCAGGAAAGGCTTGGAACCACCCACAGTGGACGGCTGGGAGCAACCATTGACAAGTTTAGGTTGGGAGTACATTGCGAGGCAGAACCTAGAACCAAAAAACCCCACAATCCTTTGGGCTTCCCAGAGGCTGTTCCCCCTAGGAACTGCTCAACGGCTCTGCTTTCTTTCTCTGTACTCAGCTTGTCTGCTACCATTCAGTTCAGCCCAGCCAATAGCTAATTATCCTACGCCACAGCAAAGCTCGGAGCCGAGGACTGGGGGCCCAGAGGGCAGGCCCTTCCCTGAGGAGTTTAGAACCCGCAAGGAGTTTAGAACATCACTCACTGCCCCCACTTGGAGCTAGTACGCTCCTCCCGGGCACAGCCTCCTGTTCCTTTCGAACCTCCTGCTCTGCTGTCCAGGAGAACGGAGCCTGCTATAGAATCCAGTACCTAGTGGGTTTCCGGCAAATTCAAATCATCATTTCATTTCCCCGTGGCGTGTGTGTGTGTGTGTGTGTGTGTGTGTGTGTGTGTGTGTGTGAAACATAAAAAAAGCAATATTTGTGTTTGAAGTAACTTTGTAGTGACCCTCTTCTTAAAATTTGGAAGTACAACGTCTCATAAAAGCTTCTGTCCTGCTAGTCACAGTCAGTGCCCTGATGTCTGCTTGCAACCCACATCCACTGCTCATCGTCTGTTCCTCATGGCTCACTTTAGAAAACAGAATGCATCGTGGCTTAAATTCCTTTGATTAAAACATTTGAGATCACACTGGCATGTAAATGTCCCTTTAAAATTAGCTTTTTTTTTTTTTTTTGGTTGTTTGGATTTAACAAATTATTTCACAGTTACCATGTTTTTCTTGGAGTCAGGAGAGGGTACTGTCTGATGGTGCATATGTTACTTTTTTCTCAAGTACTTGGCTACGTTTCACATCTCCATGGAAAGAAATCTATTTCTTTGTCCTTCTGGGTAATTATCACCAGCTGGATGAAGAGATATGTGCTGGGCAATGTCTCCAGATTTCCATAATTTTATTTTTATCTGAGTATGGTGGACGCACAATGTGGCATTAGTTTCGGGTTTACAACATAGTGATTTAGTATCTCTGTATGCTGTGTTCACTACAAGTGTAGCCATCTGTTACCATGTAACACTACCTCTTGAAAAACCCTTTTATTTATTTATTTAAAAGATTTTACTTATTTGAGAGACAGAGCGCAAGCTGGGGGCAGGGGGGCAGAAGGAGAGGGAGAAGCAGGCTCCCCACTGAGCAGGGAGCTTGAACAGGGGTTTGATTAGGACCCCGAGATCAGGACCTGGGCTGAAGTCGGATGCTTAACTGAATGAGCCACCCAAGTGCCCCTTGAATAATCCTTTTAAATCATGTTTTTTTTCTTCCTGCTAAGTTAGAGTGATCAGGCTATTCTAAACAGAAAGCAGGTTATTTTAGGAATTCCCGACCTGCTCAGCTTTCCAAAAATAAAACCCTAAAGTGTATATTCAAAATTGTTGCTTCCCATAAAGCGTCAGACTTCCAAAAGTTCTGTGGGTTTTTTTTGTTGTTGTTTGTTTGTTTTTTAATTCGGGAAAAAATAATACAAGAGACCTACCGAGGAGTTTTCTTCTTTTGATTAAGAGTTAAGTTTGGTTTTTATAAAAGTTCATCTAAGAGAGTAATTTGTTTTCATAGTGAGCTCTATTTCTGTATAAGATTCTCTTCACGAGTGAAAGTAAATCAGAGCATACTAGCCAGGGGGTCACCCCCAAGAGATAGAACAAAGAAAAGAAAGCTGGTGAGTGGAGTGCAGTGGGCCAGTTTCCCCCAAGCAGGTGATTGCAGGACAGGGAAGCGGGGGCCTGTCCGAAGCTCTGGGTCCCGGCTTCCCTTCTGGGGGAAGCCGTGGGGGTGCCTGTGCACCTCTAGCTGGAGAGCTGTCCTCAGTAGCCACGGCTCAGTTGAGGGATCAGACGAGACGGATCGGAAGCAAACTTCCTTTGGTTGTAAAAGGCCCCATTATTTTTATTCTCACACTCTCCATTATTTTGGCCTGCCGTCCCCTACAGACTTGAAGAAGATGGGACACACGGCGTGCGAACGAACTGGTGGGAAGCTTCAGGTTCAGCGTTTCGAGCTCTGGGTGCACATCTCTGGGCTGTTTGCCTGTGGCAGGATCGGCTGTGCCACCCTCGGGGGGGGGGGGGGGGGGCTTTCAAAGTGCTCAGCGGGGCCCGGCTCCGGGACAGCCTGGCCTGGGTGCCGGGTCCGCACAGTAGCCGCAGTGTGGCCTGCGAGGCCGTCCGTCATGATTCTAATCTCTTTCTGTGACAGAACTTCACTTATGCGAGAAAGTTCTGTGACCTTTTAGCTTTGACTTACTTTATTATTCTTCGTGGGGCTTCACTCGCATAACAGTGAGAACTACAGCCTCGGGCAAGTAATCACGGTCAGATCAAGTTCATGGCTTCCCGAGACAGGGGCAGACTGTGGCCAACCCAGCTGATGCCGGGCCTGTGCACGTGGAGTTTACACAGGGGGCTACGTCTCGGACCACTCTGCTTTGACAACATTCTCCTGTCCCTGGGAGTTTTAACCAGTGATACTGCCCTGGATCTCAGGAGGTGCTCAGTCTCTACCTGAGCTCCCCAAATTTCGCTATTCTTCTTCTCTTTTGCCTTTTTTTTTTTTTTTTATATTAAGGGCCGCTTGCCCTGTACTCCGGAGAACCTCAGCCTGCGAAGTTTGCTTTCTTTACGTTCGATGGACTCTCAGATGGGGACATTTGGCATTTTTAAATTATGCTGAGCTTGGGTATAGTGGAGGAAAGGGAATCAGCTGGTTGGTGAAGGCACATATTTTTAAAAATTCGCAATATTAAAGTTTTTTCAGTGTTGTTGTTGGAGCAGGGACAATCCTCGCTCCTCACCAGCAGTGAGAAAGACCCCCTTATAGGTGCTCTTGTGAGTAAAAATTCAGGAGAGTTTCATGAGTTAGAGCTTACGGCCACATCATGCTATTGGAGGATAGATGGGTAGAAAGGAATGGAAGGAGTGCGAGCTGTCAGGGCATGGCTAGAAAACCACAGCCCTTCCTTCCTACGGCGTCATCGTTAAGAACGTCTGTGTTATTGGTAACAACAAGGAAAGTGCCTGTACTTTGCATGAAGAGTCAAGGGCAAGATATAAAAATGTATACGTGGCGTAATTCAAGTAAGTAGTTAAAATCTGTGCAAAAAGACGGAAAAGAACTGTGCCAAGAGTTCACTGATGGCTTGTTTGTTTTCCTGAGGGGCAGGATTGTGATTGCTTTTCTCTTTTTATATCTTTTCGTTGATTTCTAAATATTCTTTGGTGTAACGAGCAGAAGAAATTCGTGTTTTAAAAATGACTCCTTTCTGGGGCGCCTGGTGGCTCAGTCAGTTAAGCATCTCCCTTTGACTCAGGTCATGATCCTGGGGTCCTGGGATCAAGGCCAGCGGGAAGTCTGCTTCTCCCTCTGCCTCTTACCCCGCTTGTGTGCTCCCTGTCTCTCTCGAATAAATAAAATAAATTAAAAGTAAATTAAAAAATAAAAATTACTCCTTTCTTACTCCTGACGCTGATCTTCACTGCGCTGGGAACAACAGCAGGGCTCAGGGCAAATGTCCTGAGGCCAGCGTTGGCTCACGCGTGTTCTCAAGAAGACAAGGAATTGTGGTTTGGAGTTAAATTCATAATAAGCCATTGTATACATGCATGGCTAATTTCCATTTCAGTGCTAGGGGAGTGCTGTAAGATTTCACTGTAAAATGTAGATTAAAATATAGTCACCGTCCCATGTATCTGGGATTGTCCACTTTGTTAGGCATTAACTAGCAAGTAATTCCAATTTTCATTTTACATTTTGCTTGTGGGTGCAGACCATAATCTGGAAGCTTGCCTTCTGTAAACTTTAACATACCTTTTGCAGCCTTTTTTATTGGTTATGTTCTGAGCCCCATTAATTAACAGATCAGAGAATTACTAAGTAGAACCAAAACTTTCTGGTAGAGACGCTCATATGCACGTGGGTCCTGCTGCTCTGGGACATCAAGACCTTCCGGTGTCAGGACTTAGCCCCCGAGGCCACTGCTAAAAGCAGCCTGTGGCTCACCTTTCAGTAGCTGCTGCTACCCTGATGCTTGCTCCTGATTTTCAGAATCAGTAGGTATGGGTGTACCTACATTTATTGATTGGCTGGGTTCTGGACATCGCAATAGATATTTTGAATATATGATCCTGTCTCCCCGCTCCATAGGTCTTTGAAGTAGGTGCTATCAGGCCCATTTTACAGATGAGAAAACAGCCTCTAGGAAATTGGATTATTTACCCCGGGTTACACAAATCCGGGACTGGTCCCCAGGGCCTGGCTGGACCTGCCTTCTTCCCACTATCTGTGTTGCACTGCTTAGCAGTATCACTTAAATTTGCATTATTCAAATCAAACCAAATATTCAGGAAATGAATAACCAAAGGACTTGAAACGAGAGCTCTCCTCTCAAGATCTGCAAAGTGTCCCACACAGCATCGATCGTATTTGGCACGTGATGGTGTGAGACATTATGTGTAGTCCCTTCACACACTTTAGGAGCGAGGCACAACTCACTAATTAAAATTGTACACGCTCTGCCCCGAACAAAATTAACAAATAACTAGTTCCTTATCCCGGTTCAGTGCAATCAGCAGTTTGAGTCCCTCTCTCTCCTACACTGTGCTTTCTCCTTGTCTTTCAACTTACAGACGGCTCTACTACGGACGGAGCATAACTTTTGGGGTTTTTTTAAGACAACACACTGTGGTCTCTCTCATTTTCCCCATGAATTGCCTTCCCCGGTTTAGATAGGCATTATTAATGAATTATGAGAAGGCTTAGTAGATATATTCAGTTTCCCAGAGACTAAGAAGGATTGCATTCAAACTTTGTATTATGATGGCGCGCCTGGGCGGCTCAGCTGGTTAAGCGTCTGACTCTTGATTTTTGGCTCAAGTCATAATCTCAGGGTCGTGAGATTGAGTCCCACATCAGGTTCTGCATAGAGTCTGCTTGAGATTTTCTCTCCCTTTCCCTGTGCTCCTCCCCCGTTCTCTCTCTCTCTAAAACAAATAAAGAAAATCTTAAAAACTAAAATAAAGAACTTTATATTATGAAACGACCGCGGTGAGAGTCCCCCACGGATCCCCCCACCCGTCCCTGTGCGTGGTCTTCTGTCTTACAGGTGATGCCGCACTTCACCTTACAAGTTAAAGCATTTTGCGCCATTGTCCATATGTCTTTAGGACAGGTTCCTAGCAGCAGGATTGCCCATCAGAGGATGAGAGCACGGGTGACTTTGCTGGGTTGTCAGCGACGGGATCTTCCCCCGGACTTAATGACCCACTTTGTCTCACCGAGTAGCAGACACAGTCTGCCTCCTCTGGTTCCAAACAGGGACATCTCATAAATTTTGAAATGGATAATTAGGGTCTCAAGCTCAGGGTCGTGAGTTTAAGCCCCACGTTGGGGTCCACACTGGGTGTGGAGCCTACTTTAAAAAATAATAATAATAATAATAATAATAAATGAAGCCTATAAATTGATTCCTTCCAGTTTGGGGCCCCTGGGTGGCTCAGCTGGTGAAGTGTTGAACTCTTGATTTTGGCTCAGGTCATGATCTCAGGTCTGTGAGATCAAGTCCCATGGTTGGCTCTGTGCTGGGTATGGAGACTGCTTGGGATTCTCTCTCTCTAAAAAAGAAAATAAAATAGGGGCACCTGGGTGGCTCAGTCGCTTAGCATCTGCCTTCAGCCCAGGTCATGATCCCGGGGTCCTAGGATCGAGCCCCCAAAGTGGGCTCCTGCTCAGCAGAAAGCCTGCTTCTCCCTCTCCCACTCCCTTTGCTTGTGTTCCCGCTCTCGCTGTCGCTCTCTCTGTCAAATACATAGATAAAAATGTTTTTAAAAATAAATAAAATAAAATAAATGGATAATTAAGAACTCTAGATTCATAATGGTAAGATATGCTAAAATTAAACTTTGAATTTCTACACATAACCACATACATAGTCACACTTGCATAATTAAATTTATTTTGAAACCTACGGGGATGTTTCACTTATCAAATATTGTATATTGAGTTATTGCTGTGATGTGAATGAAAAGGGTTTCTTGGTCTTTGGGTTGTAACATCTCATGATAATAAGCATTGGCAGGTTTGACTAGCTACCCTCGAATTTCTGCATTTATATCAACAGTAGTTTTGAAAATACGTCATCACAGCTAGTCATCCTTGAAGTCTAAATATTCCAATCCTGCCACCTAAAAAGATTTAAAAGAAATTCATTTCAGGCTTAATTGTGACTGTTTTAGACTTGAGATTGCAAATACTTTTATTAGAGCCAGAGACTTTTAGCTACTGTGCTGTGGAGTCATTTTGCAGAAAATTTAACTCCTGGTAGTTTATCGAGGACCTTCTCTGAAAGCATATGCCAAGTAATGACCGGCTATCGGTCCTGCACGTGTGGCTGGACCAGGGTCCTGTCCCCTTCTGCCTTCTGGCTCAGCTCCCTGGTGGGCTGTCAGGTCTGGCTACGAACCAACTCAGGGTGGCGAAGTCATGGAAACTCAGAGCACTCTTCCCACATCATTAGGATCCGATTTCAGAGGGGGAAGAGACATCCTTAGAGCACATCTGAACTAAAAATGGGACCTCAGGTCACACTGCCAGCTGGGGACACACTGGGGCTAGCGCTCTGGTCCTCGTACCCAGACCTGAAGTCCTGCCCCTACCTACACTCCCCTGCCGCCCTCACTTTGCCAGGCATCGTCCCCTGTCCGTGCCTGCGTGTGCTGGGTGCGGCTGAGGGCACTCGTGGATCTGACTCCGCCGTAGGTGCCTCTGACCGTAACTGACATGAGATGCTAATTCTGCTCCCATCACGTTCCGGGGGTTCGATTGCACCCTGATGGCCAAAAGCATTTCATCATCTGGTTGTAGCCATAGGATGAGAGCCTCCACTTCTTGTGTGCCTGTAGCAGCCCGGACATGCTGCGCACAGCTCCCACTCTCACTCCTGATCCCTGCAGCGGCCCTGCAGGCTGGCTGGGGCTACCCGTCGCTCACAGGGAAGCTGGGGCTCGGAAGGGTCGTAACTTCTCCGAGGCTCCGTAAGTAAACCAAACTGCAAGGGAGGTCAGCCTGTCCCATCCCTCCAGTCCTCTGTACTTCTCAGTCTCCCACGAGATTTGAGATTCCAGCCCTCTTGATACGGCTCCAATGAATGCATTCTGAATACACACCATTTATTATTCCTTCCCCTTTTATTTGAGAAATTCTTCTTTCATGCCGTGTGTCTATGTTTTGCCCCTAGGAACAATTAAAATGTTATTTAAAAGATCCCTTTTAGGAACCAGAAGAATGTCTCATCTCTGAGTGTCACGTGGAGGCAAAGGAGTCATTTATCTTCACACCTGATGAGAGGAAATTGTGTTTGAACCTTTCCCTGCGCTGTTTCTCTTCCTCGGTCTTGAAGATCGCTTGTCTGAAAATGACTCATTGTAGTGGCTCTTGTGTCCTCCCCATCCAGGCTGGTACTCGTTCACACTGGACACCGGGAGGCACTTTTTTCTTCTGGAACTTTCCCTTTATGGTGGCCGCCTTTCCTCCTTGAGTGGCTGAGCCCATCTAGATGGGGAAACATGGAAGCGACCTGCTGAGGCATCATGAGCACAATGGCCTCTCGGTTAAAGGCATATTGGGGGCAGTTCCAGCGCTATTAACCAAGTGAGTGGTGAGGAAAACTGGGGGATAGTACCCAGATAGGCGTGTGGCCCTAACGAGATCTCTCCGCCCCTCCGTCACTCCGAGGACGGTCACTGTGCCCCTGCCCCGTCCTTGGTTTTTCTTTCATGATTTCTCATCAGAACCTGAAGGATTCTGTTTGCTTCTGATGATGCCCTGTTAGAGATCATTTTTTTTTAAAGATTTTATTTATTTGTCAGAGAGAGCACAAGTAGGGGTTGGGGGGCAGCAAACCGAAGGAGAGGGAGAAGCAGGAGCCCCACTCAGCAAGGACCCCATTGCGGGACTCGATCCCGGGACCTTGGGTTGATGACCTGAGCTGAAGGCAGACGCTTAACTGACCGAGCCCCCCAGGCATCCTCTGTCATAGTTTAATGTACAAGATCTGTTGCCCATGCAGCTGATCTTTCATGCGCTTCTACAATCACAGCTCCCCTTTTGGGAGAAAGACAGAACTAGGTTATTATGAGACTGAACTTTGAAATTATGACTCAAGAAGAAATGAAATTTTCATAATGACTCAGAAATGGTAACATAACGCCTTCTCTTGGAAGCAAGGCTTTGTTCTTGAAATCCAGCACGGGCCGATCTCCAAATCCTGGCTGAACACCTTCTGGGAAGGCATGCCACCTTCACGGAGCCTCCCTCGTCTATGGAGGGGACAGGGGAATAAACAGACAGTTGCCATGCGGCGTTCTGGGGCAGCAGCACAGGCCGGGCTGTGGGAGCAGGGAGGAGGCTCACCTCGAGCGTGAGGGGATGGCTGGGCGGTCTGGGCCAAGAGAAGCCGCGTGCCAGACATCCTCTGTGAGCCCCTCTGGGTCCTTCCGGTCCCCTCCTCCAACCAGCTCTGCCCTGCAGGCCGACCTGTGGGGACCGCACCAGCAGGCCCTTGGCCTCCACCTCCCAGTTAGTCTGGGGCATCGGGAGCCCTCACTGGGGCTTGGAAGGAGGGGAGGGAGGGAGGCCCAAGTATTTACTTTTCCTTGGCTCCTCCCACACGGGGGTCCCTTGGCGGGCCTTGTCCCTCCCTGAGCATTGCCGCTGCTCCCCAAGCAGATTTTCTCTCTTTACGTTCAGGCAACTGCTCCCTTCCCTCGGTCCGTGGGGCCTGGGAGGGGGGTGAGGGCTGCTGCTCTGCTCTCAGCCCAAGGACAGAGCTGTCCCCCCAGGCTGCCTCCCTCTGGAGCGAGGTGTGCAAAGCACATGGACAGGGTGGTGAGATCTAGGTGACACCCCCCAGCACAGGTGTCCACTGTTACTCTGGAAAGTAAGGTTAGCACGTCCCCCCCCCCACCGCCCTGCAGTATATAAGCAAGGGCTAAATTGCCAGGTACAAACTGGCGTGGGGCGGGAGCTCAGAGAGACCATCCGGGAGGCCAAGGATGACAAGGGGGGGCACAATGGCCTAGCCTGTGGGTCTCAAAGTGTGGTCCCCAGAGCAATGGCCGCACGACCCATGAGCTTGTTAGAAAGGCAGACTCTCGGGCTACACCCCAGACCCAGCATCGGAAACCCTGGGGCCGGAGCCCCGTGGTCTGTACTGTAACGCGCCCTCTGGGTGAGTCTGGGCACACTCAAGTGCGCGAGCCCGGCAGAGGCAGAGCTAAGGAAGTGGCATTGTTGTGCTTGTTGGTTTGTGGGGGCGCACGGAAGAGCCTGGGCACGCAGTGGGCGAAATTAAGCCGTACGGACAGAGTGAGAGCTGCTTGCAGAGGTGGTAGGAAGCGCCATAACCCAGGGGTTGGGACCGTGTCCTCTCCTCTCTGGGCTGGCTGTGAAGTAGGAGCCCCCCACCCGTGCAGGTCCCAGGAGGACAAGACCGCACCCTGCCAGTTGTCCGCTCTGCCCCACAGCGAGCATGTGCAGCTGCCCTTCCATTCTGTGTCGTCCTGACCACCTGTAACACCGTGGGCGGCTCCGGGGCACCGTTGGGGATGGTGGCGAGGGACGTCAAGGTGAGGGCCATGGGGAGACGAGCCTGGACAGGGCCGACCAGACACCCAGGAGACCCTTCCTCGGGCCTGGAGTCAGGCTTCAGAGCCAGGCTGGACAGGCAGGAGCAGCAGGAATGGAAGGGACAGCCAGCTGACGTGCGCACCCTTCTCACCATCTAGGGCTGCTGGGACCAGGACCGCACGCTGCGGGGCCTGAAACAGCAGACTTACTCTCTCACTGCTTGAGACCAGTATCCCTGGGCTGAGGGCAAGGTGTGGGCACGGCCATTCGGTGCCTGCTGGAGGCTCTACGAGAGACTGTTCCAGGCCTCTGTCCCAGCTTCGGTGGCTGTTGGCCGTCCTTGGCATTCCCTGGCTTCTAGGTGCTTCGCTCCCAGCTCTGCCTCTGCCATCACCTGACCTCCTCTCCCGGGGCCTCTGTGTTCCTTCTCTGTTCCTCACAAGGACACCATCACTGGGTTCAGGGCCCACCCTAATCCTGTATGACCTCATCTTTACTAATTACTTTGACAAAGACCCATTTCTAAATAAGGTCACATCCAGGGGTTCCGGTGGATGGAACGTTGAGGGAACTCTGGTTAACCCAGTCCATGTATTGAAACAACAAAAACCAGAATGGAAACAGAAGTAGTGGACAAAGCAGAGAGAGAAGGCAGAGCAGTGACAATGATGGTGACGACGTACGTCCTCCTGCAGGGGAGAAGGGTCCTGTCCAGGGGCATGGCAGACGGGAGAGAAGATGGGGGGTCCCGGCTCGGGAGCTGCGGTGTCTTGCTGAGGGAGGCTGGCTCCCAGCATGCCGGGCCCCCTGGTGGGCAGGTGCTCAGGAGGCGAGGAAAGAGAGAGCGCGGAGGGTGGTGGGGTACTGCCTGGGCTTTTTGCTGTTTTCTGTCACTTTTGAAAAAAGAAGGAAGCTCAACTCCCTGCCTTGGGGACCAAAAGGTGTCGGTGTGTTAAAAACATTCTGTGCACTTTTGTCATTGTTTTTAAGAACCTCAGTCAGGGCAGGTTTAATTCTGTGATGCACAAAATAAATTCTACTAGCATTTCAAATCGATTTTTTAATTTCAGAATAGTGTTAGATTTACAGAAAGCTGCAAGGATCGTACGGAAAGTTGCCATCAGCCGCACCTGGTTTCGCCGACGAGTGACATTTCGCATTAGTGCGCCACAGTGATACATGCTTCATTTCTTATTTTGCCTCTTTAAAAAAAAAAAAGATTGATTTATTTGAGAGAGAGACAGCGTGTAGTGGGGAGGGGCAGAGAGAAAGAGAGCAAATCCTCAAGCAGACTCCCCATTGAGTGCAAAGCCTGACTTGGGTCTCAGTTCCACGACCCTGAGATCATGACCCGAGCCAAAATCAAGAGTCACATGCTTAACCGACTGCGCCACCCAGGCGCCCTAATGACACATTCTTTATTAATTAGAGGCACACTTTATCTGGATTTCCTTAGTTTATCCCTAACATCCTTCCTTTGTTGTTCCAGGATCCCCTCCGGGATTACATTTGGTCGTCCTCTCTCCCGAGGCTCCTCTAGACTGACCATTTCCCAGATTTTCCTTCTTTCTAATGACCAACAGTTTGGAGAAGCCCTGGTCAGAGAGTTCATTGTCTTTTGACTTGGGTTTGTCTGGCAGGTCCTGGGGTTTAGGGAGAAGACTGTAGAGGGAAAGGGTATTTCTGTCCATCTTGTCCAGGGACCATACTGTCGACGTGACTCATCACCATGACGCTGGCCGGAATACAGTTCACCAGGTTTGTCCACAGTGAAGTGCCTCCCCGCCCTGCCGCCACCCTGTGCTGCATGGAAGGCGGTCACCATGCCACCCACACCTAACAGAGTAGAGGACTGTGTGCCACCTCCTTGGGGATAAACCATCTATGTAAATGATCTGGAATTCTGCACGGGAGAAATTATCTTTTCCCACCCATTTAATCATTTATCCAGTCATTCTATCAGTCTGGAATCCTGGATATTTATTTTATGCTTTGGGCTATAATCCGGTGCTACTGTCTGTATTTCGTCACTGAAGTGCTCCCAGCTCTGGCCACTGGGGCGCTCTTTCAGTTGACTCCTGGGGCCCTTTGACTTGGCCCCATCTGTATCCGGTTTGGGGCTTTACTATTGCTTCCGAGCCTTTCCAGACTCTCTGGCTGTCCAGGTGGCTCCATGCTCATGATGTAGCGCCCTGCCCCAGCCCCAGATCTGGGCATCTCCCCGAGGAGTCCTGGTTCTTAGTTGTTGCGGAATTGTGTTAGTAACCAGCGCTTGGGTGCTGGATGCCCTTGCGTTCAGTATTCTCAGCAGGCAGAGCTGAGGAATATGTTTATCCTGGGACCCCTGGGTGGCTCAGTCAGTTAAGCATCCGACTCACGGTTTCAGCTCAGGTCATGACCTCATGGGTTGTGGGATCGAGCCCCATGTCAGGCTCCACGCTCAGTGGAGAATCTGCTTGAAGATTCTCTCCCTCCCCCCACTTGCATGTTCTCTCTCTCTCTCTCTCAGATAAATAAATCTTAAAAAAAAAAAAAAGTGTGTTTCTACTGACCCATGTTTACGTACATAGGTATAATTTGTACCTGTCGCTGCATCAGGCTAAACATGGCTTCATAGTGAGGTTTTCTACCCTCAGCTCATTCAGCGCCATCCCCCTTGCTTGTCTGTACCCTCCCTGTGCAACAGTGAGAAGCTGGGTTCCCACCATCTTCCTTGCCATTCCTTAATCGTTCACTGCTGGGGCGCATGACAGTGGTTTCAGGGATGTTGACCGACCATGCCCGGTGGGAAACAACATTACTGATCCAAGCACAGTGCACAGATGGGCTCCTTGGCCATCTTAGAGTCTCTCCCTGTTTCCACAGCACCTTCCTGGCCACCCCCTTCCAGGAGGTTAGAGCACATTCTTGTGGCATAGTTCCATTCTTTTCTCCATCATGGGTTCCCCCAGGCCCTAACGGATTTTCATCTGCATACATTAAATTTCCTTCTTTGTGCTGTAAGAGTCTGGAGGTTTCTACAGATGCTTGGTGTCACCTAGTCACCATACAACCTCATACAGATTACCACCTTCAAATGCGCTCGCATCTTACCTAATTCAGCTTCCCACCTTGACTTGGCCAACCTCTGGCAGCCACTGGTCTGGTCTTTGTCTCTGTAGTTTTGCCTCAGTGACATCATGCAGATGGAGCCATTCAGCCTGGCTGCTTTCACTGAGCGGTGTGGACTTAAGACTCGTCCCTGTCCGTGCGCATTGCTTCCTTCCTTCCTTTCTTTCCTTTTTTTTTTTTTTTTTTTTTGCTGAATCATGTTCCATTGTCTGGATGGACCACGATTTGTTTAGCCACTCACCAACTGAAGGACATCTCAGTTGCTTCCAGTTTTTGACCATCATGAATACAATTGCTATAAGTATTAAATATAGGTTTTATAGAGACATAAGTTTTCAGATCAGTTGAGTACCTCATGCCACGCGATGATGGGCTCATACCCTAAGACTGTATTTAACAACCACCAAACTGTCTTCCAACGTGCCTTCCATTTCGCACCCTCACCAACAATGAATGAGAGTCCCTGGTGCTCTGGTCTGGGCCAGCAATCGCTATTTTGTTTGTTTTTTGGATTTTAGCCACCCTAATAGGTGTATAGAGATATCTCATTATTGTTTTAATCTGCATTTCCCTAATGACAAAAGATGTCGGGCATCTTTTCATATGCTTATTTGCCATCTGTAGATCTTCTTTGGTGAAGTGTCTGTTCAGATCTTTTGCCCATTTTTTTAATTGGGCGGTTGTGTTCTGCCTGCAGAGTTTTCAGCCTTCTTTTTTATATTCTGTATACAAGTCCTCTGTCAGATACGTGATTTGCAAGTATCTTCTCCCGGTTCGTAGCTCCGTCTTTTCATCCTTGTAACAATGTCTTTCACAGTGCAAACATTTTTATAATTTTAATGAAGTCCAAGCCATCATTTTTTTTTTTTTCCTTGCAGGGACTATGCTTTTGGTGTTGTATCTGAAAAGTCACCAAACCCGAGGACACAGATTTTCTGCTGTGTTTTCATCGAGAAGTTTTACAGTTTTGCATTGTACTCCCAGGTCTTTGGTCCATTTCGAGTGTGTTTCTGCGTAAGCGGGGGAGATTGTGTCCAGGCTCATTGTTCAGCTCCCTTTGTTGACAGTCTCCTCTGAGTTCTCTTTGCACCTTTGTCAGTTCTGCCTGCATTTTAAAATCGATGTCCCTTGCCGTCCCATCTACCTTGAGTTCTGTAAAACGTTACTTTGACAAAGGAGGAAAGCTCTGATTGCGTTTTCTGCTTGTCTCACAGCAAGACCTCTGGCGCAGACCTTGCCTTTAAGGACCACTGTCCACAACGGCACCGTGTTACCAAAGAGACCTAGTGGCTCTCTACCGTCCCCCTCGGGGACCAGGAAAGAGACTGCTGTGCCCGCCGCAACCAAAAGGTAGGTACCGAGTGCCTTAACCCAACTCGAAAAGTGTTCCAGCTCAGGTTTGAAATCAAGATTGCCTGTTTATGTGACAGTTATCTGAGTTAAAACTCAACAAAAGTACAGTATTTGCTGTGTTGCCGTATCAGGACCTCTGTAAATGTATTTTCCTGCTTCTTTTAGACTTAATCTTACTGCCTTTGAAACCTCTTTGGCTAACACCACAGTGTGCCATTTTGTATTTTTGCTCAAGGGTCTCTTGAAAACACAAATGGGAGTGTAACCTGTGTTAAAATGAATATGCTCTTTAAAAAACTAATAAAAAAATGCAGGTGCGCCTGCATGGCTCAGTCAATACCCGCCTTTGGCTCAGGTCATGATCCCAGGGTTCCCCGATCGAGCCCAGTATCAGGCTCCCTCCTCAGCGGGGGGGGGGGGGGGCCTCCTGCCTGTGGCTCCTCCTGCTCACGCTCTCTCTCTCTCCAATAAATAAATAAAATCTTAAAAAAAAAAAGGATATGCTCTTCCCAGCTTTATACTTGGCATAGAGCAAAATTCAGATTGCCGTACCAACCTTAACTTTTTATCTATAAAATCTGGATAAGCTCATACTTTTAAAATTGTGTTTAATGGTGAAGTTGTACATATGGATGTTGTCTGTCAGATAGAGCATGGTCTGCTTGTAACGTTTCTATAATGTCATGATTGTCATATTAAAATTTCATATCTTATATGCCAGGCCACTTGTCTAAGCTGTTAGGTTCTAGAAAATTAAACACCTGATGGTAATATAGTCTAGAAAACCTTAAAGAAATTCTTGAGCGTGCTGCCTGCTGGGCTTGTAAGGAGCCCACCCGTAGAAGCTCTTAGGGCTCATTACCATAACAACTGCCTAGCAGGGGCCGGGTCAGGGAGCAGGCTCTGGGCAGCACAGGGACCACCAGCGGGCTTGCAGGTTTTGGATCAGATGCTGGGCTGTGACTTGGAGGAAAACGTGGCCATCCCATTCTCTCTTTCAAATATATAGTGTTCGTCCTCTCACTGAACAAGCCAACTTTCCTTGTGTGTTTATCAGATAGAGTTTCATGTACTTAGTGTTTGGGAATTTTAAGAAAATTGATTTTGGGGCACCTGGGTGGCTCAGTTGGTTGGACGACTGCCTTCAGCTCAGGTCACGATCCCAGAGTCCTGGGATCAAGTCTCGCATTGGGCTCCTGGCTCTACAGGGAGTCTACTTCTCCCTCTGACCTTCTGCCCTCTCATGCTCTCTCTCACTGTCTCTCTATCAAATAAATAAATAAATAATCTTAAAAAAAAAAAAGAAAGAAAATTGATTTTGCAGGGCTTTTTGAAACTTAAAAATGACATTCTTAGTCTCATGTTGTATCTGTGTGATACTTGCTTGAATCATTTTTCTAATCAGCGTGAAGTGACCTCTTCTGCATTCTAACGGGCGACAGTAGATATGGACTACCTTTTTTTTTTTTGGCCTAGATTTCAAAGATGGTCAAGGCTGACTTTATTTTAGGATTCCGATTGCCATCTGTTATAAAACACATTAAATGTACCATCTCGGCCATTTGTAAGCGCACAGTTCAGTAGTGTTAAGGACTGCTGCACTATGTCGTGCAGCAGATCTCAGGAACACTTTCACCTTTTCTTTCTGTTTCTTTTTAAAATTATGTATTTATTTATTTAAATTTTAATTCCAACCCAGTGAACCTACAGGCTTGTATTAGTTTCGATGAGAATCGCTTGCAGAGCAATTCAGTGCTTCCGCACAAAGGCCGGTGCTCATCAGGACAAGTGCCCTCCCCCATCCCCACCTCCTCTCCTCTGTGGACCTTCAGTTTGAAGAACTTTTTCACCTCACAACACCGAATCTCTACACCTGTTAAATGGTAATTCGTATCCCCAGCCCTTGGCGATCACCTTTCTGCATTCTGTCTCTGTGACTCTGACTGCTTTCCATTCTTCCTAGGAATGGAATCGTATTTATTTGTCCCTTTGAGATGGAGTCCTTTCAAGTAGCACCCTGTCCTCCAGCTTCATCCATATTGTGGCATTTCACAGGATTTCCTGCTTTCTTTTTTTTTTTTTAAAGATTTTATTTATTTATTTGACAGAGAGAGAGAGATCACAAGTAGGCAGAGAGGCAGGCAGGGAGAGAGGGGGAAGCAGGCTCCCCGCTGAGCAGAGAGCCTGACATGGGGCTTGATCCCAGGACCCTGGGACCATGACCGGAGCCGAAGGCAGAGGCTTAACCCACTGAGCCCCCCAGGCGCCCCAGGATTTCCTGCTTTCTTAAGTCTGTGTCACATACCCCCACACCCCCACAGCCCACATTCTCTTTATCCATTCAACTGTTGATGGCCGTTTGGCTTGTTTCTCCCTCTTGGCTGTTGTAAATGATGCTACAGTTACTGTGGCCGTACCAATAGCTCTTCACAATCCTGCTTTTAATTCTTTTGGGTATACACCCAGAAGTGGGATTGCTGAGTCATAAGGTAATTCTATTTTTAATGTTTTGAGGAACCGCCATACTGTTTTCCATAATGGCGACACCATTTTACATACCCACCAAAATGTACAAAAGTTCTAATTTCTTCTCATCCCTGCCATGCCAAAAACTTGTCATTTTCTGTTCTTTTGCAAGTGGCCATCCTAGTGGATATGAGGTGATACCTCATTGTGGTTTTGATTGGCATTTCTCATACAATAAGTGACATTGAGCATCTTTTTTTTTTTTAAGTAATCTCTATGTCCAATATGTGGCTCGAACTCATGACCTGAGATCAAGAGTCACAGACGTTACTTACCGAGCCGGCCAGCTACCTGGGTATTGAGCATTTTGTGATATGCTTGTTGGCTGTTGTATGTCTTCTTTGGAGAAATGTCTGCTCAAGCCCTTTGCCGATGTTAATTATTTGAATTATTTATTTAAATTATTTAAATTAAATTATTATTTAAGTGATCATTTAAATTATTCCTTTTCGGGGCGCCTGGGTGGCTCAGTGGGTTAAAGCCTCTGCTTTGGGCTCAGGTCATGATCCCAGGGCCCTGGGATCGAGCCCCACATCCAGCTCTCTGCTCAGCGGGGAGCCTGCTTCCTCCTCTCTCTGTCTGCCTCTCTGCCTACTTGTTATCCCTATCTGTCAAATAAATTTAAAAAAAATTATTCCTTTTCCTGTCATTCTTCCAGAACTGTAGGATTTCCTTATGTATTCGGGTATGAACTCCTTATTAGATACACCATTTGCAAACATGTCCTCCCATCACATAGATTGCCTTTTTACTCTGTTGTTTCCTTGATGCACAAGTTTTTAATTGTGATGTAGTTCCAAGTGTCTATTTTTGCTTCTCATGCCACATCCAAGAAATCATTGACAAATACAATATCCCAAAGATTTCCCCTGGCGTTTCCTTCTGGGGCTTTTATGGTTTTAGGTCATGCATTTAGGTCTTTAACCCCTTTCGAGTTAATTTTTGTGTATCGTCTAAGGTCAGGGTCCAACTTCATTCTCCTGCGTGTGGATATTCAGTTCTCCCTTTGCCATTTGTTGAGAAGGACTGTCCTTTTCCTGTCATGTGCTCTTGGCTCCCTTGCTGAAGATCATTTGGCCACATACTCAGGGGTTTATTTCTGGGCTCTCTATTCTGTTCCATTGATCTGTTTTTCTCTCTCTTTTTTTTTTTTAAAGATTTTATTTATTTATTTGACAGAGAGAGATCACAAGCAGGCAGAGAGGCAGGCAGAGAGACAGGAGGAAGCAGGCTCCCTGCTGAGCAGAGAGCCCGATGCGGGACTCGATCCCAGGACTCCGAGATCATGACCTGAGCCGAAGGCAGCGGCTTAACCCACTGAGCCACCCAGGCGCCCCTGTTTTTCTCTCTTTGTGCTAATAAAGATACCCCACCAGGTTGATTAGTGTTACTTTGTAGCTTATTTTGAAATCAGACGCTTTGAAGCCTCTGACTTTGTTCTTCTTTTTCAAGGCTGTTTTGACTATTTGGGATCCCTTGAGATTCCTTCTAAATTTGGGGATTTTTTTTTTCTATTTCTGCAAAAAATACCACGTTGATGCATTGAATCTATAAATCATTTTGAGTAGGATAGACATTTTAACAATATTAGGTCTTCCAGTTCATGAAAATGGGGTGGGTTTCCACTTATTTATATCTTCTTTGATTTCTTTTAGCAGCATTTTATAGTTTTTCATGTACAAGTCTTTTACTTCCTCAGTTAAATTTATTCCTGAGTATGTTATCCTTTTTGATAGGGCAGCAAATGGGATTTTTTCCTTTTTTGTGTTAGTCATTTTTAGTGTATAGGAATGCAACTGGTTTTTGCTGATTTTTATATCCCACAACTTTGCTTAAATTATTTATTAGGTTTAAAATGTTTGTGTGTGTGGAATCTTTAGGCCTTTCTACGTGTAAGGTCATGCCATCTGCAAACAGAGATCACTTTGCTTCTCTTTTCTAAAGTCAGTAGATTTCATTTCTCCTTCTTATCTAATTGTGCTGGCTAGGATTTCTAGTACCGTGTAGAACAGCAGTGACACAAGTGGATCTCCTTGCCTTGTTCCTGATCTTAGAGGAAAAGCTTTTAGTTTTTCAGTGTTGCATAGGATGTTAGCTGTGAGCTTTTAATTTAAAAGCTATGAACTTTTATTATGTTAAGACAGTTTCCTTCTATTTCTAATTTGTTGAGAGTTTTTAACATGAAAGAATGTTGAGTTTTGTCAAGTGCTTTTTCTGCATCCATTAAGATAGGGATGTGGTATTTGTCCTTCATTATGTTCATGTGGTGTATTACATTGGTTTTCGTATTTTGAACCATCCTTGCATTTCAGGTCTAGATCCCACTGGGCAATGGTCTAATGGTCCCCTCTTACCTGTGGTCTCACTTTCTGCAATTTCAGTTGCCCATAGTCAGCCTCAGTGCATGAAGCACATGACCCTCCTTTTGACATACCACCAGAAGGTCAGCAGTAGCCTGACACTATGTCACAGTGCCTACCTCATTCATCTCACATCAGCCCATCACATAGACATGGTACCGTGTCACATCATCACAAAAAGAAGAGATAATAATGAGAGATATTTTGAGAGACAGAGACCATAGTCACATAACTTTTATTATAGTATATTGTTATAATTATTCTATTTTATTCTTAATTATTGTTACTAATCTCTTACTATGCCCAATTTATAGACCAAACTTGATCATAGATATGTACTTATAGGAAAAAGCTGTTAAAATACGCTTTGGTTCTACCCACTATTTCGGTCATCACTGGGGGTCTTAGAACATGTCCTCCATGGAAAAGGGGGGAGACTCCTGTAATCCTTTTAATGTGCAGTTGAATTCACTTTGATGGCATTTTGTTGAGGATTTTTGCTTCAAGCTTCATCAGGGATATTGGTCAATAATTTTTCTTCCTGTGTCTTTGTCTGGTTTTGGTATCATAAAATGAAATTGGAAGAATCCCCCCACCCCACACCCCACCCTTTAGTTCTTTGAACGAGTTTGAGGAGAATTGGTGTTAATTCATCTTTAAATGTTTGGTAGGACTCTCTGGTGATGTTCTCGGGCCCTGGGCTTCGCTTTGTTGAAAGATTTTTTTTTATGACTTTTTCAATTTCCTTCTAGTTATTGGTCTATTGGGGTTTTTATTTTGTCGTGATTCGGTCTTGGAAGGTTGTATGATTCTGGGAACGGATCCATTTCCTCTAGGTTATCCACTTTGTTAGCATGTAATTGCTCATAGTAGTCTCACAGAATTCTTATCACTTCTGTGGCATCCACTATAAAATCCCCTCTTTCATTTCTAATTTTAGTTGTTTGGGTCTCTTATCTTTTTTTCCTAGTCTAGCTGAGGATTTGTCAATTTTGTTGATCTTTTAAAAAAAATGTATAGTTTCATTGATTTTTTTTTCTTTTTTTCTGTCCTCTGTTTTATTTATCTTTGCTCTAATCTTTATTAGGTCCTTTACTTCTATTAACTTTTGTTTCAGTTCTCCTTTTCCTTGTTCCTTGAGGTAGAAAGTTAGGTTGTTGTTTGAAATCCTTCTTCTCAATGCACATCTTTACTGCTATAAACTTCCCTCCCATATTGTGTTCTCTGCATCCCACAGTTTTAGGGTGTTTTGTCTTTATTTTCATTTGTTTATAGATATTTTCTAAATTCCCTTGTGATTTCCTCTTCGACACATTGGTTATTCAAGAGCGAGACATTGTATTTCAAGAGTGACCTTTTTTTTTTGAGAGAGAGAGAGAGGGAGAGAGCACACAAGTGCACATGGAGGAGGAGGGAGAGACCCTTAAGCAGGCTCCACGCCCAGGGCAGAACCCAACATGGTGCTCGATCTCACACCCCTGGGATGTTGACCTGAGCCGAAATTAAGAGTTGGATGCTTAGCCAGTTGACTGAGCCACCAGGCACCCCCTCAAGAGTGACTGTTTAAAGTAGCAAATTATTGTGGTGCCCCCTGGCTCATTCGGTAGAGCCTGCAACTCTTGATCTTGAAGTCGTAAGTTTGAGCCCCACATTGGGTGTGGGGACTACTCAAAAAAAAATTTCTTTTTAAAAAATAAATAAAGTAGCAAATTACTAATGGAAAATGAGAGATTCTTTTCCTTTATTCTGGATAAAATAGAATTTTATCATTTATACCTCTTATGTATTTGGAATTTAAATAAAATAAAAACTTTTTTCAGGGCAAAAAAAAAAAAGGAAAAATTGAAATACAAACACAATTTCTGGCTTTCAGTTCATTTCATGAGAGCTTGTGTCCAGCATTCTTGCTCCTTGATTTTGTAGAATTCTCTCTGGTCCAAAGTAACTTTGATGTAGTGTGATAATGCCCTTCACTTTATAGACTATGGATGGCTTTCTTAGACCTCGTAGGATTAATGCTAGATTAATGCGGCATAAATGCTAGAATTCCTGGCAAATTGTACTTTCAGTTCTAGTGTTTGAAACGTGCACTCAGAGTAGGGTAAGGCCGGGGAATAGGTTTCTGAAACTGACCAGATAAGTGAGGCGGGGCTCCGGAATCGGACGGACACTCTCCCCGGGTGTGAAGACACGGAGGCATCCGTGGGTGCTTTGGGCCCCCCTAAGTCAGTGAAGCTGGCAGAAATCATTCTTCAATAATAACAGAAGCATATAAAGTACCATGTTTTTAATATTGGTATCACTAGTCCTCAAAATGACTTGCAAGGTAGATATTAGTATTTCTATTTTATAAGAAGACTGAAGCTCAGAGAAACGAGGAAACGTCCCCAGGTCCCACAGGCACAGAGCTGGGAAGGGGCTCAGACCCAGGTTCACGTGCATCCAGAGCCCGTGCTCCTCCCACGACGCTAGGCTGCTTCCCCCAGATGTCCAGGTCAGCACTTACATCGGCTCATAAAAAGCACTTGATATAATTACCGTTTGGAAATGATTCCTCTTGTATGCCCCATGCTGTCTGTGTGCTGCTGTCAGGACAGCGATGTTCTGAGATGCCCCCATGGGTGCCGATGGGAGCAGCTGATGGGACCTTGTGGCAGCAGGTCTGAGAGATAGGACTGCTGGGTATTTAGGGGCTCAGGGGCTGGACTCCAAGGACAGAACTGGCCATCTGCTGTGAGCAGAGGCCTGGGTCCTCTGCCCCCTGTGTCAGCTTTATTCGCGAGAGCTCGTGGTTAGTGACTGCTCTCAGCAAGATTAGTTTAAGAGGAAAGGAAGGAAAGAAGAGAGGGAGGGAGGAAGCCTGGTTATTTGTAGCCATCACATTGTGTGCCTATATACGTGTTAACACTTAAACAATAACCTTCCTTCCAGAAATATTCTAAGGCCTCTGCAGACGCCCCTTTTACTTTACAGAGTAATCAGTTTGGTTCGTCTAATCAGCTGTTGTCAAGCAGCCAACCAGTAATACGTGGTTTTCTCAATTGAGGGTCCAAGACTCTTGGTTTTCAGGGTAGAACATGGTGATCCATTAATTTTGTTTTTCTGGCTTTTATGGGCATCCGTGGATGTGAGTTCCCATCCACTTGGCTGCTGGAAACCCAAACTGTAGCCTCTAATTATTCCTCTGTGGTCAAGTTCCTATAGATCTCTCATTAGGAGAGAATTCTGAAAAGAGCAAGAAGCACGCTGGGCATCCTGAATATTAAGAATAAAATAGCTTTCAGGACGTTTCAAATATATTTACAATCATGCAGGAATTTTTCTATAATCCGAGTTCCAAATTAACCAAGTCGGGGCATCTGCACTGTGAGGATGGGTATATGTTTGTTTTCTGTCCTCTGGGTTTTCTTCAGCCTGGTGCTTAAGAACAAAATCTCCTTTGGAAATTGTCCAGCACCCAGCGGTTGTGCTTTGTGTCGCCAATTAAGACTTCGATTGGGGGCTTGATTTGGAATCCTTGGGAAAAGCTTTGTTTCCATTAGTCAAAGGAAAAAAGACAGAAAATCCGGGGAAGACATTCTAGGTCATACCTAGCTCAGCGGGGATGCTAACGCGGACAATAAAGTAACATTTCCACTGGCTCAGAACAGAGACAATCACTCATTCTTTCTGCTCCTAAGTAGAGTTTTACAATAGCGGAGCTGTGAGAAAAGAGATCAAAAGAACAAAACTGGTACAAAACAGAGCATTATTTTAAAAACACGCTGTTCCAAGTGTAAAATAAGGGGATAAGCATCTATTGCTTCCACATAAACAGCTGACAGTGCTTTGGAAAAATGGTTACACCTGTTAGAAAGACCCATTTGTAAATGCTGGACATGCACGCAATCTCAAAAAGTAGGAAAGGAAATCTGATTTTCCGGGGGGAGTTTTAATTATTATTATTACTTCTGATATATTTCCTTATCAGTCAGATCCATTGAAACATAGATGTTAAACTCACATTTTGAGTCTGTTTCTGTAGCAAAATAGAGTCATTCTTCCATTGAACAGAGGAAGATGACTTGGCTCCTGTCCCTTGATCAGAAGTGACACAGTCACCCCCTGGGTTTAGGGATCTGGGTTCACATGGTAGAACAGAAATTTCTGAAGACCCGTCAGATTCTCCAAGACCACTAGCCTTCCTAGGACATGACGAAGAGAGGGAGATAAGAGCATTTTGTAATTACTGAAATGAGTGATCTCCTGCAAGAATTGGAACTTGCTGGGGTGCCTGGGTGGCTTGGTCGGTTAAATGTCTTCCTTCAGCTCAAGTCATGATCTCAGGGTCCTGGGATCGATGCCCCACGTCAAGCCCCACATCAGCCCTTCCTCCTCAGTGGGGGTCTATTTCTTCCCCTCACTCTCCCCCTGTGATCTCCCTCTCTCTCCCCCCACCCCAAAATATAATCTTAAAAAAAAAAAAAAAGGAATTGTAACTTGCAGGACAAATTCCAGATTGGTCCTTGTCCCATGTTGACTCACCAGTGCTCAGCCCAGCACCCCACATAGGGTCAGTGCCTCAGAAATATCTGTTGAGGGGTGCCTGGGTGGCCTGGATGGCTCAGTGGGTTAAAGCCTCTGCCTTCGGCTCAGGTCATAGTCCCAGGGTCCTGGGATCGAGCCCCGAGTCGGGCTCTCTGCTCAGCGGGGAGCCTGCTCCCTCCTCTCTCTCTGCCTGCCTCTCTGCCTACTTGTGATCTCTGCCTGTCAAGTAAATAAATAAAATCTTAAAAAAAAAAAATATCTGTTGAGTGGATAATTGTTCTAATCAAGGATCATCACCCCAGTGGGTGATGACAGACGACATCATCAGAAGACCTCTGGTGGTATGCAAGCGCTACCTGTCTGTTTTCTGTTTTTTCAGTTGTAAACGTTTGGGATCTTCTCACACAATTCTGGAAAGCCAATCCTTGATTCCAGATCACATAATGAGAGACACATATTGTAGCTTGTCGCTCAGAGTTACGGTCTAACCGTAGGAAAAAAGCACGCCGCCAGTCACGCTTGCAGAAACTTTCATTAAGTCTACAATTCAGTTTCAATAGGCAAAACCTTCAAATGGGTATGGAATAAAATATAAAGAACGATTTTATTTTCAGAACTTAGAAGGTTTTTGGTTTGGCAGTGGGTGTAGAGACCAGGAGCAAAAGGCAGAAAGGATGGGATCCATGCATTTTTATACCAAAAATATTTTACTTGCTTTAAGCGCTAAAAAATGTATTCCATTATGGTACAGTCTCTCACAAGCCAGACCTTCTACCACTTTCACAATGAAGAGAAATATTTTACCTTGCTGTCCAGAGGGAACGTAACTTCTTTGATTTTTCGCTGCTGGTTATCAAAGGAGGCTTCTCGCAGTGAGTGTGCGGCGTTACTCCTTCTGGCTGCCCTCGATCCTGTGAATGTCTCGTCTTCCAGCTTTATCTTCTGTCCTTCACTTGGAGTCCTGGTAAATCCTCTTTAATTCAGAAGAGCTCTTGGCTCTCAAAAGGAAATATCTTGTTTTTCCTCTGTATCCAACAATAGTATATATTTTTTAAAGTTTCACATTTTAATGCAAATATGCAGATGACTAATATCTGGGAAGAGCCGTGATGAATTACATCCCAGTCTGTACAGGCAGACGGAAATGTTCTCGTTTTGGTGTGTGCTGTGTGTTCTGTTATTTATTGAAGCTTCGCAAAATACTTTTCCACGCTTTCGTCATCACCCTCGGTGTCTTCCACTTTGTCCCCGTGGCTCTCGCATGTAGATGAACAGGTCTGTGGGTCTCCTGAACGTGTGCGGACCGAGTAGAAGGACTCAAAAGCAAGGGGCCCTTCGATTGATTGCACAGCGCGGGCGCGGGAGGTCCCATTACCACCGCAGCACAGCGGTCTTCAGGGTCTCCTGTTGGTCTAGCCTCAGATCCTGTAACCATGTTAATGATTGACGTTCGTTGGCTTTTCAGATGTCCAGCAGGTCCTCAGCCCCGTGTGCACGTATCTCCTGAACCACGCATGCGCAGTCCTGAGTAGGACGCCCCACAGAGAGAACGAGGAGTGAACAATCCCACTTGAGCTCCTGTGTCCCTCCATGTCCTCATCTGTAGAAGGGGATCATGCGACCTTTGCGGGAGACTCGATTAAGTCACATATGCCAGCCGCAAAGTTCTTAGTTTACATGGCCCATCCCTGCCACCTGCTAGTTCCTCATTCCCATCCCTGGTGTCCCCTGGTAGATCTGGCCGCTAGGCTCAGCATTATTAGAAAATCGGTTAATGTTTGCTGTAACTGATGAACATTCGTGGTTCTACCAGCTCTGGAAGCGTCTTCTATACTAGTCTTTAAGTTGCCATGAACTTGCCGTGAACTCCCCTAAGGACACCACGCGGGTGACGCTCAGGCTGCTGCTGCTGCTCCCCCGGGGGAACCTGTTGGGGACCAGGCAGCGTGCCTCCAAGGCCCGTGCTAGACGCTTGGCAGAGAAAGATCCCGCAAAGTTAAATCAGCTTGCTGTGTCTTGTCTCTGGAAGAAATTAAACTTTAAACACAAAGGTTTCTAGAATTTTTAAACCTCAGTCCCAAATTTCAGAAATGCAGCGCTCTCCTAAGATCTGTAATTTCCTTGTCCCCAAATTAAGCGTTCTAAAAATGCACAATTTTGACCTTAAGGCATCCCCGTTCAGATCGCAGTTGTAAGATTCTGGTGCTCCAGATCCAAAGCTTCCTTAGTTCCCGGAAAGTCTGTGTGGAAAGCACACCGATGTCATCACGATGACGGTCATGTGGTTTGTATTTGCTCACCCAGAGGGTTGCGATGCTTTTTCAAAAGCTGATATGCCACGCAGGTCTTAAAAACATGCAAAGAGGTCCTTCTCTGAGTGCTGAGCAATTCCAAAGGAAAAGGGACTGAAGCTGGCCTGAAGGAAGGGAGTGAGGACAGGCGAGTCAGAGTCGGTGGGGGTGGCTACTGAGAAACCCAGTGCATGGCTGTGCTGTGTCATTAGGAGAAAGGGGGGCTCATACCCTCCCCCCAGGAGTGTAGCCTTGGTCGTAAGTCCCTTGATTCCCATGTTCCCTGGTTGAAATGTGGTCTGATCTGCCACCCTCCCTGGGCCCGTCCTGTCAGCAGCCACCTGGCACTAATGTCTCATCCCATCTCCGCCGGCAGCCCCGGCTGTCTGCACCCTGCTTCCTCCTGCCTTCCGGCCTTCTCTCCTGGCTTCCTCCTCCTGCCTGTCCAGCCTTCTCCACCGGCCGGCTCACGTGCCCACTGGCCAGCCCTCTCCTCTCTTGCCGAGAGCAGATGTTAGAGCGCCTCGTGACGGGCTCTTTGTGATATGCCCATTTATTGATTCACTTATTTCGGTCTTTTTCACTGAATGAACATCAAACTTCTGTACCAGGCTCTCAAAGTATATCAGAAGGACCCATGAGCTAGGGTCCCGAGGAACGCGTGGCCTGGTGGTGAGTACCCGGACGTCACAGGGATGCCCGTAATTCACGTCTGTGCTCCAGGCTCTGCCCGTCCCACCTGCAGCCCGGGTCCTGGCTGATGTACCTTCGTGCCGCATGGTCTGCCCTTCTCCTAGCACATCTCTCCCCGACTGTGTGATGACGGCACATTCACGCCATTCATTTCATCTCTCCCAGAAATTCACTGTCTCCAGGAAGTCTTCCCAGACACCGCCCCCAGGCCCCCACCCGTCCGGCTCCCCCTGGCTACACTGCAGGGGCACTACCTCCAAACTGGGGCATCACACACAGGGTGGACCGTGTTTGTCATTACCGGGGGTGTCCTATTTCCATTTGTCCCACATGTGCTCTTAGACCAGAGCTCCTCCATATCGGCGCTGTGGACTTTGGGGGGCTGGGTGGCTCTTGTCTCAAGGTTGTCCTGGGAGTTGTGCGACCTTTGGCAGCATCCCTGGCCTGTCCACCTACTAAATGCCAGTAGAGCCCTCTCCCCCCAGCTGGGACCATTAAAGATGTCTCCAGACATTGCCAAATGCCCTCTGGGGGTGTCACCCCTACCTTAGACTGAACCCTGCTCCGGGGCAGGCTCCTTCTTGCAAAACTGCTGGAGTGCTCTCACCCGGGGCTGTGGGGGATTCCCTCGCAGTTTCTGCTGTGACATTGAACTGGGTACCAGTTGCCACTGTCCCAAAGGCAGCGAACGGAGGCATTGATTCCAAGTGATGTTCTGCAATTAGGAATATGGACAGACAGACACACACACGTAGAGACAGACATTCTATAGTTAGGATCAGAGTCGAGCTCTTAAATAGCCACGTGAAAGTACAATGTTCTGTGTAATATATTTTTATGCTTGGCAATAAAAAAAAAGTACCCCATTAAGAATCTCGTTGTCCTTTACCTCTCGCTGTAGCACCATCAAGAGGACCAGCTCCTCCGAGAGAGTATCTCCTGGCGGCCGGAAGGAAAGCCATGGGGATTCCAAAGGAAACCGAAACCGCACAGGATCCACGAGCAGCTCTTCCAGCAGCAAGAAGAACAGTGAGAGGTAAGGGGCTTCCTCTCTGGGCTCCTGCTGTCGGGGTGTTCTGTTACTTCTTCTCCCCAGAGATGAATCAGAAGATCCCCTAAAATGCACGTGAGTTTCGAGCTCTCCGTCGGGGGCAGGCCTTCTGAGAGCACTGCAGGCACTCGGCCACTGGCCTGTGGAGGCAGACCCTCATCCTAGCTCCCACCATCACTGTCCAGGTAGAGGACAAGATCTTGAAATCCCACCACCCTGATGCCGACAGAAAGAATTCCCGAGAATTTGCTCAGTACCAAATCCATGGACTGAGGGAAGCCATTCTGAATTTCCTTATGGGGCACCCTATACTTCTAGTACATTCTGCTGCCATTTTGAAATTAGTTTCACTGGGTTGTTTAACTTTGTCAACCGTATTTCCCAAGGCAGACTGGATGAAAAGTTGAAGTTTTATCATTTGTCAGAAACCATTTTTAATACAGAGCCGACACCAGGTATAGGACTGTTTCTTTCTGGTCTCACGAAACACGCTTACTTCTTTTTTTTTTTTTTTTTTTTTTGACAGACAGAGATCACGAGTGGGCAGAGAGGCAGGCAGAGAGAGACAGAGAGGGGGAAGCAGGCTTCCCACTGAGTAGAGAGCCTGATGTGGGGCTCGATCCCAGGACCCCGGGATCATGACCCGAGCCGAAGGCAGAGGCTTTAACCCACTGAGCCACCCAGGTGCCCCAGAAACACGCTTACTTCTAATTCTGAATTTTCCCTTTGAGGTTAATTTATCATGGATTATGATAAACACCTACACAACTACTAGTAGCCTTTTATTAGTGAAAGGGAATTGTTGCCGTTTTAATGGCCCATGTCAGGTGTACAAACATGTGGGGCCCAGGAGACCGGTGTCTCTGGGCACATACCTGACGCTGTACTTTATGCTCTTTTTAAACACCGTGCTGTAGTTCTACTCTCTCTCTGTGATCATGGCTGAGGAAGGGATTTCAGCTTCACAGGCTAAACATGGCTCCCCCCACCAAATGTTTATGTAAGAAGAAGGCTTAGTCATAAAGTGATTGACTCCAGCCCACAGGCTGTAAAAATTCCAAGTTTGTAAATCCACTCTGATTCAGTCCTGCAAGGAACCTTAAATCCTTTTTGAGTTTTATCCCTAAAAGGTACCTTTTGTGGAAAAGATGCAGGCACCTTCCCCAACTGTAGCAGGTTAGGGCCCCCCACCGTCAAATAACAGCCTCAGAGACTGACATGGGCTTCTGTCTTCTAATTTAGACTGTTAGTACTTCTTATCAGAAGATTATGTTAATTGGACCATAATATCTTAGAAATAAGGCCACGTGGCTACGTTGGCAATAGAGCGTAAATGGGCCTTGCCGCAGGCTTCTCTGAGTTTAGGGTAAGCTTGGAAGTTGGCCTGAAATGTCTAGATCTTGGCAGTTCTTAAAAACTTGGCTCCTTCTGTGCACATCTGATTTTTATTAAGAATTTCCAAAGAGAATCTGCCTTGTGCAAACTCCAGATCTGTTTTATCTTTCAAATCCTATGGCATTGATAAATGCACTGGGTAAATATTTCCATAAAAGATATTTGCAAAAGGTTTTGTTTGGTTTTGTTTTGTTTTTACTGCCACGGTAGGAAATTTTGATTTGGAAATGAGGGATGGGGAAAATCTTCTCATTTTCTAAAAATAACTCAAGCAACTAAACATATCCATTTAAAAATAAATCCTTTGTTTCGTTCGGACCCAGGAAAAGTTGAGGCCTGTGTGCCACTGAACGGGTTGAGTTGCACACACCTGAGAAGGAAAGTTCTTGCCTTCTCGTAGGGAATTGCTGGTGTGGCAGGTACCTTCAGGGGCCAGAGGGAATAATAGCCCAGTAACTGACACAGAAGAAGCAGCGCGGAGAAGGTCAAGTTGGTGATTCAGTCTCTGCCTGACTCCTTACTTCCTTCCTCCTCTCCCTTCCCCTGTGAGCAGCCCCCGTCCCGGGCTCTATTGGTCTGGCCCCAAACCAGAGCTGGAGTCTCCCGGACCAATGCCCGGTGGCCGGGACTTAAAGTGTTCAGAGAAAGCTGTAGGGACGTGGCCTGACATAACCCTCTTTAAACCACCATGGTCTTCAGTGCTCTAAGACGGTGTGCTCATCTCCTGATTGCTCCAATGTCTGTCTGTCCATGGTTCCAGGAGGCCGTCGTCCATTTTCAGAGCTGGTCTTATGCGGTTCCTGGGGACAGCAAGACAAAATGGAAAGGGCACAAACTCTAGAGTAAAAGAAAGGTCTGGGTTTGTAAACCAGGAACTTCTCCAAGCCTCAGCTTTCGCCCGGGGTGCCTGAGGGATCGCATACCCAATTGCCTCGAATCTTGTCAAACTGACTGGGAGGAGAACCCGCAGCCCAAGGCTTGGCACCTGGTCGCGGGCATCATGGTGGCAGCGGCTCTTAGAGCATGAGGCCCGAGCAGAGCGCAGGAGGACCGTTGACGAGGTTTCCGGAACCGGGAACTTTCTTTCCCTCGCTCGTGAGATAAGGGGGTTACGTGGGGGTGGAAGCAATTAGTCTTATTTCTGGTCCGACACACATTCACTGAGGTTCATGTGCGTGATGCAGTCCCAGGAACACAACCTGAGTTTGGGCAAGATCTAGAAGGGCTCAGGGGGGCAGGGGTGGGGAATCAGGGGGTGGTCAGAAAGTGTGACATGTCTGCACGGTTGTCCCTGTCGCACCAGAGGGAGCAGGGCTGCAGGAGAGCTGGCCGGGATGCAGGGAGGGCGAGTGAGCCCAGGGGTGACCCTGGACGGGCCCGGCTTTGTGCAGCAAGCGCACCGCGCACCCACGCCGGGGCCGTATCTTGGGAGAAGCAGACTCTTGGCTCCCGAGCGCACGTTGCCGCACACCATACGCAGAGCTGTACAAGCGCGTGTGGCCCTTGTACGAAAATTGGAAAAAGCCTCCTCTCGCTCCAGGAAGACAATCCCACGTCAGCACGTATAGTTGTTGATGAGAATTCCAGCAAATATGAACGACTCCATAGACCTCGTCCAAATCCTCATGTCAAACATAAAATCGTGTTTTTGAGGTCCTCAACGTTCACAGTTTCCGAGATAGACTAATTTACTTGAAAATAATGGCGTGTTTTACTTCCACAGAAACCATGTTCTTTTATGAATTTCAACGTTCCTGTGTCTCATTTCCTTTGGAAGTGGTCACTGGATTTGACGGTCGTTCTTGTGACCTTGTAGGCTTGTCTTCGAGTGTCTAACACCTTAAAATACTCTGCTTATAACAACAGCACGTAATCTTCGCACCAACAAGACTTACATAAAAACAAAAGCAATATATGGCAAGGTTGATGTTTACTCTATGGATTACTGATGATAAATGTTAGTGGTTACATAGTGATTTGTGTTGTAATGAAGTACGTATTAAATTTAAATAGGAAATCAACAGTAACATTCTGATGAACGACCTGTGCTATCTAACATAGCCTCTGTAGTAACCCAATAGGGATTTTTTTTTATTTAAAAAAAAAAGTGTTATTATCAGACAGAAGAACAACTACTACTTAGAATGCAGTTTTATGTAAAATGTTGCTTGACTGCTTGAGTGTTTCAGTTAGAAGACTGGTCCGTCCCCCGCTTTGTAATTCTGACTGGAGTGACATATATCAGCTTTGTAAACTAGATACTTTGTTTCCATCAAAAAGTTGTTGTAATGGGCTCATTTTGTTAGAACAAGAAATGTCTAAGCTGGAAACCTTGTCAGAACACACATTTATTAGTAAAACACACACACACACACACTCTTAAACTCCCCATCTTAAGAGTGAGCAAAAGTGGAAAGAAAAGAAAAAAAAAAACTTCAAAATAGCAAGGATGTGAAAATGCCCCCTTAGAGGCTGTTTTGTACTGAGCTACCTGAACGCCCGTACCAGCTGTTTTATCCAGACTGTAGGGTCCAGAACCCTGAGCTGGGGACTCCGAGCTCCATCCTTCCTCCAGCTCTAGTGTTCCATGAAATAGTCTTTTCAGTGACACCTCGAGGTCCTCAGGGCTAAAATTTGTTCTTTTACTTGAACATCACTGAGATTGTAATCTGAATCTTCACCCTCAGTCTGGCAGCAAGGGCCCTTGTCTGCTGGCGCCCCTTCTTCTCTTGGGCCCCAATATTCATGTGTCTCTAACACCAGCTCTCACTTGTCCCCAGCAAGAATTTTTTCTCTGAGATAATTGATGTATTACACAAGTAACGTGTGTTCCCCCATGATCAAACCCAGTCTGAATTAAAGAAATGCAAATCTAAGTAAGAAGATAGTGTATTTAGAAAAACCTTTCTTGTGTACGGGCACCTGGGTGGCTCAGTCAGTAAAGCATCTGACTCTTGATCTCAGCTCAGGTCATGATCTCAGGGTTGTGAGATCCAGCCCTGGGTCAGGCTCTGCACTCCACACAGAGTCTGCTTGTCCCTGTCCCTCTCCCTCTGGACCTCCCCCGACTCTCTCTCTCTCTCTCTCTCTCTCTCTCTCTCTCTCTTAAATAAATAAATAAAATCTTTATTTTTTAAATAAAATCTTTAAAAAAAGAAAAATCCTTATTGTATTATAAAACACAGATTTTTTTTAAAAAAGCTAAAACCCCCACACAAAGAAATATATAGCTTAATGAATTACACCTTCTAGCACTTAGCGAGTGGAGGGTTTTCCCCTTCTAAACTGCATGACGTATGTGTGTCTGGAGATTTGGTGGGGTCGATGGTTGGATACATTTGGAGGAACTCCAGCTGATCCTTCAAGACCCAGCGCAGGATGCCCCTTTCTCTGGGAAGCCTGCCCTGGCTCTTCGGTCTGAGTCAGTTGCCTTTCTGATTGCTTAGTGCCTGCTCATTTGCTTTATCTGGAACTTCCTCCCAGCTCATCCCATCCCCACGCAGGCCTCTTGCCCTCCCTGGAGCTTT
The DNA here is from genome assembly GCF_902655055.1 of Lutra lutra. Taxonomy (NCBI): domain Eukaryota; kingdom Metazoa; phylum Chordata; class Mammalia; order Carnivora; family Mustelidae; genus Lutra; species Lutra lutra. The sequence continues at coordinate 142,383,504 of NC_062284.1, forward strand.
GGGAAGGCAGAAGTTGCCCCTTATTATTCTTTGTATCACTAGCACCTCACACAGGGCCTGGCAGCCAGTTACTGCTCAATAAATATTTCTGGCACAAATGAAAGAATATATATTTAATTTTTTAAAAAACAGACCAAAAAAAAAAAAAAAGTCATTTAAGAAAATGTGTGAACAGCACCACCTACTGGTAGACAGGTTTGACACGGCCCTTCAGATTCCAAAATGTTTTGCACTGGAAATGAGGTGACTTGAGTTAAGCATCTTCCCTTTACGGAAAAAGGGGTTCACTCTCCAAGCTGTGGGGTCATTTATCTTTTAATAAATGTTAAAGTGATAAGTGCTAATATTCTGTATGTTGTTATCATTAGGAGGCTGGCAGGCAGAGGGCCTGGAAATATGTGCAGGTTCTTATCAATGAAATTCGGAAGAGGGAAGGGACATTAAGTAATCACCGTGTCCTGGGCGCTCTGTGACACACTTTATCTGATCTGGCCTATACCTGACAGTGGATTTAGTCCCATTTTGTAGGTGAAAGAAAGTAGGGCTTACAGAGGTAAATCTTCTTGCCTAACCTGAGTAAGGTGCAGCAGACTTCAAAATCTGGGCTCGTTCTGCCACATTAAGCTGGAAGTATTGGCTGGAAATGTCTATGAAACGGTCTTTGTTCCCAGTGAGGTCTCCAGTGACTTCTAAACTCTTCTAGATGGTTCCTAAATGACCCTCTTTCTAGCAGAAAGCCGCGTAAGGGCATTTATATGGAGAGTCATTTCTTACGCAGTAAAGTATTTTGATTTCCAGTGGAAATGTTATTTCAAGTGGGTCCTTTTCAGAAGGACTCATGGCGTGTGTGCCAAGAACAACAGTTTTCACAGGTGAATAAGTTTCAGAGAAATAACACGTTTGACTCTGGAATGGTGTCCTCCTTGATGGAGCCTGAGCAGTCATTTTCAAAAACAAGTGTCTCTCCTCAAACAGCATTGGACACGTGTTGGCTCTGCTCTCATCCTGGTCCCCCAAGGCACACACGGCACTCAGGTGTCAGACCTGTAGTGCACAGGACCTGGGCCCCTGAGCCCCCTTTCAGGCACGTGGAGCAAATTAGGTAACAGATCTGGAAGTGCCGAGCGCAGATCCCACCGCAGAAGAGGAGCATGGTGGATGCGGCTTGCATTGGAGTCCGAGCAAGTTCTCCACCAGACGCCCCTCCCTCTGCACACCCAGCCTTCCTTGGGGCAGGTGAGTATTAGCGGATGAACAGACAGACAACCACTAGGAAACCACCGCTGTGCCCAGAGTCCACAGTGGACGTTATCGGGGCGCTGGTAATGCGCGATGTGGACCCAGGTGGCTGTAGCTGCTGCGTGGGTGCGAGCTCACGGCTCCCAGCAGGAACTTTTCCTTTGCTCGGTAGCTTGGTTTCCTCCAGATCCAGCTGCTGGTCTGGCAAAGGCTCTCAGCTGCCTCGCCTCCTCCGTGAGTCCCCAGGTACTGCTTATAGTGTCTGAGAGTCCTTCCGATCGTCTCCTGAGCCAACTGCTCAAGGAAACACACAGCCAAACTCTTCCAGCAAATCTTCCTGCCAAAACAGAGCCGTAAAAGCCATACCCGACTGCAACACTGTTCATTTTGGAGGGATGGGCCACCGCCCAGTGCAGAGGAGCCAAGAAGCGAAGGTCTGCTCAGCAGAGGGGAAATCCTGTCTCTCCTCCGTGCTCAAGTCGCTCTAGGGGGAGCGGGGGCGGGGGGACACCTGCGTCAGCCTCCCCACGGGGGTACACTTATATTTCCCCACTTAGCTCACGCTAAGGAACAGGTCACAGGAGACCAGACACGCAACACTGAATGGGGGGTCTCGTCCTGCACCGAGCAAACTTGCAGCCCAGGCAACAGCATCAGGTTCCCAGGGTCCACTCTCAATCTGCCAACAGCGAGTTTTGGAAAGGACAGGTGTTCTGAATGGATTTTGACTGGAGGCCGTCGTGTCTTTAATCTTGGATCGCTGTCGTCATAGCCCCTTCTGGGGTTCGTCCCTCTGCTGCTAGTTGGAAAGGTTCACTGTCAGTCCGTCCATTTGTACCTACAAGACTTGCACACAGGAGTGGGACGCCCTCTCCCCTGGCACTCCGGCGCCGTTTAGGAAGGGATGCTGGTGCAGAGACGCTAATAAGGGGTTCGCAAGTAAAGAGTGTATATTCTATAACAATGTAGCTTTCTAGAATAATGAAACGCAGCAGTAGTATCCTTTCTAAATGTAATAGGCGCAAAATGTGATACACAGTTCAGAGCAAAATTTAAGAACTAGGAGCAGTGCTACCTGGGGCCTCTCTCTGTGACCCTCGATTGTTAACACTCACACTGCCGTTTCTAGTACATTTTACTTATTTATTTGAGAGAGAGGGCACGAGGGAGGGGCGAGAGCAGAGAGAGAGGAAGAAGCAGATTCCCTGCTGGGATCATGACCTGAGCCAGAGGCAGACGCTTCACCGGCTGAGCCACCCAGGCGCCCTCGTTTCTGGCGTTTTCACAGAGATCGTTGATTGTTCTTCTTATGCTACAAGCTCAGCCTCAAAAGTCTGCGGGCCTTCCTGTGTTTGGAATTCAAACTGTCCTGTGGATCTCTCTCTCTCTGAGAAGGACAGAGGTCATAATCACACTTTTCAGTCTCCAGGAAAGGTTCTGGATGGCTTATTCCTGTGTTCGTGGTTTTCGTGATCAAAGTCATAATGGAAAAACGGCCTTCATGTCTTCCGATTCCCTGTCATGATGTCCCTCTAACAGTCGGCTTGCTCTGCAGTCTTGTGGTTCAACGTTAACCCCGCGTGTCCTCCCCAGCCCAGGAAGCTAACAGTACGTGAAAGTCAGAGGTCAGCCTCGTGCTTCAACTCGGGCGATCCCAGGAGTGTCGCTCTGGCCCCGACAGGGAACCCAGGCCGGTGATCTGCAAAACCACGGCTATTTTAAACCCACCCTGGAGCTGAGGTCGCAGAGTACTCATGCTGAGCTAGAAATCCACACGGTGACAAGCCTGTCCTAGGAGAGACGGGCCCTCGGCTGTGCTCGTCTTGGGCAGAGCGACAGGAGGAGAGGAGCCTTCCTGGACGCACGCTGGAAGAAACAACTGGAAGCTCACGGGATAATTAAGCTGAGTGTGGACTGGCACCATCGTTTGGAAGTCTTGGGAGCCCCTGGCACCAGGGACACACACACACACACACACACACACACACACCTGCCTTTCTGTGGACTTGCAGTGAGCTCGGGACGGACCGGGAGCAGGTCAGGAGCGCAGGACACCCTCTCTGGGGCACGGGCACATCAGGCTGCTGTCGCCCAAGGGTGGAGCAGGGGAACCAGGAGAAATGCTGTCCCTGTGGGGCTCACGCACGTGCTGGGCAAGAGCCGGCCGCCCCTCCAGGAAAGACCAAGAGCCCATAGCCCTGGAGGCGTGGTGCATGGTGAAGTCTGCGGACCCCACAGGGGAGCCAAGGGAAGCCCCCCCACACGACCCGGCCTTACCAGGTGCCAGGCAGGGAACCCAGCAGTGAGACAAGCAGAGGTCCCTGCCCTCTGGAGGCACCTCCCTGCAGCAGCGGCCGGGGGTGGGGGGGGTAGGGGATGGGGGCAGGGGGCAGCTCCGGAGGGGGTTGAAGAGCAGAGTATCAGAGAGGCCCCTCTGGGAAGTGGCTCAAAGCCCAGACAATGCAGGGCCGTGGGACCTGAGTCCAGGAGGCAGGAAAGCCGGGAGAGAGGCTTGACACAGGAGCTGGGCTCCGGCGCGGGTGAGGGCCGCCGTGGACCGGGCAGCTCACTCAGCGACCAGGCGACAGGGGAGAGGCGGACAGAAAAAGAGAGTTGTCGGGAGAGGTGACAGTAGGGCCTTAGGGGCCGGTGGAAGACAGACTGTCACAGTAAGATTGTCCCATGCTTCCAGAGTAGTTTTCAGTGACCAAAGGTCAGCGTCATGCCGCGGATCCGACTATTTAAAACACATTTGAGCAGAGCGTTTCTAAAGCATCAATCCAGAGTCGCGTCCCCTCCGCCCGCCCCTATACGGCATAAAATTTTCTGGGAATAAAGGACATTGATAATAGCATTTATTATATTGTGGCGTTACAGCTAATTCTTTTTCTTTATAAAATTTCATTTGTTTATTCAAGAGGGTTGGGGGAGGAGCAGCGGGAGGGAGAGAATCTTGAGCTGACTCTGTGCTGAGCATGGAGCCCGACGTGGGGCTCGATCCCACGACCCCGAGATCCCGCCCTGAGCTGAAATCAAGTGTTGGTCGCCCAACTGACTGAGCCTCCCAGGCGCCCTCAGGTCACAGCTAATCCTTACTCGTGGTGTTTCTCAATGTATTTGAAAAAAATGGAGGAGAAAAGTAGTATTAGTGCTCTATCAGCTCAGGTACTTTTTTTTTTTTAAGATTTTTTATTTATTTATTTGCCAGACAGAGATCACAAGTAGGCAGAGAGATAGGCAGAGAGAGTGAGAGGGGAAGCAGGCTCCCTGCTGAGCAGAGAGCCCAATGCGGGACTCGATCCCAGGACCCTGAGATCATGACCTGAGCCCAAGGCAGAGGCTTTAATCCACCGAGCCACCCAGGCGCCCCAGCTCAGGTACTTTTTAAAAAAACATGGCACATACACATTGGTGTGCTTCCTCAGGCTCTCTCGGGGGTGGTCCTCTTTTTCTTCTTATAGCAGCCGCCCTGGTAGGAGCTGAGCTCTGAGGGTCCTTACGCAGAAGGCCCTGTGTCAGGAATTCACTGGTTTTAAATAAATTATTTAAATAATCTATCAAAAGAGCACAGGGAAGGAGAGCAAAGCTTTCCACGTGTAGATGCAGCCATTCCCGTCTTGGTGAAGCACCTTTTCTTCCTAGACCCTCACGTGCTCTCGTACAAAGCTCAGTCGTGGGGAGAAGGCTGGGATTATAGCCTCTCGCACCCGCTTTTAGACATGCTCCTATACCCGTGTTCCTTTTTGCTGTCGCGTGATTTTGTTTTTCTCCTTAACGACCGTCACCGGTGTGGCATCTGGGACCGGCCTCCCCGTGAGCGAGGCTCACCGTCCCCCCAAGCCTCCCTCTAAACCTATCTCTCTTTCGTCTCCACAGCAAACCCAAGGAGCCCGTCTTCAGCGCAGGTAAGTTGGATTTTGTCTTTGTGCGGGCCCCACACTCCCCTCAGGACTCGAGGGACGGATAAGTAGCTTGTCACCTGCTCTGTCCGCGTGGCGGGGCTCACGGGCTGAGTGCCAGCAGCCGGCACCCGGGCGGCGGGGCTCAGGCCGCAGAGACCGGCCATACAACGGTCATAAAGACTGGACCCTCTATTCACCCCCTTAAACCCGATTTAAGTTGCGCCAATAAGGAGGAAGAGCAAAATGCCACCAATAAAGCAGAGGCAGAATTTCTGGAGGAAAACACTGTGTTGCCTTGATAGTCCTCCCTGACCCTCGGGGCTTCCAGCTCAACACCTGCCTCTCTCCAAAAGGGAAGCTTTCTGATGCATTATGTTATAACTTTGTCTAAAAGTAGCTTTTTTCCCTCTCTTTCTGCCTTTGATTTCCTAAACTGCAAACTAATAGTTCATATGGACCCTTCCATTTACCTTTTTTTTTTTTTACACATTTTGTAATAAGGTAGATGCTATTTTTAGGATCATAACCTGATTGAAACGCGCATTTAAAATGCAAAACCATTGACAAGTACGGTATCAGTTGAGTAAAATCATTTCGTTTTAACTTTTCCAGTTTTTTCCCCTTCAGTTCAGAATCAAAACCTCTACAAAAGTCAGTGTCTGTGTTTGTCGGCATGTGCTTGAGTATTCATTTCATTTTCAGGAGGCATGAGATCACGCCCTGAAAACGTAGTTGCCCCAAGCCAGGTGTTGAGCGCGCTGGTCTGCACCCCTGCACTGAAGGCAGGCTCTCCTGCCGGGGGTGGGGCAGCGGCTCCGACTGAGAGCCAGCTGCTCCCCAGCGAGGCTGCTCCCCAGCGGGGCTGCTCCCCAGCGGGGCTGCTCCCCAGCGAGGCTGCTCCCCAGCGGGGCTGCTCCCCAGCAAGGCTGCTCCCCAGCGGGGCTGCTCCCCAGCGGGGCTGCTCCCCAGCGAGGCTGCTCCCTAGCGGGGCTGCTCCCCAGCGGGGCTGCTCCCCAGCGAGCGGGCTGCTCCCCAGCGAGGCTGCTCCCCAGCGGGGCTGCTCCCCAGCGAGGCTGCTCCCCAGCGGGCTGCTCCCCAGCGGGGCTGCTCCCCAGCGGGCTGCTCCCCAGCGAGCGGGCTGCTCCCCAGCGGGGCTGCTCCCCAGCGGGCTGCTCCCCAGCGAGCGGGCTGCTCCCCAGCGGGGCTGCTCCCCAGCGGGCGGGCGGGCCGGTCCCTCCGCAGTTCTTGCTGTCTCTTTATCTAGCGCTTCTGTCCCTGTCTCCGAAATCACAAGGGAAACGCCGGGTGACACACTGCAAAGGTAGGCGGCATTTCTGAAACCTCCTAGCTCTCTGAGCAGAGCTGCTACCCAGGCTGCAGAAACTTCTTCCGTGCAGGCAAGCAGATATTCTCCTGGTATGAAAACGTTTTGGGCACATGAGCCACTCCGACTTATTTTCAGTTAAAAGCTTCCCCGTGCATTGACTTGGATGGGTTTTAATAAGCAGCTTTTACATTTGATCTGGCTTGATTATTGGCTGGTTGCAGGCACTTTGAAAACGCCAGACAAAACTTAAGAGAGCTATAGGGCAGTCCTGAATGCCCCACTGCTTGACCTGGTGTCTTGTACCACTGCTGGCCTTCCCCCTCCGCGCCTTCTGGTTGGCCGCTGTGAGCTATTGTCCTAACATGCCTAGAAAATACTTTTGCTTTCCCTTGCTGCTTTTTGATTTGAATTTTTTTTTTTTAAGATTTATTTATCTGGGGAGAGAGGGGCAGAGGGAGACAATCTCCAGCAGACCCCATGCTGAGCACAGAGCCCAATGCAGGGCTCGATCCCACGACCCTGAGATCACGACCTAAGCGGAAACCAGGAGTCGGACGCTCAACCGACTGTGCCTCCCAGGCACCCCTGCGTTTTGACTTTAGATGTAGAACGTCTGAACTACCAGCACAGAACAGCACCAAGGCAAAACCCCGGGGCTTTTTCCCCCGGTCAGTGACTATAATTGTGCTAAGCAGGCGTTGTGATGACTTCGCCAGTGCACAGCTGTAACAGACCCAGTATCTCGCGCGCACGGATTGTGGCAGCTGCGGAGGGCTCCGCCGAGCCGCAGAAATGGCACAACAGCCTCTTTATTACCCATCCACGCGCTCTGCCTGCTCTCGTACAAGGAGAGCGGATGTGACCGCGTGTCTTCTAGCTCCGAGCTCACACGTCCCTGCTTTCTTTTCCCTCCTGTCGTCCACCGGGGGCTCCTGGGTCCTGCAGGTGTGGCAGCCACACAGCCCCATGAGCTCAGACTTGGGTGAGGGATTAAGGAAGGGAAGAGGTTTCGGCAAGGGCAGAGGCCCAGAGCAGAGTGCAAGAGACACATCTGGCCAGACAGGAGGATATGGGCCGGTGCTGCGGCCACAGAGATCACACGAGAGGGCAGGCAGGGCGCTAGACGCCAGCAGGTGACACAGCGGGCGAAGGACTTTGCATGGAGGAAGGACTTGCTGAAATCCACTCTGGGCATTGATGGTTTGGCAGCAGAATGTAAAATGCCCCAGGGGAGGAGTAAGAGAGCCTGGGGTGCCAGACCTGGGAAAGGCCAGCCCCAAGGGATCTGGGGAGGACAGCCTGGTGGCAGTGTCCTCACAGGAAGGTCCACGGACCTGAGCGGCTGGCGTGGCATCTGCAGGATGAGCACGTGGGATTCTTAGTCACAAGTCAGACTGTCTGTGCAGAGTGAGCGAGCATCCCACGCGTGCATGTGAGCCCAGAAGTGCACGCACACAGGGAACATGCAACCGGGACGGCCCCTTAACCTGCAGGCCATATCGCATGTGGCATTGTTTGAAGCTCCTTGGGGACAAGACTTACAAAACTAACCTGTAAATGCCGTGCTTCTGGCGGTGTAACCCCTCCGTGACCTCACCTGTTTCCTCTCCACGGGTGTTTGTCTCTGTTGAGTTCTGTGCTGCCACACCGGTTCCAACTCCCCGATTTAACAGCCACAGGGGCCCGGGCATTTGGTCTGCTGTGAGTTTTAACAGAATTCACCAGGAGCTCACAGACATTCTCTCTGGTCTCACCATCTCCCGGGTGCCAGCAGAAACCCCCAGCTGATTTCTTTGTAAAACCACACTTGCCCCATGCTGATGTGCCTCTGGGTGTTCCTCTTGCCCCGTTATTTCTTGAAATGCCACAAGTGATGTTATCATAAAAATGTTTGTTCTAGAAGGTTCTATTTCATGATGCCTCTCTCTAATGGGTCTTTTGTTCTTTTATTTTCTTTCTAGTTTTTCCTTGAGCATTTTCCTTCTTGCGTGTACCCTAGCATGTACTTCTGCCGATTTTGTGTTCTTTACACTCGAAAAGGCTGTCCACTGTAAAAGACACATAAAGATACATTACATTGCACTATATTGCATTACATTGCACTATACCAAACCAATTTAAAATTTAAGGAAATCTTATGAATTTTGATACTAAAATTGTACATACATTGAAATCAATAAAAAATTTTAGTAGATTTCTTGTGTTAGTTGTAATTTTTTGAGGTGGCATTTTCCCCCCTCCTGATGATAAAGAAAATGCGAGCTACCAAGTCTCATGTGGAAAAATAATGGAATCTTAGTTTTTCCTACCTTTTATGGTTTCTCATGTATTTCGTGTACTTAGGCAGCCTGTCAAACATAAACAGGGCAAAAACTTTTGTTTTAAACTCTTCAGCGTTGTGTTTTGGTTCCACATTAATTAGAAATCGCACAAAGGGTAAAGTTTTTGCTTTTACACTAAAAGGCTAAAGAAAAGATAACATTTGTTTTCAGAGGCACTGGGCACTGAGGTGTCTTACTGATCTCTATGTTCTTTTTGTAGAAGAAGGATACGTAAAAATGTTTCTTCGGGGACGCCCCGTTACCATGTACATGCCCAAAGACCAAGTGGACTCCTATAATTTGGAAGCAAAAGTAGAGCTACCGACCAAGAGACTGAAGCTGGAATGGGTGTATCCTTTATTTACTGACCGGACCTGGCACGAGGTTTAACTTGATTCATGCCCGGAGCTTAAAATTTAACTTAAAATTAAGTGATGTAACTTAAGTTCTCTTAAGCATGTATTTATTTACTTGGGTCGGGGGGAAGGGCAGAGGAAAAGAGAGAGAATCCCAAGCTGCCTCTGCACTGAGCACGGACCCCCGTGTGGGGCTCGATCTCACAACCCTGAGATCATGACCTGAGCTAAAATCAGAGAGTCGGAGGCTTAACCGACTGAGCCACCCGCATGCCCCACATTATCTTTAAGTTTTAAGAAAACCAAAGTATTCTATTCTCACTTTTTAAAAAATTAATTGAACAAAAAGGCCTGTATGTGAACACCCAGTCTGGTGTTCGAGCAGAAGAGGGGCTCTGGGAGGGCTCCTGATTGTGGGGGACACTCTCTTACAAGTCCCAAAGGAAAGGTCGTAGTCCTGGCTCAAATACGTCCACCTTACTTTCCCGAAGAGAAAATAGTTAAATGCTGGATGGGGTTTGTTTGTTTTTGTTTTGTTTTGTTTTTTTAGAGAGTCATAAGAAAATGCATCACTTTCTGGCCTGAATCTTAATCTTTCCAGCAGAATAAATGTAGTTGAAAACTAATAGAAAAGCAGTCTTACTGATAATAATCATAAACGGGCAGAGTTTAGGATTCTAATGAAATTGAAAGAACGGATTATTTTTAATAGTAGCTGTCATAGGCTCGGCCAGCTCTGCAGCGCAGGCGGAAAAGCCAGAGCTCTGCCTGCTTACCTGGACACACAGGACATGCAGGAGGACACCAGACTTATACACTTAGGAAAATGAGACTATCAGAGATTGGACTACACTGTGTGGCAGGAAGTCCTTACACCCAGACAAAGAGTGATAGACACCCTGGAGGGAAGGACAGACATTCCCCCTCAAACCAGCAGGGGGCTTGGCCAGCCTTGGGAGACTAAGGAATAACCAGGAACACCCCGGTACTGAATGTAGGGGGTCCAGTGCGGGCATAAAGAAAGTTGACATTAGCATAGCTAGAATGCTGCTTTAAGAGAAAGAAAAGTCCTCCCCTGCCCAAAATCTAAGCCACAGAAATCCAAGTCTGCCCTAGGACTAACCTTGAGATAAAGCTGCTGGAGCCTTCATCCTATGAGATTTGGAAACATGAATGAGCTCCGAGGAGAAAAAGCCTAAAACACAAAGAAATAGAGCCTATGACAAAGGGTGAATGAAGTGTCGGGGTTTTTTTAATTTTTTGCTCTATTTTTCCTTATTTAATTCTATTTTATTTTATTTTACTTTATTTGTTTAACTTCAGAGCAAACCCTCCAGTCCATGCAGATTTTAAGACAAAGATCATTCTTCGCCCTCATACAAATTTTCGTTGAGTACCAGTTGGATGCCAAGCCCCGGATATAAATTCTAGGAAGTTGGTTTAAATAGATGGTGGTGTCATTTCAGTTGGAAAAATTGCTATTTGAAATGACGGTATCATATTCTTTGGGGGCATATTTTTTACATTTTCAAACTCAGGTCTCCTAAGCATTTATGGACATCTCTTTTGACGCGTGAGATCACAGCGATTCCGTTCTTTAAGTCGATACTGGTTTACATGTTCGGTTCCATCATGGCTGGAAAGCACCATTCAAAACACATTTTTTTCAGCCGACTCTCTATTCATATTTTCAAGTTGTAAAACAGTGGAATTTACTTCAGATAAATGGGACTTTGGTTAGATTCATTCTTCACATCTAAGTTCAAGTGATGTTTTGCTCCCAAAATAGTTTTCGGGGTTCGAAAGTGTACATGCCAAAATCTTCACAGAGGTCGTTATCTCCAAGGAGGTAGGGGTGGTTGTGGCAAGGTAGAGTGTGGTTTTTTACCCTTTACATACATATGTGGGAGTGTTGTTTGCACCTTTTACTAGTACTTTTATAACATAAGAAAAAAAATTGAAAAGATTTAGCTCCTTGATGACAATAACAAGTTTGACTCAATAACTAAGGTCTACAAGTCAGTTACCAGTATCTTAAAATTTACTTTTGAATACTTGATAAAGAAAGTCAGAACGCAGAGGTTTTTTGGGGAACAGTCCTTCTGAGCTCACAGGGCTTGGTAGTTGAGACAACGCAGTCACCCCGCATCCTCAGATCTATTTTGTTCCAACCAAGCTGCAAATGCCACAGCCCGTCGTAGGGATTCGATTCATTCGCTAGCTGGGATTCTAGAAGCAGAGCGAGGCCTCTGGTGAAGCCGCGGCGTCGTGGTGATGTCAGTCCCCAGGCTGGCCGAGGGAGGGATGGGATAGGCCTTGGGAGATGGTGGCCCGCTGGCCCTGCCTTCTCTCCTGTCCTTACAGTTGAGCCCTCCCCTGTGACAGCCGACACCCAAGCAGGAAGGAGAATGAATACAGTTTAGACCTCCAGACACGGAGGTAGAGCTGAGCAGGTGGTCTGACAACTAGGGGAAAGAGAGAACAAATTCTGGAGCAAAACATTCCAGCGTTTGTGTTAAACAGTGTCAAAGTACAGTACCCAGGTGATTTCACTTCTAGAGTCAAGCTGGTTATGGGGGCAGGCCTTTCAGGAAACCAGCTTGGCAAAATTGATTTTTTTTTTTTAAGATTTTATTTATTTATTTGACAGAGGTCACAAGTAGGCAGAGAGATAGGCAGAGAGAGAGGAGGAAGCAGGCTCCCTGCTGAGCAGAGAGCCCGATGTGGGACTCGATCCCAGGACCCTGAGATCATGACCTGAGCTGAAGGCAGAGGCTTAACCCACTGAGCCACCCAGGAGTCCCTGATTTTATTTTTAAGTAATCTCTACACCCAACGTAGGGCTTGAACTCACAGCCCCAAAACTGAGAGCCCCACAGTCCGACCTCGGCAACACTTAAAGGCAGACTAATTGTGAAGAAGCCAGGCATCCTCGGATAATCCAAACAGTTCAACAAAGAATTCTGGCCCTGGCTGTGGCTCCCACGGTCTAGGATTGATTGACTCAGTTCAAAATAGTTCACTTTCTGACGACTTCACCAATAGCCCCTCTAGGGACCTTTAGTAAATAAAATAACAAGTGACATTTTTGATTCAGCTGAAAAATTCAGCTTTCAAGATGAACATAATTTCTAAAAACAAAGCCCCATCTTTTAGAAAGACCTATTCACCTCAATTCAAGGACAATTTCCCAACCCTACGCCTGCCCATTGAGAGTCCCATGTATCTGGCACCGAGTTTTTACGATTTCATGTTACTGAACCAAGAGAAATAGATGGGAAGGGTCTTACGGAATTGTGTTGTCTGTCCCCGGTGAATATAGCTGACACGTTGTCAGCTCTCAAAGGAAATCGAGTTTCTCTTGACACATACCAAGCTATGGGTACCGGGGCCGCGACTGTCGAAACAACCTGTACCTGCTCCCAACGGGGGAGACAGTGTACTTCATCGCCTCCGTGGTGGTGCTGTACAACGTGGAGGAGCAGCTGCAAAGACACTACACCGGCCACAACGACGATGTGAAGTGGTGGGTCCTTACCCCGTGCAGCAGGCGCCACAGCAGAGACACTGGGGCTGAGATAGAAGTAAAGAGACCATCAGAGAAGAGCTCTCCCTTAGGGTCGCACTGTCATAGCTAGAGGTCGGCTAGTTAGCTGGCTGTCTAGGACACCAGAGACTAGTTTCGTTTCTATCCATGTAACACGTAATCACAACCAACTGCGTCACCCAAACTTCCCACATACCCCTGTTTGGAGGCCTCCTTAGCAAAGATGCTAATGGCTTCTGACTGGAGTTCTTATTTTTTAATAAAAATGTTCACACTTATGCCTGGGTTTGCTATAATTCATTCACTTTTTATTCACTCATAATTCACCTATAGCTTTTGATAGGGCTTTTATGTATCTCGGAAGGACGGGTGGTTGAATGGGCGACTTTCCCTATTTCTATCCGTCCTATAGCCCTGGTCAAGTATAAAAATCCTGTTGGAAAAAGATGATGTTTCTGCTGCTTAACATACTTGATAAAGGTGGTCGTAGGAGACTTGGTATTTCCCAAGCAAAGGATGCTTTCTCCTTGAGTTTGGAAATTCTCGAAAAAGGGTAGAACGAAACAGGCACTAACTGGCCAAGGGTGTTGGTGTGCTCAGGGAGCTTGTCCTGAGTCCGTGAGAAGTTAGGCACCATGTCGGTCTCATATTTAAATTTTTGACTAGATCATATTTGGCCAAGAGAAAAGTAAGGCTTATCTTTAAAGAGTGGCTGTTCTATAAATACTTTTTTTTTTTTTCAGCCTAGCAGTTCACCCTGACAGGATCACCATCGCAACGGGACAAGTTGCAGGCACATCTAAGGATGGAAAGGTGAGTTGCGTTATCTTTTCACATTTCTATAATGAACGGTTAACTGGATATCCTCTTCTGGAAGCATTTCACTGATGAATTAAGTCCACCTAGATATAAAGTATCTAATTCAAATTTTTTGTTGCAAAAAATTTTTTTATTTTTTATTTTTTCATTTCTTTGAGAGAAAGAACACGAGCAGGGGCAGGGACAGAGGGAGAAGCACACTCCCGCTGAGCAGGGAGCCCGATGTGGGGCTCGATCCTGGATCCTGGGATCATGACTTGAGCTGAAGGCAGAGGCTTAACCGACTGAGCCCCCCAGGCATCCCAAGCAAACTTTAGACCCTCGGCCTGAGTAGCCTGTACTCCTGGTGTCACCCTGGGGCCCTCAAAGGCTGCAGGAGAATTTGGGCACAATTTTGTAAGCACCTCGGCAAGACTTTAACTTGAATTGTAAGGAATCAGAGTAGGAACTAGTGGATTCTAACAAACCGAAAATAACGTGAAACTGCCTTCCACTTGGTTCTTGAACACAGTCTGTGGTCCTTGCCATGTCTTACCCAAAACTCCTGGTAGTTTCTTTGCTATCTACTTTGCACAGCTTATTCTGTACCGTACATGAAACGAACCTCATTACACGGAGCATGTCCATTTTTTAAAAATTTAATTTAATTTAATTTAATTTATTTATTTATTTATTTGACAGACAGAGATCACAAGTAGGCAGAGAGGCAGGCAGAGAGAGAGAGGAGGAAGCAGGCTCCCCGCTGAGCAGAGAGCCTGATGCGGGGCTCGATCCCAGGACCCTGAGATCATGACCTGAGCCGAAGGCAGAGGCTTTAACCCACTGAGCCACCCAGGTGCCCCACGCATGTCCATTTTTAGCAGCATATTTTCTTCCTGAAACATCAATGCTGCCATTTTTTAGAAAACACCTTAATAACATCAAATTTTAAATATTAATTTTGTGTTCTTTCCCATTAAAATTCTATACTTAAAAAGAAATAACAGGAACAATGGAAATCAGTTTATAATGATGTACATACACATAAATGGAATAGGGTCTTCATCTTTTTTTTTTTTAAGGTTTTATTTATTTATTTGACAGACAGAGATCACAAGTAGGCAGAGAGGCAGGCAGAGAGAGGAGGAAACAGGCTCCCCCCTGAGCAGAGAGCCTGATGTGGGGCTCAATCCCAGGACCCTGGGATCATGACCTGAGCCGAAGGCAGAGACTTAACCCACTAAGCCACCCATGGGCCCATATCTTTTTTTTTTTTTAATGATAAGTGGCTTTCAGGTCTGAAATTAGTAGCAAACCTTGTATTCCTCCCTCTAGTGGATTGAAAGGGTATTTCCGTCTCTGGCATTGAATCCAATCAGAATTTCGAGCCGGGGAAGATGGAATGGCTCTCCGAGCCAGGCCTTCAGTTCAGGCGCACAGAGACACAGAGAGGTCATCTGACCATCACAGACACACAGCTACTCAGAGCAAGTCCAGGCCAGGGGTCACCCCACTCTGTCCACCTGGTGTAATGCTACTCCTTCTCCCAATCCGCCTGCTGATGGCTCTAGGACACTTTCTTCTCTTGAAGGAGAGAAGAATTAGAACCATTCACCTTGGAACACAACTGAGAGGGCTTTGAACTAACGGTAATGATTCTAAATTTCATCTGTGCATAATCAATTGCCCGTTTTGCTCCTGCGAGGCCCAAGAGTGTTAAACTCTCGGTACTAATTGTTGGGGACCGACTTGCTGGATTTAGGTGTATTTACACTTAATGACAATAGAGACCTCACAGGAATAGCCCTTGGGTGAGATCCCGCTTTCCTTGTCATTCTTCATTTTTAAAATTTGGGCTCATCTGGGTGCCCAAGGGGGACTGTCCCTGCAGTACAGTCAGGAAGAATGGGCTGTTCAAAACGTAAAACCCGCTGGCCCTGCCCCGACGTTCAGCTGGTCTCAGGGGTCACGATGTCCGGCAGCCACTGGCCACGTTTCGTTGATGCTCACAGGCAGAGACTTCAAATGCAGGAAAAGACCTTTCGTTTTGACAGAACTGAAGTAGTCTTGTAGCTTCAAGGTGAAGACAGATGTGCACGCCCCGCGCAGCCAGCGACTCTCTCTCCGCATTTCCTTCTAAACAGCAACTGCCCCCACACGTGCGCATCTGGGACTCGGTGACGCTGAACACGCTGCATGTCATCGGAGTCGGGTTTTTCGACCGAGCCGTCACCTGTATCGCGTTCTCAAAATCTGTAAGTGCGAGCCCCGCGGGCACGGGCACCCTTGTCCGTAGGGAGGAGAGCAGCCGCTCAAGGTTGAAGAGGGAGGAAGTTGACACACTCGCTGGCTGCCAGGTGTGTGTGTCGGTTTGCAGGCCAACACCATCCTGCACCTCAGGTCCCCTCTTCAAAGGTCACACGTGTCCCCTCGGGGTCACACACCTGACAGGAAGAGGCCCCACAGTGCTGCCTTTGTGTTCCTTGGGGCGGTTTTGCCCACGCTGACCTTGAATTTCACCTGCTCCTTGACAGGTGGCCCTAGTGTCTCTGCCGTCCCCACGCCAGCTACCTGTCCATTAGCAGGAGCCAAAGGGGCCTCGTGGTCTCCAGATCTTCCTCAGGATGTGCCCATTCAACAGATCCACCCTGGAAAAAACTGTTCCAGAGAAACAGTCACTCACGCGTGCACGTGTTCCCATCAGAACAGCACGTGCCGCGGCCCCAGGGCCTTTGCTCCCACACAGCCTCCTGGTCACCCTGCCCATTAGTCACAGACGTGTGCTGTGTGTGCGGTGGACACCGGCTCCTCCAGGAGGGGGCCCTGCAGCCCCTTTGGACTTTTCCTAATAGAACCAACCGGGCAGGACCATCCCTGACCGCTCTCCGCTGCTCACATCCCTTCCTCGCCCACGTTCACCCACTGTTCCGCGGTGACCGGAAAGCAGGTCTCACAACGGTGCATACGTATTCTTTAGCCCAAGTGCACACTATTAAAAGGAAAATTAATGTTCACTGTTAGTCACTTGTAACGTGTTATATTCTCAAATGTAGCCTTCCTGGGAACACCTTTTGTTTTCCAGAACGGAGGGAGCAGTCTGTGCACTGTGGACGACTCCAACGACCACGTGCTGTCCGTGTGGGACTGGCAGAAGGAGGAGCGGCTGGCCGACGTGAAGGTCTCTCTCCAAGCCCCCTGCCGGGCTCCACTGTAATTTCCCCGAGTGGAGCCTTCTGCTCCTGCTGGCTCCCAGGCCCAGGTCCCACTTCTTGGTGGGCCACAGGCTCCCCATTCCCGGGCTGGGCCTCGGACCTGACACCAGCCCCCAGGAATCCCAAGCCCACCCCTTTCCCCTCCCAGGGTGCGGTCCCAAGTCCTGGCAGGGTCTCCTCCCCCTTCATGACACCCGTAAGGTTTCCTTCTTCCTCATGTCACAGCCCCTCCCCTTCGGAGCCACTCCCATGTTCCTGTTCACTGCTGCCTCATTTTATTCCAAAAATGTGTGGTCGTGCTGTCGCGGGGGGCGCTGCAGGTGTGGTGGTACGGGAGGTGACCCCCTTGTGCCACAGGGCGGGGACAGAGGAGTGGGGACAGGTCAGGAGCAGCGAGGGCTGAGGGAGAGGCCAGCGTGGCCAACACGGGTCTTGGCCAAAGCTGAGTGGCCTCTGCGAAGGCGAGCGCCCCTGCGGGACCCCAGCCCCTCCCAGCAGGGGTGCGCTGGGCTTCTCTTTACCACCTCCGGTCCATCTTGTGCGATAGGTCCCCCAGCTTTCCTTACGCTCTCTTGTATTTTCCTCCTGTGGAAATCATAAATGGATCCCAGTCATTAACAGACCTGGCTTCAGAGTCCCCATCCTGTCCTCCATTAGCTTTAGACCACTTTACTTCCCGGCCATCAGGACCACCATCCATTGCCTTATCTTTCTGCCTTGAGTGTCTGGGATGCTGGGTCCGTATTCTAATTTGGCATGTTTCCTAACACCAGCTTACTAACATTCTGGTCGAGTATTTAAGTTCTTGCTAGGTTGCTGGGTTGGAAGTGGTCAGAGGCAAATTATCACCTAGGTTTAAGGCTTGTGACTGAATTTCGAGCAGAAGTAGCAATCAGGGTCAGATTCATGCAGCCGAAGTGCAGGTGCTGCGAACCCAGTGAACAGGTCAGGGGCAGTGCAGTGACTCCCAAGAGCCAGATCCCCAGCCCTGGAGCCCCGGCCTGGTCACCAAACCACCGGCAGAGTCCTGGGAATTACGAGGAGGGAATCCCAGAGCAAATGGGACAGCCAAAGTCAGCCAGGAGTGATGGAGCTGGATAAAATCCAGACTCCTGGGTCCCTCCCAAAATTCCCATCCCCAGGTGGAGCTGAGGCTTGACACCACGTTGTAACACACGTCAGGCGATTCTGTTTTCAGCCTCAGCTGGGAATCTGTGACGGGAGATGAGAGCAAATTCTTGGGTTCTTAAGTTTCCACCCGGCCCTTCAGCAAAGACATGCTTCGTGCCTGCTCCTGCCGGGCTGCCCCTCCCCTGTAGAGAGAGAGGAGCTGAGGTCCCTGTCCTTGGGGCTACGGCCCAGCGGGGGAGACAGACAGACAAGGAGAGGTTAGGACACCCAGCAAACATACGCTGAGTGTTTATGGAAGGTGAGCTCAGTGGGGAGAAAAATCAAGAGGCTTTAGGGCTCGGCCCGGACACGCTGTCTGCGGCTCAGCTGTCACTTATTTTCTGACTTGTCCAGAGATTTGAGACATTTGATTCTCCTGTTTTGCTCAAAGTGTTCTAACGAAGCCGTGTTTGCTGCGGATTTCCACCCCACGGACACTAACATAATAGTTACCTGTGGAAAATCACATCTCTACTTTTGGACATTAGAAGGAAACTCCCTTATTAAGAAGCAAGGATTATTCGAGGTAATGTTACATTCCATTTGTTTGAGTCTTCACTGAGCGGTGCATGTGGTCAGGGCTTCTCTGGGAGCAGTGAGGCGTACCGCAGTCTCCAGAATTTGCTGTGATTGGCAAATCAGGACATCTATCTGGGGGTGTAGCGATGAAGATTATTCCCGGGGACCCCTCACAGAACTGAGGGCCCCTTGTGTCTCTGTGGGTATCCTTGGTGATGCCAGGAAGGAAAGATGAACCAACAAGGGGAGAAGCGCAGGGACAGTCGCTCGGGGGGCCGGGTGCTGCCCCCCCACTATGCATGGTCCTTGCAAAGAACAACCAAGAAGGTCCTGGGGCTTGTGAGTAACAGGGACAGCGCCTCCTTCCCGGCAGGGGCCCAGTTAGAGGACTGCTTTGTTCCAGGGCCGGGGGCCCTGTTCTGAGGCTCTAGTCATGACAACACAGCCCGTCCCATGACACCCTCCTCTGCCCCAACTGTCTGCAACTTTAAAATTGCCAGAAATTTCACTGTTTTAAAGCAGATACTCTCGTGGCATACGTTATATAACGGTAGATGAAAATGAAAGGCACATGCGGCTTAGGAGCACCGTGCCTCTAGGTCAGAGAAATACAAATTAGAGGGCGTCTTGACTAAATCCGTGTATATATTTACAACATCCCGCAGAAGCAAGAAAAGCCAAAGTTTGTCCTCTGCGTGACTTTTTCCGAAAACGGTGACACCATCACTGGAGACTCAAGCGGCAACATCTTGGTGTGGGGAAAAGGTAACACAGACTTGTCCCCAGAGCAAAAGATGGGGGACGAATATTTTACGGGGCTAAACACAACTTCTCTAAGAGCTGTCTGTGAACAGAGTTAACAGAATTACAGCTAAACCCCAAGTTTAATAAGTGCATATGAATATGGGTGCGTGTGTAACCTGAAACCTTAAAACTAGAACAGAGGAAAACAAGAATAGCCAAGAATTGTGCACTTTCTACCACTGCAGAAGGCTCTTTAAGCCCAAAATATTTTGATGGAATAGCTTTAATAAGAGTTCTATTAACCAATTACAGTGGTGAAGGTGTCAATGACTATTTAGCTATAAGACACTTAAATAACTTCCCTGGTTCCCGCGGCTTCTGGCAGATAGTTACTGAGAACTAATTGTGTGCGAGACAGCACGTTAGCCACCGAGCACGCCGATGATCGCAAGGCCGTGGTGTCAGGGAGCCCACAGCCGTGTAAGGAGGATTCGTTAATCAGAAAACATCCATCTGGTCAAGTTCAATGAGCGTTTGCAGCAGGAGGAAAGGGAAACCACACCATCCCTGTCCTCAGAGGGCTTAGAGTTTGGGTTGGGGGTGAAGGCAGAAACAGACCCCTGGATGTGACTTCAGGGTAACGTGGTGACTTCCCTAGTGTCCCCACTACTGTGGGGGCAGATGCTTCCCACGTCACCCCGTTTTTACCCTTAGCAGGCTCCTACAGGATAAGCAGGACACAAAGGGGAAACTGAGGTGTAGGACAGTGAAGCTACTTGTCGAGGATGTGAACCCAAGCCCCCGTTCTTTACCGTGCGCAGTCTTGCCACGCTCGCTCCGTCCTCGGCTTTCCATGAGCGTGTCCTCCTGCACCGTGAAGTAGCGCAGAGCGTGCTTGTCTGCTGCTGCACAAGCTTCTAGAAATGCGTCCCTTGTAGATGCACACTACAGAGCTGTCCTAACCGACAAGATGCCACTTTAAAACCAAAGAGAAATGGGATGGACAGAGGCGACCTCTTTGATAACGTCCTGAGGATGGTTTTCTTGGTGTGTTTAGGTACGAATCGGATAAGCTACGCTGTTCAAGGGGCCCACGAGGGGGGCATTTTTGCACTTTGTATTTTACGGGATGGCACGCTGGTGTCAGGAGGAGGGAAGGACCGCAAGCTCATTTCTTGGAACGGAAACTATCAGAAACTTCGTAAAACTGAGGTAAGATAAAGCAAGCAGCGTTATCGAAATTCTTTTCTTTTTTCAAAATTCATTTTGAACCTCCCGAAACTGGTACACTAACCAGTTTCCTTGTTAAGTTTGAAATCTTCATCTTGCTGTTTCAAAAATGGTTTAGATAAAACTTTATTAAAAAGGAAACATTTTGGGGCACGTGGGTGGCTGAGTCAGTTAAGTGTCTGCCCATATCAGGCTCCCTGCTCGGCGGGGAGCCTGCTTCTCCCTCTCCAGCTCCTCTGTGCTTGTGTTCCCTCTTTCCCTCTCTCTTTGTCATGAATGAATGAAATCTTAAAAAAAAAAAAAAGGAAATGTTTTATTAAAATCATTGGAAGCAGTTTAAGTATAACTACTAAAATGGAATTAGGTTTGTAAAATTTTAGGTTGTAATATATTGCCCATTTAGAGTATTTTTGTAAGAGAACAGTCTCATCTTTCCAAGGGAATATTATCCACATTTTTATTTTTCATTCAAATCTTTCTTCTCGGGGTGCCTGGGTGGCTCAGTCCATTGAGCATCTGCCTTCGGCTCAGGTCATGATCTCCGGGTCCTGGGATCCAGCCCCACGTTGGGCTCCCTGCTCAGTGGGGAGTCTGCTTCTCTCTCTTTCTGCCCCTTCCCCTGCTCATCTCCCCCCTCCTCAAACAAATAAATAAAATCTTTTAAATAAAAAAAATCTTTCATCTTTTTCCTCTTTAATTTCCAGGTGTGACTCTGGAGACATTACTACCTGGAACTAATATTTACTGAGTATTTACCTTGTTCATGGCTGAGTGCCAACATATTCTCTAAAGCTCTCTCTCCTTTCACTATCGATTTTACCAACTTATTACCCTGCACACCAGTAGGAACCACAGGAAAGAAGTTTAATCTGCCTTGTACACACTCACCGGACCCCCTCCCCCAGGTTCTGGGGACCTAGGAGCAGACACACATCAAGGCGGGCATCAGTGCGAAGGCTGAGGGTCCCTATCCATAGCGTCCAGCGGACACATTATAGACCTTCTCCAGCCTCTGAGTGGGTGTGTACAACACTCACAACGCATCCTGTTACATCCTGTAACCCGTTCTATCAGAGGGCAGCGCGGCCCACTGCTTTGGCGGTATTGATAGGGTTCTATTGATTATTGCTGTTAATAAAGGAAGGCCTCTGGGTGAGCTTTGGAAATCGCCTCCCCGTTCACGGAGATCTTCATCGTGATGCCATTCTCTAGCCTAAGATTTGACCAGCATTTCACTGAATGGGCTTCTGTGTTAAATCGTAACTGCAACAGAAGCCTCAGAGCCTCATCCAGTTTCTAGAAGATTCTCATCAATTTTTTAGCATCCATACCTTCCTCTTCCTTAGCATGGATTATCTTCACCTTTTCTTAAATCTGTGCCAACAGACTGCGCTGGAGATGGAAAGTATGTGAGAGAGCAGGCAGCGTCTTTCCTTTCCAAAACTAGGGTGCCCAGAGTCCCCCAGCAGGGTCTCTACGTTTGTTCCTCTATAAAGCACAAGAACTTCTGTGTACTTCAGCATGCAGCAAATTGATCTTGGCAGGCATATTTTGAAATTGTTTGTCTTAAAATTTAGGTAATTCCATACGTTTACTGACATGGAACAATGGATTTCAAAACTAAGTTGTACGGAGTTGCCAAAGAATTTACCGTTTTAAGTTACAGTAAATTTTAGGAACTCTTTTTTTTTTTAATATTTTATTTATTTGACAGAGATCATAAGTAGGCAGAGAAGCAGGCGGGGGGCGGGGGAGTGGGAAGCAGGCTCCCTGCTGAGCAGAGAGCCCAATGCGGGGCTCGATCCCAGGACTGAGATCATGACCTGAGCCGAAGGCAGAGGCTTTAACCCACTGAGCCCCCAGATGCCCCAGGAACTCTACTTACAGCTTATTATTCTGTTTTATACTTTCCAAATTGTACCCGCTACTGATATCCAAAGCCACAAGAAGAAAAGAGTAAACTAACCAGTGTTGTTTCTAATTTTTTTACTCCAACCAAGAAAAAGATACTTCATTTTTCATTGTTTTTGTTTAATGACCTTACTCTTGCCGATTCTTTTTTTTTTTTTTTAAGATTTTATTTATTTGTCAGAGAGATAGAGCACAAGCAGGCAGAGTGGCAGGTAGAGGCAGAGGGAGAAGCAGGCTCCCTGCGGAGCAAGGAGTCCGATGTGGGATTCGATCCCAGGACCCTGAGATCATGACCTGAGCTGAAGGCAGCCGCTTAACCGACTGAGCCACCCAGGCGTCCTCTTGCTGATTCTTTTATACTTATATACATGTTTGGAGTTTAAACGTCCAATGTGAGGTTTTGATCGTTCACTCAACAAGTCCCAGCTCCGGACCTTGCTGTCTCTCCATGTTATGTGTATGTGTGTGCACGTGTGCGTGTGTGTGTGTGTGCATGGGTGCATGTGTATGTGGGAGGGAGGAGAGAGGGGCTGTCATCATGATATATAAACACATATTTGGAATGGTGGAGCTAATATTTAAGGACATTTTCAATGTTTTCTTCTCAATGCAGATTCCAGAACAGTTTGGCCCGATCCGGACAGTGACTGAGGGGAAGGGCGATGTGATCTTGATAGGCACAACTAGAAACTTCGTTCTGCAGGGCACTCTGTCAGGGGACTTCACACCCATCACTCAGGTGCGCTCCCGCCAGCCGGCCCAGCACGGCCTTCACCAGCTGTGGTATCAGAGGCTCAGAGAGCATGAGAGAGCCTTGCACACAGGGGACGATCCCTTTGTTTTATAGCAGCGAAGCCTTCCTTGGCATCAGAGTTTCAGCTGCTGTCCTGGCTTAGGTCTGGTGGGAAGGGAAACTGGGCAGGGCAGCCGAAAGCATGTGGATGCCACAGGCCCCCGCCCCTGAGTCTCCCCAAGTATTTCAGAGGGCTTCCTCTGTCTTGGTCCTTTGCAGGGTCACACCGATGAGCTCTGGGGACTGGCCATCCACGCCTCCAAACCTCAGTTTCTGACCTGTGGGCATGACAGGCATGCCACTCTCTGGGATGCTGTCGGTCACCGGCCCGTCTGGGACAAAGTCATTGAGGTAGACATGCACGTTACGTGGCGTTTTTCTTATGAAAGTTCATCTGGAACACGTTCGTTTATGTTTTTGCATGCAATGGATAGAGATAGAAAATTGTCCCAAAGTAAATGTCACCCAGTTCACCCCCTTTGGCCGGCATTGGTTTAAACACGGCCTCAAGTGGTCCCCTCCATGTCATCCTGAAGTTTGCTGGTGAGTTTTTCAACAGCAAGCTAGCCTTACAGAGTTGGGAGGTTCCCCTGAGCGCAGAGTTCCTTCACTACCTTCCGTGCTCAGAAGCTTGTCGTGAGCCCATGCCCCGCCTACAGCGCACCTTTGCAACGAGAATTTATGCATCCGACATAATTTATGTCTACAATTGGAGTTTGACCCCCAGGCTTTAGACTTCCAGTGGGCTTCACTGTGATCCTCACAGAAGGAACGCAGATTACGTATTGGAGCGTGGGGACGTCCTTGTCCTGCCCACGTGGAGCCAGCCGCGGGGCAGTTGCTGAGCGCCAGGCACTGGGCTTGCAGGAGCTGGAGCTGCACCTGCCAGGGCGCCAGGTGACCAGATTGGAAGGCGAGGCTTAGCCAAGTCCACTGGCTGGCCGTGGCCGCTAGGTCAGCAAGTGACAGAGCCAGCGCTTACAGGCAGCTCAGTCTGATTCCCCGATCCCCGGTCTTCCCCTGCGTGGAACAGACTCTGAAGCACCGTACGTCCTGTGTAGCCCAGGTCCTTGCTGACGTGTCCCGCCCTCTGCAGCCCCCACTCCTCCTCGCAGCTCCCACCAGGGGCCCGGCACTCCCCAGCATCCACATCTGCATTTCAGCCCTTTACCCCCTGGCCCCTTGCCCCCGAGAAGGTCACCGAGGGTCTAGAGCTGGCCGCCACTGATGGAGCTGAACACTGAAGTGACAGGACCCGAACCCCTCAGACGGAAGAGTGGGTCGGCCCAGGTGGCAGGATGGGCTGAAGGAAGCGGTGTCCTGTGTTGGACCTGTCCGCCTGGGGGTTGGAGGAACAGATGGGAGGACACAGCCGGGGGGGGGGGTGACCTCCCCTGCTGCTCTTCAGCCGCAGCCCCCCTGAAAGCAATCCTGGAGGCTCCATCCCCCTCCTGCTCCCCTGACCGGTCACCCCTCAGCCCGACAGAAGGGGAAGGGGCTCAGAACCAGGTGCCAGAAAGATCTCTGGTTAAGTCCTCACTCCTTAACCCACTGCCATGTGGCTTTGGACGAGACCCTCCCTGTGCCTCAGTGTCCTCAATGGGGAAATGTAAGGAGCCTGAGAGAATTAATGACACAGCAAAGCTCCAAGCGGAGGTGGCTCTCTCTGTGTCTCGGGGCGGCCCTGAGCTTGGTTGCAGCTCCCACCTGAAGAAATCATTGCCCAGAACAGAGTCAGTACCTGCCCTCTCGTTTTTCAGTTGACGCAGTGGCGTCTCGATGCCCGACTCTATTTCCATTCCCACGGGTGCTGCTTTCTCGGTCTCCCTGTCACCAGTCTCCTCTCGCTTGGGTCCATTCAAAGCCCCTCCACCAAGGGACCTTCTATCTAAAGCAGACTCAATCATGTCACACTTTTCATTTTTAAAGATTCTACTGTTTTTAAGTCCTCTCTACACCCAGTGTGGGGCTGGAACTCAACACGGAGATCAGGAGTCACAGGCTCTACCGCCTGAGCCAGCCAGGCGCCCCAGTCACGTCACACTCTATACAGAAAGAAAACAGTCAGTGTCACCATGCTCTTGTTTCCCCGTGATCTCAGCCCTGACCGTGAAGGCACAGCCTTCATTAGTGACATCCACACACCTTCCATCCCACCGGGACATCCCAGCTTGGGATGCCCTTTCTACCCGTCATTACTCAAATACGCCCCACACTGGGTCGCTTCGGTCTCTTGGATCACACTCTCGTCCTCGTAGCACCTGATCCCAGAAAATACTGATCAGGGTGTCCGCTCCCTCTTTCACCAGCCTGATCCCTCCTGGACCAGAAGCTCCAGTTCCGAGGGTCTTGGCACCAGGAAGCGTCTGCCCAGTCTCCCAGTCGAGCTTCCTCTAACTCTCCCTCTCCTGTGACTTGACAACTTGCTTCTTCCTCTATCATCAGTCCCATCCCACCTTGTGCCAGAGTTAGTGATGGACACGTTAGTCAGGGACACTGGATCCAAACCTTGAATGTGCTTCCTGGTCTCGAGACCCTTCCGGGCCTGCTGAGTGTGCTGCATGTGCCCCGGGGGGGCTGATCCAGTGTCACTACTGGCATCGGGCTCGGCGGTCCTGTTTCCAGGGCCATCAGGCACACCATGGGGGTCAACCCAAGGGGCTGCCAGGACTGGGAGGAAAAGCATTTATGTGTTGGTCTGTCTTCTGATTCCTGTAGGCATGAAAAGATAATTCAGACAGAAAGAGGAAAACCTCTAAAGGGACCCATATCTAGTGTGACGGACACGTGACCTTCACCGGAGTAGGAGAACGTTTTCCTCTCTTGGAGCGCAGAGAGCCTTGTTGTTTCAGTGGGGCCACTAAGCCCCTTTGGAACAGCCGTGCGTGTGTGTTTTCTGCGGTAGTGCTGTGTCTGGCCATCAATTTACACTTCCTTTACAATGTTTTAGGATCCAGCTCAGTCTTCTGGTTTTCATCCTTCAGGGTCTGTGCTTGCGGTGGGAACACTGACTGGCAGGTAAGTCCGTGTCGCCAGGGCTCCGCTTTGGGTCTGTGGTCCCCCGGGGTCAGGCACAGGGTGGCTGCCCCACCCAGCTTCTAGCCACCGCCCAAGAATTAAGCCAGAACTCAAAACTAACAGGGAAGACGGCAACCTTCGCATTCAGGACAGGGCAGGGAAGGGGGTATCTGACGAAAGCTCTGGACCTTTCCGCCCATGCACAGACATACGCGTACACGCACGCATGCGCACACACACGCACACACAGACATGCTTGCCTACAGTTTCGGGGGATTTGTGGAGCTCCCCAAGCCCTGATCTGCAGGCTGTGGGAGGAGCCTCAGCTTTGGAATTGGGCGAAAAGCATTTCAAAGCCCCAAGAGTTTAAAAATGCTTTTCTTGCTGCCCTTTCAAAATTTTAGAAACTGCCCAGATCCCAAGCCTCGTGCTCAGATTCTGCCAATGTGTATTTACCAAGAGTCTCCAACAGGCCAGGCAGTAGGCGTGTGCTTGGCTCGAGGCTCCACCACTCAGCAGCTGTGTCTCTGGGCCAGCAGGACAACCGCTCTGAGTAGTGTCACGTCATAAACCGTGACGGTATTACCTGCCTAGACACGCGGCCCTGGCGATTGGAGGAGGTGGCATAGGGGGTGTTCTCTGGCGTGTTGGTGGCTCTGGTGCTCAGTGTTTTGTACATTTTGATTACACTTTCATATCGTTTGTCATGGTACATATATGCTTGTTGCGGTTTAATTCAGATATTTTTAGTGATTTCCTCCCATCCTTTCTCTCTAGAAAGCAAACCATTTAGACTCTGTTGGGATGACTGGAGTGTGTATGAGGAAAGAGGAACCATTTATAAGTCACAGGTCACAGCATCTTAAGAGCTGGGCACCTCACAGCCAACAGTATTCTTCATGAAAATCTTTTGCTGCATGTGCATTTGTGTGTGACACCCACACATACACACACACACACACACCCTCCTTTTAACTCTCCTGGGGACGGTGGAAGCTTCAGACTCAACGGGCTCTGATGAGCGGCTGACAGCCAGTGATCACTAGAGCCACATGCTGACTACGAGCGGTAGGACAGGGCCTGGGGGCCGCACCAGGATGCCCAGAATCACAGACAAGGTCCCGTGGGTGGGAGAAAGGGCACGTGGACTCTAGTGCTTCCCGCTGTGTCTGCCTCCCACATCTCTGGTCCTCGCACCAGCCTTAGCTCTGGATGGGGCCGTTCACAGGGCTCCGGAGCATAGCCCAGTCAGCCCCAGCCCTTGCACTTATGTTCTGGCCTCTGTTCACGGTCAACAGCACATTAAAGGTAGATGGTTGTTGAAGACACAAGTCGAGAAGCCAAATCCAAATTTCAGGGGTCAGCCCGTCCCCTGGACTAGGAAACAGAGAAACTAGCACTGCCCGCTGGCCAAGCCCATGGAGTGTACCCTGTCTGGGGGCCCCTGGGTCTGAAGCTGCCACAACGGCACCCACAGTCCTTTCCATCCCTGGAAACACTGGAGG
This sequence comes from Lutra lutra, assembly GCF_902655055.1. Taxonomy (NCBI): domain Eukaryota; kingdom Metazoa; phylum Chordata; class Mammalia; order Carnivora; family Mustelidae; genus Lutra; species Lutra lutra. The sequence continues at coordinate 142,411,096 of NC_062284.1, forward strand.
CTCGTGACTGTCACCACCTGAGAACACACAGGCGGGAGAGTACATGCACCGAGTACCGAGTCCTTGTTGGCAGATAGAAAGCACATCTGTATCCCTTAGGGTTTGCTTCAACACTGTGCCTCCACGGTGGACTTGGCCCTTATCCTCATTGGATAATCAAGGACGTGGAGCCCAGACCAGGTCCGTGGCCACCCTTCTGCCACCCTCTCCACCCAGGCTTTCCCTGGGCTGTTGCTGCCGGCATCACTCTCTGGAGGCCAGACACCCCAAGGCTGGCCCAGCCCAGCCCCTGGGACCCACCCTGCAGCTCTGGGGCCAGATGTCTGGGGAAACCCGTGCAGGGGCCCCGTGTGCTGCCTCCTCTGGCCGGGGGCCTAGCCTCAGGGCTTTCTGTCCTTTGAGATACAAGTGACAAAACTCAAGCCCTGAGGTCCCTGTCACCACGGTGGAACCACATCACTTCAAAGGAAAGCCAGCATGCTGCTTCTTTCTTTAGGAAATGCTTACCTGAAGGAACTTTGCCTGAAAGAAAAGCCGAGAATAAACGTTCTTGTTAAGCCAACAGAGTATTTATGAAGCCCGGAGAGGAATGGTTTTTAACAGTTACTGTCAAGTGTACTAGTCTTCCTTTATCTTCTCACCAAACAGCTTACCGTGCTTTTTCTCGTGTTCACAACAGGTGGTTTGTGTTCGATACGGAAACAAAAGACCTGGTCACCGTTCACACGGACGGAAACGAACAGCTGTCCGTCATGCGTTACTCCCCGGGTGAGAGCCGCAGTCCGCTGGCCATACAGTTAGGAAATCCTGCGTGCATGTCTTTAAAGGAAGAAATCTCGCAAGCCTCCTGAGCGGAGCTTAAACTGTCCTGCTTCTTACTGTCAAACGTAGACAAAATTAGACCGATTCGCGTACTGAGTCCCGTGCGGTCACCACCCAGCTGCAGACGTACCCACACTTAGCCGATCTGGCTTCGCAGGAGCCCCTTCGAAGCAGTCCCAGAACTTAGCCCTTCATCTGTTAATATTACCGAACAGATCGTGAGAAGATGAGGCCTCTTTATTTTTTAACACCTTTATTCAGGTATAATTGACAGATTCTGAGTGAATTCATGCCACCGTACAGCCGTCACCACAAACCTTGCCATCGCCCCAAAACTTCCCTCCCTGCCCCTTAGCGATTAAGCTCTACTCCCACCCCTCAGCCTTAGGCAACCACTGATCTGCTGTCTGTTCTATAAATCGCCTTTTCCGGACATTCCCTATCAGTGGAATCACATACTACAGAGATCTTCTACCTGGAATACTGGTTTTTGAGATTAATTTGGGTTGTTATGCATGTGTCCGTACTCGATTCCTTTTGAAGTGCTAGATAGGATTCCACTTCGTGGATATGCCTCATTATATGCTTATCCGTTCATCCGGCAGCGGCCACGGGGGTGGTGTCTGGTTTCTGGTTATTACGAAGAGTGCCCCTGGGAGCACTCACTGTAGGTCTCTTTGTGGTTTGTTTTCATTTCTCGTAGGTGAATTCCTAGGCATAGGACTGGTGGATTGTGTGGTAAATCTGTCTAACATTTTATGAAACGGTGCCCAACTGCTTGCCACAGAGTCCACACGGTCTCAGGTTTCCACAAGCAACGTGGGGATTTGGGTTTTTCTCTGCATTTCCACCCACACCCGTTATTACCTGCCTCTTTCACAACGACCCTTCTGGTAGGGGTGGAGTAGTATCCTGCTGCGGTTTTGTTTTTTGTTTTTTTAAAGATTTTATTTATTTATTTGACAGACAGAGATCACAAGTAGGCAGAGAGGCAGGCAGAGAGAGAGAGGGGGAAGCAGGCTCCCTGCCGAGCAGAGAGCCCGATGCGGGGCTCCATCCCAGGACCCTGGGATCATGACCTGAGCCGAAGGCAGAGGCTTAACCCACTGAGCCACCCAGGTGCCCCTCCTGCTGCGGTTTTAACTTGGCTCCCAAACTCGGAAATGCTGGGAATGTTCGCCTGTGCCTGTCAATCACTCCTGTACCTTTGGTGAAATACCTTTTCAGGTATTCTGCCTGTTTTCTAGTCAGGTTGTCTGTCTTACTCTTGAGTTGTAAGAGCGCTTTCTAGAGTCCGTGTATACGTTCTTTATCAGCTCTGCCACTTGCACGTTTTCTCCCAGGTGTGGCTTGTCTTCCCATCTTCTCAATGGGGTCTTCTGAAGCAGAAGCTTTCCATTCTGATCAAGCCCAGTTTCTCAGGCTTTTCTTTGAGGGATCATGCTTTTAGTGTCGCACCCAAGTCCTGAAGCTTTTCCCCTCGGCTTTCTTTCAGAAAGGTGATTGTTGGGGCGCCTGGGTGGCTCAGTCCGTTAAGCGTCGGACTCCTGGTTTGGGCTCAGGTCATGATCTCAGGGTCGTGGGATCCAGCCCCGTGCTGGGCTCCACGCTGGGTGTGGAGCCTGCTCCAGATTCTCTCGCCCCCTCTCCCTCTGCCCCTTCCCCTCCTTTGTCTGAAAAAGAGTATTTCCCTTCGAGCGGTTTCAGTCACATCCCACAGACTTTGATACGTTGTGTTTTCACGTCCATTCCGTTCAAAACATTTCCTAACTTCCCTAATGATTCCTTCTTGGGCCTGCGGGTTCTTTAGATGTGTGCTGATGAATTCCGAACGTTGGGGGATTTCCCATGTCCCCTCCTGTCGCGGCCTAGAGCGCATCTTGTGTGGCTTTAATCACGCTTGCTTCATGGAGACTTGTTTTTACGGCCTGACACTGGTTGTCCCGGACAGTGTCCCAGGCGCACTTGAGGAGACTGTGCGTCGTGCCCTCCTGGGGGCAGTGCCGTCTACTGGTCGGTGGGACAAGCTGGTGGCCAGCGTCAGAGCTGACCGATGTGTCGCTGGGGTCGTCCGTGTCCTGTCTGACCGCTCCGGCGTGGCCGAGAGGGAAGGCTTGCCCTCTCCCGCTGACACCATGGGACCTGTTAGTTTCTCTTCCCAGCCCTCTCAGTCTGGCTTCACACATTTTGGGTGGAGGACAGGCCAGAGCAGCGCCCCAACCCCCCCAGCCAGGGAGGCTCGCATCCTCCGCCCGCAGCCATGCGTGCGGGGCGTGTCTGGAGTTCAGGCCGTTTCCGGGTGTGCCTGGCTCCTATTTCCGCTGGCGCTGCGGCGTCTTCCCCGGGCATGCGCACAACCTCGCCGTGGCTGCGAGCTTCGGGCGAGCAGGGCTTCTCTCCTGGCTGCCCCCACGCGGGCACGTACGCGCGTGCGCGCGGCCTCCCACCGCCACAATGGACTCACTCCAGCGGCGGCCGTGAGTACAGCCTGCGGGAACCGTGGGCACTCGCCGCTCCACCAACCTGGAGATGGTCACTTCTGTCTACAGTGCTGCAGCCCAGAGCTTTGTAGGGAGTGAGCCGCCTGACCACGGAAATAAAGCCGGTGGTGCTCAGGGCCCTGCCCGGCCAGAACCTCGGAGCCCCCCAGCCGGTGGGCGGGGTGAGCACAGCCCCAGGCAAGCGCCCCAGGGACTCATGCTGTCCTTCCCCACAGGTTCAGCAGCTTTTTAAGCATAAACACTTCTCGGATGGATTTATGCCTTTGATCATTTCCAGAGTACGGAAATGGTTATTTTGGTCGGTTTTGTACGTCTTTATAATCGCATTATGGGGAGAGGATTTGCCAGGCTTCTCCCTACGCCACAGCTGGAAGCCCTGCCTACTTATTTTTAACATAGCCACAGTGTCACTGTCACCTGCTCAGCCCAAATAGCATTAACTTCTTAATATCATGAATAGTCAGTATTCAAATTTTCACTGGACTTCTTAACAGTTTAAATTGGGATCCAAAAAAGTCTCACACGTAGTAACTGCCTGGGATGTCTCTGAAGTCCATTTTTTTTTTTTTTTGAAAGATTTTATTTATTTATTTAAAAGGGAGATAGTGAGAGAGGGACTACAAGCAGGGGAAGCGGGCGAAGGAGGAGGCTCCCACTGAGCAGAGAGCCTGATGCAGGGTTGGATCCCAGGACCCTGAGATCCTGACCTGAGCCGAAGCAGACGCTTAATGGGCTGAGCCACCCAGGCGCCCCTGAAGTCCCTTTTAATCCACAGTTCCTTGTGCTTATTCTCTCTCTCCCTCCTCCACCCCCTCCCCCCTCTCATGTGTACAATGTTCACTTGAAGGAATGGGCTCATTTTTCCTGTAGTTGTTTTCTCCACTCTGGATTTTGCTGAGGGTGTCCCCATGGTGTCCTGTTAACATGTTCCTCTGTCCGTTGGACTTCCTCTGATGTGATGTTTGCTTCTAGAGCTGGATTCCATCTAGATTCTGCTTGTATTACTGTCTTCCAGCTACCAGAGAGTCACATCTTCTCTCACTTTGTGTGATCTTAGGAGCTATTGGTGCCCAATCCCCAGATCCACACGGGGCTACAAATGAGTGGTTTGGCGATGTTAGATTTTCTTCTTCACTTATTAGATAGAATAGTTCCATAAAGAAAAACTGCTGATCATCTACTTTGTTATCCAGAAGCATGGCAGCGTTCGTTAAGGAAAGTCAAGTTAAATGCCTGATTTCTTTTTTTTTTTTTTTTTTTTAGATTTATTTATTTGGGAGAGAGTGTGTGCAAGCAGCAGGGAGGGGCAGAGGGAGAGGGAGAGACAGTCTTAAGCAGACTGTGTGCTGAGCATGGAGCCTGACGCGGGGCATGATCTCACAACCCTGAGATCACAACCCAAGTGGAACCCAAGCATTGGACGCTTAACTGCCTGAGCCACCCAGGTGCCCCTGCTTGGTGTCTTTTACTTTATTTACCAATTTCCAAAATAATGAATTTGTTCTCTGTATGCCTTAACAGTGATCAGTCAGTGGTGGTGGGTTGGATGCCATTGTGAACCGAAGTATATTTGTTCTCTTTCCGTCTGTGATAGTTATCACAGGTGGAGCAGTTTACTCATCTCGGGCCAGTGGAAGCCTGAGTCCTTCTGACAGTGTGGGTGCCAGGAGTGCTCATGGCTGCTGGGCGGGCCCTTGCTTCTAGGCCTTGTCATTGGATGCTTGTGTTTTAGGAAATGCTATTTTTCTGTGATATGCAGGATATTCAGCTACGTAAACACTCTCGGAAATAGCAATTTTGTCCTTGGACATACTTGGCCCAGACTGAGCTGCTACTGCTTTGTAGGAATTCTCTATTCTATAGGCTGAACGGTCGTCCTCTCTACGTCATGGCGGAGCCGTGTTCTTAATCTCCGCTGGTATGATGAGAGAAGGAGCACCCCTCCCAGATGTGTTTTCCTGGTGCCTGAGCAAAGTTCACACTTGTCACCCTAAACAGACACCCCCCTCCAGGCACCTTGGAACCTTTTCTCCGATGTTGAGAAGATGTTTACTCAGCTCAGAATGCCTTTCATTCTTAATGTTTTAAGTATCATATTTTACTGTTAATTCTGGCAAATATTTTGCATTCTTCTATGCGTATTACATGTTTGTCATCATTTTCTGGTTATTTGAATGTTTTTGAAATGCAAGAAGCCTTTGTCTGCACTCTCTTTCCTAGGAAGCCCTCAGATCTCTACCAGCTCCTGTGGACGTGAGCAGAGTTCTTTGGGGAGTATATTTGCATTTCTTGTCAGTTATCCTCATGGCATCCCCTGGAGCAGGGACCCCGATGCAGGGCTCATTCCCAGGACCCTGGAATCATGACCCAAGCGGAAGGCAGCCGCTTAACCAACTGAGCCACCCAGGCGCTCCATGGAGCTTTTCTTCATTAACCAGGGGACCTTTTTCTCAAAGAGGTTTTTGTACACCATGTTCATGGCGCTGTTATTCTATGAGAACTATTCTAAGTGGTAGAAGCAACCCCCGTGTCCGTCAGTAGATGGATGGAGAAGCAAAATGTGGTCTAGCCGTTCAACAGAATAGTATTCAGCCTTGAAAAGGAAGGAAATTGTAACACATGCTCTAACAGGTGACTCTCGAGAATGTCACGCTGAGTGAAATAAGGCAGACACAAAAAGACAAATTGTATGATTCCACTTACAGGAGGTGCCTAGAGTAGTCGAAACCCTAGAGCTGGAGCAGCTAAAATTATAACAGATGGTTCCGTTATGAAGAAAGTTAACAGATGATACGGTAGTTCTTACCTTGAGGTCATTGGCTTAGGAGTGTATAGGCCAGCATGCCGACACGTCGCGCATCAGGCTTTCAGCCGTGCTTTGCCCTTAATCTATGTCACGGGCAGCAGAATCAGCAACGAAATCCTCCAGGCTCTGGAGTCAGACTGCCTGGGTTCAAATCCCAGCTTCCGTAAACCTGTGTGACCCTGGGCAAATTACTTTACCACTGTGCCTCCATTTTCTCTCCTGAAAAATGGGCATATCTGCCTGTCTTCAGGGTTTATGAGGATGAAATACATGAATACAGGAAGAATATAGGAAGAGCTTAGGATGGTACCTAGTGGACACTACATAAATGTGAACTGTTGTAATTTGATAATAATTATCATTAGCCTTTAGTGTTTATCATCATCATTATTGTCAGGGCCCTGTCAGTTGGAGGACTCAAGGGTGGATGGTTTCCCATGCAGCTCTGCAGCCTTCTCGAGAACCGTCACCACAGATGGTCTCCCCCTCCAGGCCTCCGCTGTCCTTGGCCTGTTTACCCCTATTCCATCAGGATTCCCACCTGGGACAGGCTGACTTGGTCTTGCCAACACCCTTATTTTGACCTGGCCCAGGCTAGGACTTCCTGAAACAGCATTTCCTGATGGTTTGTTTCCTGTAGGACTCCCTACCTTGGAGAAGGAAAATCTGATGACAGTGGTTGGGGGGAGAACCTTTCTTAATGACTTATGATGGCCAGTGACCCCCAGGACCTTTCCAAATGCTATCCAGGGAATCCTCTGAATTGCTATGAAACAGAACTGTTGCCACGCTCTGTGGATGGAGGCGCTGGTGCTTGGTGTGAGAAGGGACGCATCGCAGTCCCCCAGCCGGTGCACGGAGACCCTGCTACTCGGGGTTCCGTTCCAGACCCCGGCGCCCGCCCCACACGTGGTTCCTGTCTCCTTCCTTCTGCTTCCTGGCCTCAGGAAAGTCTGACCCTCTCTGGATTAGGCTCTCGGGCCTTGTTTCCTTCCCAGTATATCCTGCATCGCCCCTCTTTGCCTTCACACTTGGCAGCTCCTCCGCCGGCTACGAAAGCGGGCTCTGCTTTTATGCTACATGGAGCTCCTTCCCCGTGTTTCCACACAAGCACCAAAGCCCCATTCCTTAGGTTTTCCTGAGGCCAGAAACCCAGGCGAAAATGGTAACTGATGGCCTATTTGGAAGAGAGGGGTATAGGGCCTTCCAGGCAGGGCAAGGGGGTGGGAGGGGGGACAGAGCGTGCAGAGATGAGGTAGGAGGGGTCTTCCAGGCAGGGCAAGGATAGAAGGGAAGACAGTGTGTGCAGAGGTGCAGTGGGAGGGGCCTTTCAGGCAGGGCAGGGTGGTGGAGGGAGGACGGTATGTGCAAAGGTCTGAGAGCCTGAAGCTCAGCGAGAAGCGAGGTGGCCATATCAGGGAGGGTCTTGTCGGCCCGTCACCGAGGGAACGAGTGTTGGTCCTTCCCTGTGGGAGTGGCAGGGACGGAGCTGCTAAGGGGAGAGATCTGGTCAGGAGTGGATTTCTTTTTTTTTTTTTTTTTAAGGATTTTATTTATTCAACAGACAGAGATCACAAGTAGGCAGAGAAGCATGCAGAGACGGCGGGGGCGGGGGGGATCGATGCGGGGCTCGATCCCAGAACCCTGGGATCATGACCAGACTTGAGCCACCCAGGCACCCCCAGGAGTGGATTTCTAAAAGACAGCTTTGGAAGTGGTATAGGACTCCCTGAAAAGCAAACTTTTCTCTTTAAGTCCCTAATTTGGCTATTTTTTTATAGATCTGTGATGTCACTAGCATTACTTGTCATTGATAAGTGTTTGTATTTAAAATAAATGTCATTGCGTATTTCTGCAGACGGGACCTTCTTAGCCATTGGCTCGCATGACAACTGCATCTACATCTACGGAGTCAGCGACAACGGGAGGAAGTACACGCGTGTTGGCAAGTGCTCGGTAGGCTCTCTTCTCATTTTTGTGGGGATGTGTGTGGTCACCGCGTGTCTGTCGTGCCAGGAATTTACAAGGCACGTGAAACGCATCCTGCTCTTCCCTCCCAGGGTCATTCCAGCTTCATTACCCACCTGGACTGGTCTGTGAACTCTCAATTCCTCGTGTCAAATTCTGGAGACTATGAAATCCTTTACTGTGAGTACACCCCAGGGCCTGTCTGGGTTTGGATCACATAGAACATTCACTCGGAGACCAAAACGGGGTCTCCTGCAAAACCCCACTTCCCATACTGCCTCGGCCTGTGCCATCGCTTCCAGGCCTCTGTTTCCTTTTCTGTAACACAGGGGAGTTTGGAAGGGCCACCTCTAAGATCCTTCCCACCACTGAGATCCTGGGGAGCCCAGGGTAGTGTGGGCCCCTCTGGAGCAGAAGATGCTGGGCTCCAAGGAGAGGGATGCCAAGTCGTGGAGGGAGACACCCGAGGGGGCAAGTGGGGCAAGAAAGAGTGGGTTGCGAAGGCGTCATCCCAAGCAGGCAGACACAGTGAAGTCTCTCCTGCCTGGGGGGACAGCAGCCCCTGGGGCCCCTTCTGCTTCTCTCCCCAGCCCTCCTGGCAGTGTCTGTATCCAGGCAGGACCTGAGGACACTGAGGATGATAAGGCTGGCACTTCCGGAGCACAGGCCACACCCCATGCACTGGCTCCTTACATGTGTGCCTGGCACCTGCCGTGTGCTGAGCTCTGGGCTAAGCATGGGGATCGTGGGGCAAAAGGAGGGTCTCATGTGCAGCCTGCAGGATGGTACTAAAAACTTTATATACATTTTCTCTCATGATCCACAGCTCTCCAGGCTTATCCCTTTTATAGACAGGAAATCTGGGCTCAGACACGAGGCCACGGCATCAAGAGCCGGTGCACAGGGAGGCAGCCGTCCACTTGCTGGGGACCCCAGACAGGTGGAGCTGCTGGCTTGGAGGAAAGAGGGAAATAGCACATGCCAAGTGGTACCCGGTCTTCCCTCCCTGCCCTGTCCAAGGTGCTGCCTGACACAGGGCAGAAGCAGGGGGACAGACTTCAGAAATAGGCCATGGGTCTAGAGTCTTCTCAGACACGGTCTCATACACTGAGTGAGAACTCGTTTGCGGAACAAACAAATCACCTGGGTATGACTGGTTTCCATAAGCTGCCACTCCTAACCCCGGGCTGAATGGGTGTGTGTGTGTGTGTGTTGGGGGACAGCTGGGGGGCCTGACGTGACAGCCTGTGGCAGCTGTTCAAGAGCTCTGTGGGGGAGCTGGGAAGGGAGACACTGAGCAGTTGGAGGCCAAGGTACCCGCGGATGGTCAAAGAGAAGCCAAACTGCAGGAAACAGCCCCAAAGAGGGAAATGGATGGGAGGTGGTACCCGGAGGCCCCAGGGGTTGGGCACACGGGGCTGGGAAGCGGAAGGGGTCCCACTCCGCAGGGCTCTCGCTGGCGGGACAGGGCTCTAAGGGCCAGCCTTGTCAGGGGAAGAGGGGGGCCTTTGGCTCAGACGTCACCAGACTTGTACTGCTTGTTCCAGGGGTTCCCTCTGCTTGTAAGCAAGTCGTAAGTGTGGAAACTACGAGAGACATTGAGTGGGCTACTTATACCTGCACTTTGGGGTTCCATGTCTTTGGTAAGTTTTCTGAAGCTTTCATTCAGTTCAAAATAACGTGTATCCACTTTTAAAATTTTTTTTTTTTTAAGATTTTATTTATTTATCAGAGAGAGAGAGAGAGGAAGAGAGAGCGAGCACAGGCAGACAGAATAGCAGGCAGAGGGAGAAGCAGGCTCCCTGCAGAGCAAGGAGCCCGATGTGGGACTCGATCCCAGGACCCCGGGATCATGACCTGAGCTGAAGGCAGCTGCTTAACCAACTGAGCCACCCAGGCGTCCCTCCACTTTTAGAATATTTCCCTAATAGTTACAAGCTCTCATGGTCGCCGGTTTTGTCCAGCTGCTCTGTTGCCACATGAACCCTACATGGACATGCTCCCTGCTGCTCCCAGGGGAAGAGCCAGGCGAGAACCAGAGAGAGATTTAACCCTTACTGTATGAAATGAGTCCTGAGATATTCTAGAATCTTCTATGAGGTTGTGCCAGACTTCCTAGAAAGATAGGCCAGATGGCACTCAATCTATTTATCATTTGTTATATTTTTTTTGGTTCTTTAAATTTTTCACTTCCTGTAAAGTTGAGATTGGAATATATTTATAAATGGTGTAAAATAAATTACCACAGTGTAGCAGAATAAAAAAGAAAAGACAATATTTATAATCTCTTTATGTAAGACCATAAGTCAGTAAGGTGGTCAGAATTTCACAAATCTCTTTAGAGCTAGCATCTATCATTTTCTGGTATAAATGCTAGGAACTCCTGGCTTTACTCTAGATCTGCCAGTTGAGAAATGGATGTACAGTCAGCTGTCTCAGATGCAAAGTTATTGGGACCAAAAGGGTCTCCCAGAGCAATGATCAGCAGACACTGCCCCCTCCCACTGCCAGGCTCCAGACCCATGGCAGGCAGATGCCACACCTGCCGGATGCCACCCAAGCAGCCACAGAGGGCAGATACCAAGAAACACCGAGGGCACCTGGGTGGCTCAGTCTGTTGAGCGTCTGCTGACTCTTGATTTCAGCTCAGATCATGATCTCAGGGCAGTGGAATCGAGCCCTCCGGGCCCCCCTCCTCGGGCTCCATGCTCAGCGAGGACTCTGCTTGTCCCTCTCCCTCTGCCCGCCCCCCAACTATACACACACACTCTCTCTCATAAATAAAGAGAATCTTAAAAAAACAAAACAAAACAAAAAAACCCTAAAAGGCACATACAGGGTTAAACAGTCCTTTGGAGAGACTCATATAGAGTTCCCCCAAAAAACCCAAAAGTTAGGAAACTCTAGGCTGAGGACTGGTCAGCTTCTCCTCAGATGCTTTGGGAATAAAGGAAAGGCATTGTGTCCCAAGCCAGGGTTTCTGGCACGCCCTGTGCTGTGGAGTCCAGAAGGAAGGGGCCCCCGAGAGTCATAGGAGCCCAGAGCCTGCCGTGGCTGTCGCCTGGGACCAGTGATCTGGGAGCTGCCATGGCGGAGACGATCACGGGCAGGCTGGGAGCTGGCCCCGGCTTCGAGAGCGAGGGACTCCGGGCGATCTGATCTCTGTGGCAGCTCAGTGGTGGGCCCCGCGCAGCGTGCCCTGGTGTCTCTGGACTTCAGGGCTCTGTCTGTGGCCTTCATTTCAGGAGTGTGGCCGGAGGGCTCTGACGGAACCGACATCAACGCCGTGTGTCGGGCCCATGAGAGGAAGCTGCTGTCCACCGGCGACGACTTCGGCAAAGTGCACCTGTTCTCTTATCCTTGCTCACAGTTCAGGGTATGGTCTTCCCCCGGACTCTGCCCTCGGGACGCGTGTGTCGTGGCCCCACCTGGCGGTCTGGTGATGGACTAGAAAGGCCGCCTACATGAACCTGCCAGTCTCGCGTGCAGACACGACCCTGTCGTCCCGCTGTCCTGGAGCTCTTCTGGGCTCCCCACTGCTCTCTAGGGAGAACCCCCACCCACAGAGCCCTTGTAGCTGGCTTGTCCACCTCTGTGGCTTCCTTAAATGGGCCTCACGCCCCCCACCAGCCTCTCTCTGCTCCAGCCCTGCTGGAGCTGAGCCAACACCAGTGCCTAGATCACCCTGCCCCGTCCTTCCCAGACCTGAGGCCCTTCGCCTTCCCCCTCAGCCTGGGGCACCTGGTTGGTCCTTCCTTTGGGCGGACCCAGGCCTGGTACAGCGCTTGGGCCCTGAATGTGTCCCCTGCCCGTCTCTGTCCCCCCACCAGGCCAGACTCTCGGGCTGCAGGGAGGGCCTCTGCATGGTGTGTTGGCACGTCCCTACTGCGCCTGTGCACGAAGCAGGTGCATGTGCGAGAGCTGCAGTGGGAGGGAAGAACGAGCGTAGAATTCCAGGACTTTCGACTCCGCATAGGACACTCTGCGTTAAGTTCTTTCTCTGTCATTCTTCCCCAGGCTCCGAGCCACGTATACAGTGGGCACAGCAGCCACGTCACCAACGTCGATTTTCTCTGTGGCGACAGCCACCTCATCTCCACGGGCGGCAAGGACACGAGCATCATGCAGTGGCGGGTCATTTAGTCCAGCAGGAAGCGCGGGGAGCAGGACAGGGGCAGGCACTCGTGCTGGGCTCCACCACTGTGATTTCTGTTCTGTCTGAGAAGTTCTGACAAACCTCAGGAAAACCACTCCCTCTACCGGTTACCTTAGCTTAGCGAATCAGTGAGCGTCACACCAGAGCAGCGGTTCACGGTTCTCCTTGGTTGTACAGTATATAAAACAGTGCACATTTCATATTAAAAAAAACATGCCAGGGTTTACATTATGGTGACATCAACAGAAGCAACTGGTATATCCTTCGTAACTTTTCCATGAACCCTTAAAAAATGGTCACAGAAATGCCTTTTAAAATATTGTACATAAGCTTTACTCTCTCCCCACCTAGCTCGCTAAGTGAAATATTTATGATAATAATGAGGTACTGAATTGGGTTCGCTATTGATTAATTGGTCCTAAGGGGATAAAGCGATGGAGAAGAGCGAGGAGGACTGAGCTGCACAGCTGAATTGGGAAACGCAAATGTGGCTTTATTTGGTTACATTCTCCGAGGGTTCCTTCCGTCCTCCCTCCGGGAGGCTGGCGAGAAAAGGGTTGCAGTCTTCTTGCATTAAGCAGACTGTACTCCAGAGTAACTTCCGCACTTCAGCAGGGTATGCAGGCACCGTAGAATTTCAGTGACACTGTCCACCTACCCCAGTGCAGGCCCCCGCCTCACTCCCTTCTGTCCCACGCTCACTTGCCCAGAGGAGCGGTGGAGACATCTAAGCCACCTTCCGTCTACGAGTCGGCATGATCTGGTATTGTATAGGACTGTAGAAATTCATCCTAAAGACGTAAGGCTAGGCTTTACTATTTTATGCTTATGGACATTGTATATTTGTATTCTAAGACCAAGTAGACCAAGTCAAAACAGTATCTCTGAAGTGTACAATAAACCTGCGGCGGGGAGAAGTCTGGAAGGTTCCACCGGGTGCCAAGGGCAGCTTCTCTTCCCGTCTTCTGTGCGTGGACGGCTCTCTACACTACAAAATAAAACTGCACTCTGACGAGTCAGACAGAGGTGGTGTACGTTTGTCAAGAAGGCCTTATCCATTTTGATTGTGTGACAGATTGAAATTTATTGTTTACATTGGGGAATGTATCTCAGATTTTAAAAATAGAAGAGTAATAAACAGACTTAAAAACAAACACTAAGATTTCTACTTGTTCTAGGCAAGTAAATGAATGGAATTACCTGAACTCCACGGCGCTGGTTGTCCAGAGTGGCTGACTAATAAGCACATCTGGAGGCATGTTTGTCCCGTCTCCAGCCTGCGGCGCAAGTGCGGGCCACCGTAGAGACGTGTATTAAAGATGAATCTGTTTGTATGTATCCTTATCAAATATATTCTATAATGAAATTAAAGCTGAAAAGGATTTCTTATTGACCTATAATCATGAAAATATATAAATTAAAATATTTAAAATTAGACATGATTCACACTATATTCTGTTTCATAGACATTTTTTTTGTTGTTCTCACCTGGGTCATTTGCAAATGGGACTTTAGCTTGCATACAGTGTGTAAGCACTCATCGGATTTGAGGACCATAAAGAATTCAGCTTAGGGCCACCTGGGTGACAGAGTAGGTTGAGCATCCAACTCTTGGTCTCGGTTTGGGTCGTGGTCTAGGGGTCGTGGGACTGTGCCCCACATTGGGCTCCGCATACATTCAGTGCAATCTACTTGGGATTCTCTCTCTCCCTCTGTGCCTCCTGCTCATGCTCTCTCTCTCTCTCTCTCTCTCAAATAAATAAATCTTTAAAAAAAAAAAAAAAGGAATTCAGCTGAAGGATGTCTGCCTGGCTCAGGTTGAGGAGCCGTCGGTCCCAGGGCTATAAGTTCGAGCCCCATGTTGGGGTTAGAATTTCTAAAAAAAATTTTAAAACTTAAAAAGTTTTTTTCAGCTTAATTACCATATCTAGTTGTTATTTTTACTTGGCTATGTAATACTGGCAAAAACAAAAACCTTTACATTAATAATTAGGGGAATCACCAGATCAAGGAAGGGCAAAGGGACCCATTATTGATCTTATAAGATCTTTTATTTCTATATAATTCTACCCTTTTCCAGGTTCATAAAGGAAAAAGGATATTTATATAAACTATTACTGTTCATATTTGTCCATATTTTATTTATTTACTTATTTTGGGGGGTGGGAGAGGGAAAAGGAGAGAGAGAATCTCAAGCAGGTGCCACACCCAGCACAGAGTCCGTTGTGGGGCTCGACCTCACCACTCTGAGATAACGACCTTCCGAGATCCAAGACCTCTAGGACAAGAGGCCCGGAAGCAGGGGCGACTGCCAGGCCTCTTCCTCCCAGTGGCCCGAGGCCCCTGTCAGCTTAGCTGGGCTATGAAGAGTGACAGCCGAGGGGCTGTTGCCCTAATCTCCATGAGGCGCTGACAGCGGTGGCCAGGCTACTAGCGGCGGCTGCGGAGAAGAAGGGCTGGTCCGAGGGAAGTTTCCAGGGGAGGCATGTCAGCAGGTGAAGGACCGCCTTGGGCCGTGGGTGCGGTTCGAGCCCCACCCCGTTCTGTGGTCCGATGGCCATGCCATTGGCCAAGGTGCAGAGCACTGCGAGTCTGAGGGTGGATGACGCCTGGGACAGGGTAAAGCGAGGTGAGGGGCCTCCGTGATGTCCAAGAGCAAGTGCAAGCGTAGGCATTTGGCTAGCAGGCTCAGGACAGAAGTCCAGCAGCAGGTGCCACGGTGCCACAGAAGAGCGCCACGTCTGACACTGGGGTGTGGCCGAGATTTCGGGAAGCTGGTCCAGCTGGGTGAGGAAAGGGCCTCTGCCCCAGCCAGGGGTACTCAGAGGCCCAGGGCACCCAGAGGAGCACCGGCTGCCTGCAAGGAGAGGCCTCACTCCAGAGCCCACACACACATCTTCCCCACCCTCCAACTTTTTTTTTTTTTTTTTTTTTGAGAGAGTGCAGGGGGCGGGTGCAGAGAAGAGGGAGAGAGAGGACCACACCCAGGGTGGAGCCTGACATAGGGCTCGATCTCACCACCCTGAGATCATGACTTGAGCTGAAATCAAGAGTCAGATGCTCAACCAACTGAGCCACCCAGGCGCCCCTAACCCCCTAAGGTTTTGAATGACTACTTCCACTGCCCAGAAGTGACACACTGCACCCATTAACCATGTTTTCTGTCATCTGGGAGCAGACTACCATCATATGATCTCTAGATCTTCTATGGGCTTCTAGAAGAGCCCATAGAAGAAGCAACGTTTGAACTCCTCTGGCCTCCTCAAACGGGGTCTAACTGCACAACCGGGAGGCAGTTTGGTGAAAATGACAAGAAACGTACTGATTCACTGTGGTTAATATATATATATATATCACTTTATGGGAAATTTTGAACATACACTGAAGTAGAGCCTCTCACCAAGCTTCAAAAATTATGCACATTCAGAGAATCTTGTTTCCTCTGTCTCCCCGAATCTGGATGACATAGAGGACTGGGATGTTTTCAAAGCAAGTCCAAGTCATCATGTCATTCCCCTGTAATGCCTCCGTCTGCAGCTCCCACAACAATTTATTTCAGTAACCACCGTAACACCATCACCACTGACCAGCGACAGTGAGTTCTTATGGTTTGATATCCAGTCCACCTTCCCGTCTCTCTGTTGTCAGACCAGCCATGTCTCCATGCCAAGCACCACGTGGGGATGCCACCCAACCAGGCAAAGCATGGGATGCAGAGCCCACCTCGAAGCCTGGCGCAGGGGCTAGAGCACCCTTGTGCAGCTGAGCTCAGGACCCTTCTCCAAAGCCCACTCTGAGCCCCAGCTCACTGCCGCTTTGCACCCTGCCCCTCCCCACACCCTGCCTCTGGTCCCTGGGGATGCCCCCCTTCTGCGACACCCGACCTAGATTCTTCCCACCTTGGCTGGCCGGTGAGAGGGAGACCAGACACGGGACCAGCTCTGAAACCTTCTTTCCCCTTTGAGGGCTGAGCCTTGTTTCCAGGGAGTGGCAGTTCCAGCCCCTCCCACAGGGTCCCCACTGCTCCAGCTCGGCTCCTCCACTCCCGTTCTGGAACCTGGGAGGGCTGGCGGCGGGGAGGGTGGACTAGGTACGTTCCTGCTCTCTTTGGATACGTGAGCACCCTTCACTGGGGAAGCCCAAGGGAGGGGTGAGGTTGGGGGGCCCGTGAACACAGATTTGCCTGAGTTCAGGATGTGGACGAATTAGCAACAAATATGGTTGTCTGAGCTGAGAGCAAAGTAAGGGCCGCGGCGCCTGCCAGATGAAGACGGCAAAGGTAACCCTCCCTGCTGGATTGGACCCTAACCCCCTCCCCGGGCTCCGCGGGCTGCAGGCGCGCCACCTTGTGGCGGAAAGCAGCGCCGGCTTCTCTTCCTCCCGGCTGGAAGGACGCTCTGGGTTCTGACCTCGGTAGGCCGGGAGTGTGGGGCCAGAGCAAGGAAAATGCTTCCACGACTCCGACTCCGTCGGACTTCCACTCGCTGGATGAGGCAGGCGTTTCAAGCGACTGTCCTCAGGGAGCTTTCGAGGATCTTGGGGGAGCCCCAACATTGCAGACAGTCTCACCCTGAGTCCCCTTACACTGGATAAGGGTGTTCTATGAAGGACCTCTCGTGCCCCCCCACCCACTCCCGGCAGGACTTGATCACCGGGAGTTGCTCCCCAGTCCTCTTTTGGTGGGAGCCCCCCTCCCCACTCCAGGAGGCCCTGTGGGCAGAATCCAGGCTCTCTACCTCGGTCAGAGGAAACCTCTGTGCCCCCCCACTCCCTGACCCTGAGACTGGCGGGAAGGAGGTTCCATCCCCCCACACACAGCCTTCTCTGCACATCTGGCTGAGAGCCACCTCCTGCCTTTCGATTTTCAGCCATCAACTCACCAATCCCAGGGGCCACCCACCAAGCTCTCCCCTCCCTCTTGGGAGGAAGGGGGCTGGAATCAACAGCTCAACTTTGCCCCAAAGAAATTCCCCTTACAGAGACCTTTTTTTTTTTTTTTTTTAATTCTACTGCCAGACACTTTTGTACCCATAACAGGGATGAGGGAGGCTAAGAGGTCTCTTGGGAACGTCCTTGGTAAGTTCCGCCCATAGCCTAGCAGCACCTTCAGATGGTCACTTCCGTTGGATCTTGGCTCCTGGACTGACATGTCAGTTCAACAGCTGGTGACACAAACCATCAGGATACCTGCAGTTTCCCTGTGCATCTGAGCAAGAGTTTGACATCGCTGCCTGGGAGGGAGACCGCTGGTTTTCTAGGGCACGCACCTGCTCGCTTCTCAAGATTCTGCCCAGTCTCCACCCTGGGCACCAGCGGAGTGCCTGCTACCAGGCCACAAGGCTGCACAGCAGCTGCGAGAGGTAGCATCACTCGCCCCCCTCCCTTTGATGAGGAAGAGGCAGAGGGTTAGAAAGAGGAGTTTGCCCCAGGCTGCTTGGGTGACAGTCCAGGTTCTCCCAAGCTGTGTCCCCCGCCCCCACCAGTACTCTCAGACTGACGCTCTGCTCGTGCAGGCTCTCCGCATGACTTCGGGACTGCCCCATACTATATATGATGTGTCGTAGGTAGAGACTCAGGCGCAGGTTGCCTCTGTAACACACTGGAAATTCTGTAACAAAGAAGCCTGTTGACCCTGACACTTCCCATACTCATGCACTGGGCGCTTCGGCTCCCACGACGCTGATTATTGGCCAGGATCGATGTTCCGCGGCATACCATCTTGGGAAACACTGTGGGAGAAGGTTAGTCATGCAGAAGCTTAATATAACAGAGGAGTGAAAGGGAACCCAGATGCCGAACAATTCTCCACTTCCTCCTCTCCCCCCACCCCCATCCCGATAGGAAGGGATTCAAGGCCAGATTCAGAAGGGCGACAAGGCACAGGGGTGCTTTTCTGTTATTCTGGAGTTCCTGGCCAGTTTATCTCACTCTGTGCACCTCGCTCGAGAGCACTCAGCCTCCCTGATGTATACGGTCAGGAGCGGGAGACCGTCAGGGTCCCACGGAGAACATCCGGGGCATTGAAACAAGCTCCCTCCCACCTCCCCCACATAAGGGAGGATCTTGTTCTTTTTTTTTTTTTTTTTAAGTTTTTTTTTTTTTAAGATTTTATTTATTTATTTGCACAAGCAGGGAGACCGAGCAGCAGGCAGAGGGAGAAGCAGACTCTCCGTGGAGCAGAGAGCCCAACATGGGACTCGATCCCCAGACCTGAGATCATGACCTGGGGCGAAGCCAGACGCTTAAACGACTGAGCCACCCAGGCCTCTGTAAGATTTTATTTTTATTTATTTGACAGAGAGAGAGAGAGAGAGCACACCAGCAGCGGGAGAAGCAGGCTCCCCGAGGAGCAGGGAGCCCAAAGTGGGGCTCGATCCCAGGAGGGGTCAGGGGTGATGCAGGATACTTGAGCCTGAGCAGTCAGTAAAGTGGTTTTTTATTTGAGCAGAGATTTAAGTGGTAGAGTGAGGACCCAAGCCTGTGGCCATCTGGGGGAGACGGTCTGCAAGGCAGAGTCCCTGGGAGCACATGGTGAGGAAGGAAACAATGTTTTGTTCAGGAAGACCCTTTCTCTGTAAACACAGAAACCAGAGCCCTTATTAAACAGGGACTTGTCCAAGGTCACTGTGACCTTTGCAGGGACAGAGCCTCACTGCTCTAGTTTGTTTCCTTTTATAAAATAAAGTTTAGGGGCACCTGGGTGGCCCAGTCAGTTAAGCCTCCACCTTCAGCTCAGGTCATGATCTCAGGGTCCTGGGATGGAGCCCCCATCGGGCTTCTTGCTTGGCGGGAAGCCTGCTTCTCCCTCACCCTCTGCCCCTCCCCCTGCTTGTGCATGCGTGCCCTCTCTCTCTGTCAAATAAATAAATAAAATCTTTAAAAAACAAATAAAATGAAGTTTACTGTATTTTTCAACAATAAAATGTATTATAGCAAATTCAAGACGCCCTGCCATGTTCCCCCACCTAGAAGCAGAGCTACTGGGTTCTTAGTGCGTCTCCTTCCCGTATTTTTTCTCTGCGGACATCTCCGGATGTGTTTCCATAGCTGACATGGTGCATGGCTGCTGCTTTACGTTGCTTTTCTCTTGCACCTTTGTAAGCATTTCCCAGTGTCATTACAGACTTGTTATAAATAATTCCCAGCGGTCGTGTGACTGGCTGCTGCGACCGTCCGGTCCTCCCACACTGATGACGGTGACAAGACAAGAGAATCAAGGCCACCCTTACTGAGGGCCTTTGTCCCCGGTGCTGCAGGCTCTGCCGGGGCCCCCCTCCGGTGGGCCACCCCATCGGCTCGCAAGGTCCGCCACCTCTCCAATGAGGATAAGGCTCAGATCCACATCTCTACGTCCGTTTCCTTAGCTTCACGCACCTGTCCATCGGCTCAGCCACGAGTGCCACGATCTCACGCCCCAGACCAAATTCACCCACTTCCTTCCCCAAACCCTGGACTCCCAGATCCCAGTAGCCCAAGCCAGCAATGCATGCATCAGTCCAGATGCCTGTCTCCGCCTCACTGCCCGAATCAGCCGCACCACGTCCAACAGCATCACTTAACTCGTGCCGGTCACGGCTGGGTACACCTCACACACGGGGACCCTGCAGTACACCCGACAACCCTGCCACAGGGATCCTCCTTCCACAATGAGGAAAACAGAGAGGTTGGTTAGCTTGCCGAGGGCTACACAGCGAGTAAGTTGGGATTTGAACCCAGGCAGTCCAGTTTCAGAGTCCATACCCAACCACTGCACCACTCTGCCTGTCTCTCCAGGAACCATCCCCCATATGCCCATCTCCTCCCACCAGCACGGCTCTGCCCGGGCTGGTGGCATCACCCCCCCCCCCACCTGCAGCCACACCAGCCCTACTCCACAGGGCAGTCGGGCTGAGTTTTCTAAAGGCATCACTCTCTCGCTTAAAATCCTTCAAGGGCTCTTAGGAAAAAGCACCCCACATGGCAAACAGGGCCTGTTCCCTGCTTTCCCCATTCTTCTGCAACACCCTCTCCCTCTGCTCTCACGGCTGAGCTTTTCTCTGTCCGTACACGCAGTGCATCTACCCACAAGCTCTTCCTCCCATTTTTCCAACCATGGTAACTTTCATAATACAGCTCAGGAGACACTTCTTCCAGAAAGCCTTTCCGGAGTGCCTCATCTGGGTTCTGATCCCTCCCATGGATCCTCCCCTTGTCAAACTGAGTTGTAAGTGGAGTCTACTGCCTGTACCTTTTCCGTGGTAAGCTCCCCAAGGCATAAACACTCAGTATCACAGACCCCCTGGTCTTTCTTAGCACAGGGTCTGGCATGGACAGGTTACCAGCCAGTGTCAGGTGGAGGCATAAATGGACGGGGCCATGGGCTGCCACGGGGAGCATTTGGACTCGGATTAGATTCCTAAACCTTTGCCCTTAAGCCCGAGTGTCTTTTCCTGCTTCCAGTGGTTTACTATTGCAAACAACACCGCGGAGAACAGCTTGTCCATGAAGCCTTTCTTTTTAGTTAGACTTGCTTCTTCAGGGCAAAATCCCAGAAGTGCAATTACTGAATTTAAGAGCAAAAGCATCTTTATGACCCCTGATAGGTTTTGCAGAAGTGAATTCCAAAATGATGGTAGCAATTTGGGAGGCTTTTTCTTTTTTAGCAAACGAATCCTCCCTCCGTTTCTAAATGTCTTCCTGGCACAAGCCGCACAAAGCTATTTTTACCTAAAGGCTGTAAACTCGTCCTTCTGAGAAGAGAAAGCCGGGCGTGTGTGCGGAAACCCGCTGCCTGCCTCGCCGCCCAGCAGCCCCTGCGCGCTAGCCTAGTTCTTGGTCATTTGGGAAAGGCAAGTTTAAATTATGTTCCAAAGGAAGCGGTGGGTTTTTAAAGAAGAAAAACACACACACTCATACATATCTCTGTTGGGGGACTGAATAATGAACATCTTTACAATTCTTAGAGGCCAGACGGTTAAGCAAGTGGATGCTGGGAAAGGATCAAGACTGAACGCAGCCCCAGGGGTTGGGGCTATCACCTGGTTTTCAAACTCTGGACAGCAACAGCTTTATTAGGATGAAACCTTACAGGAAAATCCACTCTGTGGCGTAGGTGAGAATGTCCCTGCTTTGGCAGGAGCAGTCAGAGGGCTGAAGTGACCAGAAACACTCATCCTATGTCCAAACCCTCGACTGGTCCACCCCCTAAACATGCCACCCACCTCTCCTTTCCTCCCCACCCCGCCCCCACCACCTCCAACTGCCACATGGGTCTCCCAAATCCACTGTCCACACCCAGCAAGGGCCACACAGTGAGCGGTGGCAGAGCCGGGTCCTCCCGCCCTGCACCTAGCCCCCTCCCTGGTGACTCTCCACCTGCTGTCTTGCTGACAGCCAGCTCAGCGGCCATTCCCAGTCACAGGGCAGAATGTCCTCGTCCTCAGAGGAGGTCCCAGAGACGACTCGCATCTCCCAGCACTCGCCATCCCTGTGCTCCAAACACCAGCATTCCCCCCGATTTGTTTCTCAGGAAAATCATCCATTTCATGTAGATCCTCAAATTTATTGAAGTAAAACTATAGCAATATTCTCTTATAATTATTTTCTTATCTGTTGTTATAGTAATGTCAGTTAATGTTAATGTTATATTAATGCAACACAATGACCCTACAGTTACATACACTGCAAAACAATGCAGTTATTTTATTCTCGCTCACCCTGCAATTATAAATCCCTTCTCATGCCTAGTGCCCCGTACTTTTGTTTTCCTGTCTTTTACTCTTAGTTTTTGCCTGTTTTCCATTTCCTTTCATCTTGAAGAAGTGGATTTTACTTTCATTTCTCAGGATTCATGTTTCTAATTCGTTATTTTCAGATTTCATCTTGATAAGTTCCCCCTCATAATTTTTTTAAATTTTTCTTGTTGTGTTTTAAACATGTATGTATACCCTCTGTTGTATAGTAAAAACATATAAGTTATGCTTTTGCTGTATCCTGTAAGTGTTGCTTAGATGTTTTCTCATTTTCATTAATTTCTTATTAATTTATAGTTTTCATACTGATTTCTTCTTTCAGCTTAAAGTTATCTCAAAGAGTATTTTTACATTTCTAAGCTAAAGTTTTATTTATTTATTTTTTTTGGTGATTCGGGGTGTCCCTGGACTCTGGTGAAATGTCCAAACTCCAAGGTCAACAAGAAATCCCCTTCAGCTTCTGGGAGAAAAAAACAGACTGCCTGTGTGTGAAATGCTCACACCCACGCCACCCTGAAATATCCAGTCCTGACCTCTGGAACCCATGAATATATAGGTCCTATGCCCAAGGGGGGATTAAGGTTGTAGGTAGAACTAAGGTTGCTAATCAGCTGGCTTTAAAACAGGGAAGAGTACCACGGATTACCCAGGTGTGCCCAATATAATTGCAAGGGTCTATAACTAGAGCAGAGGGAGGGAAAAGAGGAGGTGAGGGAGATGTGAGAGCAGAGCCAGAGAGTTCTGACCCAGACTTGATCCGTATTTGATGCTGGCTTTGCAGATGGTCCTTCCTGAGGGACCACGAGCCAAGGAATGCAGGAAGCCTCTAGAAGCTGGGAAAGGCAAGGAACAGACTCTCCCCACCTCCGAGCACAGCTCCACGAACACCTGGATTTCAGCCCAGTGAGACCCGCATCAGACTTCCGACCCCCCCAATCTGTAAGAGAATACATGTGTGTTTTTTGAAGCCAGCAAGCTTTGGTCATCTGTATGGCAGGGACCGGAAGCTAATACATTGTGTAAAGAGAGACTCGGGCTGGTTATCGGGCTTCTTACCTGCAATTTGAAACTAGAAATTTGCAGATCCCTGAGAAAAGGGAACTGCAGGCCTGAAATCCTTTCTGGTTGAGGGCCTCATCCGCGTGGGAGAGAAAAACAGGCATTTCTACCAGACTGTGTCTAAATGTGTGTCGTTCTACACTAATCCTCCCAAACACCTGGTGCGCTCTCTTTTTCCAAACAGCTTTGTTGAGATGTAATTCACATCCCATGCAATTCACCCACTTAAGGAATGCTATTCAGTGGTTCTTAGTATATCCACCGAGCTGGGCAACCAACTCCACTATGTAATTTTAGAATATTTTCATCACCCCCAGAAGAAACCCCACAGTCCCTGGCAGGGTATTTATCTCCTGGGGCTGCCAAAGCAAAACATCACAGGCTGGGGCAGGGGCAGGGGGGCAGGGGGCATGGGTCCTCAAACAACAGACATTTATCTCCTCACAGGTCTGGGGGCTGGAAGTCCCAGAGCCAGGGCCAACACGGCTGGTTTTTTCCAGAGGCCACTCCCCACGGTGTACAGACGGCCACTTTCTTGAGATGCCTTCACATGGCTTTTTCTCTGTTCCTGGCATCTCACTGGGGGGCCTAATCTCCCCTCAGTATAAGGATATCAGTTAGATTGGCCCAGACTAAAGACCTCGTTTTAACTTACTTACCTCTTTATAGTTCCTATCTCCAAATGCATTCTGAGGTGCTGGGGTAGGGTTTCAACATATGAATTTCGGGGGGGTGGGTGGAACACAGGCCAGTTTGTAACAGGTAGTAATTCCCTAGATCCACCCTGCTCCCCTGGCCCCACAACTGCTGATTACTTCTGCCTCTGCAGAGTCCCCTTTTCTAGACATTTCCTATGAATTGACTTGTATGATATGTGGCCTTCTGTGGCTGGTTTCTTTCACTCAGCATCGTATTTGCAAGGTTCATCGATACTATAGCATAAACCAGTACTGTACGGTTTCCTCTTGCCAAATAATATTCCATTGAATGGATAGACCACGTTTTGTTTACCCGCTCACCAGTTGATGGACAGCTGGACTGTTCCCGCCTTGGGGTTATTATGAACAATGCTGCTACGAGCATTGGTATACAAGCTATTGTGCAGATGTAGGTTTTCATTTCTCTGGGGTATGTACCTAGGAGTAGACTCATTGGTTATGTTGTAGCTCAACGTCGAATAGTTGAAGAAGGGCTAATCTGTTTCCCAAGTGGTTGCACCATTTTACAATCCACTAGAATGTATGAGGGTTCCAATTTCTCCACCTGCCAACCCTACTTATTTTCCTTTCTTATTCTTTCTTATTATTTTTTTATTTATAGCCATCTTATTGGCTGTAAAGTGGTATCTCATTGCAGTTTCTATTTGCATTTCCCTGATAGTCATGATTTTGAGCATCTTTTCATATGCTTTTGGCCACTTGTAGATCTTTGGAGCCGTAGCTGTTCAGATCCTTTCTTTGCTCACTTGTTACTTGGCTTATTGGTATTTATATTATGGAGTTAGAAGCGTTCATTATATACTCTAGGTACAGACCTTCTTCAGAGATACGATTTACAAATATTTTCTCCCATTCTGTGGGTTGTCTTTTCACTTTGATGGTATTATCTGCAACAGAAGTTTTTAATATTGATGAAATTCAATGTATCTGTTTTTTCTTTTGTTACTTGTTCTTTGTTTTTTGGGTTATTGTTTTTGTTTTTGTTTTTGATGTCATAGCTAGGAAAATTTAGCCTAACCCAAGGCTAGAAAGATTTTTTTTTAAGATTTTATTTATTTATTTGACAGACAGAAATCACAAGTAGGCAGAGAGGCAGGCAGAGAAAGAGGGGGAAGCAGGCTCCCTGCTGAGCAGACAGCCTGATGTGGGGCTCGATTCCAGGACCCTGGGATCACAACCTGACCCGAAGGCAGAGGCTTTAACCCACTGAGCCACTCAGGTGCCCTAAGGTTAGAAAGATTTACACAGCTGTTTTCTTCTAAGGGTTTTATAGTTTGGGCTCTTCCATTTAGGTCTATGAACCATTTTAAGGTAATTGTTGCATATGATGTGAAGTATTAAACTTCCTTCTTTTGCCTGGGGATTTCTAGTTGTTTCAGCATCATTTATTGAAGACTCCTCT
This sequence comes from Lutra lutra, assembly GCF_902655055.1. NCBI lineage: Eukaryota > Metazoa > Chordata > Mammalia > Carnivora > Mustelidae > Lutra > Lutra lutra. The sequence goes on from NC_062284.1 coordinate 142,436,260, forward strand.
TTCCTCCACTGAATTATCTTGGCACCCTTGTTAAAAATCAACTGCACATCAATGTGTTTATCCCTGGACTCTTTATTCCATCAATCAATCTGTATCTATACCTAACTCTCTGCGAGCCAGCACTGTACTTGACTACTATAGCCTTGCTGTAATTTTTGAACTCAGGTAATATGAATCTTCCAACTGTGTTCTCCTTCAAGACTGTCTTAGTTGTTCTAGATCTTTTGCATTTCCAAATGAGTCTTTGAATCACAATGCTAATTTCTGGAAAAAAATAAAGGGGGTGACTTTGACGGATTGCACTGTATTTGTAAGTCAATTTGGGGAGTACTGCCATCTGTACAATACCAAGTCTTCCAATCCATGAACATGGGATGTCTTTCCATTTATTTAGGTCTACTTTAATTTCTTTCAGTGACATTTTGTAGTTTCCAGTGTATGTCTTGCACTTCTTTTATCAAGTTTATCCCTAAATATTTTATTTTTCAATGTTTTGAAGTAGAATTTTTTTCTTAATTTCATTTTCAAATTGTTCATGGCAAGTATATAGAAATACAATCAAGTTTTTGGATATTGATCTTGCATCCTGCAACCTTACTGAACTTAGTTGTTGGTTTTATTAATTTTTTAATGGATTCCTTAAGATTTGCTATACACAAGATCATGTCATCTGCAAATAGAGATTGTTTTACTTCTTCCTTTTCAATGGAATGCCTTTCCACCCCCTCCTTGTCTAATTACCTCCAGGACAGTATTGAAAAACCACGGGATAAGATAACCTTGTGCTGTTCCTGGTCTTAGAAAAAAACATTCATTCTTCTGATGAGCTCTTTTGACTTAAAAACTCTATTTTGTCCTCAATTGTGACTTCTCTTCCTGCCATTCCTTTTGGGATTCTTACTATTGAGAAGTCAGATCTCTTGAATCTATCATTTCTGTGTTTTATTTTATCAATGTTAATTTCTATTTCTTCCTTTTGTACTCTGTCTGCTTTGTGAAATAGATCTTTTGTTTGATCTCCTAGGGCACGAGTCAACAAACTATGGCCTGCAGACCCAATCCAGCCTGCCATCTCTTTTTGTAAACAAAGTGTTATCGGAACACAGTTACATCCATTCATTCATGGATTGGCTCTGGCTGTCTTCAAGCTGCAATGGCCAAGTGGAGTAGTTATGACAAAGACTGAATGATCTGCAATAAAGCCAAAAATATTTATTATCTTTTCCTTTGTAGAAAAAGTACGCCAACCCTTGTTCTAGATCAGTGTCTTTTCTGGTTTTTACTACCTCTAACTAACTTCTTCAATTTTGAAAATAATGTTTTTATTCCTAAGAATTACTTTTTGTTCTCATATTGCTCTCAAGCATGATCTTCTTGACTCTTCTTATAACTTCTCTATCATTCCCTCCATTAGACATGACACCTGCTGTCTTCTCGTTCTCTTGGTAGAAAATCATATGAGGGGATCAAAGACTTCAGATTTCCCAAGTCCCCTAAGATGTGTGCTCAGAGGCTCAGGCCTACCCAGCCCCATTGTAGGCAAGTTCCCTCAGCCCCACAAAGGCCTGGCCGTCAGGATCACTAAACAGGTGTGAGACAGGTAGGAGAGAGGAGTGGCCAGGGAGTCTCTTCCCCCAAACCCCCAAGCAGTATGGAGGATGGTGCTTGCAGCCCTGGGGGAAGGGGGTGTTTAGGGCTCTGAGAGAGAGGTGACAGGTGAGTGGGGGTTGAAGATGGTTTGCCAGGGAGACAGAGGCAGCGTCCTGGGCATCAGCAAGGCCGAGATACATAGGTGCTCAAAAACCTTGGATGAATGAATGATTGAAAATGAATTGTGTTATATTCAAGGAAAACCCTGTTGGTAATAAGTGAGTTGGTCAATGAGGTTAATGGTGCAAAGGCAGATTTTCAAAAAAAGGTGCCGTGTCACAGGTGGTCCCCCAGGTCTCTGAGACATCTGTTGTCTTCACTTCAAAGAAGCATGTCTTCACTCTGGGTTCTGGCATGGAGCAGTAATTGACTTCTGCTGTTAATATAAACCAGACATGGTCTCATTGGTGAATCATCGAAAGCAACTGTGTTTCTTTTAATTATTTGGGGTGAGTGAGGTTTTGTTTGGCAACACCAAGAGAGAGAGAAGATGGTGCACAGGGTTGGTTCCTCAACACTGACCCCCGCCCCCCAGTCTGGAAAAGCCTCAAGAAACAGGGAGGGAGCAGGAGGTAACATCGGCAGTCTTGAAACGTGGGGTCTGCAGGAACATGTGTCCATCTGGCTCTTCATCCACTGGCCTGTGTGACTTCTCCAGGCTTCAGTTTCACCCTCCGGACAGGAGGTTAGACAGATATCTTTGAGGGCTTCCTGGCTCTATTACGTGTCTGTGGCTCTATGACTAGCTGGGGCTAACAGCAGAACACCTGTGTTTCCTGCCTCCCCCACAAATGGGAAAACCAGTCCAGGAGGGTCTTCCAGTTGACCCATGGGTAGTAAGCCTGGCTACGTGTCCTACACCCCCACACATCACGTGTCACAAAGTCACTGGCTTTGGTGAGCAATCTTTTCAAATCTGAGGAACGGTGACCTTCAGACACAAATCAATTGGGGGCCATATGTGTCAAAAATAATGTTAATGTTCTTTTTATCGGAAGAGTGTAAAACATGAATTCATGTGCCTTTAAGGAGTCCAGGCTTTTTCAGTAAATGGGAAACATGCTAAGTAGACTGGTTTCAAAAACGTATAGTTCGTGGAGAGGGGACGGAGAGGCAAGAGTGAGGCTGCTGGGGGAGGGTGGAAAGACTTTTCAGGAGCCTACATTGTGCTGTTCCTCATCCGTGCCTACAAGGATGTAGGAGTCCCATCTGTGGGGTGAGAAAGGGAGGCTCAGAAAGGTCTACACTGCCAGTGGAGCAGCAACACGTGGAGTTCTCCTCCCTAAGCATCCTGGGCTGGGTGGGCACGACCAACACCCATTCATGGAGGAGCAGCCCTCAGCTTAGAGCACAAGTGGTCCCTGCCTGTCCTCCCCAGCCCTGCCTGCTGCTCATGAAGCCCTCTGAGGCTCAGACACAGGATCCAGGAAGTGATCTCTCCAGGAGCCCCACAGCTGATCTTACAAATTCACTGAGTGATATTGGACCCCTTTCACTTTCTTGGGGTCCCACCCCTCCTCCATCTCCTACCAACAGAAGGATTTGCAGTTCCCTTCCAGCATCAAAATTCTCTGTCCTCCTGTCTTTATTGTTCCAGGATATTGGTGGTTAGCAGGAAAGATCGACAGGAGGTGTATGTCCCCCACCTTTGGTGCTAATGTTCTATAGTAAATCTGTTACTAACAGGGCCCGGTGACCCTTTTCCAGTTACAGGATAGTAACAACTTACCAGACTCCAAGGCACCAGAGAGGTCAGAGTGGGCCACAAGCTCCAATAAATCAAGCTGGGAACAAACGAGCCAATATCCCATGAGCCAGGGGTGGTGATCTCCCACAGTCCAGTGTGCACTGACCAAGGGTAACACTGCCTATACAGAACACCCCTGCATGTCTCCAGGTGCCCTGCAGATTGACCATTTTAGTCATCTTTAGTGTCTAACCAGTCTCTTCTGTAGCAGTGAGCCAACCTGGACCCTGGAATGAGGGGGACAAATAAGGTGAGAAGGAGCTGAAACCCTCTGGACCTGCTTACAGGACCGTAGGGGACGAATGTGTCCTTTTGAGTTTGAAGACTCCAGCTCCAACAAATAGGGAAAATGTGACTATCAGTCCCTAGGGAACTCATGACAAGTGGATGGTGAGGGAGAGGCAGGTGATACGGAGGGGAGTAAGCACCTAGAGAGCCATCCTGCTCCCCTTGAGAACCACGTTCAACTGCAGCAAACCAGAATGAACGGGCACTGGGATTCTGAGTCAGAGAAATCCTGGACTGAGAACCGGCTCCACCACTTCCTGTACCGGGGGCAAAACCACAAAACTCACAGAGCCTCTTCATCCGGGCCAGGAGTAAAACAGGGACCCTTCCCCGCCCTAAATCCCAAACGTCGCCAAATGCTTGATATGCTCTTGTTTCGACTCAGTTTTTAAGAAGGTGGCTATGATTTCCATGTTACTGTGAAAGACAGGAGAGGGAGCATCAGCGGCAGAATTGAGAAAGCACGACGATCTGTGTCCACTTAGATATGGGGAGTGCGACCCCGGAAGCTTTCTAGCCAGCAATGAAGATCGCTAACCTTTAGGAAGGATGGGAACTTAACAACCGGTTAAAACCGGGAGCGCCTACTTCGTGCTGTGATTTTTCACAGGTGTGGTTTGGGGGCGCCTCATAAGGCGCTCCTTGGGCTAGGGGACATTCTCCACGTGTTGCTGTAACCCCAAAGCTTCGACTCCGGTCCCAGACCTGGCTATTTACAAAAAGAGGGCTCACGGGTCGGTGACCTCGACACCCCTCAGATCCCGGTTGCCCCCTTCGTCCGAACAGCTGGGGAGCAGCGCAAGTTGGGGGGGAACCCCCGGGCCCACTCACAAGGACGCCCGCATACTAAGCGCCCTTGGTGGATGCCGGGAGGGGGGCGGGGGGGACCCCGCGCGGGGCGGGGCTCTGCGCTCCACGTGCCGGCCTGGCGCCCCGCCCCGCCCCGCCCACGACTCCACCTCACCCTCACGGCTCCGCCCCTCGCTGGTCCTCCCCCGCCCCCTCTGTCCTAAGCCCCGCCCCCCGCGGCTCGTCCGTCGCAGGAAGCCCCTTCCCCACAGCCCGGCCCCCGAAGCTCCGGCCTGTCCGTCGCGGGTCCTCCTTCCCCAGAAGCCCGGCCCCTCGCAGCTCCGCCCCGCCCCTCGCAGCCCTCGGCTCTGCGCTCCCGGAGGCGCGGGCGGCGGGGCCCCGCGCCTTTTGTGTCGGGCTCGGGCCGCCGCGCGCGCACTTTCCTCGGCGGCCGGGGGCGGCGGGACGCAGACGCGCCTACCCCCTTCGGCAGGCGGAGGGACACCCCCTCAGTCCCGGCTCGCGGCGGAGCCCGCCCGCGCGCGCCCCCCGCCTCCTCCTCGGCCGTCGCCGCGCCGCCCGCGCCCGCCCGGGCCGGCGCCCCGAGTTAAGGCGGGCGCGCGCTCGCCCCCTCCCCTCCGCCGCCCGCCCTGCCCCCGGCGGCGCGCGCACACGCCGGCCCGGGCACGCGCCCGCCAAGATGGCAGGGGCCGGGGCCCAGCTGTCAGGCGGCGCCGCGGCAGCCGGTCTCCGCAGCTAGCGGCCCGGACGCCCGCCCCGAGAAGATGCTCCCCCGCTGCCCCCCGCAGCCCAGCGAGACGCGGAGCCGCCGCGCCCGGGGCCGGCTCCCCCGCTAACGCCCCGCGCCGCGTCCCCGGCCCCGCGCGCCCGCCCTGGCAGCGACAATGAGGTGAGTCGGACGAGCCGCGCGGCGGGAGAGGACGGGGCGGGCGCGCGGGGGCGCCGGCGGGGGCGCCGCGGACTGCGGGCGGGTCGGCGGGGGCGGCGCGGGCGGCCTGTGGAGGCAGCGGGGGGGGGGGCACCTGCGGGGCGGGGGGCCGGGCCGGCGGGCAGGTGTGGCGGCGCCGGGCCGCGGCCTTCGGCCTCCCCTCCTGGGCGCCCCCCGGCCGCGCCGCGAGCCCAGCTTCGGCGGTTTCCCGAAGCCGCTCGCGTCTCGCGCCCCCTCTCCGTGGCTTCTCGCGCGCCGGGCAGTGTCGGACCCCAGGGCAGCCCGGCCCGAGCCGTCCCCCGGCCGGGGCTCTGCTCGCTGTCAGGCCAAGAAATACAGCCCTGCGGGCCCCCGAGAGCCGGAGTCCTTCTCCCGCGGTCGCCGACCCTCGCCGGTCGGGGTAATCACCCCCTTGCCTTTTTTCTGGGTAATTGTGCCTCCAGACACGCAGCCCGTCGCACCTACGGTGTCTGCGGTTTCATGTTGCTTGTTTCGTGAACTTTACGTGAACGGAACAATACAGTGAGTGTTCTTTTGTGTCTGCCTGCCTTCCCCCAAGTTGTTTTCGTGGTTCATCCATTTGCTCACTAACCTGTAGCAGCCCATTGTATGAACACACCGCAGTTTGTCCAGTCCCCTGTCGGTGGGCGTTTGACTTGTGTCTGCCTTTTGGCTATCATGCATACACTTCTGTGCCCCCCGCGCACTCATTTCTGTCGGGGACATATCGAACAGTGGAATTTCTGGGTCAAAAGATTGGCATGTCTTCAGATTTAATAGATGATACCAAGTTTCCAAAGGTATTGGAAGGTATTGGTTTGGCCGATTTATACTCCTTCCCGCAAGCGTTTGAGAGTTCTTGTGCGCCACGTCCTTGGCAGCCCTAGGTATTGTCGGTCTTAAAACTTTAGCCATCCTACCGAGTGCGAAGTGCATCCCGCTGTGGTTTTAGATTGTACTTTCCTGCCAACCCATGAGGTCACGCTCCTCTTTATTTGGTAGCCTCTTTTATTATTAAGTGCCTGTTCAGATGTTTTGCCCATTTTTCTTTGGGATTTACATGGCTCTTCTCTCCTAATTTGTAGTTCCAGTCTGAAGTCAAGAAGATTGCTTCTTATAACACCTTGCAGAAATCCTGTTTTGCCGTTCGGATTAAGTTCTGCACAGTCCACTTGGAATTTGTTTTTGTGTGACTTCGTGTATTTGTGTGTGTGTAACTTTTTGTGGAATTTATTTTTTGTGGAAAAGGGGGTTACATTTCACTGGGGAAAAGGTCATCTTTCCCCTGTATTTCTTCAGTGCCTTCTTCGTCATCTTCCAGACTTCCATTTGGGACCATTTCTTTTCTCTGAAGCATACCCTTTAGTGTTCCTTTAGTGCAGGTGTGGGGTGACAGATTCTTACTGTGTGTTTGTCAAGCAGAGAGAGTCAATTACCATATGGTTTCGCTTATTTGTGGAGCATAAGGAATAACACAGAGGACATGAGATGGTGAGGAGAAGGGAGTTGGGGGAAATCCGAGGGGTAGACAAACCGTGAGAGACTTTGGACTCTGAGAAACAAACTGAGGGTTTTGGAGGCGAAAGGGGTGGGTCTTGGGTGAGCCTGGTGGTGGGTATTAAGGAGGGAACAAATTGCATGGAGCACTGGGTGTGGTGCATAAACAATGAATTTTGGAATACATTAAAAAAATTAAATTTAATTAAATTAAAAAAAACAATAGCTTAATTGAAATACAATTCACAAAGCATAAAATTTGCTCATTTAAAGTATACGATTCCGTGGTTTTTAGTATTTTCACAGAGTTTTGCAACCATTACCACAATCTAATATTAGAACATTTTCCTCCATTGTGAAGGGCCTTTTAGGTACTTAAAGAATTCTTTGTTTGCCATTGTTTTCTTTAAGCATTTCAAAGACATTTCATTATCACTGACTTGGATTACTTCTTTTGAGAAGCCACTTGTCAATCTGTCATTCTCTTGAAAGCAGTCTTTTTCTCTGGGTGCCTTTAAAATATTCTCTTTGTCTTTGGTTTTCAGCAATTTTTCTATACTGTTCCTGGTGGAACTTTTATTTTTTATTTTTATTTTTTTTTTTTTTAACTTATGACTGGAGTGCTTAGGTCTTCTTGAATCCGTGGCCTTAACATCTTTCATTAGGTTTGGAAGTCATCAGACATTAATACATGAAATATTACTTCTGCCCCATTCTGTCTCACCTTTCTTTCCGGAACTCCAGTTAAACATGTTAGATCTTTCATTGGATTTTCTGTCTCTTAACCTTTCTTCTGTGTTTTCTGTTTGTCTCTCTGTCCTCATTCTGGGTATCTCCTCACTTATCTCTTTTTCTTCTGCTATAAATGATCTATTAAACCATCAATTGAGGGTGAGGTTCTTATTTCATTTTTTAAAGATTTTATTTGTTTATTTCAGAGAGAGAGAGAGCAAGCGCCAGCACAAGCCAGAGGGACAGGCAGAGGGAAAAGCAGACTCCCCATTGAGGAGGGAGCCTAATGCGGGGCTCTATCTGAGGACCCAAAGATCAGGACCTGAGCTGAAGTCAGATGCTTAACTGACAGACACCCAGGTGCTTTTTGTGTTTTTTTGTGTTTTTTTGGTTTTGGTTTTTTTAACACCCAAGATGGGGCTCAAACTCACAACCCCAAGATCAAGAGCCACATGCTTTACCCACTGAGCCAGCTGGGCATGCCTCAGTTGAGTTTTTCATTTCAGTTATATATTTTTCAATTCTTTATTTTCCATGTGGTTTTCTTTTTATAGCTTACCACTATCTGCCAAAATTATCAATCTTGTCTTTTATCTCCTTGAATATGGTATGCATAATTATCTTAAGGTGTGTCTGATTATGGCATTAATTGTGAGTCTTGTGTGCTGTCTGTTTTCTCTTGGTTTTCATTCATTTCATCTTATCTCCTTATGTGCCTAGTTTTTGTTATTGTTGTTTTTTTTTCTTTAATTTTGTGCTGGCCATTGAATTTGCCTAATATTTTGTAGAAATTATTGGAGATCTAAGGTGATGTTTTCCTCTGCCGGAGAGAATCCATATTTGCTTTCGTCAGGCGAATGGGGCACTTGGCATCTGGAGTCACTTCAGTGCAGTCTCAGGGATCGAGCTCTTTCTAAACCGAGCTGCAGTCCCTGTGAGGACCAGCCTGTTTGGTCCACCTTTACCCCCAGGGCTCAGCTCTCCACTAGCACCTTCCCTCCCTAAGCCAACACCAAACTTTTAGTGTTCCCTTAGGAATCGGCAAACACCCTCAGGGAAAAGTAACTCTGAATACTGAGCTCACTTTCCTGACTCTGACCATTCTTCCTCCTTCAGGCATCCATGCAAATATTTATTATATTCTTTCCCTGCTTTTCTAGTTCTCTTCGGTTAGACATTGTTCAGATTTACTTAGTCCAAGGTTGTTGGTAGTAAAAGCTCTTCATTCATGCGGGTTAGGGGCAGTTTGAGTCAGGATTGAATTCTGCAGGAGATTTAAGCTAGCAGGCTATAGAAGCTGTGGAGAATAATAACAACTATTTTCAGGAAGCCTGGGTGGCTCAGTCGGTTAAACCACTGCCTTTGACTCAGGTCATGATCCCAGGGTCTGCCTCTGCCTGCCACTGCCTGCATGTGCGCGTGCTCTCTCTCTGTCAAGTAAATAAATAAACTCTTTAAATCAATAAATAACAGCTATTTTCATGTGTATGTCAACTCTATTAGATTGTCAGTTTGTGAGATACTCTTCGAATCAAGATAATCTCAAAAATAAATCTTTATTTTCCCGTAATATATAATTAGTTGATAAAATGGCAGTTTAGTGCAGGTCATTACTGCGATGCAAAATATATTGGAAGCAGATGCTTTCCTCTCTTTTTTCCATATTTCTTTCTTTTGTTTTAATTTCCTTGTTTATTTGTTAAAAATTACCCTTTATCTGGTCCTCTTGAATAGAACATTTAATCTTTTGATCAACAATAGCATAATAGAATTCTCATATTCTGTTCTTTTGGATCAGATAAGATGGCATGACTGTAGAAATGAAAGTTTATAAATGGCTTTTCCAAAGTGGGCCATTCAGTTATTCTTTTTCTTTAAGTTGTCTGTTTTTTACACAGATTTTTTTTCAGGGATCATTTCTGTAGTGTGTTACACCGTTTTTTTTTAAATGCTGCTGACAGTTCATGGTTCTCTGTCACAGACTGTTTATAGTTAAGCACCAACGTGCATACATTGACTTGTACCCCAAGTACTTGGCTTTTGTGCAAGGACCTAAATTAGTCAAAGGAGTATATTCATTACCTCTGTTGTCAGCTCATTTGATTGGGATATTTATAAGCAACTTGGTTCATCCATGAAAAGTATTTTGCTTTCTGTTCAATCCTGAGTTTTTTCAGTGAAAGTGACACATTTTTCTTGCTAGATAATCTCATGGGGGTATGGAGCTGGGACCTGTTCATAAAGGTATGCAAGGTAGTTTCCAAAGCATCCCTTTTCAGGAGTGTCTAAGAAAGGCATAGGGCTCAAGATGCATCCTCATGAATAAACTGAACATTTGAGGCACATATTTTTCACATATTTTAGGAAAAAAATGTCCTGTTGGATCAAACTCCTCAGATAATTAAGGCTGTACCTGAGTTTTTCTTTCTTTTGTAGACTGTTGCCTGACTCCTTCCCTTTTCCTAACAGACCTTATATATTTTCATGTCTTCATTCAAAAAATCACTTTTTGAGGGCTTACTGGTTCCTGTTGCTGGATTAGGAGGGTAGGGAGGTGAAAAGAACCAGACCTCCCCTCCCAAATAGTCCCCATCCTTAAATGATTTACAGATATACTAGATCCCTTTCTGCATCCTTTTTTTCTTAAAAACCAAACCCCCCACATTCGCAGTATACAGTGTATTTCTGTTGATATGCTTTTGTCATTTATCTTTGGGGAACATTCTTTTTTCTGAACATTTTCCTTATCTGCCTTTTATCTTTTAAAGATCTGATATATAGAAGGTTAGGATTTTTATGTCATTAAGTCCTTTTCTTTGTGGTTTTCCTGTCATTTTTTTATGTTGAAGATAGCATTCCTCTAGAAGTTTGATAAGTATTAATTTGTTTTTCTATTTTATATATAAAATAGAAAAAAGTCATCCTTCGGGGTTCCTGGGTGGCTCAGTGGGTTAAAGCCTCTGCCTTTGGCTCAGGTCATGTTCCCAGGGTCCTGGGATCTAGCTCCGCATTGGGCTCTCTGCTCAGCAGGGAGCCTGCTTCCCCTCCTTCTCTCTCTGCCTGCCTCTCTGCCTACTTGTGATCTCTGTCAAATAAATAAATAAATAAATATCTTTTTTAAAAAAAGTCATCCTTCAATTTGTCTGGACTACGAGGTGAAGATCAAAATTACTTTTTTCTTCAAAACTGCTGGTCAGTTACTTGACTGTACCAGTCGATACATGGCAGAGGTATCAGTAACATTTCCTTAGTTAGATGGCGATACAGGCATCTGGATCTCACAGTGGTCTTCAAGGGTTGCAACCAGTAACATCTGAATGAGGATCATCCCCCAGTCCTCAGAGCAGTTACCTGCCCCCAGTAGGGACCGCCCTGTGTATGTAGGACACAGCTGGTCCAGCATCCCACAGGTCTGGTTTTGTGCCAGGGATCCACCTCTTCTGGGCCAAGGGCGTTTTATCAATCTTGGAGTTATACAGACTGCAGTGAGATTGCAGGGCCCAGAACCAGATACATAGGCACAAACACAGTCCTTACTTATCACCGTAAGCCTGTACTGGCTAACACATGTGGGTCCAAGTACATTTCTGAACCTAGCACTGCGGAATGGGGACAGAAGAGCATTTCTCCAGGTCATGGAGGGAGTCCTTGGAAGTCATATTAGGGAGCCTAGGGAGATCTAGGCTCTCTTCTGTTCTGTCTGCCTGTTTTTAGGCTGGTGCCAGTGCTTTATTGACCTCGTAGACGATGGTTTTTACTTTTTTTTTTAAGATTTTATTTATTTATTTATTTTAGAGAAAGAGAGAGAGTGTGTGCGTGTGAGCAAGGGGAGGAACAGAGGCAGGAGACAAGCAGGGTCCATGCTGAGTGCAGAGGCCAACACGGGGCTCCATCTCAGGACCCTGAGATCAGGACCTGAGCTGAAATCTGGAGTTGGACTTGCAACCAACTGAGCCACCCAGGCACCCCGAGTTTTACTTTTTTTTTTTTTTAAGATTTTATTTATTTATTTGACAGAGAGAAATCACAAGTAGGCAGAGAGGCAGGCAGAGAGAGAGGAGGAAGCAGGCTCCCTGCTGAGGAGAAAGCCCGATGTGGGGCTCGAACCCAGGACCTTGGATCATGACCTGAGCCGAAGGCAGTGGCTTAACCCAGTGAGCCACCCAGGCGCCCCCCGAGTTTTACTTTTAATGGAAATTTTAATGTCAGTAATTTGTTGAAGAATACAGAGCAGTTTAGAAACCTATCTCACAGTGTTTGAGAAAATACTCATTCAAGCCAGCAATATTCCAATGCTCTTTGTGTGAGACACGTATGGAAATGGTTCTAACAGCTTATGCTGGTGATTTCCCAAGCTGGTGAAAAGAAATCACCATGAATCATAGTGCCATTTATTTGTATTTTATTTTAAATTTTTATTTAAATTTCAGTTAACATAGGGTGTAGTACTAGTTTCAAGTGTACAATTCAGTAATTCAATACTTCAAACAGCACCCGGTGCTCATTACAACACGTGCACTCCTTAATCCCCATCACCTGTCTCACCCATCCCCCTGCCCAGCCGCTCTCTATAGTTAAGAGCTTGTTTCTTGGTTTCCCTCTCTCCCCCACTTTTTTTTCCCCCTTTGCTCGTTTTGTGTTTGTTTCTTAAATTCTTTTTTTTTTTTTAAGATTTATTTATTAATTTGACAGAGAGAGAGCACAAGCAGGCAGAGAGGCAGGCAGTGGCGGGGGGCGGGAAGCAGGCTCCCTGCTGAGCTGAGAGCCCGATGCGGGACTCGATCCCAGGACCCTGAGATCATGACCTGAGCCGAAGGCAGAAGCTTAACCCACTGAGCCACCCAGGCGCCCGTGTTTCTTAAATTCTATGAGTAAAATCGTATGGGGTTTGTCTTTCTCTGACTTATTTCACTTAGCATAATACTCTCTATCCACACCATTGGAAATGCCAGAATTTCGTCCTTTTTTATGGCTGAGTAATATTCCATTACATGTGTTTCTTTGTGCATGTATGTATATGTATACACATACATCATATCTCCTTTATCCATTCATCAGTCCATGGACATTTGGGCTCTTTCCCTTTTTTGGTTATTGTAGATAATGCTGCTGTATACATCAGGGTGCATGTCTCCCTTTGAATTAGTATTTTTGTATTCTTTGTATAAATATCTAGTAGTGCAATTGCTGGGTCATAGGGTAGCTCTATTTTTAACTTTTTGAGGAACCTCCACACTGTTTTCCAGAGTGGCTGCACCAGTTTGCATTTCAGCCAACAGTGCAGGAGAGTTCCCCTTTCTACACATTCTCACCAGCATGAGTTTCTTGTGTTGTTTTTAGCCATTCTGACAGGTATGAGGTGATACGTCATTATAGTTTTGATTTGCATTTCCCTGATGCTGAGTGATATTGTACACCTTTTCATGTGTCTGTCGGCCATCTGCATGTCTTGTTTGGGAAAATGTCTATTTGTGTTTTCTACCCATTTGCTAATTGGATTATTTGTGGAGTTTTTTGAGTTGTATAAATCCTTTATGTATTTTTTTTTAAGATTTTATTTATTTATTTGACAGACAGAGATCACAAGTAGGCAGAGCAGCAGGGAGAGAGAGAGGGGGAAGCAGGCTTTCCGCCAAACAAAGAGCCCGATGCAGGGCTCGGTCCCAGGACTCTGGGATCACACACGAGCCGAAGGCAGAGGCTCAACCCACTGAGCCTCCCAGGCACCCCTGTATTTTGAATATTAACCCTTTATCGGATATGTCATTTGCAAATATATTCTCTCATCCCACAGGATCGCTTTAATTTTCTTGTTTCCTTCACTGAGCAGCTTTTTATTTTGATGAAGTCCCACTAGTTCACTTCTGCTTTTGTTTCCCGTGTCTTCAGAGATGTGTCTAGAAAGAAGTTGCTACGGCCAATGTCAAAGAGGTTACTGCCTGTGCTCTCCTCTAGGATTCTAATGTTTTCATGTCTCACATTTAGATTTTAATCCATTTTGAATTTATTTTTAAAAAAGATTTATTTATTTATTAGAGCACATGCGTGTGCACGGGGGTGGGGGGAGGAGCAGGGGGAGGGGGAGAGAGTCTTAAGCAGACTCCTCGCTGAGCACGGAGCTTGGCCACCTGACCAGGGCTCGAGCTCACGACCCTGAGATCATGACAGGAGCCAAAACCAGGAGTTGAACACTTAACCAGGTGAGCCACGCAGGCGCTCCTATTATGAATATATTTTCGTGTGTGGTGTAAGAAAGTGGTCCAGGTTCATTCTTCAGCACGTTGCTGTCCAGTTTTCCCAACACCATTTGTTGAAGAGACCGTCTTTTTCCTTTGGATATTCATTCCTGCTTTTTCAAAGATTAATTGACTATATAGTTGTGGATTGATGATGATTTTTTTTTTAAGATTTTTATTTATTTATTTATTTGACAGACAGAGATCACAAGTAGGCAGAGAGACAGGCAGAGAGAGGAGGAAACAGGCTCCCCGCTGAGCAGAGAGCCCGATGTGAGGCTCCATCCCAGGACCCTGGGATCATGACCCGAGCCGAAGGCAGAGGCTTTAATCCACTGAGCCACCCAGGTGCCCCTGATGCTGATTTTTAATATGAGCAAAATCATCCTTTTGTTAAAGGACTGCCATTTTGAATTTTGCTGGTTTGGTCATTTTGTTTGTATCTAGTTGTAAACATAATAAATTTAACCTTACATTTGTAATTATACATAAATAAACTGCATGAAAATAAATCAGGTTCCTTTTAAAGGGAATCTATATACTACCTAAGTTTGAGCTTTGCAGTAGACTATGAGCTTAATGGTAACCGAGTTGTTAAATGACTATCATACATGCTAGAGTAATATGAAGGGGACCTCCAGCTGACCTCAGGGTGGGGGGGTGAGAAGGGCATTGGCCCCCTCAGCAAACAGCTCTTCATTTTCTCTTTCCTAGCCCAAAAGGAGATCACCATAGAAACAATTTCTATTGGAAATTTTCTCTCACTTTTTAGAAAAATAACTTTTTCCTGATTTGCATGTGGTATATATTACATGCAGAGAATATTTTTTAAATTATTTGACAGAGAGAGAGATCGCAAGTAGGCAGAGAGATAGGAAGAGAGGCAGGAAAAGAAGGAGGGGGGAGCAGGCTCCCCGCTGAGCACAGAGCCTGATGCGGGGTCGATCCCAGGACCCTGAGATCATGACCTGAGCCGAAGGCAGAGGGCTAACCCACTGAGCCATCCAGGCGGCCCCTCCATGCAGAGAATTTGAAAGCATAGGGAGGTAGAGAAGATGATGCAAATCAGCATTGATCTGTTGTTTAGGGAAAACCACATTAAACATGGACTCTAGGGCACCTGGGTGGCTCAGTGGGTTAAGCCGCTGCCTTCGGCTCAGGTCATGATCTCAGGGTCCTGGGATCGAGGCCCGCATCGGGCTCTCTGCTCAGCAGGGAACCTGCTTCCCTCTCTCTCTCTCTGCCTGCCTCTCTGTCTACTTGTGATCTCTCTCTGTCAAATAAATAAATAAAATCTTAAAAAAACAAAAAAACAAAAAAACATGGACTCTAGTTCCTTTACATGCGTAAGGGAACATTTTCACAAAATTGATATTGGGCGGTGTACTTGTATTGGATATTTTACATTTAACTTGTATGTATTACCCCCTTGTTAAATAGTCTTTGAAAATATTTTAAGTAGGCGAATAGTATCTATTATATGACATACCATACTTTATCAGCACTCCAATTTTGGGACCTTTAACTTGCTTTTAGGGTTTCGTCATTGTAAATAGCACAGTGGTTAATGTCTGTGCACATAATTCTTAGGGCACATCTTTGATTATTTCCTTAAGATAAATTAGTAAAATGGTATTATTACTGGCATCAAAGGGTATAAACATTTAATTTTAATTTCGAATACTAACCCTTTATCGGATATGTCATTTGCAAATATATTCTATGATAATTAACATTATCAGAATGTTAATTTTAAACAGAGAAGAGAGAAAGAAAGAGATAAAGTTAGTAAAAGGAAGTTTAATCCTGTCTTAACTTAGAGGTTCCCCCCCCTAAAACAAAGGACTAGAGAAAGGTCAGAAGTAAATGGTGTGGTTCCATGTGCTCACCAGTCGGGGGAGCCCCGTTCCCCATTCCTCTATAGCGGCTGGCGTGCAGGTGACAGTGTGTCTTTGTCTTTAAGGCTGTGTGAAAGACATTTTCTCTTCAGTTTGGAGTTCATGTTGGAATGTGGACAAACTTTCTAAAAAAAACTGTTGTGTTATGCCACACTTTGCCCCCTATTTTTTAAAGCCTGGATTTTAGAGTCAGACCTGATTCTGCTCCAGAGCCACTCGTTACCTGACTGAGCAAATTACTTAACCTTTATGAGCCTCCATTTTTCTCACGTGTACTGAGGATAATTCCACTTCCCCCACAGGGTTTTGTGAGGATCCGTCGAGAATGCATAAAAAGTTCTTAGCCTGTGATGTCCAATAAAGGTTAGTTACCTACCTCCCCCACCCCAATTCGTTATGTCTGCAACCCTGAAAAATCTGGATCAACCCTGAAAACCCTGAAAAATCTGGAACAATTCTAAATTCAGATATTCTGTCCGTTGTCAATCACTAAATCACTCATCTTCCATAAGTGGTAATTTTTTGGTTTAGAAGCCATAGTTGTTACTAATGCTTCAATTTCTAAAAATGATTATCTATAAAAGATACAAAGGAGAACTGTTAGAATAAAGACAAAAAAGGAGGCAGACTATTTGGGGGGAGAAGAGATCATTGTACCAGAACATTAATGTTAAGAAATACTTACTGCGGGACACCTGGGTGGCTCAGTCAGTTAAGCATCTGCCTTTGGCCTGGGTCATGATCCCTGGGGTCCTGGGCTCAAATCCCACATGGGCTCCCTGCTCAGCAGAGAGTCTGCTTCTCCCTCTTCCTCTTGCCGCCCGCCCCCCCGTCCCACCCCCAGCTTGCTTATGGACTCTCTTTCTCTCTTTCGAGTAAGTGACTATAACGTCACTTCCTCCAGGAGTTAATCCTTGAGCCCTTCCCTGAAGGCCCTTCCCTGTTACTTGCCTGCATGGCATCCCATATCTCCTCTTCCGTAACTCTTTATATTTATAATTATTTACATTTTTTCTCCTCTACTTCATGGAGGATTATGCTTGTTTTGATCACTGTTGGGTTCCTAGAGCCTAGCATTGTGCCTGGCACTTGGTAAATACTTCGTCAATATTGATGCTGCCACCTGTACCTAAAATGGATAGCAAATCATGACATTGTCATTCCAGCTTGGCCTGGGTCCTTCCAAGTACAACATTCCAGGCACAACATTCCAGTCCCCCAAATTGGGGAAGCTGGCATCCAAACGAGAGCGGTTTCATTACGTGGATAATGATTTACTGCACAACTGGGGCAATGGTGCTTTAGTCCGTTGTTCCCATACGGCTGCTGTGGGGCATGATTGTTTGTTGATGAGTGGCTGGATTGTTTTTCCTGGTATTTCCTCGTAAGGACATTATGTGCTGTAACTTTTGGTGTCTTGGACATTTCTCAAACTTTACCGTGCCTGGGAATCACCTGTGAATGTTCTTCCAAAACGCAGATCCCATTGCCAGAGGTGCAGGAATGCTTTCTTAAAATCTCTTTTTCTCTTTCTATTAATAGAATTTATATTTTAGAACAATTTTGTGCTTACAGAAAATTTGAATAGATGGTACGGAGAGTTCCCATATACCCTGCACACATATAAATGGTGTCATTTCCCCTGGTACTAACATCTTACATTTAGGGGACATTTGTTATACTTAATGAGCTAATATTGACACATTCTTATTAACTAAAGTCCAAACTTCACTCCTTGCTTCTACCTTGTGTCTTTCTTCTGTTCCAGGGTACCATCCGGGACACCACAGCACATTTCATTGTTGTAGCTCCTTCAACTCCTTCTTGCTTTGATAGTTTTTCAGCCTTTCCTTATTTCTGATGACCTTGTCTTGTTTCAAGGAGTACTGGTTAGGTTATTGTAGGATGCCCCTTGTTGGAATTTGTCTCAGGTTTTTCTCAGGGTTAGAGTGGGGTTGCAGGTTCTGGGAGGAAGACCACAGAGCCAAGGCGCCGAGGTGCCATTTCTTCACATCTCGCAGAGGGCACGCTCTGGCGACATGGTCTACGGCTGCTGAGACTGACCGCAGTCACCTGGCTGATGTCATGTTTTCAGGTATCACCCTTGTGAAGTTAGTCTCTTCGTCGCCCCCTCCTTTTTTTTTTTTTTAAATATTTTATTTATTTATTTGACAGAGATCACAAGCAGGCAGAGAGGCAGGCAGAGAGAGAGGGGAAGCAGGCTCCCCACTGAGAGCCCGATGCGGGGCTCGATCCCAGGACCCTGAGATCATGACCTGAGCTTAAATCCACTGAGCCACCCAGGCGCCCCATCTTCGTCCCCTTTTTAAGAAAGCTCACGGCACACACTTAAGCAGTAGGAAGTTGTGCTGTTTCTCCTGATGAGTGCTTTTTAAATATTAATAATTTTTATATGCATTAGGAGAAAATAGTGTATCACATCCACAGTATTTTAACTGAGATCCCCCCCGCCCCCAGAGGGCTGTATCTGAGACAAAGGCCCACATGAGAGGAGCTTTCAAGGGAATGTTCCCCCTGGGAGCAGGAATGAGGGGAGGGCAGGGCGACAGAAAGAGGAAGAGCTGACACAGGCATTCTGTCCTGATCAGGCCCTTGCTCTAAGCTGCCGACTTGATGATGACTGCATTGCACAGGACTCGCATTTGTGGGGAGAAAGGGAGAAGCATATACCCATCAGCTACTGTCTGCCTTTGTCAGTGGGTGGCCCCGAGAGGGCTCCCATGTGTGGTTTTCTGTTAGTCAACAGTCATTGCAGACTGTTTTCCCATAGCCCATGGCAACCCCTGGAGCAGGGACAGGGAAGGTAGGTCAGAGCCTGGGCGAGACTGGTCACTTCAGTGGTGGCTAGAATCAGAACCAGTGAGGCAGGAGGAGCAGAAGCAATGCAGAAAGGTTGCTTTGTGCATGTGGTTTTGCGAATATTATTACTAAATAGAAAGGAAATATTGTTTCATTGCTTTCATCCCCTAGTGCATTGCTTCTTGATTTTCAGCCATTGCTGCAGAGTTTCCGATCCTTCCAGGTTGGCTTTGCCTGGGTTTTTCTAGTGCTTGAATGCTTTCTTTTCTTTTTGTGGTACCCAAACGTTTTAATCTCTGACCCAGTTGCAATGACGTATACAGTTGGAAGGAGGGATCCAATTTTATCCTTTCTTTGTCTGTTTTTTCAGTTTTCCCAAAATCACTTATTGAAAGTTTCATTCTTCTCCCACTGGTTTGAGATGCTGTCCTTTGTCATATTTAACTAATTTGACCTATTTCTGGATTTTCTGTTACATTCCATTGGTCTATATTTATTCATGTGCCTCTTTTAATTAAAGAGGCTTTATAATAGGTTTTCATATTTAGTAGGGCTAGCACTCTTATTGTTCTAGTGCATTGAGTTTAAAGAAAAAGTCTAAGTAATAGCACTGATCATGAATGACTAGAGTTTGGGAAATAGTGTTTTGGCCCAAAGGAGCAAATCTGGAATGGAATGACTCAGGCATCTATATACCCCTTGGGGAGAATTCTCATTGATGACATAATGCATATGGCTTTTGAATATGGTTCCAAGAGATATGAGTGAGGCTAGAGATCGCTCACAGGAAGTATCACTTTTGAGGATAGCATTGTTAGCACATCAAGACAATCCCTACCCTTCATCATCCTCCTCCAAAATTACTGATGATACCGCAGTTTATTTTGGAGATTTTTGACCTGTTAAAAATACTCATTTATAAAACCATAGAAAGTTAGAAATCCTCCAAGTCTGGTGGGCTTTAATCCTCACCGGGTATCAGAAATGCTTAGAAAGGATCTCTTCCATGGCTTCTCCCCGTGCTGGGGCCCTCCCTCAGAATACTCCGTTAATCTGGGATAAGGTGTTCTGTTGTTGTTTTGTTCTATTGTTAAAGTCTTTTAATTATTATTACATGTGCAGCCAGAGTGGAGAACTGCTGACCCAGTCAGCCACCAGGTCAGGAGCAAGGCTGATTTTTCTGACATTGTAGTCCCAACACCCAGCATTGGACCTGGAACGTAGAAAGTGCTCAATAATTATATTATTACAAATAATTATTTGTTGAATAATATGTGACTCCCCCCTTTCTCAGATGGGGAAATGACTCCAGACACCAGAAGTCACTTGCCTGGGGCTCACAAGGCAGTGGGCCAACAGGGGCAGGAAGCACAGGTCTTTTCTCCCCACTGTCCTCTGTCCACATCCTCCCCTTTACTTACGGGCAGACGTGGTCAAGAGCAGGGACTGTCTTGACTTATGCGTTGTCCAGTCTTGTGACCTTGACCTTAGCTCCTCCTGCTCAGTCCAGCAAAAAGTACAGCTCAGGGGTGAGCCTGAGACTTTGTGGTACATCGTTGGATAGTTTCAACCTGTCTGCGGTGTCAGCCCACCTCGGGCAGGGCAGGCCGAGGGCAGAGCAGGGAAAGGGCACAATCAAGTGCTGTTCCCTGGCCTGCGAGTTTACAGCTGTCTCATTTTTTGACAGGAGTTTCACACCCTCAGTTCCAGCCATAAAACACATTAGAGTTTTGATTAAAATGCATAATGATGGGGCGCCTGGGTGGCTCAGTCGTTAAGCGTCTGCCTTCAGCCCAGGTCATGATCCTGGGGTCCTGGAATGGAGCCCCACATTGGGCTCCCTGCTCGGGAGCTTTATTTGAGTTAGGATGTGTGGTTTCCTGTTAGTCAACAGTAATTGCGTTTTTCCCATAACCCATATTGCTTCATTCAGTCTTGATTTAGGTAGTTCCCTGGGAAAGACTCGAATTTCAAAACCAGTGCAGTCTTAAACAAAGGTTGTGTTAAATTTGCTGGTTGGGGTTCTTCTGGCAGTGGTTTTTTGGGTTGTTTGGACCAGTCCTACTAAGAACAGGAGAAAGTGGAAAGTCAAGAAAGAAAATCAATTTGAAGGTGTGAGAGAGCTACCAGGCAGGATTTGCAGAACAAAGAATCGGGAGAGGGCAGACGGGCATGCCTGACGTTTGGCACCATTTCTCCTCTTAAAACATTGCCGGAATCGTTGCAGTTGCCACCTGAGAAGATGATTAGAGCTGTAGGCAGATGGACACGGCTGGGGAGATATTGGTGTTGAGAACCCGCCACAGAGGAGGAGCCCTCATAAACTCTCCAGGTTTTTGCTGTGGGCTCTGCTTAGGGACAAGGGTGAACCGGAGGAGACTGGCCCTCTCGGAATGGGAGGAAGCAGTATCTGATTATCTTCAGGTGACGTGGGGTTGTTTGTAGCCCCGACCTACCTGCCTGTTGGAAGCAAGAGCAAATCCTCTCAGAGGAGTCTCCCACCGCCTGTGTGGTTTCTTGTGCAACGGGTGGCTCTCAGTCAGAAATGACCAGATCTGGGGCACCTGGGTGGCTTGGTGGGTTAAGCCTCTGCTTTCGGCTCAGGTCATGATCCTAGAGTCCTAGGATCGAGCCCCACATCGGGCTCTCTGCACAGTGGAGAGCCTGCTTCCTCCTCTCTCTCTCTCTGCCTGCTTCTCTGCCTACTTGTGATCTCTGTCAAATAAATAAATAAAATCTTTAAAAAAAAAAAAAAAGAAATGACCAGATCTTTGAGAGGTAAAACTTAACCGAAAAAACCGAAAACCAAGGGGAGATACAGACAACAGGAACAGACAAAATAAAATCATCTGACTTGGATTTTCTTTTTTTTAAGATTTTATTTATTTATTTGACAGACAGAGATCACAAGTAGGCAGAGAGGCAGGCAGGTGCCGGGGGAGGCAGCCTCTCTGCTGAGCAGGGAGCCCGATGCGGGGCTCGATCCCAGTACCCTGAGACCATGACCTGAGCCAAAGGCAGAGGCTTAACCCACTGAGCCACCCAGCCGTCCCCCCCCCGCCCCAACTAGGATTTCAAGAGAACTGTGAGTAGGATGTTTAAGAAAATAAATGTGCTGTACCTTTCCTTGTTCATCGTGGCCAGCCCAGGTCCGAGGCTGCCTCTGACTCCTGCCAGGGTGTTCTGGGTCTGACTGGTGAGCAGGTGCGTCCTCCCGTGTCCTCAGCTGTATCTGCATGGTTGTGGCATCTTTGCTCTGTCCCATCCTGGACAGCGTTGAGGTTGGGACAGGAGAGGAGCTGAAATGATGACCACAGGCTCTTCGACCTGAGAGCTAAAAGAGCGCCTGATGCTGTGTTTGGATCTTACTGTGCTTTTTATCCTTGGGAGACGTGGACAATGTGATTGGGTTAGGCAGCGTAAACACTCAGGGAGGTAATTTTATACCATAAGGGTGGTGTTAAATATTTAACATAAACATCATTTCAGTAAATGTGAATTCTTGAAAAATACTTTAAAATTTTAAATTTACTATAGTCAATGTGATTTTTAAAAAAGTGTAGACTTCTTTGTTTTAAAACTTACATGGCTACTACTTACTCATCTGTTTTTGCGTATCAGATCTGCTTAAATTTTTACTTGAAATACACCTGTTGAGTGCTTACCACATGCAAGGCAGTGGGCCCGTGACAAGGCTACAGACGTCAGTAAGAGCTGGCCTTTACAGAGAGAGAGCCGAGATGGGGAGCCGAGCCTGAAACCAAAATGTCAGAAAGGAGGTGCGAATTTTTGGTTTTATTTATTTTTATTTTTTTGCATTTGCAGTGGGCTAGGCTAGGAGATGTCATCTTCTGTTCTGGTTCTTCCCTTTCGCACTTCTTTGAGCTGGTTCATTTTCTTCCTGTTGGCTTTTCAGTGCTTAAAGACCAGTGGTCTTCAGAAAGCCTTGCCTTAGCTTAACATCCTCAGTTCTTCCGGTTTTTCATGGTTTATCTCTAATTAGTGTCCCTTTTGAGGCCCTTCCTTTTACTGAGCTCGGACATGACCCATTAGCAATGTAAAAATTTAAATTCTGGAACGGGGTTGATCATAGAACAATGTTGGCCCCGGCCGCAAACGAAACCCTTTATACCAAACGGAAACACACCACACCTTGGAGCCCGTGTGCCTACAGACAGAGCATGTCCCAAGGGCCTCGCCTTCTCTTGCCGGCTGGCGTTTCCCACGGGGCAGCGTCGGGGTCCGGTGTGTAAACACTTCCCTTCCTGGGAAGAGGGAAAATGCTCCCCTCAGTTTGTGTCACTACATAAAATGGAGCTGTAAGCGACATACGGAATCAGATGAAGCATCTCCAGCAGGAGAGCAGCCCTGGAAGGAGGACCAGCGAGTCCCCTCCCCAGAGCAAAGAGTGATGTTCCTCCGAGTATCCGAGTCTGTGGCTGCCGAGGCCGCGCTGCCGTGACTCACACAGATGGGTCATGGCTCACCGTGTGTTTATCGGGCGCATTGGGCCGATCCTTAGGCTGTGCGTAGAAGCCACGGTTTTCTACATGGGGAGCTCAGTCCCAAGGAGACAGCGCACAGGCACCTTCAGTTCGGCATGTCTGACACTGGCCCCACTGTTGCTAAATTTATGACCATTGGTTGTTGTTGATTTTTTAAGATTTTATCTATTTATAAAAGAGAGACACAGTGAGAGAGGGGAACACAAGCAGGGGGAGTGGCAGAGAGAGAAGCAGGCTTCCTGCCAAGCAGGGAGCCCGATGTGGGGCTCGATCCCAGGACCCTGGGATCACGATCTGAGCCGAAGGCAGATGCTTAACGACTGAGCCATCCAGGTGCCTCTTGACCAATACGTTTTTGAGAAAAATGACAAGACAGTTGAATGGGAAAAAAGAGCTTTTTGACAAATGCCGAGACAAATGAATATCCACAAAAAAAGAATGAAGTTGAACCTCTACCTCACTCCTGGTGCAGAAGTTAACTCATAATAGATTATGCACTTCAGTGTAAGATCTGGAACTTTAAAACTCTTGAAGGAGAAAATAGGAGAGAATCTTCATGGCTTGGTGTCAGGCAGTGGTTTCTTAGAAATGACACCAAAACACAAATGATAAAAGAAAAAATAGATAAATTGGATTTCATCAAAATTAAAGGCTTGTTTGCCAGGTGCATGCACCTTATACTGTTGAGAAGTTGGGAAGACAGCTCACAGCATGGGAGGAAATATTTGCAAATCCTATCTCCAGTAAGGGACTTAGATCTAGAACATATAAAGAATACTTAAGACTTAATAATAAAAAGACAATCCAACTTAAAAATGG
Source organism: Lutra lutra (assembly GCF_902655055.1). Classification (NCBI taxonomy): domain Eukaryota; kingdom Metazoa; phylum Chordata; class Mammalia; order Carnivora; family Mustelidae; genus Lutra; species Lutra lutra. The sequence goes on from NC_062284.1 coordinate 142,460,190, forward strand.
GCAAGTGATTTCAAGGGACGCTTCTTCAAAGATATACAGATGGCCAGGAAGCATCTGGAAAGGTGATTAGCCTCCTTGGACATGAGGAAATGCAAACCAGAGCCACAGTGGGACACCACCTCACCACCCACTAGGAGAGCTAGAATAAAAACACTAGTATCAGGGGTTGGTGAGGACACACATCACTGTCACACACTGAGTAAGTGGCTACGTGGGTAAGTCCCCTACTGGAACACTAACCCGTTGCTGGGGAGAACATAAAAGGGTGCCACAGCTCTGGAAAACAGTCCGGCAAGTCTTCAAATCCTGAACACACAGAGTTACCGTATGTCTAAGCATTTCCACTCCTAGGCATATACCCAAGAGAAAGTAAAACACAGGTTTACACAAAACTCATATGTGATGTTAATTGCAGCATTATTCCTAACAGCCAAACAGCAGTGACAGCCCAGATGTCTGTGCACCGTGAATGCCGACAAGGTGTGGTATAGCCACGCACTGGAATATTACCCACAACAAAACGGAGGGAAGTACCAGTCCTGGCACAGTGTAGATGAACTTTGAGCTCACGATGCTGAGTAAATGAGACCAGTCACAGAAGACCACATATTGTGTGACTCCACGTATTTGAAATGTCCAGAAAGGGCAAATTCATAGAGACAGAGGTAGATTTGTAGTTGCTTGGGGTGCATGGGGGTGGGAATGGGAGTGGCTGTTAATAGGTTTCTTTGGGGGATGATGAAAACTTTCTTTTTTTTTTTTTTTTTTTTAAGAAAAGAGAGCGCATGAGTTCTCTCACACAGGGAGGGACAGGGAGAGAGGGAGACAATCTTAAGCAGGCTCCACACTCAGCACAGAGTCCAACGCGGGGCTCCATCTGTTGAGCCTGAGATCATGACCTGAGCTGAAATCAAGAGTTAGGCACTTAACCAACTGAGCCACAATTTTTTTTTAAGTGACCTACCCCCAACATGGGGCTGGAACTCACAACCCCAAGATCAAGAGGCCCACATTATACCAATGAAGCCAGCCAGGCGCCCCGGAGACGTTCTAAATGTAAAGTGCAGCGATGGTCACACCACGCATGCTATGAATATGCTAAAAAATCATGAATTGTGTACTTCAAATGGATGAATATCATGGGATAAAAATTTGTTTCTCAATAAATCTGTTTTTTAACTGAACTCACTGTTTTCCTTCCTATTCTCTGTGAGGTGTCCACTGGCGTCCACAGTGGAGACCTGGAGACTTCCTGGAGTCGTCTAGTTCCCTCCCGCCACATCCAGGCAGGCATGTTGTCATTTTTCTCCTCCTTGAAATCTCTTTTGTCTATCCCCTTCTCCCAAGCATGATACTGAATTAAGTCAGGTCTTCATCATTATTAAAACACTCTAATTGCATTCCATTTTTGTTGTTTACCTCTTAAAAAATCTCTCTGTACTTTGTTAAATTGGTAATAATCAAATCTGAGTTAACTTTCTCTTCCTAAGTCTCATTAGGGTATTTCTCTGTCTTTCTGGATGAAGTCATGACTCCTTAGCATAGTATGTAAAGTCTTGTGTGAACTGGCCTCTCTGGCTCTTCAGCTTAATTTCCTCTATTCTCCTTATGAGGAATCTACCCTCACGTGTTCTTTGCATATGATATTCCTCCTGATTGTAATGCCAGGTTTCAAGTGACGGACAGCCCCATGTGGCTGGTGGCTACCATGTTGGACAGCATAGACTGTAGAACTTCCACGTTGTGTCATAAGCACTTAGTAAATACTTGCTGAATGAGTGAATGTAATCGTAGCTGTTACGGTGACAGGCATTCACCCAGCTTCTGCTTTTGTGTTCCCTGGGTCATGAGGCTGCATAGCGGACTCCCCAGTCAGCCCTAGCTATCTCTTCCTTCTTCTTGTTACACTTAGCTGGTATTTACTTCTCCGAAATTTCTGCTGATAAGAAGTTCAAGTTCTACATCATCCAAAACAGCATGCATATTATTAGACTCTGGGTGTCATTTCCTCAAAATCTGTTCCACCTTGGGTTAAACACTTGGCTCACTTAACCCTTGTGTAACAGTCAGCGGTCTCCAGCTTGTTGGTGCCCCTTACAGTTGCTGACTCCAGACCGTGTGACCAGGACAGAACCCGGGCTTTATCAGCTCTCTCTCTGATACATACGTTTCAGGTTGTGCAGCCCTAATCAATGGTGTCAGCATCTGCCATGGAGTTCAGCAGTTGGCACGGGAGCTGGCTGAAAGGATTAGTCATTGAATGTATGTTGAATTAAGACTTTTTAAACTTTTTTGGAGGACAGTGTTTTCTGTCACTGCGTGTGTGATCAAATAAATTTTAATCATATCTGTAATTTTTTCTTTTTCCAAAGCTTTTATTTATTTGAGAGAGAGAGAGAGGGAGGAGCATGCATTAGTGTGGGGAGGGGCAGAGAGAGAGGATCTCAAGCAGACTCCAGGCTAAGCACGGAGCCCACCTTGGGGCTCAATCCCATGACCTTGAAATCATGACCTGAGCCAAAATCAGGAGTTAGACACTTAACCCACTGAGCTACCCAGTGCCCCGAAATTGTTTCTTAATTGCTCTTAAGGCACCTCTTTTTTTTGAATCATAAAAACATTTAATCACTGTGGAAAATTTAAAGAATATGGGTAAGCAATGAGAGTAGAGGACAGGTGCTCATTAGAGCACATTGTCCAGAGATAGTCACTGTGGCTTTCTGCTCTGTGTCCTTTTCTATGGCCACACATTTTTTAAAAATGTATATATTGCAGATTTGTACTATGCACACAGCTTTGTCACTGTTATTTGCCAATATGCTGTGTTTAATGACTTATTTGTGTCATTAAGTATTCCAGAGCTTACCTTTTCTCAGCATTTTATCATGAACATTTTCAGACTCAGAGAAATTGAACTGCCTAGTAAACACCTACATACCTGCCACTATTTTACATTATCTGCTGTGTCATTTTTCTGTCCATGTAGTTTTCTTTCTATCCTTCCATCAACTCCTCTGTTTTGTGTGTGTGTGTCGGGGGGCTGTTTGTTTGTTTGTTTGTTTGATAGGAGTTTAACTTTTTGTCAGCTGCGGAGTGTCTCACTGACTGGAGGTGTCTAGGTCATTTAACCACGCGGCCACCCAGTCGTTGGTAGGCAGGTTTTTTCCATTTACATGATCCTTGTTTTCTCACCGTTGACTTTGAGATTTTGTTACACGTTCTACATAGAAGTCATTTATCAGATCTGCAGTCTGCAGTGTCTCCTCCCAGTGCGTAGCTTGCCTTTTCGTTTTCTTTCTTTTTTTTTTTTTTTTAAGATTTTATTTATTTATTTGACAGCGGGCATGCGAGCGCAGACAAGAGCAGGGGAAGGGAGAACCAAACTCCCTGCTGAAGAGGGAGCCGACGCGGGCTCAGTCCCAAGACCCTGGAATCATGACCTGAGCCAAAGGCAGACGCTTAACTGACTGAGCTACCCAGGCACCCTGTCCTTTCATTTACTTAGTGATGTACATATATTTTTAATTCTGATGAAGTCCAGTTTACCAATGTTGTCTTTTTTTTCTTTTTTAAGATTTTATTTTTTTTATTTGACAGAGATCGCAAGTAGGCAGAGAAGCAGGTGGGGGTGGTGGGGGAGCAGGCTCCCCGTCAAGCAGAGGCCTGATGCAGGGCTCCATCTCAGGACCCTGAGAGTATGATCTGAGCCGAAGGGAGAGGCTAAACCCACTGAGCCACCCGGGCGCCCCAGTGTTGTCTTTTATAGATCATTCTTTGCCTGTGCCCAAATCAGGGAGATTTTCTCCTGTGTTTGCTTCTAGAAGGTTGATACTTTTAATTCTCACACTTAGCCTATGATCCCTATTAAGTTAATTCTTGTGTATGGTGTGAGGTAAGGGCCTAAGTTCACATTTTTGCCTGTGGATTTCCAATTGTTTCAGTGCTGTTTGTAGAAAAAGACATGCTTTTCCCCATGAGTTTTCCTAGCATCTATACTGAAAATCATTTGACTCTCTACTCATTCATTTTTAACTTGGTACGGAATAGAATAAATCTCATTTCTGTTTAACTGTGTTTTGCCTCTGTTCTGATGGCTTCATTTATACCATGTGTTTTGGAAACAGCTTATTTTCTACGGTAGATCTCATCTTCGTTGTGATGATGGGTGGCAGAGGCATGGGGAATGGTAAAGAGTTGGGAAAATACGGTCGAGGGACCCTGTTCTTGCCCCTTCTCCCTGTCACTGAGGTTGGTTATTTGCCTAGGAGCATGAGTGACAATTACCTACTTGGGGAAGTGTTCACAGGAATAGTGATGGAGTAAATGCTTTAATTGTGGGGGAAACAAACATCCTCTGGCATGTATCAGGATACCAGCAAAGTTCAGAAAACTTCCTTAAGACTAAAAGTTACTTTTTTCCAGTGCTCTCTTTTGAAGTCTGCTTTCTTTGGGGAGCAATTACAGTTTGTGAAAATATGACAAAATGTGAACTTTGAGTTAGAAGTGTAGTTTGGGGGGCGCCTGGGTGGCTCAGTGGGTTAAGCCGCTGCCTTCGGCTCAGGTCATGATCCCAGGTCCTGGGTTCGAGCCCCACGTCGGGCTCTCTGCTCAGCGGGGAGCCTGCTTCCTCCTCTCTCTCTGCCTGCCTCTCTGCCTACTTGTGATTTCTCTCTGTCAAATAAATAAATAAAATCTTAAAAAAAAAAAAAAAGAAGTGTAGTTTGGCAAGAAGTTCTGAACTCTATTTCCTAATTAATGTCTTTGGTAATAATGATAGCAGTACTGGTATTAAGGAGTACTGCTCACGGGCCAGGCACTTTTCTAACCACTTCACGTACATTGTCTCTAATCTCTGCAGTCACCCTTGAGGGTAGGTACTACTGTCTCTCTCTCTCCTTTTTCTGAATTTTATTTTATTTTTTTCAGGGATCCAAAATTCTACTGTCTCTCTCTTTATGCGTGAGGAGTCTGAGGCACAAGAAGACAAGACACTTGTGCCTTTAGCAGGAAAGCTGGGGCCCCACCGCATATCCTAAGCTTGTACTGTTCACAAATTCATGGCTGTGGAGTTCCAGAGACTTCCAGAGACTGTTTGATCCGCAGTCCAAGCCTTCAGTTTATACTACATATTTCCCATCTTCGTTATTGCATTCATTTTTTTAACCACTTGTAAATATAATTGTTTGCCCAGATGTAACTCTCTTGGCATTTCTGGTGGGGCTGGCATAGCTATCAGGCTTCTCACTGAGAGTTTCAGGCTTTCAGTGAAGAAGCTGGAAGGAAAGGGTCATGTAGATGTTTGGACTCACAACTGAGTTTCTTCTGTCGCTTGTTTCTTTTCTAAAAGACCAGGTCGTGGCCTCCTGCACATATTAATTGGCAGGTGGGCTCATCCTTTGTATAGTAAAGGTCCGGAAATGGGGGCTGTTACTCTACGGTCACCCATGGCATCTGCTCAGTGTCCATTGGTCAGGGTACATGACTATGATCTGGGGAGGACAAAGGGTTAGGGCAGGGGGTTCCTGGGAGTGGGAATGGGAGTTAAGTGGTTGCCCGTGGAAGATGGGAGAAGGGAGCTGGGCCTTGATTCAGGGGAGCTAGGGGCTAGGCCTGGCTCTGCCTGAACTTGCTGCTGATATTGGAGAGTCGCCCCCTCTGCTAAGCCTCATCGCTACCACGTATCTGCTTATGAAGGACGGGGATCAAACTGCCTGATGCCCTTCCGCTTCCACAGCCTGAGGGTCTAGGGGGACTTTCTGACTCAGGAGGACAGACTGATTCAGGCTGCTGGACGTCCAAAATTAGGGGAGAACCAAGTCATGTGAGCCGTAAACATAAATGTCTCCTTTTCTTGGTTGGTCTCATTAGGGAGACGTGATTCTGATGTAAGTAAACTCCAAGCCCTGCTTGCTCACTGGGGTCTCTGGCCGTACTCCTGAGTAGGGCTGGAGGCCTGGCTTATGTTCCTCCCTCCTCGCCTTTCCCAAACAGACGGACTATAGACTCTTCCCTTCTGTCGTCGAGCATGGTGGACAGTGCAGAGCTTGCCTTTGACCAGATTCGCTTAACTGCCTGGATCCGTGGTTTCCTCTTAAAATAGGGATAGTAATCCCCGGCTTGGTCACCTTGCTGGATGGTTCTTTGACCGTAGAAGACAGTGTCTGAGAAACGCTTTCAGAGCGCTCTGTAAGTGTTAGCTCTCATGAAGGTCTGATAGCAAGAGTACACATGCTCACTGTGTAAGGGTTTCAGTGTGTGGCACCTCGAAGAGGTTAGCACTTCATCTTAGACCGAGGAAAAGAAGCAAGGGTTCCCATCTATCGTCGGGGAACCAAACTGCAGTCGTGGGCACCGGCACTGTGGCCCCTCGCCTGCTCTGTGCCAGGCAGTCAGGACACTGGGCCAAGCTGGACCCGGGTTTCTTGGGAGGTACCAATTCTAGTCCCATCAAGGCAGACAGGAATTATTAGGCTCTTCTGGGCAAGGTCAGTAAATTATTACAATTAATAAAATCTGCATATTTGTTAGATTTTAAAGGCTTCCTAAAATTAGTTCTTTGAAGGCAAGAAGCTGTAAAATAAACTGAACAGAAACACTCCCGTAACAATCATAGCAAGTGTTCCCATTTATACTGCACGGGACTCCTGGACATGATCAGCACAGCAGCCCGAGAGGCGGCTATATGTTATTCTCATTTTAGAAGTGAGGAAACTAAGGCTGGGGAGACAACTTGTCCAGCGCCACCCAGTTTGTTATCGGCCCACCTGGGCCTGGGGTGGGGGGGTGGAGAAGAACTAGCTTTTGTGGAACTTTTACTAACTGCAAATTGCATTCACGTGTACGATCTCATTTAACCGTGTGATGGCCTTCCGAACCGGCACAGGCCTGCTTCACAGATGAGGCAGCCGAAGGTCAGCAGGGTTAAAAAATCGGGGTAGCAGCTCGGTGGACGGAGCTGGTATTTCACGGCAGCTATGCGAGTTTCCAGCTCGGTACTACTGCGCTCCGTGGCCTCTCGGGTCGTGGATGCCTTCATTCACTCAACACGCATTTGTTAGATGCCTGGTGATGTCCTAGGCCTTTCACTTTCCCTAGCTTGCCCTTCTCGTTTCCCCAGGACCTCTGAGGTGTCGCCTGTCCTGTTAGTGCTGTTGGAACAGTCTGTTCAGGGTGTACCCTTATGTGTATGTTGGGAGAGCATATATAAAATGGCGTTACCGTTTTTATAAAAATCATTCCTGTTCATCGTAAAAATCAAGTGATACAGAAAAGTACAAAAAAATACAGTACAAATGACCAAGGATGCCAGTTCCCTAGAGATAAGTGTTATTAGCATTTTGCTGACATGCTTCCAGACATCTCTATGCTCACATCCATGCACACATAAAAGCATAATAGTAACAGAACAGCTGTTCCGTAGCAGCTCTGGCCTGAGCAGCTCCATGGTTCTCACCAAAACCCTTTGAGATGAAAATGCTACCCCATTTTGCTCAGAAGGAAACTGATGTTTCAGAACAAAGAAGTAATTTAATTTGCCCAAGGTCAAGTCGTGGCAAGCTCTCTGAATCTAAAGGCTGAGCCAGTGACCACGGGGCGGGGTTGTATGTATGTGGTCTTGCGTCCCTGAGAATATACTGTACTAGAGGGTCTTTTCTATAATGTGCTTTTTTGTTTGATTTGTGGAAGTGTTTGTTACACAATAATTCATACTTTGTAACAATTCTCTGTAATGTTTTTATTCCACAGTATTAACCGTAGGTCTGTGTTTGCAGTGACTCTGTATTTTTTTTTTCTTATTTTTCTAAACCAAGTGAGCCACCCAGGCACCCAGTATTTTTTTTCTTATTTTTCTTAAAAGATTTTATTTATTTATTTCAGAGAGAGTGAGAGCACGAGCAGGGGGAGGGGGAAAGGGAGAATCTTGAGCAGGGGCTCCATCTCATGACCCTGAGATCATGACCTGAGATGAAACCAAGAGTTGGCACTCAACGGACTGAGCCCCCCAGGCGCCCCATACTGATTCCTTGTATATACTGTATTTTATTTGACCAATCCCTGGTGATAGATAATGAGTTTATTGCTATTTTAAGTCATACAAAAGTCAACATCTTTGTGCCCTTTGGTTTTAACTTGTTCTGTGGTGGTTACAAGTCTGGTAGCCTATGTTTTTTGTTTTTTTTTTTTAAAGATTTTATTTATTTATTTGACAGACAGAGATCACAAGTAGGCAGAGAGGCAGGCAGAGAGAGAGAGGAAGGGAAGCAGGCTCCCTGCTGAGCAGAGAGCCCGACGCGGGGCTCGATCCCAGGACCCCGGGATCATGACCTGAGCCGAAGGCAGCGGCTTTAACCCACTGAGCCACCCAGGCGCCCCTGGTAGCCTATGTTTGAGTATGATAAGCTCTGCCATCTTTGAACTGTGTGATCTTGGGCAAATTATTTCACCTTTCTGTTCCTCAGTCTCCCCATCTGTAAAATGGGAAAAATAAGAGAACCTGACTCCATGCTGCCCCCCCAGGGTCAAGTTAATTGATGCAACGTGCAGAGCAGAGTCGGGGACATCCTAACTGTTCAGTGAGTGCTGACGCTTGCTTATGGGGCGCTGGTCGCTGGAGGTGGTAGGAGTATTTCAACTAAGGTGCCATGGATCGCTGCTGGGGAGGTGTCTGTGGATCCCTTCCAAGGAAGAAGGGGCACCTTGACAGGGTGACTCTTTCGTCCTGTGATGCCAGCGTGAAAGTTTGTTTTTTTCCAGGAACAACCAGTGCCCTCAGGGCAAAAGGGGGCTTCTGTGCCCAATTGCCTTTTCAGACCGTCCTCTTTCTTTTTCAGTTTTAACCTAGAAGTTGCTTGCCATCTTGACAGCAATTTGATGCCTTTAGAAATGCCAGCTTGGGGCGCCTGGGTGGCTCAGTGGGTTAGGCCGCTGCCTTCGGCTCAGGTCATGATCTCAGGGTCCTGGGATCGAGTCCCGCATCGGGCTCTCAGCTCAGCAGGGAGCCTGCTTCCGTCTCTCTCTCTCTGCCTGCCTCTCCGTCTACTTGTGATCTCTCTCTCTCTCTCAAATAAATAAATAAATAAAATCTTAAAAAAAAAAATTAAAAAAAAAAATTTAGAAATACCAGCTTGTTTTTTTAGCAGCATGACCTGGGTTATTTTCACTAGAAGGGTTGATCTGAACCACCCCGTTCATCATCCCTGGAAATGAGAAGTCGATCCAGCTTCGTTTAAAGATCCGTGTTGATTTCTCATCTCTCGTCCCATGATGGCTGTCCCGGAAAATGACAGTACTTGGGTGGCACACCTGGGCAGTGGGTGTAGCTGTTTGCCATGGGAGGGACTGGCTTCGGGGTCTGGGCCGCTGGCCTCGTGGGGAGCTGAGGGCGTCCAGATGCCAGAGCCCCGTACCTGGTGGAGGCACGCCAGCTGGGGAGCCCAGCCCAAGAGGACACATTAATGAGAGAGAGGAGAACCTCCGACTGAGGGGATGGACGCTTTTGAGGGAGAGAGTGCAGCGTTAGCAACTTCTGTCTCTCCTGCCGTCCCTGTAGGAGCAAGTGTGGGGTTTCTCTGCCTCGGCACGGCTGATATTTTGGGCCGGCTAATTCTTTATTGTGGAGGACTGTGCTGCACTTAGTAGGGTGTTGGCAGCATGCCTGGCCTCTACCCAGCAGGGGCCGTAGCATTCCCCCGTCCCCAGTTGTGACAGCTGACGGTGTCTCCACACAGTGCCAGATGGTCCCTGGGCCATTCAGATGGCCCCAGTTGAGGCCCCCGGTGGTAGAGCAGTCCACGGGTCTCCGACTTCAATGTGCGTCCGTCCGAGTCCCCCGGCGAGCTTGCTGAGACACAGACTGCTGCGTTGCATCCTCCTTCCTGAAGTCTCTGATTCTTAGTCTGGGAGGGGCTGAGAACGTTCCTCTCTGACGGGCTCAGGCTCGCAGGTGGGTGATGCCCGACTGCTGGGGGAGGCGCCTGCTTTTGAGAGGCACGGGTTTAAAGGACAAGCGCCTCCATTGGAAACCAGGAGACTCCGTTCTGACTCCATCCGTGACAGTAACTGTGGAGCCATGGGGACGGTGCTGTTTTTCTCTTTCTGTGGTCCGAAGGGGGCCGGCATTTTTCTTAGAGTCACCGATGCCACTTAATGAAATCTAAGAAGCCCTTCAAGTTCCACGTTCTCTTCATAGAGTACAGTGGTTCTCAAAGTTTGGTTCCGCCAGAGCCTGTGTCCCTTTTGCTCTCCTTTTTCTTTTTTTATGCTGTATTTTCTGTGGGGTCCGAGGGAGGTAGCATCATAGGAGAGTGAATGGTTTGAGAAAGAGGCATGGAACACAATCTGGTGCCTGTATTGTTTCGTGCTCTCGGAAATATATTTTTAAAGAAGAACTACAGTTCCAGATGTCGTCAGCTTCCTGGCAAATCCCAGCTCAGCATTAGGGCTGCATGGGAAGGTCCTAATCACTTTCTCCCGATACCTATTAATTTAACAGCAGGGCTATAGGCTGGGCGCCAGAGCTTTTTGTAAGAAGGAATATAAACACCATTGCAAGACTTATGCAAATGAAACGTTTTTGGAAACTAAGAAGCAGTGCTATTTTGGAGGAGGAAAAACACCACCTTGTACATTTTAGTCGGGAATCAGAAATAGAGAAAGCCTGATTATCAGAAATAAAATGTGAGAAAGAAGAACTAGCTTTTTGAGGGAACAAAATTTAAAGCAGGACTTCTCAAATTACAGCTGAGGCTTATATTCATGCGATTTCTTCACCCTTGTATGTCTTCCCTGTAAGTCCTTCTCTAGGGAGGACATGCATTAAATGAAGGTTCTCCCTTTCAGTGCTTGTATAATTGGGAGAGAGTTGCATGGTCAGGGCGGTGTCTGGACTCTAGACCTTAGGAGCCCAAAACACAGGGCAGCCCCCCCTTCAAAGGCGGCACAGACCTCACATCTCTGTGGGCTGGTTTTAGATGTATGTATCTAGACCCCACCTTTACTTCCTACCCTCAAAATGAAACATCCACCCTGCCTTGCCAGCAGTTGCCAGAAATTCTCACATCATTCATTCACTCGGTCTCTACCATGGCCTGAATGTTTGTGTCCCACCATAATTCACTTGTTAGGATCCTAAACCCCAGCGTGATGGTGTGAGGAGGGGGACTTATCTGAAAGAGACCCCGTGGAGCTCCCTGGCCCCTTCCGTGTGCAGATACAAAGAAGTTGCGACCTGGAAGAGGGCACTTTCCTGACCGTGCTGGTACCCTGATCTTGGCCTTCCCGCCTGCAGAACTGTGAGAGATTCATGACTCTTTACAGACCCCCCAGTTTGTCACACCGTAGCTGAGCGGACTAAGGCAGTGTCCATCTTCCAAAGGCTCCCACTGGACTGGTCTCGGAAATTCCCTTCCTCACTTAGCTTCTGGGAAGACACTTCACGTGCCAAAGCCTTTGGGATGCACTCCTTCCTGCAGCTCTTTACAACATTTAATTAATTAATTAGTTTGTTCGTTCCCATTCCCTACCCTCTGTGGAAAATACAGATATGAACAAGACGTTCTCTGATCTGCTCGATTTTTCCTTTGACTTCGCATTATTGTGCCAGTTAGTGTGGGTTCGGTGTGCACGTGTCTCTGTAGTGGGTTTGGTTTGTGACTTCCAAGCACTATTACATGGGAAGGAAAGGGATGATAGGCTGGGTTTGTGAAGTTGGGGGATTAGAGTTAATTATGGTAAGTGCTTCAGAATAGCCAGATCTGGGGGAGGGGAGGGGTTTGTGAATCAGCACCGATGAATCAGACGGTCCCTTTTTTGTCTTGAGAGACCCACAAGTGTGATAGTTGGAGAGAATTCAGAGAAGCACTGAAAGCTGGAAGTTCTGGAAAATAGCACCATCGCCACCACCTCCACCCCCTCCCATTTCAGGATGATTTGAATTAAGAAAACGAGGCAGTGATTTAGAATTGACTTCAGTCATTTGAAGGATTTTCGCAAAATAAGAGGATGTAAATGGGAAAAAAGCAAAAATGGGCCAGATAGGAAAGAATTTCTTAATTACCTGTTCATGGGGATGGATGATACGCTATGGTGAGATATTATAGGAAAATTACCTACAGCTTGTACAAAGGCAGAAAGATTATAGTGTGCTCTTTTGGTACACTCGAGAGCATCATTTAGCAAGCCCACCTAAGGGACACCTAACCTTTTTTGTTGTTTTTAAAGATTTTTAAAGATTTTAAATACACCCACTTGATTTTGGGTGTATTTTGATCTCTTAGAAGAAACTACCTCCAAAATTTTAAAGAAAGAAAAAGTTATATATGTACGAAAATAAGGGTAAACACAATGAAGGGATGGAATATGGCTGTAAAGATGAAAATTTTTTAAAAATTCTAAAAAAGGGATTGATAAGTTGGTTGGAAAAAGAAAGAAGATTAAAAAAGGGGGAAAGAATGTGCTCAGGCTGGAGACTAGACTAAAGCCCTGTGCTAGATTTAGGGGGTATATATATATATATATATATATATATATATGGGTTTTTTTTTGTTTTTTGTTTTTTTTTAATTTGACAGGCAGAGATCACAAGTAGGCAGCGAGGCAGGCAGAGAGAGAGAAAGGTTAGGAAGCAGGCTCCCCACCAAGCTGAGCGCCTGATGGGGGGCTCAATCCCAGGACCCTGGGATCATGACCTGAGCCGAAGGCAGAGGCTTTAACCCTGAGCCACACAGGCGCCCCACACCTAATGTTTTTGGAGAAGACTTCGTTTTGTAAAGTTAGATGCTAATCTGTAGAAGATGAATGAGTTACACGTGATTTCTGTCTGCTAGAGAGCTAAATGATTGTGTTTAGTAGAAAAGATAACTACAAAGGTACGGTCATTGCTTGTGGGACATGAGCCAGTTTTCGATCTTGGCAAGAGTACCGCAACATTCTCTTTTTGCCGTTGACTCCGTGTGTTTCTCGTGTCACCTTTGAACCAGCTTTGTCATCCGACTGTTCCCTCATCATGACTTAGATCAGTCCTTGCCACAAGCATACTATATTTCTGTATGACCGCTAGGTTTTTAGCTTTTGAAAATTACACTTTGACAGAATGAACACATGAGGAGATAAGCATCTCGGTTAGGTAGCTAGACTGTTGCCTGAAGTGGGCTTTGACTTATCTGACTGTGAGGTCCTTTTAGCCCTGAATTCCCACGGTTGCATGTGTTTTTAAACTCTCTTGGTCACTTGGATAGTCGGTTGCATTTGTGGCTCATCTAATTATGTGACCTGGATAAACACTTAAAATTCCTGCCTTGTTAAGACCTCAGTGGCACCAAGTGGAAAAGGGTGATTTCCTGTGTTGTCGATGATAATAGGATCATTTACTTATCTAGCACATGTAATTTACGAAACCCTGGCACACTGACTGTTGTATTTGGCCGTCGCAGTTTCTTTGTGAGGGAGGAGCACAGGAGTTTTTACCCACGCTGCGCAGACGAGTGGGCTGAGACTCTGATAGGTGAGGTGACTTGCTGTGCAGCTAAGGGCTGGAGCTCAGACCGCAGCTCAGCTCTTCATGCTTCAAGCTCACGAGCTGCTGCACACCGGGACCAGGATGCGAGAGGATCTTGATAAGAGCAGTGAGCCGAGGTGGGAAAGAAGACCAGCGAGAACAGGGTCACTAGAAAATCCTTTGTCCCAGCTGCAGACGCCTTCATAATGGCTTACCAACACCGACTCTCCCTGAGCTTTCTGAGGCCCTGTGCTCTGCTCCCAGCTTTCTGAAAGGCTTCAGGTGTGTCTCTCTCTCTTGCCCCTCCTTGACTCTCAGCAGTTGTGTGGCGCTGGACCTACTGGCAGGGGCCCAGTAGGGACCTGATGGAATATGTGAATTTGCCGTGCATGCTTTTATCTCTGCGATTCTCCCTGGTTCCTGGTATGATTTTCTTGGAAAAGTTCTATCTGGGTGACATTAGAGCAGATGCACTTGTTTGTTCAAAAGGATAATCTGCACTTTATCTGATGGCTGCCCCAGAAAGAGCATGCAGACTTCATCCAGGTCCGCCTTTTTATGAAATTCTCTTCATCTGCAGACCGCTGGCTCATGAATCCAACCCGTATTCACGGAGCGATTCCGGGCGCTGGCCCTAACGTAGAGCGCTAGAGATGGGACAAGGTCCTTGCTCACATGGCGCTAACACTTCTTTGGCATATGATCTTCGTGGGTGCTTAGTATTTCTGTTGAAGTGTTTTCCATCTTTGCTTTGTTACTAACCCAAGAACCACATGAAACCATGTGATTGTGAGAAAGACTATCTTGTTTTCTGCTCTTGCGTCCTGCACCCCAGAGTCCAGACCCTGTCCGCTCTTACCTGCACTGCTGCGGCAGCTTCTGACTGGTCTCCCCACTTCCACGTTCCTTCTAAAAACAAAAATCTGTCATGTTACTCTCTTGTCTCACACTCCACAGTGGCTTCCGCGGCTGCTAAAGCTCTGCGGACCTCTCTGTCCTCCTCTGTCCTCCTCTCCAACTCCTCTGTTCCTCACTCTTCTGTTCCTTACTCTTCCGTTCCAGCTGCGCTGCATGGGAGGGAGAAAGCCAAGCTTGTTTCCTCCCACCTCAGCTCATTCTTCCGCCTGCAGTAATCCTTCCTTGAGGTTTGCACAACTGTCTCCTGTTGTCACTCAAATCTCACCAGAACTGTCACCCCCTGAGGGGGTCTTTCTTGTCACCTCGGCTAAATTCAGTAACTCCCATCACTCTGTGGCCCTTTGCCCTCTTTTCTAATCTCTTTTTTTTTTTTTTAAGATTTTATTTATTTGACAGACAGATCACAAGTAGGCAGAGAGGCAGGCAGAGAGAGAGGAGGAAGCAGGCTCCCTGCTGAGCAGGGAGCCCGATATGGGGCTCTATCCCACGACCCTGGGATCATGACCTGGGCAGAAGGCAGAGGCTTAACCCACTGAGCCACCCAGGTGCCCCTCTAATCTCTTTATTCATTCGTGATCTGCCCTCCCCACTTCCGCCAGCTCTGGGAGACTGAGGACTTCCGTGTACCCACTGTTCTCTCTGCAGCCCCTGGAGTAGCGCTAGCATCATGGCCCTCCAGCTGTTGGTTTAGTGAGTGCAAAGCTAACCCTCCAGTAACCGACACAGATATCTAGACAGTGCTGATCTGCTGAGAGAGACTGCTGCAGACGGAATACAGAAATCAGTACCAGTGACCCCTCCTGTTGAGTAGTGGTAGACTGAAAAATATAGTCGTGTTTCCTTTGTAGTAGAATGACTTTGAGGGGTAGCTCTTCACTTAAATAGAATTCTCAAAATAGAGGTGAGGGATGGCTTTATTTAAAACTTTAATTTTAAAAAAAGCAACTTTTTTTTAAAGCTAAATGTCACTGTAGAAGTTCACTTGAATTATGTAACTTGGGGGGAGAGTTAGTTTGGCGTGTAGGACTCACATTTCTTAACTGAAGAAGGGATTTTTGTTGTTGTTTTTAAATTTTTGGAAAGGTTAATTCAACTGCAGTAAAAGCACATTCAGTGAATTCAACAAGTGTTTGACCAAAGGCCTACTGTGTGCCTAAGAATGTTAGCTTTCCCAGCTTGTCAGGGGCCTGGAAACATCTCCTGTGTTTGGGTTCAGCATCCCCACGTTTGTTTCCCTGGAGGCTCCTCAGGCAGCCCACTGTGGCCAGTCACGGCAGGAGGAGAGCGGGGCCCATCAGGAGGCCTTTATTCTTACAATGAGACTAGAAAAAGGGGGGTGTGTCCAGCTTAAAGAGGATGAATGTGATGATGAGCCCCACCCCTGCCCACAGGGCTGCCTGTCCTGGAAGCCAGGCATTCTCTGGGCTGCCCTTGCTAGAGGCAGAGGAAAGCCTGGCCGCCCCATCTTTGGCCCCTTCAGTCCTCCTTCAACGGGAACCCTCTACATTTATCAGCTTTATGTCCCATGTAAGGAACATTCAAAAAAAAAAAAAAAGAGTCCCATGGCAGAAACAGGCTTTGTCTGAGTCTTGAGTCATTGGCAGATGACCTGGGATGACCTTTTGTTTTCTAACATTCTCTGGTCACAGAAGTGCCTTCCTGGCCTATTCAGGTAGGCGTGGAGCTGTCAGGAGGCACGGACCCTCACTGTGGCCCTCTTCCTGGCACTTTGGCGCTGTCTGATCAAATGGAGTGCCTAGCCTTTGAAGCCCACTCAATCCCGGGTCTGGCCTTGTGTCAACCCGAGATCCTATGCCTTCCTCCCTGCAGCAGCTGACGCACCCTTGCAGCCCTTACAGACGCGTGCCTGGCCATGACATTCAGGCACTAGAGTGGACCAGCTAGGTGGAAGTACCCCAGATGGTCACTGTGGCCCAGCTTTGTCACAGAGCCACAGGCTGCCTGACAGTCTGTGGGATAAGCGCTCTGCTGGAGGCAACCTGAAGCTGTTGGGTCATTGGTGTTGGGACCCAAGAGGGCACAGGGCTGGCAAACACTGGCATTAAGCTCACCTGGCTCCACGTCATTGCTCTGCGACTTGACACCAGTGTGACCTTGGGCAAGTTACTTAACTTCTTTGGCCTCTATCTCCTTATTAGTAAGTTGGGGGATCTCATGAAATTTTGTCTGCCGTGCATTTGGTTCTGGGATTCGGAGACTTTTCACCAACTCTGCTTGAACTCGGACTTATGAATTGCCCTGAAAGGTATAACCAGCATTCCAAGAGGAGATTGTTGTGTTACTGATGGAAAACAGGCATGAAGTCCTGAGGTCTCCATCCCCCAGGCCTCGGCCACACTGGACCCGCCACGTGGCCAGGCTGAAGCACATCTGGCCGGCGCCCGCGGCGGCCGACGACTAAGAGCTAAGAGCGCTGCTGCTTCTCCCCACGCCTTGCAGATAATGCCAACATCGTGGCTCTGGCCGTGAGACCAGCCAGCACCTCTCTCAGTCAGAAGTGGTTGTTGAGCATCTGCTGTTTACTAGCCCCATCCTTGAGGCTGGGAAGGACTGGTAAGAGAATGCCCTGAAGCTCCTTTCCCTCTGGAAGCTCGTGTCTGGTTGCGCACCAGCTGCCCCTCCCCCCGTGCACCTGCGGCGGTGCCCAGGTTGTTAGTAAATAGCGACATCATATCGTTGTGTTTGCTGTGGAGGACTTGTTCTTCTGAGCCTTGGGTAGTCTCTGCTGCTTTTTTAAACTTAGGATTTTGGACAGTGATTTTATACAGATCTCCATACATGGGGGGGGTATCTGCACACACACACACACACACACACACCCCTCCTGTCCTGAGAATCCTGGACAGAAATACCTTGACCCCCACCCAAAAACTAAATGAGCTGCCAGCGAGCAGACAGAATGCAGCACTGAGGAGGGCGGCCTCGCCGTAGAGGAGATTGTCCGGCTCTCGGCGCTCTCCGGGAGAGGCGGCCTCGTGAACCGGTAACGACGATGGAGAACGTTCCGTAATTTGAGCCACTCGACAAGGAGCTCTCACAGCTCCGCAGGTGCTGCCCTGTGGGGTCCCGACTGCCATCCTGTGAGAGGGGCACGGCCGGCATCTGCCTTCCTCCCGCTGTGCATGCAGGGAGTGGGGCGTGGGCCGCTCAAGTCACCTCTGGTGATCACAGAGTCAGGAAGTGGCAGATCTGGGACGTAAACTCGGTTATTTAATGACTCCGAATCTCTTGGGTTTTCTGTTATATCATGATTCTGCCAAGAAGCTGCTGTCACTGAAGGGTCCCAGGCAGAGGCTTGTCAGGAATATTGGGCAAGGCATTCTGGATCCGCTCAGTTGATGATTGCCGTGTGGTTCGAGGGATCTCAGGATTCCCCCCAAAATCATTCTCACCGATCAGTCGGGCATTACCGCTTCATTTCTTTGAGTCAGGCTCTGGACTCTGGCTGCTCTTCAAGGTAGAGAGAATGTGGGAAGGGGGCATAGTCATCCCAGAGCACCTTTGTGGTGTGGATACCTGCGCTCCCATCACTGTCCTCCCTAACGGAAGGCAGAGGCGAAAGGTGGTTCCTGCTGCAGACCTTTACCGAATGACTCCTCTCTCTCCGGCTCTGTGCCAGGCTCTGGGAATGCACGGCCCTGCCCGACGGGCCTCAGGGATGTGTGCGGCCAGCAGAGTGCTATGCGGTGGGTCGGTGGCAGTAGAGAGAGAGCTGACTGGCCTGGGGGTGTGTAGGCCCCTGGGGGCAGAACATGTGTGAGAGGACACAGGTCACACAGGAAACAAGGAATCATCTGCCGAGTTGCCTCATGGACCAAAAGAAGGTGGCCCTGGCACATTTTGGGAACTGGGACTGTCTTCCTGAATTTGGGGGTTTGTGGACAGTTTTGAAGGAAGGAAGAGTTGGAGAAGTAAGACGTTCTTTGTGAGGCTGAGGCATTTTTGCATAATCCCATGGGTACTGAAGAACTGATGCGGGGTTAGAAGGGGCAGTGGCATCAGAATCAGATTTAAGAGGAGAACAGAATGAGGAAGACCAGTTCTAAGGCACAAGGCCACAAAAGAAGTGCGGAGGGCCTGGGGGTGGGAGGGGCTGGGCTCAAAGAAACCTTCCGGAGGTGGAATCAGAATTAGGGGCTGATTGTATCTGTGTCGTGAGGGAGAGCAAGTCAAGAGTGACTCACGGGTTTTTATTTGAGATCTGTCTGCCTTATTTTATAGACTTGCGCTCTAAATGCTGAACATCTCCTTAATGGCAAGTTGCAGAACACAGCTGAATCTTGCCAGCTCAGGCTTTACAAACTGGTAAACTTTTTTTTTTTTTTTTTTGGCTGACATCTTTTCCTTTTTCTTCTGTTCTGAAATTATTATAGTAATTTTTGTACCTCAAGGAATTGAAAAGAGTCTGGTACATACTAGACACTCAATAAATGAGTAATTAAGTCAATGAGATCATTCATCACAGTTGACCTACAAGGTCATGCTGTTCACGGTAAAGTGGTAGCCCAGAACGTGACCTCTGTGATTCTGAAGCGGGCTGTGCATTTGTGGCTGGGCAAATGTTTGGGAGTGGAACTCTGAAGAATTGTCAGTAGAATGCAGCCTGATATCACTCTAAACTGTTCACTGACCGACTGGCCATACCTGGTGGGGACAGCTGCAGCCACGGAAGATGAGGTCATCGGTCAGGTTGCAGGGAGCTGGCGGCATTCCTGGAGGCCTTTGCCTCCCACGTCCCAACCTCTGAATTTCTGGTTTGGGGGCAGAGGGGTACATATATGTGATTCACCCGGGACCCCAGGCGAGTCCCAGGGTTCGACTTAATTTCTCTGGGCTCCTCCAGCTCCCCGCCTGGAGCCTAAGCAGACACTGCATTAATCAGACTTGCTGGAATGATCACATGGTTTTCTAGCTGCCTCCCCTGTTAGCTGCCGCTTGTCAGCAGCTGGCGGAGCTGGAGGCTGCGGGCCCCCGTCTGCAGAAAGCCTTTTACTTCAGAATATTGGGGGTGTGGAGACCCCGCCCCTTTTCTGCACTTTGCACCATCTGCCTGACTAAATGGTTGTCCCCCGAACCCAAAAGGCTACCAGACAGTCTAAGGAAATTGTCTCTGACTAGGTCATGTTTGCATTTGAGGAATTCAGGTACGTCCCGGCTCCCTACATCAGCCTGCCGCTGGGTTTTGTTCTCGTTGGTTTTTGCTGTGTAATGACAGCTTAGGCTCTGGCTGGTTCTCACCCAAAAAAAGCGTTCTTTTCGGCCTTCGGTGCGGTTGATCCCGGCTGTGGGGGTGGGAGGCAGAGAGGTGGTGCAGGTCGGGGGGTGTACTGCATGCTCAAGTGCAGGGTGGGTAATTGGTTTGCTGGGTTGATCGGGGGCACATCGGCAGAGGACCCCACCTTGTGCCTCCCTGGAGCTGCCGAGCTGCCGAGCTGCCGTGGATGGTTGGAGTTATGAATGCAGAGCAGCAGCTGTTTATCCAGGATGAGTCTCTTGCTATCTTTTGTTTTTCTTCCTTTGTCAAACTCATGGAGTCTTCGGCTCTTTTAAAATGCTAATCGTAGCAGTGAAGGTGAAAAATTCTGCAAGTCTGCCTGCTTACTTGAGATTTGATTTGGCCTCTGACTGTTCCCTCATTGTTAGTAGTAATCTCGTGCCTGGCCGGTTTCGGGAAGTGCCCTGATGGTGTTTTGTTAGCAGGGTCCTTCTCTGCTTTTGTAAGCTCTCCAGCTGCTGTAATTATCAATGCTCCAAATTAGTCTTTTGTGAATCTTATTCCTTCTCTCTCCTCCATCTCCTCTCCGAGTGTGAATGTGGGAAGGGATGTTCCAACAGAGATAGTTTCTAAGAAATGAAAATAAAGGAGGCGGAATGGGAGGGTTATCTGATCATCCATGTGCAGGTTTCCACCTTTTGGAACATGGAAGAGAGTGTGTTTGTGTGTGTCTGCTCCTGACATCCAGCAGCCTCTCATTTCTCAAATGGAATTTTGGTAGATTTTAGAACAGAGTGTAAATAGTATATCGATGGGCAGGGGGCGGGTGTGTGGGGAACCTCAGCTCTGTCTCTACAGGCTTCTTCTTTTTTTTTTGTTCCCTCTGAAGGACGTTGCTGCAATAGACATCAACATGATAATAGAATAAGCAGCTTTCACTATTTGTAAGAGGAAATTAGAGACCTTTTAATCAAAATCAAGGGAGTGGATGAGAGGATCCCCAGATTTGCATGAAGAAAAGCAGGGCTGGAAAGATTGTCCCCCGCCCTTTCTGTAAACTTGGAGCTCTGGATCTAGGAACTTATCCTTTGTTTAACAGAGTGTCTCTGCATGATTTCTAATGCACTGGGTTGTGAAAAGGACATTCTTTCCGTGTGGTAGCGTACTCTATTGACATGGGCCTGTGCCCTCGCACAGTGACCAGCACTTACTGTTTTACCGTAGCTCCATTAGATAACTAACAAGAATTTGTTTTAAGCGTGACATGTTAGGGTAGATAGGTCCATGGAGAGTGAGTCAGGAGTCCCGGGTTCTAATCCCAGTTTGAAAAGTAGTTTTTCTGATCTGCTGAGAAGTACAGAGGAGTTTGGGGGATTGTAGAAAGTAATATAATTGGGAGGTTCATATCTTATTGTTAGTATTGATTCTAGATGGAGTAAACCTTAGCTAACTGCCTGAGCAGAGCTTGGAGCTGTTCACCTCCTTGCCTGGTTAGGGAAGAGGGCTGTGTATCCACAAGCCTGTCCCACTTTGCTGAGCTCTTAGCCCAAAAGCTGGGTCCGATGAGTTGGAAGGGGGTGAAGTTGAAGGCCGCTGTGCTGCTGAACTGAGAAAGTGGGGGGCCATCTGTGGAAAGTAGACCAGAAGGGGGAGGTCTGTTACCTGTGCTTCCAGCTTTACCTCAGCTGTCCCTGAAGAACTTTGCCAGGTCTGATTGTATTCTGTGACTTCTGCACGGACCAGACAAATGGTTTTCTTCTTTAGTCACAGGCCAAGTGATCGTAGTGGGGTGACACAGGCTCTATAGAGGAACTTAGTTTTTTAGCTTAGGTCAGGGTGATGCTCAAGGTCTAGCCTTCAGCAGAATCACCTGCAGAGCCTGTGAAAACCCGCATTGCTGGGTCCCCCTTCTAAAGGCTCAGATTCAGCAATAGGTCTGGAGTGGGCTTGAGGATCTACATTTCTAGCAAGTTCCCAGGTGATTCTGATGCCATAGGTCTGGTGACCAGACTTTCAGAACCATCGGCTTGGGGAGAGCAGACTGTCATTACTGAGATGGGAAGTCTGAGGCAAAGGCAGGGAGGTACAGGGAGGAAAGAAATCCAGAGCCAGAAGCCGCAGATCAAGTTCAGGCAGATGGACCAGAAGCAGGCATACTCGTGGGAGTTGATATTCCCAACAGCCCCCTCCTCTTGGGTAGGGCTGAGAGTTGGGGAATTGGTTTATAACCTAGCTTCTGCCATGCACGGCCTGTGTGGACTTGTCGAGTTTCTTGATCATTTTTTAAGAAAGTCTATAATGGGGGCGCCTGGGTGGCTCAGTGGGTTAAGCTGCTGCCTTCGGCTCGGGTCATGATCTCGGGGTCCTGGGATCGAGTCCCGCGTCGGGGTCCTGGGATCGAGTCCCGCGTCGGGCTCTCTGCTCAGCGGGGAGCCTGCTTCCCTCTCTCTCTCTCTGCCTGCCTCTCCGTCTACTTGTGATCTCTCTCTGTCAAATAAATAAATAAAATCTTTTAAAAAAAAAAGTCTATAATGCTGTTAGAATTAAAAGAGATGGCATGAACTTACTTTATACATTATATTGTTCTTTCTCTGAGTACAGTGGTGGAGAGGACCTGGGGCAGCTCTGTCAGCTTATGTACACGTGTTTCCGGGCCTCACGGATGCACGTACTCCTCCATGCACACACCCCAACCCTGACAGCACACAGGCCACGTTCACGTTGATGGACACACGGACACACCGTTATTCTGTATTAGACTATGAGTTCCTTGAGAGCTTTCGAGTCTTCTGTGTTTTTAACTTTGTCTCCTTTGTGCCTAAAACCGCTTGATGCACAGTAAGGCCTTAGTAAGTAAGCAGTTGACGCAGGTGTTTTCAGAGGGTTCAGTAAGGAAGGAAAAACAACCAAGTGTCCCCGCTGGCTCAAGGGCAGCCTGACGTTGGGGCTGGGTGCCCAGGGAGCGCACTAGTTCGGAAGAGCATGTCGAAAACCTGACAGCTGACCTCCTGAGAAAACTGTGAAGTGTCCTCAGCGCACCCCGGCTGCCGGAGTGCCAGAGAACTCGGTCACATTTCCTAAGGAATCTCTGCAGATGATCTCACTCTAGAACGTGCATATGATTGTCATGATTTGCCGGGGCCAAAACCACACAATTGCGGAATCCTGAGAGCTTGAGTGGTTGGGCCAGCGTTTTTCAGATGGTTAGGGCTTTTTTTTTTTTTTCTTTTTTGGCCTGCCATTGACTTCAAGACTGTATTGTTCCAACACTAGGCAAGCTGTTCTAGCTGGCTTTTGTGGTAGACACACTTCACCTGTGTTTTTACCTTTTTAAGAAAAACTTGTTACATGAGAAGCTTACTGGGTTCATAGTTTAGTACACATTTACCAGTTCCAACAGACGGCAGAGACTGCCTTCTGAGCACCCCTAGAGACAGCTTTGTGGAACACTTTGTAGTTTTCTTTCCCCTTCTAGACCCAGAATGGAGACTACATGACTTGCCATCCCCAGAATAAACAGTTTTAAATGTGATTTTTGGCTCTGTAATCTCACCAGGGAGAATGGAACCCAAATCAGGAACCACTGTTTCTCAGAATTCCTGATACTTGTTCTGATTTATTTCTAGAAGGAATGTGGTATACCAGCTCCAAGATCTAAAATCCGCAGTTGGAATGTGTCAGTCACCTGAAAACAGGAAGTCACTACTGCGAGTCTGTCTGCTTCATGGAAGCAAACGTCAGCCAGCTCTTTCTTTATTCAGATTCATATCTAATCTTGGGAAGTGTTTTAACTTTTCTTGCTCTTTCACTGGATTATGGGAATGAGTCAAAATGAGTGGTATCAGGGAAGACCTGAAGTTCGAGCCAGGATAGCCCACCCAATGTGGAGCCCAAGCCGGCCTTCACCCCTCTCATTTCCTGGGCCCTGCAGTCCACCAAAGAGACAGGTGTTTGAGTTCAGTGACTGTCACGCTGCGGCGAACAAGTAAGCCTCATCAACGGGAGATGGGGACTGGGCTGGCCAGGGATGGGGAAGGCGCAGGACTGGATCGGTGCCTGCCTCTCTGCCCCACACAGCGCTGGTTGCTTCGCCCATGGTCACTCTGAGCCACATAACGTCAGTGAAAGCAGAAGCTCAGGGATACGGACAACCCAAATATATACCTCCCGCCCCGACATTTCCCCACGCTCGTCCCCTGTCTTCCCTGCTTGGTTGGTGTTGCTGTCTGGGAGTCTACGGGGCATCTCTAACCTAACACATCTAACACTGTTCTCGTGGCTTCTCCTAAGCCATACCTTCCTTAGTTGTCCACAGCCCAGCCTTCCCTCTGCTCAGTCATCCCTGACTCCTTTTTTTCTCCCTGTCTGAGCCATCACAGGGAGTTCTTCCAGCTCCACCTCAAAGTATGCCCCGTGTCCCACCACTTCTCAGTGTCTCCAGTGCCACCAACCCAGTCTACACTGCTGCCATCTCATACCCAGCTCACCGCCATGGCCTTGGAACTGACCTCCCAGCTTCCTGTCTGCCTTATCCTCCTGCTCCTGGTTCTTCACTTGTTTTTCTTTATAAAATGTCAAATCAAGTGTCAGTCTTGTGCTCAGAACCTTCCAGTGGCTACCCGCCTGCCTGCACATGCCCCAGCTCTCAGGGTAACTTGCAGGCCTGCTTAGCCTGGCCCTGTCGCCACCATATTCCCTCTCTGACAGCGCCATGTGTCCTTCACACCCTCTGCCACGCCAGCCTGTCCTTGCGCATGCCAGGTGCCCCTCCCCCGGCCTCTGCCCCAGATGCTTGCGCGGTGATCTTCCTCATCTCCTGGAGTCTCTGCTCAGTTATGGCCACAACTTCTCTTTTTAAGGTGCCCCCCCCCAGCAGGCACTCCCTGCCCCCTTACTCAGCTTTATCTTTTCACCAGACCACATACCACTATCAACGTGCTGTGGATTTTAATTTTGTGTTTGTTTATTGTTTGTCTCTCTTTAGCAGAATGTAAGTGCTACAAGGTAGAGTTTTAAAAAATCTATTTCTGAGGGGTGCCTGGGAGGCTCAGCCCATTAAGCATCTGCCTTCGGCTCAGGTCATGATCCCTGGGTCCTGGGATCAAGTCCCGCATTGGGCTCCCTGCTCGGCAGGACCCTGCTTCTCCCTCTCCCTCTGTGCCTTCTCTCTCTCTTTCTCCCTCTCCCTCCCCCTCTCTCAAATAAACAAAATCTTTAATAAAAATAAAAATCTATTTCTATGCGCTGCTATGTCCCTAGTGCCTTGCTCATGGCAGGTATCTAGTAAATACTTACTAAATGAATGAAAGAAATGAAGACAGACACTCAGAGAGGTTGGGTAATTTGTGTGAAGTCACCCAGCAAGGAGGTCTAGTCAGTTTCATTTCAGTTCATCTTCCCAGACACTCTGAGCCTGGAATGCCATCGCATGAACTGACCTTCCATCTTCCAGCTGGCACGCTTTCCTGAGTCTCTCCAGTGGGCCTGGAGCCGGTTGTCGCCTGGCTCTTGGCACACCTCCATGTCTGTGGAGAGTGGAGAACAGGAGGAGAGGATCCCTCCACCTAGGGTGGAATAGACTGCCCCTTGTCCTGCCTCCCTCCGACCCTCCATCCCGTCTCTGGGGTACTTCCTACAGGGTAATTGGACAGCAGTGTTTCTTTTACACCGTTCTGCCCTTCTGTGGTCTGAGCTCTTGGAAGTCAGGGAGCATAGCTCCATCCTCTTCTATCACTACCAACTTAGGAGTGATTGGGAACATTGTCCGTAAGATTGATATTGCAGGTATTAAAATAATTCGAATTATATAAGTCACAGTCCCTGAAAGGAGCTTGTGATCACACTGTCTGTGGTCCCCCAGGGTCTATTAGAAAGCACAGCTGTGTGGGTCTCTAACAGGCGAGAGCAGGAGCACCTGGTTGGAGGAAGTGGCAGAGGAGGGCGAGTTAAGGGAGAGAGAAGTAGAACAGGAGAGCGGAAGGACAGACAGATTGCATTGACTTGACAGTTTTGCCTAGTGCTTGACTAGCCACAGCAAAATGTTATTTTGGGAAACACTTTAACTGTTGAATGGCAAAGCAGACATATTTAAAAATATCAGTCTATCCTCCGTTATTAAGTAAGTGTTAAAATTATTGTTGAGTTTTCCTCAAAGAGAGGCAATATCATGGATCTGGAGTCCAAAGGCTTGGGTTCAGTTTATATAATGTAAACTTATAAGCTGTGATCTTGGGCAAGTCACTTTATTTCTCTAGGCCTTAGTTACTTCATTTATAGGAAAAGGGCTATTTTGAGGATAATATATAGGAAAGAAGTGTGTAAATGACAAGATTTTGCTATAATGTTTGTATTTTCTATTTTGGAATTAGTGGAAGCTTGATCAGTTAATATATGACTGGCTCAGAGGTTACTTTTTAAAACAGTCCTGATTTCCATTACCCATTTTTTGTTGCTCAGCATTGTCATAATCTCTTATGTTAAACACAACAGAACAACACTTGGAGGAAAGACTTAAACTGGACTCATTACCCGGAGGAAAGAGTCCTAGAAGAGGACGGCAGCCTGGATCCTTGGGATTCTTGCTCGCTGTTTAGGGTACTTGCAAAATCATCTCCCAGCTGTGTAGGTTCTGAACACTTCGTACATGTCTTTGGGAAGGAAGGAGGGCCTTTTTGCAGTTAGGATGACCATTCACTGAAAAAACACTTCCTAAACATTTACTAAATAGAAGCCGTAGTAGAAACTGCAAATACGCAGACATTTACCGTCCTGAAAAGGTGCTGAGCCAACACCAGCAGTATGGAGTGGGGTAGCCAAAGACAAATGCACTTGGAAAAGTAAGATGAATTTCTTAGGGACACTGATGAGGCACATGGGGAAGAGGAGGGTGTGGTTTTGCTGTATGGAGAGTTAAGGGGGACTTTTAGGAGGACGTATGTCTTAAGTGTGTCCTGGAGAAATATGGGGTGTGGGTGGATGAAAATCAGGATGGGGAGTGGGCTACAGTGTGTGCTCCCAGCCATGCTTGGGCTGAAAAGCAGAGATTTTTCTCCTTCTCAGAGTAACCAAGTCTGTTTTGTCTTTTCTTCACGATTGATGACTTTCTGCCTTGAAGTTCACTACTTTGTGGAGGTAAACCCTTTTCACCCTCAGGGTGTGTGTGACATTCAAGGGAAGCGGAGCTGGCCCTTTGGCCTCTCCACTAGTCTTACTACCATGAGCAAGTTACTCAGACCCTTGGTGCTCTGGTTTGCCTGTCTGTAAAATGGGGGTGTCGCCTACCTACCAGAGCTATGGTGTTGATTAAAGGACATTACTTACATGCAGCCTCTAGCAAGGTCCCCTAGCAGATACTCAGTAAATTAATTCCTTTAATCTCCCTTAAGTTACAAAGCATTTAGTTAGACCCTCATCCTGGGCTAGAAATTGTGCAGGAGCCAGGAGAGAGGACTGCCACACCACCCAGTAGAGCACCTCCCAGAGAGGGCAGACTCATAGTGCCAGAAATCAGGCCTTGGAAGATAACCCTGTTGGTTGAAATGTTTACGCCACAGTGAACCATGATGTGACTGATCGGCTGCATGCCTGGACCCTGGCTTGGTCCGCTCGCAGGTTCACTGGTCTGAGAGATTAATTAAGTTCCTTGCAGTTGACAGACCGAGACTCTGGTGCATTCTGTCTAATTAGGCTAGCAGAGCTAGAGCCCACCCCGAGTGTGGACATTCCCCCAGTGCCCACATGCTCTGGCCATAGCTGACAACTCATTGTTTTGTACCCCTCTGGGTTGTATCTCTTTATTTCCGGAGCCTGCCATCAGAAATAAATGTCTATTGAGGGAACATGGGCTGCTTTGGACAGGTACGACGTGTGAGGTCTCTTCCATGGGGGCCGGAGCAGAGTGAATTACAGACAACAGAGTGGTGAGCACCTTTCCAACAAGAAGGAGCTCTTGCCCATTTGACAGGAAATGTTGGAAAGGGGCTTCTGTTCTGTTGGGCATCAGGAGAAGCTACTGAAGATCCTCACGTCGAGGATTTTGTGTGACGGTTCTCTACTGAGAGGGCCCATCAAGGTCTAAACACAGGGGTCCAGGCTGCACCTCAGCCCTACTGAGTCCAGATTTCCAGATGTAGAACCGAGGTACGTGCCTTGTGTCAGCTCGCCAGTAATTCTGAGGCACACTCACTCCCAGCTAGAGTTTGCAGGAGGTACTTGAGCTCCGGAGTCTAGAAACCCTCGGCTCTAGGGATACTGTGTTACACTGGGTAAGTCATTTGTCTTGCCCGGGATTTAGTTTGTCCCCCCAGGAAAGAGAAATCAGATTTCGTTTACAGAGATGGGGTTCAGAGAGAATAAGACGATGGCCATATGGGAGCTTTGGAAAGTTGAGAGCCCCGGACCCGGAGACGTACGGACTCGGAACCCAGGTGTACACTGAATTAGAACTTGGGAACCCAGGTGTGTCCGGTGTGTGTGGCCGGTACAGACTACAGCATCTGGTCCGCACTGAACTGCTGCTGGTTCGAGGTCTCTCTTGGGTTCGGTAACTGCACAACTCGTCGTTTGGCTGTGAGGAGTTCATTTTGTGCTTGTTTACAAGCGAGAGGAATGTTTTCACTCCAGTCAGTGGGTTCAGAGGCTGCGGAATGCCACCATTGATCCAGCTATGCGTTCTTCATCATCCCTCCGTCTTCATCGGCACGAGCGCTGGAAGAGAAGACAACCTGCGAAGTTTCCTTGGGGAGCTCCGGAGAAAACATGAAACCTGGGAGCTCCTCCATCTTCGAAGGTCCCATCCCCTCTTGGCCACTGGTATGCAGGCTGCATGCTGGGGGTGCCAGGAAGGGACCAGGACTGGAAGATGGGCGTCCCCTCCAGGGCTCCCTCGTGAGTGTTCCCAAGTTGTGGCCTGGTGTCCGTCTTTCCCTGGTTGCAGTAGTTCAGAAGCTGTGTATTAAGTCGAGTAGAGCCTTCTTGAGGGAGATGGGAGCTGGGTAAAACTGTGTGGTGAGGGGACTTTATGATGACCAGAACACCCAGCAGACTCTTATTTAGAGAAGTCTTTGTACTCGGTGATGAAATTCCTTTTCCTGGAGAGAGGATGCTTCTATAGTCAGAAACCTGGAGCCCTTCCAAAGCCCCAGTGGAGCAAAGACCTGGTGCTCTATTATTCTCCAGCTTACTGAAGTCAGGAAGGTAGAGATGCCCAAGGTAGAGGAAAGTAGACGCATTTTGCTGTAGGCGATAACCTCGTTTTCCCGCTGTTGGTTGGGACATTCATGATCATCAGATCCTACTGTGAACCAAGTGGGAACCAGCTCCTCCTGCCCTGACTGAAGACTTCGGCTCCACCGGCTTCAAGAAGGCCGCGAAGGGAGGGGAAAGTGTCCACTACTCTGGGAACCAGGTTATGCTATCACTCTGTCCACTGCCAGTCCAGCTCCTCTCGTCTCCTGCACGTGGAGCCCTCCGCGGCCTGCTGCAGGCTCTCCTAAAGCTCAGCTCCCAGGAACCTTCCCGCTGCCCCGGCAAGCCTGGCTTGGATTCAGCCCTGCACGCACCACCTTGCTTCCCCATCCCACAGCCTCTGTTGTCCGCCCGTGAAATCCTTTGAAACCTAGCCCTCCCTTTCCTGACCTCTTTATCCACACGAATTTCTCTGTTCTTCCTAAACTCCCGTTTAACACTCGAGGTCCATCACTCATAAGCCGGTATTTAATCTTTCTCAGTCTTATTTGCTTGACTAGAGTGAGGGTTACTTGAAGGGAGGAAGAGTGCTTGCTCCAGCTGCCTCCCATCTGTCACACTTTAGGGGGTCTGGGTGCATCGTGCCTTCTCCGCACCTTTTATTACCTTTCTCTTTAACCTCCTGCCATATGTCAGTCGTTGTTAAAGGCCCTGGAGGAGGACATGCAGTAAAGAGGACCATTCCTGGGGCGCCTGGGTGGCTCAGTGAGTTGGGCCTCTGCCTTCAGCTTAGGTCATGGTCTCGGGGTCCTGGGATCGAGCCCCACATCATGCTCTCTGCTTGGCGGGGAGCCTGCTTCCTCCTCTCTCTCTGCCTACTTGTGATCTCTCTCTCTGTCAAATAAATACATAAAATCTTAAAAAAAAACAAAAACAAAAACCATTCCTGCCTTCCTGGTGTCTGTTCCCTTGGCGCCATGGAGGCCTGATGTGGATTCCGGAAGAGCTACTGAGTCCAGGGAGCGGGACCTGCTTTCGAACGAGCAGAATTGGTCTAGGCAGTAGATCAGCAGGAAGGCCTAAAAGTGCTGGGTGGTAGATTTTCAAAACTGTAGGGGTTTACAAACGTGTATGAGCTAATAAAAATGCATGAGAGGCTTAAAATGCCCTTACGTATTTAAATGAAATGTTTCTGACTCGTCCTGATTCTCGTACACGCCTGTGGGCTGAGGGTTACCGTTACCGGCTCCCCTCGGAGGCACCCCGGGAGATTCCGAGAGGCTAGGGCGCTTTCCCAGGGTCAGACTTGTGCTTAGCTGGCAAAGCTGGAAGTCGGATCCAAATCTTCAAGCTAAAGAGCCAGTGCTCGCTTTGCCGTCTCGCAGCTGCCTCCAACCCTGATTTCGTAAAACAAGGAGAATCGGTCAGGTTCTCTAGCGGTGCTTGTCTTACATACTGTTTCATGGAGAAAGTGAAACGGCACCTTTACTGAGCCTTAACTATAAGCACCGCAACCTGCTCGGCACTTCCTATGCATAAACACACGTACCACTGTCCTCATAAGGATCCTGGGACGGAGCTGCTGTTTCGCAGATAACAGAAACGGAGGCACACACCAGCTGAATCACAGAAGCAGCCTCACACGGAGCTGGCGTCTGAACCCACGCTCATCGGCCTCTGGGACCTGTGCTTTTGACGGCCAGCCTAGTCATACAGAGGCTTCACAGGGGACAGGAGTTCCGTGGTCAGTTGTTTGAGAAGAACTGTGCACCAGCTCCCCTGGAAGAGCACAGCACACAGTAACACGAAGGCTCTGGGAAGCCCCGTGGGGTGGGACTTTTGCCCCCGGCTTTCCCACATATGTGTAGTGAAGGAACTTTTATTGCCTAACACTTGATTTTTAGTTGACACTCTGGAAAATCATGCTGCAACAGAGGGAGATTCAGAGCCTGGAAATTAGAAATGGGGGGAGGGGGTTCAGGGCAAAATCCGTTAAGTGGAAGAAGTTAAAAGAACTCTCATATGAGCATGAATTCAGGGTCCTGCTCTTATTGGCTATTCATTTTTTCTTTGGGGGGTCTCTCTTGCCCTTCCTGTAAAAATGGGATCATTGTGAGGAAAATAGGGATTTTATTTTTTTTTAAAGATTTTATTTATTTATTTGACAGAGATCACAAGTAGGCAGAGAGGCAGGCAGAGAGAGAGGGGGAAGCAGGCTCCGCGCTGAGCAGAGAGCCCGATGTGGGGCTCGATCCTGGGACCCTGAGATCATGACCTGAGCCGAAGGCAGGGGCTTTAACCCACTGAGCCACCCAGGCGCCCCGAAAATTGGGACTTTAGATGCAGAAATGCTTTGTAAACAACAAAACTCAAAGTTGTTGTTTTTAATTGTTATTTACCAGTTCATTTCTGTCCTGGTACCTTAGCACGGCCTCTCCCAGCTGTTGGAAGGATCGTTAACAGTTGTTGGATGAATGAGTGGATTTTGCCTTCTTTGTCTCTGGGTTCTATAACTGGTATGTTACAACTGATTTTTTTTTCTTTCAGTTTTATCGGGATCTAATTGACATACAGTGAATCTTCTTAAAAAATGATACTTTGAAAAAAATGACACTTTGTTCCTTGAATTTTCCTTCTAAATTGTGTTTTTGCTGGTTTCTATGTTTTTGGAGTTTAATGAAATCATGCAGTTGGAAAATCAGGAACCACGTTGCTCTCATTCACTTTGTTGTACCCCAAGTTGGACTGCTAAGGCAGTTTATTTTGTATTTTTCTGACATGTCCCTGGCAGCAAGAAATTTTTTGGACAGTTCCAAAATGGTAAATTTCATTCAACAGCATGCATGTGTTGGTTTTGTTGTTGTTGGGGTTTTTTTTTTTTTTTAACACTGCTCATTTCCTCAGATGTGCCCATCTGCGTGTGTGTTTTTTAAAGGAATTTCTAATGTGTCACACTCTTGATGTAATTACTCTTGATGTTTCCTCTTTTCAAAGACCGTCAGGAAGAGAAACTTGCGGCAAGTTTGCCGGCCAGTGCAGTTCCTTCTGATGGAGAAAGGGGTGAGGGCACTCTTCACCTGGTTCAGATTAGTCATTTGTTTCTTAGCCCTGGCCAAAAGAGACAGGTAGGAGTTTAAGACCATCTTGATAGGTAAGATGGTGCACAAAGGTCTAGAAATTAACAGAAGTGAGCAGCGAGCAGATCCTTTCTTAGATCACCATGGCTCTTCCTCCTACAGAGAGGCCGTGTTTTGCAGCAGCCTGTTTGGGTGGGGGGGCCAGCATTCCATCCCCAGCAGTCTGAGCGGCTGTGTGGTGTGCGCGGGCGTAGCCCCTCACCCCTGCTTCTGTGAGGCACACCCCTGGGCCTGAGCCTCCTGGCCGTGGAGATTTGGGGGGGCAGGTCTGTTCTCCAGGAGTCCTCAATGGCACTTGGGCTAGGACTGTTAGGAAACGTGGTGTTTCCTGTGTTTTGTTTTGTTTTGTTTTTTTTCTGGGATCAAGAGCTGTTGGGACCAAGGGGTCTTAAGTCCCTGGCCACCAGCTTTTGAGGAAGAGTGAGAATGAAGCTGACAGAGAGGGAGGCAGAGGTCAGTGATGGCCAAAGACATGGAGTTCTCATGGCGTCATTGACCGTGTACTTCAGGCTCTCAGCTCTGCTGAAGCCGGACTTAGTCCAGAGCCTTTATTTATTTTTTTCCCACTAAAAAGAAATTCCATCTTTCCCCATTAGTATCTGTCAGAACCTAGAGAATCCCAAAGAATATACAGGACTGGGGGCGCCTGGGTGGCTCAGTGGGTTAAAGCCTCTGCCTTCAGCTCAGGTCATGATCCCAGGGTCCTGGGATCCAGCCCCACATCAGTTTCTCTGCTCTGCAGGGAGCCTGCTTCCTCCTCTCTCTCTGCCTGCCTCTTTGTCTACTTGTGATCTCTGTCTGTCAAATAAATAAATAAAATCTTTTAAAAAATAAAATATACAGGACTGTGCAAGATAAATAAAGAGCAGATGAAAATTCTATCACTTTTCTCTTCAGGGAGTTGACCATCCCTTCCATCTTCAGAATCACCAGACCATATTTGCAGTTTTGTATCCACCTGGGTGTTTAACTGAGGTCTGTGGTCTGAGACCCTGTTTTGGATTGAATTGAGTCCTCCCCAAATTCATAGGTCAAAGCTCCTAACCCCCTAGTGTGACCATATTTGGAGATAAGTAGGTAATGAAGCTTAATTAATCAGATAAGTAGGTTAATCAAGAAGGTAATTAAGGTTAAATGAGGTCGTGAGGGTGGGACCCTGATCCACTAGGATTGGTGTCCTTACAAGAGGAGATGCCAGGAGTGCTTGCACACAGAGAAGAAGGCATGTGAGGACACAGGGTGAAGTGGCATCTGCAAGCCAAGGAGAGGCCTTAGGGGAAACCAGCCCTGCCGGCACCTTGATCTTGGGCTTCTAGCCTCTAGACCTGCGAGAAAGTACATTTCTGGGGGGCTTAAGCCCCCCAGTCTGGTGTTCTTTTATGGCAGCCTGAGTTGAGTAAGACCATTAGAAGAAAGAAAGGCTGTTCAGGGTACTCAGGACCACGTCTGAGGGACAGCTCATGAAGGCCTGCGGGGAGCGCTTTGAGGAAGAAAGGGCAGGTTGAGAGCCAGCGGAGCAGCTTGGATAAGCCCTGGCTCAGAGCTTGTTTGGACGCAGTGTCTTTTTCTCACTTTCCTGAAGCACACTTTTCAGGGTCCCTTGAGGCATTTCCAGTGGGAAAGAGAGGTGACACTAAGTGCCCTCTGTGTCCAGGCAATACATAGTTATCTTCTTTTATCCATTCAGAGCTAGACCTGAGGATACAGCTGGGAGAGCTTCTGTTGACTCAGCCATGAAGTGCCCAGAGCTCATTTACAATAACTAAGTAACACCACATTCAGCTAGTTGGAGATTACCTCCCTTTTACAGATGAGAACAAACCTAGAAAGGGTCAAAACTTGGTCATGGTCACCAGGGAAGTTAGTAGCAGAGCCAGGACTAGAACTCACATCTACTAATTCCTATTCTGTTGCCTTTCTTCCCTGGCCCCATAACAAGGGGAAAGTATGGACCAGGGAAGGCTGTGCAGAAATCAGCCCTGGATAGGATGCCTGGGGATGGAGAGCCGAGACCTGGGTCCTGGGCACCTGCTGAGGGAGCCAGAGGCACTGGCGACCAGCTCTGCACGCTTGCTAAAGCACCATACTGAGCACACCCTGTAGAATTGGGAGAAGAAACCAGAAATTAGAGAAGTTATGGCCGGTGGAAAGAAATGAAGCATGGACAAAGCTAATACGGCAGGTTTCAGACTAACTGACCTTAACCCTGCTGTTCGCTGGGCTGACGTTCCCAGCTCTGCTGGGCTGCAGACGGACGGACGCCCTGACCTGCCGTATCAAAGAGCAGGGGCGAGTAGGTGAGGGACTGAGGCCAACGGGCATGGCACGCCAGTACCACCACCCTTTTAATGCCCACTCAGTCATGACCGCCAGGGCTGTGACCCATTTGCATTTCACCTGCCCCTTTAAACATTTTTTCTTTTTAATAAGTTAGTTCTATTAATTGAAAAATTAATAACAGCTCAAAATAAAGAGCTCAAACAGAATAATACTAGAACCTCCGCTGAGATCCTTGAGGACTTGGCAGAGGCCCCAGCCTGGGTGGGAAGCTGTCTGGGCTGGTCTCAGGCACAACTTCAGACTCTGTGTGCCCTGGGATTTCAGTGTGTGTGTGTGTGTGTGTGTGTGTGTGTGTGAGAGAGAGAGAGAAGGAGAGAGGGAGCGAGAGATGCTGTCAAGAAAGAATATGGCTGTGTTTACCCACAAGGATTAGAAATTCGGTAGCAAGTTTTAGTTTCTTGATATTTTCACGACTTCCTTTGGGTTATGTCAAATATAGCAAGGACTGTCCCCTCACATAACAGTTTAGAGAACGAAATAATCATTAACCAGGACACCGACTGAGCTATGAGATGTGCAGGAAAAACAGATGGTGAAGAAGAGTCGGGCTTTTCGGAGGACCCACAGATGATAAACACCGTTTAAACAGGGGTCCTCGCCTACCCCGTAATTTCAGGTTTTCTGGCTTTCCCACCATTGGTTAAGATGAAGTTCAGTCATTTTCGGATTGCAACAATCTTGTTAGGCTTCGTAAGGTGGAACTTGAGATAAAATTAGTAACTTGGGTGCGCAGCACAGATAGAAGAAGAGCAGCGGAAGTGTCCGGGAAATCCATTCGAGAAAGTTCCAGAGAAACAGCCGCGGCGAGGCCCGTCCCCCACACAGGGGTGGCCATTGGTTTCCTTGCCGGAAATCAGCTGGCGTCTTAGCCCATCTCTTCTTTCTCACTGTGCGTCTGGGGGGTGCAGCCAACCCTGCCGCCTTGCTCTTGGCCTTGATGGTCTCTGGCCCCAGAGCGCGCTTGTCTGTGCCTCCACACAGAGTGGGCGTGTCGCAGGCACTTTGCTCCCCTCTGCTCCCACAAGCTCCATTTGTTTCTCTGCTTTCTCTGTCCTGCTTGGTTCTGAGCACTCTGAAATTACTGTACTTGTTCCTCTTCTGAACTCCTTACTCCTTGATGGTGACATCCCGGGCTGGTATGTCACCATACCATATGCGGGTTACTACCCCGCCGCATCCTCTCCCTCTGGCTAGACCGGCCTCCCCCTTTGGGCTGCACTCGGGCTACACCTGTTCCTTTTGGATTCGCATTCCTTCTAGTTCTCACTGTTTTCCACTCGTTTTGACTTGAGGCGCTCGGGCACAGAGAGGGCAGAGGGTGGCTGCTCACAGCTCTTCAGAAAGCTCACCTGGACAAACAGAACCAAATGATAAAACACAACCTGACTCCCACACAGTGAACACAGCTCATTCCTAAGAAATTAAGCCTTTTTATGGATCTTCCTGTCCTTTGGCTTTTACAGTTCCCCAGTCTTCACCCAAGTGGGGCTGGCCAGACACCTTCCCTAGGTGTTAGGGACCAAGAGGAAAGGTTTCTCTTTGATGCTTCTCTGTTTCACCCTTTGTGACCTTTACTACCTGTCTTCTTAATTTGTTTGATCTGTAAGTAGTTCTATGCCTCAGTTTCTTCCTCTTCCAGGTTGGTATGATACCGCAGGCAGGTTCCAAAGCAAACCAAGTAATAATGGGTGTAATAATGATAGATACGATAGCACGCTATAAGCTCACGGTGCTATTGCTACAGTAATAGTAGAAGAATGTATAATAAACAGTAATATGTGTTGAGAAACCGTTGCATTGTCATTGAATATGAACATAATTATTACTGACAATGAAGGCCCTCCTTCCATTGTTCCATTGAACTCTGAGACCAGGAAAGCAATCAGTATTAATTAAAAGGAGAAAGTTACAGTTGGTAGAGCAGAGAGGAAACTTTTGAAAAGATACTGAACTTCTTTCTGGAACTCCTGGTGTAAGATTACGCTCTACTTAGGTGTGAGACATAGGGCAAGTTCTTCCCCCAGGCTTATAGTGTCCTCCTTTGAATATGGTGACAGATAACCTT
Organism: Lutra lutra; assembly: GCF_902655055.1. Classification (NCBI taxonomy): domain Eukaryota; kingdom Metazoa; phylum Chordata; class Mammalia; order Carnivora; family Mustelidae; genus Lutra; species Lutra lutra. Next base: position 142,496,567 of record NC_062284.1, read on the forward strand.
GTCTACTGCACAGAACAGTTTGGATAATTGAATGATGTAATACATCTGAAAGTACTTTGTAGACTGCAAAGTGTGATGCAAACATAAAAAATGCAGAATGTCAGCCAAGGGAGCAATGAGGCAGAGCGTGCCGTGGTACGCAAACCCGGGTTCAGGGAGGCTCAGAGTGGTCTGTAGCTGCTCTCTGAGCCTCGTCCTCATGTTTAATGGACATGATGATGACAAATGTGAAGGGCCTAGCACACAGAAGGAGCTCAGTAAATGTCTTTAAAAAGAGATTATAGGGGCAACTGAGTGGCTCAGTGGGTTAAGCCTCTGGTTTCCGCTCAGGTCATGATCCCAGGGTCCTGGGATCGAGCCCCACATCGGGCTCTCTGCTCTGCAGGGAGCCTGCTTCCTCCTCTCTCTCTCTCTCCCTGACTCTCTGCCTACTTGTGATTTCTCTCTCTCTCTCGCTCTCTCTCTCTCTGTCAAATAAATAAATAAAATCTTTAAAAAAAAAAAAAAAGATTATATTAGCGGTATGTCCTGGATGTGACATTTCCAATTTCAACTGGGTATTGCCAAACAGATTTCGCCCTGAACTTAGACCCCGTAAATAAATGCATCTGACTTAGTGTATCTTCCCTGGCATTTTTGGTTTTTCGTGTGCCAGTTATAATGCCTGACTTAGAAAATTCCATCTGAAAGCTTTGCTTTTAATTTGCAGAGAATAGAATATTTCATAAGGTGGAAATTAGATACTCACTGCTGGAGAACATAGACCAGTGCTGTCCAGCAAAGACAGCACGAGCCACAAATGGGAGCCACGCGTGGGAGTTGTAGCTATTTAGCTGGCCATGTATGCACTGCAGGTGTAGAGCAGGACACACACATGCTTGAGGGTGCACAGGGCACTTGGGAAAGAATGTGCATGAGAGGAGTACCCAGTACTAGTTACCAGCACAGGCGCCTCTCGTCTTACTGGGGTTCCCTGATACCCCAGGCTGTTTTTCCAAATTGGATGTTCATGGCAATCCTGCTGTCTGCTGGTGCCGTTTTTTCAAGAGCTTCACGTTTTGGTAATTCTCACAATATTTCAAACTTTTTCATTATTACATTTGTTTTGGTGATCTGAGATCAGTGATTATAACTCACTGAAAACGCAAATGATGGTTAGCATTTTTTAGCAATAAAGTATTTTTAATTAAGGTATGTACGTTCTTGACACAGTGCTGCTGGACACTTCCCGGACTACAGGAGAGTGTAGATGGAATTTGTGTGGGCGCTCGCGGCGTTGCAGTAGTCACTCGATCACGGTGGTCTGGAACTGAACCCACGGTATCTCTCAGCGTGTGCCTCTGGCTGCCTCCAGCTGAGGGAGCTGGGATCGGAGGGAGATGTTTTATTCTCTTTTTAGGTTTTTAAAATTTTCACAACATGTAACATTTCTTAAACATATAGAGATTTTGCGGGGCACCTGGGTGGCTCAGTGAGTTAAAGCCTCTGCCTTCAGCTTAGGTCATGATCCCAGCATCCTGGGATCGAGCCCCGAATCGGGCTCTCTGCTCAGCAGGGAGCCTGCTTCCTCCCCTCTCTCTGCCTGCCTCTCTGCCTACTTGTGATCTCTGTCTGTCAAATTAAAAAAAAAAAAAAATAGAGATTTTGCTTAAACACGTTCACAAACATACAGAACAATAGCCCCTTGCTCCGGAATCCCACGTGAAAAGTGTCCAGACAGCTTTGACCAGAATCTCAGGAAAATAAATGTGGGTTGAGCACACTCGGGCTGGGGCTGCAGAGAGGAGCCAACACAGGCCCTGCCCAGCTCGCCCAGCCCCTCAGGCAGCCCGCTGTGCTCCCCCAGCTCCAGCCATGCCCTGCAGAGGTGCTGGCCGTGGGCCGCCACACAGGCTTCCCAGAGGACAGAACAGTGACAGACACCGATGGACGTGGCAGGGGTGTCTGCCCCTCTGTAGGCCCCTTGCAGGGCTCCCAGCGGTGTCTCTTCTGAAGCAGTTTGGGCAGAACCTTGATCAAGGGCACATTTCCTGTCGGCAAACTTAGTGTTACAAAGATGGAGATTGGGTGAAAGTCGAGGCGGGGTGTTACTAGTGACAGCTGAAATGTTGCATGATGAGTGACAGTTTATGAACTCCGTGAGGCTCTGGCAAAGGGAGAGGTTGCATTGAGTCACTGCCTGATAGATGACTCCAAGACCAATGGCTTTGAGAAGTTTCTGCTGGAGTGTTGTGTGTGTGGACAGCCAGTGTGCAGATGCCAGCAAACCTGGGTGCCTCTTGTTAATAGGAAAGATCTTAGTGGCATGTGTCAACGACAGATATGTCAGTTCATAGATTCCGGGCCTGGATGATGGGATTTTTGTTGTTGTTGTTGTTGAATTTTTAAATCCCTCTGTTGTTAGCTAGATGGAGACTGATGAGCTGGAAGTGGAGTCCACCGGAAGCTGATGGGAGAGAGTACCGCAGGCTAGGAAAGGAGTGCCAGACGGTGGCTGTTGCCCGGAGGACTCACACCTAGGGTCATAGGGAACGTAATTCCCCCTCTTTAAGAAGACCCCGGTAGCTTGTAAGTGAGAATGAGGCCACAGGGACAATTTTGGCTTTGTGGCGGGAAAAGTGTAACTCCTGCAGATGGGGACAGTCCCACTCAGTACTCACGGTGCCGTCTGTGTAGGACCCTTCTGGACACACCCATGAGTGCGCTTCCTACGTGACGGACCGGCGCCCAAGGCCTTGTGCAGGAGTCAGCTGGTGTTAGTACAAACCCTGTTACTATGATTAATAAAGCAGAGTTTTCAGCGTCCCATCTCCCTGACAAGCTTCTCTTGCCAGTGAGGTGGTCTACTTTTCATGATCCTTTCCCATTCCTTGTTGTATTTAATCTTCGTTAGCAGAGTAGCAGTGAAGACACCGAGACTGAGACCAGTCGAGGCTTAGAATAGTTCTGGGGCGTCCACACCGGTGTGCCCCGATGACCCAGGCACCCAGTTCTTCATGTGGCAGAGGAGGGGAGCAAGGCCCTGAAAGGTGACCAGGCTGCCAGAGGCCCCAGAGCAGGTGTGGTCTGTGTCCCACGGCCCAGTATGTGGCCCGCCCCGCAGCACCCTGCCGCAGGCATCTGGAGGCCTGCGGGCCGCCACCACCACTCGCCACACGTTGGTGTACCGTTTGTAGGAGAAATGTTAGCATGAGAGGGAATTAAATTAGGTATCTGTGCAACTGCTTGAAACAGCAGTCTGGAAACTTGGACAAAGATTTTTTAAGGATTTTGGTTTCTTGAAAATTAATTCATTAACAAAGTGATTTTATTTCCTTTCAGCCTAGACTAAGGAACTAAGCTATCCCAGCTGCCCTCCTACTAATGTTTTTTGTTGGCCATACTTGAAAGTAGTGTCATTGGCTTCAAGGCAAGAAAATTTTAAAATAGAATGGACTCCATTCTCAAGAGCGGGCAGTGCTCCTGAGGGCAGTCTTCTGGCTCTTTGGCTGTTGGGATGGGCGGGGGTGCCCAGACAAGCCAGGGACTCGCCTGCCATTAGATCCCTGGTCCTGAGACCCAGGGAGTGGAGCCTAGTCTGCAGGGCCTCTCTGTTCCTCGGTTCCGCAGCTTTTGAGGGCCTGCCCTCCTGTACCTAGTTTCTCCTTTGAGCTCACGGCAAAGTCCCTTCAAGACTTGTCCTGCCTCCATGGACCGCAGGCAAGTCAAGGAACAGGTGTCTGGGGCGGGGCTGGCACATGGCACCTGCCGCCTACAGCAGTATTCACCAGGGACTTCTCTCTCTCCGCAGAGCTCTGGGGCCTTGGGTAAAGCCCTTCACTCTTCCAGGTCCAGAAAGTGAGAATATTCATTTTTGCCTCGCCCCCTCCCTGGTTGTGATGCTTGGGTGTGCACCCAGCTTCTTCAGATGCAGATCGCTATAGAACTGAGAGAGGGTGCTCTGTCTGAGAGCAGAAATAGACCGACGGCTGCCCACTTCCTTCCTCTGTTGCTTCCTGTCCCCCCTTTCTCTCTGGCGTCCTCGCTCGCGGCCCTGTCTGGTGGTGGTGCTCCTGCATGGAGACGTGACTTTTTCTTGTCCCGTCAGTCAGCCGTGTCGTCCTCTGTGCTCCTTTCCCGTGCTGCCCAGCTGCAGACCCGTGCCCCTGTCACCTGGGAGACCTGTCTGAGATGCTGGGCCACGGGAGACCTGCGTGCGGGTTTCAGCCCTGTCGCTAACCCACTGCAGCCTTTGGGACTAGTTGCTTCTCCTGTGCGGGCCTCAGTTTCCTTCACAGCAGGCTTTCGCGGCCTGGCGCAGTTGACATCGGGGTTGGGTGGCTCTGTTGTGGGGGCTGTGCGTTGTGGGATAATGAGCAGCTTCCTTGAAGCCACTGCTTTGTGACACAGTAGGGGTCATCGTAATAAAATCAGTGCCCACTCTGCAGACCATTTCCAGTATTAAATACCTTCTGGAACCTGGTACACTCTCTCCTACCTTAATCCTCTCTGTTCACGCTCCATCTTCACAGTCATCTTCTCTTCCTGCCCAGACTGGCAAGGGCCCCCCGCCTCAGCCTCCCACCCTGTGCTCTTCTCACCTTCGAACTTGCCACATCGCATTGTCTTCTCGAGTGCAGGGATCTGTTTTCTGGAACTGGATATCCTTGGTGTTCAGCAGCATGCGTGTCCTTTAATCGGTACCCAACACATGTTTGTTAAATGAATCTCTCACCTGGGTGCAGTGCTTCTCAGTGTGCAAGGCCCTCTGCCCATCCGTCATCTCCGCTGATCCTCTCCAGAACTCTGTCCTCGGGGAAGCCCCGGAGTCGCTGCTCCCCTTTGGAGGGACACACCTTAGAAGGGAAGAAGCAGGCCAGGGGACCTCGAGTCCTTCCTTTCTCCTGCTCCATGCTGCTCACATGAGGAGCTGGGGAGGGGACTAGCCTTAAACCAAAGTGTCTTCCTGCTCTGTCCTGCCCTGGGTATGTTAGTACCACTAAATCCGTCAGTGATGTCTGCTCTCCCTGTGTGTCTGCGGCTACCAGCGGAATGAATTGTGGAATGAATCAGTGAATTTCTGGAATGCTCTGAGCCCAGTGTGAGCACTGATGATCTTAAGTAGTTTTGACAACTTTTCCTCCAGCCATATCCTGAATCTCATGAAAGCCAGGTTCACTTCCAGCATAATTGGAGCAGTAGGTGACCCAGAAGCAGCTCAGAGCAGAAATAAAATCTTCAGAAAAGACCTGTCTGATTTGATATGACTTTTTTTTCTTATCTTGTCACTGAAAACAAGGGTTGAAATTTCAAAGTGAGGGATCCTTTTCTCTTTTAAAGGCCTCTGAGACAGTGAGCCTGCAAGACTGAAAACCTAAAGGGTCAGAAGAAGCCGGGAGACAGGAAGGCAAGAAGGCATTGGGTTGTTTACTCTTCAGCAGACACAGTGCTGATTAAGAATTTTAACAGATAGTGAACAAGAATCCTGATCTAAGCATCGGGAGGCTTGGTTTCCAAACGCAGCTGTGCAAGCACTGTTTGAGACCTTGGGCAGATCTCTTTCTGTCACCTGACCTCAGGACTTTCATGTGGCCATTAGACCCAAAGACAGAACGAATTATTTGTTGAACATAGAGCTGACAGGCCATCTTTGGCGATCATGCAAAATCAAAATCAAAGCAAGTCATTTTGTCCGGTTTTCTACAATTGGCTGGATGGCCTGTGTCAAACCAAAGTAGTTTTCTCTGTGGCTCCCTGCTCCTGCAAGCAAAAGTGTATCTTGTCCATCCCCAGACTCCCAGTACCTAGCACAGTGCCTGCTTGTGGCCACTGGCCCTAATCATCTGCTGGGGAACCACATGAAAGAAGGACCCTTTCTTTCAAGGGAGCTCCATTTCAGAGGCCTAGAACAAGTGTTGTTATTTTCCATTTATCTCTCCAGGCTAGACACCCCATTTTCCTCAGCCTGTCCTCTTGTGTTAGGATCTCTGTTGGCCTCATCGGCTCAGTCCCCCTTCCAGAATGTTTTCAGGTTGCCGGTACCTCTCGCATTGTGATAATAATAACTGATTTTAGTATTCCATGTACAGTCCAACCTGCGGAAAGGGTTACATACTCCACAGCCTATGTCACAAAATAGGTGAGTCAAGGACCCCATCACTGTCTAGTTGAACTAGTTGTCTAGTTGTCTAGTTCTGAGTTCTGATGAGATGTGTATGCAGTACCCACCAGCGTGCCTGGGGATTTTTCAAGATGACTTATGGAGATGTGGGACACTTAGGAGGAAAAGTCCAGAAATCAGTTGTCAGTTGATGGCTGGCAAAGGCCATTCAATGGAGAAAGTACTGTCTTGTCAACAGATGGAGTAGGAACAATCAGACATTGATATGCCAAGAAAAGGAACTTTGGCCCAGTCCTCCCACGTCGCACCCAGGTTACCTGGAAATGGATTCTAACCCTGAATGTCCAGCCATGGCACTGCTAGACAGAAGCCTGCAACACCCTCATGACCACTGGGCTGGGCAAACAGCCCACATGCATAAGAGCAAAGGCACCATCCACAGAAGATGAAGTAAGGCAAATTGGACTTAAATTAAAATTAAAAATTGTCACTCTGTAAAAGATGACGTTAGGAGAATGAAGAGACAAGAGACAGATTTGGAGAAAACATTTGCATATCACAAGGCCTTGTCTTCAGAATTTGTAAAGAACTCTCTGAACTTAACTATAAGAAAACAGCCCTGTGTTTTAAAATGGGCAAAAGACTTAGGTAGACATGTCACCGAAGAGGGTATACAGATGGCGCACAGTCACGTGGAAATAGGCACAGCACCAGCTGTCATTAGAGAAATGCAAATTAAAATCACAACGAGCTCTCTGCATACATGTTAGAATGGCTGAAATAAAATATTGAGCACACCAGAGGCTGATGGGGTTGCAGAGCAGCAGCTGGTAGGAAGGAAAATGGTACAGCCATTCTGGAAAACAGTGCAACTGTTTCTTATAAAATTCACCATTTAACCTTGCAATCTTAGTCCTCTATGCTTGCCCTATGGAAATGAAGACTTGCATTCAATAAAAACCTGGACGTGTGTGCATGGCTGTTGATAGCAGCTCTGTTTATAATGGCCAAGGCCAACTCAGACGTTCATGAACTTAATGGAGAAGCAATTTGTGATAAGCCATACAACAGAAAACTAGCCGGCAAAAACAAAAAAAGACTAAATTAAATCATTGAATAAACACAGCAACTCAGATGAGTCTTAGAGGCGTTAATGCTGAGTGAAGGAAGCTGTCATAAAAATGGTTACATGCCGTAGCTTCCAGCAGTGTTGCACTCTCCAGAAGAGAGGGACTGCTCTGGAGGACACATCAGTGGCTGCCAGAAATAAGTGGAGGGGGTCGGGGGTGTGGTGCCACCCCAGGACAGCTGGAGGGAGTTTGGGGAGGGATGGAGGCTATCTCCCGTGCCAGGGATTCCACAGATCTGCACAGGTGTTAGACTCATACAAATGACCTACGTTTGAAACTAAACATGTGGACCGTTTGCCTACGTTACAACAAAAAGTTCTGAGAAACAAAAAGCAAATGGTTGCTCATTATTATGTTCCTCTGGATTGATTTTATTTGTCATCAGCTAAATCTAACCGAGTGTCCTGTTTTCTTCAAATGCTCAGTAAAACCATTAGAAACCATTGAGAGGAGGCAGAAGGTTTGGAAGCATTAAAGTACTCAGCGTATGGCTTGAGAAATGAGTAGTTGTCAGATCGAGTTCGTAGACTCGCCCGGAAGCCTAAGCACGGGCACTACACCTGCTGTGTTCTGGGGAGGCCCATGTAGTCAGAAGTACCCTTGCTTCATTGTATTTTCTCTTCACTTTCTGGAAAGCTGAAATTATATATCTGAAAGAGAGCACATGCAGGGGCACAGAGGGGGGCAGATGGAGCAGGAGAGAATCTGAAGCAGACTCCACACTGAGAGCGGAGCCTGATGTGGGGCTCAGTCTCGTGACCCTGAGATCATGACCTGAGACGAAACCAGGAGTCAGACGCTTAATCGACTGAGCCACCCAAGGGGCCTCTGGAGCTGCCTTTTTTTTTTTTTTTTTTTTTTTTTAGATTTTATTTTTTTATTTGACAGAGTGATCACAAGTAGGCAGAGAGGGGGAAGCAGGCTCCCTCCTGAGCAGGGAGCCCAATGCAGGGCTCCATCCCAGGACCATGAGATCGTGACCTGAGTCGAAGGCAGAGGCTTAACCCTCTGAGCCACCCAGGTCCCCCTGGAGCATTTTTTTAATAATGACTTTATTGAGATAAAATTCACAAGCCATGGAATTCCACCCAGTTAAAGTGTACAGTTCAATAGTGTTAGTATATACAGTCTGGCCACCATCGTGACAGTGTATTTTAGAACATTTTGGTTGCCCCAAAAGCGAGTACTATACGCATTAGCAGTCACTCCCCAGGCTCCCCTCAGCCCTTCCCCCAGCCCTAGACAACCACAGATCTGCTTCTGTCTTTAGAGACTCGCCTGCTCTGCTTGTATCACATAATGGCTGGCTTCTTTCCCTCTGCCTGGCCTTCACGCATCACTGTTTGAGGTGTTACATCGTTCAGGTCCCTCTGTCCAAAACAGGACTGACTGTATCACATCCTCCTCAAGGGGACACAGAGATATAACAAAAGCAGCAGTGGGCTGGGATACTGAGAACTGGAGTCCACACTCCATTTTCCTGGGCCCAACAAGGGTTATGTTTGGGGAGAGAGGACCAGGGGAGAGGGACGGGGCCTTAAGTTACCTTCTGCGTCTTCTGTAGTTTGAGTTTTCTATCTTTAAACAAATAAAACTTTAAAATAAGGGTTGAGTGGGTAGCTAATGGCTTCCACTTTTTTTTACTTTGTATCTCTCTATTTTTAAAAATATCCAAGAAATCATGTATTTTTGTCTTCACTAGGATTGTTTATTTAACTCTTTCTCCCCCAAACTTTTCAGTTACTTTACAGAGTTGCATCTATAATACATACATATATGGTCATGATTATTTTTCCTACTAATTAATATTCCTCTAGATCCTTGATCATGTTTTTCTCCTTAAATTCTGTTTGTCCAATATCAGAATTGCTAACATGGTGTTCTTTTATTTATATTTGCTTTATAACTTTTCCATTTTTGAAGTTGCATTATTGAATTATCCTGTTGTTTTAACTGTCTTGTGTAAACTGCTTGACTCTGGTCATTGTTCTTTATCAAAGCCAACAATCCCTGTCTCTCGACCAGTGATTTTTAACCCATTTGTGGTAGGTCACTGCTATCACATGAGTGTAGCTGCCTACAAACCAGGCCACGTGTGTTCCTGAGACTACACTGGCAAGGACTGTGTGAGGGAATCCGTTCCCAGAGTTGCCGCTTCCACACATCCTCCATCCCGACACGGATCTGTCTGGCAGCTTGCCTGTGATGTGCTGGCTCCCCTTTCTCCCGCCACCTTTCAGGATTCCTCTGTTCTCACCCGAGCAGAAGGACATACCACCTGCCTTTCCAAATCTTTTTTTTTTTAATTATTTTATTTTATTTCTTTATTTGACAGAGAAAGAGATCACAAGTAGGCAGAGAAGCAGGCAGAGAGAGAGAGGAGGAAGCAGGCTCCCCGCTGAGCAGAGAGCCCCATGCGGGGCTCGATCCCAGGACCCTGAGATCATGACCTGAGCCGAAGGCAGAGGCTTTAACCCACTGAGCCACCCAGGTGTCCCTGCCTTTCCATATCTTAGGAAGATTCAGTGCCTTGGGCTCTCCCAGCAGTCAGCAAACCAAACAGAGGACTCAAGTGAGGCTGCATTGGCCCTGAAGGAGAGTTTCCGGAGAGCAGGGGTAGTGGCTATGGAGAATGTTGAAGAGGGCAGCCTCCATGTCAGCAAGGCCCCCGACTCGTGGCCAAGCACTGCACCTCATCTCTCTGGTTGTCTGTTTAAAATTAAAGACTTCAGAGGTGATGTGCTCTCACTGTGATGTATATAAGCACGACTGAGTTGGAAAATTAGTCGAAAATTTTTTTATAGCAAGTAGATTTGATTTGGCTGAACAGTTTGACCGAGTAAACAGGCTCTGCCAGTTCAGTTTGCTGGCGGACCTTCTTCATCAACTGAAAATGCTTAGGGATGGCTGGCTGGCTCGGTTCGAAGAGTGAGCAGCTCTTGATCTTGGGACTGTGAGTTCGAGCCCAGCACTGGGTGTAGAGATTATTTAAAAATAAACTCTTTAGTGGTTCCGGGGTGGCTCAGTCAGTTGGGCATCGACTGTTGGTTTCAGCTCAGGTCATGATCCCTGCACTCAGCACAGTCTGCTTGAAATTCTCTCTCTCTCCCTCTGCCCTTCTCCTGCCTCTCCCCAGCTTGTACGCACACTTTCTTTCTCTAAAATAAATAAAATCTTTAAATTTAAAAAAAAAATAGCTCTGGGCTCCTGGGTGGCTCAGTCAGTTCAGCATCTGCCTTCAGCTCAGGTCACAATCCCAGGATCCTGGATCAAGCTTCATGTCTGGGTCCCTGCTCAGCGGGGAGTCTGCTTCTCCCTCTGTCCCTCCCCCTGCTCATGCTCTCTCTCTCTCTCAAATAAATAAATAAAAACTTTTAAAAAATAGAAAGAGCTTAAGTTCACATGTTAAGTTGTATTCGTAAATTTAACATACTTAATGTACTAATACAGGTATAATGTTTCTAAATGTTAAGTACCTTGCAACCATCTCAGGAAAAATTATAGATGCCACCAAAAAAACATGCAACGGGATACATAATTTTCCTAAATATTTCTAGAGGGTACACAAGCGGAAAAAAGTCAGAGATGAGAGTAGTAGCACTTGCTTCTGCTGTCTTATTCTATATTTTCTCTCTCTATGTTTTTTAATGCCTGTTCTCCTTTTTTTTTCCTCCTGCCCCACCTTCTGCGTACACATATTAAATTTTCTAAAAATACAAATTCAAAATCATACATTCTATTTTCATTCTCCTGCTGGCTACTCCTAACTTACTGTGACCTCTGTTCACACTTTTTTTTTTTTAAGATTTTATTTATTTATTTGACAGAGAGAGGTAGAGAGAGCGCACAAGCTGAGGGAGTAACCAGGGGAATGGCAGGGAGAGGGAGAAGTGGGCTCCCCACTGTGCAGAGAGCCCAATGTGGGGCTCACTCCTGGGACCCTGGGATAGTGACCTGAGCCGAAGGCAGACACTTAAATGAGCCACCCAGGCGCCCCACTTATACTTAATTTTTTGTTGTCATTGATTTAAGGCTCTCAATGTCCATGGCCTCCTCAGTCTTCAGTATTCTCTCACCTCCCTCTGTTCCACATAGACTAATACCCGCACACACAAGGACTGGTGCATCTGGAATTTCTGTCCTAAGTTAGATATGCTTTCCTTAAAAATAGCTATTGATTATTACTGCTTATCAAACAATTAAACCTCAGGCAGTAAGAAACTTTACTAGATCTTTGCTTCCCCCAGTTTTTTTTTTTTTAACTATTTTTTAAAACCATCTTAATCTGCAATTCCGTGTTACTGAGTACATTCTCAGTGTTGTGCAACCATCACCACTATCCGGTTTCAAAACGTTTTCACCTCCCCTAGAGGAAGCTCCATACTCACGAAGAGTCTCTTCCCATGCCTCCCCCCATTAATTATATTTTTTTAATGTTTTTTAATGTTTTGACATCTTTGGGGGACCTTGCTAGCTAGGGAGAGGCTCACTGAGCTAGCTAATTCCTATAGACGGTAAACTGTTGGGGGGCCCCATTTCAGGTACGAGCCAACCCATCCCAGTCACATCCCCACCCCCTCCCTTATCTGACTCACAGTCCCCAGGCCAGGATTTCCCCTGCCCGAAGCTACCCCGAACAACTAGGGACAGCCCCTGTCCCCTCCGGCCTGTGGGAATTATTCAAACTAGCAATTCTAATCTGCTTACCCTGCCCTGCCTTTCCCCCAGAAACCCCCAAAAGGGCTGTGGCCTGTTCTTTCCCCTTGCTCCTTCCTGCCTCCTGACAACACTGGTACTTCCCTAATACCATGCCTCTTGTTTCACGGGGGAGCTGAGAGTAACATTAAACCTTTCTTTTGGTGGCATTGTCATCATTCGGTCACCTTTATAGACTAAGACCAAGACACAAGGTATTGCTGCCACCCACAATGACATTAATCTGTGTTCAGAAAGAGAAACAGAGATCAAAATGTATTTATTATATATCACAGGTTACTTCATTTGTTCTTTTTCTTCCAAGTCTTATATAGTGCTTGCACTTCTCAAAGATGTTCTGATTTTCCCCTGTGAGTTCATCATTATTTCTTTGGAACATTCAGTTGACTTGGCTGGTAATGTCTGTTTATGCTGCAGATGAGTTTCGCCAGGAGCTTAGTTGGGATGGAAGTTACTTGGGGCAGAGTACCCTGTATTGCAGACCAGAATCAAGCATTCCCTTTCCAGATGCTGATATTTGAAAAACAAGACCATGTCAGTACCCTCTCTGTACAGTAGTAATTCACATACTTCTGAGTACCGGTCTTTTCAGCAGAACAGCCTAACGAATATTCTGAACACACAGTATGTATCCCAAGAATTGTGCTAAGCGCAACTGGTGATAAAAGATGAACAAAACGTGGTAGCCTCTCCCTAAAGAACAATCATCTGTGACAGTTAAATGGATAATATACAAACTGCAGGAGAAACACCACAGCAGGAATAACGTTGTCTATCTTGGGTCTGGATAAACACTTCATTGAAGAGGTGATATGTAAATTGGGTCTTGAAGGGCAAAGCCAGGTGTGACTGCATTTGGTCACGCAGCATTGCCAGGAGATTTTCATAATGTGTCACTGATGGTAACTAGTTCTGTGCTCCGTCCCCTTGTCCTCCACTCCAAGGACACAAGGACCTTCTACTCAGAACACTTTTTTTTTTTTTTACACAAATTCTCATGAAAAACTAGTATTAGGAAGCAAAATTTTTTTTCTGTATTTCTTAGTCAAAGACCATTTTATGCTCAAACATCCCACCAAGAGAGTAGAAGAGAGAACAGTCTGTTTACAAAAAAAAAAAAAAGAAGATCCACAGAAGTTAGATTACTCTCCCAAGCCACAAAACAAGCCTTCGAATTTGATCTCTTACGTAAAGTGTCCTGTAGTGTGGTTCCCTGATTTGTCGTCAACCATTCTTCTCTCTCTTGGGATCTAGACACACGGGAAACATCTCTTTCCATCCAAGCCAATACGGTTGATGCTTACTGGGCATTTACTATGTTCAAGATGCAGAGCCAAATGCCTTAGCATTTAGTATCCTGTGTGAGACCTTCCCGTTCATTCATTCGTGTAGTCATCAAGAGTCAGCATTGCACCTGCTGCATCCTGAAGCGTGTACTGAGTGCCGAGCTCAATTCATAGTAACATTATAAGGTGCTGCCTTAAATCACTTAGGACATCACTTAACACCCTCACTGACTGGTCCTTCAGATGTTAACAGTACCTGTCCTATTTTTCCTACCTTTTCTATCGCCTTGACACTATTGAGTCGGGAATTGGTGTTGTACCTGCATTCGTAATTATGAACATCGACAGTCCTTTCATTGAGCAGAGGAGGAAACCAGGATTGAGAGTGGGGAAATAAATGCTCAAGGATGTATGGCATGTCAGTAATAGAGCATGGGCTAGAATCCGTATCTCATAACACCCTAGCAGAAAATCTTTCCATACTTCTTAGTCCTCATAATTTACATAAGTGCCTTCTTAAAGCTAGATGACAGGGTTAAAAGATTGACCTCAGAAGGGTCACTCTTACCTCTTATCTGTCTACGGAAACCAAGAAGAGTCAGTAGAAACATGACTGGAGGACAGTGGAATGAAGGGTGGAAGGGAAAGGCATCTTCTTATAGTGAAGATATTTATACTCGGGCTAGCATCTTCGGGAAATGCTCAGAAAGCGAAAGAGAATAGCCTTTGGTAGTTTAATAATCATTGACTTCTGCTTCAGACCATGACACAGGAATGATTGTGGACTTACTCTCCTGACAAAAAAAAAAAAAAAGCAAAAAAAAAACCTATGAACTGAACAAATTATATGAAGCACCTGAATATATAGATACTGAAACTCACATAAGATATTAAATTCTTGCTGTTTTCAGGCATTGATAGGTAGCACAGGGCTCTTAGTCTTGAGTAAAGAAACACGGTAAGTCCCACAATGGCTCTGGCTTTCTGCCTGGGGCCTCTTTCTGGTTTGGGCACAGAATGGTGGGGCTCAAGCTCAAAGTTGATCTTAATGAGCTCAGAAGGCAGATAATGGAATTCTAGGCTACCAAAATAGCTGGGTGTTGCAGGACAAAGAAATAGAGAAAAGGAAGCCTTGTGGTAGGAGCAAGGATAGAGTTTTGTGTGGGGATTCGCTTTGGGTTGTTGGCTAAGGGCTGGCTGGCTGTGCATGTGTGGAATGAGACTTGTCTGTGAGCCCTAGCACAGGTTGCCTGCTGTAGGGCTGAGGACTGAATGATGATGCCAAGTTCATGCAGTGCTGGGAAACCTAGGAGAGTCCAGTCACCTGAATGAAGAGACCTCACTGAGCTCAAGCATCCAGTTGACTCCCCAGAGCAGCCATATCTTAGGAGTGGGGACTGTGCCCTTGAGTAAGGGCCATACCGTGGGGCTAAGTTCAAAATGGAAATACAACTTTAAAAGACTTTAAAAAATTAATACAAGGGGGGCGCCTGGGTGGCTCAGTGGGTTGGGCCACTGCCTTCGGCTCCAATCATGGTCTCGGGGTCCTGGGATCGAGTCCCGCGTCGGGCTCTCTGCCCGGCAGAGGGCCTGCTTCCTCCTCTCTCTCTCTCTGCCTGCCTCTCTGCCTGCTTGTGATCTTTCTCTGTCAAATAAATAAATTTTAAAAAAAAATTAATACAAGGGCGCCTGGGTGGCTCTGTGGGTTAAAGCCTCTGCCTTCCGCTCAGGTCATGATCCCAGGGTCCTGGGATCGGACCCTACAGTGGGCTCTCTGCTCAGTAGGGAGCCTGCTTCCCCTCTCTCTCTGTCTACTTGTGATCTCTGCCTGTCAAATAAATAAATAAAATCTTTAAAAAAAAAAAAAAAGAATACACACTTGACTTCACCAAAAGAATCTGCCAGTAATTTACCTGCCTGCCAGGGCAAATTCAGTGCCTCTAAAGAAAGACTGTATTACCCAGACTCTCTGCACTATGACACTACAGTGTTTAACATACAATCATAAATTAGTGGACATAGAAAGAGTCAGAAGGTGTGGCCCCTACTTAAGGGGAAAAGCAATCAATAGACCCTAAAGTGACTCTGAAGTTTGAGTTTGCAGGCAAGTACTTCCAAGTTGCTATTATACATATGTTCAGAGACTTAGAAGATGGATAAAGTAAGCAAATGTACAGAGAAATGGAAATGGTAAAAAATTTACCAAATAAAAATTCTGGTACTAGAGATGAAATTTTAAAATTCACCACAGGAGATCAAAAGTGAATCAGAGATTGTATTTAAAAAGGGTTAGTGGACTTGGATACTGGTCAATAGAAATCACCTAATCTGCAAACCAGGGAAATAATATTGAAAAAAATTAAAAGCCTTGGTGACTTTGTGGGATGATACCAAGATGATGGGTATGATTGGAATCATGGAGGAAGAGGAGAAAGGAAATGGGGCAGAAGAATAATGCTAGAAGAAATAATTACCAAAACCTTCCCAAATTTGCTGAAAAACCTTAACTTACATATCCAAGAAATCCTAGGAAACCCCTAGCAGGGAAAATACAAAGAAAACCACACTTCAGTATGTCATAGTTACACACCTCAAATATAAATTATACATATCAATACAGTTTTTGTCAGTTATACCTCAGAGTAGAAAAAATAAAAGCCCCTCTCCCCCCCCCCCACAAAACCCAGATCTGACAAGGACAAGAAGAAGCTAGCAGGGGAGAGACCCTTTCCTGGCTGTGGTCAGGAAGAGACCTTGAGGTGGGAGAAGGAGTTCTAGTGACACTGTACTACAGTTTGCAAGTGGAGGAAGGGGGCATGGGGAAGGAGGGTGGGGGGCCCCTTGGCTGAAAGGCCAGGAAATTATTCTGTAGAGCCTCCAGAAGGAAAGCCAGTGCTTCCAACGCCTTAATTTTAGCTTAGTGAGACCCTTGAGATCTATGTCAGACTTCTTACCTATTATCTCACAAAACTTAAGATCATAAATTTGTGTTAACAAGCTCTAAGTGCACAGTAATTTGTTACAAAAACAACAGAAAACCAGTATGGGGTGGAGAAAGATACACCAGGCAATAAGTAAACCCAAATGCCTACGTTAATACCAGACAAAGTAAATTTAAAGACAAAAATGATACCACTGGTAAAGAGGGACATTTCATACTGATGAGAGGTTCAGTTCATCAGGAAGATACAATAACCATAAAAATTTATGTACCGAGCAAGAGCTCCAAAATACATGAAGTAAAAATGGACAGAATTAGGGGCCGCTGGGTGGCTCAGTGGGTTAAGCCTCTGCCTTCAGCTCAGGTCATGATTCCAGGGTCCTGGGATCGAGCCCCGCATTGGGCTCTCTGCTCAGCGGGGAGCCTTCTTCCCCCCGCCCTCTGCCTGCCTCTCTGCCTACTTGTGATCTCTCTCTCTCTCTCTCTCTCTCTCTCTCTCTGTGTCAAATAAATAAAAAAATTTTTTAATGGACAGAATTGAAGAGAGTAATAGACAAATCCACTGTCACCAGCTGGAGACTTTAACCCTTTCTCTCAGCAGTTGACAGAACCATTAGACAAAACAAATCAGTAAACCAGTAAGGACTTAGATCTGAACAGCACCTGACCTGACACTTTTAGAACACTGTACCCACATTTAGCACACACGTCCTTGTGCACACAGTACATTCACTGTATAAACTACCTGCCGGGCCACTAAACAAGTCTCCATAAATCTGAAAGGATTGAAAGCCTACCTGGAGAAACAAAGGAAGTTGTGCTAAGTATGTTCTTTGTCTACAATAGAATTAAATTAGAAATAAGTAACAGTAACAGATGTTTAAGAAACAGAAACTAAAATGCTTCTAAATAACCCATAGATAAAAGAAGAAGTCCTGTGGAAAAAGAAAATATTTTGAAGTCAAGGAAAATGAAAAGCACAGTTATGTCAAAATTTGTGTCTTGCCCCTATAGCAGAGCTCAGAGGGAAGGACCTGTCTTTGCAAGCCTTTTACAAGACACGTTCAACATCCAGAGCGCTGTCAGCTATCCCTGAGAGCTGTTCCTTCCTTCCTTTGTGGAGCTGTTTTTCCCTGTACCAGTGATAGCATTTTAACACATGTATCCACTAGCATTCCAGTGTCTTCCTTTCTAGACTCCGAAAGCTCTTCCAGGACTTGAAAGACTGCCGTCCTCTTCGGCATTCCATCTCCTGGTTCGAGCACAGGCCTGAATGAGGGACTGGGAAGGGGACTCTTGTCCACGACAGCCCAGTGGAAGCAGGCAGGGTCGGGGCCGCTAGCCCCGCCACAGCTGAGGAAGCCAAAGCCGCAGCGTCACTCAGTGAGCAAGTGACGAAGCCAGCTTTCCAGTGTTCCTCGCGCCTTTCCTGGCAGGCCCTCAGCTGCTGACGGAGCTCTCCGCATTAGAGACAAGCGTCTCCTCTTCGAGGAGCAAAACTGATACCAGAGTCAACAGTAAACCTTCAGCAGGTCCCTAAATGTCACCATGTGGCCTGCCTTCTCCGGAGGATCAGGGAGGGCACGTCTGAGCTCTCCGAGGCTTTTCACAAAAGCCTCCATGAAGCCTCCCACAGGGACCCCCCTCCCCTTTCTGTAGCAGGTGGAAAGAGCTAGGCCCAGGCCTGTCAGGCGGCTGTGGCCAAGCAGGGCGGCAGCGAGCAGGCGAGGGGGGCAGGTGGGGACCACCGCAGGTCCAGCCCCCAGCCCCAGCCTGGGGGTGCAGGCTCCCCAGAAGGGCTTTGCTTCAGGGCTGGAGGCCGGGCTGTGGGCCATGGGAGCGCCGTGGGGTGGCGCGGTGGCTCGGCTGCCCACGCCGGGAGGTGGGGGCTCTGCTCTCTGAGCCTCTCTCGTTTCTCTCTCTTCTCCCTGGGTTTCAGTTTGTCACTGGGGTTTGTTTCCCCTTTGTCTCTGGTTCAGCTTCCTTTTCCTGTTTGGTCTTAAGTAGAGTCTAAAAATCAAGTTGCTGCCCTCCGAGGGTCTGTGGTCCTCTGATCGGCATAGCCTGTGGGAGGACAGGACTCACCTCCTCAGGGTTCCCTGTGCTAAAGCCTTTCAGCCATGGCCACGGGGTGAGTATGGGGACCAAAAAGGGGACAGAGGAATGTCAAAAGGAAACCTAGACTCATAATTGTGTAGAGCTGAAGGGACCATAGAAATCATCCCAAACCCCCTTGTTATACTAAGGGGGAGATCAGGGACCAGAGGGCGAGGGACTTACCCGGGGTCTCAGGGCAAGTTAGGCACAGAGCCCACTCCCTCTCCATCTGCTGGTGTGTCATTACATAGGCCCGTGTCCCTCGATTTCTGTGATCTGTAATGGCTTCTGTGTTGAAGGCACTGCTCAGAAGTCCAAGACGGCTGCCTCCAATTGTAGATGGGCTCTGAACCGTCTAGGGGGTTGTGGTTGGCTCTGAGGTCCTGGGCTCTTCTCTCAGGTTGTTTTCTCTGAGTACTGGGCAAGGAGGGAATCACCGAGGTTCCTTTTTAAATGGAACTTCAGGAACTGACTAGCAGAGTCCTGACCTGCTTGAGAGGCTGGTGACCGAGGCCATCGGCCCGTCAGACTCCCACCACTCAGGCCGTGCGCAGGTGGCAGCCAGGCCACACTGTGCGTGTCTTCTTGTGGGCACTCTCTCCGACGTTGGGGTGACACCTCAGCTGTGATTCTCCCCACCTTGCGACCCCAGGAAACATGGTCAGTGATAAGACAGTTCTGTCCCCCGGGAACTTGGGGTGTCAACTCGATTAACTCAGTACTAACTTTGTGTCGCCATCGCTATACAAAGTGCTGCTTCACTGGTTTTCTTTCTTTTTTTTTTTTTTAAGATTTTATTTATTTATTTGACAGACAGAGATCACAAGTAGGCAGAGAGGCAGGCAGAGAGAGAGGAGGAAGCAGGCTCCCTGCCGAGCAGAGAGCCCGATGCGGGGCTCGATCCCAGGACCCTGAGATCATGACCTGAGCCGAAGGCAGAGGCTTTAACCCACTGAGCCACCCAGGCGCCCCTTCACTGGTTTTCTTACTTGGTTCTGTCGGCCATGTTGGCAGATCAGGAAGGTGTCAGCACTCGACTTTTGAGGAGGAAGAAGCCAGCCTCTGGAAAGCAGGGACGCTGGCCTCGGGTCGCATGGCTGCGAGAGGCAGGACGGCTGCCCCCTGCATTTTTCCCAGGGTGCCGCATAGGCGTTCTGGAACTGGTCGGCAGCGAGCTAATAGAGCCGGCCCCAGGCGAGCGATTGTGGCCCCTAGGCCTTCTGCTCCAAGCACGTATTTGGTGAGGGGCGTCGCAGCCTCGGCCTGGCTGTCGGAGTCCTTTCCTCTCGGCCCAGAGTCGCCAGGGCCTGGGAAACGCTGTCTCTTTGTGGTTGGCTTTATTCCTGCTCCTTTGCAGCCGGTTTTCTATCACTTTAGTAATTTTCCTATAACTCTGAAGGACTTGTGGGTGGAGCTGTGGAGAACTGAATACTTTGATTTCAAAGGTGTGTGCACTTCCAGAGTGGGTGAGGACCGGAGTCGTTTTCAGCTGTGAATTACAGTGTGAAAAGCTCAGGCAGTTTACTCTGCCCTGTCCACTGCCGCTGCAGAAAAACGAGTCCAAAGTAAAGGGGGAGGAAGCAAAACGGGTTTTTTTAAGGTTTTTTAAAATAGTAAGAGTCTTAGAGGTCTCCATCTTGAAAGGCCCTTAGAGCCGACCCACAGTCGGGCAATCGGGTCAGTGGTGCTTTGGGCCTCTTACCCTCCACTTCAGCCAAATTAACTGTCTTTTATCTTTGTAAAGTATTCTTCAGGATCTCTTTGAGGGGAAAAATGTACATTGGCAATGTTGGTCTTGAAGTCTGGATACTTCCTAGCAAGTCCAGTTCTGAGGTACACAGATCAGGAAACTGAGGTGGAGAGCCCTGGTAGGACCGGTCTGGTGAAGGAGGTGGTGGCCCAGCCAGGCGGAAAGCCGGGGGTCCTGCACGGCCTCCCCACACCCAGCCAGAGGGGCAGCGTCAGTAGCCACGAGCAGAGCCGCTGGAAAACCTGCAGGCTTTTTGGTCCTCCCGCTGCTGACCTAACGGGGTACGACATCTAGATTCCATTCACCCGCGTGCCTGTAGCAGGCATCCACAGGGCCTTTGGATCATGGAAACTTCTTCTGGCGCCCACTCTGGCCACCCAGAAGCCAAGCAGCATTTCCCCGAGCACTTGGCCGTGGGCTGGGAGCGGGAGTGCATGGAGCCCATGGCAGTGTCCAGCCCACCGGGACCACGCTGGCAGCGTTGCCTTTCATTCTGTCGACAGTCCTGCGGGCAGTGGGGCTTGGTTTTTTGCTTCCATTGCACAGAGGAAGAAACCAAGGCAGAGAAGGAGCGACTTGCCGGGAAACAGCCTTGAGCTCCGGCTGCTGGCTCCGTGCTGCCCTTCCGCACGGACTGAGAGCTGCTCCGCTTGGGCATGCAGAGACGCACGGGGTTGGGGGGACAGCACTCGGGAGTGGAGAGCCCGCGAGTCCCCAGCCCCACATGGCACACACAGTGTAGACGGGAAGAGCAGCAGGAGTTGAGACGTTGGGGCTGTCGGGACCAACTTTGAGGAGAAAGTGGGACCTCGGGTGAACTCCAAAGGATAGTGCATGATTTTCAGAAAGGCACCGAGCGGGGCACCTGGGCAGCTCAGTGGGTTAAGCCTCTGTCTTTGGCTCAAGTCATGATCTCAGGGTCCTGGGATCGAGCCCTGCATCAGGCTCTCTGCTCAGCAGGGAGCCTGTTTTCTCCTCTCTCTCTGCCTGCCTCTCCTCTTGCTTGTGATCTCTTTCTCTGTCAAATAAATAAATAAAATCTTAAAAAAACAAAAAAGAAAGAAAGAAAAAGGCACCGAGCAAGCATCCCGGTCAGTGTCAGCCAGGGGCTGCTCCAGGCGCCAGGGAAACAGGGGACGAGACAGGCTGTCCTGTCCTGAAACTGCACTGGGGGCAGGGTCAGGAGGGCACGCAGTCAAGAAACCATAAGCCAAAGACAGAGAGACCAAACAGCACTAGAGGCTGGTTGCAGATGACCAGGCCATCGCCTCACCTAGCGCCCAGGTGGGGGACCTTTATTCAGATACCTCCGCCATGACGTCGTGAAGCCACCATGCAAAACTCTGGAGATGGAAGCATGGGGGGGGGCACATAGGGAGGGACAGCAAGTGTAAAGGCCCCAACGGGAACAGTTTGGTGGGGTCAGGGGTCAAAGAACAGGAAGGCTGAAGCTACGTGAACCAGGGGAGAGGGAATGGCGACACCGGCCAAGACGTGGACAGGCCTTCTCACGCAGAGCCGGCAAGCCTGGTGAGGGGGTTAGATTTTGTTTGTTGTGTCGTGGGAAACCTTTTGGAGGGCGGTAAGCACGGGGAAAGGCATCCGATGGAGGGCTGAGAACAGTCATTCTGGGTGGCTCATGATCTGTGTTGTGGCAGGAGTGGAGGCAGGGAGCCCTCCTGGCGGGCTTGGAGTCGTCCAGGTGAGAGGGGGCGGTTGGGGCTGGGGGGGGGGGGACAGTCAGCGTAGGCAGGGAGCAAGAGCTGGGCTCGGGATGCACTGCGGAGATGCGGCCCCCAGGACATCCCGCTGGGTCACCTGTGGGTGTGAAGGAAGTACATCAAACCAGACTCAGGTGGCCTGTGGTTTCCCTTGCCGTGGTGGGGGGGGGGGCGCCATGTAAGCACCTAGAGTGCCAGCTGGGGGTCCGTGGGGTTTGTGAGCCTGTGCAAGACAGGCTGCCAGTAAATGGTGGTCGAACGAGTCTGCGCTTAGTGGGAACCCACTGATTCCAGAGTGTGGCAGGAAGGGCCACAAAAGAGGATGTGTCTGCCCCTTTCTAGTGGAGCCACTAATTTCAGTCCCTTCCCTGGCCTCCCTCTTGTCCTCATTGTGTTTGGTTGGCGTTTTGTTTTTTCTAAAGGCTTATCAGCTTCCTACATACTAGGTAACTTATTTACTATTTTTATTACTTATCTCTCTCTCCACACCTGTAAAATCTAAGGAGGGGAGGGGCTCTTGTCTGTTTTGCTACATTTATCGAGTAGCTGGATTTAATTAACTACGTTTGATGTGTGTGCTGGAGATACCCGGCCCACTGAAGCTCCTTCTCCGTGCAGCTTCCCATGTGGCGTGGTGGAGAAGAGGCCAGAAGAGCAGACGTTTCGCTCGCTCTCGGGTGGTGGAGGCACCAAGGCTCCCTGTCCAGTTGCTAGCTGGTTGGCTCTTCGGGCACACTAATTGCCCCTTGTTCCACTGCCCTCAGATGTTGAATGCGTAAAGGTGTGAGAAGCCTCACACAACCCGGGTCCGACCTACACCTCTGCGTCTAAGAGTCTAGACTGCCTCTAAGAGGAACATTTCCTGAACGTGTTGTCATCATAGGCGAGTCAGAGTCCAGAGCTTACAGTCAGACAGGCCATGGGAGAGCACATTGTTCAGCAGCTGCTCCCAGGGGCGTGTAGCTAGGTCACTTGGAGAGCTTCTTGAAACTTCTCTGTCTTCTCTTGTTCCAAAGAATCAGATGTGCCTCCAGCTGAGACACATTACCACACAGGTTCCGGGCCACTCTCATGAGAGTGTGAGGTGTTCCTCGGGTGTCCTCGGCTGAAGATGGCTGGCAACCAGTCTCATCCAGTGGTTTTACTTTGGTGGCTGAACCCAGAAAGGCAAAAAAGAACAACAGTTATCATTTCTAGAGTGTTCCGTGCCAGGCACTGTGATATATGCCGTATTTAATCCTCATCCTCTGAGGTGTTGTACTGTTGGTCCCAGCTTGCAGGCAAGAACAGGGCTCAGCAAAGAGATCACTCACTCCAGGTCACGGTGGTCTCACTTGACAGTGTTGGATTTGAAACCAGATCTCTTGTGTTCTCAAAAGCTAAGCTTAGCTGTAGCCTCTTGAAGGAACTCACCCCAAATTTCAGAGTCAAGGTTAGGACCAGGGCCTCCTAATGTCTGTTATCATGCAGTCTCTGATTTCACACCATTCATACCACGAGAGACACAGAGACCTCCTCTGTCCTCCTGTGGCACCCTACGCCTCTGTCTGTCATTCATTCGTCATCTGCGCACCCAGGGCATGGTGTCACTCCTTTCTGCCTGTCCCTGTGCTTGCTCAGGTATGTAATGAACTGAGCTGATTGCCATGCTAATGATCAGGAGTATCTGCTGGGGTTCAGCGAGGTCTCATTCCTCAGCTATTAATTTATCCTTGGAGATAAGCATACTGCCCCAGTCCTGGGTCCAGCCAGATCTCCGTAGCTGTCCCAAGGCTGTGTTAAAACCCATTCCACTTCCACAAGTAAGCAGAATCACAGACGGCGAGGACACAGGCATGTACTGGAATTTATAAACGTTTCTGAGGTTTGAGTAGCCCCAGTGTCCTCATGGACTATCGAGCGGCTCCCCACAGAAAGTGTTATGTTGGTGGCCTGGAAAGAAAGTGTGGGAAGTGGGTGTGAGACAGCTTCTGTCTGAGAATATCAGACTCTCGCAACAGTTGGTTGGAGTGTTTTTTCCAGATTCCACTAGACTCCGCAGAGAAGTGGAGAACAGCTGTCCAAGCATCTGGGCCAGTGGTATTATAGCAGAGAAAAGGCAAACATCTCGATGGTAGGTGACAGAGCAGGCTGATCCTCCCAACCAGTTCGGATGGAAGGAAAGATTCCATTCTGGGCTCACGCAGAATTTAGGCTTCATACAGCCAAAGCCTTCCTTTCATTCTGACGCTTACAAAAGTGGGGCTCAAACAGTCAGCATTTGAGTTTCTGCGTTTGAAAACACGCAGACCTCACCCACTGTTTTCGTTGCCATAGTTCAGCCGTTCTCAAATGTGGTTAGGAGAACTGCCCTTTTAGGGGTTTGTGAGTCAAAACTATATTTATAGTAACATTAAGACATTGTTTGCCTTTTTCACTCTTATCTCACAAATGCATGGTGGAACTTTCCAGAAGCTACATGACATGTGTTGACATTGTCACTGTGACAGGTAATGAAATGGGTGCTTGTGCGTTCTTGTGTTTTAGAAAGTTCTCAGTTTTAGTTTCGACTGTGGTGAATACAGATAGACTTAAGCTACGTAAACAGAAACTTTTTGGCATCCTCAGTAGTTTTTATGGGAGTAAAGCGGTCCTGAAACAAAAAAGTTTCGAGAACCTCTTTTGTAAAATAGTCCATTATGAGCATGAGCTGCAGGAGGCGCACACAGAATCAGTGAGCCCCCAGTTCAGGATGGCGGCGCCTGCGGGAGAGGAGGGGCCCTGAGATCTGGGGAGAAGGTGCCCAGTTTCACTTGAGGTGACACCACATCCCAGACTGAGTGGTGGGATTGTGGGGACCCACTTCTCACAGGTATGAAACATTTCAGAATACGCGTTTTAAGTTGAGAACCTAACATTAAACATATTTTGAGCCTGTTGCCACTTAGAGGGGAAAAGCCACCCTATGAATGGTTGACTAATTCTCAAGGGGGGAATGCACCTTTCCACTGGAGAGATCTGGCAGCCATTCCCTTAATCCACTTTGCATCTGAAAGAGGAGGCCACTAACATTGGGTGCCTTCTGCTGGGCTGGGGTCCAGTAAGTACCACCATCACCTGTGCCGGGTTCTCGCTGAATCCAGTCGTAAGAAACAGTCCAGAATGTGGACAGCCTACAAGGCAATTGGCCTTAGCTCTTCACACAAAAAAGTCAACATCGATGAAAAATAGAACATGGCCTAACATTGTAGCTTAGGAGAGAAAAAGCGGACAGTGCAACCAAATGTCATGTGGTAGATCGTGGACCCATACAAATCAAACATTTCGGGGGAAATTGGGTGACTTTAAGGTGGCTCTGTATTAGCTATTAGTAAGGTATTTTCTTAAATGTAATAATGGTATTTAAGTTATACATTAGAATGTCCTTATTTTAAAGAAATGTGTGCTAAAAACCTTAGGATTGAAGTAACACGGTATCTGCAACTTTCAAATGGTTCAGAAAAAGAAAAAAAACATAGAAGAGATAAGTCACATGTGGTAAAAATGCTTTACTAAGTAAAGCAGAAAAGCCCTGTTGTATGGCGGAAAGGAAGATCTGTGGTCTAGACACGGCCCTTCCACATAACAGCACAGGACCCTAGGAGACACTCCCCTTCTCCAGGCCTGTTTCCTCCATCTGAATAAAGTACTTATTATTATTTCTCAGCTCTGACAAAGCTGTGATTCCAAGTCCCTGTGTTCCTTAGTCACTGAACTGAGACATCGAGGTGTAGGCAAATGCTAAAGCAGACATTTATCCGAAGGTGTTTACTGAGCAATCACTAGTCACAAGCACCGGGGCTACCGAGATGAACAATATTTTTAAAACAAACCAAAAAAGAACTATCCTCATGGGGGACAGAGAAAACCAGCAGACCTTCAGTACAGTGGTAAGTGGCGTAAGGAAAGGTGAAGCAGCTTCTTCTCAGCGGGAAGGGATCGCTGTCGGGAGATGACACAGAAGACAGGTGGAGGACGGTCCCGGCAGAGCAGGGCATTTGAGCTGCCCTGGCATCAAGGCCTGGCTGGCGGGGCCCCTCCCGGGGATGAGCCCAAGCTCTGGATGCTCCACAGGACAGAACCTGACAGCCCAAGTCCCGCCTGGACACCCGAGGTGATTCTCCAGGCCACGGGGAAGAACCTGCCGGAGACCTTGGTTTCCTCTGTAGAGACATGTAGGTCATGACAGCTCTGCGTGTGGGTACAGAGGCACCTCACGCTGATTCCACCCAAGTCTCCGCTCACACAGGCGTGCCATTACCAGAGCCAGCATTTGCTCGCCCAAGATGGTATCCGGGGGCCGATCATGTTAGTAAACTGCTCTGGTTTATCTCCTCAGACGTATCCAAGCTCCAAGAAACTGAAAACCTAGTCAAGAAAGATCACGCCCCTCATTTTCCAGAGCCTTGCGTGTGTTCCCCTGAAGCCATGTCGCCAGCTAATGACAGGCCAGGCCCGGGCTCCCTTCACTCCCCACACCGTCTCTGTGATGGACAGTGTTGACTTGATGCCCCTGGCCTGTGTTTCTGATACATCTCTGATCCCTGGCTCACACCAGCCCCTCAGATTTTTCCTTTCTGCCCCTGCTCACTGGCAAAGACTGGCCAGAAAAGGGGCAGAGTAGAAATGAACCAAGTTGCTAGCACTGTCAGCCAACCGAAGGGTGCAGAAAGGGGCCAAGAGGACAAGAACAAGGGCAAGTCTGTCACCTCTGGCAAATGGAAGGCCACCAGTGGCCCTGGAGAGAGGGACTGGAGTGGAGCGGGTAGGGGGCCTGCACTCTGCTGGTGGGGCCCGGAGGAGACGGCACAGCAGGCGAGGGCCGAGGGGTGCGGCGTGTGTTTGTGGAGGCAGAGTTGAAGGGTGAGTGGGAGCACCCAGCGAGTAAGGCCCTAAAAGCCAGAAGCAGAGGTCTCCAGAGAAGGGAGGAAGACAGGGTCTGAGCTAGTGGTGCCTGTTGTTGGGGACAAGTCACTTCAAGTAACGTGGGGACAAATGTGATCACTTGCTCATGAGGGTTGTTGAGTATCCCATGACATCACACGGGCTTTGATGCAAGGGACCTGCACATCGGGCAGGAGGGGCACTTCATGCTTCAGAGAGAGGGGGTGGCGAAGGAGAGGACGGTCCCCTCCCCTCTGAGCCTCGCCGTGGTGCTGGGGAGTAGCCTCGCACGCCAGAGCGCCCAGACAGGTTTCCATGGCCCCCACCTCCCGCGGCGGCTGCCCTCCTGCCGGCTGAGGGGCTTCCTTCCTGATAATTCTCAGCCCGCTTTTCAAGTTCACTTTCATCGCTTGCATGTTGAAAGTAAACAAGTCAGGACTTTACCAGCCGCCTCAGAGTCTGGCTCTGTTTTGGCTTGGCTTTGGGAACATTTATTTATGGCCACTTCTCTCTGGCCTCCCCTGTTCCCTCGTCACTTAACTAGTTCGCTCAGCAGCTGCTGAGCCTGGGCTCGCGAGGGCTGTGGCCCCGGACTCCATCGGGAAGGCCATGGGGGAGCTGATGGCTCACCCTGGGGCCTGCCCTCCAGCAGCTCTCCTCTTGGGAGGAAGATAAGTGAAAGAGCTCTCGGCAAAGCTTGAAAGTGATCAGAGGACACAAGGCCAACAAGGGGGACAAGGGGCAGCCGCACACGTGTTGAGCACGCGGACTGTACTGGATACTGGGCACCTGCACAGAGAAAAATACCTACATTTTCTTGGCTCTGTTTTACGGAAGAGAATTCCTCCCGCAGAACCCCATGATTTCCCTGTGACGGCATTAGCATGCCCATTTCGTACATGTTCATGTTTCCTGCTAGACTGTAATCCCTTCGGGGCAGGGACATGTCCTTTTCATCCCCAGAGACTTACATCCTGCTGTTCCCTTCGTAGTTACCAAGTGAACGGGAATGAACCAGATGTTTGCTGAAGGCCGTGACACTTGGCCCAAGCTTTTAAAAGAAAAGGTGAGGCGCAAACCTGTGGACATAGGAGGAAGAAGACACCTTAGGCAGAGGGAACTCCTTTCTTCTTCAGTTTCTTGAGTGATTCTGGCAAGTCATTTTAACTGGCCCAGCAGCGTCAGGAGGATGCTTTCGCCATCAGACCTGGCTTACCGCCAAGCTGCTGGCTGGGCCGTGGACAGACCAACCTTCCTCACACTTGGCACCAGGCATGGTGTGGGCAACCCAGTGTCCAGAGAGCACAAGGAATTTGCCCTATCGTCCTGGAACACCCAAGGTAAACAGGTGGGATAGGAACTGTGGACTAAGCCTTTGACCACCCCACAGGGAAGCCTGTCTTGAGGAAGTGGTCCTCGCCTTGGTGGCACTCATGCCCAGCAGAGGGACCCAAGGTAGAAGGCTGTTGGACGTCCCCTGCCGTGAGACCTGTTCTGTGCCAAGGCATAGGATATGCCAACTGGGTTCAGAGAAGGACCATCTAACTGAGCCTGGGGCTTCCAGGAGTGCTTTCTAGCAGAAGTAACATGGGTCTCAGGTCTGTAGGATGAGCAGGAATTACTGGGAAGCTAGGCTAGGAAAAGCATCCCAGGCGGAGGGAACAGCATGAGCTGGAGCAGCGAGGCCATGGAGAATGGGGACAGTGAGTTATGAACAAGGTAGGCAGGGCACAGAGTGTGACGGCCCTTGGGGCTGCGGAGAGAGCAGCGAGGCCATGGAGAATGGGGACAGTGAGTTATGAACAAGGTAGGCAGGGCACAGAGTGTGACGGCCCTTGGGGCTGCGGAGAGCAGGGATCGGACCCTAGTCTTCGGTGTAGGCTGCAGGGCTCCCGGTACTGCTCTGAGTACTAATACTTGGGAAGTCTCTCTGGAGGAGGGGTCTGAGAATTTGCGTTTTAATGAACACCTCACCTGATTCTCACACCGCACACAGTTTTGAGAACCGTGAGTGCAAAGTGAGAAGAGAAGAAAGTCTAACTGGTTCACATTGGGGAGCACCAAGATTTAAAGTGGTTTTTCAGTCTGGTTTGGAGCAACGGCCCCTTGAGAACACGGTGAAAACCTACTTCGGAAAAAGTTGCACACTCACTTTTGCAAATAATTTCAAGGAGTTCTTAGACTCGTTAAGCCTTTCTGTGGCCCCCATTTTAAGCACCCCTCCTGTAAGTGGTGAATAAAAACCTCGAACGAAGAAGCCTTCACGGAGCCACCAGAGAGAAGTGGGAGCCAGGGAGGAGGCAGGGGCAGAAGCAGGAGACATCTTCAAAAGTATGGACATTGTCGCAGCATTGTTCAGTACGAGAGGAGAGGTTTGAGAACTCCAGAGCAGCCGCCTGCCCTGGGAAGTGTGCGCCAGCGACCTTGTGCGGAGCTGTTTAAGTGTCCGTCGGGGACAGAAGCCAGGTTCCAGAGGGGCCTGGAGCAGGAGCAAGTGGCAAAGAAATGGGGGAAGCAGGCAGGCAGGAGCCTGATGGAAGAGAAGGGAGAGCCAGAGGGAGCAGCGGGGGTAGCAGTGGGCACCTGCTCACACTGACTCACTTCAGCCAAACTCACGTTCATGGGTGTTTATTGGGCGCTTAACCCTGTGACGGCTGTTGAGTGAAAGATAAAGAAGGAGCTCCCAGGAGGGTGATTGCTCACCCTGGTCTACCTGGGATGTACCAAATAACCTGCCTCCTGGGAAACCTCTTAGCCCCAGGCAAACCCTGTCCCCAGTCCTGCTGGGGAGACAGAGGGACAGTGTGATGACTTGATCTGTCTGCAGGGGGCAGCCACATCAGGGTACTGGGCTGAGCAAGAGGCTCTGCCAGAGCTGGGGGACAGCGAGGTACCATCCTTGTCCCTGCAGAAGAGATCTGAGGACCGGGCATGTGGTTCCTTGGCCAGAGGAGCTGGGAAGAGCAGCCCGCCCTCGCCCAGAACAGCCTTTGGTCTCCCCAGGCCTGGGCGTGCAGGGGGGTGAGGCCGAGGGCTCCTGCAGAAGCAGCCGCCCCCCGGCACTGGGCACGGTGAGCACCTCAGATCCTGAGCGTCTGGAGACAGACAGCAATGTCGGTAAGCCGGAACAGATGCTTTTATGTGGCAGCTGCTCGCTGTCTGAGAATAAACGGAGTGGGAATGTAAATGGGACGTTCCCACAGGCTCACGGTCATAAACACACTCAGAATCGTGCATTCCACAGACACTGGGTGTCTGCATCATACCAGCCACCGGAGTTACGAAGGGGAAAACAGCGGGGTCCCACTTTCGAGGCACTCATAGTCTCCTGGGGAAGGGGGTGTGTACGTGGACCCAGAGGACCAGGACCAACGAAAAGGGCCGTGATACGCCGCAGAGACAGCTCGGGGCTGCGGGAGCCGCCTCCGGCCTGAGGGGTCCCCATGCTGTGCGGCTCCCAGCCCGGGCCCAGATGTAGTTCTCCAGCAAGCATCTGTGGTTAGCCTCGTTCCTCTCTGTTCCCTTTTTGGCCTTATGTCCTCTGTCCTTAGTTGAATTTACACACTGTCCTCTAAGTTTTTGTTGAAAAAGAGGCCCAGAATCACAGTTTCTCTCCTCTGAGCGTCCTAACAAAAGGGTTCTTCAAAGCTTCATCAATGTCTCATCTGCCACTTGGAGGGGTAATGCAGGCTTCAATTTCTTATAAATTCCTGTGCCCACAAATACCTGAACAAAAGCCCAGATGACGATGGGATTGGACCATTTGTTCCAAGAGAACCTTCTTCTGGGAGAGAGATTCTGGTGGTTCCTCCTGCTCAGAGCAGGCTTATAGGTCCCCAGGAGGAAAGGTCCACCGACCCAGTGATGCAGCACCATAGAGAACAAACCAGACACTGAGTTTTGGCTGATTCCCCCCTCTAATCAGCTGGTGGTTCTGATCACAGAAAGACGGCCAGTCAGAGAGGAAGCCCTTCTCAGAACTGACCTCACCTTTCCCTCCGGCTTCCTGCACTTTGGGGTTCCTCAGAGCTGGGAAGGGCGGCAGCTCTGAGGCCACACGGGCACGGCTGCGGACGGTTGTGTGCGGATGGCTGGGGGAGGAGGGATTGTCCGTTTGCATTTATGTGTATGTTTGCATAAATAGTTTACTCACTTGCCCAGTAATATTTTTTTTTAAAGATTTTTTTATTTACTTATTTGACAGAGAGAGATCACAAGCAGGCAGAGAGGCAGGCAGAGAGACGGGAGGAAGCAGGCTCCCCGCTGAGCAGAGAGCCCGATGCGGGACTCGATCCCAGGACTCCGAGATCATGACCTGAGCCGAAGGCAGCGGCTTAACCCACTGAGCCACCCAGGCGCCCCCCAGTAATATTTTTAAAAAGAAAACATTTGTCTGACTGCCCTTAAAGGATAACTGATCTAGACAAATGAAGCGTATGATGCCTGTGGTTAGTACAGGGTTTTCATGTCCAGGGAAGATGCGGAGAAGACCGTCGTCTCGATGGAGCTCAGAGGCAATGTCCAGGCTGGGCAGCAAACAAGATTTTATTAAAACGGGCGCCTGGGTGGCTCAGTTATTAAGCGTCTGCTTTTGGCTCAGGTCCTAATCCCAAGGTTCTGGGATCGAGCCCCGAATTGGGCTCCCTACTCAGCGGGAAGCCTGCTTCTCCCTCTTCTACTGCCCCTGCTTGTGTTCCCTCTCTCGCTGTCTCTCTCTCTCAAATAAATAAAATCTTTTTTTTTTAAGATTTTATTTATTTATTTGACAGATCACAATAGGCAGAGAGGCAGGCAGAGAGAGAGAGAGAGAGAGGAGGAGGAGGAGGAGGAAACAGGCTCCCTGCCGAGCAGAGAGCCCGATGCGGGGCTCGATCCCAGGACCCTGGGATCATGACTAACTAAATAAAATCTTAAAAAAAAAAAAAAAAAGATTTTATTAAAACAGAAATCCCAGAGGGATTACAAGCAAGGTGAATCGTAAGTAGAAGAAATGGGTATTTTCTTGCATTCAGGTTTTGTTGTGAGAAAATAAGCCCAGACAAGCACCATCCAAATAGGAAAAAAAGACCTGTTCTCATTTTGGCTGACTCCAAGTTCGATTCGAACCTGAAGTGTTAACGACAAGGAACTGTGGCCATAACTAGAATAAGAAAATGAGTTCTTGGGTGCCTGGGTGGCTCAGTTGGTTAAGCGTCTGCCTTCAGCTGAGGTCGTAATCTCGGAGTCCCCAGATCAAGTCCCGCATCGGGCTCCCAGCTCCACGGGGAGTCTGCTTCTCCCTCTGACCTTCTCCCCTCTCTTGCTCTCTCTCACTCTATCTCTCTCTCAAATAAATAAGGAAAATCTTTTAAAAAAAGAAAAAGAAAGAAGGAAGGAAGGAATGAAAGAAAGAAAGAAGAAAAAAGAAAATGAGTTCCTGGGTTCTTGGTGTTCAGCACCCAGCAGGGGCGGGCACGGTGGTGGGTACCTTCCACCGTCTCCTGCAGCACCCGGGAGGTGGGAGCCCAGGCCCGCGCCGGCCGCCAGGAGCTGCGGTTCCCTGCAGACGCTGTTCTCGCCTCCCGGCCCCCGCCGGCTGTGCGCCTCCCCCACCGAGCGACCCGCATCCCCTTCCTCAGCTCGCCAGGGGCCGAAGGTCTGCGTCTGAAGCACACGCAGCGTTTTCTTCACAAAGTCTCCCAGCTTCCCCAGTCCCTCCAGTTCACCAAAGCGTGCCACGAGTTGTCTCGTGTTCAGGGTCATTGCGAGCTCTCTGAGGCGAGGAACCGTCATGTTTGCCTCCGCGTCACTAAGTGTACTTGACCCACTGGCATCTGTGCTTGTCAGACTGAGATGAAAACCTGCCACCCCGACATGGGACCCAGACGCTATGAGAACATGCGACAAAGCGGGCCTCATTTGAGGAGAGTGACTGGCAGCTTTGTCCTGTCGATAACGGTGTAGGGAGGGCCACGTGTCCCTTCAGTTGCCCAGTGGACTGTCATGGGCTGTCCCAGACACCTCTGTAACGGAAGGACTGTGAGTGCCGTGTCGCTCAGAACAAGGGAGGGGACGGCCTCACAGCTGAAACCACATCACAACAAAGCAGGCTGCTTCGGAGAGCAGTTTCTGTCGAAGGCTTCGTCTGCACACGGGCTGCTTTAGAAGGCGAGCTGCATGGGACATGAGAATGTCCCCTCTAGGCCCTGAGGTTCTGCAGTGAGTGACGTGCCAGGCTCTGGGCCCGCAGAGAACCAGACGGGCATGGCCCACCTGCGCGATGGCAGGGCCGTGTCTCTCTGGTGCTCCCAGAAGCAGACGCCAAGACCCTTCAGATGATGACGTGCAAGAGGTTTACAGGGAACCATCCGTGAAGGACGAAGGGAGCAAGGAGGGGGAGCCCCAGGCCAGGAGGCAGGAAGGGCACAAGGCTGAGTAAGAGGCATGTCAGGCTGGTGCAGGGCCCCGCGGAAGAGCCGCAGGTCAGGCAGGAGTGAGGCGGCTCCCGCTACACCAGTCATTGGTAGAGAGGGGCCCAGGGAAGCATGGCCTCTGCGCCTGCCTTCAGGTGGGCAGCCAGGGCGGCGGCGGCTGAGACGTTGGTGAGCTCTGCTCCCACAACAGGTTCTCCTGAAGGAGATCTGAAGGGCACACTTCAGCTGCTGCCCCACAGGGATTCTAGAAAGTGTTGCCCATCACACTGTACCTTCCGGATTGGTTTCCAGAATCCTCTCAAGGGCTTCCATGGTCACACACCAGCAAGTGGTAGAGCTGGGAGTTCAGCTCAGATCCATCTGACTCAGGAAGTCCATGGTCTGCTAAGTAATGCCCTGCGTATCTCGGGATCTCTCCCAGCCCGAGAGCATCAGGAACCACACCTGCTTGCCCATTCATGGTTAGCCACGAGCGTGTCCACAGCCGTAAGTGACGCAGTTTAGCCTATAACTTGATGTGTGCTCAGCTCGCATGGGGATGGAACCATAACTTGAGCCAAGGTCTGTCTACTGCTGTGGAGTTTCCTCTCACTGTCACTGGACTTCGTGAGGACAGGGCCCCAGAGACTTAGCCAGAGGAGGACGAACTCAGAGAAGTCAAAGCATAGCCACATTTTTGTGTTTTCTTTTTTTCCCCCTAATATGGCTATCCTCTGGGGAGGACCCAGGCCTATTTTGATCATCACTGATTTCCCCTTAAATATTTTTAAATGAGTGATGAATTACGGGGGGGGAAGAGTAGCACAGTTGTACGACCGAACCCTTTCAATTCACTCCCAACACATCTGCCCACCACATAGCTCTCCGCGCACAGTGTGGTCATTTGCTGTCAAGCACATGAGAGCCTCCCAGGCCCCAGAGCACCGCTGGGGGGGCCCGCAGGAGATTGGAGACCCAGCACTGGCACATCGTCAGTAGCCGGACAGCCGTGAAATGTGTATAGATGTTGGTGTAAAGCTCAGCGGAGGAATATGTGTGAAAAGGCATGTGTGTATCCCGGACACAAAATTATTATTAAGATTTTAAGTCTGGATCGCCCACTGCCCCAGTCATGAGAGAGCTGGGGCTGGAGGAAGCTGAGCCCTCTGGAACACTTAGGAGCTGACTGTGTAGACGAGGCTGAGGTTTCCAAGTCACTGAGCGCTCATCCCAGAGAAACCACTATTTTGTCACCCAACCCTGGGGGTGGGGAAAGGGATCTTCCTCAAATAACTTATTTTCCTGCCTTCTTAAATATGGTAAAGTGGACACAATGTGACTTTTTCTTGACTGCTTAGTCTCATAATTATGATCATCTGTTACTATTACACACTTTGACTTCTACATTAATTGGCCTCAAATTTGGGGCTTTAAATACTGTTTCTAATTCTTAAATTATATTAATTTGGCCATCCTTTCTGGTAACCACCACTCCTCACTGTTCTGGGCATGCCTACCTAGAACAAGCACGCCTTTTCAGTTTGAGCCTTTAATAGGCTGGAGACTAAGAAATGACACGTTCTAGGCCATCTGGCTCCTATGCGAGCAGAGAGGCCAGCGGGCTCTGAGACACTCCCTCTGAACGTCCTGACAGGAGCTGTAATGCTGATCATGGCAATGACCATCTTCTCTCTCTGGGGGCTTCTAGTGTTTCTTCCCTGCTTTTCGGTCATGTTCTGAACAGAGGAAATGTCTTCAGTGAAGTTGGACGCAGCTGTCTATTAGTTTTACTTGTATGCTGGGTTCTCCAGAAGGTCATGTAATCATTTGGTGTCTGCACAGCTGGTAGGATAATATCGTGTCATAGTATCATAAATAGAACATTTTGTTGGATGTTGTGAAGAATATTATGTGCTTTAGAGTCAGACAGAACTGGTTGGAAATCCCAAACGTAATCCCTGAATACCTGTGTGAATTCGTAAAACTCTTCCTAAGTGTCTGAGCCACCCTTTGCTTGTCCACAGAATGGGGGCAGTGAGTGGCTGTCCTGAGTTGTGACACGTAAGTGCTTTAATGCAGTGTCTTATTTAACACAGTGCCTCGAATGTTGTTGGCAGTCGGCAAATTAGAATTAGAATTCCTTTCTCATTCAGCACCTTTTCCCTGAGAGGAAAGCTGTGCGTCTTTTGTAAGCCGTGTAAGCTATTGGCACAGACCCTCCTTTGGTGGTCTTCGGAGAATGAGAACTCACAGATCAGCCCCTCCAGGGACAGTTGGATGCTCTTGGTATCAAGGGGCAGTTGGCCCCTAGTTCAGAAAAGGGAAAGCCTCATAGCGGAGCCTGACGCTTAGCTTTTCTCTCGGTTTGCAGCGAACAGAGTATCTGCCAAGCCCGGGCTTCCGTGATGGTCTACGATGACACCAGTAAGAAATGGGTACCAATCAAACCCGGCCAGCAGGGATTCAGCCGCATCAACATCTACCACAACACTGCCAGCAACACCTTCAGAGTGGTCGGGGTCAAGCTTCAGGATCAGCAGGTGAGCGAGCGAGGGAGCAACAGGCTGGGCTCGTGGGCGTACCCCTCCCCCCACTACACACACACAGTGAACAAAGTTCAGGAAAAAATAAGGTCGGGATTTGGAGTCGGAAGGTCTGGGTTCACATTCCCCCTGCGCGGCCTCAGACTGCACAGTATGAGACCTTGAGCACACGTAAGTTCTTTTCTGAACGTCGTTTTTCACATCTGTCTTGCAGAGACAGTAATCCACACGCGGTGTACCTCACTGTGTTATTATCCCATTAGAATAAAATAATAGACGGGAAACAGCTGTGGAAACGCTACTGCAGGCCGTGTTAGTGTCTCCTTCCGCCTGCACAGCCGTAAGTGACCTGTTGTGAAGTTGTTTGGCTCCTCAGCTCCCGAGTCTTCCTTTGGAAAGAATATCAGGATGATTGGGGGCGCCCGGGTGGCTCAGGGAGTTGAGCGTCTAGTTCTTGTTTCAGCCCAGGTCACGATCTCAGGGTCATGGGGTGGAGCCCCACTGTTGGGCCCTGCGCTGGGTGTGGAGCCTGCTGGAGATTCCCTCTCCCTCTGCTCCTTCCCCTCCTGCTCTCTCTCTCTCTCTCTCTGTCTCTCAGACATAAATAAATCTTTTTTGAAGACCCTGGGATCGTTTCTGCCCCTAAGGGCACCTCCTGGGCGAATCAGACAAGACGGTGAGTGTACTGGCTAATTCCGTGCAAACCCAGGGCCAGCCCCAGCAGAAGGGGCCATGCCTGTGTAACCCGAGTACTCTGACGTGACGTGGACTGAAACACACGTGGAGGAGGGGACCGTGTAGCTTTACCACAGTGACTTTGGCTACTGCTTCACGGTCTGCCTCCAGCTCTCTTTGAACAGGCCGACAAGGACGTTTTCAGCAGTGAAATAAATGCTTCTGCGGTTTTGGCACTTATGAAAAACTCTACTCAAATAACCCCTCCTGCCATCCTTTGTTGGTCAGGGCCTTGCTAAATTGAGCAGCAGGTTAGCTGCTGTCTGTCTCTGTAAGAATCAGCACGCTAGCCATTAGAAGACAAAGAACAAAAACTGAGGACTCTATTATTAGAGTGTTGCCTGTTGAATGGGTTTCTGCTTTGGCCAAAACAGCCCTGTTAAGTTTCGAATTCTTGGGGTTGAAAGGGACAGCCCCACTTTAGGACCCCGATGAAAGGTCCAACCTGGAACTCTTGGTACCTTCAGAGGTGTCGCTTTCCCTTGTCGATGAGCCATACTGTTAGAAAGGATTTTCTAGAAACCTTCTGGAGGCTGCTTCCCTGTTCTTCCAATTCATTGGTTCTGTCTCTGCCTTTTAGACGTACACTGAGCTATATATTACAGGATACATATGGCAACAGTTATGGGCACGTGTCCCCAACACCCATGGGTTGGTACAGCAGAGCAGTGCCTCCCTGCTACGTGCTTGGACTTCAGGTCCATTACCTAGTGCAGCTCCTGGATCACAGTGGGTGTTCCCTTTTACTGTGGGGAGTTTCCCCGCCCTCACACCTCATGGTTGCCCTCCAGGGGTGCCAGGAAGCCAGCATGGTGTGCTGGAAACGCCCCGGCCCTGGAGAACCAGATTCCCTGCCACCTACATGCACCTTATTCTTAGGAGCCTCATGCCCCCCCTGCCCCTGTCCCCAAGAATCCACGTGCCGAGGCTTGTGTGGGAGGAGACCTTTTCCCCACACGGGGAGGGACTGGCGGCAGTCCTCAGTGGCCTCCTGGGTAAATTCGGAGGCTGTCTTGACTCTAAGAGATTCCCAGAGTCTGACAGAGAAGTTACCAGCACAGCCACCAGCTGGAATTGCACGTTCAAGAGACAGGCTCCTAGAATGTGGTTGAGACTCTGTTGCCCAAAGAGATGGAGCGTACGTACATAGTATACATACCTGCATACGTATATACATGTGTACATACATACATGAGCACGCACACATAGCAGCGCACAAGGGATCCTTAGGAAGCCAGGGCGTTAGAGAACGTGGCCAGAAGCTTGGTCCACAGCAGCTCCTGTGACCTCAGGAGAAAAGACTGATTTTCAGAGATCTGTCTCCCAGTCTACATGGACTGCAAGGTCAGACACGTAAGACGGAGATCCCTCAGGTTATAACCAGGTCGGGATATGTTACATGTTTAATGTGATTACGGTTCCTGGAGCACTTTTCATGTCTATTACTTATTCTCCCGGGAACCCCAGAGGATAACAGCATAAGCATGTATCAGCCCCATTGTGCTAAATGGGTAGGCGTAAAGCCCAGTGATCATTTGTGGAAGAAGGGACAAGTACATGGCAGTATCGTCAGCTAAGGGCTAACCCAAGTCTCACGTTACAGGTGGAAAAACATCAAAAGATTTTTAGTTTAGAATGAATTATGGCCACCACAAATGTTAGTGAGTTTTCAGGCTGAATGAACAGTTGAGGTCCAGAAGGGAGCTACAGTCCTGCTCTGCTGTGCCCTGGTCACACTACACAGAGAACACTGGGACTGAACGCAAGT
Source organism: Lutra lutra (assembly GCF_902655055.1). Taxonomy (NCBI): domain Eukaryota; kingdom Metazoa; phylum Chordata; class Mammalia; order Carnivora; family Mustelidae; genus Lutra; species Lutra lutra. The sequence continues at coordinate 142,534,648 of NC_062284.1, forward strand.
GCCCCAAGCCAGAGTCTGTAAGGGGAAGGGCATCTGGTCTGGTGAGAGGTCTGCAAGCAAGCTGAAGGGGGCAGGGCCGCGGCCCTCAAACCTCCGACGGGCTGCGTGGGGAGGAGAAGGCATGCTTCTCTTTGTACCCTTGAGACAGGGCTAGGAGTCCTGTGTGGACACTGTCAGGAAGAAGATAGCTCGGTGGCCAGGAGCACGTTCTTCCGTGCACGCTCTTGGAGGGTGAACACATTCCTTTGCAAGCCCACGGGCTAGCTGGCTGCTTGGTGAGAACTCTGGGAAGGACGTGCCTTCATGGAAGGGTAGAGATTTAGATGAGCCCTTAGGAGCCTTCACCAACCAACAGGTTCTAGGTGTTTGTTTTTTGTTTGTTTGCTTTTTTAAGATTTATTTACTTATTAGAGAGAGAGAGTGAGCATGGGGTAGGGAAGAGGCAGGAGAGAGAATCTTGAGAGGACTCCCTGCCGAGTGTGGAGCCCAGCACGGGCTCAGTCTCGTGACCCTGAGACTATGACCTGAGCAGAAATCAAGAGTTGGACACTCAACCAACTGAGGCACCCAGGCGCCTCAAGGGGTGTTAGATCTAGGTGAATGTGTGGATCAGGAAGATTGTTTCCCACGAGTAAGTTTCTTTTTTTGTAGGGGCTCTTAGCTGCTTGTACCTCAGAGGCCTCAGAAGCATGGTGCACGGCATTTGGAGTTTCTGGGCCTTCTCTTGGAAGACAGGAAAGGCCCTCTCACTCGGTCCTACACCCCTCCCCCAAACACGGCACCTGTGAGCTCTTAAGCAAAAAAAGTAGGACCTTTTAAAATAAGTTTATCCTGGGGTGCCTGGTTATCTCCATCAGTTAAGTGTCTGACTCTTGATTTTGGCTCAGGTCACGATCTCAGGGTCGTGGGATTGAGCCCTGTGTCAGGTTCCATTCTGAGTGTGAACCCTGCTTGGGACTCTCTCTCTCCCTCTCCCTTTGCCCTTCCCCTCCTCCCCCGCCCCCTGCTTATGGGCTCTCTCTCTCTGTCTTTCTCTCAGTCTCGCTCTAAACTAAACTAAAATAAAATAAGTTTATCCTTCAGCAGTTGTCCAGATCAGTCCTTCCTGAGCTTGGAGAATTATTTTAAAAATAAAGCTGATAAGGACACAGGCTGAACATGAGAGACTGGAAAAAGGCAAGCCTTCCAGGAGGACACCAGGAGGACAGCCTACCAACCGGAAAAGCTTGTGTGACTGTATTAATATATTAGATATGAAAGGCTTCAAGACCAGAAGCATTGTGAAAGGTAAAGAAGGACCTTTTCAGTGATGAAAGGGTCGATTAAAAGGAAGACCTAACAATCCTAAATTTGTACACATCCAATAATATATCTGCAAATACATAAAGCAAAATCAGAAAGATCTAATGGGAGAAATAGACAAACCCAGAAGCAGAGCTGGAGGTTCTAATCGTTCGAGGCTCGTGACCTCCAAGAAACTGACTGAATAAGCAGGAAGGAAGTAAAGGGGTAAAGGTGGAAAATTGGGGTAGCATTACTGGCCAACTGGACCTATTTACATTTATGAAACTACAGCCCACAACGGCAGAACGTACAGTCATCTCAGGTGAGAACTGACATTTCCCAAAACAGACCATTCGCAGCAGTTGTGGGGCACTGCAGTCTTCTCTCATCTTGCTTCGAGATCCCTTAGCCATTCTTTTTTTTTTTTACGATTTTATTTATTTATTTGACAGAGATCACAAGCAGGCAGAGAGGCAGGCAGAGAGAGAGGAGAAAGCGGCTCCCTGCTGAGCAGAGAGCCCGATGTGGGGCTCGATCCCAGGACCCTGAGATCATGACCTGAGCCGAAGGCAGGGGCTTTAGCCCACTGAGCCACCCAGGCGCCCCAGCCATTCTTGGCATAACGTGGTTTCCAGACCTTCTTCCATTGAAAACATTTCCTTCCAGTTTGCTCTGGTTTTATAATGTCCACTAAAAGTACAGCCCAAAAATGGAAACACCTGCACACAGAACTTCCGGTATGGCCTTTCCGTGGCAGAAAGGAACAGGTCTGCTGCCTCGCTCTGGTCTCTACACCGCCGTGGGTGTGCTCTCCCCTTAAGAGCATTTTAACCCGAGGTCACTGTGCTCCTTACTGTGCATACACGCAACAAAACCTCCAGCCCTTTTCCTGAGGATTCGGAGCTCAACCTAGAGAGAGACCTACCCCAGGCACCGGGGTATAGATGCTGGCCAAAATTTCCTTGTGTCAAGATGTGAAACAATTGCATTTTCGTTAGCTGATTCAGCTCACCTGTGCTCTCTCTCTGGACCGTACAACAACCCAAACCCACCTTCCACCCGGCTAGGACCTGGAAAAATAGCTGTCGTGGATGTTGGCCATATCATATCTGCCGTCCTCTGGCCTTACCCACAGCACAGCAGAGTGGAGCAGTAGAGGAGAGCGGTCAAGCAGAGGTCACAGAAACCTGGAGCCCCAGAGCCAGAGGAGACCTGAGCAGTCCACCTCAGCGTCTCCTAAAACAGGTTTTTCCCATTGCGTCGCCCACAGCCTCCTCCAGACTCTGCTTGAGTACTTCGTCTGTAGGGAGCTTGCCGCCTCAGCACTGCCAGCCTGCTGTGTGCTCTCACACGCCCCATGAGGGGACCGGGCCGCAGCCAGGGCTCCCTCTTCCACTTTCCAGGCTGGAAAACTGATGGCTCATAAGTCCTTGAGGTTGGCTCACGTGACTCCAAGTACAGAATAAGCACGCCAGGCCTCGAACTGCCTCCCTGAGCCGCACTTACCACCTGTCACCTTGAAGAACTTGGAGTCCTTCTCTGTCAGTTGTCTGAGAGAGCAGCTCTGAGCTCAGGCCGACCCGGAGCAGCCGCCCTGACTGCTTGGGAGCGCCCGAAGCTCTGGGCTCAGCCCTGGTCTACTTTCCTTGCCCTGCTGGGCCTGGCTTGCTCCTTCCGGACAGTTGAGGTTTGTTGACTGACTAATAATACGATGCATTAACTTTTCTGAGTTATCCTTTTAATTAATAACCCATTTATTAATGCATCCTAAGTGTTAGACACTGTGTGCATGGCTTAGATAGGAACTAGGCGACTCTGCCCTTAGGGTCTCCTTGCTTGGAAATCTAGATAAGGTATGCATCGCAGTGCGGCCTTCCCAGTAACCCCAGTAGGTTAGAAAAGCCTTATCACCCCCATTTTATAGTTGGAGAAACTGGGCCCCTAAGAAATGCCGTGACCGCCTTGGGTGACGTGGCTGGACAGAGGGACCAGCCCCTGGGCTCGGGGAACCTGACTCCCAGCTCAGGCCTCTCATCTGGAGGGCGCGACTATACCGCATCGTTAGTGAGATGAAGAAGCTGGTTTTCAACCCCTCACGGTTCTGGAGTTTAGACTGAAAAGCTGCCTGGTCTCGCTGTCCCCTTCTCCTGACCCCACCCCACCTCCCTGTCCTCTGCTAGCCCCAGGGGACACAGTATCCGTGCCCCGGAGCCGCGCTCTCCAGCTCACTTACTCACCTCGTATTTACTTACACGTATTTCTGTTTCTTTCCCCCTCCAGGTTGTGATCAATTATTCAATCGTGAAAGGGCTGAAGTACAATCAGGCAACGCCAACCTTCCACCAGTGGCGAGATGCCCGCCAGGTCTACGGCTTGAACTTTGCAAGTAAGGAAGAGGCAACCACGTTCTCCAATGCCATGCTGTTCGCCCTGAACATCATGAATTCCCAAGAAGGAGGTAAGTCGGGCTTTGTCTCGGCCCAGTGCCGAGACCCCTCTCCTTCCCCGTGCCCTCCCCTGGCACTGGCTCCCTGGGGTCCCAGCCCGTAGCCGCATCAGGCTGATGTTACATGGGCTCTCAGAGAGGCCTGCTGCCTGACTCCAGCTTGAAGGGGCATAGTAACAGTTTGAAGAAGGAGAGAATGGTGCTCACATCTTCTTGCTGTTTGTGAGATATGGCTTCGTACCGACACGTGCCTGAAGCTAAATGTCCTGATGTCTCATAGGCGTCATCTTCCTTCTGTATTCTAGAACACGTATTTAGCAGAGATGGGAGGGAACAAGCAAAAATTTGAATTAAAGTTGAATTAAAGTATTCATTCACGTCGTTAATGAACTTGTACCAAATATTTACTGAGCGTAGGAAACTGGCCAGACAGAATAGGTAAGAAATGCATAGATGGCGTCCTTCTGCCCAAGACGCGCCTGAGCAGATAGCTTCGTGAACTGCTAGCACTGTGGGTCGTGGTGAGTGCTCCAGCCCGGGGTGGCCAGACTTAGGGAACACCGAGAGGGACGCCTGGGCTGCAGTTTGGAAGGGCGAGGAGCTCACAAGGCAGAGGGGGACAGCAAAGGCACCCAGTGCATGTGGGAGAATGCCCTGCAGTGTTTCTGGGGCCTCGGGCACACACAGGAAGGAAGGTGACTTGAAACCTCACAGTGAAGGGTCCCAAAGACCTAGAAGGGGGCTGGGGCCAGGCTTGATACTTGGGGTAGACAGTGGGCCTGGAGGAGGGAGCGGGGCAGGGCTGGCAAAAGTTTCTAAGCAGAGCAAAAATGCATGTGGCTTATTGGAAATTCTCAATGTTAGCTTCAGGGGAACATAGAAGCCTTCCAGGGTGCAGGTGTCTTGACGCCCACGCATACGGTCCCGCGCTTCGCAGAGGTCTTAGCCTTGGTAGAGCGAGTCAGGAGCAGGGTTATGTTTGCGTCCTGGTCCTGCCACGTTCCAGCTGAGGACAGTTTGGACAAGTTACTTCCTTTTCGGGGCTTCAGTTGTCTTCTCCGTCAGATGGGGGTGATAAAGGTTGTTTTTAAGTTTCACTGGGCAAAGTGTACAATACCTAGCAGGCTGCCTGACGCACAGCAGTCACCCACTGTTGGCACTTGTCCGTGGTGTCACTCCCATTGCGGCTGCTGCCAGAGTCAGGGTGGGAAGTGGGAGACATGGTACTTAGAGGGAGACGGCTTTTACAGATCTGTTGGTCCTGATAGATGGCAACTTTGGGGCCCAGTGTAAACCCTCGGAGAATTTTTCTAAGTAAATAAAGAACACGTTTTGAGTATGCTCCCCAGGGGTCACACACAGAACGGCGACTTGTGGAATGTTCTCCCCGCCTCAGAAAGGCTCCAGGGTTTGTGGATTTCCCGCTGAAAATTTGGAACACGTGGTGGGAAGCTGCCCGACCACAGCTGAAGCGTCGTAAGCACCCGACACAGGTTTTCAGGCTCTTTTCCACCGGAGAGCCTCGTACTTCCTGGTAAAGTGAGCTGGGTTTAAGGTTTCTGATCCAAGCTGCCTCACCTGCCCCAGGATGTGAGAGCTCAGCTTTATTGGGTCTGTACAGGTAGACACAGTGAGGGTCAAAAATAACAATTTAATCAGACCAATAACCCTTGCAAAGCAACTGCTCATTAAATAGAAACTACTAGTTGCTTTCTTAAGTTTACCATAGTCACAGGGAAATTAGCTAATACGACCCTCATTTCCAAACGAGAAACCTTTAGGAGGAAGTCACTCACCCGTGTCAGCTAGGAACCCCGGCCTCCTCTACCTCCTTTGGGTGGGACTCGCGCCCTCGTCAGGGCAGGGGCAGGGCCCGCGTGTGTGGGCGGCTTCATTGGCATCTCACACCGTGAGTAGCGGCGGCCTGTCCCAGTTCGCTGGCCGGGACCCGATGTCCTGCTTCGGCAGGTGTGACCTCTGGTGGAAGGAGATGCCCTGAGCGAGTCCTGCTTTTCCTTGCCCTGAGGTGTGACCTTACCGAGCAGCGGCCAGAGGTGTGCAGCCCAACTAGCTGTTGCACGCATCCATGCCAGCAGCCCCCCCGCCGCCGCAGGTCCCCAGAAAGACCGTACCCCTCTCCTGCTCCCGCAAGGACAGGGGACAACAGCTTCTGAGACGACAGAGCAGTTTTGCCTGCGTTTGAACCTCACTGTGTGTACTTCGTACAGTGTGTTCTTTGTACCTGACTCTCCCTCAGCTTTGTGTTTGCGGGAGCCACCGGGGCATGGTTCAGTCTTCCGTGGGCCACTATGTGCCACTGCGCCATGGGGCTGTGCTACGTGGATCCACCCACCTCTGTCCAGCAGCCGCCACTGGACATGCTCATGCTGCCGGATCATGCTGCCGGATCACTGTGCTGTTTTCTGGCGAATCCCCTCTGGGTCGGGAAATCCCAGCCTACCCTCCCCTGGCAGGAAGCAGTTCACCATAACATGAAAAGCGTTCGTTGGGGGCAGCTAGATCTCATAGTAAGTCTTTGTTCTGCCACCTGTGGCCCTGGGATCCTAGACCCTACTCCCTGGGGTTGTTAGGAAGATTCGTTTTGAGATGTTGTTAAAGCACTTAGCATCTGGTGCCTAGCATGTGACAGGAGCTCAAATAATACTGGTTCCTTGTTTTCTGTTCTTGTTAAACGTGGTCATCTTCTGTAAGCTTCAGTCTCCTTCCTGGTCACATAGGGTCATCGGTCCCACTGCAGAGCTGCAGAGGGGGCTCAAGGACCCGGTGTGGTGTCCGGCACCTCGTAGGAGCTCGCCTGCTGCTCCTCCCTCCCCTCACTGGCCGGCCTCGCCCCCCGGCAGGCCTCTGCGGCTGGTGCCTTCTAAGACTCCGCGTCTTCTCACATTGAGTCCTACTGGGCATTTCCCACCCCTGCCTCCTCCTGTGGGGCAGATGCGAGCGGGGCCCCTCTGTGTCTTTAGAACCTGGCAGATATGAGATGCCAACGTACAGACCTGAAAGTCACCCGTCAGAGCGAACCATGGACGCCCCCTGCCCTCCCCTGACTCTCGCCACCGCCCTGCAAGAGGGGTCCCAAGCAAGCTGCGGCTCAGGGAGGAGGGTGACTTCCCTGTGGTTCCATGGCTGGAGAGGTCGCTGAAGTCCACCCCCAGAGCACCGAGCACCGAGGACCGGCCGGGAGCCGCGGGGCCGTGCTCTGCCTGTGCTCCTTCCCGCCTCTCCGCCGCGTGGGGCACACTGTTGGCTGGGGTTCCCCAGGGTAGTCCAGAGAAAGAACAGACACAACACAGTCCTGTTTTTGCTGCCTAACGCCGGTGTGGACGTGATGGTCAGGCTCTGGGCCCTTGGAAGATCTCTTTACTGACTTGTTCCTTGTACCCAGAAAATCAGCTTTTCCTCAGCAGCAGCTTTTAGACACGCATTCGTCAACTTCAGGCCCCAACCCAGAGAGCCTGAAGCCGGTTTAGCAAGTAAAACAGATCAGTAAACTAGTCGCCCTGCAGCTCGGTGGCCTCAGGCCCCTGGGTGGAGGACAGGGGTGCAAAGCCGGCTTGGGGCTCTCTGGGGACCTACAACATAGAGTAATAATAATGATACCTGTAGTTTCTCTTAAAAGCCCGGGCGCTTTGTTTTTACCAGGCTTCCTCTCCCACATGCCCTTCCTGCCCTTCTCAAGAAAAGGTCCACACTAATCAAACAGCCTCAGCTCCGGGGGCGCGGGGGGTTGGTGAGAGGCACAGAAAGATCTTATCTGGCTAAGGAAGTACTTCCTTACACTCCGAAGTACTTATAATTTGGCTTCTTTTCCCAGGCCACAATTCGGGATCTAGTGTTACACACATTTAGTGGAGGGCGAGGTGGGAGCACGGGAGATTGAAAGAGGTAGCACGGCTGCCCAAACCTACCAGTGGAAGTGAGACCCAGGTTCCGGGCTTCTGGCTAGAGAGCCAGTGTGTTCTCCACGCCTCTGCCTCAGTCAGTCAGGGAGGAAGGTCAGCTGGGGTCTCCTCACTTTGGGGATCACAGGGGCTTGGGCTGGGCGGCGGGCACAGCTCCTACTGTGTTGCGGCGCCTCACAGGATGGCCAGAGACGGGGGCTTCTGTGCCCTGGGTCCACATCATCCCGACTCCTGCATCACTGACGTCAGCTCCAGAAAGCGCTTCCCCTAGACTTGCTCTGGGTGCTGTCCTTAGCGGGCGCACAGCCCCACCGGGGTAGAGCCGGTTAGTGGGCGAGGGGAGAGACGTTCACAGGCTGCACTTGGACACCCCAGCCATGCTCTGCTTCCCTCCCTGCAGCCTGTTCCTGCAGCAGATGCCAGTCCACAGCTCAGTAGCCTTAGCAACGCAACAGCTTCTACGTGCTTCTGTGTGGGCCCGCTTCTGACCCACCATGGAACCTTAACCACGGCCCTCTCTGTGGGCCTCGGTTTCAGTGTGGGGAAGGAGGGGGCTATACACTGAGCAGATCTCTGTAAGTCCTAGTGGTTTGTGCGCACTGTCGGGCAGGAGTGAGTTCTCGTTCACTGCTGAGGGACTGTGTCGCTGTGGCCGTTGCTGGGAGTGGGCAGAGCCCTGTGCGGACGCTGGAGTGGAGGGATGCCCTCTTTACCCCTCACAGAGCCCAGCACACCTGGGAGGCAGGGCGCCTCCACGTCCAGGCTCCCTGAGCAAGTCCGTGCTCCGTTATCATGGAAAAGAGAAAGTACAAGCAAGCAAAAGTGGCCTGTGGCCCTCCAACCCAGAGATGAGTGCTGTTGACACTCACAGACGGCCTTCCAGATGTGTTTGTGTTCGTATGTGACTGAACAGCTGTTCCTTGGAAACGGTCTGTGCCTACTGTCCGTAACCCTTTCTCACGTCACGCTAGGCTATGCGTGGCTCTGCGTGCCAGGACGGTCCCATCTCCACGCCATCTGAGTGGCCAAATACTGCACTGGGTGCCGAATGATGATGCACCGTGACGTCACCAGTCTTCTGCTTTTAAGCCTGAAAGCTGACCCCATTTTTCCCTGTTCCATTTGTGTCATAGAGGGTCTTCTTGTACCTTTCCGTGAGTATTTATATGTGTGTTTGTGTCTTACAGGTGCATCCTTGCACACTTGTCCCATTACTTCTTGGCCATATTTCTGAGTCAAACAGTACGTTTTTAAAGCTTTGATCTATTTTGCCACAATGTCTCCCAGAATGAGAGCACTAGCTGATACTCTCCCCAGCACGCATGACAGTCACGCTCTGCCCCAGCCTTCCCCAGTACTGAGCATTCGCACTCTTGCTAATCCCAGTCAGCACAAGACGAGGGAAGACATAGCCTTTCAGCTGGTGTTTTTGTTTGCTAGTACAGGTGAACATTTCGTGGACGTTAATGGCGATTTCAGTTGTCTGCTGTTTGCAGCAGATGCTGGACAGACGGCCGTGCTGCACCTTTAGTCACACCTGCGTGACTTCATACTCCCGAAGTGTGTGCGTCCTCGAGGGACAGTGGTCTCTTGTGTTTGCTTGGGCAGATGAGCGGAGGCAGTCTGGCCCCACGTGGCAGGGATCACGCAGGGCCCATTATAAATGCACCTTCCTCCGCAGGCCCTGGGAAGCTGCACCTGCGCTGTGTGTTAGGTGCTGTTACGGTTCCTCGTGTCTGCACGGCCATGGAAGGGAGACCTTGCTTGCACTGTCTTTCATTTCCTGCACCTCTTCTCGCTGGAGAACTTGTTCAAGTTCAATACCTAGAGTCACGTGGGTGGGTCGCAGGGAGATTTCTTGGCTATTCTTCGGCTGGCTTCTTAAAAGAGGGGAGGGAGGTCTTGGGCTTAGAAGACCTACATTCTGCCGGAAGCACAGGTGGTGGGTAGGGTGGCCTCCCAGTTAGCACAGGCCCCTCTCAGCCTTCTCCCCCTCTTCAAGGGCACGTCTGGCCAGGGTATTTCCCTGCTCCTCCTGGCCCTGGCACTGATCCTCCTACTGTCCCCTGCTTTAAAAATGGAAAGAAACCAAAGAGGCGGGATTCCGTGGCTCTGGGTTTGAGGAGGTGGGGAATGTTACCATTTTAAATTACCTCGAGAATATTGAAAAGAAGGGATAGCAAGGGGCTCCTGGGAGGCTCAGTCAGTTAAGCGTCTGACTCTTGGTTTCAGCTCAGGTCATGATCTCCGGGTTGTGAGATCGAGCCCTGCATCCAGCTCTGCGCTCAGTGGGAAGTCTGCTCGGGATTCTCCGTGCCCCGTCCCCCAGCTCACATGCGCGCGGTCTCTCTCTCCTATAAATAAATGCATCTTTTTGAAAAAAAAGAAGAAAGAATACCAAAAGTGACAAGAAGGGCACACGGAGAGCCTTCTGATAAGCTTTTGGTCTTTTCAAACAACGTGCAACCCGTAGAATAAGGGCACATAGCCAAGGACATATCTAGAAAGGGCAGAGGGGTTGATGCCAAGCTTTTTCAAATATTGCGCCTTCCCTGGGGATGTTTCTTTCTATCTCTGCTTCTCCCAGTCCTGCCCTCCCCAGCCCTGCCCATCCAGCCCTGCCCTCCTCAGCCCTGCCCTCCCCACCCCTGCCCATCCAGCACTGCCCTCCTCAGCCCTGTCCTCCCCACCCCTGCCCATCCAGCTCAGCCCTCCTCCACCTTCTCAGCTCCCTCCTCTGGCCTCTCTTTATTCATTCCTCCTTTGTGCTTCCTGTGTACTTACCTTTTCTCTCTCACTGGAACTTCTGTGCACCACCCCCCTCCCCAATTTGTGCCCCTCCTGCCCCTTTCCATGCTCCTGGAGGTTCCCTGCCCATGTTGCCTTTGCCAACGTAATGCTCAAGCCTGGCTACTATGAGAGGCAGGGTCATGTCCGTCATGTCCCCAAGGCACCCAGTGCCTTCCTAATGCTCTCCCCAGCACCCAGAACATTCCCAGTACCGAGAACAAGCTGTGGAGTACTGAGTGCCTGCTGGGAGGCCTCTGTGGTGTGAGGGGTGTCGGTATGGGGAGCAAGTGGTGTGAGGGGTGTCGGTATGGGGAGCAAGCTGCTTGATCTCTGTGCGCAGGCTTCTGAACCGTAAAGACGGAATGTTAGTCATCACATCATGCCTCATGGGATGTCCTAAAGATTAGCTGTACTCCTCCCCATCCAGTGCCCAAATAGCGCCTGACACACGGTATGTGCCTGACGAACATACGCTTGTTCAAAACCCACTGCGATCTTTTCGTGGGGCTGGGCTGGGGTCGCGTGCGGGAGTTACCGGCCTTTGCATTGCTCAGCCCCGGTTGACGTTACTCTTCCAGTTCTGTCTGGTGGTGGTGGCGGCTTAAATCTCCTCCCTCTCTCTCGGCCGGGATTTCTCACTATTGGTCAGATCCCTGGCTTTGGTGCTGGAGATTCTGTCCCAGACCGTGAGATATCTCCCAGGTCACGCCTCCCGATTGGTGGTGTTGACCCCGCGGTTTGTTCATGAAAATCCCGGGGAACGTGACACTGCCCGCTCCAGTGGCCCAGATGGCCCCGCCCCCCAACGAGGGGCAGTGCTCCGGGCCACTGCAGGGTCTGCTCCCCTGCAGTTCTCACCCCTCTTTTTCCCTCTCCCATGGACAACCTTTCATAATCCTCGCGAAGCTCCCAGTAGGGTGCAGGGGCAGTAGCTACGCGTTAACTGTGGTGGAAACGGGAACGGTAGTGATCTTCGTTCTGTACGGCGGGGGTCTGGGGCTCACTGGAGACGGCATCTTCCTATTCCTGGGAGTGCCCTGGGGAAGAAATGCAGCTGCGCCCTCGGAAAGCCACACGTGCAGGTCGGTTACTCCCTCGCTGAGCTGTGTGTTTGCCTTTCCTTGTATTTAGAGATGAGGTTAGGGACGCCTGGGTGGCTCAGTTGGTTAAGCATCTGCCTTTAGCTCAGGGTCCTGGAATTGAGTCCTGCATCGGGCTTCCTGTTTGGCAGAGAGCCTGCTTCGCCCTCTGCCTGCAGCTCTCCCTACTTGTGTGTGCTCTCTTTCTTTCTCTCTCTGACAAATAAATACATAAAATCTTAAAAAAAAAAAAGAAAGAAAGAAATGAGGTTAAAGATAGGAAGGATCTTAGCGATACTTAGTTTTTATTTTTCCCCAGAACTCCGTTTTGACTGTAGCGCTGCTTCTGTGGCTGAAAGGGAGGACGTGGGGGAACCCCTGGCTCTAGAGAGCACAGGCCTCAGGGGTCATGCTGCAGCCCAGCCTCGCACCTGCTGTGGCGCCGCTGCCTCGCACTTGGGCGGCTGCAGCCAGCACCCTGACCTGCACCCGTACCCCGCCTACCCTCGCTCCCCCACTGCCCTCCCGAACTCCTCTGGGGTGGGAGGGGCTGCGTTAGCCTTCTGACCTGGCCCTCAGTGACCTGCAAGGAACAGAGTCCCCAGGTTCTATTGTTCAGGACTGGGACTCAGGAGGCCTGGCTCTGGTTCTGGTTCTGCCATTCACTCACTGTGGGACCTCAGTCAGGCCCAGTGACCTCTGTGGGCCTCCACTCCCTCAGCTAAAGCATGGAGTGTCGATTGTCCCCTGAGGTCTCATACCAGGCTAGTGGCCGGTCACAGCCCTCTCTGTGTGGAGCTGGGTGAGCCGCCGTCTGCTCAGGGACTAACAGGCATGATGACAGGGAAGTCAGTGGACCCAGATGCTGGGCCTGGAATGACACTTAACCGACAGGTGCCCTGAGCCAATCACTTTCCTTCTGTGGGCCTCGGTCTCTTCGTCTGTGCCGAGGGTGGCATGTGGGCCTGTGTGGCCCCCAGCATGGGAGTGCAGGGAGGTAGTGGGTGTGGACGGCTTCGGAGGCATCCCGCACAGCACAGGTGTGGAGCCTGTGTTGGTCACCAGGTTGCCCAAGCCCCACTAACTAAGGAAAATGCCTCGCCTTCTCCAGTGACTGAGTTCTGGGAAAACCTGACCCTCTAGGAGTTCACTTGAGCCCTTGGAGGAGCCTGGCCTAGACATTAGAAGTCCGGTTCTTGGCTTAGTCAGCCATTGCCCTCCACGTGCCTTCAGGCCAGCTGTAGCCCCCGTGTTATCCAGAGCTGAAGTGGCAGGGCTGATCACAGCAGGGACAGCTGAGACACAGGGACTCGGTAAATGAGGGGCGAAGAGCGTGCATGTCTTGCAGTGTGCATGGCAGTCTCCGGGGTGAAGAAAAGCTTCGCGTGTCCCACTGAGCACATGGAGGTAAAAACTCACTTATTTGAGCCAGAACGTAGCTCTGTCCGAAGAAGTGCTGCTTGCTTTTTTCCACCAGGGTTTAATGTACACTGAATTTTCTAGGAATGCCGCTACCACGTACTGCAAAGAAAATTGTGCTTTAGCTTGTTTGTAACTTTCCCAGGAGTTGTTTTCGTTTTCCGTGAGCACTGTCACTCGAGACTGTTCGTGGTGCACACGGCTCCCCTTGGTCACTGTGAGTCCGGGGCCAGGGGCAAGCATCGAGGGACCGTGTCTGCTAGTGGAGCCGGACCTGCGCGCTTACGTCCTGCGGTGCACACGCTGTTGCTGGTCGCTCCTCTCTTTTTCTCCTTTACGGTACACTGAAGGCATCGGGTTTTTTCTAATTTATGTAGGTAGTTTATATGACCTGTGAATCTCACTGGAGATGACATACGGGACCTTATAAAATGTTTGTAATAAAAAGAGACTATTGAGTCTGGAAGCGTGGGCCAGAAGTTCTGTGAAAATCAGATTCCTTCCTTCTTGATCACGGCTGGCGTCTCGTGTGCTTGTCACGTGACAGAGCCAGGCAGATAGTGCCATGTCTGTGCCCATCTTACAGGGGAGGAAACTGAGTCCCAGAGGGAGGAAGTGACCCCGTGGCCAGGCAGTAAGAGAAACTAGATTAGCTCACTTTCCTCTTCACCCCGAACAAGGAGGTGTGGTGGAAACAACATGCCACAGTGGGAAGAATGTCCATGTTGGCACCAGGTCCCTTAGCAGAAGGAAGGCCACTCCTGTCACACTCCTGTGTCTCCTCTCCTCACAGTCCTTCACATCTGACACCGGATGTGTGTGGTTTCCACACGTCAAGCAGTCGGCGGGCCGGCGGGCCGGCAGGCTGTCCTGCAACCAAACTCAGTCCTGACACCGTCCACCACGAGGTGGCGTCAGACCCCACAGGTTAAGGCTCCGTCCGACAAGACAGCCCCACCAGCCGAGGCAGACTCCGGTCAGGCCTGGGTGGTCACCTGTGCGTCGGGCCAACAGGCTATAAATTGAGGGCTCCCACACCCCCCTGGGGTTTGGTTAATTTGCAAGAATGGCTCATAGAACTCGGGAAAACATTTTACTTGCAAGATCACTGGTTATCCTAAAGGACATTACTCAGGAAGAAACCGAGGGATGAGAATCCAAGGGTGAAGTGCAGAGAAGGGGGAAGGAGCTTCCAGGCTCTCTGGGTGTGCTGCTCCCCACACCTGGGCTCAGACTTCTGTGCTGCTTACAGCAAGCCAGGCCGTCTGAAAAATGGATATAATAATGCCCCCGGTTGTGGGAGGATTGCTAGACGCAGCTCCTGCGTACGATGCTCCCTGGTGTCCAGTAAATACAGCTGGTTTCCTCCCGGCTGCCTGCAGCCTTGTTTCACCTTTTGTCCCCAGTCCCACGCACTTCTGTTAGACGACTTGAGGTTCTCCCAGAATTTATCACAGTCACTGTATCATGTTCCAGGACAGTAGGGCCCTAGCGACACCTGAAGCGAGACCCCAGGTTGATGGCATCCAGCCAGCTGGCCGGCGGGGGAGGGATTTCTGAGCAAAGCTTCCTCCTCGAAGCCACTGCTGGTGTGGAAGACAGATGGTTGAGGCCCAGCTGGGCCGGTGAGTGGGAACCAGGAGAGAGTCTTGGGCGTCATAAAGCAGAGTGTACGTTCTGCAGATGACAGAACTGAAGCCGGGGGGGCAGGGGGTGGGGGAGGACTTTCAGGTCACACAGAAAGTCGGGAGCAGAGCTGGGGCTGCTCCCGAGGTCTCTCCTACTAGCCCCAGAGACCCAGGTTTGAGACACCTGTTCCTTCCTTAAAAAGGATTTTCCCTGGGACCTAGGACCAGGGGTTCTTTCAGAAAAGACCTAAAGAAAGTGCTCAGGAAGGCTTGCGATAGCTTCGTTTGTCCAGTTTTCCCTTTTGGTTCTGATGACATTGAGTCTGACATTCCTGGTGGTAGAACAGCCTGCCCTTGTGGGCAGGCCCTTCCCCATTCTAGCCTCCAGGAGCCGGGGGCCTCACCTTTCCTACTGTCAACTCAGGACCGAGTGGGGAGACCCCAGACCAAAACAGAGGGTTCACTTCTCAAACTCCCGCTAAGACCCCAAGAAACTTTTGAAATCAGAAGATCCAGCAACCTCCAACTCGTGCCAAAGTCATGACCTCTCCCAGTAGGTCACTGGGAATGACAGGGGAGGAGGAGAGGGGTGGCTGGCCAAACTTTATGTCGTGACTGAGCCAGACTGTGTCAGGAAGGGTAGAAAAGAAAGCCCCATGATGGCTATGAGACCTTCCGCACAGATCGCTGGGGTCTGTGCCCATGTGTCTAGAGCTGGAGAAGGAGCCTCTTCCCTAGCGGGATGTCCTGGGGCACACGGGTCCCAGTACTCAGACTTCTGTAGCAGGACAGGCTGCCTGGACAGCGGCTCTCCAGCAGACAGCGACGTGAAGCAGTATCGCTGGGCCAAAGTCAGACAGGCCATCTGGTCTCCAGCAGGGCTGTTCTCTGGGCCTCAGTCTCTTCGTCTGTAAAATGAGCCGGTGATGCCCATCTCAGTGGGATCCAGGGTGTCCAGCAAAGCCTGGCGCTGATGACAGGAGTTCTAAAGGCTGGCTGGCCGTAAATGAGGAGTTCACGCCTCGTGTCTTCAACTCGGTGCTAGAAGGCAGCTTTCCTTTACAGGCCTGAGGCCCAGAGTAGACCCAGGAATGCCCGAGAAGGTTAAGGCCTGGTGTTGGGCTGGGCAGGGGCTGGAACAGAAGCAGAAAGTGGAAGGCAACTCTGTTTACACTTTCTGGGGGGAAGAAGGTTGTGAGTTTCAAACTGTGCTTCCCAGCCAGGAGCGCGCCGGGGAACCACACGCTGCTGCAACCAGAAGTCTTCCCCTTGATCAGGTCTGTCTATCCGGGCTCTGGAAAAAGGAAAAGAAAAACCTGGTAGCTTGTGGAATCCACGTGGAGTGAATTAAAACCCATGACGAAGGAGGTATTTTCATTGGCCCCGCGGAATGGAAGGGGACAGCCTTTCCTCTCTTGGTTTGCTTATAATGACCTCATCGGGACCTCCCGAGACCTGGCTGTCCTGGTGCTGGGCGGGCAGGGTTCTCCCGGTTGTCCCAATGCCCCGGGACCTTCGCCGATCCCCCGAAAGGTGGCAGCACAGGCATGGGAAGGAGGTGCGGCAGGGACTTCTAGACTCACCTTCTCGTAACTTCTAGACATGCCTTCGCGTGCAGCGGGCCCGGCCCCGTTTCTTCACGTTGTTCCACTTCATGGCTTCTCAGACTTGGCGCTGAATTCACTTCTCATAAGCCTTTCTGTGGAAAATGACCTACCTTTTCCCCGAAGAAAAACACCCGGCTCTCTTCCTCTCCCGCCCGCTGAGGCCGTTGGCACTTTCTGCCTCACCTGCGACACAGCAGCCCCACCTGAGTGGCGAACTTCCTCCCACACCCCCTCCTGACCCCCCTGGTGGCTGGTTCCTAACCAGCCTCTGTGCTCGGGGTTCAGGGACGGCGGGGCGTCCACGCCCAGCGCCCGGCTCATCACGCGCTTCCCGAGTGCCCCCGCTGTTGCCCTGCTCGCCGCCCCACACGCAGGCCCCACCCGCCCCCGTCCAGCAGGTCCCCCTCAGATGAAGCCTTCCCGGCCACTGTGGCGGCCTCATCCACCCCCACCCCCGTGTTTTCCTTCTGCCTCCGTCACCAGGGTCACCCCACATGGGAATCCGGTCGGGGTGGGTGTCATTAAGTGTCCTGTTTGTCTCTGGACCCTCAGAAACCAGCACACTGTCCAACTGAGGAACTCTTGCTGTGTGCATGCCAGGCTGAGGGAGCACATCGAGGCCCAGGGCCTTGCCGTGTGGCACGACCCGGCACAGGCCCCCAAACCCGTGCTCCATCACGCCGGCTCACAGCAATGAAGGTGTGTGCGCACCTCGCCGCCACATCTCCGACTCATCCCGTGTGCTCGCTGTCTGCCCCTGAAGTCTCGTAGCAGGACACTAACTGGTCAGCCTCTCTTCCCTTCTTCAAGCTGTCCTTCCCGCTGGTGCATCCGGCATGACCTTCCTGCAGAACCAGGAACAGGTTGGCAAGCCCCGCTTACCTTCGCCTCAACCCTTGCCCGTGAGTCACACCAGCTGTGTCATGCTGTCCCCACTCGGTGCCGCCGTACTTGGGGCTCCTCGCCTATGTGTGTGCTGCTTCACGGTGCTGTGCCCCCGCCGACCTCGGGGCTCGCTTCCCGGCTCCAAACGTGCAGCCCTCTGTCCCACTTGGTCTAGACTGTGAGCCCCTCGAGGGCAGGCATCTGGCTCCTCACCTCTCCAGCGCCCCGGGGTGGGGGATCTGGCCGCTGTGCTCCCGTGGCCTGGCGCTTCCTGCCATCAGCACGCCATCGTCTGCAGACCAAGACGGCGCTCCTGAACCAGCATCGCTCTCAAGCCTGTGACACTGGGCGCAAGGTGAGGGGTGCTATCTGTGATTGAGGGACATGGCAAATAGAATTGTCTCACACAGAAATCGCACCCGTCACCTTGGCCCGCCTACCGCCATCCCTAAACGATGGAGCGCTCCTTCCCAAGCAGCCTCGTGTTCGTGGACCTACAGCTGTTTGCTGCCTGGAGGTGCGGGCACGTCGGACACGGCGCCGGGTGGATCTGGGTTCAGGGTACCCTTGTGCCAAGGCTGTGCCCTGGGGAAGCCACGGTCCTTTCCTGAGACCGTTTCTCCGTCTATATGACGGGCTCATGCCTACCTCACAGGGTTGTTGTGAGGGTAACCGGACATGACGTTCGTGAAAGTGCTTTGTCACCTAGAAATTACTCTAACAATTTGAAGTTACTCTTTTTTTTTTTTTTCCATATTTGCTAAGTTAATGAACAACATCCACTCCTGTGCCGATGCTGACCCCCCTGCTTTGGGACACCGAGGGAGGCCGGGCTCAGGACTGGGATGGTCCGGGGTGTGTGGTGGTGGACGTGGCGAGGCACGAACACGGCTGTGGTGCCGGGACTGAGCTGGGGTAGGAGCAGCCGAGGTTGAGGATGGGCTCTGTGGTTTGGGACTTCAACTTGAGGCTTTGAGAAGAAGCTCTGCCTGACCTTGGGGTCTCCATCTGCCCACTCACAGCACTTGGTATCCTTCCTGGGGGCCCTGATTGCCGACATCCCTCCGTTGTCTTCCTCCAAGAGCTGCCAGTTGGTTTGCAGTTCACTTCCGGCCCCAGGATGTTCTCCCTAACGCTGGTGGGCAGATGTGTCCGGGGCTTGGAGTTTTCCGTAGCTACGGCCTGCGCACCAGGGCCCAGTCGGGGCTTGGGATGCTGCACGGTCTGCCTCGTCCCTGCCCATGTGCTCGGGTTGGGGCACAGTGAGTAGCCTGTGGTTGGCACAGGTGACTGGCAGAAATGACACGGACTCTGGCAGCAGGTGACAGGGTGGCAGGCCCATGCTGCGGGCCCGGCACTCAGAGCAGCCAGGCAGCCTTGAGCAAGCCCCCGCGGTCCTCGTCACCTTATCTTCGCTGTGGACGAGGTGGCCGCCTACAGAGTTGTGGTGAGGCCCCGTGAGACAGTAGACGGAAATGTGACTCTTCAGCTGGAAAGCACATGAGAACACCAGCGGAGTGTCATTGTCCCTGGAGCACCCAGTCCCAGGAGGCCATGCTAGGGCCTCGCCCCTCAACAGTGGCAGAGTCATTCTTACGCTGCTGTGGGAGAAGCTGAGATGTGCCCGAGGGGCTCACCCTCCCACTCCTTGAGGAGAGCACCGGCCCCTCCCCACACACGGTCGTGCTGGCTTATCTCACCGGCTCCTCACGGCATCCTCTGGGAGTGGCGGAGGTGTGAGGAGGTGTGAGGATCGTTGTCCCCACTTTAAGGAGGAGGACATTACAGCTCAGAGCAGTAAGTGCCTTGCCCAAGGCCACACCAGGGAGGGACGCAGGCTCCTCACTGCCAATTCAGGTCTCTCCCGTCACTCAGCCTCTCAGAAGAGACGTTCGTCAGCTGGTGGCCTCCATGCTTCCTGCGTGGGAGCCCAGCTTGATCCTAGGGGAATGGTGGCAGGCACTCAGCCTGGCCCATCTCTGTGGCCAAACGCCTGTGTCTTCTGAAGGAAGTCAGAAGTTCGTTAGCATCCGTGTTCTGATTTCTTAGCTAGCAACTATTTCTTTCCTAAAGAATGACCCCTTCACAGGTCAGCCTCTGCCTAGTTCAGCTCCCGGAGGAGAGGAGCCAGCTCGTATCTCTTAGTAAGCAATCGTCACAGGACTCAGACCCAAGTGCCGACCTTGAAGTGCAACTCGCAGTCTCCGGAGTGGCCGGGTGTGAGCATCTGAGGCCCTGCCCCCACCTGTTTGCCGCCTGCCTTCACTCACCCTCTTTCTTCGTCAGCACGTGACAGGGTTTTCACAGCAGACACCCACTTGATTTGCCTGCCTCTGTGCTCAGCCCGTAACAGTCTGTTCTTCACGTGCAAGCAGATTGGTCTTTCCAGTCTAGCCCAGGTCAGGTCAGCCTTTGCTCAAGACTCTCCAGAGACTTCTAGTCTCACTCAGCATCAAACCCAAATCCATAGCAAGGCTTGCACGGGCTACTGGCCCTGGTGCCTTTCAAACCCCCCCCCCCCAATTCTGCTTCCCCACTGACTTCAGTCACACTGGCCTCCTTGTGCTTCCCTGTGCTCCTGACACAGCGTCTTCAACCTGATGTCCCTTTGGCCTAGAATGTTCCTCCCTGCAGTAGCCTGTGGCTCCTTCAACCCCGCTCACACGTTCCCGGATCGTCACCTGCCACCTCAGCTCTCTTCCCTGCCACGTTCCTGTTACGCACACGTCTTTGTTGCCTGAGTTCCGGGGCAGCGGTGTGTGTGCCTCGCAGGGTGATGTTTGTGTGATCAGTGACTGCCCAGACATCCGTGGTGCGTCCGTCCTGGGCTGTGCCCCAGCACACAAAGATGAGTGAGCAGGTTCCGGGGTTCCTGGGGCTCAGTGGGAGAAGGGAGACTTGACGGCATGGCGTGGCGGGTGCTGTGGCAGAGGCCGGCGGGGCCTGCGGGAGAGGAGGGAGGAGGCCCAGCCCGCAGGCTGAGGTAAGGGAACAGGGCCGGCAGGCAGACCTCTGCAGCAGGCAAGCCTGATCTGGGTCTTAAAGTGTGGGGAGAGAAGAGACAAGCAGTTCCAAAGGGAGGCAGCTCCACGTGCAGCGCACAGAGGCTGGCGCCCTTCCCAGGAGCGCTGCCCATCCTGGGCGCTGTGGGAGATGAGGCTTCAGAATAGGCAGGGCCAGGTCCTGAAGGACAGCCTTTGGGTAGAACATTCTGGAGTAGAGCCCTTCCCCCAGAGCCGTGGGGGGAGGAGCCCCCCCAGGCCCAGGTCTTCACAGCCTCGTCTCCCAGCCAAATAGATCCTCAGAGGTGAAGAATCCCCACCCGGACCTCTTTCCCTGGGCGCCATGGCTCCTCTTGGGGCCCAGCAGGTGCACACCTGGCTCGCAGCTTCCCGAGGCCTGGGAGCTCTGGGCTCTGCCTGCCCTGCTTCTGAGCAGCCCGGACTTCTCCCCAGTGGGGTCTGCAATGGTCTGCCGTGGAGGCTGGCCTCGGCGATCACAGAGCACAGACAGCACAACTGCCTGTCGCCCAGCTTCACAGTGACACAGGCCCTGTTTGCGGTGGCAGAAAGGTGTAGCTGAAAGCCTCCTGGCTTGACCCAGCTCTACCACTGATTTACATGTTTGACTCATGCCTCTGAAACCCCATTTTCTGATCTGTCATACGGGGTGATAATAACAGTTTGTCACATTGTTTTGAGAATTCCACATGGTGATGTGGAAGCATAAGTACAGGGTGTTTCTCTTAAGCGAGGTGCTCGGAGTCCAGCAAGGGCGCAGACAAGCGCCTACTGGGCTCTAATAAAAGGCAGCCTGGGCGCCAGGCTGGGCAGGGCTCACAGGAAGCGCGTTCCCTGGGAAGATGTCATGCGGTGTCTCGTACAAGCCCAGAGCAGGCCTCGGAGGAGGGCGGGCTTGTGGGGTGGAAGTAGAGACATGCCGTGTCACAAGCACAAGGACCACCAGGGAGAGGCAGGAAAGACAGAAACGGCTCAGGAGGATGCATGTGACCCACTGAAGAGCAGCAGCCCTTAGGCGACAGGGCTCCTGGGGCTGGGCTTAAGCTACACGGCAGGCGGGGGGGCCCTCCTATGCTAGTTGTGGTGTGGCCCAAAGTTCCTCCAGCCTCGTGCAGATTTTCTGTTCTACTCCATGGACCATCTGTGCTTATTTCCTGATTTTAAATTACTTACCTTTCAGTAAACCTGATCTCAGATGGTCTGTGTTCTCCGTTCCTCCACACACCCCCAGAGCACCACCAAGCTGTTGGGATGCCCACCCGCAGATGGAAGGGGCTGCTGCCAGTGTGGGGGCCCCTTCCAGCTTAGGAGCAGAGGGCAGAGAGTAGAGCGGTCTCAGAAGCAGAGGGTAGGAGTGCCTGGCACAGGGGGGACTGCCGGCCACCAGGTCTGACCTGGGGATTCAGGCACAGCTGGAGATTAGCCAAGCCAGGTGCCATCAACAGAACATTCTTACAGGATTCGGTCTAGAAATTATGTCCCTCTGTTGCTCTCCTCCATCGGAGTGCAAAATTGGGAGTAAACACTTGAAGAAACAAATAAGTGTCATTAACTAGTTTGCAGAAGGCCTCCACGACTGCATCAGCCAAGACCCCAGCTGCTTCTTCTTTTTTTTTTTTTTTAATTTATTTATTTTTGAGAGAGAGAGTGAGCACAAGCGGGGGAGGGGCAGAGGGAGAAGCGGACGCCCCACGGAGCAGGGAGGCTGATGCAGGGCTTGATCCCAGGACGCTGGGATCACGACCTGAGCCGAAGGCAGCTGCTTAACTGACTAAGCCTCCCAGGTGCTCCCAGACCTGGTTTTAGAGATGGAGAAAGTAGCCAGGAATGTCAGACTGCAGAGGCCGCGCTCCGGTCCTGCTAGCTGCCTGCCGGCCTGTGCTTTACGACACATGTGCTCTCCCTTTTGCAGACACTGCTCCTGGGACTTCACTCCTGGGCTCCTGGGGCACCAGGTGGGTGCAGGCAGGGCGGGCAGCTCAGCCCGGGTGTGGCCGGCCTGTGGGCGTGGCCACCGCCCAGCTGGGAGGCTGTGAAGGCCCCAGGGCCACCCAGTGAGCCCTCCTCGGTGGTGGAAGTCAGGGAGAGACTGAAGCCGAAGCAGAATTAGCGCGTGGGTCCTCTGGGCCTGTAGCCCACGCGTGTGCGGCCTCACCTTCCGTTCCTGCAGCTCCTCTTCCCTCACAGGCACTGCTTTTTAAGGAGAAGAGGCCCACGGCCAGCGGGCAGGCCTGAAGCTGGTTTTCGGACTCCGCACCCCAGAGAGCCTGTCCCCAACGGCCTCTCCCCCAGGAGGTTTCTGTAGCGGAAGCATCAGGGTGGTGGCAGCGTGGGATTGGAAGCTGCAGGACCCCGTTCTGGGTCTGACTCTGTCACTCACAGATTTGATGTAGGCAAGTTTTTAACGTCTCGGGGCAAACCTGGCCCGATGTGGTAGTGATCACGCTGTTCCTGGGCAGTGCCGTGAGAATTTCACAGACACAAAGTGTCACTCACGCGGCACTACCTAAAACAGAAAGCAGACCCCAGCGGTGGGTCGCACCGCATCGGACTGGAGGCTGACACTAACGGGTTACCAATCCACACCCCTGGACAGACGGCGCTTTGGTTGTTTTTCCGATAAGAAAACAGAGGAACAGTAACCCGTCAGGCCAAGAGTAAGTGACAGAGCCAGGGCTGCGTCTAGCTAGCCCCAGGTCCCAGAACCCCTTAGAATGGATGTCAGCTCTTTGGGGAAGGATTTGGACAGGGAGGACCGTGCGAGCCCTGTGTCAAGGAGGAAATAGAGGGGGAGGTGAGGTGCCAGCCTTCAGCCCACCCTCCCAGGCAGTGTCTGGGGGAGAGAGAGAGAAGCCAAATTCCTTTGAAGTCCAGTGTCGTCCCTTACAAATTTTGCATATTTGCATTTTATACCCAGGGAGAGAATGAGGGAACAGGGAATGGTCCGTATCCACAAGGGAAGATGGTGAGGAAGGTGGGGTCTGGCCCAACGAAGGCACCGGCTGCGAACGATGGAGCTGGAGAAGGTAGTTAGCGGCGGGCCCAGGCAAGTTAGAGCCTAGAAGGCCCCAGGTCCAAGAGTAAGGATATTACGTGGGTGCTGGGAGGCCCTGCTGGGGCTCTGGCTGTGGAATGGCACAGGAGAAACTTGCTTCCTAATGTTCCGTCGGCAAACATGGCTCAGGGCAATGAGCCGGAGGCTGGGAGACCCCGCCACTGGAGCGAGCGTGAGGCTGGGGCCCAGACAGCCCAGGGAAGGCAGACCTGAGTGGCAGTTTTCTGGAGAGCTCGTGTTTCCTGGAGACCCATAGAGGACAGAGTGGAAAGGCGGATGGGACCGGGGCTGAGCGGGTTCCCACACGGAGAGTGTGATGCCGGCCTTGGGCAGGCCACACAAACGTGCTCTGTGCGCTTCCTGCGGGGCCCTGCGCCGGGCTCGCGTATGAGAAGAGAGAGGCCTGGGGTTTGCTCTTAAGCTCACAACTGAGCGGAGTACACAGAGGAGAAGCTCAGGGCGTGGCAGTGGGTGCGCTCCCTCGGCACAGTGGGGCAGGACACTATGGCAGAGCAGGTGGCAGGAGGAAGGGGAGCACTCCCCACAAGGCCTCCAGAGAAGCCAGGGATGCTGACCTCACCTGGGCTCCGGGTCCCAAGGGTCACCAGTCAGGGAAGTGTGGACGAGGCCACCCGGCAGAAGGAACAGCCTCTGTGCCCACAGCTGTGACGACAGGACGGGGTCCCAGGGCAGTGGAAGAGACACGTAGCTGCGGGCAGGGTGAAGGACTGAGCTCTTGCAGGCCTTGGAACTGGTTGGGCTGGGAGAGAAAGCAGGAGTGGCGGGCATCCGCTAGGAGGAAGCAAACATGATGGCAAGGAGGGGCAGCAAGAACAACCACAGCCAGGGTGCTGGAGGGCCCGGGCAGGGCGCGTGGCCTAGGCAGACCGTGCCCAGGCTTCTGCCTTTGGCCGCTCCCCTGTTCCATTCTGGCTCTGTGCCTGCACCACCCATCCCACTGCCCACAGGGGACAAGAGCCACAGTGACGGGGCTCTTCTGGCAGACAGCTGGTTGTCACCAAGGCCTGTGAGCTGACCCCCCAGGGGTTCTGGACACTTGTCCCCAGCCCCCAGAGCTTGCTGGAATCAGGTAGGCAGGAGGGTTCTGATAGGTTAGCTGGGAAGCCTCATTAAAGATTGAGGCGGTGAAGCCCATTTGATGGCTGGCTGGCGTATCGGTTTCACACTGCATAAGCCGGGCAGCCAAGGAAGGAGAGGTAAGTGACCGGGATGCGAGAAGCGGCCTCCTACACCGCGCCGGGGGGCCTGCCCGTAATGGTCAGCAGAGAGTGGGCCTCCCACTGCTACTGCTTCTGCTTCTGCCACTGCCACTGCCTCGTGCTTTGCAGAATGAGCTGTAGGTGACGGGGCCCCTCCCTGCTCCTCACAAGGTGGGAATGGGGCCTCCTCCAGTCTTCACAGGGGGCTCCTCCCCGCTCCTCATGGGGGGCTCCCCCTGCTCCTCGTGGGTCTCTCCTTCTGCTCCCATCTGCTGGGGTGGCAGACATGAGCTCTGGATCTTGGGACGAAGCCCCCATTAGTGGCTGACCAGAGGGTAAGTGCTGCTTTGCATTGAGGCCTTGCAGAAGTGTGGGCAGAAGCAGCAGTGTGCAGAATGGGCTCGGGAGACCTGGGCACCCGTCCCAGCGGCACCAGTCACTTGAGGCGTGCGTGGCCCTGGGCGGTTGCTCCCCCTCTCCCAGCCTCTGTCTCCTCACCTGTAAGGAGGTCTGACAGGCCCCACCCTGGAGAGCTGAGCAGATTAATGGCCAAAATCATGCAAAGGCACTTTGTCACGCACACTGTAAAGGTGTGACAGATTCTTGTCGTACTTCATTTTGTTTGAGATTCTTGTCAAGGTTTGTTATGTGTCCTGAAGTGATCTTGTGAGGAAAGGAGAAAAGTTATTTCAGCAGGAAAGTGGCCTAAGGCAGCCTGCGGGGATGAGGCAGGCTGACTGGCTGTATCCTGGCCTGGAACCTGGGAGCCTAGGTCTCAACCCTGCTTCTCCCGCAAGCAAGTCCTCCTTTTCCCCGAGCCTCCCGAGCCTTCTGTGCAAGAACAGGGACAGGGAGGTGGGGCTGCGGCCTCCACAGGCCTCCCGCGGCCATCAGCACGGTGCAAAGGCTGGCTCTGTCTAGACTCTGGGGGGCTGCATCATTGCCAGGACAGCAGGTGCTTCTGCCTGTGTGGCCCAGGCCTTAGCTCCCGTTTGGAATCAGCCCCACATCTGCACTGGCTGACCTGCCAGGACTGCAGGTCGTGTAGACTCTGGCCTCTTTGATGCAGCCTTAGCCATGGGTCACCACGGGTTGATGGTGGAACCATGATTGGCAGCCTCAGGAGTGAGGGTCTGTTACCAGAGTCTGATGGGCGACACCTCAGCTGCCTCCAGGGATCTGAGTAAAGGGAAATAGGCTGCCTCACATACCAGCCCACTGGGAGCCTCCGTTCCTTAGTGCGGCCTGGGCAGGAAAGGCACTGGGAGATTGACCCAGGATAACTCTAGGCAAGCAGCTGAACTGCCATTAAAACAGGAGGTGGCAGGGGCGCCTGGGGGGGCTCGGTCGTTAGATGTCTGCCTTCGGCTCAGGTCATGATCCCAGGGTCCTGGGATCGAGCCCCGCATCGTGCTCCCTGCTCTGCGGGAAGCCTGCTTCTCCCTCTCCTGCCCCCCTTGCCTGTGTTCCCTCTCTCACCGTGTCTCTCTCTGTCAAATAAATAAAATCTTTAAAAATAAGTAAATAAATAAGCAGGAGGTGGCAGTCAGGATTGTCTAGTGCCAAGCCACCTTGGCTTTGTAAGCACGTAAGTGGGGAGACAGCTGCTTGTCCAGCCAGAGCCTTGGGCTGGGAGATATTTGTCCTGGGCGCTGGTCCCAGCTCTGCCACCGATTCCCCTGTGGCCTTGGAGAGTCAACTGAAGACTCAGGCCCAGACCACAGACCCCATTCCCACACACACACCAGCTTGCTCACAGTGGGGCCCTGAAATGAGAGGGGAAGGAGTGCTCAGGCATTGGTCCAGAAAGGCTGCCTCCGTCTCAGGGTGCCACTCCAAGTCAATGCACAATGCAGGGACCCTCTGGAGAGGGGGGAGGAGGCATACAGAGACCTGGAGAGGGGAGGAGGGCGCCTCAGCAGGGTTCGGGGCTCTGCCCAACCCAGATTAGGTAGGTGTCATTTGCTGGCCAGAGATGCCATCGAGCCTCACTGAGCAGGTGCTGGATCCTTTGTCCTGTCACTCCTGGGATCTCAGGTTCCATCTTTTCAGGAGGCCCAGGGGATGCCTTTCCTATAGAGACTAACTCGAAACCTAGCCTGTCCCTTGTGTCCCAGAGGAGCTGGGGGGCTGGTGTCCCAGTACCTCATGAATGTTAATGGGCAGACAGGGGAACAGCCTCTCTCAGGAGGAGGTGTTGGCCTTGCCCCGGCTTATCTGCCCAGCTCGGGCTGTGTAATTCAAAGTGGGGTACCCAAGTGGGGTACCCAGGCCAGGAGCCCTGCTCTGCAGCACCGGACTCATGGGGAGAACGTCATGGAGTCCCCACATGTGCCCTCCTTGGGGACTCCCAGCCATGAGTTTATTTTAAGGTAATATACATCCCACTTGGACAGACTTTGGAAGTTCAAAAAGAGAAAAATAATCTCTCACAATCTACAGATAACCACTGTCCCCATCTTGGTGTATTTCCTTCTTTGTCCTTTTCAGTTGTAGAGATTTAGAACTAGATGGTCTTTGGTTCCATTCTTCTCACTTTGTGGTAAACTGAGGCCCAGATAGGGGAGGGACTTCCAAAGGACCCTAACTACTTAGAGCAGAACTCCAGCAAGAACTTGGGTCTCCTGGCCCCAGATTCACTCCGAAGGGGGTTTGTATAAACGCGAGCAGTACGGAAGAGACCAGCCAGAAACTTGGAGGGACTGGAAAGTGGGAGCCAGGGGTAGTGGGAAGCCTGGGCTATCTTCCCGGGGGTGGGGGCTGGTGGGAGCATGAACACAGCCCACTGTCCAGAGGCCCCTGGGCCAGCACTTGGAAGACCGCCTGCCTGGTCCTGCAGCGGACCCTTGGGGACAGTGCTAGCAAGATTCCAGCCCGCGAGGACAAGGAGGAAGACTAGCAGGGAGAACCCTACACAGAGCCTGGCCCCAGAACATAGTAACTACTCAGTAAACTTGGGCTGTGTCTTCCCTTATCCCATCTGTGGTCCTTTCCGAGCACCACCTCTGCGGGTGACCCACAGTGTGTCTCCTGCTGTTCTAGCTCAAGGCTTTTAAGGCACCATCACCAGCTTGGCCACTGACCATTTCCAGCTGAGAGCTGAGAACTTTTTTAAGAATATGTCACCTGCTGTCATCTCGACATTTGGTTGGAGAGCTTCACACAGTCTGCCTGGGGTCTAGTCGTTCACTCGTTCAGCAAATACTGAGTGTTGACCATATGCCAGGCTACAGTATGTGCTGGGAATACAGAGGACAAAAGTTCTGTCCCTGGAGAGTAAAAGTCAGACTGCTCTGTTTGCCTGGGTCCGTTTCGCCGTATTTCCTGGTCCGTGCAGGTGGACACACGGGGTACTGGTGGACAGGGAGCTGGGCACTCACAGAGTCCCCGCAGGGATGTGCCCCTGCAGCCACGCAGAACCCGGGCCCAGCCTGTGACCCGTGTGCCTCTCCACCGCACAGTGAGGCTAGGGGGACTGTGTCATCGTCCACATCTGGTTCATCCTCCTGGAATTAGTCACGCGACTGGGTTTTCTGTGTTTTAAACAAGGGTGGCTTTCCTGAAGATGACTGTACCTCGCGTTGGAATCCTCTGTCAAGTCTTTACACCCAGGACAGGCACTATAGAAGGCTTTAGAAAGGGCTAGTGCCCAGTCTGCTCTCATCCCACCTCAGACCGGCCCTGGGAAGGGTGTGGTGATCATTAACACCCTGCTCAGGGGCTCCCAGTACACTGGGGTCCCAGGGAGAGTGGCTGCCCCTCAGAGATGACTTCAGATGCCCTGGCCCCACTTTCTCCTTTGGTCTGGCTGACACCACTGCCCCAGGTCAATCACACTGACTCTCCCTTCAGTCCCGCGGCCTCTGTGGAACCACCTCTGATGGCCAGCCCTGTCCCCTCTGGCCAGACTCCCATGTCACCCCTCCCAAGTGGGCTCATGGCTGGAGTCTGGCCTGGCCTCAGCCCCGTCTAGCTTTGTTTTCTCCTCTGTCTTCTCCTACCTCATGACCCCCAAAGATGAACAGTCCTCTTGTGGATCACCACCAGGTTTATAGGAGCAGGCATGTGATGGGACTTAAAGCCATCTGGAAAGTGGGCCTCAGAGATAGCGGGGGCTAGCGCCTTCCCCAGGAAGCGTCACTGTCTAGCAAATGGGCCTAAAGCTGCTGGTGTCAGTGTGGGCCTCGCCTATGGGCCACCCTCTGCCAGGCCATGGGCCGGACCCGCACAGCAGTCACGCACGGGCACCCTGCTCCTCCCCACCTTTGTTTGCGACTCCAGCTCGAGTTTCCCTTCCTCTGGCTCACACGTCTGTGGTGCCAATGGGCTCTTTGTTCTGACTTCGTCAAAACTTACTTGGGGCAAGTGAGAGAGGATAAGTCGTCCTAGGTAGAGCCCTGGACCAGCTCCCACACTCAGCAGGCTGACACACTGAGGCCATCACCAGGAGCCCCTTGGCCTCAACAAATCCCCTCACCTCCCGGAGACACGCCACCCTCTCTGCAGGGATGTTGTGGGACCATAGAAGGCAGCGCTCTATAAATGGGGAGTGAGGCGCCTTCCTAAAAGCCCCAGCAGCCTGACTGGGGGCAGGGGCTGTTCGAGTGTGCGAGGACACAGGCAGGTCAGTGACCAGCAAGAGATGTTGGACTCCTAGGAGAGACCAACCAAAGAATTTGCTTTTAGATTTTAGTCTTCCACGCCCAGCACGGAGCCTGACACGGGTCTCGAAATCACGCCCCTGAGATCAAGACCTAAGCTGAGATCAGGAGTTGGACGCCTAACCGACTGAGCCCCCCCCAGGTGCCCTAAGAATTTGCTTTGAATACTAATAAAAACGAATAGTTTTCAAATAGTTTCAAACCAGTTTATGGTTTACAGAGGACTTTTTCATGTAGTTCATTTATTCCTCGCAGCGGCTTTGTGGGGCGCCCCTGTTGGTTTTAAGGGTCCTCTTCACATTCATTCTGTAGACCTGGAGGCCCAGCTGACCGGTGTGGGGCAGAGCTCTGGCCAGGCCTTCTCCCTCCCGACTCTGGGCGCCTCCCCCGCCTGCCTGCACGCATCAGTACCTTGTGGGGACAGGGCGGCTAAATGCGACCCCCCTAGATGAGTGTCTGGCATCCCGTACAAAGAGGGGCGTCCGCACATGGCTGTGCACAGAGCTCATCAGACCCCATGCCCTGTGACAAAGGCCAGGTCAAGCTGTCTCTCAGGCATCGGGTCGGCAGCTCAGTCCTGGTTATGGCACGGAATCGTTAGCCTGAGATCTGTCCCTTGGTTGGCCTCCTCTCTGAACAAGCCTGAATTTGGGGATTGCTTATCTGAAGCTTATGTCTCCAGTGACTTTTATTCTTATCTGAGCGCGTTCAGCCCCGTCCCTTCAGCTGTGCTTCCCCAACCTGGGCCGGCAGTCACCGTTCTCTCTAGCCGTCCCGGCTCAGCTCAGCAAAACAGAGCAGGGTCCCGTGTGCGCGAGGCCCTGTGCGCGGGGCGCTGAGGAGGAGGTGTGCTCTCCGCTCTCAGGAGCCACAAGAGCTCGCAGGGAGAGGAGCTGCTTCGCTCTGTCGCATTAGTGAGAGCTAGTTTGTGACAGGGGCCCTTGCGTGTGGACCAGTGAGGAGTGTAGGGTGTGGGAAGGCTTCCTGGGAGAGCGGACGACAGAGTGGAGCCTTGCAGAGGGTCCCCAGGTCGATGGGGGGCCCCACACGAGGACAGAGAGGTGGGGAGCCCAGCAAGCAGTCCAGCTCAGGGAGCAGATGCGAGAGCGCTGCTGCGGGGCGGGGGCTGGTGTCCTCTTCCACAGAGTCTGTCCCCAGCCCCCTGAGGGTCAGGCTTGGGTCTCCCACAGACCACAGAAGGTGTGATGTCCGTGTGGAAGAGGGGGCGGGAAGCAAGGAGAGAGAGTGAAGGCACAGGGTCCCGCTGGTGGCCTGAGGCATCTGTCAAGGAGAGAGATGCCAAGGCGGGCACGGGGGGATGGAGAGGCAGTGGGCTCTGTCGGGATCTCAGACAGTGCCACGGTAAGACCCGAGAACCAAGTCGCGGTGGGAGGCAGAGGAGCAGGGGTCCCCACCTGCTCCCTCCCTTGGATCCTGAAGGTGGGGGTGTGGCTGGCTGGGGTGACTCTGTGGCGGGGGCTCTGCATGTCCTCCATCCTGGCTGCCAGCGGCACCGCACAGGGACTCATAGAAATAACTCAATGCCGGGACAGTGTTCCCACCGTGAGATTTCCCACCAAAGCTTCTGAAAGGGGGCTGTGCCAGGGCCTTCCCAAGGTGACTTCCCAAGATGACTCCGAAGGAGAGATCCTCCTCCCTGCCCCTCACCCCTGCCTCTGCCGCTGGGGCCACTGGAGCCAGTGGGGGGAATCGGCCAGGAGTATGGAGGCAGTGGGAACCTCATGTCTGCGGCGGATACCCCTTGTGACGCTGCCAGGCCCCTTCCTTGGGCCCCAGCTCCCACCTGAGACAGGGACCATGCTTCCTAATGGCAAGAATTCTCATAGCTCAAAACAGACTCACATTTTCTTAGTTGAGAAGAACGGAAGGCCTCATGCAACCAAGCATCATTGTCTTTTCCTTCTCTGTAGTATCTGAAATTCCAACTGTCTGGTTTTAAAGCATGTCTGCCGTGCAGGGGGCCAGAGTCCCCTGGGAGCAGCCAGGTTCCTGTCGGATGTCCCCCCACCCTCTGGAGGAACAGGCTGGCTGAAGGTATTGGAAGAAAGTCCAGCCCAACAGACAGCCATTGGCTGTCATCGGGGGTCCCAGCAAAGGGATGGGAAACAGACACAGTGACCGAGACCAGACCAGGCTGGCAGGCACAGAGACATCTCAGCAGCCGACAGAGCCCAAATCATGTGACCTCAGTGCTAGAGAGGGCCTGGCTAGGGTACTGGAGGGCTCCAGTCCTTATACCAGGTGCCAGACAGGGTCTCCGGGATGGGCTCAGCCATGGAAGAAGGGCGACTCCAGATTCAGGCATTGGCTCGGCAGCCAAGGCCAGCCCTAGAGTGAGGTAGAGCAGCTCAATTTTCCAGAAGTCCAGCCAGCAGCAGAGCAGCTCAGGCCCAAGTCCCAGAATGGGATGGGGAGGGGAGGCTGAGCTGTCTTAAATCCCTCCTGCCTTGGCCAGGACAAGCGGGTGGAGGCACAGAGCCTCTGGGTGGGGGTCAGAGGACACCTGTCCGACCTGTGGACACTGCAGGCTGCAGCCGCTTGTCCTGTGGCTCTTCTGGTGGTGTGTCCCAGAAGGGCACAACCCCATGGTGTAACCGAACGGAAGAAAGAGAGTGGCCTTTGTGGGTCGTGTGTGTCTGGCTCTGCTGCTCGCTGTCTGTGCGACTCAGAGCAAGTTATTTCCCTTTTCCAGCCCACCTTCCCCAGGACAAGTCCTCTCGGTGGCCAGCAGGGTTGTGAAAGTGAAAATGAAGTTATATTAGGGAAGTGCCTTGGCTCTGCTGGGTGGCAGGGTTCTCCTGCCCCTCCCCTGCTTCCTGAGAACAAGGCAGAAGGGGCACCAGGACTGGGGCCTTGCCGAGGAGGAGACAAAAGAGATCCCTTATCAAGGATTTGTTTTTGAATTTGTTTTAAATTTTTTTTTTAAGATTTTGTTTATTTGAGAAAGAGCGTGAGAGGGGAGAAGGTCAGAGGGAGAAGCAGACTCCCCATGGAGCTGGGAGCCCGATGTAGGACTCAATCCCAGGACTCCAGGATCATGACCTGAGCCAAAGGCAGTCACTCAACCAACTGAGCCACCCAGGTGCCCTGTTTTAAATTTTTTAATGTCTGTCCTGAACACATATGTTACTTACAGTCAGAAAAAACAATTATTGTAAAAAAAAGAACAAAGTGGTATATGTTTAATAACTTCCTTTTACAAATGTGTTTAGTGATGGGGAGAGAAAGCTCACGATCTCATGCCTGTCGAGTGCCAGGCCGCCACACCAGCATTTACAGAAGCCATGTCTGTCCGTGTGGCGACCCCTTCTCTGCCACCCATGCTCTGAGCACAGCAGAAGGCACCAAGCAAGGGCAGGGTTAGGCAGGTCCACCCCGGGAAGCATCTTCCCTTGAGTGCTGGGAGGCCCTCTCCCCCCACCAAGCAGCAGGCCCAGTGCCTGCCTTCTGGATCCTCTTCCTTCCCCCGCTGAAACATTGACACGGGCTAGCAAGGCAGCAAGGCATGGCTCGCTGAAAACTTGACTGGAGATGATACTGGGGCCCAGGACAGCAAGGTCTGGAAGCTGCTGGCCGTGGAAGCTCACTTGGGGCATGAAAAGATTCAACCCATGTTGTGTCCCACCTGGTGGTGGGGACAGGGCCTTTGAGGATAGGTAGGTTTGAGACTTCTGCGGCAGAAAGCCTGTGGTCACAGGAGGTAGTGTCGTCTGTTGCTGGGATCAGGCAGGAGGACCGGCCTGGGAGGCACACAGGAGACTCCTGTGCTCTGGCCGGAGGCCTGCCCCAGATGATCCATTTCCGCTCTGAGGTTCCGTTGCTGTCTCTCCTGCTGTGCCCCGGATCCGGGGCACGACGTGCTAATCCCTCAGCAGCTCGGAGCACCTGTGCAAGAAGCCTTCTACACATGGTGGATTTTGTTGTGGGCTGAGTGGGCTGCCATTTTGTCCTAGGGAGGAGACAAACCCCTTCCCCATGTGGTCAGGGAAGAATGAGACCGGCCTGCCCACACTCTGCCCTGTCCCTGTGACTCTGTGCCATTCCCCAGTGACACCCGAGCTGGCAAAGAGAAAGAACAATCAGCCTTTTCTCAGTTTGGGGCGGACGCCTGTCTTTTCTTGTGAATGTGGCTCGGCACCCACTCCTCATCGGAGCACAGGCCCCTGCAGCAGGGCCAGGGTGTGGCCCGGCCAGTGACCGCCTCTGCCGTCCCTGCCTCGCTGTGCCCACAGCTGCAGGCTCCCAGATGGTGGGCCGACGGGCCCTGCATCATGGTGAGGAGCCAGGGCTGCGGCTGCACCAGACCAACTGCCAGCCCCTGGCTCGGACGCTTAACCCACCATGAGGGTCAGTCCTTTGCTCACGAGGAGGACAGGACGGATCTCCTGGTTTGGTGGTGCCGCTGGTGGTGTTAGGAGGAACGGCCTTGTGCCATGTGCAGAGCACACAGCGGGCGTGGTCCGAGAGGGAGGGGAGAGGGCTCAGAAGCTGGACTGTCTCTGAGCCGTGGGAGCAACACAGTCTGGTTCATGGGCTCTGGGAGAAGAGCCCCAGGACAGGGACAGAGAGGTGATGGAGGGGACAGGATGGGGGCGGTGTTGGGCCTGTTGAGAGGTCAGGGACGGCTCCTGTGGGCCAGGAGGGCAGAGGCGGGAGAGTTCCAGGTTCACTCGCCAGGGCCTTTCTTCGCTAACCTCTGTGCTTCTGTGCTTCTCTGTCCCACAGGCCCCTCCACGCAGCGTCAGGTGCAGAATGGCCCCTCTCCTGAAGAGATGGACATCCAGAGAAGGTAATCCTGCACCCAGCGGGGCCAGTGGCCCTTCGACTCCCAGAAACAGTCACTGGGTGGGGGACAGGCCTGACCAGAGGGAAGCGGGAGCCAGGCCTCTGCAGCTTTGCCAGGGTGAGGAAGGGAACGTGTGGTCTCATGGAAACTTCCAGTCTGCAGCACCCCGGGTGCTGGTCCCTCTTACTGAACTCAAGCCTCCCCCATGTGTCAGGAGGCGGTTGTCACGCTGTGAAGGGGTTCGGTAACATGACCAAGGCCACGCTGCTGGAGCTGGGCGGTGGACACCCAGGGCTGTCTGCCTGAGGCCTGTGGCCTAGGCTCCATGCTGTGCTGCCCAACACTCCCTCACTGGATGCCTCGGGAAGGGGCCACGGCCTCAGGAGTATCGTAACCCCAGCCCACTGACCTCGTGGCTGAGACAGGTGGACAGAGGCCATGAACGCCCTGCGGGGGCTGCCACTGCTCTCCAACAGCCTGGCCGGGGCTGTAGGGGTGTCCTTGTTTGCCAGCCTGTGGAGCCGGCAGCTCCTGTGGGGTGTGGGCCATAGGTTGACACCCCCCCCCCCCTCCAGGGAGTTTGTAAAGCTCCTGAACTGGGAGAAAGGGCCACTGTCATTGCCCAGGAGTTACAGAAGAGTTCATGGTGGCCAAGGAAGGAGCAGCTGCCCCAGGTCATGTTGCCAGGGAAGGCAGGGCCAGGGAGGAGCCTGCCATCGCCTTGGCAGGGGCTCTGTGTCTCTGAGAGGCTCCAGATCGGGCTCTGTGGGAGCTGTGTCCAGGACCTGGACCTGGTGCAGGCCCTCCCCACCCAGGTTCTCAGAAAAGGGGCTGAGCCGGGGGCCTGCAGCTGAGCTCATGTGGAATCCTGGGCTGGGAGTTGGGGAGGCCCCGTGCCCACCCCTCGGCTGGCTGGGAGGATCTCCAGGGCCCTCCTGCCTCTAGCCTCTCCCTGACTCTGAGGAGTAAAGGCCACACACGGCTCACTGGCTGTGACGGGGTTCTCTGGAACCGTGGGCGGGTTCCTGCTCTAGCCCTGTTTCCTATTGGAACACAACAGTGGTGTTCTCGCTCCACTCGCCTCAAAGAGATGAGGTAGAGATGGGAATGTGCTTGTACGCTGCCTGCAGGCCGGAGACACTCCTTCCGTCAATTCCCACCGGTCTCAATCCCGTGGGCCTGTCTTCTGGCCTGGCCGCAGTACAGCACGTTGCCGTTTGTGAAGGGCTCTTACAGGTTTGGGCTGGTTTTACTCCTCACCCTGACCTCCGGGGCTGCTGCTACAGGTACCGTCCCTCACACGAGCCAGGAGAGCAGAAAGGACTTGCCCAAAGTAACAAAAAGGGAGAACAAGGACCGGCAGCCCGTCTGGCCCCAGCTCCGCCCTCTCAGGTCCTGGGGCTGCTTCCACCCCAAGAAGGGTGTGCTTGAGCCCCACCAGACTCAGGAGGCAGTGTAGGCCGCAGATGGGACCAAGCAGATCTCTCGGAACTGGTTAACCACTACCCTGCATCACCTCGGCCGCCACCCACGCCCACCCACGCCCACCCACGCCGGGCATTCCTTCTCCAGGCCGCCTGCAGTCCGCTGCCCGTGGGCCAGAGCGCCCCCTGGAGGCCGGGCTCTCAACTGTAGGAGTCAACACAGCACTGGGTGGGGTGACACCTCACAGAGGGAGGCCCCAGGGAGAGGTGACTTCCGTTGATTCCAGCACCAGAACCTTGTATTCTCTCGCAAACAAGTTCTTCAGTCCACACCTGATTTTTAAGGATTCCCAAGCACCTTCATTTTGCTGAGGGCATCTAAGCATGTGGATCCTGCTGGGAAAGTTGGAGTTTGGGGATGTTTCAGCAGTTTGGATAGAAAAGCTGATGCAAGCACTGCTGGGAGCTTTTCAAACACGTTTCGTCCCAGAAAGGTCTTTTCCATGATCTCGTAGGGATCACACAGAGCCCTTCCAAGAGCCCCCGGTACAGGTGTTGGCGCTGCCTCTCCAGAGAAGCAGCTGAGGCCCAGGGAAGGGGCGTGACTTGTCGGTGCTCACAAAGCCACCGTCCCAAAGCAGGAACCAGAAAGCTCACTACCTCCCAGTGGTCTTTGCAGTGATGTCGGGTCCCTCTGGAGGAGGTGCTGTATCACCGGCCTTTCTCGCAGAGGAAAGCAGCCGTGTTTTTTCCTTTCTCCACGCACTTCCCACTTCCCAGAGCACTTGCTGAGCAGTGGCTGTGTGCCTGCTTCCCCCACCAGAGACGCACCAGCTCGCTCTGAACTGAGGATACAGCACGACACGACCACCAATCTCCCGCTCTACCCGCCGCCCTTCCCGCCTTCCCCGCCAGGCAGAGACCGCTGCTTGCCTCCCAGAGTAGCTGCCCTGTGCTTCCCGGGCAGAGCAAATTAGAGTGGGTGAACGCCCGTTGAAGCCTGGCTACTCTCCAGGGTGTGCGTGACTCCTCGAGTCCCCTTCCGCCCCAGCACCTCAGTCCCAGGTTCTGTAGACATATCTGTGCGTCGGTGTCCTCACACGACCTGCCCTCAAGAGCACCGAGGTCACTCTGCCTGAAGGAGCAGGGAGGTTCGTGCCCACTGGGGCGCACGTAGCATTGCTAACAGAGGCCTAGTCTGTGGCTGGATCTGGGGTAAAATGAATGAGGACATGCTGCAGCCTTAGGGTCCGCTTCTCCCGGCAACCAGCAATGCCTAAACTGTTCCGGGAAACTTAGGTGTAATAAGAATGGGGGCCCCCAGGTCAGGTCTGCTGAGGCCAGAGGCCCCCAAAACCCAGATGGGCACGTCCAGCCTGGGGAGAAGCTTAATCACTCAGCTAGATGGTTGCCCCAGCCTTTATGAGGGGCTCCCTGTTCAGGGGGTGCCACCAGCCCTTGCCTATTTGGGGACTTGGAACCAGTCACATGCCCCGCCTCCTGTGAGTGACGACAGCGAGCCTGGCAGACAGGGCCGGGGCGGACGGGGCAAGCTCACGGCCAAGGCCCCCAGCCCCGGGCGTGCAGCGGCTCTCAGGGAGTGCCAGCGACACCCAACTCTGCAGCCCGCGCTCGGGACACAGAGCCACATTGTTCTCGGCTCCGGGACGTCAGGCTTGCTCTGCTGTTGTTTTCCAGACAAGTGATGGAGCAGCAGCACCAGCAGCAGCGGCAAGAGTCTCTGGAGAGAAGAACCTCGGCCGCAGGTGAGCGCCCCTCTGGGGCCTGCTGCCCTCACCACGCCGGCCCCTTCGCGGGGCACCTCACACCCTCCGTGAAGAGCTGCTTGCCGCCTGGGTCTCTGTGTGACAGTCCCATCCGCTGAAAGCAGAGGGACAAGGAGACAGAGCTGGGGGGAGGGGATGAGCTCAGTTCGGCCCGGCCCTTACCCGCCGGCCTCTGGTCCCCCAGCACTGGCTGTCCAAGTAGATGCTGCATGGACACGGGCTGTGGCTCTGGCACCGTGTGGAGGGCTAGGGACACACCGCGCTGAGCCAGGCACATGCGGCCCCGGCCCAAGGGAGCTCGGTGTCCGGTCAGGGGCACAAACGAGTGGAGCACCCTGAGCCGTCCCGGCGCCCACGTGGTGACCAAGTCAGTGCGAGCTGCGAGGCCACACGGAGGCGGCCCCGCCTGCCCCGGGAGTCAGAAGCCCTCCAGACGAGGGGCAGGATCGTCCTCACCGTTGACTGCATCCGAGCTCAGGGAGGCTGGAGAAGGCTCCCTGCAGGGGGGCAGTGCCGATGAGTAAGCCCGGGACTCCCCCGGCCAGTGGGTGCCTCCAGATCCTGCGTTTGCACACTGCCCACCAGCACCCTGTGCCGGGAGTGTACCCCGGTTCGCTGACAGGAAGACCGAGCACCACCCCTGCCCAGTGGCAAGAGCCCCCACTCGGACATGCTGGCCGGTAGCACCTCCTCTCAGCTAGACTTCTGCACCAAGACCCCCTGGGGGCCCCCAGTCACACGTCGTCGCCCCAACCAAGCTGGCCTCTTGGCAGTCCCTTCCATGTTGTCCAGTGTCTCTCTGGCACTTCCCACCCTCTTCTGACTCTGACCTCACTCCCTCACCAAACTCAACTCCTGCCCCTCTGTCACCATCCCAGCACCGCGGCCACTTCCCCAAGGAAGTCTGAACATCTGGCTCTGCTGTTGGAGCCCCTCCCCCACGGGCCCCCGTGTGCCCACCCCAAGAGCTCCTG
The DNA here is from genome assembly GCF_902655055.1 of Lutra lutra. Taxonomy (NCBI): domain Eukaryota; kingdom Metazoa; phylum Chordata; class Mammalia; order Carnivora; family Mustelidae; genus Lutra; species Lutra lutra. The sequence continues at coordinate 142,572,654 of NC_062284.1, forward strand.
CCGTCCTGCTGCCGTTACAGACCTGCCTCCGTCTGTGTGGTCGGCTCACTCCTTGCCCGCAAGGCCATGACAGAGAGCCCGTGGCCACTTTCACCAGCGCTGGCACCGTGCTGGCCACATGGTGGGGGCTCACTGGGTGCTGGGGGGGTGCTGTGTGGATGGTGGGCCGAGGACAGCCCAGCGCTCAGCATGGCTCCCTAACATATGCCCCACTCTGCCCTGCGGCCTCAGTTACCCACCACAGCCCCACAGCCACGGGTCAGTCATAGCTGCCTCTCAGGGACCCACAGGGGCTGGTCCCTGGGGAGGCTCTGGGTACAGGGAAGTAAAAAGAGATAGAATTTGTGCTACCAAAGCTCCTCATCTCTCATGGGAAGACCACCATTAGAGCAAGAGAAGGCTGAGCTCAAGGGATGTTAAGTACGTGACACTCCGGGTCTCGCCAAGGCCCAGAATGCTGGGGACACCGGGGTCGGGAGTGACGGACCAGGGCTGGGCTCATTCCACGGGAGCTTCCTGGAAGAAGCACCTTGAGTTTATCCCTCAGAGGACCAGGCTGCCCTCTGTCCCTCCTTCCAGAGAAGTAGCAACTGGGAATTGGGGACCAACTAAGCCCCACTCTTGCCTTTCAGGACCCATCCTCCCACCGGGGCACCCCTCATCTGCAGCCAGTGCCCCCCTCTCGTGTAGCGGGCCCCCACCCCCTCCCCCACCCCCTGTCCCACCTCCCCCCACGGGGTCCACCCCCCCGCCCCCACCCCCACTGCCAGCCGGAGGAGCCCAGGGCGCCAGCCACGACGAGAGCTCCGTGTCCGGACTGGCTGCTGCCTTGGCTGGGGCCAAGCTGAGGAGAGTCCAGCGGGTAAGCGTCCACGGGGGCGGGCATGCGGGCCGGGCGCCGCTTTCTAGCTGCCCAACGGGCCGTGCCTTCCCTCATCTGCAAGGCATGGGGAAGGCCCCCCAGCTCCGCCACCTGGCAAGCAGCAGCCCCAGGCCAGTGGGAAGACTGACGCATGGCCACGGGTGCAATTGGCCCAGCAGGCAGCGGGCAGCTGCAGGTTTCGGACTCAGGCCCAGGTGTCCTGGATCTGGGTCCTCCTGCCTCCCACGCCCACCCTAGAGGCCGGCGGCCTGGAATGGGGAGCAGCCACGGGGCAACAGAGTGCGGCTAGGGTTCTGGCAATACCTCCGAGACAGAATTTGGCTTCTTTCCCAAGAACTGCCTCCTCCCGGTCACGGCTCACCCACCGTAGCAAGGGCACTGACATGAGTCAGCAGAGCTGGGCAGTGTCTAACTGGGACCAGCCAGTCCTGGGCCCTTGCTGGGCTCTTATTGGGTCACCTGTGAGGCTGGGGGCTTAGGGCGGGGAGATGGGATTCGAGAGCCTCGGGCCTCTTCCAGTGCCACCATCGTAGGAATCCTGTCCACGCTGGCCTGCACCCGCCCCCAGCGACATCCCACCACAGACACCAGCCTAAAACGCTGCGTCCTTACCCCTTAGCCAGAAGATGCATCCGGAGGCTCCAGTCCCAGCGGGACCTCCAAGTCTGACACCAACCGCGCGAGCAGTGGGGGTGGTGGAGGAGGCCTCATGGAAGAAATGAACAAGCTGCTGGCCAAGAGGTGGGTGTTCAGGCCCCCCAGACTCAGCTACTTGGCAGGGATCTCCTGCTCCTCGGTGTCCAAGTGCAGCCTTTGCCCAGCCCCAGGGCCCACTGTCACCTGGGCTCAGCCAAGCAGGGGACTGTCAGTCAGGCTCCCCTTCTCCAGGGCCCAGCCCGAAGCAGCAAGCCGAGCGGAGTCCTCTCGGCTTTCAGCCCCTCTTCATCTGGTTCCCTCAGCTTCCCTTGGACCAGCCCCGCTCCCAGCAGAGGGAAATTTGAAGATCATCTCGGAGATCGGTTCTGGGGAAAGAGGCTCATTTCCCACACTTAAGATCCCAACAGAAATGAGATGTCCCGGAGCCTGCACGGCCCAGAGTCTCCCACAGCGAATGCAAGCTGTGGGGCCCGTCCTGTAGGGATGCTCGTGGTGGGGCACAGGGAGGGGCCTTCTGAAGTGGCAGGAGCCCAGAGGACACCACCCTGGGAGACGGAACAGGAGTTCCGTCCACGTGCTGGCTGGGTGCCGGGGCCCAGGGCTGCTCAGCCCTTCTCTGCCACACCAGCAGGCATTCTTCCGGCCAACAGCCTGTCACTGTGCCTCACAGTCGCTCCCCCGCTGATGCGGCGGCCGAGGGGCTAGGCAGCTCCTTCTCAGAGGGGCCGCGGAGCTTGGCTGTCCCTCGTAAGCGTGGCGTGCCCCCAGAAGTGTGCTGGCAGAGGTTGCTGGCGCCGTGGCTCCCCGGGCCAATCGGAATGCTCCTTGTGCCCAGCCGCACCCGGCCTCACTCCAACTGTGACTCCCACCCCCCCACACCTCCTCTCAGTCTCTGGCTGCTTCCCTGCCCTCAATTGGGCTCGCCCTGCGTGAGGACCGGACAGTGGGGCAGCCCCTTGTTAAGTGCACACAGCTCTGTGAGAATGACGGGAACCCAGGCCCCCGGAGGGCAGGTGCTTGGCCTGGTGCTTTGCAGCAGGGGCAGTGCCAATGGTTCCTGCCCAGGGCCCCTGCACACGTGGCCAGGGACAGCAGAGGGAACCCGCTGGGAGTGGCAAAGGGAGCCGTGAGGTTGACCCACGGCACACGCAGGTAACCAAGAGCAGGGACAGACTGTGAGCAGCTGTCACATAACAGAGTGGAGGCTCGCAGGGCATTGGGGCTACATGCCAATGCAAGCCAATCCCCCGGGAAAGCCAGGAGGCCTTCACAGAGGAGGTTCCACACAAGCACAGCCGGGAAGGAAGTGAACGCTTGTCCAGGCTAAGGCGAGTGGGCAATATTACAGCACTGGGAAGGCTGAGAAAGCCACTGGGCCTAGAGCCCAGGGCGTGGAGGAGAGTGACCGCAGGTCAGGCTGCAGGAGATACCCTCGTTCGCAGACATGTCAGGCTCCATCTCCCAGAGGTGAGCAGGGCCTTGTGTTAAAGTATATTTTGGGGGGGGGGGGGGGGTGTTGTTTTTTTTTTTTTTTAAGATTTTATTTACTTATTTGACAGAGAGAAAGACCACAAGTAAGCAGAGAGGCAAGCAGAGAAAGGGGAAGCAGGCTCCCTGCTGAGCAGAGAGCCCGATGCGGGGCTCGATCCCAGGACCCAGAGATCATGACCTGAGCCGAAGGCAGACACTTCACCAACTAAGCCATCCAGGCGCCCCAGAATTGGCTTCCTTCTTATGAGGAAGAGGTTGGCGGGGAGGCGTCCCCCGGTTTCTAGGAGGAGCAGCTCCCTGCGGGCCTGTCCCTCGGCGGTGACAGCCTCGCCTCCTGAGTTCCACGTGCTGCGTGCTCCGGCAGCTTTGCGAGCCCCAGCGGCCTGTCTCCGGGGAACACTAAGGCCCTGTAGATATGGGAGTCAGCCAGATGGAGATAAGCACTGAGGCTGAGACGTAGGGGCGGGCTTCAGAGGCTGAGAGATGGCATCCAGGCAAGTGCAGAGCAGGCAGACGGAGCAGAGGACATCAGTCCCAGCTCTCTGGGGTCCTCCCCTTTCTGAGCGGGGCAGGCTCACAGTGGTTTTCCAGAGCAGAGAGGGTGTGGCTATAGGACTAAGTTCCGAGGTCTCTCTCCTTCCTAGAAGGGTGTGGGGTTCCCTTACCCAAGCCAGTCAACCTGAAGACCGAATGCTCCCCCGGCGCTGACCTGTGACCGGGGGCGCCTCTCCTGGTCCCCTGTGGCCTGGCCTTCCTTCAGTGTCCTGGGAGCAGAGCTGCCACGTGGCCAAACCCAGGCCCCCAGGGAACGTGGACAGGGTGCAAACCAACTTCTTCCCACCCTCAGGTGCTGTAAACAGACATAGGAATGTCCCCCGGGCCCTGTTTTCCCTGCCCAGACCCGTTTTGTGCCCAGGGTCATGGGACGAGCACAGAAGGCCCAGACACTCCCCTGGGCATCATCATGGCCACGTGAACATTTGCCTCCTTCACACCAAAGTGCAGTCAGATCCCCACCACAGGTTCCTCTGAGGCTCAGGCTGTGTCTGGCAGAGGCATCTGGGTCCCTGTGAGAACCTTCAGGAGCTGATTTGCACCTTCTTCCTCCTTGTGTTAGGAGAAAAGCAGCCTCCCAGACAGACAGGCCGGCGGATAAAAAGGAAGATGAAAGCCAAGCGGTAAGCAGACCCCAGTCCTCGCCGTCCCATGTGCCTGCTGCTGGGAGACACTAGGCCTTTGGGGCACAGACATGCACCCGGCTTGGACATACCTGTGACAGAAACTTCACCAGGAGGTTCACAGGAGGGACAGGAGAGTTTGGGGGGACCAGGGAGCAGAAGGTCCCCAGAGCTTGGGCCGCATCTGTTCTGCTGCGGGCCTGCCGCGTGAGCTGGAGGGGACTCCCTTGTGGGCAGGCTTGTTGCCGGTCACTGAGAAGGTCTGCCCCGCCCTGCAGGAGCCCGCGTCTCCCCGCCACAGCCTTGTGCCTCCCCGCCCACCCCGGGGCTAGCCCTCTCCCCACCAAAGGTGGTGGTTTTGTGCCTGTTGATGGCGGTACTCATCGTCTGGCTGATTTTTTTTTTTTTTTTTTTTAAGATTTTATCCATCTATTTGACAGAGATCACAAGCAGGCAGAGAGAGAGGGGGGAGGCAGGATCACCGCTGAGCAGGGAGCCCGATGCGGGGCTCGATCCCAGGACCCTGGGATCATGACCCGAGCCGAGGCAGAGGTTTTAACCCACTGAGCCACCCAGGTGCCCCTGATTTTTTTTTTTTTTTAAGATTTTATTTATTTATTTGACAGAGATCACGATCAGGCGGAGAGGAAGGCAAAGAGAGAAGAAGGGAAGCAGGCTCTCTGCTCAGCAGAGAGCCCGCCGTGGGGCTCAATCCCAGAACCCTGGGATCATGACCTGAGCCTAAGGCAGAGGCTTAACCCACTGAGCCACTCAGGCGCCCCTGTCTGGCTGATTCTTAAGGCAATACCTGCTTCTTAGAAAATATGAGGAACAGATGCTACCCCGTGGCCTGGTCAGAGCACCCTGCCCTTGCCCCGACTGCCTTCCTAAACAGAGCGTGAGGGCAGAGCTGTTCTTTTCCATTTCAGGAAGAGCCGAGTACCTCTCCGTCCCCGGGGGCCCGGGCAGCCAGCCAGCCACCTAACTCCTCCGGTAAGGCGCCCTGTCCCGCCCTGCGATGGGCACGAGGTTGTGGAGGCCGCAGGTTGGGAGAGGCCGCTTCACCCGGGCTCCTGCTGGTTCGGCACTTGTGCGGCTTCTACTCCGAGCCCGGCCGGTCCTCCCCAGCGCGGTGGGAGAGGCAGAGAGGGCAGGCTGGCCAGCGCCCCGCAGCGGAGGGCTGCTCATGGGCTGGTGAGGCTGCCTCCCCCCAACACTGCCCTCCGGGCCCTCTCCGCCTCAGAGCGGCCACCGGGGACTCAGGATCCTGCGCACACCTGTGTGACCTTGGGGAGACCCTCTTCAGACCCACAGCGGGCCTCCCTGCAGCCCCTTGGGGTTTTTCTTCTGCCTCTCTGCTCACCTGCAAAGCCAGGGAGTTCGGTTGAGTCCAACAGCTCTCTCGAAGTAAAATGGAATACTAATCCGGCACCACTTAGAAGATGGAAGGAGCAGCAGCTTTCAGGGCCCGAGCAGGAAGGGAGTGTGGGGCACAGGGCGTGGAGCAGATGCGCGTCTCGGGCCGCGGGTGTCTGTACGGGGCCCGTGGGCCGCCCCGAGAGATGCCAGGCCCAGCGCTTCCTCCCCCCCACTCAGCCCTTTGCTGGAGTCGTGGGTCGACCCCAGAGGTCACGGTTAAGAGGCTCCCTGACCGCAGGGCTCACACTCCCAAGAAGAGACCCAACCGGGGTGAGAGGACTCAGAGCCAGGCCGCAACCAGGCCGAGGGACTGGGAGCTGTGTCCTGAGCGGGGAGACACAGGGTGACAGCAGGGCCGTCCGCAAGCTTGCAAGGGCCACCTGGCCCTAAGGGAGGCCGGGGGCAGAGAGCCAGGTCTCCAGCTCCACCCGCAGCCGACCTTCCCGACAGGGCAGCTCTGCGCCCTCAGACGTGGGGGGCCTCCAGCGGCCTGGGGTGCGGTGGGGGGTGGCCGCTGAGAGTCCTCCCAGCTCTGAGGCTCTCCATCCACTGTGTGGATTGACAGAGGCTGGCCGGAAGCCCTGGGAGCGGAGCAACTCGGTGGAGAAACCCGTGTCCTCGTTACTATCCAGGTGAGCGGCCCTGGGAAGGCGTTGCTGCGAGTCCGGTGGGGCCGAGGCGGGCAACGGGGCGATTCACGTGTCTGTTTCATTCCGTGCCCTAGAACCCCGTCTGTGGCCAAGAGCCCCGAAGCTAAGAGCCCCCTTCAGGCGCAGCCTCACGCTAGGTATCGAACAGCCCCATCTCGGGGGCCTCCTCTGTCCCTGCCTGTGACTAACACTCCCAAACCCGCCCCATGTCCTGTCACCTAACAACTTGCTCTGGGAAAGGGTGGCCTGTTCTTCAGACCTGGGGCAGGCAGGGCTGGAGGGACGGCAGGGGCCATGCAGACCTGCTCCTGGCTGCCCCCCCCCCCCCCGGAGGGAGAGACCGGGGCCTGGGGGCACGGTGAAGTAAGGCTGACATCGAAGCCCGGCTCTGGGCTCACCGACTGACTTCCAGCAAGCTGGGTGGCCTCTCCCGGCCTCCGCTCCTCCCCAGCCCCATAAAGAGGCCTGTTAACCCCTGCGTCCTGCGACAGCTGTGTGGTGGCAACCGCTGGACATAGGATGTGCTCACCAGCCACAGCCGTGTGCCGCCACGCAGCTGATCCCAGACAGGACCCCCCCGGCCCCCGCCCACAGCACACCCAGCCGCCTTTCCCCAGAAGAACCACGTCTCCCTGACTGTATTCCCAAACCCAAAGCTGGCGTGATAGCAGGATGAAATACTCAAAACGGAGGGGCCCCAGAAGTGAGAGGAGGACAGCCACACAGTCACACAGGCCAAGTGTGGCCTCAGGTTGCCGGTCCCTGGAGCCCGTGCTGGGAAAGGTCTCCACTGCCATGCCCAGGCTGGACGGGGTCGCCCTTCCCACGGAGCAGGCCGCCGCGTCTTGCAGAGGCTAGCCAGGCTCTCGGGGAGCTCCGGCCAGCGCTGGCAGGAACCAGGATGACAGGGGCCAGGCATCAGGAACGGGCTGTCAGTGGTCAGCCAGGTTCTGGGCTGGGTCCAGCGGGTCCCCGCCAGCAAGGAGCTCATTTTCTATCCGGAGGCCTGTGCACAAGGCAGCCGCGGCTGCCCACAAGGTGCTGTGTGGAAGACAGGGGGGCATGGCAGACCGTGCTGGGGGCAGACGTGCTTTAGCACGTGGGCTGGGGCAGGCCTCTCAGAGCAGCATTGGAGTTGCCCCGGCTGAGGAGAGCCTGCCCTTGCAAAGAGAGCAGGGACAGCCTTCCAAGCTGGAGATGGTAAGTGCTAAGGTCCTGTGACCAACCTGCGGCTAACAGGACAGACAGCCGCCACGGGGGCTAGCAGGGGGCGCAGGTGGGGAAGGCTGAGGAAGGTGAGCTCCGAGGGGGCACAAGGGGTCATGCACCGGGAAAGCTGAGTTTCTTCGTGTGTGGGGGAGGCCTGGTCCTCAAGCTGTAGGCACAGGGCGCTGTGGGGAACCAGCACTTTCCCTCCGGCTGTGAAGGGGCAGGGGGACAGGCAGGTGGCAGGAGCCCAGCGAGGCCCCAGGAGGCAGGAGGTGGGAGGGGCCCAGGCCACTGGGGCTGCACTGCAGCGGGCCTAGCACTTCCCGCAGGTACAGCGCGGATGGGCAGCCAGCTGTCCCTTGCCCCCGCAAGGATACTGTCTGGGGCTGTTTCCCCTCGGGCTGGGGCTCTGCACCCGAGACCCTCCACCCCTGAGACCAATCTGTCCTCTGCTTTCACAGAGGGCTCTGAAGGGGGCGTGTGGCGACAGTCCTTCTCGGGGTGGGATGGGGGGCGTTGGTGCATGTGGGGGAACTGAGGCCCCGAGAGGTGACGCAGTTTGCTCAGGTGGCCCGGGAAGTTGCTGCTGGGACAGACACTGCGCCCGCAGGCCCGATGTGTGGGGCCGGGGTCTCAGGCTGCACCTCGTTCCCTTCAGGATCCAAAGTGAGGCTCCCTCCAAACCGCACTGGGCCGCCGCCTCGAGTCCAGCCAGGCGGGGGGCAGGGCACGCTCTTTGCTTTTTTTTCTTTTTTCCCCAAGATTTTATACATTTATGAGAAAAGAGGGAACGGGGGAGAGAGAAGCAGGCTCCCCGCTGAGCAGGGAACCCATTTGAGGCTCGATCCCAAGACCCTGGGATCATGACCTGAGCCGAAGGCAGACGCTTAGCCCACTGAGCCACCCAGGCGCCCCTGCTCTTTTTTAATTCCTTGCTTGGGCACTGGACCACTAATCTTGACTTATTCAGGGGATCGTTTTCCCAGCTCTATTAGGGTCTGACATCGAACACTGTCCGCGTTTGCATGCCCGTCCACGAGCACGCAGCGAGGCGCTCCCCAAGGTCAGGTTAGCTGACACGGCCACCGCCTCAGTTTCCAGATCCGCTGGCTTAGCAGCTCTCAGGTGCACGACACCGTGTGCCTCCCTGTAGACCCCATAGCGCACGGGAGACCCCAGATCTCCCTCGTCTCCCCCCACGCTGAGCTGTGTGCTCTTTGACCTCCCCCGCTGCCCCCCAGCTCCGGGCCGCCAGCCACTGCCTCTGTTTCTGGGTGTTTGACCTCGTGCGATGGCACACGTCTGCGGGGCCACGCTGTGCTTGTCTCTCTGCCCCACCGGTTTCACTCTGTGTCACGCCCTAGGGTCACCCTGTTGTGGGGGCTGGCGGGCCCATGTGCCTGCCGCGTCTTCCTCGTCCGTTCGCCAGCAGACGCCTGGGTTGGTTTCCACGCGGAGCCTCCTGTCAGTCATGTGGCTGTGACCGGGGTGGGGGGCCCTGGCTTCAGGACGGCTGTCTCCTTCCCTTCAGACACATGCCCAGAAGCAGCCCTGGTCTGGCTTGTCGGGGCCCTCACCCTGCTGTCCGCAGCAGCAGGGCCTGCTCTCGCCCTAGAGACCGGCCCCTGCAGCCAGGCCGGCCCTACCAGCTGGCGCGTGTGTCCACCGTCCCTCACCCTGAGAGACAAAACATTTCCCCGGAGCCGCAGGCCCAGACCACCGTTCTCCCTCCGGGGGGTGCGGGGATCCCGGCAGTGGACCCTTCCACACTGGTTTAAAAGACTGAGTAGTCAGAGGAGCATTTTGTCAGGATTTTCCAGGGACGGTTCAAGTATGAGACGTTGAAGAGCAAACTAGCTAATCTTAGTTCAGCAACTTTTCAGAAAGTACAGTCCATGCCTCAAAAGAGCAAAACCACTTCCAAGGATGTTTCCTGAAAAGAGTTACACTCTAGGACCGGTTACCAGCAGTGGATGTCTTTAGGAGTGTGGTCTGTGCGACTTGGATTTTGCAACTGTACTTAATGCCGTCATCACTAGCTTTCCCTAAGCCTCAGGTTAGCCAGGAACCCAGAATCCTCACGAGGAGTAGCGGGTGTCTCTTTGCAGAGGGGGCGGCGTGTGACCTGCATTGCCACATCTGTGTATGAGCTCCAAGATCAGAAACAGCCCGTCCGTAGCCCAGAGTTGGGAAGTACGGTCACAGGACCCACAAGACCCTCTTGAGGTGGAAACGAGCCATTAGAATCCTTTTAGAGTAGCTCCAGAGTGGCCAGAGGTCCAAGCAGAAAGCATTTGAAAGACGATGGGAGGAGGACCATGCTTGGCTCCGGGGTTCTCGGCCCTGCGCTTGGAGGCTGGCCCACACAGCCTGCTTTCCCACACTGTCCCCGCATGGTGGCCAGGCCCTGCCGCCCTCTTACCGCGCCCTGCCTCCCCAGGATGAAGCCGGTGGGGAGCGTGAATGATGTGGCCCTGGATGCCTTAGACTTGGACCGGATGAAACAGGTAAACATGACCTTTCCTGCGTGGCCATGAGGGAGCCAGTGGCTGGCACCCTCTCGGGTCCCCGCAGTGAGGCAGGCTCCACAGAGCGGCTGGAAATCTGTCAGGGCACCAGCAGAGGAGGAAGGGGGCGCCCACGCTCAGCACTGGGCCCACAACCCCATCATCACCAGAAAAGCACCCTTGTCCTGGACACTCCAGCCTGCTCTAGGGCTGCCCCCACCCCTGGGACCACCCCTGGTTTCTGCGGGACTGGGAGGCGGGGTCCCATTTAAATTCTCCAACCTTGCCCTGTGGGGACACACAGCCCCTGGCAAAGCCAGCCTTCCCCACTCTGCTCGCTACAGGAGATCCTCGAGGAGGTGGTCCGAGAGCTCCACAAAGTGAAGGAAGAAATCATCGATGGTGAGTGGTGGGTCTGCCCTGGGGCATTACCCAGGGTCCCCGGGGAGAAGCAGGGCAGCCTGTTCCCCAGGGATATAAAGCAGCAGAGCTGTGGTGTGGCCCAGCCAGAGAGAGCATCCTGGGCCCGAGGCCTGTTGTTCCGTGTTCACAGTCCCATTCGCCTCCTGACCCCCACATCACCCCATTCTCCGGTCCAGCAAACTGAGGCTCAGTTAAGTGACTTGTCTAAGATACACACCTCCCCGGCAGGGTACATTTAGTTCTGCGCTCACCCAGCTTCCTGCCTGGGGTAAACGTGTGAATGTGTGCAAGGGGAGAGGGGTCCAAGAATGCTTCCCAGTGCAAGACCGTGGAAGCCACCTGAACAGTCAGTCGTGTCCCTTGTCTCTCTCCCTGTCTGTGCACTCACACTGCTGCCTTTGATCACTGGGTTTGGGCTAAGATGGCAGCTGCCTCCCCTGGGGGGCAGGCGGGGGAGGTGTTGTGGGACCAAGAAACCACAGCACTGCCTGTGGGTCTGACAGTCTCCAGCTGGCTGGGCCCCGTGTTGGGGGGCAGACATGTGCTATCCCGAACCAAGAGTCCCTGGCTTCAGGGGTCAGGGCCCTGATCACATCCGTTCTTCCGGTTCCTGCCGGAGCCTTTGATACAGCTGGCTCAGCTCTGGAGCCAGAGGAAAAGGAGACATTTAGGGAATCACAGACCAGCCCACCCCGCCTCCCTTCGCCACCAGAGGCTGGGCCTGGCCCCCATGGCAGCCGCGGGGTACGTGGGCCAGAGAGGGTTCCATGAACTAAAAAGAGGGGGTGCTGTGAAGACAGAGGCGGCCCGCCAGGTGGGGGCCCACTATGGGGCAGGCAACCCTGAACCCCGACCCAGAGCTAGGACCAGGCCACGCCCCGTCCTTGCCCCAGCAGAGCGTCCTTGCCCCAGCAGAGCGCACTCCGTTCCTGTTTGTCCGCCCACACCCCCCACGGGCCTGGGCCAGCCAGATAAGGGAGTTAATGAATGAAGAGCAAGGCCAGGCCCGGAGCCAGAGCGGAGACACAGGCCAACCATTAACTCTGCTTTATTGCTGGGGGCCCCACCGGGGAAGGGCCGACCAGCTGGCCCCAGGGCCAGAGCTGGTGTGCACCGCGGGTGCACCGCCAGCCTGTGTGCAGGGATGGAGACCGTGGGAGGCAGTGGGAAACGGGCCCCCCGTCCCTGCCCGGGTCTGCGGGAGGCAGGGTGGGCACAGCTCTGGGCAGAAGTGACCTCTGGGTGGGTCCTCTCTGTGGCCGATGGGCCTGTGGGAAAGCGCAAGCCATGTGGTGCTTCTCGGAAGCCCTGCCGGCAGCAAAGCATCCAGCACTCTGCTATTCCGGCTCTAGGCCCCAATCTGGGGGACAGCCATGAGGGGTGCGGACAGGAGGAAGCTGGGGAGAAAAGCCAGAGGCTTTAAGCCTCTGCCTCGCGACCTCTGGGAACCCAGCTCAGGCTCTCAGAGGACTGAGCAGGGCAGACAGCAGGCACGCCTTGTCCCCACCGCCCTGAGCCGCCCTGTCCTGTCCCCCAGCCATCCGGCAGGAGCTGAGTGGGATCAGCACCTCCTAGGGCCCCCGGCCCCTGCCGCCACCTCCCGAGACCACAGGCCCACTGCCGGCGGGGGACAGCGAGGAGCCCGGCCGGCCCCAGGCCTGCAGCACACGCGCACGCACTGAAGCCGGGACGTGCTCCATTCAAACGTCTTAACCTGTGATAAAATATTAAAATGAGGAAACAAGTTCAATTTCTGGATTTTTTTAGATTCTACCTGACACAGAACACCAGGTCTACTCGCCTTTTTTGTATTTTATATTTGCCTATTTAAGTGTACATTTCTTTTGGTTTATAGAGGACTCCCCAAATCACGCGCTTCATTAGACGGTTTCCGAGTTTTCTCCTAGGTGATGCTCTTAGCAGCTTGGCTGGCAGGGGCGTGCGGTCCCCAGCGTCGTGGTGGTCAAGTCTGTCCACGCACCGCGGTGTCTGTATCCACGTGGTAATAAACGCTTTCTGTCCACACCCCCGGCTCCGGCTCAGTCTGTCACGCCAGCTCTGGGCCACTCCGTGCGGAGGATACCCCTCTGGGTAACGGCCCACCAACATCGTGGCCAGGAGCCGTGAGAACAAAGCAGCCACCTTGGTGGGCAGCTGGGCTGGAAGCAGACGGGGGAAGGGAGGAGTAAGAGTGGGGGCCACTCGGCTTCCAGCCATGGCTCCTGGTGACGGCCACCGCTACGGCCGCCCCCCTCCCCAGATGGGCCGAGTGGCCGCCCACACCTGAGGCATGGAAGCCACTGGCTCCACTCAGCACAGTGCGAGGAGCGCCGGCCTGGGCTTAGCAAGGCAGCAGGGAAGTGACAGGCTGCATCGTCCAGAAAGGACCAAGGCCCTGCCCTACGCCCCCACCGAATGCACATCCCAGCACTTCTCAGTGTGCGCGCCCCTTTGGAGGCCAAGAGCATCTGCCCCCTGGAGGAGGAGGAAGAGGGGCCCAGCCAGTGGGCAGGCCTGCAAAAGCGGTACCATCTCCTGGCCCCCAGGGACACAGCAGTTTGCCCAGCTGTCCTGGGGCTGCGGGATGGGCGTGGGGGGGCTCCTCAGGGAGAGGAGGTGAAGCTGGGGGCCCCAGTCTGATGAAAGGACTGTTTTCTGGACACCCCAACTGATTGAGTATTCCAAACAACCTGAAAGACAGAAGTAGGATGGTTCTGCCTGTTGGGGTGAGCAGCCGGGGGCCTCCTCTCAGAGTGGCTGCCCCCCCATCCCCGTCCAGCAGAGACTCTAACCCAGGGCATCAGATTCCCTGCCAAGGCCCAGGAATCCTGACCTCTAGCGGCAGGGGTGGGGGGAGCTGGCAGGTCATGACTGAGCTCACCCAGCTCCCCGCGGAGCCTCCTCCCCAGCACAGCCCTGCAGGTGGGTGTGCCCGCAGCCCCAACGGAGCCCCCAGCCGGCCGCCGGAGGAGCTGTGCTCCTGGGTCCCCCCGACTCAGGCCCACCTGTTTGCATGGGGCAAGACCACCAGTCCACCCAGGCTAAGCACTCCAGCCAAGCTGCCCTGCCTCACACAGCAGGCCCTGGGGCCGGCGCCTCTTCCCAAGGCCATCTCAATGTCTAGGGGACTGGGGTGGGCATGGGTGTGTGTACCTGGCATCACAGACCACACCCAGCCCCCCAGCACCCACCCACCCCACCCCACTCACCACACAGTCCCCCTGCCCCTGGCCCCACGGGACAGCAGCAACTTGCCTTCCTCCCATCCTCCCTCTCCTGGGTCAGCTAGCTCAGCCCCAATGCACCCACCCAGGGGGTGGTCCTCTGCCCCCCCAGCCTCAGGGGCCACGCCTGTCCAGGGGCCCCAGGCACCCCTTCTGCTGCCTGCCTGCCAGCCTCTAGGAGACCAGGACCCCACCATACCCCACACCACCCCTCACAGCCCCCAGGTTTCAGCCATGCCCCCACCAGTCAGGACAGGGTCATTACCAAGGACATCAGCCCACTGCCCCCAGAGCTGCAGGTCCCTCAGCCAGTCCCATCTGTCCAGCCACCCGTCCACCCTCCATCCATCTGGCCTGCGGCACCCGCTCCTAACGATCTCTTTTGGGGAAGCTGGTCAGGGAGACCACCCTTGGGGGCTCAGAGAGGGCTCCCCCCAGGCCAAGGCCTCAGGGTGGAGTGGGGGCAGGGGCATGGCTGAGAGGCGGCGGCCTCAGCACTCAGCCAGACTGGAGCTCAGGGAAGGCTGCACACAGAGGGCTTCAGAGCCCCAGGGACTTGGGACCCGGCACTTTACAGTCTACGAAGACACAGAGGACGATGGGACACCCCAGGGCATGCAGGGGCCAGCCAGCAAGGCACCACCACCCCACCCCCACCAGGGATGCTGCCTAAGCACACAGCACGTCCCCGAGAGTGGGGGGAACAGAGGGGCTGTGGCCTGGGCTGGCGGGGAAGGCGGTCTGCTGGGCTGGGCCGGTCCCTTCTGAGGCCAGGCTGGGCCCTTGCCCGCTGCTGGGAAGCACACGTGCGGGTGTGGAAACCAACACTGAATGCAGGGCCCGGAGACCCCCGAGAAAGCAGGCCCAGGGAGACTGTGGCCCAGAGCACCCAGGGCAGGGCCAGGCCGCTTTCCCTGAGGCCCAGAAGCAAGGGGGCCTGGCCGGGGGTGGGGAGCTCTCCAGGCTGCAGTCTGTGCCCGCTGTGGCCAGACGTGGTCTCGGGCTCTGGGACACAGAGCACAGCCAGGGCGTGGGAACCAAATGCAGCCAAACCAGTTCTAGGCGCCAGGCTGGGGCGGGGGGGGGGGGGGGGGGGGGGGGGGGGGGGGCAGTGAGAGTCAGATCCTCAGCAGGGGAGCGAGGGTGCGGGGCAGCGGCCGCCAGCAGGTCTCACAGACGGTCCTCCGCCAGCTTGCACACCCGCTTCACCCGGGCGTAGGGCCCCAGGGAGTCCTCGAACACAAAATCCCAGAGCACCTTCACCCACGAGTGGTGCTGCGGCAGGTGGTTGTAGTACTCGGGGGCAATCTTCCGCACCTGCAGGGAGGGCGAGAAAGGTCAGAGGCTGGGGCCAGGGCACGCCTCCCTGCCGCACACATGCGCGTGAACACACGAGCTGCACGCACACACACTCACACACAGGGACGGCCTGCCAGGAGACCCATGTCCAGCAGAGCCAGGCTGTTCAGTGCTGCCTGACGCGGGGTGCCGCCGGCCTGGGACACAGCAGACTCGGAGCCCCTGCCCTCCCCTCTGCAGCCCGTGCCAAGTTTCTGATCCAGGAGCTCCAGGTGGGCCCAGCTTCCGTGCCCCCAAGCAGCCCAGCCTGGCCTCGCTCCTCCGCCCAGCGACCCCTGCCCCCTCCTGTCCCCTCTGCACCCTCTGCACCCACCCTCAGCCCGCCTCCTCCAGGAAGCACTCCCAGCCTCAGTGCCTGCACGGGCACCCCCACCGCTCTTCAGCCAGAGCAGTGGGGGTGCACCCAGGGCTCACGGCCCGCTTTAGAGGGGAAGATCAGGGCGCGGGAGACCAGACGACCTACTTGAAGCATGAGCAGGGAACCCTGACTTTGCCTGGGGGAAGCAAAGAAAGGCTCACAGCTAAGAGCACGTGCTTCCGTGACCGCGTGGGGTCCAGATTCTGGCTCTGCTACTTCCCAAGGCAGGGCCGTCCCCGCCTGAGCCTCTGCCTTGTCTGTGAAACGTGCACAACAGAGAACAAGAACGCCAGCTGCACGGGCCTGGGGCGAGGCTGAGACAGCGCCCAGCACACAGTAGGACCACAGGAGCTTCGGCAGGAGATGCAGGGCACGCGAGGAGGGCAGGGGCCACACAGCCAGGTCGGACTCTTGAATCACATAGCCCGGACAGGTGCTCACACACCACACACACACAAACACGTGTGCCACCGTGGAACACTCAGACACACATGCAAGCACCTGCACACAGGCGTGCACACCCAGACAGCACTCATGCCCGTAGAACACGTGCACACCAGGCAAGCACACACAGACTCCAATGCTCTGACACCCTCCCCACCGGAGCCTCCCCAGCCACCCCGTGTCTCGGGTCACCCCTCCTCTTTCTAACCCACCAGCCCACCGGCCCCCAGCCAGAGCTCCTCCTCCTCTTCCTCCCTCTTCCTCTTCCAGAAACTCCCCAAACCTGGGGGGGGGGCTCCAGCTCAGGCCCAGCCCTGGGGTCCACGGAGTTCCAGGCCCACCCTGTCCTCTCTATGTCACGAAGGGGCCCTGGAGGGTCACAGGGCAGGGACCAGAAATGAGCAGGGACAGGGGAGGTGGGAGCCAGGAATGCGGTACGGCTAGGCCACCCTGCCGGAAGGAAGGGGCAGCTGATGCGCAGAGAGGACAAGGGGCTGGCCTGACGGCGTCCAGCCTGGGTTCAAACAGGTTTTCATTCCCCCACGAGACCCTGCCCTCCCAGAAGCCCCCCCCAATTCTACAGCCAGGCCCAACCTATCCTGGGGGGCCTCTCGCGTTGCCCCGGGAACCACGACCCAGAATGCAGCCAGACAGCGATCTGCAGCCCGAGCGCCCGGCAGCGCCCCCCCACAGCCCCCCGCGGCCCCCCGCCGTGTGCCACGCACCAGGGGCAGGTTGCAGCCCGGGATGCTAGGGAAGTCGTGGTGCTCCACGTGGTAGCCCACGTTGAAGGTGATGCAGTTGAGCGGCCCGTAGTAGGAGTAGGTCTCGTGGCCCTTGAGGAACATGTAGTGCTCGGCCACGAAGTGGCCGGAGATGGGGTGCAGGCCGAGCCCCAGCAGGGAGCTGGCCAGCAGGTAGACCACGGGCTTGAGTCCCCACAGGGCGAAGAGGGCGGCGTCGGCAGCCAGCTGCACCAGGGCGTTGAGCACCTCCATGCGGGTCACGGCCTTGGGGTGCACGCACAGCGGCCGCAGCGAGTAGAAGAAGGGCTGCAGCGCCAGCCACAGCAGCTTGCGGGCCGGCGTGCAGAAGAGCCAGCCCTCCAGGCGCGTGGGCACGTCCACGTCCAGCCCGTCGCCGCCCAGGTAGCGGTGGTGGTCCACGTGGTACTTCTTGAAGGACGCGGCGTAGGGCACGCCCACGGGCAGGTTGGCGAAGACGGCCAGCCAGCGGTTGTGCGCCGCGCGGCCCGGGCCGAAGGCCGCGTTGTGCGACAGGTCGTGGATGGCCAGCGTCAGCGAGTGGTTCACGCAGCCGCCGAAGGCGTAGGCCCAGAAGAGCAGCCAGCGCCACGCCAGGCCCCGCACCAGGCAGCAGGCCAGCAGCTGCACCAGCACCAGCCCCAGCACCGCCCACTTGAGGCGGGGGTCCGGCCGCATCAGGGCCTTGATGGCCGGGTACTTGGCTGTGGGGAGAACGGAGGAGAGGAGGTCACGGTGAGGGCGGCGCGCTGACCTCCTGGGCCTCCCTCTCCCCCCATCATCCACTGAGCCCCAGGCAGTGACACGGGGTCCCTCCAAACCCAGGCCTGCAGACGTCTGGGGATCCCTGGAGCCGCAGAGCCAGGCACACCGGCCTCCCCACCAGCTGGGGGCTCGGGAGAGACTTCCCAGAGCAGGGAAGGTATCTTTGCCACCGGCCTAAAGAGCGAGCAGGTGTCACAAGTCACAGCAACATGAGGCCCCAAATCCAGGCGGCGACCGAGAGCTGCAGGCCAGCGCGCTGCGGCGCCAGGGGCTTCGGGCCCGAGGGACAGGGTGAGTGGGGCGCCCCCACTCACCGGGAACCTTGGAAGGCACAGGGCTGGCCAGGGGCGGGGACATGGAGGGCTCTGGCTCTGGCTGCGGTGTTTCAGTTCTTAAACAAGATCTAAGGAAACACGATAAAATGTTGAATTCATTTATTTTGGGGTGGGGGGGTGCTCGTTACAGAGTCTTTTGTACTTTTCTGTAGTTTGCTCTACAGGAAAGAAAAAGACAATGATGGTGGGAGTGGGCCGAGCAGGGGAGGACCCTCTGGCCAGAAAGCAGCCAGGCCCTGGTTGGGGGTGCCCCTGGGGCAAGACAGCTCTGCCTTCCAGAAACTTCCCGTGGGAGGGGGTACAGAGTCTGGTGCTGTGTCCAGGGGTGGGAATGCACAGGGCCAAGGGGTCATCCCACACTCAGGGTGACAGATGCTCCCAGGACTGCTCAGTGCCCTGGTTCCCAGGCCCTGGGACACAAAGCAGCGCTCTGATGCACGGATATGGAAACTGAGGCCCAGGTCAGCAGGACTTATCCTGGGCACCCTCGGGAAAGCCAGTGCTGGTGTCCAGTGTCTTCATACCTCCTGCCTACAGAGCACCTGGGCAGCCTCGGGCTCCCTCCCTGGGCTAGTCCACAGACAGGGCCTGGAACCAGTCAGGCCCAGGACAAATCCTGCCCACCCCTGTCCTCCAACTGACCCAGGAAGTTACTTCCCCTTTGTGCCTGGAAGGGAAGAATGTGACAACTCCACTCAGCAGCCCAAAGTCCCCAAAGCCAGGCCCCTCCACCCTCCTCCCAGCCCACAGGCCTTTCTGAGAGCCATCCAGCAATGCAACAGGCTGAAACAGAAGTAGTGAGCTGCCTGTCCCTGGGAGTATGCGAGCAGAAACACATGATGGGAGCAAGGGGAGACTCTGGCTCAGAATCCTCCTGCCTGAGCCGCCTCCCCACAAGTCCCTCTTGGGGTCCCTCGATCTTGCTGTGTGCCCCGGGCTCCATTCCCACCCTCTCTGGGCCTCAGTGTCCCGGTGTGTGATGGCAGGGGCGTGAGGTGCTTCACAGGGTGTCTGTCCCCACAGAAAGACCCTGACTCCATGACAGCAAACAGCCAGCATCTGCTGGAGATGCTGCGGGGAGCTGGGGTCCCCCTCTGCCCAGAAGCCAACAGAATGCCCCAGCCAGCACCCATCCCAGCGCCACCCCCAAGCCTTCGCCTCGTCACACAAACCGCGGTGTGGGCTCCAACACGGGAGCAGTGATTTCCACCGCCCTGAGGACAGCCCTCGAGGAGCCGAGGTGGGCTGTGAATCCCACAGTGGACAGGGCCAGAGCCCTGCCCCACCCCCGCAGCTCCCCCTGCAGCGGCCCTCCCCCTGCACACAGAGGTCGCCTCCAGCTGGGGACAGTGCCAGCCCCCGAGGCCTCCCAGCTGCAGGAGGCCAAGGGCCCCTTTGATCCCAGGAGCTTCTCCCTGAGGCTGGGCCAAGGACCCCGCCTGGATGGTCGCAGCGCAGTGTAGACGCAGGACTTCAGAAATCACAAGCCAGCCCAGGGACAGGTGACAAACCTCAGCCCCACTCAACAGCAGCACAGGACCCGTGTCCCAGGCGGCTGGGAGAGGGCAGTGTCCCGAGTGGGTTCAAATCCTCGCTGTGGGTGCGCGTTTAATATCCGGAGCACGAAGATTTCCTACAACTCAGGGGCCAAGACAAACCACCCAACAGAGAGCGGGCAAAGGACCCAAACAGGCGCGTCTCCAGACACGAGCCACCAGCCAAGGAGCCCAGAGAGCTGCTCCACGTGGGCAGTCACCGGAAACGCAAACTAAAACCACAGGAGGTCCCGCCTCGACCGGCCCCCCAGGAGGGCCAGAGTCAAAACCAGACAAGGGCAAGTGGCCACAAGGATGGGGCGCGCCCAGAGGCCGCGTTCCAGGGCTGCTGGTGGGGAAAACGAACTGGCAGCTGCTCGAAAACCTGAATGCAGGATTGCCGTATGGCCCAGCAAGCTCACCTCTACACAGACCCCAAAGACTTTTTTTTTTTTAAGATTTTGTTTATTCATTTAACAGAGAGAGAGAGCAAGCACACGAGCAGGGGGAGCAGCAGAGGGAGAGGGAGCAGACCCCCCGCTGAGCAGGGAGCCCGACGCGGGTTCAATCCCAGGACCCCCAGATCACGACCTGAGCTGAAGGCAGACACTTAACCGAGTGAGCTACCCAGGGGCCCCCCATTCCCACCATTTCACACAGGAGGAAATGAAAACCCAAAGAGGGGCGCCTGGGTGGCTCAGTCGTTAAGCCTCGGCCTTCGGCTCAGGTCACGATCCCAGGATCCTGGGATCGAGTCCCGCATCTGGCTCCCACTCGGCGGGAAGCCTGTTTCTTCTCTCCCTCTGCCTCTCCCCCTGCCCATGCTCTCTCTGTATCTTTCAGCCTCAAATTAATAAATAAAATCTTAAAAAAAAAAGAAAGAAAGAAAGAAAGAAAGAGGGGCGCCTGGGTGGCTCAGTGGGTTAAGCCTCTGCCTTCGGCTCAGGTCATGATCCCAGGGCCCTGGGATGGAGCCCCGCATCTGGCTCTTTGCTCAGCAGGGAGCCTGCTTCCTCCTCTCTCTCTGCCTGCCTCTCTGCCCGCTTGTAATCTCTGTCAAATAAATAAAATCTTTAAAAAAAAAAAAAAAGAAGAAGAAAAAGGCAGAAAGTGCTGACCCAGGCTGCACGTGGATGAGCCTCGAACGCACGAGGCCAACTGAAAGCCGCCAGCCACTGGGGCCACAAACTGTAGGACCAGGACGAGTGAGGGGGGAGAACAGGCAGTTCCTAGGGAGGAAAGGAAGGGTCAGCAGGGGCCAGGAGGGGGCGGAGGGGGCGGAGGGGGAAAGGGGATGGGGGGGCCGGAATGGGTCTGTGCGACTCCGTAAGGCGGATGTGGAAACAGCCACAGCGCACGCCGCCGTGAGTACCACGGAATCAGACACGCCAGCGTGGTCGGTTCTCACAGCAAACTGCCGGTTCTGTGTATTTTGCTGCAGTTTGGAAAAAGTTGAAGAGAAACTGGCCACTCAGGGCAGGTGAGCTCGGTGGCAGAGCTGTGCAGGCACTGCCCGCTGGGTCACGGGCGGGGTCACAAGAAGGGTCACGGGCAGGGCCACAGGCAGGGCCACAGGCAGGGCCGATGGATAAGGCCTGGCAGGGCTTGGCTAGCCAGCCCAGACAGGCACGAACGGTGGCCTGGCTGCAGGGTGACCGCCGGGGCATGCTGGGGATACCAGCCCCTCCGAGGCCAGCAGCTGTGTCATCGGGGCACAGGGACTGCAAGGGGACAGAATGCTGGGCTGATGAATAGCACTCACCCTGCCCGGGGGTGCCACCCACACTGGGCTCATAGCCTCTGGCCTCCTGCCTGCGCCGTGGGAGGGGACCTGGCTACTGTGAAGGTCAAGGACTCTAGGGCTGCTGCAGGCAGAGTAAGACTTGGGGTGGCCAGTGCCACCTTAAGCCAGGAGACCCCATTCACAAGCTGGAGACAGAGACCACTGGCAATGTGGGGGGAGGGGGAGGTCAGTCATGGCCCCAAAGATATCCGCGTCCCAATCCCAGAAGATGAGGAGGTTCCAGTCCCAGGCATGAGAACAAGGTCGCACAGGGCATCAGATACCAGCTGCTGACCTTACAACAGGAGGGTGACCTGGACCGTACAGGTGGCCCAGGGTCATCCCAGGGCCCTCCCTCCCGGGGCACACGCAGGCAGGAGAGGGGGTCCCCCGGGCACAGGGAAGGACCCCATCGCCTGCCCCTGCTGGTCATGAAGGTGGAGGAAGGGTGGGGGCTGTGAGCCCAGGAGCACAGGTACCTGGAAAGGGCTTCCTCCCCGGAGCTCCCTGGGGCATTGCTCTATGACACATGACTTCAGCCTGATGAGACCCACATCAGGCTTCTGCCGCCCCAAGTTGTTAGAGAACACGTGTGTGCTCTCTGATGGCCCCCCAACTTGTGGTTACCTGTCACTGGGGCCCAGGGAGACTGAGGGCACCTAGACCAGAAAGGAGGAAACAGTGCACTCCAGCAGCTGGGCCCGTCACAGGGTCCACTCCTCCGGCCCTAGCCCTGGTCCGTCCTGGCACTGGCGCCGCAGGGCCCAGGGAGACTCACCCTCCACCTGGCCCCCACCCCCACCCCAAGGGTGCCCCCCGCCCCACCAGCCCGCCAGTCCCCGCCAAGGGGGATGAGCCAGCACCGCACATGCCCTCCGTGATCCCACCAGGTGGGATGAGAGACAAAGGACCCAAGCCTGGGAGCCAGGAGGGGACTCAAGGGGCAGGTCTCATCCCAGCTTGCTCCCCTCCCAAAAGGGGGTTAGAGGAAGAGGGACACTTCAGAAAGTAGGCCTGGACTGCCTGGGCAGAGAGGCACTTCGGGGCTGGGGGCCCGGGAGGGGGAATCCAGCAGCCTCAGTGAGGAGGGTGAGATTGCAGTGGAAGAAAGAATGTCTTCCCAAAGGCCAGGGTGACGAGACGCGCTGGCCACCTCAGCCACAGCCCAGGGCTAGGGAAACCACACGCAGAGTGCCCCCGAGACCTGTGCACAGCTGGCTGGCAGGGCGGGACCACAGGGCTCCACCAGCCTCCCTCTCACCAGGGGCGGACTCCGGACACCAGCCTCCCCCCTATCAACCAGAAGCCTGGCCCTCAAGGCCTCCCGAGGCACACCTAGGAGGCCCAGGGAGCTGGAGGCCAGCAGCTTCTCTCTCGGGCCAGTTCCCATGCATGCCCTTGGAAGGAGGCCAAGCCTGAGGCGGGAGGGCAGGGCAGGCCACACCTGTGGCAGGAAAGCAGCCTGGCATGCTCTGAGGCAGTGGGACCCCAGCTCGGGCACCGAAGCCAGCACACAGGCCACTCCTGTGCTCCCCAGAAGCAGCTCTGACTTTGGACAGTGGGCCCCAGACGTCCCATCTGTCCAACAAAGACAGTAATCCCGCCAGTGGGGAGCCAGGGCGCACACCCCTGTGGTCCCACCTTCAGGGAGCCTGATGCCCCTTCCTCCTTTTCCTAACAGTTTCCCAAAGACTCAGGTTGCCCCCACTCGAGTGGCCCCACTGCCTCCCAGTCTTGTCTCCACACCTGAGATAGGGACAACACTCCGGCCTGCCCACTTGGGCAATGGCGCGGCAGGGATGGGGCTCTGAGCCCCACGAGCTCTCTCACGGTTACTAAATGCAGTTTTCTGAGCCAAGAACAATGTTCCAACTTCTGATCTCAGGGCCCGGCTTGCTCTGACCTACCCACAGGCCACAAGGGCCACTGGGCCCAGCCATCCTGCTGGAAGCCACGAAAGATGGGGCCGACGTCCAAGTAGGACTCCAGGCCGCACAGGGGCGATCCCTACAAGGGGCCAAGCACCTACGCCCCGGACCGCAGTGCAGGGAGGAGCCCAGCAGCCAAGGAGAAGGCAGAGCCCCAGGGCCTTGGCCAGAAGTGCCTGTGCGCCCAGGGAGCACCGGCTCACAGGCCCCACCTCGCACTGGGATGCATTAAATATCTTAATGTTAATGCCTTGCTAGAGGGGAAAAACCACCTTCACCCGACAGTGGCGAGGCCTCTGCATCAGGGTCGTCTTTAGCATATGAAAGTTCTTTCGAGGGATGCCTGGGTGGCTCAGTGGGTTAAGCGGCTGCCTGCTGCCTTCGGCTCAGGCTGGGATCCCAGCATCCTGGGATCAGCCCCGCATCAGGCTCCTTGCTCCGCAGGGAGCCTGCTTCCCTCTCGGCCTCTGCCCGCCTCTCCCCCTGCTTGTGTGCTCCCTTACACTCTCCCCCTGACAAATAAATAAATAAAATCTAAAAAAAAGAAAGTCGAGGCGCCTGGGTGGCTCAGTGGGTTAAGCCTCTGCCTTCAGCTCAGTTTATGATCCCAGGTCCTGGGATCGAGCCCCACATCGGGCTTTCTGCTCAGCAGGGAGCCTGCTTCCTCCTCTCTCTCTCTTCCTGCCTCTCTGCCTACTTGTGATCTATGTATGTCAAATAGATAAATAAAATCTTTAAAAAAATAAAAAATTTTAAAAAAAATTAAAAAAAAGAAAGTCCTTTTGAAACCTCCTGTTCCTTCCCTCCCCCAACCCCATAGTATGTAACCCGCCGCCCCTCACAGCCTGGGCCAGCAGCTCCTTCTGCCCACGGACCCCGCCCCGTGCTTGAACAAACCTCCATTTTGCACCAAAGACGTCTCAAGAATTCCTTCTTGGTCCTCGGCTCCAGACTCCTCCCCAGTGAAGCTCACTTCACTGAAGTTCTAAAACTTCATCCCCACTGAACACCCCGGGCCTTCTGTGGGGACCCCAGGGAGGCCCCATCTTAGGAGTGGGGCTATTCAAGACCTGCCTGCCAGAAAGTCAAGGGCAACAGTGAATCCCAACTTCTCCAGCCCAGAGCTTCCTGGGGAGCGGGGGGACCTGGGGGACGTCCCACAGGAGATGCTCCGGGGACCCCCAGCCACTCAGACCAGAGGTGGAGCTCACGGGGCACCAGAGGGACTGGGTGACTGCAGCCATGGGCTTCAGGTGTCTCTCCCGGGGTCAAAGAGGGTCAAAGGCAGGAAGACAAGACAGGTGCCCCATCGGACCTAGCAAGGTCATGAGGGCCCCAACAGGAGCCATGTCGGCACAACCTGGGGCGAGATGGCAATGGGGCAAGGACGTGAGGGGGGAGAGGGTGAGTGTGGGAAGTAGGGAGGACGGGAGGTCTAGCTGGGGGGCAAGGGATGTCAGGAGGCCAGGACAGAGATGCTGGGGTGGGGGTCACAGGACGGGCAAGGGGTGCTGGCCCAACAAAAGTAGGAGGGCCTGGGCCTCTTCCAGGGCCCAGGAAAGGAGGACCAGAAGAGGGGGAGAGCCCTGAGGCCACTCAGCGCTGGGCTCCATCCTCTCTGGGGGATGCCCGAAGAGGAGGGACAGAAGCACATACCCCACCCCACCCCCAACGGCCCGATGGAGGAGCCCTGGCCCTGAGCTGGACCCCCAAGCCTGGCTAGCCTGCCAGGCACGCCCAGGCCCCTGGCTCAGAGACAGCAGGATGCACGGGGACACGCATGCTTCGAGAGCTCGCTATGCACGGGGGAAGCACAGACGGCCACCCGGAACGAGAGACAAACAGACCCATGCACCATGCAAATGTCTGCGGCCCTCCTGGGCTTGGCCCAAGGCACCTGGGCACCTAGCCATGAACAACAGCCATTGTTAGAAGTCGCACTGGCCGGGCCTGACACGGAAAGGAGGGTCCGAGGTCCAGGGAAGCTTGGGGAAGCATCCCACAGAGCAGGGTGAGGCCCATACTGCCAAGACTTGGCCTTGGGACCCCCAGCTCCAGGGCCCCCCAACAGGATGCCTGCTGGGGCCCAGGCGAGGGCTGGGACACCAGCAGGTGCAGGGAACCTGAAACATCCACCCTGTCTGGGAGCAGGCCCTCCCCGCTGCGGAGACAGGGAGACGGGGTTTCCACAGCGAGGTGAAACTACGTGCCTCATTTCCAAAGCCCCCCCCCAGCCCATCACCCACCCAGAAAGGGGGGAACAGCGTTCTGCAGGGATGCTGGGCCGGCAGGGGACCTGTGTCCTGGGGCTGAGATGTGTGGTCGCCAGGACAGAGCAGCCAGAGAAAATGCTGGGTCCCAGGTCAGACCTGCCTGCAGCCCAGCTCACCCCCACTGCAGGGGTCCCTGGGCAGCCCCATCCCTCTCTGGGCCTGCTTCGCACTCTCCCTCTTGAAGATGCTGGCTCTGACCGGTGAGAAGCAGCTTGCTACCAGCAAAGTGACTTCTAGGTGACTTCTTCTCATCACAAGGACCCAACACACAATAGACTTGTTCACAGGACCCAGAGAGCAGGGCAGGAGGGTGGGAGGAGGAGGGTGGGCCCCCGAGGGCCCCCACACCAGTCTCCAGAACGGCCTTACCACAGATACTGGCTCATCCCCCAACTTCTCCTGACAGAGCCCTCAGGGGGAGGGGAGGCGGAAGCAGGTAGCTGCTCAGGGAGGCTGCTGGGACCTTGCCCTCCAGAGGCAGCCAGGGAGGTCCCAAGGCTCCAGGGTCTTCCTCTCAGATGCAGGCCTCCCACCTGCCCCCTGCTGACCGCTGGCCTCTGGCAGGGGCCCCAGGAACACAAGGGGCTTCTTCCCGCCAACACTCTGGACCCATCCCTGTGCCCTGGCCTGCCACCACTGGACCACACACTCCTACCACCTCCCCAAAGAGGCCAATTGCCATGGTGTGACAGTCCCAATGGCTATAGGGGAGGTCCTTGTCATTGCTACTCATCACCTAAGTATTCCCAAGTCTAGAACATTCCATGGCACATAGCAGCTCACTGCTGACCACCTGCTTCCCAGCCAGGGGCTCCAGCTCTGTCCCTCCCATCCCCCACCCACTGTTGGAGTAACTCGGCAACTCTCCCAAGGAAGGCACCTGAAGCCCTCTTAATCCCCTCCTTCCTAAAGGGCTTCCCCACAGCCCCGCCCCAGCTCTGCGGCCTCCCCACAGGCTGCCTTTTGGAGCCAGGAGGAGCCAAGCCCAACCCCAACGGTCAGTGTGGGAGGCACCCTGGGGACCTGGTTCCACGTAGAACGTGTGGAAAGTGGCCCGAAGTGCCTTCAGGAGCCACCGTGCCCGCCCCCTCACCTACCTCTCACTGAATCTTCTTTTTTTTTTAAGACTTTTTTTTTTTTTTTTTTTTTTTTTTCAGAGAGAGAGAGAGAGAGAGGGAGAAAGCAAGCACAGGTAGACAGAGTGGTAGGCAGAGGGAGAAGCAGGCTTCCTGCCGAGCAAGGAGCCTGATGTGGGACTCGATCCCAGGACCCCGGGATCATGACCTGAGCCGAAGGCAGCCGCCCAACCAACTGAGCCACCCAGGCGTCCCAAGACTTTTATTTATTTATTGAACAGACAAAGATCACAGGTAGAGAGGCGGGGAGGTGGGGGGGGGGGAAGCAGACTCCCCGCTGAGCAGAGAGCCCCATGCGGGACTCGATCCCAGGACCCTGAGATCATGACCTGAGCCGAAGGCAGAGGCTTAACCCACTGAGCCACCCAGGAGCCCCTAAATCTGTTTTTTGTTCAGTCTCTGGCAGCGAGATGGGAGGGGTTCCCCGGCTGCGTGGGGGTGGGGTGCGGCTCTCACGGGGCATCCCGGGAGAGGGACACACACACACACACACACACACACACACACACACACACAGGAGCGCATGCACATCTGCCATCGGAGCCCAAGGACGGGTGTGAGAACCTGGAGGGCAACTGCACGAGTTCACAAGGGACCCACCAGGTGAGGAAAATACTCCCCGACTGGATTACGCAACTTCACGGAAGTCACCGGCCTATGGGATTTACGGTGTGTAAACTGGGCCTCATAAAAGCTGGTACATATTAACGGAACAAGGGGAAAGGTAGGCCAGGGAAGGAGGGGACATGCAGGGCCGTGCAGAGGCTGGGATCCCAGAGCTCGCCGCCGTGCATGCGTCCCGTGGCAGGGACAGCAGGTCTCTTCAGGGGCCGGGGACAGGAGAGGATGGACAAGAGGGCTGCCTGTCCCCCGGGCAAGTGGGGCAAGTGACTTACCCCACAGGGAGCATCAATGTCTGGAAAGCAGACAGAAAAAAGAAAAGGCGGGGCACCTGCGTGGCTCAGTCGGGTGCTCTGCTCAGTGGGGAGCCTGCTTCCCCCCACCCTGCCTGCCTCTCTGCCTACCTGTGATCTCTATCAAGGGAACGGATAAAATCTTTGGAAAAAAAAAAAAAGAAGAAGAAAGAAATGGCAAAGATGCTCACTACGGGTGCCAAGCACAGGGCCACAAGAAGTCACACATAAACCCTTACCCACCGGGGAACAAGGACTAGGACTGCTCGGGTGGGAAAAGGAGCTGGGGACAGGAGAATAAAGTTCCCAGGGCAAGACAGACAGTGAGTTCAACCAAGAGTCCTCTCCTCACCAACCCGCCTAGAAATGCGGGTTCTGCTGGGTTGTCTCCCAGCTCCCCGGCTGGACAGGGTGAGCCCAGGAGGGAAAGAGCCGGAGCGTGGCAGGTCCCAGGTCGCAGTCAGCGCTGGAGGGAGGAGCCCGGGACCTCCTGGCAGCCTGTGCACAAGCGCCTGTGGCAGGCCTGTCCGGGGAGCCCTGCGGGCCAGGCCGAGGGGCCAGGCCGAGGGAACCATGGTGGAGGTGGGCCCGCCCTGACATCGGGAGCCTCCAACACGGGAGGATGAAAGCAGTGGGCCACAGTCGTCTGCAGTTGCAGAAGAGGCCGGGGCCAGGAGGCGAAGGCACCTTGCAGGAGGGTGAGTGAGGACAGCGGGGCAGGCGCCCGGAGGAGAGGGGAGCCGTGCAGGTCACCACACGGCAATCCTCCCTTCGCAAACCCCTGCCCCGCATTGCGCGCTGCGGGCTGGAAATCGGCCACGAGAGAAGTATTTGCAGAAACTGCCAAGTGCCAATTGCAAATCAGGAGCTTTTTGTTCCCTGCAGAGAGTACGAGCATAATAGTGTGTGTGTGTGTGTGTGTGTGTGTGTGTGTGTGTGTGTGTGTGTGTGTGTGTAGCACAGTGTAGTGTTTCTGAGAAAAGGACATTTAGGCTGAGACCTGAGGGACATGTATGAGTTTGGTTCATGAAGAACAGGGGGAAAAGAATTCAAGCAGAGGGAACAGCATTTGCAAAAGCCATAAGGGAAATGGGCAGATGGGGCGCATTCCACGAAAGTCCAAGAATAAGCCAAGAGAAAGGGCAAAGGGCAGAGATGGGCTGCCCCACAGGCCGGGGCAGAGGTGGTTTTTTCAGAAAGGGAAGCCCTTGGACGATTTCAGGGGCGGATGTCCCCAGGCCAAGGAGGGTCCACGTGTCAGCCCTGAGTCATGCGCTGCGCTGCGTCCCTGCACCCTGCCTGCCACTCCCCCTGCCCACACCACTTAGGGTGACAGCACACCTCCCTTTTCTTGGAGAGCCATCCTCTCCCACAGAACAGCCCTGACTATGTGCTACTGGGGGGGCTTGCCCATCACAGCCCCCTGCCCACTGCCCAGCCACACCACTCACAGCTCCAGCCAGAGGTTGGAGGCTCATGGGGTACCGGGGAGGGAGCGAGCTCACTCTCTTCCTTGGAATCTCAGAGTTGGGTGGACGCAAGCCCCCCCAGCAGGGGAGGAGGCCCAGATGCCACCTGGGGCAGGGGCCGGGAGAGAAAGGAGCCAGCAGCCCCGTGGTAGGGTGGGGAGAGGTCCTGAATTCCCCTGAGGGCTTCAGCCTGGTTCAGTTCTGCATTTTCCCGCCCCAGCCCTGAAAAAGCCGCAGCAGGGGCCTTTCCTACCCAAACAACCCAACAATTGCCAAGAGTCGGACTTCCTTGTTTCCTCTTTTGTTTTCCTTTGATTATTTGAATTTGTGTCTGTTTGGTTTTTTGTTTTACTAAGCCTGAGCCCCGTTTTTCTAAGAAAAAAAAAAAAAAATCACAAAGCTATTTGTTTTTAAAGACAAACTCAAAGCCTGCTACTTTCCGCCGCCCCGCCTGGCTTGGCCTCCGGTCTGCCACGGGATCCCAGTCCTGCTGGCTCTGTTCCTGCCTTCAAAGTACAGGGAGGCTCAGCCAGTGGCCTGAGAGGCGTGGCTCCTAGGGGCTGCGAGGGCCTCCATTTACTCAGGGCACTGTGCCCTGGGGAGCCTGTCCCCATGAAGGCAGGAGCTGGAGATGGACTTTGGTTCTGTGGGTCCCTCCCCGGGCCCCCCGCAGCGGATACCCCTGGGTTCTGACTCCCTCCCACAGTAGGATCTTTATGGACACTCCACTGGCCCCCAGGGGGTGGGCTGGAGCCCTAAAGCAAGTTCACTGTACACCAGCCTGGCCCCAGCAGCCTCCGATCCAGGTGGCCCCAACCAAGCCCTTTCCCCTCTCTGATCCCCACCCCACTCCACTGCCCCTTCCCTAAAGAGGTACTAGCGGCTACTCGGCTACTCGCAGAATTTCTCCCGGGCTGGGCACAGCGCAAGCAGCCGGAGATGAAAGGTGGAAGGTACTCCCCGTCCTCGGGGAGGGCTCGGGCCTGTCTGCAGAGGTGGTAATTATCATCGGAGCTAACACTGTAACATTCATTGCGTGCAAGGCTAAGTACTTAACACTACCTCATTTAATGTGCACAACTCTGTAAGGAATAATGGCCCTTTTAACTCAACCAAGCCTGTTTGCTCATCTGATGACCGACCTGCCCAGGATCACAAGGCTCAGGAGTGAGGAGTGTTGAGGTGCCAGCCAGGACATGAGCTCACGGCCATGCTCTAGACCCCCCGAAATCTACTGCCCCACAGAGATTAAGAACCTTGAGGAATTGGGGAGCCATGGGGGGAACCCCAGAGGAGTGCCTTCACCCAGCAGAGGCCCAAGGTCAGGAAGACAACCAAGGCGGGGGTCTTCCTGCAGGAAATGGGAGAGTGAGCCCTAACAAAATTGCAACGGCATTTTTCACAGAACTAGAACAAATAATTCTAAATCGGCTGTGGAACTGTAGAAGATCTCAAACAGCCAAAGCAACCTTGAGAACAAAGTCGTCGTCCGAGGTATCACGCTCCTGAATTTCTGACTATACTACGAAGCTGAAGTGATCAAAACAGTTAAGTTAGCGTAAAACTAAATACACAGATCAATGGAACAGAACAGAGAGCCCAACACCAACACGGATTTGGTCAAGAGATGTGCCAACGGAGGCGACAGGAACGCGCAACGGGCAGACCGTCCCTGGGACAGGTGCTGCTGGGGAAACCGCACAGTTCCCGCACCACGGACACACCCGGACCGCCTTCTCACAGCACGCGCGAAATAAACTCAAAATGGATCGGAGACTTGCGTGCAAGACGGGAAACCCGAAAACTTTAGGCAACAAGTCTTGGCGGTGACCTCTCTGACTTCCACACCGGAAGTAAAGGCAGCACACGCGGAAACAAAACAAAGGGAGACTGCAGCAACGTCAACACTTCTGCACCATGAAAGTGACAATCAGCACGAAAAGGCAGGCCCGGGAATGGGAGAAGAGACCTACAAATCACGTCCCCAGTAAGGAGAGGATACCCAGAGCACATGAAGAACTCCTACACCTCAACGGCAAACCAAGAGAAATTTGGTTAGAAACCTGAATAGACATTTTCCATGGAAGAGACACACAAATGACCAACAGACACACGGGAGGTGCTCAGCGCCTCTCATGCCCAGGAACATGCCGATGGAAACGACCAGCGGTCGCCCCTGACACCTGTCAGATGGCCAAAACCCACAGCGTGAGAACAGGTGTTGGCCAGGATGTGGGGAGAGGGGAACCCTCGTGCGCTGTCGGTGGGAATGCAAACGGAGGCAGCCGCTCTGGAAAAGGTTGGCGTTTCCTCAAAAAATTAAACTAGAAACTCTACCCCACCACGGTGAGCAGTTCCAGGGCTCGGTATCCAACCACAGAAAACAAAAACACAAATTCGAAAACATATATCCCCCCCGACCCCGTTCACTGCCCCACTGTGTACGGGAGCCGAGACCCGGACGCAGCCTGAGTGTCCGTGAACAGACGAAGGGATGAAGACGATGGGATCTCCCCAAGCGGAAACTACTGAGCCTCGAGGAGGAACGGAGCCCGCTACACCACGGAGGGACCCTCACTGAAGAAGTCAGACCAACAAAAATACCGCGTGATTCCACTTACACAGGCCCTCTGGAGACAAAACCGAACCACACCCAGACTCAAAGACAAAACCAACCCAGACTGGTGGTTGCCAGAGCCGGAGGGGTACAGAAGGAGGGGCGAGGGGGATCCTAAGTCCAAATTAACAGTGACGCGTGAGGGAGGGACGGGAATGTCAAGTGCAGCAAGGAGACTAGAGCCCACAAAACTGCACTAACCTTGTACTGCGACCCACCGGAAACGTACATAATGGTGTATGTCAACCACGCTTCAATGAAACAAACAAACATGGGGCGCCTGGGGGGCTCAGTGGGTTAAGTCTCTGCCTTCGGCTCAGGTCACGATCCCAGATCCTGGGATCGAGCCCCGTGTCGGGCTCTCTGCTCAGAAGGGAGCCTGCTTCCACCTCTCTCTCTGCCTGCCTCTCTGCCTACTTGTGATCTCTCGCTCTGTCAAATAAATAAAATATTTTTTAAAAAAAGACACAAACAGGGGCGCCTGGGTGGCTCAGTGGGTTGGGCCGCTGCCTTCAGCTCAGGTCATGATCCCAGGGTCCTGGGTTCAAGCCCCACATCGGGCTCTCTGCTCAGCGGGGAGCCTGCTTCCTCCTCTCTCTCTGCCTGCCTCTCTGCCTGCTTGTGATCTCTCTCTGTCAAATAAATAAATAAAATCTTTAAATAAATAAATAAATAAATAAAGACACAAACAAACAAGAGCCAGTCGGGCAGAGGAAGGAAGGACAGACGGAAGGACGGACACCTAGGCAGGGCAGGAGCTGTCAAATGCTGGTGAGTGAGGGAAAATGGCTCATTAATGCCAAGTTCACGAGTCCAAAAACAGATGGAACTGGAGGAATCCCCAGCCCCCAGTGGAAATGGGAATGAGCTAAAGTGCCCTGGAGGGTCAGCCTTGGAGACCTGGTGCTGTCCGTTCCCTGGCCCGCATCACCTCTTCTCCTCCAAGTCCTCCAGGCCTCCCTGCCGCCCTGGCCAGAAGCTTCCCCCACTGGTTTCAGGGCCCACGGTTTCTCTCTTCAGAGATCCTTTTCTTTTGTCCGGGAGGGCCAAGTAGCACACTGGGCACCTCTTAACATCCCAGATCTCCTTTAAATGTCGCACCTTCTCTGCCAAACACGATGACTGTGCCCATTCTGCAGATTCAGAAAAGTTGAGTCCGCAGCCCAGAGGGTCTGGACCCCTCCTCCAGGCAGCTCTGCAAGCCAGGGTAAGTTTCCCAGCCTTCTCCACCTGGGGCCAGGTGCCCAGTGAGTACTGTTAAGGAGGTAGGGGACACTCAGGGGAGGGGAAGGAAATGGAGCCCGCCTAGGTAGCAGGGTGTGGCCAAGACACCTGCCCTCTAGGGAGGGGCAGGACCAGGTGATCACCGAGACCCCCCTGAGTGCACGAGACCCCCCTGAGTGCACGGGTGTAGAGAGGACGCTCCACAGATCAGACCGCAGTAGTGCCGGGTTACTGTCCACCTCCCAGCAGAAAACCACGAAAGTCACCCACCCACCCAGGGACACCAGCCAGGGTAAGCCACAGAAGAGCACAGGCCCACACTAACCATGCTGCGTTTATCTGGGGTCTGAAAGCCTTAGAAGTAACAGGATGGATATCTCATAGTCTTGGAGTGGGGCGGGACACCAAAGAGAAAACTCTATAAAGAAAAAAAGCTATTATTAAGGGGCTGCCTTCAGCTCAGGTCATGATCCCAGGGGTCCTGGGATCGAGCCCCACAATCATGGTCCCTGCTCAGCGGGGATCCTGCTTCTCCCTCTCTCCCTCTACCCCTTGCCCTGCTTGTGCTCTCTCTCCCTCAAATAGAATCTTAAAGGGTGGGGGGATCCATTTGAATGCAGTTTAAAAAAAAAAATGAAAAGCGAAGCTTCTGTGAGAGCAAAAGGGAGAAAATACATGCAACACGTAAGAAAAGTTAAATCCTGCTGTACAAAGAGCTCTAACCAACAAGTGAGAGACCAACCCAAGAGAACAAAGAAAAAAATTAAAGTGGCCAATTAAACTTTGGAAACAATCATCCCCAAACTGCAAATTAAACATAATAAAATAGCACATGTCGCCTAGTCAATCTAATGAAAAGGTTTGCCAACCCCAGGTGTAGGCGAAGGAGTGTGGAAACCATGGCCCCGCCATTTCTTGGGAGGGAGAGTAGCCTG
Organism: Lutra lutra; assembly: GCF_902655055.1. NCBI lineage: Eukaryota > Metazoa > Chordata > Mammalia > Carnivora > Mustelidae > Lutra > Lutra lutra. The sequence continues at coordinate 142,606,134 of NC_062284.1, forward strand.
TCCAGGCTGCTGCACACCCTGGGGACTGTGGGGACGGTTTGGTGGCATCTAGTGAAAACCAGGCTGGAGGGGATCCCTGGGTGGCTCAGATGGCTGGGCGTCTGCCTTCAGCGGGGGTCATGATCCTGAGGTCCTGGGACCAAGCCCCACATCAGACTCCCTGCTCAGTGGAGAGTTTGTTTCTCCCTGTCTGCCTCTGCCTCTCCCAAATGATATTTAAAAAAACAAAAAAACCCGCGGAGTGGAGAGCCCAGTTCCCCGTAGTCCCCAGCAAGGAGACTGTACATCCCCAGTCTAAAAGCCGCCCCTGGCGTGACTGACCATAACTGCGTTGGCAAAAACGACTTTGGAGGACACTAAACGACAGGAGGAGCGGCCACCACGTACTAAGCTATAAAATACAGGTTTGAAGAGACAAAAAGCATTTTGGGGCATAATCTTTTTTTTCTTAAGTCGTATCTCTCGTTGCGCGCTTGCTTCCTTCCAGCGTTGCGCACCCTAACTCCGGGACCCGGTTGAGCTCAGCGGGCTCTACCCTGGCGGGCAGGACGGCGCATCCCGTACACGGACGGTTCCCGGGAACGGACCCTTCCCCCGCCCGGTCCCCGCCCCACGACCGGCTCGAGGCCCACCACGGGGACACTGCGGCTGAGGCGCGCTCCCCAGGCGCGCGGATCCGGGCTGGGGTCCTCGGATCCTGGACTCCGGGTCGCAGCCCGAGACGCGACAGCAGGTTCCAACCCGGGCGGGGGGGGCCCTTGGGGACCCGGGCCGAAGACCCCTGGGCGGAGGGGGAAGTGGCGCTCCCACCCTCCGTGAAGCAGGGGTCGAGGAGAGCCCGCTGGAGATCGGGGCCGGCGCCACAGGGACCGCGGGGCTCGGACTGGCCCGCGCCTTCCGACGGCCCCGCGGGTCTGCCCCACCCGCGGCGGGGGCCGGGCCGCGCTCACCGAGCATCTCTTTGCGGCGTTGCGTGTGCGGCTGGTCGGTGTAGACCCACTCGAAGTCGGTGCGGCCCGCGCGGTTGCCCATGCTGGGGCCGGGAGCGCAGCTCGGAGCGCGTCGCACCACTGGGCTCCGCTCCACCTGTCTGCCCCGCTGCGCGCCGCTGGGACCCGAGTGCGGCGCGGGGCGGGGCCGGGGGCGGGGCCTCTCGCGGGGCGGGGCCTCTCGCGGGGCGGGGCCAGGTGCGCCCCGGGGGGGAGGGGCGGGGCCTGCGGGGCTGGGGCTTGGTCCAGATCTGGGGCGGGTGGCGGGGGCTCCCCAGCCTCGGTCGCGTCGGCTGGACGTGGAACTATTAGCGCCCCGCCCGCGGGAGTCCCCGGGCCCCAGGTCGTGCGGGGACGGCCCGGTGCGCGCGTTGCCCCCACCCCGCCTGGCTCGCCCGCGGCCCAGACGCACGGGCGCGCCCGCTGCCCCTGCCTGGGGGACGAGCCGGGTTAGCACCCACCTGGGGTGGGGATAGGGGCCTGGAGGCTAGAGATTAAACGCCTGTGACTGTGCCTGTAAACAGGAGGGGCTAGGAGAGATTCACCACAGCGGCAATGCTGCCTTCCCCTACCTGTCCCCTACCCGGCCCTCCCACGCAACGCAGTGGGCAGATGATGGGTCTGTGGCAACCTGAGGGAGGTGAGTCAGCCCCCCCCACCTTCAGGAAAATCGAGGGACACGGGGACACGGAAAAGGCCTATTATGACTCAGTGTGAGACGTGCCATGACACAGGAAGGGGTAGCCAGGATCCAGCACGGGAGTCTTTCGCACTGGGCTTTGAAGGATGAGTAGGAGTCAGCAGCTAGACAAGGGAAGGGCACTGGTAGAGGAGGGAACAGCAGATGCCAAAGGCTCAGAAGCTTAGAAGAACCCTGACATTTTTTAAATAATAAGAGTCCAGGAGTGGGGGCACAGGGCTCCTCATTTTCACCTTTTCAGGGATTCCTCTCACCCCTCCGGAGCTTTGGAGGGTGTGGAACAGTTCACCTTTCTAGACCTTGGAGAGCCTGGCCTGTGCTGGGAGATGCCTGGGTAGCAGACTGTCCTGGTAGCCAGTCTGGGCAGGGAGGTAATAAGGGTGAGTTTTCCTCCAGCCTCCTGAAGTCCATGGCCCAGGGGTGTGGTACACTTGGCAGGCCTCCCTTAGCCCCAGGCCAGATGCCGTCCCACCCAAGCGGGGGAGTAAAGCAACTGTGTGTGACCGTCGGGTGGTGGATCAGGTGTAGGGAAATGGGCCGGCAGGAGGCTGGATTCCCAGTGCAACAGAAAGACCCTCAGAGCCTACCATTGCCACCAGCCCTTGAAGCACCCAACGGGGTCACCTGGCCCAGCCTGCACAGCCTTGAAAACAGAACTCACTGCTCCCCAGGGCAACCTGTTCTATTCCCAGCCAAAGGGACCCTCCCACCAGCTGGTGCTTTACGGGTGAGCAAACCAAGGCTCAGAGCTCAAGAGGGCCTTGCCTAACCACACAAGAATAAGGCAGCAAAGCAGGGAGAGGCCCCGATCTTCAACTTGAAAAGCCCAGAGGCAGCGTGTCTGCCCCCACATTGCCCTCAGTGAGATCTGTCTCAGCTCTGCCCTCTGGAATCCCATCTCGCTTGGGAGATCCCTCCACCCCAGGATGGGGATCAGAGAACTTCATTCACACACTGACCCCAGGACTCAGCCTGTCCAGATGAAAACAGCCCAGTGCCTCCATTTTACAGATAAGGAAACTAAGGCCAAAGAGGGGACAAGTCAAAGGACATACTAGAGCGACAGGAGGGTAGAACAGGAGTTCAACATACATGACTCTCAATCCTGTGCCATGACCAAGAAATTCCCAAGTCCCTGAGGCAGGCCTGAACCAGAGAAACGGAATTCAAGATGGTGGCCTCGATCACAGCACACGTGACTGCCTCTCCGCCACACCCCCGTCCCAGCAATGACAGAGAAGGTGTGTTTGTCTGTAAGGTGGGTTCCTGCGAGGGATCCTGGACCAGAAAAAGGGCATTAGGTAAAAACTTAGAGAATCTGAATAAAGTATGAGCTTCAGTCAATTATAATGTACCAATAGTGATTCACTAATTACAACAAACGCACCATACTATTACAAGATCTTAAAATGAAGGATGTTGGGTATGGAAGCTATGTGAACTCTTAATGCTATCTTCCCAGTACTTCTACAGATCATCAAGTTTATTTTTTTTTAAGATTTTATTGATTTATTCAACAGAGAGAGAGAGATCACAAGTAGGCAGAGAAGCAGACAGAGAGAGAGGGGGAAGCAGGCTCCCTGCTGTGCAGAGAGCCCAATGTGGGGCTCGATCCCAAGACCCTGAGATCATGACCTGAGCTGAAGGTAGAGGCTCAACCCACTGAGCCACCCAGGTGCCCCCCATAAAGTTTATTTTTAAAATGAAGTTCAGGGGGTGCCTGGGTAGCTCAGTGGGTTAAAGCCTCTGCCTTAAGCTTAGGTCATTATCCCAGGGTCCTGGGATCGAGCCCCACATCGGGCTCTCTGCTCAGCAGGGAGCCTGCTTCCTCCTCTCTCTCTGCCTCTCTGCCTACTTGTGATCTCTCTCTCTCTCTCTGTCAAATAAATAAATAAAATCTTTAAAAAAAAAAAAAAAGAAAGAAAAGAAAAAATGAAGTTCAGTGTGGGCACCTGGGGGGCTCAGTGGGTTAAGCCTCTGCCTTTGGCTCAGGTCATGATCCCAGGGTTCTGGGGCAGAGCCCTGCGTCGGGCTCTCTACTCAGCGGGGAGCCTGCTTCCCCCTCTCTCTCTGCCTGCCTTTCTGCCTACTTGTGATCTCTCTGTCTGTGTCAAGTAAATAAATAAAAATTAAAAAAAAAATCTTTAAAAAAAATGAAGTTCATGGGGCACCTGGGTGGCTCAGTGGGTTAAGCCTCTGCCTTTGGCTCAGGTCATGATCTCAAGGTCCTGGGATCGAGTCCCGCATCGGGCTCTCTGCTCAGCCAGGAGCCTGCTTCCCTCTCTCTCTCTCTCTGCCTGCCTCTCTGCCTACTTGTGATCTGTCCCTGTCAAATAAATAAATAAAATCTTTAAAAAAAAAATGAAGTTCATTGTTCAAAAATCTTTATCATACACTGTATGTATAGCCACTCCTCTGTGATTCCCCCCAACACAAGAACCTTCCCTGCCCCCATTTCTCCTGGGAGGAGCAGCAGCGTGGTGGAGTGGGCAACAAGCACGCCTGAGGGGGGGTAGGTTCACTGACTCTCAGGGGGGACCCTGACTGTAAGCCTAGGTGTCTTCCACTGCTTGGGAGGAGCACGGGGTACCTACACCCAGAAGTCTTAACTGTAGTATTTGCCGTCCCAGCAGGAAACCCTCTCCTGCCCCAGGTTTGCACATTCGCAGGAACAGGCCAGAATGCATTCGGTACAGCCCCTCCCACTCCTGTTCTGAACCCGAGGGAAGCTAACAGCCTGTGAGTCACAGCTCACGGTCAGCCCATACAGGAGGGAGTCACATCCCGGGGGGGCAGGGGGCAACCACCCCAAGAAAAAGAAGAATGTCCCACCTGGGAAAACAGAGCTATGGGAAAAGCAGAATTGGGCTGAGAAATGAGAATGACATTTTCATTTCAGGAGACCACAAAGCCATCGAGTAAATAAATAAATAAACCAGTGAGGGGCAGGTGTAAGTGGCTTGTTTAAAAGCAAAAAACTGGGTGCCTGGGCGGCTCAGTGGGTTAAGCCGCTGCCTTCGGCTCAGGTCATGATCCCAGGTCCTGGGTTCGAGCCCCACATTGGGCTTTCTGCTCAGCAGGGAGCCTGCTTCCTCCTCTCTCTCTGCCTGCCTCTCTGCTTACTTGTGATTTCTCTCTGTCAAATAAATAAATAAAATCTTTAAAAAAATAAATAAATAAATAAAAGCAAAAAACTTCGCTTAGAAGAAAACACAGGCAGGAAGCTCTTGGCAGTACTGGCAGTAAGGGGGGGCGGGCAGTCTCCCCGGGTAAGGGCAGCAAAAGTTAAAAAAACCAAACAGGATTGCATCAAACAAAAAATCTTCTGCTCCAGTGAGAAAAACATCAGCAAAACGAGAAGGTAGCCTAGTTAGTGGAAGCAGATATTTGCAAGTAATACGTCGGATAAGGGGTTTGTAGACAAAATATATAAAGAATTTATACAATTTAATATTTAAAAAGGGGCAGAGGACCTAAATAGACATTTTCCCAAAGAAGACAGGCTTGCGGCCAACAGGACACAAAAAGATGCATCATCAAGGAAATGCAAATCAAAACCACAATGAGAGATCACCTGGCACCTGTCACAGACAGCAGGACCAAAAGACTGAAAGTAACAAGTCTTGGCGAGGGTGTGGACAGAGGCGAACCCTCCCGCATTGCTGGCGAGCATGTAAACTGGTGCAGCCGCCGTGGAAAACAGTGTGGAGGTTCCTCAAAAAGTTAAAAATAGAGCTACCCTATGATCTAGTATCCCCACTTGTGGAATTTATCTAAAGAAAAGAAGATACTTTTTTTTTTTTTTTTTTTTTGGAGAAAAAGAAAGACCACACGGGGTGGTGGTTAGAGGAGGAGGGAGGGAGAGAATTTCAAGCAGACTCCCCGCTCAGCATGAGCCATACATGGGGCTCGATCTCACAACCCTGGGATCATGACCAGAGCCGAAACCAAGAGTCAGACACTGAACCAACTAATCACCCAGGCACCCAAGAAAACACCAGTTTGAAGAGATGCATACATCCCACTCTGCAGCATTATTTGTAATAGCCAAGATCTGGAAATAGCCTAAGTGTCCACGGACAGTTGATGGATAGAGACGTGGGACACACACACAGTGGAATATTAGCCTTAAGAATGAGATCTTGGGGCGCCTGGGTGGCTCAGTGGGTTAAGCCGCTGCCTTCGGCTCAGGTCATGATCTCAGGGTCCTGGGATCAAGCCCCGCATCGGGCTCTCTGCTCAGCAGGGAGCCTGCTTCCTCCTCTCTCTCTGCCTGCCTCTCTGCCTGCTTGTGATCTCTGTCTGTCAAATAAATAAATAATTAAAATCTTTAAAAAAAAAAAAAAAAAGAATGAGATCTTGCCAGGGTGCCTGGATGGCTCAGTGGGTTAAAGCCTCTGCCTTCGGCTCAGGTCATGATCTCAGGGTCCTGGGATCGAGCCCCGCATCGGTCTCTCTGCTCTGCAGGGAGCCTGCTTCCTCCTCTCTCTGCCTGCCCCTCTGCCTACGTGTGATCTCTCTCTCAAATAAATAAATAAAATCTTTAAATAAATAAATCTTTAAAAAAATAATAATAAAAAAAAAAAGAATGAGATCTTGCCGTTTGCAACAACATGGACGGACCTGGGGGGTATTACGCGAGTGAAAGAAATCAGAGAGAGAAAGACACATACGGAAGATTTTGTTTCCAAGCGGAATTTAAGAAACAAAACAGAAACAGATTCACAGATACAAGAAAGAAACCCCATTAGTTGCTGGAGGCGAGGGAGACTGGAGGGCGGGCAAAAGAGCGAAGGGGATTAAAAGGTACCCACCGGCTGGGACGCACAGAAGCTGTGGGGATGCCACGTAGAGCACAGGGAACAGAGGCAGTAATACTGTCCTGACTGTGTGGTGACAGACAGTAACTGGACCTATCGAGGGGACTGTTATGTTTCAAAATATTGAATCACAGGGCGCCTGGGTGGTTTAAGCAGTTAAGCCTCTGCCTTCGGCTCAGGTCACGATCGCAGGGTCCTGGGATCAAGTCCCGCACCGGGCTCCCCACTCCATGGGGAGCCTGCTTCTCCCTCTCCCTCTGCTGCTGCCCCTCTCGTGTGCACTCTCTCTCTCTCTCAAATAAATAAAATCTTTAAAATTTTTTTTAAAAAGTTAAAAAAAATATATCAAATCCCTACAATGTAAACCCAAAACTAGCAGGATGTTGTGTGTCGATCATGCTTCAATTAAAAAAAAACAATGTTCTGGGGCGCCTGGGTGGCTCAGTGGGTTAGGCCTCTGCCTTCAGCCCATGTCATGATCTCAGGGTCCAGGGATCGGGCCCCGCATCGGGCTCTCTGCTCGGTGGGGAGCCTGCTTCCCCCTCTCTCTCTGCCTGCTGCTCTGCCTACTTGTGATCTCTCTCCCTCTGTCAAATAAATAAATAAAATCTTTAAAAAATAAAAATTAAAATTAAAAAAACAACGTTCTATTGACATGGAAGCCCATGAAAGTCGAGAGACTTAAGGACAGGTACAGGACCCCGGAATCTGTCTGGCGAGAGTTCTAGAAGAAAAGTGGAGGAGGGGCAGCATCTGTGCTTCTACAGCCTTATCTTCTTTTTTTTTTTAATTTTATTTATTTATTTGACAGACAGAAATCACAAGCCTTATCTTCTTTACAGAAGTCATCTCTCTCTCGGATTATAATTGTATGGAAGCACGATTATTCCCATCTGAAATAAATCTGTAGCATGCACTTACGTTCTTGCTTCTATCTGTTCCCTCCTACAGAGCTTCTTGTTCTCGAGGGTCTGCCCCTGGCGTTCCTAATGCCCAGAACGGGGATGGCCTCTATAGCAATGTACTCAGTGAAGGAACAGATGAATCCTGTCGAACAAGGAATCAATGGGGACTCCCCAGATCAGAAGCCCCGAGCCTTCAGCCTAAAGAGGCTTCAGGGTGTCCCCAAGACTGAAACTCGTTCAACCACTTTGGGTCACTTGCAGTGACATCCCCAAAGCATCACCTCCCCCTGACTCACCACACAGGACTCCCCTGCTGCGCACGGGGCCCCAAGACAGAAGTCCACCAAAGACGTGCATAGGAATATTCGTAACAGCATCCTTGGTAGAAGCCCCTCCTGGAGACAGCCCCAACCTCCCACCACAGCAGAGCAGACGGACAGACTCCCCATGGTCAGTCCACGTGTGGACTGGTGGGCAGCAGTGAAACAGAAATGCTCTGGACGCACCAACACCGGGGACTACCCACGCCTTCTGGCTCTCTCTAGCTTTTTTTTTTTTTTTTTAAGTGATCTCTCCACCCACCATGGGCTGTAACTCAGGACTCCGACCCCGAGATCAGGAGTCATGCGCTCCACCAACAGGGTTGGCCACACTCTGGATTTTCTGTATTTCTTATGCTTTGATGTCCCAGGGCTAACCAGTTCCTCGCACTGGTAAACGCCCAGCCTGGGGGCCTTCCCAGGGCGAACTCACCAGCCCGGAGCCCACGCACCGCACCACCTTCTCCAGGGGATCACACTCCGGGCCAGTGTTCCCGGCTCTCGTCGCCCCAGAGCCAGGTTCCTGACAACTCGACAGACAACTGGAACAGAATTACTCAGACTGGCCACTCCTAAACCCGTTTACCACTCCCCGGGGAAACCCTGTGAAATGTTCCTGCCCAGGCTTTCCCCTGGCCCCTCGGCTAATCCCCACCTCCCCTCTTCACCCCCTTGGCCAGGCCCTCCAGGGCAACTCCGGCCTGGGAACCATACCTAACAGACTCCCTTGCCAGCCCCAGCGGTTTCCAAATCTGATGGCCTCATGACACCTGAATAATAATAATATCAACATTATAAAACAAGCAGACGGGGGAGCAGGGAGGGCCGGCTCAGGCTGGGCAGGTATACCCCTAGGCCATAGGTGGGGGGTGGGGGGGTTGGGGGGGCTGCACCTACTGCCTGCACCGGGCTTGAGCCGCAGCCTGGCCCACAGCCAGCCCGCGGGTGCCACCCCGGCTGGCACACATGCCTGGTGTGGCCGTGGACTCCCACCCGGAACTCGGAAGCCGGGTCCTCCCTAGGTTCTGCTCAAGCTGTTACCTGCCTGGATCACAGGATGACCTTGCAGGGCACCCCCTCTTTTCTTAGGGGTCTAAGTGAGTTTCTGAGAGGCCCCTCTGAAGGGACTGAGGTATGTCTTACTTCCCTCCCAGGGCCGTGTCTGGTCCCCAGCGCACTGACAAGTGCTGGACAAACCAAACTGCCATGCTCCCGACTTTTCAGCCTCCCCAGGGAGGGGGGAGCTGTTATTCCGAGATAACCTGTGAAACTTTGGACCACATACTGTGTCCGTGCAAGGGCACCCCGCTCAGGGGCCGTGACACCCCACAGGTCCCTCCCTGTGCTGTTTGTCTGCTAAAGTCCGGACTCCTCCCCTGACTTGGTGGGATAGGAGGGATCACATCCATAGGGAATCTGGAGGGAGGGAGGAGAGAGAGGACGAAGGGGGAGGAGGAGGAGGGCGAAGAAGGGGAGAAGAAGGAATCACCCCAGCTCATGGCTGCTGCCTAGAGGCAGGCCACTGGGTCCCCGTTCCCCATACCCGATATTGCTAAAACTCAGCAGAATCTTGCTCTTACAGATTCGGCTAATGTGCTCCGCTCAGAGCCCGTTTCAGGCCCCTCAGCCTGGCCGCCGTCCCCCCGGCAGGACACACATCTTCTCCAGGCTACCGTGGGCCTCAGCAGCTTTGCCTTCACACAACCATCCGGGCCAACAAGACCTGACGGCATCCACCATCCTCCAGGAGCGCAGCTGTGACCTCCGGGGGACCACCGCTTCCTCTAGCAAGCGTCACCGGACCTGCTGCTTCAGGTCCAGCATCTGTCCATTCTCTCCGGCTTCTGACGACAACGTGTCCCTCTTCTAGAATTTCTGCTTCAGTCAGACGCAGGCAGCTCCTCAGAATCAGCTCCAGGGCAGTGGGCCCCGCTCACGAAAGGCTCGAAGATCCAGCCAAACTCAGCCAGCGGGCCCTCCCTGCGGGCCTCAGAGACTCCACCACAGAGACCCGGGCGACCTCCCCTCCCGTCCCCGGGGCTCTCTGGATCACCCCGATGGCCCTTAGTTGTCCAAAGTCTTCTGATGCAAGAAACTGCCTCTCTGCCCTTGGCTCAGGTCATGATCTCGGGGTCCTGGGATTGAGCCCCACATAGGGCTCTCTGCTCTGCAGGGAGCCTGCTTCCTCCCCCCCTCTCTCTCTGCCTGCCTCTCTGCCTGCTTGTGATCTCTCTCTGTCAAATAAATAAATAAAATCTTAAAAAAAAAAAAAAGAAAGAAACTGCCTCTCTCGGCCTCATGCTAAACACCATTAAAACCAGAATCTCTCCATACCGGGCTTTCCTGGAAATACGGGCACTGACAGCCCCGGAGCCCGGGACCCTCACAGTACAGCTGCCCCTTAGCTGGGGTCAGGGGCTCAGAATGGCTGACCAGGCCTCTTACAACAGGAAGGAGCCGGACCTGAGCGCCCTGGCACATCTCACTGGGCCTCCCCTGTCCTCAGTCCCTGGCCAGATGCCATGTGCTCCACCCAGGGGGGAGGCCACCCCTCCCCCAGGCACCTTGCTAACCAGCAGCGCCCCTTAACTGAATGAACATCAACCAGAACTTGCTGACTATGTGCCTTACACTGCCAGCCACTGTAAAGATGACAGCACTCGTTGGAACCCTGCTGCTTTCCATCCCTCAGGATGTCCCAGACGAAGGTCAGGACCCAATGGTCAACACAACTGGCCAGAATTCAGGCAGCCATCTTGGCACTGGCGCCTTGGCCCGCAACCACCCCCCTCTGCACGTTGATTATACACACTGTTGGGTCATTGAGGGTAAAGGATTCAGAATCTCTTGCCCCACAGATACCCCAAATCACAACTGTCTCCTCATATCTGGAGGCCAAAAGCAAGGCCTGGCCAGCCCACTCCTATACCGTCTGGAGTTACAAACAGGACTGGCAATGATCAGGTACACATGTTACTTCTCAGAATCCACAGTGCTAGGCTCTTGGAAAAGGCACTTGGTAGAACTTTTCTGTCCCTGGGAGGGGCCAGAGAGGCTGAGCTCAGGGACATAATGGTTTCCTCAAACATCTTTACAAATTCCAATCCAGCAAATGGACTCCAAACAGGGCCTCTTTCTTGCCCCAGGGCTTAATATCTCTTAATTCAAGGTCCTTGGCCAACTCAAAACTCAACGTCAAATTTTAAAATGTCCCACACTCCCTTTCCTACATTTAAAGGGGGATTTGTCTCCCCTCCATTGTCATAAAGACATTATATATCGTATATAGGCCTCTAATACTGTCTCCCCCATCTTTATAAATTTCTAATCTTGCCCCCATCCCAGAAGGGCTGGCGGCCAGAGCGAGGGCACCTATCCTCCTAGACCTCATTAACCATAGGTTGTCCTGCAGGCCAGACGGCTGCTCATCTGATAGAGGGCCCATCTGAGCCTAAACTTCACACACACACACACACACACACACACACATGCATGGAATAAACACAAAACCTGTCAAGTGTAACCATACACCATTCTGTTGATTACTGGTCTCAGTACTCTCCTGGGATTTCTCCCTGGTTTGTAATCCAAGGCCCAAACCTTGCAGGTGAGCCATTGCCTCAATCAGGTGTCAAGTTTGCTTAGTACAAGTCCCACAACCCAAAGACCACACCACTTTTCTATCCCCAAACAAACCAGCTGAAGCAAAGAGCCCCCAGTCACTGGCCAGATGGGAGGGCCTGCCTATAGGCTCCTGCCGGAGCCCAGCCCAGCCTTGTCCCAACCCCACTGAGTCCCAAGAACAGCGGCCACACACCCCCTGAGCAGGGACCCGGGCCCACACCGCAGGTGACGTCTCCACAGCCCGCGAGCTGGCTGCTGGCGATCCCGGGGACAAGTTCACCCTGACTCTTGAACTCCTGCCCCAGCCATGCCCACAGACCGCCTCTGCGAGGCACAGTGGACGCAGACCCTGACTGCTTTCCTTCCTTTAGGATTAGGGATTCTGGGATGTTTCTGAACTTTCTGTCTGCTTTGCCAGGATCCTGGTTAACTCCTTGCTCCCCATGGAAACACACACACCTACATGTCTGTGCAAACATGCCACACCCAAAGGGAAATCTGGCCCAGGTCACTATTCTGGGCCAGCCAAACAATTAATGGAGATAATGCTTTCCCCCAGGGGGCGCCTGCCTCATACTAGTCAACCCAGGACCCCCTTGAGGAAAGGACTGCCTAACCCCTAGTGCCTTTCCTTATTAACCCTCCAGCCTTCCACCAGGATCTCTGGCCCTGGGGTTCCCACCAGGACCACCACCACCCATCCACCTGGTCACACACAACACCACGTCGCCTCGCACAAACTTCACTAAACCAGGAGATCATAATCCCGACAGCATCACTGCTGGACCTGCCAGCTTGACTCCCCCCAAAACCCACCACGATAATATTAGTGAAATCAAAAAACAAACAATAACAAAACAAACAACTATATGTGTGCACACTTTTTTTAAAAATTTTTTTTAAAGGTTTTATTTATTTATTTGACAAGCAGGCAGAGAGGCAGGGGAAAGCAGGCTCCCCGCTGAGCAGAGAGCCCGATATAGGGCTCGATCCCAGGACCCTGGGATCACGACCTGAGCCGAAGGCAGAGGCTTTAACCCACTGAGCCACCCAAGCGCCCCTATGTGCACACTTTTAACACTCTACAACCCCACTGAGATACTGTTAGAAACCCTGGGAATTTCAGATTGATTGCCTTGGACAGTGCCACATAAATGAGAAACTTAGGTATGAGTCAGCCCAGAAGCCCTGATACTTCTAGTTGTGTCACTCTTTTCTTTTAATTTTTATTTTATTTATTTTATTTTTATTTTTTTTTGTCAGAGAGAGAGGGAGAGAAAGCAAGCACGGGCAGACAGAATGGCAGGCAGAGGCAGAGGGAGAAGCAGGCTCCCTGCCAAGCAAGGAGCCCGATGTGGGACTCGATCCCAGGATGCTGGGATCATGACCTGAGCCGAAGGCAGCTGCCCAACCAACTGAGCCACCCAGGCGTCCCAAGTTGTGTCACTCTTTACTATTCTTTCTTTCTTTCTTTTTTAAAAAGATTTTATTTATTTATTTGACAGAGAGAGACAGAGAGGGAACACAGCAGGGGGGAGTGGGAGAGGGAGAAGCAGGCTCCCCATGGAGCAGGGAGCCCCATGTGGGGCTCGATCCCAGGACCCTGGCATCATGACCTGAGCCCAGGGCAGACACTTAACGACTGAGCCACCCAGGCACCCCTCTTCTTTCTAATGATACAATTTTTTTCTATGCTGTTCAGGAAAACTTGTGCCCTACGCTCTAAAAGTCCCCTTATCATCACCACAAAGAGTCCTTAACATAATGTCAATGCACCGGAAGGCCTACAGTACTATTCCTGCCTTTTTCTTTTCTGTTATTTTCCCCTTTGGCTATCTTGTATGACTGGGGGGAGACCACCCCTCCTGGGGCCATTTCCTAGAGATAGTTAATGACCAGCTTGGAAGGGTGCCTTTCACATGCAGATTTAGCCAGGCGGAGCCCAAGCACCACAGTGGGATGTAATAACAAAGGACTAGAATTGTAGACTTAACTCTGAGACAACGGTCCTGGGATCAATCCTTTAAGGGGCTCCCTTCTCAGCAGGGAGTCTGCTTCTCCCTGTCCCTCTGCTGCTCCTCCTGCTTGTGTGTGCGCCCTCGCTCTCTTTCTCTCTCTCAAATAAAATCTGAAAGGAAGGAAGGAAGGAAGGAAACAGACACACAAATCAATCAATGTAAGAACAGAAAGCGAAGATACTGACCCACACACTTGTACTCAACTGATCTTTGACGACAGTGCAGAGAGAGTTCAGTGGAGAAAGGACAGTTTCCTCAGAAAATGGTGTTACCACCACTGGACGTCCATATGCAAAAGAATAAATTAACCTAGACCAGACCTTACACAAGAATATACTCAAAATTGGGGCACCTGGCTGTCGCTGTCTGTGGAGCGTGGCATGCTTGATCTCAAAGTTGTAGGCCTGAGCCCTATGGTGGGTATAGAGATTACTCACAAATAAAATCTTAGAAAAAAAAAAATTTACTCAAAATGGATCACAGACCTAAACGTAAAACGCAAAATGACAAAACTTCTTGAGGAAAACATAGGAGAAAAACCTACATGACCTTGGGTTTGGTGATGAGCTTTTAAAGACAACACCAATGGTATAACCCGTGAAAGAGAGAAAAAATGTATAGTTTCAATTTTATTAAATGTATAACTTTGGTTCTGTGAAAGACAATGTTATAAGAACACGAAGAAAAGGGGCGCCTGGGTGGCTCAGTTGATTAAGCAACCGCCTTCGGCTCAGGTCATGATCCTGGAGCCCCGGGATCGAGTCCCGCATCGGACTCCCTTCTCGATGGGGAGTCTGCTTCTCCTGCTGACCTTTCTCCACTCATGCTCTCTCTCTCATTCTCTCTCTCAAATAAATAAATAAAATCTTAAAAAAAAAAAAAGAACATGAAGAGAAGTCACAGATGGGGAGAAGATATTCGCAAAACACAAGTCTGGTGAAGGACTTGAGTCCAAAATATATAAACAGATATTAAAAGTCAACAGTAGATAACAAATAACCCAACCAACAAATGCGCAAAAGACCTGGACAGCTCCCTGCAGGAGACACAGATGACGATGGACACTAGATGACGATGGGCACATGAGAAGATGCTCAGCATCATTTGTCACCAGGGAAATGCAAATGAGAGCAATAATGAGCCACTACTACAGACCTACAGGAATGGATAAAATCCACAACACCAACCCCAGATGCCACCGAGGATGTGGAGCCACGGGAACTCCCATTCATTGCTGGTAGGAATGCAGAATGGCATGGCCACTTTGGAAGACAATGTCAGCCTTTTTTTTTTTTTTTTTTAGTTTTTATTTATTAATTTGGGAAAAACAGAGAGAGCGTGGGGGAGGGGCAGAGGGAAAGGGAGAAAGAGTCCCAAGCAGACTCCCCACTGAGCATGGAGCCAGATGTGGGACTCCATCTCCCGACCCTGAGTTCACAATCCGAGCTGAGGAAGCAGACGCTTCCTCACTTGACTGTGCCACTCAGGGGCCCCATATTGGGTGTAGGGATTACTTAGAAATACACAAACATTAAAAAAAAAGGAAATGAGCTAACAAATTACTAACAGACGCGGAGGAATCATAAATGCGTACTGCTAGGTGAAAGAAGCCAATCTGAAAACACTATGTACTGTATGATGCCAACTCAATAACATTCTGGAAAAGGTAAAACTATCGAGACTATAAGCAGACCAGTAGTTGCCAGGGGCCCTGGGGGTGCTGAGGGGTGAACAGGGGTGGCACAGGGGAATTTTTAGGGAGGTGAAATCATGATATAGAAGACCGTAACAGTGGATAAAAGACACTAGTGTTTGTCAAGATTCATACACCTTGATATCACAGAGCGGACCTCCATGTACATATAATTTTAAAAAACCAATTAGGAGTCATGAATCCCAGGAAAGAACACAGAATACAATGGAAGAATCTAATCGATGGGAAAATACCTGAACCAGCTTCGCTGAAGGACTGGGGAGAATCAGACGCTGCCCTGAGTCACTTGGGAAATGAGGAGACGCAGGACTGTACCCTCGCTGATGAAGTTGCTTCCCATGTGAACACCAGCTAACAATTCTAGAACCACTAAACATGTACTGGGATTGAACAATTAAGTTCTCAAAAAGGGGGTGGGCCGATGGTGAGAGCCAGGTTTCTTCAGGTTGGAGCAGATTACAGATAAGCAAGGGGAAGAGGCTAGAATGTTCCATGTGGTAACTGATCAGAGGTGGAGACACCATTATAAAATTAGATTGAGCTTAACGTAGATACAGATGGTTACTTGTAGAAATAATTACAGATGCGTATACACAGGAGTTAGAATACATACATGTACTCCCTTGCTTTGTCAGCAAACAGCGCCCAGGGGCAAGGACATCCCAGTACCTTTGATCACATGTGATCTTGATTTTGTTTTGTTTTGTTTTGTTTTTTTTATTTGACAGATCACAAGTAGGCAGAGAGGCAGGCAGAGAGAGACAGGAGGAGGAGGCAGGCTCCCCACTGAGCAGAGAGCCCGATGTGGGACTCGATCCCAGGACCCTGAGATCATGACCTGAGCCGAACGCAGAGGCCTCAACCGCTGAGCCACCCAGGCGCCCCTGATTTTTTTTTTTTTAAGATTTTATTTATTTGGGGCACCTGGGTGGCTCAGTGGGTTAAAGCCTCTGCCTTCGGCTCAGGTCATGATCCCAGGGTCCTGGGATCGAGCCCCACGTCGGGCTCTCTGCTCAGCAGGGAGCCTGCTTCCCTTCCTCTCTCTGCCTGCCTCTCTGCCTACCTGTGATCTCTGTCTGTCAAATAAATAAATAAAATCTTAAAAAAAAAAAAAAGATTTTATTTATTTGACACAGGAGAGAGATCACAAGTAGGCAGAGAGGCAGGCAGAGGGGGAGGGGGAAGCAGGCTCCCCGCTGAGCAGAGAGCCCGATGCAGTCTCCATCCCAGGACTCTGAGATCATGACCTGAGCTAAAGGCAGAGGCTTAACCCACTGAGACACCCAGGCGCCCGTGATCTTGATTTTTAATACCCTTCTCCGACAAGAGGAACCAGGGCTCCTTGGAGAACTGGCAGATTCTAGGATTGGAGCAAGGAATGCGTAAGACGAGCATCTTGCAACAGCAGAAAGTAAGGAAGTACTCAGCACACACACACACTCACACATACACACGCCACATACACACACTCCACATACCACATACACACACATGCCACACACATATGCTACATACACACATGCCACACACACATATGCTACATACACACATGCCACACACACTCTTCACACACACGCCACATACACACATGCCTCATACACACACACCACATACACACCCAATGATGGGGCACATCAAAGGGACACAGAAATCAACTGAAAGAGTTCCCAGTGGCCAAAGCTACAACAATTTGAGCAACAAATAATAAGACAGCATTAGATTATAGCCCAAAGTATTAAACAAATCTCATGAGTCCATACTGGTATCAATAAATAATTGCATAGGGGCGCCTGGGGAGCATGCTTAAATAATTCTTTAAAACTAACTAAATAAATAAATAAATAATTGTGTAACCAAATGGAGAAGCGAGATTTTCCACGCAGAGGAATTCCAAGTAATTCAGGCCAATACCCCACCTTCAAGGAGGAGGAGCCCACCTCCCTGCTCCTCAGGCATGGGCTGCACAGAGACTTCCTTCCAAAGTGTGGAAGCTGGGAAAAGAGTCACATTACAATGGAGGAAACTGCCCAACATACCTCCACCAGGGGGCCAAGGTCAACAGGAACAGTGACGTGTCAGGTTGACAGGATGTACCCTTGCAGAGATGAAATCAATCGTCTGATGAGGAGGGCAGGTCACCTCTGTGGTCTTCCTCTCCCAAACCCACGACTCCAGTCCAACCCTGAGGAAGACATCAAGGCAAATTCCAGTTCAGGACCATGACACAAAATACTGGGCCGGCACTACTTAAAACTGTTAAGGTCATCAAAAGGAAGGAGAGGCTGAGAACGTGTCACAGCCAAGAGGTGCCTAAGAACACATGACGACTGAAGGCAATGCGGTGTCCTGGCCGAGATCTTGGAACAGAAAAAGGACATTAAGAAAAACTGAGGATTGGGGCGCCTGGGTGGCTCAGTGGGTTAAGCCTCTGCCTTCGGCTCAGGTCATGATCTCAGAGTCCTGGGATCGAGCCCCACATCGGGCTCTCTGCTCAGCAGGGAGCCTGCTTCCTCCTCTCTCTCTGCCTGCCTCTCTGCCTGCTTGTAATCTCTGTCTGTCAAATAAATAAACAAAATCTTAAAAAAAAAAAAAAAGAAAAACTGAGGATTTCTGAATGTCGTACGGGTTCTAGTTGGTAACAGTGTATAAAGATTTGCTCATTAGTTGTGACAAATCTATCATACTAATGTGAGATGTTAAGTAAAAAAGTCAGGCAGGCTGCCTGCCTGACTCGGCGGGTAGAGCACAGGGCTCTTGATCTCTGGGCTGGAAGTTCAAGCCCTATGTTGGACATGGAGATTACTTTAAAGCTTTTTTAAATAAATTTAAAGGGGGGGGGGGGCGGGAGCAGCTGGGTGGCTCAGTCGTTAAGCCTCTGCCTTTGGCTCAGGTCATGATCCCAGAATCCTGGGATCGAGCCCCACATCCAGCTCTCTGCATGGCAGGAAGCCTGCTTCTCCCTTTCCTACTCCCCCTGCTTGTGTTCCCTCTCTCCCTGTGTCTCTCTCTGTGTCAAATAAATAAATAAAATCCTTAAAAATAAATAAATTAATTAATTAAAAGGGAAACAGAAATGGAGTATATACAGAGTTTTCTGTACTGTCTTCCCAATAACTGTGTAAATCTGAAACTGTTCTAAAATTTAGAAGTTTACTTAAAAAAAAAAAAAACAACAAGCAGACAAAGCATACCACTCTGTGTTTCCATTTATGAGAAGGATAGCTAAATTAGTCCGTGGTATTAGAGGACTGAACAGTGGTTTCTTCCAGGGATGAAAGGGAGTAGGGGGGAGTGGAGTGAGGCTCAAAGTGAGTAGTCTGCATCTGGCCCCAAGTGGTGATTACCCCAGTGTAGACAAAGGTAAGACTTCACTGAGCTGTATCGTTAAGATGTGTCCATTTTACATGTTGTACTTTAATTCAAAAGTGCACACAAAGGGCGCCTGGTGGCTCAGTTGGTTAAGTGTCTGCCTTTGGCTCGGGTCATGATTCCAGGGTCCTGGGACAGAGCCCCATGCCTGCCTCCCTGTTCAGTGGAGAGCCTGCCTCTCCTTCTCCCTCTGCCCCCCACCCCCGCTCATCCTCTCTTGCTCTCTCGCTTGCTTGCTCTGTCTCAAGTAAATAAATAAAACTCTTAAAAAAAAAAAAAGGGAACACTTAAGCTGCTGCCTTTGGCTCAGGTCATGATCCCAGGGTTCTGGGATCAAGTCCCGCACTGGGCTCCTTGCTTCACAGGGAGCCTGCTTCTCCCTCCGCCTCTGCCTGCCTCTCTGCCTACTTATGCGTTTTCTCTCTCTGACAAATAAAATAAATAAATAAAATCTTTTTAAAAATAATAATACTAGGTTTGGGGGCACCTGGGTGGCTCAGTGGGTTAAAATCTCTGCCTTTGGCTCAGGTCATGATCCCAGTGTTGTGGGATGGAGCCCCGCTTGGGCTCTCTGCTCAGCAGGGAGCCTGCTTCCCCCTCTCTCTCTGCCTGCCTCTCTGCCTACCTGTGATCTCTGTCTGTCCAATAAATAAATACATAAAATCTTTAAAAAAAAAAAAAACAACACAAAAAAACCCCCAAGCATCGGCCTGGGCACAGATTTCAGCAGCAACACCGTGGTCAGGAAGATGGTGGAGCAGGGGTCGCTACTGCCCCCCGCCCCCATGCCTCTCCCACCTCGGAACCCCAGCCTGCCTCCCACGCATGCACACACGTGTGCGCGCACACACACATGGCTGAGCGTACACCCACCCCCTCCCCGTGTGCTCAGATCTCTCATTCCGCCCGCCTGCCTCGCTGTGTCCAATCTCTTGTGCCCAGTCCAAGTGCCGCCTTCTCCCAGAAGCTTCTTGATCTTCCCCTCCCCTCCCCTAGGCACTGGGCACCAGGCCCCCAGTCATTGGCAGGGGTCCGTGGAGAGAACCAGGCTGCGGAGAACGGGAGCGCGTGGGGCTGTAGGAAGTCACCAGCTGCCCGTGAAGCTCACCAGATCACCCGAGGCCATCAGGCCCTGGGAGCCGGGCCAGCACAGAGCCAGGCCCCGAGACCGAATTCAGGGCTCCACTTTGATTAAATCATTTTCAGCGGTGTGGCTTAAGGACAAAATAAAAACCGGTTGGAAAAGTTGGCCCTGTTTTGGGGAGGGGAGAGGGATTTCAACTGCACACCATATCCAAACAAACTTAGTCGGGTGTGGACATTTGGGGCCTATCATGGGGCCCCAGAAGTCGGGACCTTCTCCAGCTCACTGGCCAGCCTGGGTCAAGGACAGTTCCTGTCCTGCTGTAGTCTGGGGGCCCTCACTCTCCCCTGCCCCAAAGGAGGAAGCGGGCTCAGCTAGAAGAAGAGGCATGAGCTCTGGCCCCAGCCTGTCTGGCTGGTGGGCACTCCACCAGAGTATTGACGGCCACAGAGCTGAGGCTTCCAAATCAATGTTCTAGAATGTTCTTGGTCTCCAGGGCTGGATCCCCAGGCCCGGGTGTGACCGTGTGGCAGGCAGGCACTGGAGCAGCCTGGGGTTGGCGCACTGCACACTCATTCCCCTCTTGTCTCCTCCCTGCCACCTGTCCGTGGGTTTCATCAGGAGGCACCCTCCAGGGGGCCAGCTCCTGGCTCTGACAGTCCCAGAGACCCAGTCAGAAGCTCAGATCGCATGCGGGTGCTGCTGGCACAACCTGGTGGAAACCCAAGCTGGAGCCTGGAGCTGGTCCCTGGACAGCAGAGGCTGATGACTCAAAGGCCTGAGGGGGCAGCAGGAAGATGCTCAGCTCCCCCCACCCAACACCCCCCACCCAACACCCACACTCACAGTGGAAGTCATTGTCAGCCACTGGGCCAGCCCCACTGATGGACTCTGCTGGGCTTATGGTCACCCTCCCCATTGGAGGACAGTGGATTTGAAGAGGAAAGCTCCCCAGAGCTTCACAGAGTGGGGGGGAATGGGGAATGCCAGGCGGAGTGAGCGTGGCGCACGTTCACATACACCAAAGCCCTTGGACATGGGACAGCCCTCCCCTTAGGCGTCTCAGTTCAGCAGGATTGCAGTTGCAGGGGAAAATTCCACATCGGTGACTGTTACACATCTGGAGGGCCCCAAAGGCCTCAGACATGTCCCTCGCAGAGGTCCAGGGTCAGCCCCTGCCCAGCTGCTGACCTCTGCCGTCTCCTCGGGTCGGCTCTGCCCTCACGTCCCTGGCATCTTCCTGAATTCCAAGGCGTGGGTGAGCCCCCAAGCCTGCACGCAGGGCACCCCGTCACCACCACCCAGACAGCCCTGGCACTGTGTCATCGGCCACCTTGCGCCTCCAGCCCCGCCTCGCCCGCGGCGGGAAGCACGGGTTGGAGACGTGGATCGCCCCGTGGATGGAGCGCGCGGAGCAGATCCGGAAAACCTGCAAGACTGGTGTGTAGATTCGTCACCGGACAAGTGTCTGCGTGGACACACCCACAGCCCGGAATATTCCGACCAACCTCTTCCTGCAATCCGAGCGTCCCCACGGGTGTGTGTCTGTCTGCGCGCTCGGTGTTATCTGCAGGTGCGCGTGCGCGGTGACGGCATCGTCGGAGCGTCTGCTCTACCTGGAAGGGAGCTCCCAAGCCCGAGGCAGGGGTGACTTCCCGGAGGTGAGGCTGTGGGACCAGGGTGGTCGTTTTAACGCCCCTGCTCTGTTTCACAAGGGCGGATCACTTAAAAGAATAAAAGATGCCTAATTAATGCTTTAAAACTAGCGCACCCCTCAGGGCCAGCATCCCTGAGCCTCGCCCTCCTCTCGCTCCCCGCCCTGCACCCCCTGCAGGTGGGAGGTCAGCCAACGCGCCCCGCGCCTGCGCCAGGGTCCCGACGGCCCCTGGGCCTTGGCGTCGCTGTTACGTAACTCCCAGGTTACGCCCCTGCGAGCACCACCCTTGGGCTCTGAAGTAAGGTGCCTCAGCTTTCCGCCACCCGGGCTCTCCTGGGGCCCGGATGTGCCTGCGGCAGGTAGGAACCCCGGCGCCGGTGCCCAGGGGCCCCCATCCCACCCGCCCGCAGGACTACAGAGGAGGAGGACATCTCAGCACTGGGCCAAAGGAGGAGCAAAGAACTTAGGTTTTGGAATTCTCATTTTAACCTCTTTTACACCGGTTCATTGGTCCCCTATCTGGGGCCGGTAGGTAACACCCCCTACCCCTGCCCTGTCTCCACCTTGGAACGTGGTCCAGGCTCTGTGGACCCGTTCAGTGGAGGGGAGGATCTCGGGTGGCTAAAGCAGTGCCACGGCCTGGGGTTGGGGACGGGTGAGTCCTGAAGGTGTAAGTGGGTCCGTGGGTTCCGGCATCCAAGCACAAGGAAGAGAGAGAGTTCCTGACCCACAGAAGAGAGATTTCCAGCAGAGGAAAGGCCTGGTGGTGGGAAGGAGCCTGCTTGCTGTGTTCGTGGGTGGGGAAGGGTCATCTGGAAAGGCTTGGGAGGGTCTCTAGCCCTGGGTCGGGCGTGGGGTGAGAGGCGGTATGGAAGAGATACAGCCACAAGAGAGGACCATTAAAAGTCCTGTAAAACAAATCCATCCACCAGTGAATCTTCCTGGAACATTTCTTCTTGGGTCCCCTGGTCCTGGGGCCAACTTGGCAGAGTCTGGGTCAATGACACTTCCACCTCTGCAGAGAGCAAAGGCACAGGGGGGACTGCAGCCGAGATCTTGAAAGAGACAGGCACATTCAGCCTGTTGGTCACTGATTGAACCAGGGGCTGCCAAGGCTCTTGCCTGCCCCACCAGATATTGGCTCCCCTGGAGAGTGGAGTGCAGGAATGGCCTGCTCCAGGAGGTAAGACTAGACAGCATGCCTGGGACTAATCCTCATGCTGACCTAATTGCCTCATAGGCCAAGGGTCCTGGCTCATTCAACCCTATCTGCCTACCTGGCCCTGCCTGCTTTTAAACCCCACTCACTCAGCCCCCATTCATCCATCTGCCGCAGAGAAGGATTTATTGTGGGCCAGCACGGGGTTACACCGAGGGTGGAAGGGAGAGCCTAGAGGTGGGGTCCTGCATCTGCCCCAGAAAGAGTCTCCGTGTTCACCAGCACACCCCTGAGCAGGGTCTTTGACCAGCCTCATCCAAACCCCCTTCTGAGTGCTCTGCTGTCAGTGAAGCCCATGGCCTTCACGCTGGTACACTTTTGCTTGGGCAGTTCCTCTGTTGGGAATGTCCTTATTTGGGGCTGGCACTCACACTTCAAAGGCTGCTTACTTGGTGAGGATTGCCCGGACATCTCTCCTGAGCATGGCTGTCCTTGGCCCGGACAGGTCGTCTTAAATCTGAGTTATCAGTGCCAATACAGGGCACACAGTAGGTACCTAATAGGTGCAGATCCAGGGCAGTCCTCATCCAACACTGCATAAAGACTCAGTCTGCACTCTGAGCCTTGGTTTCCCAGCTGTGGAATAGATGCTGGGAAGAGCAGCCATGGCCTGTCCCTCTAGAAGTGACCTGGTGCACAGGGACCGTTGGGAATCCACCCCCTAGGATCCCCCTGGCCTGCCATCAGCCCAGAGATTTCTATATGGGGGTTTTGGAGCAAGATGAGGGAATGTTTTCTCCCTTTGAGAACAAACCAGGGGCATCTTGCGTGTCTCACCTCCTGGGTGCTCAGTCTAGACCACAAAGGACAAGAGCAGGAGTCCTCTAGACAGGCAGAGACACCAAGCCTAGGCAAGGAGCTGGCCCTTCCCCCCGCTGGGCCAGGGAGAAGAGTGGGAGCAGGGCCCAGCATGACCCTAAGGGAGGATCACAGCCACCACCCAAGGTGACCCCGGGGTGCTCCAGGGGCATTATAACCAGCCAACCCAAACCACAGACACCAGTGACCTGTAAAATGAGCTCCTTAGTGAGCTGCGATGTTCTAATTTCCACCTCCAGTGCCTTTTTCAACAACGGGTTTGGTTCCGGTCACATTCTAGTGTACAAAAAAAGCTGACGGGTCAGATTCCCTCAACTAAGTCTCTTAACTAAGCACTTGCCGTGCTATTATTGTCATTACAACGACATACAGATAAATAACGTACAGTGTGAAAGGTGCTAGATGGGAGAGAGTACATGCGGCATGTGCCATTTAAATAAAGAACCCAAAACCAGCAAAATTAATCTGTAGTGGCAAAAGGCAAAATAGCAGTTGCCCCCAGGAAAGGCTCCCGGGGACCTGAAATGTGTGAGCACCTGACCTGCGCGGAGTCGCAGGGTGGCATCCCGCAAGCAAACATTCATCTGGTTGCTCACGTTCGGATTTTATACTTTTTTTTTTTTTAATTTTTTTTAACTTTTAAAAAAGTTTTTATTTCTTTGACAGAAAGAGAGACAGCGAGAGAGGGAACATAAGCAGGGGCAATGGGAAAGGGAGAAGCAGGCTTTCCACGGAGCAGAGAGCCCGATGGGCTCGATCCCAGGACCCCGGGATCATGACCTGAGCCAAAGGCAGATGCCTAACACCTGAGCCCCCCAGGCGCCCCCAGATTCCGTATTTCAATGTAAATACACCTTAGTGAGCTGCGATGTTCTAATTTCCACCTCCAGTGCTACTGTAATAACATACCACGAGGACTAATGTTAGTTCGAGCCTCTTCCATGCTGGCAGGCTGGACTGTCTCCACTGCTGGGTCCCCCGGGTCGAACACAGCTCTCTCCACCCATCCGCACGATAGGGACCACTGATCCATGTCCCCCTTGTACAACCCTGGAAACTGGCGTTCTGGGGAAGCCCGTCCTGTTGGACTCCAAAGCCCTCCCCAGAGAGTTCTGTAGCCAGCCCAGCTCGGGGAGGGGAGGCAGAGATGTGAGTCAGATGATGGAACCTGAGCGTCCAGGGAGCACGGGGCCAGCTCCCCTAGCCAGGATTGAGGAGCCGGAGAATGAGGAACGGAAGCTTCTGGGAGGTGATGTACAGGCTGAGTCTCAGGGAATGGTGAAGTTCTGACCAGCAAAATAGCCCTGGGGGTGGGGGGTGGGGAGAAGCAGCCAAAACAAAGGCCTGGAGAGAGATGAGCACAAGGTGTGGTCGGGATGGCGATGCTCTGGACCGGCTGGCACATGGGAGCTAGAGGAGGCTCAGCAGGGCGGGTGTGACTGGCACAGCCACAGGTGGGAGCTGGAGAATGCTGGGTTCTTCTGGGAACTCTGGGGTCCTGAGAAATGTCCAGAATGCTTTAGTAAGTTGACATCAAGCCTGACTTGCTTCTGAGCTAGTGTCAGCCAGCTATGCCCGGATTCAGAAAAGAGGAGCGTTAGGCAGGATGGATCCGAGGTCAGCTGTCTCAGCGCAGAGCCTTGGGCCACCTGAAATCCAGGCTGACACAGCCCAGCCCCTCCACACCGGTGGCTCCTGCTGAGACACGCATGACTGTGGTCCTTGGCAAGGACACGGGATGCCTCTTCCAAGTGGTGGTAGGCAGGACAAGGATCTCAGGCAGCCTAGGCAGGGACATAGGGACAGAGGGAAGGAAATCAAGATGCCTTTGAATTCCATCTCAAGCATGGCCACTGTTAACCCTCCTCAGGGCATGTGGGATGGGACAGAATTTTATTTTCCTTCGAGAAGCTGTGAACTACCTCAGTGGGCATCTTAAAATCGATGACATCCTAGACACAAGGATGTCTGTAGGTATAAATGACGTTTGTTTCGGGGCGCCTGGGTGGCTCAGAAGGTTAAAGCCCTGCCTTCCCAGGACCCTGGGATCAAGCCCCGCATCGGGCTCTCTGCTCAGAAGGGAGCCTGCTTCCTCCTCTCTCTCTGCCTGCTTCTCTGCCTACTTGTGATCTCTGTCTGTCCAATAAATAAATAAAATCTTTTAAAAAAAATGACGTTTGTTTCCACTTCAATTTATATTGTGATAAGGACGGTGGAAGAAAGGAGAGAGAGCTTAATAGTGTCATCATTACTCATCGTTGGGGGCCAACAGAGAATCTTTAGAGAAATAAAGGATGAAGTGTGTTATATATAAAATTATAAAGGTAATCACGAGGACACAGCTACAAAATCTCCAAAAGTATCAAAAGAAACACTTGTACCCAAATTAAGCAAATATTTTATAGCCTACAAAAATAGAAAGCATAAAATAAGATGGCTTAATTGAGACTGAGAAAGATCTGTCACAGGGATACGTGCAAATGGGTTAACTCATCTGTACAAGGAAATGCCTGGAAGGTGGTTCACATTCAGCTGTAAGCTGGGGGCAAGAGACACTCCTCAAACAAGAAGACTCAGAGAATGAAAATAAAAGGGCCGTGCAAGGGGCAGTGCCAACAAACAGAAAGCAGCAGTCAAGTTCAAGGCAAAATATTGGTTGAGGTCAAGAGGAACATTTTGTAACAATGATGAGTGCAAGTCACGATGTTGATGGAACGTATCTACTGAGTGCCAAGGAGCAGACGTTAGTACGTGTGCTTGCAGTAACACGTACCTGCATTCACACAACGAAAGGGATACAGGGAGGACGAGTAAAAAGTACATCAGTAGCAGGAAGTATTTTTTTAAAGATTTTATTTATTTGAGAGAGAGCAAGAGAGTAATAGAGAGCATAGGCAGGGGTGAGGAGTGGAGGGAGAGAGAGGAGCAGAGTCCCCACAGAGCAGGGAGCCTGACAGGGGCTCGATCCCAGGACCCCAAGATCATGACCTGAGCTAAAGGCAGATGCTTAACTGAGTGAGTCACCCAGGTGCCCCCTATAGCAAGAAGTATTTTTTAAAGATTTTATTTAGGGGCGCCTGGGTGGCTCAGTGTGTTAAGCCTCTGCCTTCGGCTCAGGCATGATCTCAACATCCTGGAATCGAGTCCCACATCGGGCTCTCTGCTCAGCAGGAAGCCTGCTTCCTCCCTCTCTGCCTACTTGTGATGTCTCTCTCTCTCTCTCTGTTAAATAAATAAAATCTTTTTTAAAAATAAAGATTTTATCTATTTGAGAGAGAGAGCCTGTGTGCTGGTGAAAGGAGTGGGGGAGGCAGCAGGGGACAGAGTCTCGAGAAGGAGAGAGAAAATCTCAAGCAGACTCTTCGCGCTGAGCACGGAGGGCACAAGGCAGGGCTCAGTCTCACAACCCTGAAATCATGACCTGAGGGGAAACCAAGAGTTGGATGCCCAACCGACTGAGCCACCCAGGTGCCCCCGTAGTAGGAAATTTTAATACATCTCTCACAGATATGTGTACAAAAAAATCAAGATTAGAGAAGACCTTAAACTTAATTATTGAGCTAGAGTTAATTAATTTATATCAGTCTCTCTACCCTAAAAACAGACTATTCCTTTGTTACTGGACATCTGACTATTCACAAAGATCGACTATATGTTAAATCTTTTCTTTTAAGATTTTATTTGTTTATTTATTTATTTATTTGTCAGAGAGAGAGAGCGCGCGCACAGCAGGCTGAGTGCAGGCAGAGGCTGAGAGAGAAGCTGACTCCCTGCCGAGCAAGAATCAAGGAGCCCGATGCAGAGCTTGATCCCAGGACCTTGGGATCATGACCTGACCCAGGCTGGTTTTGTTTGTTTGTTTGTTTGTTTGTTGTTTTTAAAAGAGAAGATTGACATATGGGACGCCTGGGTGGCTCAGTCGGTTTAAGCCGCTGCCTCTGGCTCAGGTCAAAATCTCAGGGTCCTGGGATCGCCTGCTCCCCCCTCTCTCTCTGTCTACTTGTGATCTCTCTCTGTCGAATAAATAAATAAAATCTTTTAAAAAATAAGTAAAACAAATAGTTATAAAAAATAGGAAAGGACTAAAACACGAACACGAAGGAAAGGATCGCGGGCTGCACTTTTCACTGCACCACCTCGGGTGCCTGGAAGCCGCCGCACATAGCACGATGAAGCAGTAAGGTCGGATTTCACGCCCCTGCTTCGGCACGCTGTGCCACCGGGGTGAGCGCCCCGCAGCGGGGGCCGCTGCCCTCCGGGAGAGTCTCTTTTCCGGATCCGCTCGGTGCTGTGCGCGTCCCAGCGCGTCCGTACCCCGACGCCGAGCTGCGCGACGTGCCCGTGGGTTGAACCTGGGCGCTAAGGAGCATGTCCCCTTCTCCCACCCCGACCGTCTTTAGGGCCCGGGCTCCCAGCCGTACCCCATCCGGACCTGCGCAGGCGAGAGTCCGGAGAGGGACGGCGGGGCTCCCGGCCGCCCAGCCTCGCACGCCCCGAGGGGCCGCCCGCGTCTCCCTGCAGTCAGCGGAAGGTACGGGACGCAGCTGGCCCCGGCCAACTTCCGCCCTTCACCTCGCCTTGACGGGCCCCCGACGAGCCTGGGGTCCCGTCTGGGGAGGGGCCGTTGCCCCGGCCGTGCCCCTCTGGGAGAAGCATCCCCAGATGACTATAACTCCCAGGCCCGGAGATCGGACATGCGGGGAGTCTGCCGCGCGGCCTGCAAGGAAGGCTTCGCGGAGGCGGCGGCCTGCAGGTCGGGAGCTCACAGAAGGGGAGGGGCGTCCCCCGCTGGCCCCCGACCCTCAGAGGCCAGGAACTGCGGCTCGGCAGGGCGCGGTGGGACGGCGACGAGGTGCCAGACCGCACGAGAAACGACCGCGGGCCCGGGGCGGCCTCTGAGAACACCGTCACAGGAAGTTCGTGGGGACTGGTCATTCGGCCACGGGGACGTCCCGGGAATTGCTAACTGCGGACTTGCCTTGGGGCCGGAAGTGGTGTGGTCCGGACCACCCGGCCCGCCCTGTGCCGCCCCGTGCCGGTGCTCCTGTCAGCGCTCGCCGCACAGTCGGGCCGGGCCGGGGTGGCGGGGCTCCGAGATCCGGCGCGGCGATTGGTCGCTCCGCATCAGGTGTCCCCGCCCCGACCAACCAGCGATGGAGGAGGAGCCTCGCCGCCGAGCTGTGGGCGTGGTGGCAGGGCCGAGGGCTCCGCCCAGGGCCGTGAGGTGTCGGGAAAGCGGTGGGTGGCTGCTCCCCTCGCGGACCCCAGGGCCCAGTGCCTTGGAGCCGCCGCTGCCGCCTCCCTTCCCCACCCAGTGGCCGTAGCTAAGTTTTCAAACCTCGGAGTGGCTTTCTGGGGATAAAGACACAAGTCCTTGCGAGGGCCCAGGCCCTTCGGATCTCAGCCCTGTGGCCTCCGGATCCCTCCGGGTCCCTCCTGTGGCCTCGAATTCCCCCCCAGCTCCTTCGCTCCAGCTACCCTGGCCTTCTGCCCCACCCCCCTCCAGCCCCAGGCCCGCCCCGGCCCTGGGTCCTCCGCCTAGCCTGCGTTTCCCCCACCCACTCCCCCTTCTCCTGGCTTGCTCTGACTGATCTTCCCAGAGCCTGCAGCTGGGGGCTGCTGCAGGCCCTGGACATCTTCCTTTTTCCCTGCAGGGACCCCCTTACCCTGGGCTGCTGGCCTGCTTGTTTACACCCCGTGATCTTTCATCTCTCTCTCCGCGCCCCAGGCCGAAACCCTGATACATGACAGGCACTTAGCCCTGCCTGGATAGGAACCAAGGAGAGAGATGATGGCTAAGGAACTAACACCCCTGGGCATCACCTGAGTACCAGGCCCGGTGCCAGGCACATCTCAGGGGGGACTACAGTTCTGTGGTAGCCCTGGGAGTGAGGAACTGGGATCCCCTCTTTCTGGGGGGGATTCAAGAGGCTGAACGGCTGGCCCAGGTTTCCTCGACTGCACTAGTTAGGGGCAGGACTGGCAGGCTGGCCCTTGGGTCTCTGCTGGGGAAAACTGATGGGTGCCCCCCCCCCAGGGGAGGGTCAGGGTCTGGGGCAGATTGGAAAGGGAAGGGGACCTGGGGAGGTAAATGCTGTGTGCACTCAGCACAGCCACAAGCCTCCTCTACTGTCCAATGACTGGATAGCCACCTTGAAAGTCCTTCAAACTTCAAAGCCCTGCTGACACCCTCAACCCCATCTCGTCAACTGCTACCCTGACCCCTTCTCCAGCTCCACTGACTCATATTGGCTCCAGACCAAGGCCCCTGGACCTTTGCACATGCTATTTCCTCCTGGGTCCCCCTAGTCCTACCCCTTCACAGTGTCATGACCCATGCCTATTTTCCAGACCAAATCTTGCTCAGCACTTCCCCACGACTGTCCTGAGGACAAGCAGATGCTGAGACCCGAATTCAAACCCAACCCTTCTGTCTGACACAGGTGTGACTGCCCTCAGTGGGCTTGCAAAACAGGGCACTCTACTTAGGGCACACTCTGCTAATTTGCTGGCATTGAGCCAAGGCTTTGGTGGACATTGAATCCCCAGGACACAGCCTGCAAGGTCAGACATGCCAAAAGGGCCTTTTGGTTTCCAAGAGACTTGTTGATACAAATGCCTCTCACTTCAGCCTCATCTGAGAGTGAAAATAACCTACTTCCTCAAAGGCTGGTCCCTCTGCGCAGACAGCCTACCACCCCCGACTGGCATCAGGTCAGTCCTTCAGGGTCCTCCCCCATCTCGAACCTGAACTCGGGACAGGCTCAGCTCTGAATCTTGTGTGACACCCAGCAAGTTACTTCGCCCCTCTGAGCCTCCATCTTCTTCCTCTAGCTTTCATTTCCAATAAAATTCGTAACGGGTGCACGTTTTTAAAAGGACCCATAGAACTATAAGGCTTATCCTGGCGAGCGGCAGTCCCCTGCACCCGCCCTGCACAGCCCGGTCCTCCCTCAGAAGTGGCTATTTGTGCTCTTGTAGATGTATTCTCTGGCTCTCATCTTGACACATGGCAGGTTTCTGCTGACCGTTGCTGATTCTCTGCCTTTAGATACGATCGGATGACTGCCTGTAGCTGAAAGACAAGGATTGTTAATCTGCTGTCTCTTTAGATTTGCTGGTTCTGGGAGTTTCATATAAATGGAATCACGTATGTGGCCCTCTGTGGCTGGCTTCTTTCCCTGAGTATCGTGTTTTCAAGGGTCATCCGTAAGGTAGCCCAAGCCACTACTTCGTTCCTTTTTATGGCCAAATAATATTCCATTGTTGTTATCCATTGTTTGATCCACTTTTTAAAAAAATAACTTTTAGGGCACATGGGTGGCTCAGAGGGTTGAGGATCTGAGTCATGGTTTCAGCTCGGGTCAGGATCTCAGGGTCGTGGGATCGAGCCCTGTGTTGGGCTCAGTGGGGAGTCGGCTTGGGATTCTCCCTCTGCTTCTCACTCTGCCCCCTCCCCTGCCCGCCCTCCAAATCAATACATCTTTCTCTCTCTCAAATCAATACATCTTTAAAAAATATATACCTTTTTTTTTTTTAAGTGTATTCGGAAGGTAACAGGTCAGTGCAAGCAGTTCTCTCTGAAATGTGAGGCCCGCAGGGAGAGCCTGTGGCTTGCAAGGCGTGACTTTGTCATTCATTCATTCACCCGCTCTGTCACTCACTCATAAGTTTATTCAGCAAGCACCAACCGAGCCCCAGTGTCGAGCTGGGCGCTGGACACCTAGAGATGGAGCAGCCCCAGCAGAGGCCTTGGCTGGGTCAGTCCCTGAGCTCAGTGTAGATGCTCTGAGCAGACACCAGGGGCAACAGTGCGGGCACCACGTGCTGGGGGTGGGACACATGGAAGGCTTCCAAGGACACACTGGAGGTCGGAGGGGGGGTGCAGATGGGGCACCGATGGGAACGTCCAGCAGAAAAAAACAGCATATACAAAGGCCCAGAAGCACAAAACTGGCCTGATCTCTTCCTTTTAAAGAGACCCACTCAGGGGCGCCTGGGTGGCTCAGTGGGTTAAGCCTCTGCCTTTGGCTCAGGTCATGATCTTAGGGTCCTGGGTTCAAGCCCCTCATTGGGCTCTCTGCTCAGCGGGGAGCCTGCTACCCCCCCCCCCACCTGCCTCTCTGCCTACTTGTGATCTCTCTCTTTCTCTCTGTCAAATAAATAAATAAAATCTTTTAAAAAAAAGAGAGAGACCCACTCAATCAACCCTGGGGTCCGTCTCTGCCCCTCACCCCACCCCCTTCTCTTCTAGCTCCTCCTACACAACCATATTACCCAGGACAGGGGTTCTTAACCCGGGGTCCACAGGGAGAACCTGGGGAGGGGGAGGCCAGGGGATAGGAGTTTGGGGTTTCTGAAATTGGACAGAAAACACTGACATCCTGACTTTCACCCACCTCTAATATTTACTTTCCCATCAGGGACAGGGGCCAGAAACCTCAGCGATGTCAAGTGCACCTATGACTTTGTCGCCAACAGAAATCCAGATAGTTTTTTTAAAAGATTTAAAAGATTTTTAAAAGATTTCAAAGATTTCATTTATTTACTTGAGATAGAGAGAGAGAGAGAGAGAGAGAGAGAGCGAGCATGAGATGGGAAGTCTGAGGGAGAAGCAGACTCCCTGTGGAGCTGGGAGCCCAATGTGGGACTCGATCCCGGGACTCCGGGATTGACCTGAACCAAAGGCAGTCGCCCAACCCACGGAGCCCCTCCGGGCACCAGACTTGCAGCGTTGGTGCTGTTATTCAACGCGTTAATAAATGCACTACTACACGGCACATGTGTTTAAGAATTTTATGAATTGCTTTTCTTTTCTTTTTAAGAATTTACTTATTTATTTGACAGAGAGAGAGAGACAGAGAGAGTGTGAGAGCACATGCAGGGGGAGGGAGAAGCAGGCTCCCCGCTGAGCAGGACTCGATCCCGGGACCCCGGGATCATGCCCTGAGCCGAACTCAGGACGTTTAACTGACTGAGCCACCCAGGTGCCCTGGATAGTTTCTCTATGTAATTGTTTCCCTCCATTTACTCATTCAAAAATATTGTTTTGGGGGGCGCCTGGGTGGCTCAGTGGGTTAGGCTTCTGCCTTTGTCTGGGGTCATGATCCCAGGGTCCTGGGATTGAGCCCCGCATCGGGCTCTCTGCTTGGCAGGGAGCCTGCTTTCCCCCTCTTTCTCTCTGCCTGCCTCTCTGACTGCTTGTGATCTCTCTGTCAAATAAATAAATAAAATCTTTATATATATATATATATATATATATATATATATATATATATATAGTTTTGGGGGGCACCTGGCTGGGTCAGTCACAAGAGCGTGCAACTCTTGATCTCAGGGTTGTGAGTTCAAGCCCCCTATTGGAGGTAGAGATGACCAAAATAAATAAATTTTTAAAACTGCATAAAAATATTATTTTGAGGAGTCCATACTCTTCTCCAGATGGCCTCAGGGGTCCATGGCATGCCAAGGTCAAAGGTACCTTGTCTAGAAAGAGGACAATCACTCGGTTGGGGTGGGACCCAGCAGGAGGGCCAGGCCCACACTGCCAGGGCCAGGACCATCTAAGGGCTGACTACCCAGCTCACGGAGCACAGAGACCCGGCTGGGCCTGGCAGGGCAGGAGGTCACCAGGCACGCCTCTACCCCAGATCATCCAGCAGCACCCCAAACCCTCAAGTGTGAGGACACAGCCATAGCGTACCAGGTGTTCTGAGCACATCCTTGGTGTTACTCTCGCACCTCCCAGGGATACAGGTGAGGAGGCCAAGCAGGAAAGGGGGCAGAGGTCCCCAGATATCCTGCAGAGCCCCAGCATGGCCCCAGCCCCTCTCCCCCCTCTGCCCAAAGCCCCAGAGCTCTGGGTTCTGTGCCAGGTAGAGTTCCAAGGGGCATGGCCCCCTTAACAGAGAGGGGTCCTTCAGGCCTGCAGTGGTGTGACTGAATCCCAGCCTTGTTACAGACGTGGAAACTGAGGCCCAGAGAGGTTGAGTGACTAGTCTGAGGTCACACAGCCAGTTGATGGCAGGGGCACAGGAACCCAGGCCTCTGGACTCTCCAGCAGGGTCTGTCCCCTCCATAGCCTGCGAAGGGAGTGGGTAGAACAGATCTGAGATGATGCCAAGGGACGGGACAGAATGCACATTTCTGTGTTCTCCAGGTAAGATGTATGCAGTAAGAGAAGTGGGAATTTGGAGCCCCCAAGCAGGGATACACAGCTCTACCCATGATAGATAGATAGATAGATAGATAGAGATTTTTTTTAAATTTTCATTTATTTATTTGTCAGAGAGAGAGCACAGCAGGAGGACCAGCAGGCAGGGGGAGAAGCAGGCCCCCCTGAGCAAGAAGCTTGACACGGGGCTCGGTCCCTGGGATCATGACCTGAACCAAGGCAGAAGCTTAACCAACTAAGCCACCCAGGCACCCCCCCATTATATATATTTTTAAAGGTAGGGGTGGGTGGAGTAAGGTCAGGGGCTCAGAGCCAGGCTGCCAGGGTAAAAATCCAGACCCAGTCATTCCTGCGGCCTCTGGCTGGAGTGCTCTGTGCCTCCGTCTGCTCGTCAATAAAACAAGGTAGTACCTACCTATTCAGGAACGGGAGCATAAGCATTTTTTAAAGCTGGAAAGGAAGGCTCTATCTAATAAATTAACAGCAGGATTCTAGGGGATTTAATTTTGTGGGTTTGTTTTTTTTTTTATGTTCACCTGTATAGTATCAGCTGTTTTATTTCCCACTCACTGGACAATTCCGGAGTGGCTGGAATGCGTCTATCTTCGGCATCGAGGACGGAGGCCAGTGCCCGGGACATATCTGTTCACTAAGTGAAGGACCAGGAACACCCACTCCAGCAGAGAAAACTTCTTCTTCTTCTTCTTTTTTTTTTTTTTTTTAAGATTTTATTTATTTATTTGACAGAGAGAGACACAGCGAGAGAGGGAGCACAAGCCAGGGCAGAGGGAGAAGCAGGCTCCCTGCCATGCAGAGAGCCCGATGCGGGGCTCGATCCCAGGACCCCGTGATCATGACCTGAGGCGAAGGCAGATGCTTAATGACTGAGCCACCTACGTGCCCCAGAGCTGAGAATACTTTCACGCAAAGTGGTTCTGATAAGAGGCAGACGTAGAGTGCCACAGGAGAAAGGGGATCCAGAGCAAAAGGGAAGGCGCACACTTGCTGGAAGAGGTGGCATCAGTGGCAGAGGCCGGGGGGAGGGGGGACAGATTTCTGTAGCCATCTGCATGGACGGAAGCCCTAACAAGGAAGCCCAGGGGTCCCACAAGCTCCACAGGGCCCAGCAGCAGGGGATGGGGAGTCCCCAGTGGGGGCCCAGAGTGTCCTATTGCAAGTCTGGACTTGGAGACTGCTGGGCTCTCTAGAGCAGGAGAGAGCTTCAGGAAGACTCCCTAGGGAGGCCTGGGCAGTGACCCTGATGGGGACACATGGTCTGGGTGGAGTTGGTGTGGTCTGACAGGATGAGAAGGAGGGGATGCGATTTCTGCAAAAGAACGCCGGCCGCGAGCTGACCTTCCTACAGAGCAGACTCCAGGCCGAGGTGGCCCCATGCGGGGTTCTCCTATGCATTTTTTTTTTAAGATTTTATTTATTTATTTGACAGACAGAGATCACAAGTAGGCAGAGAGGCAGGCAGAGAGAGAGAGAGAGGGATGCAGGCTCTCCGCCGAGCAGAGAGCCCGATGCGGGGCTCGATCTCAGGACCCTGAGATCATGACCTGAGCCGAAGGCAGAGGCTTTAACCCACTGAGCCACCCAGGCGCTCCTCTCCTATGCATTTTTTAAAAAGATTTATTAGGGCACCTGGCTAGCTCAGATAGTTAAGCATGGGCTGCCTTCAGCTCAGGGCATGATCTCTAGTTCCTGGGAACGAGCCCCACAGCGGGCTCCCTGCTCAGCAGGGAGTCTGCTTCTCTCTCTCCCTCTGCCCCTCCCTGTGCTTGTGCTCTCTCTGTCTCTCTCTCAAATGAATAAATAAAATATTTTTTAAAAAGATTTATTTGAGAAAGACAGTGAGCGAGAGAGAATGCGGGGGGAGGAGCAGAGAGAGAGCAGAACTTGAAGCAGACTCCCCACCGAGCACGGAGCGCCACGCAGGCTCGATCTCACAACCCTGAGATCCTGACCTGAGCCGAAACTAAGAGTCGGAAGCTCAACCAACTGAGCCACCCAGGTGCCCCCCTCGAATGCCTTTAGAAAGGAGCAAAGAGCTCGGGCCTTAGGTAAACTCGGAACACGGAGAAAGAGGAAACTGCCCTGTTTGTCTGCGTCCTTGACACCTAACTCCAATCATGCAGTGTGAGGAAGAGAAGCGCGGGGCCATCGCATTGGCGAACACAGACGCAAAAGTCCTCCACGAGTCACAGACTGGACTTGGCCAAACATGAAAAGGCTCGTACGACACAGTCACGCTGTCTGTGTCCCAGGAGTGCAAGACAGCTTCGGTAACTAGAAAAGTCAGCATCGGTGACTAGAGAAAAAAGAAGTCGAAGTCATGCCATCCTCTCCACGGCTGTAGATGAAATTGGAGATCCAATCGTGAGAAGAACCCTCAGCAAACTAGGAGCGGAAGGGACTTCCCCGCCCTGATAAGGGGCAGTTACAAACCCCCATCACATCACAGGCCATGCTGTGAGCACGGACACACGACAAAGAGGCCCATTGTCACCACTTTCAGTGCGGGTCGAATGGAACTGGAGGTCCCGGTCAGGGCACTAAGGCATAGGGAAAAAAAGGTAAAAGATTCCAAGGAAGAAACAAAACTGGCATTATTTAGAGACTATACAAAAGTCAAAGGATTAACAGATGAGTTACTAGAACACAAGAGCTTAGCAAGGTTGCTGGGAATAAAAATTACCATGCAAAAAAAGCCCCCTACGTCTAAAAAACTCTAGCTACAGTTAGAAAATGAAGAATAGCCATTTACAATGGTATCAAACAAGGGCATCATTTTTTAAAATTTTACTTATTTTTTTTAAAGATTTTATTTATTTATTTGACAGAGATCACAAATAGGCAGAGAGGCAGGCAGAGAGAGAGGGGAAAGCAGGCTCCCCGCTGAGCAGAGAGCACGATGCGGGACTTGATCCCAGGACCCTGAGGTCATGACCTGAGCCGAAGGCAGTGACCCAACCCACTGAGCCACCCAGGCACCCCAAAATTTTACTTATTTATGTAGAGTGCACACCCACACGAGCAGGGGTGGGACGTTAGGAGCAGAGGGAGAGGGAGAATCCGAAGCAGACTCCCCACTGGGTCTGGAGCCCACCTCGGGGCTTGATCACAGGACCCTCGGATCATGGCCTGAGCAGAAAGCAGACACTTAACCGACCGAACCACCCAGGTGCCCCTCTTCCCTGGGTTTGTAGTTTTCTCCTACATGAAATAGTGGGAATGAGGGGCACCTGGGTGGCTCGGTCGGTTAAGCATCTGGTCATGATCCCAGGGTCCTGGCATCGAGCCCCACGCTGGGCTCTCTGCTCGATGGGAAACCTGCTTCTCCCTCTCCCCTGGCTATTTCTCTCTCTCTCTCTGTGTCAAATGAATGAATGAATGAATGAATGAATGAATGAATATCTTTAAAAAAGAAAGAAAGAAATGGTGGGAATGGTACCCAGCCCCTTGGGATGACTGGAAGGCACCTGGCACCCAGCCAACAGCCCCTAGAAGACTCTCTAGAGGAAGAAGGAAGGTTGAATTCCCTTCCCTTGCCCTGTGCCTCTGGGGGACAACGGTCTTGAGACTGATGCAGCCGGCGGGGCTCTGACCGGCTGCCCAGGTGCACTGGAGATGACCTCCCACAGCTTGGAACCCGCACCATTCTGCTCTCGGCGCTTCACACCAGCACCCAGTGCGGTTCTGCTATCCACGTCAGCTTGCCAAGCACCCCCACCTGCCAGCCCCGTCCCACATGGGCTCCGGCGAGGTCCAGCTGTCACTACCCAGCAGAGCCCCCAGAGCAGGTCCTGTCCACAGCACGGCACCTGCTCGCACACCTGTTAGGTCTGGGCTGGACCCAGCTTCAATACAACTGTGTGCCCACCCACTGCGGCTCACATCTGTTTGGATCCACAACCGTTTCCGGCACTTCCTGTGCCCTGGCTGGGCACGGGGCAAGAGACGGGTGGCCCCTGTCTCCAGACATTCATGAGCTCCTGGGCGGGTTAGTGACCCCGCTCCCAGGTGAAAGCGCTCTTCCTCGAGGACCACCTCCATAGCCAGAGGACCCCACCCACAGACTCGGGTTAGATGGAGCCGGTGCCTAGTCCTGCTGAGGGGTGCTCCGTGGTCTGCAGTTTCCCCGGTCCTGGGTCCTCTGGTCCTGAGCCCTGGACACTATTGCAAGTTAGAGAGGAAAGCCCATGTAGAAACCAGCAGAAATGGGCCATGTTGTGATTTGGGGCTGGGGTACTTTTCACAGATACTGTAAAATAGTACTTCAACCCAGAGGGGACCGACCCGAGGACACAGGGAGTTAGCAGCCCAGATAGCTAGAATTCAGGTCGACTGTGGGCCAGGGCCGCCTGTCCCCCTGCTTTGCTCTGTGCTTCCTCTCGCGAAGCCCTGGTGGGAGCGCCCCCAGAGGCAGGGTGTGCGGCCGCTCACACAGGGTCCCCTGCACCATCTCCCTCCACATCCAGAAGGTAGGGCAGATCCGGCTCCAGAGGCAGGGACCCCAGCCACGTGAGCTCTCACACCAACAGCACAGGCCGCTCAGCCCTCTCTCTCCTATGCTTTGTCCCACTTAACTTGCAGTCTTTTTTTTTTTTTTTTTAAGATTTTATTTATTTATTTGACAGAGAGAGAGAGATAAAAAGAGCACAAGCAGGGGGAGAAGGAGAGGGAGAAGGAGGCTCCCTGCCAAGCAGGGATCCTGATGCAGGGCTCGATCCTAGGACCTGGGGATCATGACCGAGCTGAAGGCAGATGCTTAGCCGACTGAGCCACCCACGTCCTATAACTTGTACAGTCTTTCTTCCATCCTTTCTTTCCTTTTTAAAGATTTTATTTATTTATTTGACAGACAGAGATCACAAGTAGGCAGACAGAGAGGAGAGAGGAGGAAGCAGGCTCCCCGCTGAGCAGAGAGCTCGATGCGGGGCTCGATCCCAGGACCCTGGGATCATGACCTGAGCCGAAGGCAGAGGCTTTAACCCACTGAGCCACCCAGGCGCCCCACTTGCACAGTCTTTACTACAAACCATGAGGTCCTCCTGAAGCCCGACACAGGACAGATGCCCACATGGAGGCACTGCCTGGTAGTGGTCCCAGGAAGTCTCCACACCATTTGCCCCACTTATCTCCCCTGCCGGCCCAGGTGCTTCCACGCCTCACCTGGATCCTGAGACGGTGGCTTCACTGCAGTCATAGCATTACTTGCTTACAACGTTTGAGCTGATGTAGGTTCCAGCCTCGCATAATGCCAAGTTCTCTCCCTGGGGTCAGTCTAGAAAGTTGCTCTTAGGACAAGAGTCACACACCATGACCCTGGTCTTCCTACCGAGTTGCTTGATTCCAGCATGGGTTTGGGTTGTTTGGGGCATCAGAACCTTGCAAAACCCAACCCACGACTTGGCCTGAAGCTGGGGACTGGCCAGCTTCAAGCAACCCCTGGCACGTGCAAGGACTCCGGGCAGAATTCAGAGGGGGAAGTTCGCTCTGCCCCCTCCCGGACACCGAGGGCCGACCTCGGTGGGAACTGGGAAGGCAGAGGCTCCTGGAGGGGCTGTGCCCTCAGCCTGGTTCCCGAGGGAGGACGGCTGCAGCCAGGGGTGCTGCAGGCAGGGAGGGGGGCCCAGGCAGACTCTGGCTTTTCCTCAGCAGGCCCGGAGCGAGCCCTTTGTGGGGACCCCCAGTCAGCAATCCCCGCGCTCAAGGGGCTCCCGATCAGACTGGGGGAAACCGGCACCCACGCCTGAACATGGGAGGGGAGGGTGCTCCTTTTGGGGCAGCTGCTATATCAAAGTCCCAGAGGTGGGGAGGCTTCCCAGCGACAGACACCCCATCTTACCATTCTGGAGGCAGCCAGGTGCAGAAGGCCTCTGGGCCTCTCCCTTGTGGGACTGAAGGAGCAGAGGCGCTCTCTGGTGTCTCACTCCTAAGGGCGCTAACCCCACTGGGGAGGGTCCCACCTGTGTGACCAAATCTCCTTCCAGAGGCCCCGCCTCCTCACACCATCATGTTGGGGACCAGGCTTCAACAGGGGACTCTGGGGTGGGGGTGGGGTGGGCACAGACATTGAGTCCTTGGCGGGCTTTCTGCCGCGGTGGTATTTCCGACGGACAATGGCCCTCACTGGGAATTAGCTTATGGGACCATCGGCTGGGCTGGAAATGCGCCAGGGACCCGGGAATGGCCCACCTGCCAGAAAGGGCTCAGGTCAGAAGGTGGGGGAGCAGGAGGCCCCCCGCCAGGGCCGCGGAGCCATGCGTGTGCAGCAAGGTGGAGGGGGGCAGGGGTCGGAGAGCCGTGTGGCCACTGCTGCAGCACGGCTCAGGGCCCAGGAGGCAGAGGCCTTCACTCGAGGGCACCACGCAGCTCGCCTGGCGAGGCCCAGAAGACACGTCCCAGGAAGCCTGGTGCCGAGAGGGGCCTCCGCCTTCCCAGAAAGCAGGGGCCTTCAGTGACGGGAGGGCTGGGAGGGTGCAGAGCCGCTTCCTGCCTTCAGTTCAGCCCTTAATGCGTGCGCTGCACAGGCCTGCATGCTCCAATGCTTACCCTTACCATCGGCCTCCCAAATTGGGCATCCGATGGAAGGAACCCGACTTTCACCCAGAACCCCAGTTACCAGGGAGCCAGAGAGCGGGTCTTGACCTTCCTGGACGCTGCCTTCCCAGAGGTGGCACGGGGAAGGGAAGTGGGCAGCCGGCGCGAGGCTGGGAGGAGAGCAGAGGGAAGTGGCCTGGAGACCTGACCCCGCCTGCCCTGGCTGGCGGGGTGGTGGGGGGCGCGAGGGGCCGCTGCCCGCTCCCCGTGAGTGCCGTGGGTGGGCGGTGAGGGTGAACAAGAGGCCTGTGGCTCAGCTTTGCACACACAGACCTCAGAGGCTCTGCGACTCCCTCTCAGGCCTGCATTTCTCAGGGTGGTGGCAAGCTTTTCTGCTCAAGATCATTGATCCATGGGGAGAAAAATCAATGAAAGCCCGTTGGCTGAAAAAAATAATCCGGTGGAATTTTTCTAGGGGAATAAAAAGCTCCAAACCATAAGTCATCTACCGGCTCTATTAATAACCCAGGAAGCCACGGCTGGCACACGACAGGTGTGGGACGCACACACACGGCCTCTGCATCAGGGAGGGAGGGTCTGTGGGAAGCTGTGTAGGGGAGGCAGACACACGGGGACAGGAAGGACGGCCAACAGCAGAGGGGGAGAGGGACACAGAGGAGAGCCGGGCGCAGGGAACAGGGACTAGCAGGCGAGCAGCCGCCCAGGCAGAGACAGGCGAGGAGGGGTGAGGCTGTTCCTCCTCCTGGAAGCAAGAACCCTGCTCAGTTCACTGTACCTGTGAAAGGTAATACCGTGCTTCTGGAAGCAGCTCCCAGCTCCCAGACTGGTAGGGACGGCCTTGGTGCCCTTCTCCCAGCGACCCAGGGGTGGGCCACCAGCCTCCCTCCAGCCCCGGGCCCTCGCTCCCCGGCTTGCTCCGGTCCCACAGGGAGGCCTGTCTTCAGCGTGCAGAGGCAGAGCCTGGAGGAGGTCCTCGCAGACGGCAAGGAAGGCAGGGTGGGTGGGAGAAGGCACGTCGGGGCCGCAGAGGGCCAGCTGGCAGAGGAGCAGGGCCCACCAGAGGTTTTCGAGGGCAGGTCAGTGCACACGGCTGGCTCGGGCTGGTGGGGGTGGGGGCCGCCAGGTGGACGGAGAGGAGAGCAGAAAAGGCGTTTTCAGTGCAGCCTCACGCCTGGGCACCCAGCCTGGGTATCTCAAGAGGCTGGACTCAATCAGTTCAAGGGCTGTTTTCTGTTTTTTTAATTTTGTTTACATATTCTAGAGCGGGAGCGAGAGCGAGCGTGTATGCATGTCGGGGCGGGGGGGACCGAAGGAGAGAATCACGAGCCGACTTCCTGCTGAGGGTGGAGCCCAATGCGGGGCTCCATCTCAGGACCCCGAGATCATGACCTGAGCCGTGGTCGAGTCTGACACTTAACCGAATGAGCCACCCAGACAACCCTGGGTTTTTATGCCCTGAGTGCTGTGCCCCACGCTAGCGACTCCAGTGGCACCTCTCCACTTGAAGAGTCTCCCCCGAACCCCAGGCACCCCCAGGGAGTGGGACCCCAGGGAGCCCCTGGTCGCCGGTGAACTGGCCTGTGGCCGCTCTGTCTTCCATACGGTCTCCTGCGGAAACAGACAGCCAGCCCGCCACGGCTCGCAAGTACGAGGAAGGAGTGTGCGGGGCTGGGGGCAGAGAGCCAGCCTCTCTGGGAACGGCGTCGGGCTGGTCACCAGTGTGCCCAGCGAGGGACAGGAAGGACCCACGTAGGAAGCAGGGGGAGCACCTGGACACGGCTAACCCTGTGCGGCCATCTGGCTTTCGAGTGGGGAGAGAGCACCCAGGTACCAAGTCTCCCTTCTGGCAGGGCAATGTTCCTGGGGGCTGAGTGTCCGAAAGATCTGATAGAAAACGAGAAATGATGGGGGGGAAGGTGCAAATTCAATATATAGAGGACTTGGCTTCCCCAAGATTTTCTTCATTTGCTACTTTTCTCTCTTTTCATTAGCCGCTGGGCCATATGTGGGGCCTGAACTCACGACCCTGAGATGAAGAGTTGCATGCCCTACGGACCGAGCCCCGGCTACTCTTCTGATTATGAAACACGTGCTGGTTTGCACACCTGTGTGCACGGCCGCACTCGTCACAACAGCCACAACGTGGAAGCAGTCCTGGGTGTCCCCTGAGACATGGTGGGGACACAGAACATGCGACTACCTCGCCTCAGGCAGGGATTCTGATACCTGCTCCCATAGGCCGGGACCTGGAGGACTGTTTTTTTTTTTAAACAACTGATAAATCAGTTTATTAAAAAGGTTGATTGAAGGGACCCCTGGGTGGCTCAGTGGGTTAAGCATCTGCTTTCGGCTCAGGTCATGGTCTCAGGGTCCTGGGATCAAGTCCTGCATCGGGCTCCCTGCTCGGCGGGAAGCCTGCTTCCTCCTCTCTCTGCTCGCTTCTATGCCTACTTGGGACCTCTGACAAATAAATAAAATCTTAAAAAAAAAGATTTTATTTATTTGACAGAGAGATCACAAGTAGGCAGAGAGGCAGGCAGAGAGAGAGGGGGAAGCAGGCTCCCCACTGAGCAGAAAGCCCGGTGTGGGGATCAATCCCAGGACCCTGACACCATGACCTGAGCTGAAGGCAGACACTTAAAGACTGAGCCACCCAGGGGTCCCTTCCTGGCGTCTTTAAAAGCCGTGGCTGCGGCTTCCTGACCGACGTGTTCCTCAGTGAGAGCCACCGGCAGTGAGTCAGGAGCAGGGGCTGGGGTCGGAGGCTCCACCGTAGCCAGGACCGCATCTTCCTCCAAGAGGAGGACCTTCTGTGAAATAAGATGGTCATGAAGGGACAAATGCCGCGTGGTGCACCCGCATGTGGGAGGCAGCTGCGACAGTCACATCCCAGAGTGGAAAGCGAACAGTGGGCGCCAGGGCTGCAGGGACGGGGGAGGGGACTTACTATTGATGAGGAAGGTGACGTGTACTGGAGATGGTGGTGGCTGCAGGACGGGGTATGTGCTTAGGGCCACTGCACTGTGTGCTTAAACTCTGCGCACGTGCGGGGCACCTGGTGCCTCAGTGGGCAAAGCGCCCAACTCGAGCTCAGCTCAGGTCTTCATCTCAGGGTCATGAGTTCAAGCCCCATGTTTGGCTCCATGCTGGGTGCGGAGCCTCCTTAAAAAAAAAAAAATGGCTAAGGTGGTAAATTTTATGCTTTGTCTTTTACTGTAATAGTAACAACAACAAAAAAAATCAGAAAAAAACCCCATATGTGAAAACTACACACACGTATTAAAAGAAGAAAGCAACTGCCCAGAATTCCAGTTCCCAGAAGCAAACCACTGTTCTGACATACTTACCTCCCCATTTTTTTTCTCTACCTTTTCCCAAAAAAAGTTAGGATTACACTATATACCCCAGTGTTCTCTATTTCTGATTATTTTATCAGCAATTCTTTTTTTTTTTAAGATTTTATTTATTTATTTGACAGACAGAGATCACAAGTAGGCAGAGAGGCAGGCAGAGAGAGAGGGGGGGAAGCGGGCTCCCCGCTGAGCAGAGAGCCCGATGCGGGGCTCGATCCCAGGACCCTGAGATCATGACCCGAGCCGAAGGCAGCGGCTTAACCCGCTGAGCCCCCCACACGCCCCTTTATCAGCAATTCTTGAGATTATCAAAACCATTTACAAAATTAAAACCCAACACACGTAAAAATCAATGGTTTAATATTCCACATGGATGGCCCATCAGATTGCCAAAACACTTCAGCCATGCAGAAGAGAGACTCCCGTCTGATGCACCATCCCCTCTATTCCACTCCCCACCCTGTTCCCAGAGGGAACTACTGACAGTCTGACCTGCTCCGGTGCGTCAAGAACAGGTCCGTGCAATGGCTCACATGAGCCTGGTGGTACTGGTGGGTTCCTAGGTCCATGGTGCTGGACTGACGACCCGAATTCCCTTAGTTTTTTCCTCACGGTCCTAAAATGGCTGCCACAGCCCCAGCCATCATGCTTGTTTTTCGGCAGGAAGGAGGAAGAGAGGCTGTCTTCTCCTGAGGCTTTATCTTTTCATTAGGAGAGCAAAGCCATTCCATTATTACACACTCTCCTCAGTATTTCATTGGCCAGAACTGGGTCACAGTCCCTCCGACTCCTTCTCAGAACAGTCACTGGCTGAAGGAAATAAGATGGCCTTGGATGTTCAGCCAAGCAAAATTTCTCTCAGCCCCTTCCTAGGGGGATCATATTTCTCCATGCTCCCTGACACGAAAAAATTGGGGCTCTGTAGGGAGGGAGCACTGGGTAATAAGAGCCATCATCAGCCAGCAACAAAGTGAACGCCACAGCCCCCCCCCCACATGCATGTGACACACAGGGCTGCAGTCAGCCATTCCTCCAGGTCATTTCTAGACCTTTCTGCTGTGGCACCCCAGGTTACATGAGGGCCCTCAGAGAGCTGGCACCTCCCCATCTCTGTGTGTGTGCAATAGACACGTCTACTGCGATGAAGATTTATTTACAT
Organism: Lutra lutra; assembly: GCF_902655055.1. Classification (NCBI taxonomy): domain Eukaryota; kingdom Metazoa; phylum Chordata; class Mammalia; order Carnivora; family Mustelidae; genus Lutra; species Lutra lutra. The sequence goes on from NC_062284.1 coordinate 142,650,628, forward strand.
GTCACATTTGGTTCCTATAGAAACAGCAGTTTGCAGAGAGGATGGGGGAGATGGGAGTTAAAAGCCAGTGCATGCAGGGCAAGTGGTGGCTGGCCTGCAACCCGGAACAGTGGAAGAGGGCAGGTCAGATGAACTCTGACACCGTAAGCTCGCTCCTGGCCACGGCCACCTGCCTCGCTTGCGGCCTGGAGTGGACGGCTTCTGTTCTCTCAACGAGTGGGCTTTGCATCTAGAATTCAGTGGTTTGGGGGGGGCGGAAATGGAGTGAGCGGTGGCCGAGGGAAATCACTACTTACGGCTGGGAGAGGTATGCGTGAGCAGGTCTATAAACTACTTGGAGCTGCCAGGGACGCCGACAGCATTGTCAACCTGCTGACTGCTGGATTGATACATCAATCACTATGGCATTTATTCTCACCGGAAATGGTCCTTTTATGTGGACTCTCTCTTTGTTGTGGTGCTTGTGACAGGACCTGACTTGTAACACCGTTCTCTTCAAAAGGGCTGGACCAGGGGCACCGGGCTGGCTCAGTTCGTGGAGCGTGCAACTCTTGATCTCGGGGTCATGAGTTCGAGCCCCGCGTTGGGAGTAGAGTTTACTTAAATAAATAAAAACTTAAAAAAAATAAAAGGCTGGATGAGAGATTGGGTCAGCTTCGGCCGAGCAGGTCAAAATATGATTATCTTCCCAAAGCACGGTCTACTTGAAGAACTTCCTTTTGGAATATGCTTTTGAGAAATGATTAGAAATCACACATCACTTTCTTGTAGCTTGGGACAAACGAGAATCCTTCCTTTTTTCATATTATAAACTAATTTCAAGACTGATGATCGTTCACTGTATTTGAAATGAGTTTTCCAGAGTTCTGTCTAATTTCTAGGTACTTATTTGCTTGCAAATGTGGGCATTCACATTACACAAAAAATCTTATGGGCAAGTAAGCCAGAATTCGGAGTTCTCAGAGGGTTTGATTCCTTAAAGGTGCAGACAACAGGTGAACCCAGCGAAGAAGCGTTCTTCCATCCTCCCAACACCCACCACTTAACACTTAGGATGTTCCAGGCCCTGAGCGCTTGGAAGCACCGAGAGCTGCGAAGCTGAAGAAACACTCCTGCCTTCCCAAAGCTTTCAGCCCCGGAACTGTCTACAGGTAATGAAGACCTCTCGTCATGTGGAGCAGCTGGACATACCATCTGCTATGGGAGTCATTTCTAACTGAGGCTCCGGGCATGTCTTGAGGCAGAATCTGAACTGGGCAGGGACACTGGTGGACCAAGGAAAGCATTCCTTAATGGAGGGAGAACCAGTAAAGGCAGGGAAACCAGCAGGGAGACCTGTGTGAGGCTCCATGTTGGGGGAAGGCGCAGGAGGGGGCAGGGGAACCAGTACCAGGGAGGCAACTCTTCAGCACCTCAAAAGCAGGCGCTCCGGGCATCATTCCAACTGAAGATCAACATTCCTATTTTACAGATAAAGAAACTGACCACAGAGATTAAGAAACTCATCTAAGATCACTCAGCGAATAAACGGGGAAACAAATATTCAAATCCAGGCCTGCCTTCTGTTATTTTTTTGCTATGCCATGCTACCTTCAAACCCAGCGAAGGGTCTGGACTTCATCCCACCTGCAGGAGGGGGGGAGGAGGACAAGGTAGCAGCATCACCGAGTACTTCTGCTCGGACAGGCCCGCCCTGTGTCCTGCACTGGGCTGGCCCTGATTCCCTCCAGGAACAAGATGCAAGCCACACACCGTCACTGTCCTCAAAGAATGTCCAGTTTTGTGGGAAAGCACAGCCGGTAACAGCCACTTTCATTATAATGTGGGAACAATGGTAACTATGGAAATATCCTTCCAAAGAGAGTTTTCCAGAGAGGTCACCTGAGCAGCTGTGGAAGACGAGTAAAAGTTGGAGGAGGTAGGGAAGGACGTTCTGGAACAGTCTGGAAAGGTATATAAGCTAGCGGGGTGCACATGCCTGCAGGTGGCTAGGAAAAGAGGCAGCAGGGTCAGGAACGTCTTGCTGGGGAGCTGCCTAGTCCCGAGGCTCCCGGAGCCCCTGAGAAGTCTGAGCAGGGGAGCAATGTGCTCCCATCTGCAGGTTAGAAGGGGGACGGGTGGTGGGGCGAGCCCTGGTTGGTGAAAATGTAGGTGACAGAGAACCAGAGCCTACTCGAGGACAGCAGGAGTGGGAACGGAGAAAAGTTGGTTTTGAAAAATATCTAAGTCAACTCGTTAGGAGCTGGTGGCTTCACATGGGGGGGTGAGGGAAAGAGAGGAATCCAAGATCAATTTCCAAATTTGGTCCCAAACAGGGGTGCGCTGGTGAGGGGAAATCACTGGGGTGCAGGGCTGGTGCAGACGGACAGACAGGGTAGGCAGGCCGGATGTCCGAGGGGCCGTGGGACACGGAGCAGGGCTGTCTGGCACAGTGCGGTGTGCAACGGCGCGCTGGTGTGCATCCAGGATAGATGCGGAAGCTGCGAACAGTCGGCACGCAGGGGTCAGCACGCGGAACAAGGAGGGGGGCAGGAGGAAGAGAAGTCATGAGCAGAAGATGGAGACCAAGCGGAGTGGTGAGGACAGCCGTGGTGGGAAGTCTGGTGTCCGGTGCAAAGAGAAGGTGAGGAGCCTTCATCTGTCTGGTCGGCGATGGGACGGCCGGCAGACTGCCAGGAAACGGGGGGGGGGGTCTGGGGCTGCTCAGACCAAGTCAAGGCTGGAAAAACAGATGGGCTCAGGACGCCTAGCTGGGAACTAAAAGGGGGCGATGGTGAGAGGGAGCCTTTTCAAAGGGCAGGAGAGATGCAGTCCAACGAGACGAGTCCGGGAGTGCAGGTAAGCGATGGCAGAGGGGCCCGGAGGAGCGGGAGCAGGGAGCGGAGCACAGGTGGGGGGACGTGGGCTCGGCCAGCAGCACGCAGGGTCGAAGAACGGAGGGACCTGGCTGGTAAGTCTGTAGGGGAGATGGCTACAAAGGGACAGCTGGCATCTGGACAATCGAATCATGATCCCCCCAATTTTCAAGTAGTAGACCACGGGGGGCGGGGGTGGACACAAGCACATTTCTTTTCTTATTTTTTTTTTTTAAGATTTATTTATTTATTTATTTATTTGACAGACAGAGATCACAAGTAGGCAGAGAAGCAGGGAGAGAGAGAGAGGAGGAAGCGGGCTCTCTGCTCAGAGCCCGATGCGGGGCTCGATCCCAGGACCCTGAGGTTATGACCTGAGCCAAAGGTAGAGGCTTTAACCCACTGAGCCACCCAGGCGCCCCACACAAGCACATTTCTTAAGGACTCTGAGGAAAGTAATTTAGAGAATTTGCTGAACAAAATGATGGAGGGAGGTGGGGTCAAGAAGAATTAACAAGTGAGGGGCGCCTGGGTGGCTCAGCGGGTTAAAGCCTCTGCCTTCGGCTCAGGTCATGATCTCAGGGTCCTGGGATCGAGCCCCACATTGGGCTCTCTGCTCAGCAGGGAGCCTGCTTCCCTTCCTCTCTCTGCCTGCCTCTCTGCCTGCCTGTGATCTCTGTCTGTCAAATAAATAAATAAAATCTTAAAAAAAAAAAAAAAAGAAGAATTAACAAGTGACATTAAACAGAACTGGGGCCGGAGACCGTAGGCTACAGCAAGAGCCTCCCTACGTGCGTGGCGCTTCCTCCAGCAGGTCCCAGGATTCCAGAGGTACAGAGACAAAAGTGGGTCGATCCAAGGGTGAAGTTTTATCAGACAGGAGCAGGACAGGATGCTGAGGATGCTGGGGTTAACCACGGATTTCCAGTCTGGGAAGGAGAGGACGCATCAGAAAACTGCAGGTGTGAGGCTGAAGCAGAGAGAAGGGGGGAGTCGGAGAGGGCAGCGCATTGGGGTTTCAGATTCCAGGCGTGGGGCTGCTCTTCGGAGTGACAAGGACTGGGAGACAGCAGCTGAAGGGGGAAATGAGGAAATGGAATCACAGAGGCCGAAATGCAGACCCGAGAGCTGGTGACTCGAGTCAGCTAAGGGCTGACGTGCCTCAGGCTCAGGTTCAGGTTCAAGAGGAAGAGTGTAGATTAGGCACCAGGGGGTCCGTAAATGCCGGAGCAGACGAGGAGATGGCAGAGAGTGGCGTCTGGAGCGGCTCTGGCCTCACGGCACGTCAGGGTGAGCACTGCCTCTGGAAGGATTTGGTCAAGACATCAGCTAGGAAAAGAAGCAGGCCATCCACGATTGCGTTCGTGCCGCGAGGTCAATGCCATTTGTGCCGAACAGTGCAAGGACACTCCCAACCCACTCCTTGGGTAGTAAGAGGATGGCACGGTGTAGACGGGATAGTCCTTCCTGCCTACCTTCGTTCTCTAAATTCCAAGTTCGAAACTGCACGTGACCGAGGGAGAAAAGAGCCGCGCACCAAGGCGTGCCCAGGAAGTCAGGCGGTAACTCTGCACGAGATGTGGCTCGCTGGCACACGGAGGAGAGACCACCAGCCTCCCTCTTCCCTGGCCCCGCCTCAGGCTGCTGCTTCCGTGGCAGCTGCAGAAGCCACCATCACAACACCCCGGCCAAGTCTCCTTGGGTTTACCCCCTACACTGGGCAAAGCCCCTGTAACACAAGAAAAGCGAGCAGTGAGACACTGGCGGCCAGACTGCAGTACAGACCCTTCCAAAGGGAGCTCCGATTGGAGAAACCGAGTTCTGATTCGCTCGGGAAACACAAAAGCAAGCTGTTTATTCTACTTTTAATGGACAGTAACCCACCTAGCTCACAGAGATTAATTACTTACCGCCAATATGGCAAATCTCTTAAAAAAAAAAAAGTCTGGCTACTATGTGATTTTTCATCTATTTTCAGAAACCAAGGGAGCGCTGGGTCCTGTCTACAAACATCACTGGTGAAGCCAGCAGGGCCCAAAAGCAAAACGCAGGCCCCAAGCTCTGGTGAGTGGCAGGAGCTGGCACACCCAGGGAGGAGGAGGAAGAAAACACGACTGGTTCTGAAGAGTACAGCATCTTCACAGCCGAGCTGGGCATGTCACTCAGCACAGTAACGCCCGGAGACTGGCATAGTTAGGCCTGTTTTATAGCTCAGGACATGGAGGGTTTAGCGGTTACGAGCCTTTGCTGATGTTACACGGGTAAGAAACGGCATCACAGGGACCCAGAGCCAAGCTCTGGTGACTCGTCTGCCCGTCCCACCCACTGGTTTTGCTGTTGGTCTATCTTGCGAGGCCTGGAATTCCAGAACGATTTCCGCTATGAATCCCCAAGTTCAAGTGTGAATTCTGAATGGGGGACTCATAAAAAAACCCCAGCAAAACAAAGGACATGATGTGAGGAACCACGTGTGAGGAAGAAAACCGCAGCCAACGCCAGCAGCACTCACAGTGGATGAATCTTTAATTTGAATTTCCAGGGCTACACATGAGTATTATTGGTTTGCCCCAATATTTACAAATTTATCACCTGATTTATTTCATCTGCTCCTTTTTCACACAGAAATTAACATAAACGACATACACTGGTGGGCAGTCAAGTGCTGGGTCAGGTGCTTTCTGATTCCTTCCACCTGTGAGTCCCTGTCAACCTGCCCCTAACTCAAGAAGGCCTTTATGTGACAGCATCCCCGACCTCTCCCCTTCGTCCTAGGACTTCACACAACCAGAATCATGGCAAGTATCTGCGAACCAACTGTTCACCACCTATCCTCTCCAGACTAGTGACTCCAAGAAGATAAGTGTGTCATCCCACTCAGGCGGCTGTGTCTGCGGGGCACTTGGCAAGGGGAATGACCAGCCAGACTCACCAAACTCCCTGTCACTCCTTTTTAGAGAGAAAACCCACCACGGAGGCTGGTATCCCCCCACTCGCAGCAAGGCCAAGGTAACTCCCTCGCCCTTGCGAGCTGTCCCACTCCACCACAGTAACCTGTCTCAAGCACTCAAACGTGGCGCCTTGGCCGTGAAACAGCGTGTGGCTGTGAAAGTTGCCTAGGACTGGAAGAGAAATGCCTCCTCACTCCGCTCAGGGAGCTGCGTGGCACGTGCCTAGCTGCGCAGGTGGGAAGGGTAAGCCAGGCAAAGGAGTCGACTTAGCATCTCCCCGAAGGGCCACTGGACCAGCAAAGCGGAGGACAGCTAGTTAATTTATTACTGAAGACTTCAGCTCTCCTTAGAGTTACGGGCAGTAACCGATCCATTCACTGGCCTCAGAAAGAGAATTTGATGAAGATCTTACAAAAGTAAAGGACAGGGCGCCTGGGTGTCTCCATGGGTTGAGTGACTGCCTTCAGCTCAGGTCATGATCCTGGAGTTCTGCGATCAAGTCCCGCATCTGGCTTCCAGCTCCAAGGGGAGTCTGCTTCTCCCTCTGACCCTCTCCCCTCTCATGCTCTCTCTCACTCTCTCTCTCAAATAAATAAGTAATCTTTACCCCCCAAAAAAAAGGTAAAGGACATAAAATGACACATAAATGTCAGCTTAAGAGACAGGTCCTTAGGGTATCTCGTGGGGAGTGTCTTTTTTTTTTTTTTTTTAAGATTTTATTTATTTATTTGACAGAGAGAGAGAGAAATCACAAGTAGGCAGAGAGAGAAGGGGGAAGCAGGCTCTCCTCTGAGCAAAGAACCCGATGTGGGACTCGATCCCACAACCCTGAGACCACGACCTGAACTGAAGGCAGAGTCTTAACTCACTGAGCCACCCAGGCACCCAGGGAGTGTCCTTTTAACAGCCCAGATTTCACAGACCCCACAACCAAGAACTCAGTTTAGATGACTGAGACAGGTACACGCCCGTAGTGCTTCATTTGACCTGTACTGACACAAACTAGGCATCACTAATTTAGATGCTCAAACAGGAAACTTCAACCTGATTTTCCCAAATATTTTACTGGTAACTCAGTGTGGATCTAAATTGGAATAACATTCAACCTCCCCCCACCCCACCCCACCCCACCCCAAAACGCAGATCCTAGCTCCACTTGACCTGGCAATGTGACCTTGTGACCCAGCTGCTTTCCCTGGGGGCAAAATGCAAAATGCAAAAAAAAAAAAAAAAAAAAAAAAAAGGCCCATAGCTCTAACATTCTTCATCCTGCGCCTTGGGCGGAAAGTGCTAACTGCGTACTAGAGGGAACCTTGCAAGGACTACACATTAGAACGAACCCAGAATGATTTCACAAAGAAGCTACACTCCTTCGTGGTAAGGGAAACTACTTGGCGTCATGAGCTCGTTACCTGAATCAGTCCCAATCTGTCAGGGATACACACAAAGTGGGATGAGATTTAACAGCCTCCTTATAATCCACAAATAAGACACTGTCTGAAAAGGGGAGAAATACCAGCATCTTTTAATTCACATCCTTTATTCTTCTGCTCACTCCTGACCTTCGTCCTCTCCATGAGTGTCCCTAAACCACACACTCTTAAAACTGAATTTGAGCTTTTTTTTTTTTTTAAGATTTATTTATTCCACAGTGAGAGAGGGAACATAAGCAGGAGGAATGGGAGAGGGAGAAGCAAGCCTCCCGCTGAGCCAGAAGCCCCATATGCGACTCAATCCCAGAACCCCGGAATCATGACCTGAGCTGAAGGCAGATGCTTAATCACTGAGCCACCCAGGCGTCCCCTGACTTTGAGCTTTTAATGGAGGTTTCGGGAAAGAAACGACTAGGAAATTAGAGAGGCAGGAGACTTCAAGGGTTATGGCTAACAGTCTGCATTTTGTCCTGCTTGTCCTGATCAGGTGGCCAAAGGGCACATTCCAGGCAGGGTATCTGCCACCACATCTCCCCAGCCATTACTGAGCTCGGACTTCCCCAGCTTGGAGAAAACAGCACGACTTTTAGGATTCTTCCGATATTCTAATTTTTTCCCCTGCAGTTGTTGACATTCATCTCTGTAGTAGCCTGGAAGCCTTGTGCAAAGTCAGAGCCTCTGAGACACTTGAAACGGTCAAGCACTATCACACACACACAGCTCCCGTCATGGTGCTTTCAACTTCATTTTTAGATGAACCAAAAAAGCAAACCATCATTCCATGTACAAGGCACTCAGCTGTAGACAGACACAGCCATGGCCTTTGCCCTCATAGCTGGAAGGGTAAAAGCATTCAAACGCTGGTGTAAGAAATGCCAGCTTAATTAAATTATGCTGTTTGTCTAAACGCTTGTGGCCCAAACAAAAAGGGGCACACTCATTGGCTCAATCCATCCTGCCCAAACCCGAGAGTAAAAGCAGTAAAATTCTCCCTACCATTAGAGTCCCATGGCTCTGAAGTGGCAACTTTTTTTTTTTTTTTAAGGTTTTATTTGACAGAGAAAAATGACGAGTAGGCAGGCAGAGAGAGAGAGAAGCAGGCTCCCCGCCAAGCGGAGAGCCTGATGTGGGGCTCCATCCCAGGACCCTGAGATCATGACCTGAGCTGAAGGCAGAGGCTTAACCCACTGAGCCACCCGGGTCCCCTTAACCTGTCTTTTTAATTGATTTTCCCCTTCAGGAGCACGTGCAAGCAGGCTAGAGCAACGCAGCACACCATCTTTGCACATCCAGTCATTCAGTCATTTTTTTTTTTTTTTAAAAGATTTTATTTGTCAGAGAGAGAGGAGAGCGAGCGAGCACAGGCAGACAGAATGGCAGGCAGAGGCAGAGGGAGAAGCAGGCTCCCCGCCAAGCAAGGAGCCCGATGCGGGACTCGATCCCAGGTCGCTGGGATCATGACCTGAGCCGAAGGCAGCTGCTTAACCAACTGAGCCACCCAGGCGCCCCGCATCCAGTCATTCAATCCTTCACAGCCCAAGAGCTGAAGGCAAGAACACCTTCTGCTGCAGAAAGCTCTAGGCCTACGCTAACAGGTCACCTGCTCTGTGGCAAGTTTTGCTGCTGTAGCTGTTGTTTTAGAGAGAGGGGGAGTGTGAGTAGGGGAGGTGGAGGGAGGGGAGACGGAGAGAAAGAATCTCAAGCAGGTGAGCCCAGCGAAGAGCCCGACTCGGGGCTCAATCTCACGACCGAGACCACCACTTGGGCCTGAAATCAAGAGTGAGACGCGTAACTGACTGAGCCACCCAAGCACCCCTGCTCTGGGGCAAGTTTTTGTTCTTTTAAAAAAGATTTTATTTATTTATTTGACAGAGATCACAAGTAGGCAGAAAAGCAGGCAGTGGGGGGTTGGTGGGGGAACAGACTCTCCACTGAGCAGAGAGCCCGAAGCAGGGCTCGATGCCAGAACCCTGGGATCATAACCTGAGCCAAAGGCAGAGGCTTTAACCCACTGAGCCAGCCAGGAGCCCCTGGGGGAAGTTTTAAAAGCTATTTGTGGAGGGGTGCCTGACTCTCCGTTTTGGCTCAAGTTGTGATCTCAGGGTTGGGGGATGGAGCGTGGAGCCTGCTTGAGAGTCTCTCTCTCAGCCTCTGCCCCTCCCCACCCCACACTTGCTCCTTCTCTCTATAATAAATCTTTAAAAGCTATTCATGGAGCAGATGCGGGGACAGCACTTTGGGACATCTTAACACTGTGTCACACCGGACACCCTTCCCAAGTTTTAAACCCTTTCCAGCTTTCTCCACCTGTCGGTGAACATCTACAGGTCTACTGCTTAGAAGCAGGGCCTCCCCCACCATTTGTCTTGCATCTATGTGGATGTACCAAGTACTTACAAAGACATTTTCCCGTCAATTACGGGAGAGTGGGGAAAATGAAATTAAGCCACATAAAAAATTCTCCCACAATTGGTTTTCACTTGTGAAATATTTATGCACAATTTATAAACTATGAAGCCAGAAATGACTTATTTCAACAGATCTGACTTTGCCAAACTGTGTGGGTGCAGCACTCCAAGGGGAATTACTCAGGTTTTGAAACTCAGATTAAAAAAAAAAAAAAAAATCTAATCTTTCACTCCTTACACTAAAATTCTCAAAAGTCTTTAAACGGCATTTAGAAATAAGAACCAAATTGATCACATCGCCTTGTCTCTACCGTTATCGAGGACCCCCGCCTGTTTCAGCAAGTGCGACCTAAGATTAGCGATCACAGCGCAGAATCACGGTGGGCTTCAACGGCAGGACCCTGGTCCGAGCTCCGGGAATTCGCACGGCGTTGATCTGGCCACAGGAGTACAACAGAGAGAACGCCTTCCCGGAATTTCAGTTTTCCGAGATTTTCTCAAAAACCAGGGAGTCTTTATTTTTACTGCTTTAAACCAACTGTCGGGTGAACCAAAAGGCGGAGGGAGGGCAGTCACGTCGCGGCGACACTGCCAGCTAGTCGGACGGCGAAGGCTTCACTCGTTAGCTCGCGCCCGCAAACGCCCAAGCTCTGCGGCAGCGCCGTGCGACGGGAACGCGGCGGGTGAACCGCGGGGCTCTCGAGGACGAGACCAATGCAGAGCCTGGTGGGCACAAGGAGGAGTGTCCACGAAAGTGAGAAATAGGTGAAGACGGTGGTCAAGGGAGACACTGATTGGCTGGAGCGCGAAGAAAGGGAAGCTCCGAAGGAAATTCTAGAAAGCCACAGGAGCCGAGCCGCGCGACGAGCGGCGGGAGCCCGCCCGCCCCGAGCTCCCCGGGCAGCGGGCACCCAACGGCCCGGTCTCGGGTTTCCGCGGGTCACAAAAGGATAACGGACATCCTCCCAACGGTGGGCCCGGGGGCTCTGCGCGCCGCTTCCGCTCGGCCACCCCGCCTCGGCCGCCCCGCGCGGCCCACCTGCGCTCTGCCCCCGGCCCACCGCGGCGCGGGACGGGCGCTCGCGGCGCGATGCGGGCCCGCGGCCATGCTCCTCGGCGGCCCACCCGCCTTTGTTCGCCGGGCCCTCCGCACTCACCGCCGCCATCGTCCGCCCGCAGCCCGGCGCCACGAGCAAACGCCGCCCGACGCGAAAAAGGAGGCCAGGCGTTTCTCATCAAAGCAGACTTTATTGGGCGCCGGGGCCGCCACGAGCGCGCCGCCCGCTCCCCCGCACCGCCCCCGGGCCGCTCGCCGGCCGGGACCCCGCGCGCGGCCCCCCCGCCCCCCCCTGCAGATCCCCTCCCCGCGGCGCCGGGGGCCGCGCACCGCTCACCGGCTCCCGAGGCGGCGGCTGCAGCGGCGACACCCCACTCCCGAGTGCGGCCCGGGCCCGGGGCGGCGGATTTCGCTGCGGTGGCACCGCGGAGGGAGGGAGGGAGCCGCGCGACTGGCGGCGGCGGCGGCGCGCTGACGTCACACGCTGCGGCCAGCCGGCGCGCGCGGGGGCCGCCCCGTCGACCCCAATCCGGGAGGAGCCCGGGTGAGTGGGCGGGGCTGCGGTGGCGAACGGGCAGGTCGATTGGCAGAGGGGGAGGAGCGAGAGGGCCAGCGGGCGAGTGGGAGCGAGGCGGGGCGGGCCGAGGCCAGCGCGGAAGTCTCGCGAGGCCAAGCCTGAGCGGAGTGTGGCGGCGGCAGCGGCGGCGAGATCTGGGCTCGGGGTGAGGAGTTGGTATTTGTGTGGAAGGAGGCGGAGGCGCAGGAGGAAGGGGGAAGCGGAGCGCCGGCCCGGAGGGCGGGAGGAGGCGCGGCCAGAGCGGGCGGCCGAGGCGCGGCGAGGCGGGGCGCCGGGGCGAGCAGCGGCCGAGCGAGCGCGGGGCGCACCGAGGCGAGGAGGCGGGGAAGCCCGCCGCCGCCGCCGCCGCGCCCGCCCCTTCCCCCCGCCGCCCGCCCCCTCTCCCCCCGCCCGCCCGCCCGCCGCCTTCCTCCCTCTGCCTTCCTTCCCCACGGCCGGCCGCCTCCTCGCCTGCCCGCCCGTAGCCCCGGAGCCGAGGCCGCCGCGGCCGTGGCGGCGGAGCCCTCAGCCATGGCCTCGGGCGACACCCTCTACATCGCCACGGATGGCTCGGAGATGCCGGCCGAGATCGTGGAGCTGCACGAGATCGAGGTGGAGACCATCCCGGTGGAGACCATCGAGACCACGGTGGTGGGCGAAGAGGAGGAGGACGACGACGACGACGAGGACGGCGGCGGCGGCGACCACGGCGGCGGGGGCGGCCACGGGCACGCGGGCCACCACCACCACCACCACCACCACCACCCGCCCATGATCGCGCTGCAGCCGCTCGTCACCGACGACCCGACCCAGGTGCACCACCACCAGGAGGTGATCCTGGTGCAGACGCGCGAGGAGGTGGTGGGCGGCGACGACTCGGACGGTCTGCGCGCCGAGGACGGCTTCGAGGACCAGATCCTCATCCCGGTGCCAGCGCCGGCCGGCGGCGACGACGACTACATCGAGCAGACGCTGGTCACCGTGGCGGCGGCCGGCAAGAGCGGCGGCGGCGGCTCGTCGTCGTCGGGCGGCGGCCGCGTCAAGAAGGGCGGCGGCAAGAAGAGCGGCAAGAAGGGCTACCTCGGCGGCGGGGCCGGGGCGGCGGGCGGCGCGGACGCGGGCAACAAGAAGTGGGAGCAGAAGCAGGTGCAGATCAAGACCCTGGAGGGCGAGTTCTCGGTCACCATGTGGTCCTCAGGTGAGCGCCGGCGCGCGCCGGCCCCCGGGATGTTTTTGTTTTGAAGGGAAGCCATGTTTTATGTGTGTGATGGGCGCCGCCATCTTCTTCGCAGGGCAAGTATGGCGGCCCCAAAAGATGGCGGGCCGCGGCGGGGGCGGCGGGCGGCGGGCCGGCGGGCCGAAGATGGCGGCGGGAGACGCGGCGCCGCCCGCTAGGCCGCAATGGCGTAGTTTCCCCGGGCGGGGCGGCGGCGCGGCGCGGGGCGGGGCCGGGCGGCGCGGCGGGGCGGGGCGCGCTCGGGCCAACGGACGGCCGCCGGCCCGTTGTCCGCCGCCCCCGCCCGGCCGGCTCCACGCGAGGCCCGGGGGCGCGCGGGCAGCGGGGCTGCGCGGACCTCACGCCCGGCCCGGCAGCCCCCCGCCGCCGCCTCCCCCCAGCTCCCCCGCCGTCCTTGGAGTGGGGGGCACCTGGGGCCCGCTCCGCCCCCTTCCCCGGACTTTCAGCTGCTCCTGAGAGGCGCCTTCCGCTCCCACGCCCGGCGCGCAGGCCGGACCCTGCAGCGGCCGCGCTCCCCGCGCTCCCCGCGCTCGCCGGGTGGGGCGGGACTTGGGCGGCACGTAGGGCTCGCGTGTGCGGGCTCCGCGCCGGCAGGGCCTGTCCCGCGCTGCCGGCGAGGTCCTCGCCTCGGGCTCCCCTCCCCGCCGGCGGCACGGTGGGAAGCGGGTCCGCGGGGTTTTGTAGGTTGTTGTGAACGCTTTACGTTTGGGGGAGTGTCTTTAAGTGTGTGTCTGTGGAGACGGGTCGGTGAGCTGCCCAGCTGGGGACGTTTGTCCCCGAATTAATGCAGCCGAGTACTTCAAGTGTCCGCTCGCTTTTCTGTGCATGTAGGCGGTCCGCTTCCTTTCCCGGGAAGAGAAAGATTCTGGAAGGCCGGAGAAAATAGGGCAGAGGGGACTTGTCTGCGTGTTGAAGTCTGCTCTTCTTTGCTTCGTGGCCTAGGACGCTGCGAGTCTGCGTCCTGGTACTTGATGCACATGTCACCTGGTTCCGCTGCTGGGGCAGTGGAGGGACGTGCGAGTGATCCTGCCGGCGCCGGTGATCTAGCGCTTGCGGGGCTTACACTAGTTCTAAGTTGTAGGAAACCCCCACCGTAGGGCTGTGGCGTCAGTTGTCGGGACGGAGCCTCACACTGCGATGACCCTTGAGTATGAATGGATGGCTGACTGCGAGGGGAAGGCTGGGCCGGCTCGGCTGCTGAAGGAAGCCCACGGGGAGCTACCGTAATTGTACGGCTCCGGGACTCGGGCCGGCGGGGCGGAGGGCTGCTGCTCTGCGTTTCTGAGTGCTCGTGGAAGTCGGAGCAGTTTGGGTTCAGTGAAGGTGCGTGTTTAGGCGAAACCTGCCCACTTATTTCGTGGTTATCAGAATACCTTCCGGAGAGTTGGTAGCGTGCACACCCGTGGTGTTGGAACCGAAAGTCTTCTCTTTCCATTAATATGCAGAATAAGAGTTGGGCCAATCGGTTGTTGCTGAGTTTCGCTGAATTCAGGGTCCCATCTGAAATTAGATTTTTTTTTTAAGATTTTATTGGTTTATTTGACATCACAAGTAAGCAGAGAGAGAGGGGGGTGAGCAGGCTCCCCGCCAAGCAGAAATCCCGCTGTGGGACTCCATCCCAGGACCCCGAGATCATGACCCTAGCTGAAGGCAGAGGCTTAACCCACTGAGCCACCCAGGCGCCCCTGAAATGAGATATTGATAGAAAGATACCTTAACTATAAAACTGAACTTGCTTTATCTCATGGTGAGGACATGTTGGTTTTATAGAAATTTAGAAACCTAGGGTGTTTTAAATTTTCTGTATTCGATCTTATCAAATTGCTCGCCTGATTCATATCCAGAAAACCTGGTAATGGAGGGTTCACTGGGTGAGGTGATGGGTATGGAGTCAGCCAGGCAAGGGGGAAGGTCTGAGGGGCCTAATGGGAGTTAATTTACAATTAAGTCAGCATTTCAAAATCATTATTTCCCCTGTGCAAGTGGCTTCTTACAGAGTTGCACAGTGTGGGGTTATTTTAATGTCCATTTCTTTGCAGAGTTAGTTGCCTGGCGTATTCCAGAGTACTCGGTGTCTAAAGGTAGTTATAAATATTTGGTGGCAATAACATAGTAAGGCCTGATTCCTCAGACATGTTTTGTGGTGAACTAGTCCTCTTCCTTGTCCTTGTGGCTTGGAATTATTTACCAAAGAGAAGCCTAATAGTTGGTGATTAACTATGCACGCCCCAAGTTCAAGTTCTGAATATAGTGGAATCTTAGGAACTAAAATGAGGAGGTAATTGATAGTAGGTAAAGAAATCAAAGCAGTTTAATTGTTAAGCTGAATTTCTTGGTGTGTGTGTTGACTGCGGTAGCCAGTATGCTCAGTGCTTTCATGGACTCCGTTTCATCCGATCCCAGGCTAGAAGGGTTTGAACGCCACTGTGGTTTCACAGCACAGTCCTTTGGATGGGAATGAGCTGTGAGGTGACCGTTTTGCCCAAGTCTAAGCTCAGTTCCCTGAAGTCCTTATTAAAAAAATTGTACACGGGTATCCTCAGGACTCTAGTTATTGTTAGTTTCTAGGCTAAAAAAACTTAGTGGGAGCCAGCACGTTCGTGGAAACCAAATCTTTGGATTTTATGGGTTTCTTTTGCTTGTGTGCTGTCTTGCTCTAATTGCCCACAGAGTCACAGTGGTCTGTGTGACTGGCATCTCTTTAATGGAATAACGGGAAAGGAATCTAGTGGATCTGCTTTTTTCTTTCCTCTTTTTTAACTGATGTAATTCTCGTGGGCGCAGTTCAGTGGCTTGTGCTGTATTCACTAGGTTGTGTGGCCGTCACCGCCAGCTAATTCCACAGTATTTTCACCATCTCAGAAAGAAACCCCATACCCATGAGCAGGCACTCCCCATTTCCCCTCGCCCTCCAGCCCCTGGCCACCACTAATCTACTTTGTGTATCCCTGGCTTTGCCCATTCTGGACATTTAAATGGAGTCATAACCATCTGTGGGCTTGTGTCTGTGGCTTAGCCGGTGTGCAAGTTTCAGCCACATTGTCGAGTGTACTTCATTCCTTTTTAAGGCTGAGTAAGGTTCCGTAGTGTAGGTACTAGAGCAGGACCTGCTTGTCTTTGTGTAGAAGATGAAGGCTCAGTGAGGCTGAGCGTGTTTTGGTGTTTCATCACACCTCAGCTGTGTCTTAAACATGCTTAATCCACTGTTTTAAGGCCCTTGATTATTTTGGGGTCTTTTCCTGGCACATGATGAATGAACATTTCCATGTTGCCTGATGTAGGGCACAGTCTCCTGTATGTTTTCCCCTAGATTGTCATCATATGGGACTGATACTGTTCTAAAGAGCTCACTATAAACTAAACCGCTTAATCATGGACAGATAGGGATGCTCATGATAAAACCTGAGTATTTAAAACATTTAGGGCTTTTTTTCTTTTAATTTATTTTTTTTAGAGAGGGAGAGTACCCCTACCTGTGGGAGGGGGCAGGGAGAGAGAGAGAGAGACTCCCCGCTGAGCACGAAGGGCTTGATCTGGGGCTCGATCTCAAAACCCAGAGATCATGACCTGAGCTGAAATCAAGAGTCAGATGCTTAACTGACTCAGCCACCCAGGTGCCCGTAAAACATTTAGTTTGGAGAGAAACCTAAGAAGGCTGTAAAATCTGAGGCTTCACGTATTTATTTATTTATGATTTTATTTATTTATTTGACAGAGATCACAAGTAGGCAGAGAGGCGGGTGGGGGGGGGGAGCAGGCTCTCCGCGGAGCAGAGAGCCCAATGTGGGGCTTGATCCCAGGACTCTGAGATCATGACCTGAGCCAAAGGCAGAGGCTGAACCCACTGAGCCCCCCAGGCGCCCCGAGGTTGCAGGTATTTGGAAATCGTGACCTTCACTCAAGGCTGTTGGTATTTTAGTTATCTTTTGTTAGACCAAATACAGAAGTGCTTCATGCTGGATTGAGCAAAACCTCTAAGACCAGCAGAGACCATCGATATTAAAATCAGTAAAGTGAAAGAAAGTTGAAAAGTATTTAACTGTTTGTCAGTTCTTTATATTCAGAAAACTCAAATTTGCTAAAAGTTACTAGTCCTGATCATTGGCCACTCCTGTGCGGGTTTTCCACCTCTTCCTCCTTTACCTGTTTATCCTTAGCTAGACCTGCCATGCACATAAGTTCCCACAGAGCCAAGCTGCAGAACAACCCCCCCCCCCCCCCAGCTTCCGCCCCGCCAAGTGATCTTGTCAAGCCTGTGACCTACATAGGGCAGTTTAAGTCCGAGATCCTGATTCCTGACCCCGAAGTTTTGGAAGCCGGCTCGCTGACGCAGACTCCGTGCTGCGGGACTCCAGGTGCTTCGCCTGTCCTCTTCCCTCCCACCCGCAGCGGCTGACCCCCCTCGTGGGAAAGGAAAATCCCTATCAGGAAGAGGTCAGGGCTCCTGACCCTTACCTACTGGCTAGCATTTTAGACTTTGGAAGAGAATAAAGTAATAAACTCAAAAATGTATGCTAGACTCCTGGGTGTTTATTCTCCAAAAGCTTCCTGGTTTTTTGTTGTTGCAGTTTGTTTAGTAAGGTGGGCTTAAGGCCGAGATGGTTAGGGTCCTGTAACAGGTTATTAGCAAAAACAATGACTAGAAGGGACATTTCCTTGGATTTTCATTCCTTTGTTAACTCCTGATCCGCTCTTCTCAGGGCACCATTTTATGAGCTCTGCTCTTCCCATAGGAGCATAAGAAAGCGAAAACTTGTTATAATTTTTCAATCTGAGTATTTACCAGTGGGTTGTATTCTCTGATATTGTTGGGTAAACATTCAAACCTTGTATTTGTAAAATTTGGCATCTGAAACGCTGCTGGGAGGTTGACAGTAACATTAATTTCGTTACTGTTAGCAGAATATCCGGAAGGCATGTGGAGGTTTTGGAAGTTAATTGACCATACCATATGCATTTGTACCTTCCTTCGTGGGGAGGACTTCATTACAGTCCATGAGAGGACCGTTCCCATTCCCAAGTGCCGCGTTTTAATGGGTCCCATTCTGTTTAATTTGTGATTAATTGTCAATAACAACAGGCCCAGTGGTTTCCGGTAATCACATTAGTAACAGCATCAGATTTCCACTTTCGATGGCGCTGACCAAAGTATCTTGCCTTGGAGTATCTTAACTTCTGACCTCCGTGCCCTTGTAAAATGACTTCCTTTAGAAAAAGAACTTCTTCCCGAACTCCTACATAACCATAGGAACCAGTGTACTCACTTTCTTAAAACAGAACTCTTAAATTTTAACGTGACTTGCTGAATGAGGTTTTAGGAGCTCTTGAGTAAAATTCTTTTTTTTTTTCTCCTTGAGTAAAATTCTTGATAATCATTCGATGCCTTTGAGGTTGCACCGTGCTCTTAAGATTAACATGAAGACAATGTAAGTGGTTGTGAAGGACTTTCCTTTCTTATATCAATGATCTCCCTTAGATATAAGAAGCGTGGAGCAGGGAAGGAGGCTGCCGTTGCTCTTCTGTTGGAGCCCAGACCCTGTCTCTTCTAGGAGAGCCGCAGACTTGAACAGAATCTCTAGTGTTTCACAAGGGATCACGCCTGAAAACACCCCGAAGTGTCTTTCTCTTTTTGCAGTTCTCTGCTCAGTCCTCTTTCCTTCTTTTCCTTTTGTCTTCTAGCTCCTAAGCACCCAGAAACTTTGAGGGAGAGAAGCTGCTGCTGCTCCTCCAGATTGACAGTTGGCTTTTCATTTCTGACTTTGCCAGCAGCTCACTTACAGTTTGTGCTAATACATAGGATTCCTGTATTAAATAGATGCTACAGATTCTTTTTTTTTTTTCTTAAGATTTATTTATTTTAGAGTGCATGAGTGGGGCAGAAGGCAGAGGGAGAGAGAATCTGAAGCCGACTCTGTGCTGAGTGTAGAGCCCCACGTGGGGCGAGATCTCATGATCCCAGATCATGACCTGAGCGGAAACTAGGAGTCATACAGTTAACAGACTGAGCCACCCAGGTGCCCCAATTTTTATAGATTCTTAACAAAGACTACATACAGACTTCTGGATTTCATGTCTGGGGAATCTAGGCGTACACTCTCTCTACCTTCCTGAATTTTCTAAGACTTCATCAGATGGCTTCACTCCTCTGCTTGAAAACCCCTTTAACAGCGTAGATATAGTTAATGTCACCGAACTGTAGATTTTAAAAGGGTAAATACCGTGTTTTGTGTCTTCACCTACACACACAGCCTGCAGATGTCGCATCACATTCAGTTGAAGTCCAGAGGCCTTACCATGAGCAACTCATGATTTGGCCCCTGCTTTCCTTCCCTCCTTCCTCCTTCCTCCCTCCCCTCCCTTCGTGCTCCAACCTGACGAGCCCTCTTTCCGTCCTTGGGCTTGCTTCTCTGCTCTAACCTCTGCCTTCAGTGCGGCGGCCCCAGATGTCCCATTCTTGTGCTGCCGCGTTCACATCTCCACTCTCGGGAGGCCTTCCCTGGTCCTCCGCTCTCACTCTCACTCCTAATAAAACTCCTGTTTTATTCTCTTCGTAGCAGTGTCTGAAGCTGTCTTGCTTTTTTTCCTGCTTCCTCTAGGGAGTAAGTTTTGGGCTTGCGACCCTCAGCCTTCGGATGGCACTAGGCATTTAGAAGAGTCTCGGTCCGTAACTGGGTGAACGATCAGCATACGGAAATGACGCAGTAAGGCAGAATCGCAGCCTAGTGACCCAAGTACCACCCTCGTCCCAGACCACATAGGTGGAAAAGAAGTATAAAGGGTGAGGAGAGGGTGTGCAGGAGTGTTCCCTTTTTAGGAAAGGCATGGACTGCACAGTCGATCCTAGTTTCAAATCTTAGATCTGCCACTTAACTGCGTTTCTTCAGGTACATGACTTGGCACTTCTGGGGCTTGTTTCTTTTCTTTTTTTTTTTCTTTTTTTTTAAGATTTTATTTATTTATTTGACAGACAGAGATCACAAGTAGGCAGAGAGGCAGGCAGAGAGAGAGGAGGAAGCAGCCTCCCGGCTGAGCAGAGAGCCCGATGCGGGGCTCGATCCCAGGACCCTGGGATCATGACCTGAGCCGAAGGCAGAGGCTTTAACCCACTGAGCCACCCAGGCGCCCCTGGGGCTTGTTTCTTAAGCCAAACACATGAAGTTAGTGTCTTTGAGGTTTTGTCTGTGTTCAGGAATAGGACAGTTACTAGCATGACGCAGGTACTCAGTAAAGGATAGTATCTTGTCCTAAGGTCTCTGTTAGTGGGGAAACATGGAAACAGCCTGTGATCTCTGCCTGTTGCTTAGCAATGAATCTCAAATAGTTAGCACCACCCCCCGCCATGGTTTCCCCAGTGAAGGTTTGGGTGAGGGCAGCGGTGGGTTGGTGATGTCGTTTTTGCCGTGGTCTCCCAGAAAGGTCAGACCAAAGCTGATGGCCTACGACGAAAGGTGCGGGGGAACAAAATCTAGCCAACCCATGTGTAAGTAAGTAGTTGGTAAATAAATACAGGAGTTGGTGAAAATAGAAAATCACGATCACAGGAAAAAAGGAAGTGTGAGGATCAACCCTCATGAGTTTCCTGGCAGTTGAGATAAAAAAGGAAAGCATACTACTGATAACGGATTCTAGCTACAATGAGAAAAACTTGTAGGGAAATCAAGCTTTTCTGAGGACTGAATTCTTAGGTAAACGGCTTCTATATGAAGAGGACCACCGGGTCACAGTGCGGATTCCAGCCAGTGTGGTGTCCAGAATTTCACGTGGTGTCTTAGAAGAGCCAAAGATTGAAAATGTAACCTAATAGAAGGTGACTCAGGATTTTCCATGTCCTTTACATGCTTCCTCTCCTCCAGCAAAAGTTGAGCATTCTTTCACAGCCATTAAGTGTGGGACCTACTGTCCCCCTTAAGCCCAGGAGGGTGGGGAGAGTGGAACAGAGGGGTCTGGCGTAGGGTGCCTGTGGTTGGCAGAAAGAGGATCCCCTGCCTCCAAACCATTTGAATACAAAATGTGTGCCCCATTTATAGGTGGCACTGTCTAGATTTTGTTTTTCCATATCTTCCAGCTAAGGCCATTTTACTTTGGTCCGATTGTTGTAGGTTGTCTGCCTTTAGCCAGTGTTAGTGAGTACTGGAATCACCTGATCCAGATGTGACGAGAAGTTCTCATTAAAACGTTTTCTTAGAGCGCCTGTGGGGCTCAGTCTTTAAGCATCTGCCTTTGGCTCTGGTCATGATCCTGGAGTCCTGGGATGGAGCCAGGCATTGGGTTCCCTGCTGGGCGGGAAGCCTGTTTCTCCCTCTCCCACTCCCCCTGCTTGTGATCCCTCTCTCGCTGTGTCTTTGTCAAATAAATAAATAAAATCTTTTTTAAAAACCCCCAAAAAACTAGAAGAAGGCAAACATTGTCTTTAATTTCTCTGACCATAAAACCAAACATCTTTTGTCATTTCTCAAGCAGCTTTCTTCAAAATATGATTTTTATCTATATAAATAGTTTATTTCCTGACATTGTGCTGTTGAGTAGTTAATGACCCTTTTGATGATTTCTGTGTGCTGGTCTTCAAAGAGTTCACTCATTGAACTTTCCTGGCATATGCGGTTTATGAAGGAATAAGTAACAGAAGTGGTAATGTGAAGTTGAAACATATTACGAAAGTACAGGGCAATTATCTAGAAAGACCCAACAAAAGTTTTTTTAAGGCAAGAGTATTGGATCACGTTCAGAAGTGTAGGTGTATGTGTGGTGGTCATCAAAAGCAGATTGTCTTTAATCAGTTTTATTTTGGTTTTAACATTATGTACGGACCATGTGGTTATTGTCTGTACTCAGGACGGACGGCCTCAACGGTGCATCACTTTCACTTGGTAAGTCACTGAGTTCAGTAGTCATGAGGCAAAGCATCTAGACTTTTCTTTGCGGTCTCCCTCGGGGTTGCAGTTACCCAGGTGTTCGTTCTGAACCCTCTCCTCTCTGTCTGTATATTTTTTTTCAGTAGATACCATTTATCTCTCTGGCTTTAAATATAGGCCATGTGCCAGTGATGTATGTATTTCCTCTTCAACCTCAATTTCTTTTGTCCCCACACTCGCATATCCAAGTACCTCCTTGAGGTCTGTCTGTCCACAAGGTGTCTCCCAGGCCCCTCAAATCAGAAGGGAACTCCAGGTCCTCTGCTGCACGTGGTCTCTTCCCCCCTAACTCTCCTGCTTGGCCCATGACCTTCCCCCAGAAGTGCAACCCAGAGGGGTGCCTGGGTGGTTCAGTGAGTTAAAGCCACTGCCTTCGGCTCAGGTCATGATCCCAGGGTCCTGAGATCGAGCCCTGCATCAGGCTCTCTGCTCCGCAGGGAGCCTGCTTCCTCCTCTCTCTCTCTCTCTGCCTGCTTCTCTGCCTACTTGTGATCTCTGTCAAATAAATAAATAAAATCTTTAAAAAATAAAAAAATAAAAGTGCAACCCAGAAACTTAGAAGGCATAGTTAACATCCTTTTACTCCCACCTTACCCCCCTTCTCTCATTTATTACCCAGACTTGTGTAGTCCTCCTCTAAAATAGAACTCAAATCTGACCTGTTTTGTCTTATTTTTTTAAAGATTTTATTTATTCATTTGACAGAGAGAGGGGAGGAAGCAAGCTCTCCACCTAGCAGAGAGTCCGATGCGGGCTCGATCCCAGGACCCTGAGATCAAGACCTGAGCTGAAGACAGAAGCTCAACCCACTGAGCCACCCAGGGGCCCCTCTAACCTGTTTTAAAGACAGGTTGATGTCTCTTTTGGAAGTAAATCCCATCATTGGGTAATCTCACTGTTGTTCCTATTTCACTAGAAAAATTTCCACTATCGTTTTAAATCCTGTTTTCTAAGTAGAATTCCATCATATAGGTAAAAGGTCAATAAGCTTTTTTTCTGTAAAGGCCTAAATAGTAATGTTACAGGTTTCATAGGCTATCCTAAAGCACTTAATCAATGCCAGTGTCATTGCAGCAGGAAAGTAGCCAAAGATAACTGTGAACAAACAAGCATGGCTGTGTTTCAGTAAAGCTGTTTCTAAAAACAGGTGGCCTTTGTGCACACCATTGTCCATAATAACATGATTCACAGCAGCCAGAAGGGGGAAGCAGCTCCTATGTCTATCAGTGGATGAGTGGATAAACCAAATGTGGTTATGTCCATACAAGAATATTATTCAGCTGTGAAAAAGAATGAAGTTTTGTACATGCTAGTACATGGGTGGACCTTGAAGACGTGAGGTCAGCCAGACACAAAAGGACAAATACTGTTTGATTCCATTTATAAAAGGTACCTAGAGGGGCGCCTGGGTGGCTCAGTGGGTTAAAGCCTCTGCCTTTGGCTCAGGTCATGATACCAGGGTCCTGGGATCGAGCCCCACACCAGGCTTTCTGCACAGTGGGGAGCCTGTTTCCCCCTCTTTCTCTGCCTGCCTCTCTGCCTGCTTGTGATCTCTCTCTCTCTCTCTGTCAAATAAATAAATAAAATCTTTTTTTTTTTTTTTTAAAGGTACCTAGAGTAGGCAAATTTGTAGAAACAGGAAGCAGAATAGAGGCCACCGGGGAGCGGGGCAGGTTTGCAGTGGGTACCCGGCTTCTTTCTTTTTTAAGATTTTATTTATTTATTTGTCGGAGAGAGAGAGAGAGAGAGAGCAAGCACAGGCAGGCAGAAGGAGAAGCAGCCTCCACGCCGAGCAAGGAGCCGGATGTGGAACTCGATCCCAGGACGCTGGATCATGACCTGAGCCAAAGGCAGCCGCTTAACCAACTGAGCCACCCAGGTGTCCCTGGGTACCGGGTTTCTCTTGGGGACTATGAGTCTCGGGTATAGATGGTGGTGATGGGTATACAGCATTGTGAGTGTACCTGATGCCACTGAATTGGACATTTCACAGATGGTTGAAATGATAACTATTGTGTTCATGTCTGCTTAACCAGAATTTGTTTAAACAGTAAAAAGGAGGGGGCACCTGGGAGGCTCATTACGTTGTGTCCAGTTCTTGATTTCGGCTCAGGTCATGATCTCAGGGTTATGACATCTAGCCCCACATCAGCTCTGCTGGGTGTAGAGACTGCTTGAGATTTTCTGTGTGTGTGTGTGTGTAAATAAAAAATAAAATAATAGGAAGGAAACCATAAGTGGTGGTGGGAAGGTTGTCAGGCTGGGTCGGGCTCACTGGCGGTACTTGGGGATCATAAAACTTGTCAGTCTCTGCTTAGACTCACTCCTTACACGTATTATAGTTCGTGGTGATGTTGGTGACTGTGCTGATGTTGGTGACTGTGCTGGCGTTGGTGTCTGGTGCTTGACGTTGTTGAACGTTGGGTCTAAGAACTGAGTCTCAAGCCTCAGGAAGCATTTCCTCATTTGACTTGTTTGTGTCCCCCCAGAATTCATGAGTTAAAGTCCCAGTCTCCAGCGTGAAGGTGTTTGACGGTGGGGCCTTTGGGAAGTAATTGGGTTACCAGGGTGGAGCCCTCCTGGTGGGATTAGTGCCCTTTTAGGTAAAAAGAGACAGAGATGACGATCCGTCTCCCCGCCCTTGCGCAGCAAGAAGGTTTGTTGACAAGCCAGGGTAGCTCGCCTTTACCAGGAACTGAATTGGATGGCACCTTAGTCTGCAAGACTGTGAGGGGTGAATTCTTGTCACAGCCCCCAGTCTGGTATTTTGTTAGAGCAGCCTGAGCTAAGACAGCTTCGCCCACTAGAATAAAAGTTCCCTGAGGGCAGAGGCTTTGTTTTGTTTCTGGGGCCTTGGCACAGTGCCAGGCAAGGAGGCCCTCAGTTAATAGGTATTGAACTGCAAGGGAGTGTGAGCTAGCCTGTGATCCCTTTTTCTTTCTTTCTTTCTTTCTTTCTTTTTCTTTTTTTTTTTTTTAAAGATTTTATTTATTTGACAGAAAGAGAGATCACAAGTAGAGAGAGAGAGAGAGGAGGAGGCAGGCTCCCTGCCTAGAAGAGAGCCTGATGTGGGACTTGATCCCAGAACCCTGAGATTAGGACCTAAGCTGAAGGCAGAGGCTTAACCCACTGAGCCACCCAGGCAGCCCCCCTTTTTCTTTCTTTTTAAAGATTTTATTCATTTATTTGACAGAGACACAGTGAGAGAGGGAACACAAGCAGGGGGAGTGGGAGAGGGAGAAGCAGGCTTCCTGCAGAGCAGGGAGCCTCATTCGGGGCTCTATCCCAGCATCTTGGGATCATGACTGAGCCGAAGGCAGCCGGTGGTGCCCCTAGTCTATGAGTCGGTAATCCCGGAATGTGTCCCAGTTTACTGGAGACGCGGCTGTCATCACAGCTTCCTCGCAGAGGCAGGGGCCCTCTGCCTTGCTTCCATTCTTCCGTCGGAAGTACCCAAAGTCAGGGCGGAAAAACAGCTCCCCTGCCCGCCCGAGCATTTCTGGAGCACCTGGAAGGCGACGTGGTGGTAGTTGCTCCTCAGGGGGAAGGCTGGAGGGTGAGGGGATCACCGCAGCCCCGAGAGAAAACCTGGTTACAGTGCAGAGTCCTGGCCTTGTCACAAACGCTAACTACATTTGTCACAAACAATAACCACGTTTCCTGCCCTTCGTGAATGATCTGGCTGTGTTTCCTTGGGCTGTGTGGTCTGTACGGAGGTTACCGGGATGTAGAGATCGTTCTGGCTCGGAACTAAAGGCCGCTGGGCTTGACAGCGAAGGACCCGGGGCCGGGAGGAAGGCTTCCTGTGTTCACGAGGCCCCTGGCTGACTAGTTATTAGCCCATAGCGAGCTGCACCGCCTGTCTGGGCCTCCGTTTTCTCCTGTGCAGGGTGGACTGGGTGGACTTGCGAGTTTGCCACCTCTCGGGCGCTGTGCGCGGTAATGAAAACTGCCTGCCCAGTAACCATTCAGTGCGATGCTGCTGCCCTCTGATTCCTGGCAGTGACGTGTAATGTTTTCCAGAATGAGGGGGCGGTCCTGGATGGCTCAGTTGGTGGAGCGGGCAACTCTTGATCTCAGGGTCAGCCCTACAGTGGGTGTAGGAGATGACTTAAAATAAAATTTTTGAAAAATAAATGAGTGGTGGGAGGAGAGACATTTATAATTTAAAAGTATCATATGCCTGGGGCACCTGGGTAGCTCAGTGGGTTAAGCCTCTGCCTTCAGCTCAGGTCATGGTCTCAGAGCCCATCGGACTCTCTGCTCAGCAGGGATCCTGCTTCCCCCTCTCTCCCTGCCTCTCTGCCTACTTGTGATCTCTGTCTGTCAAATAAATAAAATCTTTAAAAAAGAAAAAGTATCCTGTTCTTTGTTTTTCATCTGCATGATTGAACATAATGACCACTTGAATCAAATGAACCTACATTCTGCCCTTTTTAAAAAAAAAAAAGATTTATTGGGGCGCCTGGGTGGCTCAGTGGGTTAAGCCGCTGCCTTCGGCTCGGGTCATGGTCTCGGAGTCCTGGGATCGAGCCCCACATCAGGCTCTCTGCTCAGCGGGGAGCCTGCTTCCTCCTCTCTCTCTGCCTGCCTCTCTGCCTGCTTGTGATCTCTCTGTCAAATTAAAAAAAAATTTTATTTATTTACTTAGCGGGGCTGAGTGCGGAGCCCGACACGGGGCTCAGTCTCAGAACCCCGAGACCTGAGCTGAAACTAGGAGTCAGAGGCTTAACTGACTGTGTCACCCAGACACCCCCAACATTTTGTCTTTAACTTGCCGTCGTACCCTGATGTCAGAGAACCTGATGATAAGCAGCTAGACATCATTTTTTGTGATGTCCCTTGTAGGGTTTGGTTTGGTTGGTTTTGGTCTTGTGTTTTGTTTTTGTCTTAAGAATTATTTTAGGGAGAGAGAGCGTGTGCACATGGGGGCAGAGGTGGAGGGGGAGAGAGCATGTCCAGCAGACTCTGCGCTCAGCACGGAGCCCCATGCAGGGTTTGATACCCTCAGATCATGACCTGAGACGAAATCAAGAGTCAGATGCTTAACTGACAGAGCCACCCGGACGCCCCATTACTCTTGTTTTTTTTTTTTTTTTTTTTTTTTTTTTTAAACACTGGTGGAAGGGTGAGAATTGAATAAGCCAATTTTCACTTCAGAAAGTCCTGTTTGTTCCTGCCCTTTGTGAAACATTTTCATGGAGAAGCAGGACATTTCAGTCAGCAGGGAACACTTCGGAGCGTCTTTATTTTCTGTTTTCAGCACTGCATAGTTGTAGACCAACCAGTTTGGGCCTCTGGGCACTCGACCCCAGCGTAAGAGGCAAGGCCACCCAAAATTCAGAACAGCATGATTTAGTTTGTCAGTGTCGTTATCAAGACCTAATGTAGGAGTTCAAGGAAAAGGTAAGAAGCTGAGGCCAGAGCAGCAGAGTCAACAAGCCCTGGGAGGAGCACGGCCTGGTTGTGTTATGGAGGGCTCCTGCCTAGGAGAAATGGAAGGCCAGGCTAGCCGTGTAAACGGGACCCAGGCACAGGGGGCCCAGGAGGCCCAGGAGGCCAAGTGTAATTTACACTTCTGAAGGGTTCGTAGGAGGTGGAAATATATCAGCTGCATTTTCTGTATCAGTTGGTCCTTTATAGCATCATTACGGCAGAGAACAGAATGGGGAAGGTAAGTTAAGAAATTACGTTAGTCGTTGAGGTATGAGATACTAAGAGCTAACTTCATGGCAGTGGGACAAAGGGCGAAGACGTTCTGAAAACCAATAGGATTTGGTGTTTGGGGTGTAGGAGATTAATTAGGGGGATCCATATCCCCTTTTTTTTTTAGCCTGTTGGATTTGTGACAATAGCCGTACAAGTAGAGATGTCCTGCATTCCTTGAAGACGCGTCTGTTGAGGGCCAGCTCTGTGCGGACTGCACCAGGCTCTGGGGATACCTGGAGATAGAAACTGACAAGCACTCCTGTCCTCTTGGCACGTACTGTCTAGTGGGAGAGGCCAACGAAAATCACATTGCTGTGATTGTAACTTGCCTGCGTACGAGTCATGGGATCAGCATGAAGAGCTGAAAAGACCACAGAGCGGGATGGAAGAGTGAGGGGAGAGCCGCGAGAGGGAGGGCTGCAGGGCAAGGCAGGAGGCTGGCTGCAGGGCGGAGGCTGGGGCATCAGACTCGAGTCCGCGCCGCTGTGTTGCTGGCTAACAGAAAATGTGTAGGGTGGACAGAAAACAGAACTCTGAGGAGTGGTGGGAGGAGAAGCAAGGAAGCTTGCCAAGGAGCCAGTTCAAAAAGTGGGAGCAGAACCAGGCAAGTGGCTGCCGAGTCAGGAGGGGGAACATTTCCGCCAGGCTGAGGAGCACGAGCGCAAACGTCTGCTGGGTTTGGCATCGCAGATATTGGTGACCTTGAAGCAGAAACAGGATTTCAGGAGACTGAGGAGAGAGACTGGGTGGTTAAGAAGTTGGGTTAGCAGCTCTAAATCATCCGCTCCCAAAGCTGCTAATGAAAGCACATTTCATAGTTTTTAGAATGTATTTGCCCCCATACACATTTTTCCTCCACTAAAATAATCAATCTTATGGTGTGTTTCAGATGAAAAAAAAGATATTGACCATGAGACAGTGGTTGAAGAGCAGATCATTGGAGAGAACTCCCCTCCTGATTATTCAGAGTATATGACAGGGAAGAAGCTTCCTCCTGGAGGGATACCTGGCATTGACCTCTCAGACCCCAAACAACTGGCAGAATTCGCTAGGTAAGCCCTCAGAACTTTCCTTTCTTTCTAATTATAGAAAGTACTTGAGAGCCGGCAGCTGTGTTCCTTGTGCATGAGTTACCGTGGTGGCTGGTGGTCTTGCTCCGGGGAAACTTGGGAAAACAAAAGCAGTTCGTTTTGTTTGTGGGGTAACTCTGCTAGTGATGTGCGTGGCCCCATTTTAGATCCTGGCAGACAGTGAGGTGAGGCAAATGCTTCTTAATTCCGTAGCTCATAATTGCTTGTGAATACATAAAATTGCACAGAGATTGATTGGAAATGGGGGGTCCTCACACCAGCTGGACGCCTTGTGAGCTGGAGCAAGCTGCGGGGCCTGGCTCGGAGCCGGGTGGGCAGAGCTGACCGTGAAGGAGTCCTCAGATCCTTCTCCAGCGTGTCATCAGTTACGCTCCCGGGCTTTGGCTCACTGAAGCGGGCATGACAGGAGGAGATCAAATATTTATGGTGGAGGCCCCTGTGACCGACCAAGGTGGGCAGTCGGGAAGGTCCGGAGGCTTGTTTGCCTGAAGCGGGCAGGGCTCCCGCGGAAGCCTCTCTCCCCTTTTGTAGTATTTATTCCCCAGCGCTGTTGGGCAGTTTCTGTGAGGACATGAGAACATGCTCAGAGACCATTTTCAATAAAATGTGAAATGAACTCATCAGCTCTGGGGCAGACGGAGGAGTTTGCCCCCCCACCCCCCCCCCCCCCCCCCCACCCCCGGTTGCACAGAGCCTGGAATAGCCAGGACATTTAGGCAAGGGCAGGATGAGGAAGAGAGACCTCTTTGTGATCCCACCCATCTAGAAACAGAGCAGGGGCGCCCTTGTCTGTCTTTGTCTTGCGAGCAGAGTGGAGTAGATAAGAGCTGGAGGCCCTGGAGTGTGCCCTGCCAAAAAAGAAAAACAAGGTGGGTGACCTCCTCCCATTTGGAGCCTCAGTTTCTCCAAGTGTCAGAGTCAGGGGTATTATAACAAAGGGTTTTGTGCCCTTTTCTCCTATCCCGTGAAACTGCGGCCATAGGGAAACTACACCTGAATTTATTTCTGATTGACCACGGCTGAACAAAAAATGTTAAGGCTTCTGTCCTTTTGTTCATGACATTGTGTCTCCCAGCTTTTGTTGGCTTTCATATTTTAAGTACGGGTATGCTATGTAACTCCATGATCCTCCCCCCTCCACCCGCAACCCCCGTACAAATAAAAACGGAATCTGTAGATAGAATCAGCAGTGAGGTTAGAGTTTTGGGGCAGATTGAGTCGAATTGCATGCCAGTGTTTAGTATTGTCGTGTGTTTTTAAAGTTAGTCATCTCTTGTTAATGTCTTTGGAGTTTATCGAGGGTAGAGGCTGCAGTCTCCACGGATAGAACTATGGAAGGCAGGAGTCAAGGAAAGCCTTGTAGAGGGGATGGCGTCTGACCTGAGCCCTGAAAAACACTGAGGTGGGGGAGTTAGGGGGTGTCCATGGTGGGCCCAATGCTAGTGTGGCGTGAGCGCAGTGGAAAGGGAGATGCTCCACACCCATTTGGTGTACGCTCCGAGAAGAATAAGTACGTTTGGCTGGGAATTTGGATGCCTGCCTATAGGAAGATAGTTGAAGTGTAAGAGATCACTGAGTTCTCTGAATACTGGCCCCACATCTGTGGATGTTTTTAGTGCGCGATGGACAGCTGCCGGAGGGGTGTGAACTGTAGAGAGGGCTCTGCCATCAGGTTGATGTGGAGGGAATGACATGTCTGCTCTCTCCAGGCTGGGTTGGCACAAGCACAGACAGCGAGTGGAAGAGGTCCTGAAGGCCTGAGCCGGGATTGCAGTGGCCAGACAGATAGAATAAATGAGATCAGGGTGTCAGGAGATGGTGGAAGAGATGGAGAACCACCCCAGCTGTGTGTCTCCAGGAAGGGGAATTAGAATGGAAGCTCAGTGCCTTGCGAAGCTTCAACTGGCGTGAGATTGGAAGAGGGTTGCTGGTTTGGGGCTCAGGGTGGACATTGTTAGGTTTTAGGTGTTAGTCATCCCTTTTGGACTTGGAGGTGTCAGGAGGTAAGTCAGGGCTAACTCATCTGCACTGTGGCTGTGGCTGAGAGCGGCGTGGCCGTCCATGGTGTGGAGACGGCGGTTTCGGAGAGGACAGTCTGGGGATGACCCTGCGATCGGCAGCTGAGGGAACCAGCAGCAGGACACAGGGCTCATTCAGACAAACCGCGGTGGCTTAGGGAAGTGCAGACGGCATCACAGAAGCCAAGGGCGTGCTCAGAAGGTCCAGGAGAGGGACGGGGCCCATTTCTCTGAGTTACTGTTGCGGAATGATTTCAGTGTAGGAGCCGAGGGCTGGGGCGGGATTTCGCAGAGAGCAGGAACCTGGGGGTAGTGAGCAGACGTGACTAGGTGTGGTGACCCTTGGCGTTGTTTACCCTCACTGCTGAATTGGGGCAGCTGATCTGAAAGCTTGTCCCCAGTTTCCTGAACAGAAGATCTGGGGTTTCAGCCCTGCGCTCGGGAGGTGCGTGTCACTGTTGGCAAACAGAAGCTTCTGCTTGTTCCCTGAGTGGCCTTGTGCCTGCCTCAGGGCCGCCTGCAACCCCACCTGATCCGAATGAGACTTTTCTCGACCCGCAGTAGATGATTAGAAGACGGTGGAGCCAGGTTCTGAGAGTTGTAAGGCAGAGTTTCTGTAAACAGCATTCTTTTTTTTCTTTTTTTTTTTAAAGATTTCATGTATTTGACAGAGAGAGAGATCACAAGTAGGCAGAGAGCAGCAGGCAGAGAGAGAGGGGGAAGCAGGCTCCCCGCTGAGCAGAGAGCCCAATGCGGGGCTCCATCCCAGGACTCTGGGATCATGACCTGAGCCGAAGGCGGAGGCTTAACCCACTGAGCCACCCAGGTGCCCCTGTAAACAGCATTCTTGATCGAGCAGAGCTGTCAGTCAAATACAGGGCAGGAAAGTGGCCATTGTAGACACCTAAGGATCCGTTTTATGTCACACTTACCCTGTCTGAGGGGGTTACTGGAGGATATACTTCAGGGAGACGAGGACACACATCAAAAGGAAGCATTCCTGAAGAATCTGGCGAACCAGAAAATTAGGAGGGCAGCTCTGCGGCAGGCTGGACACCCATTCGGTTGAGAACAGACAGTCGGTGAGATATGTGGGGCTTTGTTCAGGAGAAGTCGAGTTCAATTGAGCAGCGCACAGAATGAGTAAGAAGCCAGAAGGTCTTGGTGGTTTGGGAGAAGAGTTTTGTAAAAAGGAAAAGATAATCAGAAACCCCCTGAAGAGAGAGGCAGTGCTAATAAGCCATGGCCTAAAAGTGGGCATAAAGTTGATGGTCGTTGAAGTTCAGAGAACTTGTTGGCCTGACTCTGCAAGTCTCTCCTTGGTCCTGAAGCTGCTCTTTTGGACTCAAAGAGCAGGAAACGTGATCCCCGCACCCAGTTAGGGTCCACAGTAGGCGATCTCTTTCCATAATCATCTGAATGTAGTGTGTGTGTCTTTTCTGATTATTCTGTAAAGGTTGCCTTTTGTGCACCAAACGGAATGAGATCTCGCTCATCCCGACAGTGTATACAAAGTGTGTGGGGGGGTTGCTCTCCTGCTCATCTCCGTTATACCCCCCCCACCCCCCAATCCTAGAACAGATCACAGAAAACTGTCACGTCTCTAATTGGACAGTGGCGGTGCTGAGAGAGACTGGAGCCTGGAATGGCCTCTCTTGTTAGGTCTTTGCATTTTGAGAATGTGTAGAACCAACCGCTGAAGAGGATTTTCTGGAGTCCCTGGCCGTGGTGACTGGGACTCAAAGCTGAAGACAAGAGAGGCACCAAGTTGCAAATTGTTGGGGGCCAGACCCGTCTTCTCTTGTAAAGATGCACAGAACCTCCTTCTTCCACCTGTACCCCGTGGCTCAGCTGTCGGCTTGGGGTAGCGTGTTGGCTGCTTTTCCCTCTCCTCCGTGTGCTGGGGTGAGGGGCTTCTGCACTGGGCTTGGAACTAACCAAAGGCTGGCTCGGGTTTGTGCCGCACCGAGCCTAGAGAATCGGTTAGGAGTAAGTAAATCAGTTACGGGGCGGGGCACGAGTGTAAGAAGTCCTCGTATTGGGGGTGACTGTCCTTTTTTAAATACTTCAGAATGTGGCCAGTTCTTGTTCCGGATTAGATGAACAGCCTTTTTGCCTTTTCTGTTACCTGTAGTTAGCCCTTTGGAAACTTCTGGTCTGGCCAGATGAAAATTAAAAGTGGTTAGGTCAGCCACAAGTTGTTATTTTTGTTGTCGTCCGCCACCCGCCCTGAGACTTCTCAGGAGCAGCTCGAGGATGAGCCAGGGTAGTGGGGTGGAAGGAATGTGGCGGGGCTGCGCGCTGTCTCCCTGCGACGCACGCGGTCTCGCGGTAGTCTCGTTTGTTAAGGGGCACCGCTCTCCTCGGCACCAGGAAGGAAGGGGAGTTGGCGGTTGCAGAGGGGAGAGCTGGAGCTGGGTTCCGCTGGGGCTTCTGGCCACCCCACCCCCTGTCCCCCAGCGCAGGTCCCCTTGGGGCTTCCAGGCTGCCAGGGACGGGCTTATCCTCATTTGAGAATCTTTGCTTCAAAAATGGTCCATCTCGGTGTCTGGGACCTCAAGCTTTAACTTAGAGCTCTGATTTCTCCTTGCTGGAAGTGGTGCCAGGAGACTCCTGCAGGCTTCTGGTCCCAGAGTCCAGCCTTTACAGCGCTGCCCCCTCCGCCCGCGGCAGTGCCGCACAGAGCGCGTGCTCGCTCCCCTCCACGCCGCTGCCCAAGGTGCCTTTCTGCTCAGCTTAGGCCGTTTTCCTCTAATCTCACAGCCCTTTGGTTGGAAACGGTGGCTTGGAGCACTGGAACCTTCTGGGTTGTTAAGTATGATTGGCCCTTTTTTTTTGTTTTTTAAGGCATGAACTAATTTTTAGCTGGACCCATTCAACCCACAGCTGGGGATAAGAATAGTCATTCCCCGAGAGCTTCCCGCACAGGCGTCTTTGAGTCCTGGCGGGTGCAAAGCGGTAGCATTCCAGCTTTTTCCAGAGTGAGAAACTGAGGCTGAGAAGTGCAGTGATTTGCTCAAGGTCGTGCAGCTGGTAGGAGTTGGCGTCGAGCCCGCCCCCGTGTCCCTGCTGCCGTCGGTGGCCTCCTGTGTAAAGTATCCAGGAAGAACTCCCATCTTCATTATTCGGAATAGTTTGGGCGGGTTTAAGGGATGTTCCAGGTAGCAGTATATGATTTTAGTCTTTTCAAAAATGATTTTTTTAGGATTTCAAATACTTCTTTTTATTTTGTAGGTTATATATCAGTTGGTGCCACAAAGATTTTAATTTTAGTCTTTACTCACAAAAAAAAAAACCCCACTTTGAATCTAGTTTTTGGAAAATGACCTTTTCAGTGTTTGCCTTCGAATATATAAAGGCACCAACACACACTGCCTCGTTTGCCACTCCGTGGTGAGGGAGGCAAATTTGCCAAGGAGCTTGAGTAGCTGCAATTAAACCTTTCACTTCCTTCTTCTGTCCAGGGGTGTTTGCCCAAATACATTTTAAACTTTCTAAAATATTGCGGGGCGCCTGGGTGGCTCAGTGGGTTAAGCCGCTGCCTTCAGCTCAGGTCATGATCTCAGGGTCCTGGGATCGAGCCCCGCATCGGGCTCTCTGCTCGGCAGGGAGCCTGCTTCCTCCTCTCTCTCTGCCTGCCTCTCTGCCTGCTTGTGATCTCTCTGTCAAATAAATTTAAAAAAAAAAAATCAATTATATTGCTATGTGCTGGCCCCATATTTTGCAAATGACATTTTAAAAAAATACCACTTAATGATAATATTTAAGAAATCGAGAGTTTGGTTAATGGTACTTGGGACCATGACCTTTAATTTTGTGTATGTTTGAAAATTTCCGTGATAAAAAGTTTTTAAAAATCAAGTTCCTGGGAATAAATTTAAGAAAATGTGGGGGTGGGGAGTAGGCTGGTCACATCGGTCCCGTCACTGACAGGGACCCCGCATTGGAGCCCCAGATGGGTGGGGCAGGAAGTAGTTGTCTTTGCGACTTACCTGTCAACCCAGTGGGCATTTCAAAAAGTTGGTGTATTAACATAATTTTCAAACAATAAAATTCACCCTCTTTTAGGTGAGTACCACTCTTGTGAATTTGGACAGACACGATCATGTAGCCATGTCCGCAGCCAAGAGAGAGAGCATTTCAGTGTAATCATCAAAAGAGGAAATGTTACTCATTGGGAAGACAGAAGCCTGGTTCTTAATAATACCCTTTTTTCTTACTAATACTTGATTGAAGTAGAACCCGTTCATGTGGGTCGCTGTTGTTTTCCAAACTCTGATCTAACCTCCAGGTGGCGCAGTGGCACCAGATTTTTGTCTTAAGTTCCGTGAGCTCAGAGCGGCTCCAGGGTTTACGGGTGTTTAAGATAACAGGCAAGTTCAAGGCCCTGTATGCAGTAGGCATTTAGAAAACACTTGCTTACTGATGGGGTAATCCCCCAAGTAGAAGAAAGAATGAGTGTTTGCCGGGTTGGAAAGGGGGCAGATAGCAAGCTGGAAATATTCTCAGAATCTTGAACAGACTCCCCTTAGCGGTAAGTCCGGCCACACACAAATTGGTTCAGTCGCGCCCCGCCAGGCTTGGAGAGTTTAACTAGACGACTTTGACTTTGTCAGCTCAGGTCATCCTTTTCCCAGCTCAAGAGTGAAGAAGGACTTTGCGCTAGGGCCTTTGCTAACTTAAAGATGACTGCAGAATTCTTTTGTGATGAGAGAGTGCTGGTAAGTTAGCTCTTACTGGTAAGGCATTGCTGACCTCGTGGCTCATTGGCGAACTGCAGCCTCACGTAGGACAGTGAGGGGACAGGCAGCGGGACAGAAGGAACATCTGTCTCGGAGATGTAAATCTGTTTTTGTAGTCTGTCTAGGAACTCTTAATCTCTCACCCCTCTACCACACACAGATCTGTAGGGAGTATTTGGAGAGAAAGTTTTGACAAAAGACCAAAGGTTGGTTCAGTGGAAATAGCAGGTAGGTAAGCTACCAAGTCAGAAAGCTCCCTGGGCAGTGAGGCTACACAGGGCTCTGCTGCCCACACGATCAGGATCCTGTTACACCCCCGTCCCAAAGCAGGGTCAGAAATCTGTTGTGTGGTTTTGTTGTTGTTGTTGTTGTTTAAGTTTTTTTTGGAAAGCAGTAACCTCCCTCCCACCCCCATCATCAAAAGTAGTAGCATGATGAAATTCAGCAGTGGGGAAGGGCATGGGGTGTTCCCACCTGTCCACCAGTCCCTGGGGGCTCCTCCCCAAAACACCAAGTTCATTTACTATGTTTCTTTCTGGAGATAATGTATATAAATGATCTTCTGTTTACAAGGACTCTTCTGTACCCTTTTAAAAAATTATCTCTCAAAGATAACATCTGTCAGTATGAAACGAACCCTCCCTCCTTTTTTTTTTTTTTTTTTAAAGCAGTTTTGTAGGATCTGTGTTTAAGACCCTCCCCCATCTGCTGCTCCCTTTTCACAAGGTGTCTTTGTTATCACAGCAGCTGCTCGTGGACACCTTGCTCTGCTCCCACTAAGAGACTCCTCTGTGGTTTGGGCTGGTGGTCTTGTGTTATTTAAAGGGCTTAGAGGAAAGAGCAGATACACGAAGCTCAAAGACCTCAGTTCCGGTCTGAGCTGCCCCATCTCGCTCCCTGCGAGACCATGGCCGCGACTCGGGCTTTGGGAGCACCAGCACCCACATCTGTGAGCCGGGGCGGGTGCGCCCCAGTCACGGGCACTCAGCAAATGTGGTCGGTCGCATCCCTTCCTTCCTGGACACAAACTGTAACCGTAGATGTTTGTATCTGTAAGGAGAACATTTTAGGGACTATATGATTGATGCCAGATGAGTCTACCCACTCCTACAAATCTCTCTTTCTCTCTCTCTTTTTTTTTTTTTTTTTTTTTTTTTTCTTTTTGGTAAGAATGAAGCCAAGAAAAATTAAAGAAGATGACGCTCCAAGAACAATAGCTTGTCCTCATAAAGTAAGTAATGCTAGGGGAGTGCTCGCTAGACGCCGATGAAGATGTAGAGAGCCCATAATCAATCTGCACTGTTACTTCCATCGAATAATTAAATGAGGAACTATAATCTTTGTTTTTGAAATTCAAGAGGCTATATATGTGATGTAAGTTTTGTTCAGTAAAGGCCACTTAAATTTAAATACTGTAAAATGGGGCTGCTGTAGGGCACCAGTGTTTTTACTCTTACTGTATATCGAATACACAATGTTAGGGTTTTATTTCTTCTTTTTGGATGATGAACAAGTCAGTCTTAAGACATTGGGTTTTGTCTCACCGGTGGACCTTTGTGGGGCTCTAAACTATGAAAATTTGGAAAGTATTTGGATGCTGCTAAAGTAAGCCTCAAAAAACTACATTCCCTTCACGAATTTCTTCATTTGCCCTGTTAACTCCGTGTTACTTACAGGGGTGCCTAATTGTTTTCAAATGCGGTCAGTCTTTCAAAGAAAACGATCACCTAAAAAGTACTTGGAATTCTTGGTTGGGTCTGTTTCACACTTAATTGGATGGATATAAAACTAACAGAAAAAGAAGTATCACGTAGGTGGGCAGAGAGTTTTCATGGGATAAAGAATTTTTGAAAATCAGTAATTGAGGAAGGATGAGTTTTCATTTGGCGATGTCCGTTGAATGACGGTTCTTTGTGTGGTTTTTAGACACGCTTAGTGTAGCGATTTTGAGATATAAAATGAGTTCCTCTGGGGGCCAACACGTAAAGAAGCATTTGAAAACAGTTATGCCCTAAGTGCCTGCGCTCCTTCTAGCTTCTCCTTGTACTTCCAAATTACATTTTTAAAGAAATTCCATTAGCTAAATGGAAACACAGCCCTGGGGGTCAAGGTGCCAAAGCCGCAGCTTCCCCTCCCTCGTGCCTGTGAAACTCTCCTCCTCTGTGCTGTCCGCTCGCCCCCACCCGCTCCTCCCTGGACAGCAGCTGCAGAGGAAATTGGGAAGGCCGTGCCTGTCCCGAGAGCCCCACGCCCGTCCAACCCCCTCCCGCTCCAGGGTCCGTGTGCTGCTGCTTTTCCTAGTGTCTCACAAAATCAGTTTCTTCTGTAGTTGCCATTCCTTGGAGACCCTCTTCTTTCTCTGTCAAGGGGAAAGAGGCAAAGAAAGAAGAGGGAACATTATGCGATGGAGAGTGACAGCCCACTCTTGTGGCACAGAATATGGGGCCCACCAAAGGCGGTGGTGGGCTGCTGTCATTTCAGCCCTCTTGTTTGCCAGGGCTTCTGGTACTTGGTCTGGGGACAGAGTTGGCTGAGGCAGCTGTGGTGTGGCTGGAAGCCAGGCTGCTGGGTTCTAGTCCCAGCTCGGCTCCTCTGAGCAGTGTGACCTTGGGCAAGTCTACTTAAAGACATCTCTGAGCCTCAGTTTCCTGGTCTGTGACACAAGGGCTTGCATTTAACGGGAAGGTCTTTTCCAGCTGTCTGGGTTTTGTCTTAAGTCATTTAATATTTCTACTGTGCTGCTGAGTAATGGAAGTGGGGGTCAGGGGTGGTTTCGTTCTTGGGTCGGTGAAGGCTGTTTTCCGTGGTTGGGTCCTTCGCGTATCAGTTCTCAGTGCGAACCGCTGAGCTGCTCTCTCTGTCCGAAGGGCTGCACGAAGATGTTCAGGGACAACTCTGCTATGCGGAAGCACCTGCACACCCACGGCCCCCGAGTCCACGTCTGTGCAGAGTGTGGCAAAGCTTTTGTTGAGAGCTCGAAACTAAAACGACACCAACTGGTTCATACTGGAGAGAAGCCCTTTCAGGTAGAGCTGGTCCCTTCCCCCTCCCCACACAGCTGGCAAGTGGAGGCGGGGCTGCGGGCCCCGGGGTGACGGACACCTGGAGGACCGGGGGCGGGGGGGGGGGGGGGGGGGGGGGGGCTCTCGGCGCTCCTTAAGGGAGGAACCAAAGCGGTGTCCCGTTGGAGGGCCCGGAAGGGCTGCCCTGGCGCTTGCCTTCCTGGTGTGCAGCCGCTCTGGTCCTGGAGGGGGGGCACAGGGTGTATCGGGGTGTCAAGGGGGTGTACTTCATATCAGCAGAAAAACTGGATTGCTCAAGAGCAAGCCTGAAACTGCATTTCCAGTGCGTTCACTGTGGGATGGAAGCAGTTTGTCTTCCGTAGTTGATGGAAGGCACCGGATCACTCATTGACGGGGAGTTCCACAGCGGTACTGTGGGGAGTCAGCGCAGTGACCTTCCTCTTGTTTTAGAAACCGTCACCGCGGACGGACGGGGGGGGCAGCTCCCGTTTCACAGGGCTCTTTCGGCTACTTGACACCAGAAACCTTCCTGATCTGCTGTATTTTATTCTCGTGGAGCACCGGCACCGTGCTGAGACCTTAACCTGAGCCGGGAAGGTTCTGGGTGCTGGTTTTGGCAAGCGCTTCTCTTACCCCGTATTTCAGCAGCGAGGGCTGCGCCTGGGTTTCGGAGAGATCCCGCGGGCAGAGTTAGAGCTCCGCACCCGCTTGTCCTGGGGTGGGACTGGCGCGTGTGCCCGGAGCCGGGGGCACGAGGTGCGCGGCGAGCCAGGCCGGCTGTTCTCCGGCGCCCGCTGCCCACCCTCTCGGCCCCGTCACGGTCGCTGAGTTGGGTTGTCTCTGTCTCTCCTCGACAGTGCACATTCGAAGGCTGCGGGAAACGCTTTTCACTGGACTTCAATTTGCGCACGCACGTGCGAATCCATACCGGGGACAGGCCCTATGTGTGCCCCTTCGACGGCTGTAATAAGAAGTTTGCGCAGTCAACTAACCTGAAATCTCACATCTTAACACACGCTAAGGCCAAAAACAACCAGTGAGAAGACGGAGAAGACCCTTCTCGACCCCGGGGAGCATCTTCCAGGAGTGTGATTGGGAATAAATATGCCTCTCCTTTGTATATTGTTTCTAGGAAAGAATTTTAAAAAATGAATCCTACACACCTAAGGGACATGTTTTGATAAAGTAGTAAAAATTAAAAAAAAAAAAACTTTAATAAGATGACATTGCTAAGATGCTCTATCTTGCTCTGTAATCTCGTTTCAAAAACACGGTGTTTTTGTAAAGTGTGGTCCCAACAGGAGGACAGTTCATGAACTTCGCATCAAAAGACAATTCTTTATACAACAGTGCTAAAAATGGGACTTCTTTTCACATTCTTATAAATATGAAGCTCACCTGTTGCTTACAATTTTTTTAATTTTGTATTTTCCAAGTGTGCATATTGTACACTTTTTGGGGATATGCTTAGTAATGCTATGTGTGATTTTTCTGGAGGTTGATAACTTTGCTTGCAGTAGATTTTCTTTAAAAGAATGGGCAGTTACATGCATACTTCAAAAGTATTTTCCTGTAAAAAAAAAAGTTATATAGGTTTTGTTTGCTATCTTAATTTTGGTTGTATTCTTTGATGTTAACACATTTTGTATAATTGTATCGTATAGCTGTATTGAATCATGTAGTATCAAATATTAGATGTGATTTAATAGTGTTAATCAATTTAAACCCATTTTAGTCACTTTTTTTTTTCCGAAAAATACTGCCAGATGCTGATGTTCAGTGTAATTTCTTTGCCTGTTCAGTTACAGAAAGTGGTGCTCAGCTGTAGAATGTATTGTACCTTTTACCACCTGATGTGTACACCCCATGTAACAGAAAAGGGCAACAATAAAACAGCAATCCTACAGAAAGAATACGGCAGAAAAAGATCTGTAAGCACAGTCTTATTTCCTTTTGTTGTCCAGCAGAATTATAATTCTCGAGCCTCCCAGAAATTGGAAGCTAAATAAAGCAACTCAAGTTTCCTTTATTTTGCACTCAACGACAGTGACTTGTGGTGGCAGCGGTGCGTGGAGGTTGCAGGACTTCCCACGCGTGCTGAGTTCTGGGAGAGAGTAGGTGACAGGCACCCCGAGTTAAGGAACTACCTCAGAGTACCCCAAACCGGGCCCCGTTGGTGTAGGATTTTGGTTTTAGTCTCCCCCCCCGCCCCCAGCAAGAGAGTGACTGGAGCAGTTGCGCCCTGGCCCGTGGGCGTGCGCTCAAGGTAAGCGGTCCCCGGGACGGGGCGCGAGCACAGGGGAGACCCGGGGGCACCTGCCGGCGCGGACTGCCTTCAGGGCGGCCCCAGCAGGCCCTTGGCTGGTCTGGCGGGAAGCACTTCGGGTTCTTGGCTGTCCTAGGAGAGCCTTGGTTCCTCCGTCCCGTGAAGTCTCTCAGGGCGGGCCCAGGTGGCAGTTGCGCGCAGGTGGCTTCCTTTCCCGGCTTCTCCCCGGCCACCGAGCGCAGGCCGGCAGGGTGATTGGATGGTGAATACTGTACTCAGTGAGTACTTTACCTCTCACATTGTGACCTCCTAAGCGTACGATTATAATTTTTGCATTTTACTTCGAGTCGAGTATCAGACTCGCGAGACTATTTTATAAACTGCCATGATACAGCAAAAATCACATTTATTCCAAACGCAAACATGCCGTGTGTGCCACACGCTTGACTCCGCGAGGTCACTGGCGAGCTGGCTGCGGTCTGAGGTCTGCGTACCAGATGTCCAGGACACCCGTCAGGTCAGAATCGCAGCCCTCCCTGTCTTACAGTTTCTCCATCGGTTGGTGACCTAGTAACAGTGACCCTGGGGCTCTCCAGAATTTTGAAGTGCCTTCTGAATCCTAAATGACAAATTTAACTTGAGACACTTTTTCTTACTCATTCAGAATCTGGTATCCCTTGGGTAGTTTGATGGAACTGAGTTAATCAGAAGACCCCCGCTGTTCTCGGGATAAGCCCGGCTTTGCTGTATCTGGCAGTCAGGAGAGAGGTAAGCCGGTGGCGGAGGTCCCCTTCGAAGCTGCGTGCCCCAGTGCCAACATGAGGTTCTCTGAGCAGACCTGGGGCTGAGGCCTCCACCGAGGCCCGTGGTGTAAGCGCCCCCATGTCCCCTCTCCACCATCAGGGGAGCAGTCTTGGGGCGGTGGCCGCATTAGGAGTCTGGCGCCACGCCATCCTCGCCCGGCACTGCCACATGGGAGCCTGGGCCTGGCGCTGTCTCCAGGACTCCCGCCCTGGGGCCCACGGCCAGGCCAACTTGGCCGTGGGGAGGTGTCACCAGCAGCCCCCACCCTGAGCCACGCTGAGACCTACAGAGAAGCCAGGCTCCCGTGTGAGCAAGGTCCCCCCTTCCTCTGTGCCTTGATCCCTTGGGGGATGCCCTGGTCATCTCTTCCACCCCTTCTGTCTCTGAGGGGAATAGCCATTGCTCCCCCAGCCCCTTTGTCCGTGTGTCTTTCTCTCACGGTCTGCAGAGTTCATCTCTGACAGGAGCTGAAGTGGGGGTTTGAAGGCGGTGGCGTGTCCCAGGTTCCTGGTTGGCGGGGCGCTCTCAATTCCCGTTAGTGTAGGAGCTCCTCGGGGAGCGGCAGTGGAAGAAGAGCCATTGTCCTCGTTGGCTGTAACCGAAACCCGTCGTGCTTGTGGTTAGAATTTATAATTTTGCTAAAGTGTGATTTACTGCAGTTTGAAGTGGTCTTCTAACAGTGAGTCCCTTGTCTGGAGAATTAACCTGATTTGTAAGTAATACTGATAGACATATTTTCTTACATCTGAACTGAAATAAATGCATGTTTCTAGCATATGTAATATAAAAGCTCCAGAGGATAAGTTTACATTTAACAAGATGTTGTTTTCTATTTTTGGATTTCTTATGATTTTCCCCCCTTTTTTGGTAGCAGGGGTTTAGGGGGAAGCATAATATTTGTATAAAGAACTGTCACCCCAGAGTGACATTTATTTTCCAAGGTGACATTGAACTCACGCTGTTGGTTTCATATGGTGTTTGTGTGCTGTGCCTAGATTCGAGGCCTGAGGATTTGAGGAAAATCAAGACTTTTCCCCCCTGTTTGGTTTTCACGTGCGGGTTCTTTTCAGTGTCACTTACGTTGCTGAATTTGGGTCAGGCGAGGCCCTTTGACAGAATAGTATCTCGGTGCCTGCCAGTGTTGCCAAGCAGAGTTCTAGATGGTTTCTTCACAGGTAGAGTCACTTCCGTTCAGCAAGAACCCAGAGACCCCTCGGGCCGCCCCAGTGGTCGCCGCAGTGCATCGGATGGGGGGTGGGGGGCTTGCTGCTGCCCCCGCTCCGCCCAGCCAAACCTGGCTGTCCTCGCGCACCTCACAGTGTGTGTCCGCGGCGCCGGAACACCTGGCCGCCCCCGAGTTGCTGAGTGGGAGACGACCACCCGCGCCGCAGGTAGAGAGAGTTGATGGCTCCTTGTCTGACTCCTTTGTGGCCTGGGATTGGCAGGGCTCAGGAAAGCCGTGTTACGAATCTTGGATTCCTGAAGTTCCTTCTGTTTTCTGGACATCTTGAC
Organism: Lutra lutra; assembly: GCF_902655055.1. Lineage (NCBI taxonomy): Eukaryota > Metazoa > Chordata > Mammalia > Carnivora > Mustelidae > Lutra > Lutra lutra. Next base: position 142,693,199 of record NC_062284.1, read on the forward strand.
CACCAGCAAGAGCAAGGATCCCGAGAGGTCAGTATAGCGGGGGAGCGGAAAGCTGCTGACAGGCGTCCCCTCCATGCCCCGGTCCACCCAGAGGCTTCCTCCTTGGCTGCTCCGCTGGCCTGCGGAAGCCGGCCGCCCGCCTGTTGTCGAATGGCCTCAGACCCGGGCGCTTGTCTGACGTGGTAGCCCATGTCCCAGCTCCCGTTGGCATTAGTGGAAGTCCAGCAGGCCATGGCCGGTGGGTGCCACCCGGACTCCAAGCTCTGCTTCCTTGCAGCTCCTGTCATGCATGCCGTGGCCGGCACTCGGACTTGCCAGAAGGTCCTTCAGAATCCCTCTCACGTACGCAGACGCAGTTGAATGTCTGGCTAGGTCTCCTGCACCCGCACTTACTGGCCTTGGCCAGCTTGGTTACTGCTCATGTTGGGCTCAGGTTCCCTGGTTGCGTGAAGTCGGTGTGAGTGCAGGCCCATTAGAGCAGCGGCATCGGGCTTCTAGAAGGAGGCTGGCCCCTGCACAAGTCGGGTATCCCTGGCTAGAAGGCTACTGGTGTCCTCTCCAGGGCGGAGCGGTCAGCAGGGTGCTGGAGGAGATGTTTAAGCTGGGACCCTGTGGAGACGTGGGAGGGGTGGGTGGCCTACTGTCGATGCACCTTCTCCATTCCCCTTATCAACACGGGAAGGGAATGTTGACTGTGAACATGGCTGTTAGTTTAGGGCAGCAGGCGAATCTAGCTCACTGCGGGCCGGTCACCCTGCTTGCCATTTCTGACCAGCGTCCTGGGAGTCTGCCGTGGGCCAGTGTGTGGTGGTGCCACGTTCTTCTGAGTCCCAGTGATTTTCCACCAAGTGGCAAGTTGGATCCAATTGCTTTTCCTCCAGGACATTCAGACGCCATAAGAAACAGCGTCGGGATGTGGTGGGGAGGGGGCGGCTGCCGTGCTGTGTTCTGTTGGACGCACAGTGTCGGCACACAGAGCAGAGGGGAGAGGGCATCAGTACCAAACAGAATAACCTTTTTCTACAACATCCATAACTGTTGTGAGGCTCTGTGATCTGCAGATGGTGATTGGTCAAGCCATTTTCATAGAACAATTCTGTTTTTATTCACTTTCTGGTAACTTCTGTAGGCCCTGACTCAAGGACTTAGCATTGTGTCTCATGTACATCTTTTCTTAAATGTTCTTTGCCATTTCTGGAATTGTCGTCCTTGGTTTTTCCTTAGCTCATAGGTCATAGATGCAGAAATATTATAGTATTTAAGGCATCAAGCATCAGATGGCTTTGCATCCAGAGAAACACTTACCGATAACTCCGTTTGAAGCACCACGCATGTGTAACATGGCTCTATAAAATACAATAAACGCATAATGTTGTGAAGCTTTCTAACGCGTGTGGTTCTTGTTTGTCCGTCCGTCCTCCGAGCCTCCTGCGGAGCCTGGTAACAGCCTGGCGGCAGGCTCCTGCCAGGCCCGATGGCTGCCCGGACCTCCTGAGACAGCCCCTCATGGCTCCCCTTCTGGCGCAGGAATGGAAACTGACACTCCTCCACTCACACCAGCCAGAAATGCGTCCTTCATCTCTCAGCTCCAAGATGGGCTAACAGGCCAGAGTTTTAATGAGAACCTCACCCACTTTTCGGAAGGCACAGCCCAAAGAAATGCTCACGCACTGGGGCCCACGACCCCCAGTGTTAGTTCTGGGAGCTCTGGCACCGGATTACTAATGGGGATAGGCTTAGAAACTGGACTAACTATACCGAGAGAGCTCGTGAGGATTTGGCCAAAAGGCAGATGAAGAGAGGGGCCTTGCTCTCCTCTCCCCTGGCTGGAGCCCTGGTGTTTGAAGTATCGCACCTGGGGGGTTAGTCTTACTCCATAATTCGTGTGACTTTCCCTTTTTCTTAATGGCAGAAGGGGCTGCTGACAGTGCCGGGGAGGTGGTGGGCTCCAGGCCCACATAAGGCCTGGAGCTGCTGAGTGATTTGAGCTGAGGGGTGGCCGCGGTGAAAAGTCGTGTGGGCAACTTCAGATTTTAGATTGGAAGGAACTGAGGTGGTTGAGGCTGTGGAGCGGCATTCTGCGGGCGCCCCCGGGTAACAAGGAGGCCAGTGTCCCTCCTTTACTCTCCTGCTGGCTGTGGCCATGTGAGGAGGACCTACTGGGCCTAGGACTGTGCTGAGCGTGGAGGACACGGTTGCGTGTACTCCTCCAGACTGAACTGAGGAGGAGTTCTGCAGCACTGCCTCATGGAGGGGCGAAGGCCATTGGCCCCTCTGACCCCTTACAGAGAAGCCCCTGTCCTTATTTATACCGAGAGGAACTACGCCCTCCTCCACGCCCAGCCTTGACCTTGGAAGCTGGCTCCCTGGTCTGCCCATGGCCAGCGCGCCTCAACCCCTTGTTCTGGCCCCAGCTGCTCCTCTCCAGCTTCCTGGGGTCACTGTACTGTGCTAGTCTCCTACCGGGCTCTTTGACCAGCCCAACCCGAACCCTGCAGAACAAAATCCAGAGCTCTCACCTACTGTCGAAACCGGGTCACAGCCCCGAACCACGGCTCCAACCTCTCCTACCTCTCCTCCCTTCCCCTTGCAGTTTTCATTTCCAAGCCTTACCCTGTCCTTGAATTCCTGGGTTCGCTCATTCATTCAGCAATCTGGAGGCCGAATTCTGTGTCAGAGGCTAAGGGAACCCGCTTTACACCTGGCAGGGCCGTGGCAGGGCCAGCTGCGAGGACGCTAGCGCCGGGCTGCCAGTGACCTGGCTCGAGCACCCCCACGCCCATCGCCTGCTGCTATATTTTGCTTGTGTACTAGACCCCGTGAGACCAGCCCCAGCGGGGCTCCTCCCTGTCCTTCCGCGACTTGCAAATTCCTTCTGGCCTCGGCCCTCCCCTCCCTCCCGGGTCGTCCCGCCCGGGCCCGGCCCGCCGCGGCGGGTGCGCCTCCACCTCCGGCCGCCGGGGGGCGCTGCGCCCGGCCGCTCTCGCGCCGCGCGGCGTGGGGGTCGGGGGACCAGGTGCGCGTGCGCGCGGCCGGGGCGGCTGGGACCCCGGGGAAGCCGTCCCTTCTCCGGACGCTCGGAGACTTCCGGGGCTCGCTGGGGTGGGGACGCTTGGGGGCCCCTCCGGCGCGGCCCTCCCTGCCGCCGAGTGTGCCAGGGGCCCGAGCACGGCTGGTGGGAGGGGTGCGGGGGAGCGCAGACCCGCGTGCGGATGACCTTGGGTCCCCGGGGCTTCATCTTCCTCCGCCGGGGGCGGGAGGCCTGCTCGCTAGTGAGGCGTGGGAGGGTAGCCAGGGCCGCGAGAGTCCCTCCCGGAGGGGGAGGCTCCTGCCGCCAGCCAGCGGCCGCCCGGAGAGCCATTCCAGGAGGGCTGGGGAGTCATTCCAGGAGGGTCCTGGTGCACCCCCAGACCACTGAAGGGGTGGCTCCCCCAGAGATGGGGGGAGATGAGGCAAGGCGAACAGAGGCCCCCCCGTGGCCGACCACGCTCGTCCTGGTGAAGTCAGGACCTGGAGTCGCGGAGGGTGGGCGAGGAGCGGTCGGGCGGGTGGGCTTCAGTGGGAGCAGGGGCGGGAAGCCCCCCACCGCCGCACCGCATGGCGGCGTGGGCGGGTTCCCCCTCAACGGAGCATTTCCGCTCGCGTCTTACCCTGCCCCTCCACACGCCGCTGTGCCCGTTCAAATGACTGGTCACTGGCCCCCACACATCGTCCCTGGTGACCTCAACATCTGGCCCCAGGGATGGGCCACCTCCATCTGACCAGGCTTTCTTTGGCCTCCTCATGGTGACCCCACCACAGCCTGCGTTGGCCATAGGGGCTCCCAAACCTTGTCTTCCCGGACACCTGCCCACTGTAGTCTCTGCCCTGAGGTCCTGCTCTCTGCTCCTCCTGCCTCCCCAGGGTCTAACCGCAGCCTCAACCTGGGCTCCCCAAGCCTAATACTGTCCTCCAAGCCCCTTGTCCTGGCTTCACTTCCTCCTACCTCGCCCCTGTCCCTCTGACTTGCCTGGCAGAACCCCACGGGGCCCTGTACCCCACAGCTTTTGCCCCTATCCATCCACCCTCTCACGCATTCGCTAAACCCCTGTGCCCCAGCAGGTCCCTCCACGTGTGCTCCCTGTCCTGTGTCCCCATCGTAGTGAATGTTCCCACGACAGTCCAACCAGAATTCCCGTGGGGCCTGTCCTGATGGCCCCCTCCCTCCTCCCTCACCACCCCCCCACCATCCACTCAGGTATTAGTCCTGCCCACTTTGCTGCCCAAACCTGCTCGGATGTCCCCAGGGAGGCTTTCAGGGTCTGCCCACCAGGCCAAGGAGCCTCCCAACCCTTGAGAACCACATGGTGGTGACACAGCGAGGGGGCTGCAGGGACGAGACGCAGCTTGGCACTGCAGAGGTTTTGCCAGGCTTCCCATTTGGTGGCACTTTCATGGAAACTATGGAAGCACTGTGGCCTTGCGGGGCGGGGCGGGGGCGGGGGCTTCCTTGAAGGAAGACTGATCATCATAGCCTGAGTGATGTCGGCTGGACCGGGAGAGTGAGGCCAGGGCAGGGTGGGAGCCAGTGTCCCCACAGGCTGGGCTCTCAGCCACTGCCCCTTCTCTGGTGTGCCCGGGACACGGTGGACACCAGCACCACCAGCCCCAGGGTGGGTGGGTGCCAGAGGTCAGGGTAGGGGGCCATTGTCGAAAGGAAGCAGAAACCAAGGAGCACCCAGGGTCCCAGTCCTGTCCAAGTTTCCCGGGCCGATCCTGGCTCTCCTGACACTCCTGCTGCAGGGGGAAGGACAGCCCAGCAGATGCACCTTGAAGTCCGCAGCAGGGGTGTGGCGAGGGCTGTGCAAACCCCTCCCCCCACCACCCCAGCTGGTGCTGCAAATGGAGGGCTGAGGTGGGGAGTGGAGGCTGCCTGAGCTGTCCTCACTCGCAGAACCTGCCGGCTACAGGGGGCTCAGAGGGCCCCGCTCTGGGACGAGGGGCTCTTGATTTCTGGGTGCCGCTGCATAGCTCCTTGAAAGTGGCCAGTGAAGAGAGGGGGCTGAGCGGGACAATGCCATAGTCCGTCCTTGCACCAGGGGCCCAGAGGGGAAAAAAAGGGCAGTCAATTCCTGTGTGTGCACCAGAGGAGGTGGCCGGAACTTCCTCCCATGGCTGGCCTCCAGCACGGGAGCCTTTGGGGGAAAACAGTCTCTGTTGACTCAGTTTCCCTCAAACTGCCACGGGGGGGGGGGGTTTCATCCATCACCATTTCTTCCTGTGTGCTCTGGCCTGCCTGCGGCTGGAGCCCTCCCTTCCCAGCCATGAGATGCCCTTTGGTTCAGAACCATCCCCCCGGCACCCAGGCCTCCTCTTCTCACCACTGTGGCCTCCTGTGGGGTCTCTAAGGCACGAACCAGAGCCTACTATCCCCCCGGCGGGGGGGGGAACACCAGCAGACTTCTGGATGTGGCCATGATGCATGGCAGAGACCCCGAGGAAGAAGACCAGGCTGGCCCAGGGCTGCCTCTGCCTTCACCGTCCCTGCGGGCGTCCCAGCCCCATTTCCTTGGGTCAGAAGTCACGGGATGTGCCGGGGGGCATTTGTCCCTCTTACAAACCTTTCTCAGAAGCCTCAGCCACTGCTTTCCCTGCCCAGACCTGGGACACGTGGCCTCCTCCAGCTGCAAGAGAGTTTGGAAGGGTATTCTCATCCAGACACGCTGAAGCCCAGAACATTCTGGGTCCCATCAGGAAAGGACACCTAGGAGGCTCCGCACTGCTATGTGACCTGGCCCGGTGGCCCTCTCCAACCTCATCGCCCCTGCCATGACCTGCACCGCCCTTCCCTCCTCCGGCCTCCGCCCATGGGACTCAGCTCCATCTGATCCCGGGGCTCCAGCCCCACTGTCCCCGCTGTGGCCCCATGGGCTGCGGTCCCACTGAGAATTCAGATACCTCCAAGAGGACTGTCCCGAGCCTGGCGGGGTAAATACAGTAAGGAGCGCTTATCTGGAGAGACCCCATAGAACTATTAACAAAACCGTGGCCAACTAGAACCCACTCATCAGGGAGAAGGTCACTGTTGTGAGTTGAACTGTGTCCCCCAGAAAGGTTGAAGTCCTCAGCCCAGGTACAGGGTCTTTGCAGATGTCATCAAACTGAGATCATACTGGAGGAGGCCCTGGCCATGTGCCAGTGATGGTGTCCTGATAACAGCAGGAGACACAGGTGTCCAAGGGGGCAGCCGAGTGCAGACGGAGGGGCAGTCTGGAGCACGATGTCTCCCAGCCAAGGTCCACCAGCCACTACTGCCACGGGATCCCACACTCCTGGCCTCAGACCTTCAAGAGAATTAACGTCAGGTTGCACCACCGGCGCGCGGGATCTGGTCATGGCGGCTCGGGGAAACTCCTGAAAGTTCACGGTCAAGTGAAAAGCGCAGAACAGAGCTATCAGCGCCCCTCGCCCCGGAAACGACCGACCAGGGAGGTGGGAGCCTGTCCTGCCTGCATTCGTGTATATTTGTAGGTTTTTTTTTTTTTAAACACATTTATATATTACTTATTCCAAATAAACATAAATTCCAATCAGGGAGAAAATAAGATGTCCCAATTCATTAAAAAACCCACAGCTCGGGGCGCCTGGGTGGCTCAGTGGGTTAAAGCCTCTGCCTTCGGCTCAGGTCATGATCCCAGGCAGGGAGCCTGCTTCCCCCCCCTCTCTGCCTGCCTCTCTGCCTACTTGTGATCTCCATCTGATAAATAAATAAAATCTTAAAAAAAAAAAAAAAACCAAAACCCCCACAGCTCTCCCGATCCTTCCTGCCTGACTCGCTGGGAATGTTCTGCCACCAGCACCTGGGGCGGGAGTGGGGGCATTTGCCGGGTCTCTTTCAGAGGAAGAAGTGAGAGAGATGGGGGTGGGGGGATCTCCACAGGTGGAGGAGCTGTTCCCTGGGACTCCAGGGAGGGGACCCTGGGGTCACCAGCCGGCTTCTGCAGACAAGCTTGATGTCACAGGCTGATGCAGGGCATTAGGCTGGGTGGGGTGAGGCAAAGACACAGGAGAGCCGGCGCCCTTCTTGGAGAGCTGGGGGCTCCCCCTCTCCTGCCCTCCCTTAAAGTGGGAGTTGTGAAGGAAAGAGACTCCAGGCCCGCAGCTATGGAGACGCGGGGTGGGGCACTGCCTCCAGGAAGGTGAGCAGCAGTGAGGGTGGGCACACAGTGAGACACCCCTTTGGCAAACGAAGTCTCCTCCAGGAAGCCCTCCAGGACCTCTTAGGCTGGATTAGGTCTAATCTCATATAAAAAAAGATCCACTCACCTCTGAGAGCTCCGCTTAGACCTCCCCTTCCAGCCTCAGCAAGTGTCCCCTCTGTGCCCTGACCATACCTCCGTACCCCAAAAAGCTCACAGCACACACTGTCTGGCCTGCCCAGGTGAAGGATGAGCAGGGCCCAGGCCTCCCACTCCTAGGAAACCACAGACATCTGAGGAGCATGTGCTGAAAGGCTAACACTTTGCCCAGCACTTTTGTGAGCTTACTCCCCTCATCCTCATGCCTACGTCAGCCCCATTTTGCAGATGAGGAAACTGAGGGCGTGGACAGACGCTGGCACGTGCCCAGGTCACACACTTCTGGCTGCCATCAGGCCAGAGAGCACAAACCCCCAAGCCGGCCCCTCTGACTCCAGGAAGGGGGTGGGGAATGGACACAAACAAGGCTTCACTCTTAAGAAAACAAAGAATATTTTATTCCTTCAGCGGGTTCTACACAACGACACCACGTGAATAGGGTAGGAGTCTTGTCTTCCTTGACCCCAGTCTCCCTCCTGGGAGACCGTATCCCACTGCCCAACAGGCTGAGCCCTGCTCAGGGCAAGGGAGGCCACAGTCACCTCCAACTTGTGCAAAAGCATCCGCCTCCCTGTGCAAATACACGGCCACGCTGTACCGTGTCCACTAACAGGCCCTTCCCTCGTGGCCTCATGGGAACACCAAGCATGAGGAGACTCCCTGGGAGAGACACCATTTGCTGGGGAGTGGCGGTCCTCCTGTGCCCACGTCCTTGAAGAGACACAAGCTCAGCTCGGGGAACCCCAACCAGCAGCCAGAGCCCCACACAGTGGCTGACCAATGTCCCCATTTTACAGAAGGGCAGCCTGAGGACGGCGGGGCGACCAGCCTTCCCCTCCCGCAGCTGGATTTCACCGCGGAGCTTCCCTCCCCCTGGCCCCTGCCTGGTCCCCCATGCCAGCCCCTAGGCTACTACGGGGTCACCAGCAGGGGCACTCCCCTCTGTGCCACGTGGAGAAGCTGGAGTGCATCAGCGGAGTGCTGGGTTCTGGGACACCAGGAGGCACCCGGAGCTGCCTCTCCGTCCCTAATACAGAGACCGGACAGGTGGCCGAGGAGTGCCCCCAGAGCTCTGCCAGGGGGATGATGTGAGGTTAGCCGCTGGATGGCCCATCGGTGCAGCATCGAAGACCCCGCGGTGGCGGCGGCCAGGATCCCAGGCAAGGGCTGGAGAGTCGGTGGCGACTCCCGGAGACCCCAAGTGACAGCGCCAGGCTCCGCGCTGACACGCCGTCCTCTCGGAGCTCGGTGACCATACAGTGCGGGCAGGAGGCGCAGGAGGCTTCCTGTCTCGGGGCGGAGACCGCCGCGGACGTCAAGGGCGCGGCCAAGGGCACCCCCGCCTCCCCCCCCCCCCCCCCCGCCCGCGCGTGGCAGGCAGCCCAGGCCCGCTGGCGACCCTGGCGCCCGTCTCACAGGCTGGAGGGCTGCGCCAGGCCAGGCCCCGACGGAGCGGCGGGCGCGGCGTCGCCGTCCGGCCGGGCCTCGGGGCCGCGCGCGTACGTGAGCACCACGGTGACGGTGGCGAAGGTGGCGGCGTTGACGGGGAAGGCGCGCAGCAGCGTGGAGGCCAGGCCGCGCGTGAACACGCGCCAGCCCTCGGCCTGGTAGCTCTGGCGCACGCAGTCCACGAAGCCGCCGTAGCGCGGGGCGCCGCGCAGCCCGTCGGCCTGCAGCCGCGACTTGACCACGTCCACGGGGTAGGTGGACAGCCAGGACAGGATGCCCGACGTGCCGCCCGCCAGCAGCAGCTTGGGCACGAGCAGCGGCTCGCCGGGCTCGCAGCCGAGCGCGCGCGTCAGCACGTCGTACGCCAAGAAGTAGACGCCGAAGCTGGGGGTCTCGCGCAGCAGCGTGGAGCCCATGCCCCGGTTCACGCCGCGCAGGCCCTCGCGCCGGTAGATGTGCGCCAGGCAGTGCAGCGAGCCGCGGTAGGGGCGCGCGGGGCCCGCGTCCTGCAGCTGCAGCCGCGTCTTGGCCAGCTCCATGGGGCAGCAGATGACGCACTGGATGGCGCCCGCCGCCGCGCCCGCCAGGAACTGGTGCAGCGGCGTGTCCTGGCCCAGCGCCCGCAGGGTGTTGCCCTGCACGCCGAACACCAGCGCGTTGATGAAGGTGAGGCCCATGAGGGGCGAGCCCAGGCCCTTGTACAGGCCCAGCACCTGCGGGGGGGAAGCGGGGGGCACACGCGCGCGTCAGACGCGCTCCTGCTCCTGCTCCAGCTGCCCGGCCCTCCTCCCCTCTGCGACCCCCGCGTGCTCAGCCCCAGCCCACCCCCACGCATTCCGGAGGACCAAGCCGAATTCTCCCAGGAGCCATGTCCTCAACAGCAGAGGCCTGGGCGTTCGCACCTTCCCCTTTCCCAAGTCCCCGTTGTGCCCAGACTCTCCCTCTTCTTTTTTCAGGTCGAAAGCATTCGAGAAGCTGCTTCCCCACCGCCAACCCCCTGGGCCCAGGCCACTCACACTCTCCTGCTTGATGATTGACTGGAAGCAGTGCAGGGTCCCTCGGTACTGAGGCTTCTCCGGGCTCTGGACCTGAAGCCGCACCTGCAGGGACAGGACCCCGTGAAAGGCAGCAAGCCGAGCCAGAGCTCCCAACCGCTTGCCCCAGCACTCAGGACAGCCCAGGGAGGCTCCCTCGGGGAGGCCCAAGGCTGGACGCTGGAGGAAGGGAGCCAAGGAGCTTTCTGTGGCTTTTGAAGTCCAGGATGGGGCTAGGGCCGGGTATCTGTGCCTCCTTAGGGAGGGTATCAGTGGGCAAACGGCCACAGAGACAGCCAGCTGCAGAGTGGGTAGAGGGTCCCCAAGATCTCAGACAGGCAGAGGCTAAGCTTCTCACTGCATTATGTCTGCATGATGTGCGGACACTGGGACATGAAGCATTTTCCCAGACCTCCCCACTGTCCTGGTAGCAAACCGTGGCCGATGCCGGGGGGGGGGGGGGGGGCTCCCCACATAATTCCCATCACCCAGCTCCCCTTGGGGTCCGACAGTGCCACAGTGGGTGTTAAAAGCAGTGAGCGTTGGACTCCGAGGGACTCCTGCTTTCTGCCAGTAGACAGTGTGAGGACAGCGGTCCTGAGTTAAAGCAGCGACAGGAGAGCAGCTCATCGCCTCCTCTGTGACCATGTCACCACCTTCGAGACCTAGGGGTTCATGCCCAGCTGCCCTTGGAGCCCTGTAGTCCAGAACCTCCTACTGTGAAAGTACTCTTTGTTGACAGAGAGCTTATCTCGGTGATAGACAGCCCGGCCTCAGAGTGGGCCTCAGAATCCAGGTCACGCGGATGGGGGGTGAGCTGGGTTAAGTCCCGTTCCCAGGGCTGACTAGGAAATCGCAACCACAGCCAGGGCCACAGCACGAACACCCCTCCGCGGCTGGCAGCACCGGAGGGCCTAACCCGGGAATCGCCAGCCGGGATGGGTGGAGTTACCCCCCCCCCCCACTTCAAAGATGGGAACACTGGAGGCTCAGAGAGGTTTTGCACCTCAGCAGGGGCTGCCTGTCCTCTCCAGTAACGGGAGTGGCCTAGCTGTGTCGGTCCGTCGGGGCCAGAGTGGGGAGGGGAGCTGGCAGGCAGGAGCCTTCTGCCAGATGCACTTACAGAAGAATGCTTTTGAAGCACAAAAAAGCACCAAGGACCTCTGCAGCTGGCAGCCCCTGCTCTGCGAAGCGGCTGACATGGAAGCACACCCTGCAGCGGGTCACCCCAGCGCCCCGTCCCACCCTGGCTGCCCGCTTGGCCAGGACCTGGTGGGGGAGGGGTGCATGTTCAGTGGAGAAAAACAAAAGGACTTGAGCAACGTGTTCGTAACATATTAACACCTTAAGACTTCATAACCTGTTACCCCCTTGAGCTCTGCTCGAGTTGTTTTCGCCATGTGAGGTTTTTCCCTTCCCTCCCATGTTGTGGGGTTTCTGGTGGGACATTTCTCCTGCTCATGCAGTCACTAAACGGGCCGTGGGAGCAGAAACCACGACTGCGGGACACGTGGATGGTGGCCCGTGGTCTCCGCAGCTCCCAGCTCTCCACCGGCTGAGGCCCCTGACATGAAGACCCTTTGGTCCGGAAGGAGCGGATTTTTCTTCACCAGCCCCACCTGGGTGCCCACCCCAGGACCTGTGCAGGACCCTAGCTCAGCTCACGCCCTCCCTGTCCCCTGCCAGTCAGGAGGAGGAGAGGTGTGGCGGGGTGTGGTTCAGGCCCGGGGTCTGGATCAGCAGGGACAGAGGACAGAGAAGAGCCGGGTTCCCCTGGTCTATACTGACTAGCTCTCCAGGGTGAGGCTTATGCTTGTCTACAGCAAAGTCACACTTTTGCTCCCCGTGCAGAGAGCCCCTAGGAACATAAAATGTCAACATCACATCCAGGCACAGAGCCCCCAGGGCCTAGCCCCTCCCCTGCCCTGGGATGGCCACTCCCCTGTGAGAGTAGTTTTACACTCAATGACCCTGCTTACTGTCCTGTCCCAGGCAGAAGGGGGAGGGGCTGCGAGGAGGACAGGGATGGGGGGGCCTCCTGGGGACCCTGTTCTCTCCCCAGACATGTGCTTCGCGATGATTACTGACTCATACACTTGGCATGCGGGCACTTTTCTGTGTCAGATTTCAGTTAAAACAACAGCAGAGCTACTGAAGTAAATCCCACTTTTGCCAAGCACAAGGGATATATATGGGTCTGTGTACATTTCTGTTTTTCAGCAGAAATCACTAATGAGGGGGCTCCTGGGTGGCTCACTGGGTTAAGCGTCTGCCTTCAGCTCAGGTCATGATCCCAGGGTCCTCAGATAGAGCCCCAAATTGGGCTCCCTGCTCAGCGGGGAGTCTGGTTCTCCCTTTCCCTCTGTTTACCCCTCCCCCCACTTGTGCTCTCTCTGTGTCAAATAAATAATCTAAAAAAAAATCACTAAGGATTGGGGAAGAGGATCTATGAAGGACTGTTTTTTTTTTTTCTTTTTAGTTTATATGTCTCTATAATGGTTAAAAATTTCTTCACAACATATGTTACTTTTGTACTAGAAAGCCAACCAAAGAACTGTGTACAGGCCTGATGATGAAATTCATTTAAAAAAAAAAAAAAAATCACATGCCCCTGGCAGGCACAATGGTGGCGGGGGATCCTGGAGGAAGTGTACAGAATGGGAAACACGACTTGTCAGTATGAAGAAAAGGTGCTCTTCTACCTGGAAAAGAGCCAGTAAAAATTAAGGCCATTGCGGAGGGCGCCTGCGTGGCTCAGTCGGTTAAGCTTCTGCCTTTGGCTCAGGTTGTGAGCCCAACATCCTGGGCTCGAGCCCTGCATCCACTCTCTGCTCAGCGGGGAGCCTGCTCCCTCTCCTGCTCCCCCTGCTTGTCCTCTCTCTTTCAAATAAGTAAATAAAATCTGAAAAAATAAAAATAAGGCCATTGGTGACATAGCATTAAGTTAAACCAAAGGAGCACGTTCCCTGATCAGCACAGTGAGAGGGGTCATGAGCTGGGTGACAGAGGGGATTCCTGGGGGCAGGTTTTTTCCTATTTGTAAGAACCCTGGTTTATAAAGACACGTTTGCCCAGATGTCATGCTGGTGGAATGCAGTGGCCAAAAGAAGTCACCAGTGGATTTCTTCAAAGATCACCCTCCGTGGGCGAGGTAAGGGCTGGGCAGGGGTGTCCAAGGGGCAGGAGCCCTGTGGGGTGGAGAGGGTCCGCCCCCCTCCCCCTGTCAGTGCTGGGGGTGTGGCCATGGCCCAGGAGCTCAGAGTGGCCAGGGACTCCAGGACAGAGTCCTCCCAGGCCTGGGGGCACTGAGGAGGGGGAGTGGGAGCGGGGCTAGCAGAGGGCTGAGTCGTGGCTCAGAGAGGCATGGCCCCTGTCATGCGGAGTTAACGAAGTGAATCCATAGCCCCTTCTTGGCCGGATACAGAGGCATTTACGACATGTGACCACAAGCTATAAGCACAGCGGAGTGGGGGCCGGTGCCAGGCTGGGCTGCTTTGGCCTGGGGGCGGGCTTCATGGGCTGCCCAGGCAGCTGTGCCCAAGCAGCTGTGCAGACGGGTTCTCAGCAGGCTCTGGGGGGACACGGGCTGCCGTGTGGCAAGAAAGCCTGGTCCTTCAGCCTTCTCCCGAAATTGCAGGTGATGGGAGAGATTTGTGCTCTGCAGAACCAGCATTCCGTGTAAGCCCAGCCTGACCGTGGAGCACCCAGCATCACAAGGGCCTCTGTAATCTTGCCCAGCGCCTCACTTGGCAGACGAGAAGCCTGGGCCCTGAGGTAAAGCAGCTGCCCAAGGTTACACCGCGGATGGGCTAGCAGGGGGCCTGGGCCCACATAGGGCCTCAGACAGAATATGTGCAGGTCAAAGCCAAAACATCAAGCCAGGCCCTCATGCCCGCGCTGAAGGCAACCCCAGCCCTGAGGTCCCGAGTCCTTTCCTTGCCCAAGGACCACCTGACTTCCACTGGAAAAAGAGGGGACAGGAAGTGACCTCAAACTCAGCTCGGGCTGACATCCTTGCCTTCGCTGTCTCCAGTAGGCACTGCCAAGTTCAGTGTTTACAGTGGGTTACGGGGTCTGGCCTGCTCTCCGGCTGCTTACAGCTCGCCCTGATTCCCTGGGGGGAAGCCTGTAAGGAAAACTCCAGACGTGGCTCGTTTCAGGACTTAAAACCCCATCCACAGGGAGAACATTCTATTTGGGAATTTGCAGCTGGACAACATGGACCTCCTTTGTTTCCACTGCGAGCCTCTGAGAAGCTGGATCTGGACAGTTTACAGAGGAGGAGCCGCGGAAGGAGCGCCCGCCCCGCGCCACACACTGGAGCCGTGGACTCCACGCGCGTGCACACCAGCCCCTGGGAACCGATGGCTCAGTTTCACGCCAGTGGGGATCACGCCATTCAGAGATCATGTTCATGGGCAATGCTGGCAAGTTCCGGTTCTTCCGTCCTGTATTTTCTCTCTGAAATGCTCTTTCTTTCAAGATGTCCGGAGGGCTTCTGCAGGGAGGAGCCCCCGCTCTGAGCAAGGGGAAGCCTGTCCTTCGGCCTCTCAGGCTCAGGGCTCACCGTGGACCTCCAAGTTTAGCTCTGAGCTGGGAGGTGTAAGGCCAGACCCAGAAGGAAAGCGGACACGCTGCCGTCCACCTGGGTGTCACAGAACCCTAAGTCTACCTTTATTCCAGAACCTCTGGGAAGACCTCGCAGGGGTTCCCTGGTCACTGGAAAGGGGCCTCCAGCCAACCCAGCCCTTCAGGCCCTGTGTAACGTCTGCGCCTCCACAAAGACCTGAGAGTAAAACCGGGACAAGACACTCACCTTGACCGTGTCAAATGGGTGTCCCACGAGCACACCTGCCACACCTGGAGAGAAAAAGGAGGACCGTCACCCAGATGCCTCAGAGATCTGCAGTGTGGGGGCTTCCGGCTCGGAGGACCGCCTGGGAGCCTCCTGGTGGGAACACAGAACGTTTACAGGTGCCTACTGTATGCAGGTGCTTCTGAGCACCTTTGTTCTCAGGTCTGCATGAACAGTGGGGTAAGACGGTGACATCCCTGAGGACAACCCAGGATCTGTCCAACTCACAGCTGGTGTCTCTCCCTCCCCTGCTACTACCTGCACTTAACAGTTGTCTCCCCCGCCACCGCCGGGCTCCCTCCCACTCCCCTCCCCAGCATGGCGAGGGACCCAGGGGTTTTGGACTTGGGGCCAGAGAGTCATGCAGATTTGAATTTTCAGTCTGCCACTCAGCCGCTGGCCAAGCTCACAGGGAACCCAGGCTCTGTGGCTCACTGTCCTCACCTGTGCTGGGTGTGAGCATCGGCTCTGGCCACCCCCTCACCCTGCAGGGCTGACCCAGGGCCAGGGGAGAGTATCAAGGTATTACAGACACTGGCTGACCACTCCCTTCCCTGCAGGGGAGTCACCTGCGGCCCAGGGAGTCAGCACCAGACTTTGTGATCAGGTGATATGCATCTGTCCCAGCCAGGCCCCAAACCCAGCCCCACCTCGAAGGACAAAGGCGCACTCTCCAAGTTGGCTCCTGTGCCTTTCAGAGTCCTGAGTGCTGTTCTCAGGCAACTATCCCTGGGAGGCAGGCACCTTGCTTCCCCAGTCACGAGGCTCAGTGAGTTGGCCTGCCCCGTGCACCAACTCCCACACCTTCCTCCCTAGAATTCCCTGTGGGAATCTCTTAAGGTTCCCTTTTTACTGCTGGAGCATTTATAATTAAGACAGGTACTATTTGTTGAGTGACAAACGGTAACCTCTCTACCTGGGGTCACTGTTGTTCATTTTGCACGTGTAGTAACTCTCCCTCTCACATGTAAAGAAAGGACTATTAGCCCATTTTATAGATGCAAAACAGGAGGCTGAGAGACTATGTCTATGTTGCACAGCTAATAAGTTGGTGGGGTGAGGATTTGAACCTGGAACTTCTGGGCCCGGGGCCCTCCTCCTTAACCACTCATCTCTCCTGCCTCCTGTCGGGGCTGGGTATCGTGGTGGTGGGCGCCCCGAGGTTAGACGGGATTACTATGCAGCCGCTTTCCAACCTGTGATCACTGTAGGGGGTCCTCTCCATCCTGTTCAATGCTTTGGGCCTTAGAATCCACTGTGTTGGATACTAACTTAGGCCGATCCTGCTTTCTTTTTGGTTATGTGTGCCTGGTATAGCTTCATGACTAATTTCCAACCTGGTCCTACGACTTTGTTTTCCATACTCCTGGAAACAAGCTACCCGCTCGGCTCTGGTCTCTGCTCCCGTCTGAAGCGGTCTCTGATTTTGCCAAGATGGGACATCTGACCTGACTCGTCTTACTTTATGTGAATTCTTCTTCTTTTTTTTTTTTTTTTAAGATTTTATTTATTTATTTGACAGAGAGAGATCACAAGTAGGCAGAGAGGCAGGCAGAGAGAGAGGAGGAAGCAGGCTCCCTGCTGAGCAGAGAGCCCGATGTGGGGCTCGATCCCAGGACCCTGAGATCATGACCTGAGCCGAAGGCAGAGGCTTTAACCCACTGAGCCACCCAGGCGCCCCGTGAATGAATTCTTTTACTCGTTTTCCTTTTCCACATTTTTGCTCAGGCAAACGGCCATTTGTCCTCCCCCTGCTTGTTAACGTGCAAATTCAGCTAAAGGTTACTTCTTATTTCTAACACTTAGAATTATTCTGTAGACACAGGATAAGAACCGTCATGCCCCCAAGGTTCTTTCTGCCCCCACAGCTCCCCATCCCACCCCAGTAAGAGCCACCCCAAGAAGGTTCCCCACCCCAGTAGCTTTCCCTTCTACCCCCAACTCTCCCACACCCAGAGACCCCACAGACTCAGAGCTCTTCCCTGTCCTCCTCACCTCTACCCCCTCCTGCGGGTCTCTACTCTGATCAAGTGCCATTTGCTTGCTGCCTTTCTGGGTTATTTTTCTCGGAGGGAACATATACAGCAATGAATAGTCTCCGAATTCCCGCTTCTCTGCAAAATTTATTTTGTTAACACTGTTGGGGAGCCACGGTCCTGTGCTCTGGTGAGGCTCTCAGCCCGAGGCCAACATCCCAGAATCTTCTGGCTCCTGGTTTCCGCTGAGAAACCTGTTGCCGGTGCATTTCTTCTCCTTGCCAGTAACGTACGCATTCTACCAGGAAGCCTCTGAGATTCTGTCTGTAGATTTCAGGAATGTCATTGAGATGCCAAGGGTGTGTCTTTTTTTTTTCTTTTTTTTTTTTAAAGTAACCCTGCCTGGTACCATACCAGCACTTTCACTCTGAAGACTCAGGCCTTTTTCTTATCACAGAAAATTTCCACTCTTATGTATTCATCCTTCTCCTTCTGGAACCCCTAACATTCACAGCAAGACAAAAAGGCATCCCCAAGGCATCTTGTCCCTTGAGACTTCTATACCTGCGTCTCTAGTCTTTTGAGACGCACTTTGTTTCTATCTTTTGCAAGCCACCTTCTTTTTCCTGTCGTGTTGTGAATTTTCTAAATTTGAACAGCCTAGTTCTAGAATTTACTTTCTGGGGTTGTAACTGATGTCCTGGGGTTTTGGAAACCTGACACTTGGCTGGGGTGTGCTGTTTGGCCTTGATTCTCTCTCCAGCTGTGGGCCCCTCTAGCCCTTCATGCCCTCCCTGGTCACCCAGGCCTAGTTGTGGGGTCCCCAAGAACCACACACATAAAATGCTGGAGGTCCCCTTCCCGTGAATGGACCCTCTTGCCTCTGGCCCCAGACCCGCTCAGGTTCCAGACCAGCCTTAATCAGCTTCTGGAATGGGAGGGGTGACCCCTCACCCCACCAGGCTGGTTGGGAGGCCCCACCAAGGCCTCCCCAATGGCAGCAACTTGCATTCCTACTTTCCCCAGAGGCTCAGTTCACGGCCCTCAGGAGGGCCTTCGGGCCTCACCTAGGACATCCCCATTCACAGGAACAGAGAGGGCCTTGGGGCCTGCCTCCATCCCAGCCTCCAGTCCCCCAAAGCTTTGTCCTTTTAACCTCCCAAGTACCTTGAGAGCCAGGAAGCTGTGCCAGAGCAGCTCCCCAACAGGTCACTGAGGCAGCACAAGGGGACCCTTTCTTCTGCCTCCAAAGCCAGTGCCCACTGCCTTACATAAGCTGGATTCTTAGAGGCACCCATCATGGCCCCTCCAGGGTGGGAGAGGGGACCACCCTCCCCAGGCAGGGTTCCCCGCCCCACCATGGAGCTGCTCTCCCCACCTCCTCCTATTCACAGCTGGGGCATGGAGAACTCCATTCAGAGCACAGGGCGGGTGGGTGGGCTGAAGACCTGGGACTGACCCCAGGTGGGGAGTGCGGGCAGCCTTCAGACCATCCCACCACGTGAGCACCCAGATGCTGTCAGTCAAGGTGCCTGCCCCACCTCCCGGAGGCGAAGCTTAAGTGACCCCACATTCAGCCAATCAGAGGTGACCTATTGTTCTCCCGCCCAGGAATCTGAATCTAAAGGGACCCCAGGCCACCAAAGGGAAGCACCGTCATCACCCTGCCCTGAGCCTCCAGGCCTGGAGGATCCCAAGCCGAAGGAACTGGGCAGGGGCCTTGAGGGCCCAGGGGTCCGAGGTGGGAGCGCTACCTGCGCATGGTTCCCAGACAACCCCTCTATGCAGGCTAGACATGCCAGGGACCCAGAAGGCAGGCAGGGGACACAATCAGGTCACTGTCCCACTAGTCCGTCCCCTTCTCAAGACCAGGATTATTTGACCCAGGAATTCTCCTGGGTCAAATAAAAGCAGGAGAGGAGGGGCACCTGGGTGGCTCAGTGGGTTAAGTCTCTGCCTTTGGCTCAGGTCATGATCTCAGGGTTCTGAGATCGAGCCTCACATAGAGCTCCATAAGGAGCCCCACATCGGGCTCCCTGCTCTGTGGAGAGCCTGCTTCTCCTTCTCCCTCTGCCCACCACTCTGCCTCCTTGTGCTATCTCTCTGTCAAATAAATTAAATATTTAAAAAAAAAATTAAGAAAGAAAAAAGCAGATGATGGGGGGGGGGAGAGGGGGCCAATGACCCTCACAAAGAACGTGGCAGCCACTTCCATCCTGGGGGACTCTGGATTCCACAAGCACAGCAGGGAGGTAGGGGCGCACAGCAGGGAAGTGGGGCTTACCAGCAGCCCCTGGCTGGATCCCTGGAAGGCAGTGGGGGCGGGGGCTGCCGCCTGCAGCTGGGTGTGGTTCTGGACTCTAATCTAGCCCCAACCTTGGAGCCTGGACGAGATTTCCTAGGTGGGCCTGGTAAGGATGGACAGAAGGCATTCCAGGAGGGGCCCTTTATGAGTAAGAGCCTTGAGTGACTGAACACGCGTGCCTGGGAGGATGGGTCCCCGTTCAGGCCTGGCCTTACAATGAGCAGTGCTACCCCAAACCCTGCAGCTCGCAGGGTGCTCCCAGGACACCTGGGAGAAATCAGAAGGAATCCTGCCCTTCTGGGGAAAGAATTCACACTCCTGAAGAAGTTGGGAAGCCATGGGACAGCCCACCCTCACTGAGCCATCACTTGGTGGGGGAGTGGTAGAGGAGGGCCTGGGGCCCAGCAGGAGCCGGCAGGGGCAGGTGCAGCCACAGGAGGCTAGGAGGAAAGACAAAGTGGGGTCACAGTGTGGGGGATAGGGGAGCTGAGAGCTAGATTTGCAGAGGCTGCCCCCCCCATATCCTGGCCTGGGCTTGGGAGAAATGCACCCATTTATGAAAAGCTCTGGGGTTTTCCCCCTTCAGCAGACTCCAGCCCCGTGGTTTCCTGAAGCCTGACTGGGTAACAGTCTAGGAAGTTCTTAAAATCTCTTCACACATGGGGCCCCTGGGTGGCTCAGTGGGTTAAGCCTCTGCCTTCAGCTCGGGTCATAATCTCTGGATCCTGGGATCGAGCCCCACGTCGTCCAGCTCTTTGCTCGGCGGAGAGCCTGCTTCCTTCTCTCTCTCTGCCTGCCTCTCTGCCTACTTGTGATCTCTCTCTGTCAGATAAATAAATAAAATCTTAAAAAAAAAAAAAAATCTCTTCACACATATCACTTCCCTGGCACGCTCTCTTCTCTGCCAGTCTCCTCCTGCCCAGAGCAGGAAGCTCAGGCTGCAGAGGCCATTGCTAGTCCCTCCTTTGCCTCCAGGGAGCCCAGCGCCCAAACCCAGCAGATAGACCGGTGCTGGAGGAGAGAAGCCCGCCATCAGCGCAGGACCCCGCCGGGGGTGTCGCCCCCGGCGACTCTGCCGCCTCGGTGCGGAGTACCTGCACTGAAACCTGGCTGGCAATTAACACCAATCGAGTGAATTAGCTCTCCAAGTAAAAGCAGAGAAACCCCAAGGCACAACAGGGAAGCGGCCGCCCTGGTGTCCCGGGTGGCCCACAGCAGAGCCAGGACTGCACAGTGGTTGCCGCTCTCTCGGGGACACAGGCTTGGGGAGGGCCCTAGGAGCCCGGCGCGCGTGAAGAAGCCCCACACCAGTGACACGCACGCGTGAGCACAGGGGCTAGCCCACGCCGCGTGTCAGAACCACGCCGCCACCTGGGTGGAGTCGCCCCCCAGCAGCTCACGGAGCGGCGTAGGAAGGCGCGGCGTGCCAAAGCGTGACTCGGCGCCTGGGGTCCGAACGGCGCCCTTCAGGGCCCTCCAAGGCCAGCCCTCTATGGGGTCGTACTGCGGCCCCAGCCCCGCCCAGGCATCTGCGGGGGAAGAGGCTGCAGTCAACCCCAAACTTCTCCGGCCCTGGGAGGGGACCCTGGTGCGGGTGGGCGCGAGCTGGGGATGCAGGAGCCGGTGAGGCAGATCCGCCGGAGGCCTCGGGCTAGAAGCGCGCACCGGGCGGTGGGGCATCCTGCTGGGAGTCCCCGCCTTGGCCAAGCCACCGTGCAGCCCCGGCGCCCCAGACCTCTCGTCTGGACGTGCCTCGATGGGTTTAAACGACGCGGACTGCGCGCTAGACTCCCTCCGGGCCTGCTGTCAGTTCACGCCCGCGAGAGCCCCGTGACACGAGAGCATTGTCACCCCCATTTTGCAGGCGACGAAACCCCGACCCGAGGGTGGGCCGCCGGGGCCCCGGGCCCGCAGGTGAGCCGGCCTCCCACCCCGCACCGGAGCCGGCCGCCTCCTTACCCCCAGCGCATCCAGCAAGGAAGTCGAGCGCCATTGCCGGGTCTCCGGTGTGGCCGCCCTTCCTCCTCGTCCTTCTCCTCTGGCCCCTCGCCGGGCGGGTCACCGTCGGGGATCCCCCGGGCACGGGGGATTGGGGCTCGGCCTGGCCGCCGCCTCCTGGCGCGGAGCCCGGGGCCGGCCGAGGTCGGGGGCGGCGGCGGCGGCTCAGCGCGCGGCTCCTCGGTCAGCGCACGACCCTTGCTGACCGGCTCGCTCGCCCTCGCGGCTGTCCGCCCGCAGCCCGTGGTTCCTCACCTCGGACCGCGCGCCCCGCCCCTCGCGCCTGCCGGCCGGGCCCCGCGGGGTGCAGAGCGCGGCCAATGGGCGGGCGAGGAGCGGACAACACCCCGGGCCCTGCGCGCAGTCGCCGCGCCTCATTGGCTGGGCGTGTCCGGGGCGGGCGGGGTGGGGGGGACGTAGCGGGCCGGGGAGGCGCACGGGCGGGGGAGGCGCACGGGCGGGGGAGGCGCACCGGGCAGGGGAGACGCACGGGCGCCGCAGACAAAGAATGTGCTTGGTGCGCCCGCCCGCGCCGTTCCGGGCGGGAGAGGCGGCCCGGTGCGCGCGGCGGCGGGACGATGGGGCCGGGCCCGGGAGCGCGGGGTCTGAGCGCGGCCTGTGCGGGGCGGGAACCTCCCGGCGTGCGCGCGACGGGTCAGCTGAGCGGGAGGCGGGGTGTGCTCGGTCTGGACCCGGCCCGGGGATCTGGGGCCTGAGGCCAGATCCCGACTCTGCCGCCAAACCTCTGGTCCCTGCCCGTGTAATGGGGACGCGGGCGCCTAGAGCCAGGATCCTCCCAGGCTCGGACACCACGAGCTGTGATGCCCCGCGGGCGGCGAGTCGCCCCTCCGCCTGCACTCCCGCCCGGCCCGGTACGCGGGATGTCCGGGTCCGAGCGCGCCAGCCTTCCCGGGCGGCGGGGAGGGAGCTGGAACAGGGAAGGGGGCCGTGGGGCGCCCCTCGGGGGTCCGCACCTGCCCGCGCGCTGCGGGGACGTGGGAGCCGCGAAGGGTGCAGAGCCGGGCAGGTTCCTGGATGCGCCCAGAGCCGCGCGGCGGAGAGGGGGCACCGGAGGCCTCGGGACTGGGCGAGCCGGGCGGCGGGGGAGGCGGGGGCACACGATGGGGTCAGAGGAGGAGCCGGTCCGACGCAGTCCGCCCGGGGAGAGAGTCCCTGAGATTGGCAGTGGCAAGGACCCCTGCCTGTTCAGAGACCTGTCCTTCCCTCCTTCCCTCCCCCATCGCCTCAGGAGGCCTGGACTGTCCGGTTGGGACTGGACTTGACTGGGCACTTTCTCCTCCACAATGAGGGTGAGATAACACCTTTCAGGCCTGGGGCCCAACTTCCTTCTTCATGGCCCTGTGGTTGGGACCACACTCCCTGCGGTGTTTCCAGGTCATTGAAGATCCCACAGTTCTTTTACTCTCACTGTACCGTTTCTGAAATCGCGAGGGGGGTTACAATGGATCTGTACCCAAAGTTTTAAAGATTATGTATTTCTGGTGCTAGGGGGTATCAGCTAAGCCGTGATCCATGGTGATCCAGAGGCCACCAGGAATCCGACAGTCACCAGTCACGTGTGGTTTCCTTTTATTCTTTAAACTCTAGACAGAATATTCATTAAGCAGAGACCCAAACCCAGGTCTGCTGACTCCTAGTCCAGTGCTCGTGATGACTGGTGGGCCCTGAACTAGGGGTCTGGAGGCCTGGGTTTGAATATCGCCAGCCTCTGACCTCAAGGAGCCAGAAAAGCAATAACATGGGCCCCAGGAGAAGGGGGGGGGTGTGCTTGGGTGGCTGGAGGCCTCCAAGGCCTGACAGTTAAGCTACACCCAGGTGACTCACCCCTAGGGACACTTGTCCCCTGGTTGCCAATGCCCCTGGAGGTGGAGCACAAGGCCTGCAGCAGCTACCTCTGGTTTTGGAGGCTTGAGAAGAAAGTCATGTACCTTAACAGGCAGTAGGTCAGAACTCTATGATGGGACAGCTGAGAAGGAAACCAGGACGATCCGACCTGCTTTATGTGTGTGTGTGTGTGTGTGCGTGCGTGCGCGCGCCCACAAAAGATTTATTTATTTTAGAGAGAGTACACAAGCAGGGGGAGGGGCAGAAGGAGAGGGAGAGAATCTCAAGCAGGCTCCGACTCCCCCCCGAGTGTGGAGTCCCACGGGGGGCTCCCTCTCATGACGCTGAGGTTATGACCTGAGCCAAAACCAAGAGCCGGATGCTTACCCAACTGTACCACCCAGACACCCTGCTTTACATATATATTTTCATCTATATATTTAAATTATATTATATATGTATATATTTATATGTAAATATATTTGTATATATAAATATATGTGTATATATACATATATTTTTATTTGTTATTTTTTAAAAGATTTTATTTATTTGACAGAGAGAGAGAGCACAAGTAGGCAGAGCGGCAGGCAGAGGGAGAGGGAGAAGCAAGCTCTCCACTGAGCAGAGAGCCTAATGTGAGGCTGGGTCCCAGGACCCTGGGATCATGACCTGAGCTGAAGGCAGCCACTTAACCCACTGAGCCACCCAGGTGTCCCTTTTTTTTTTTTTTTTAAGAGAATGCACGTGCCTTGCAGTTAATGTCACGCTTGGGGCAGGTAGTATGAGCCTGGACTCCCTGGGAGTCATCAGCCTGACCTCCAGGGACTGGTGGCAGTTCAGGAGAGACCAGAAAGGGAAAACAAGGAAGTCACGGTCAAGTAAACGAGTGCGCAATGCCTGTATTTTGAAGCCTGTATTATGACATCAGCAGTCGGGTTTTGTGTCTGTTTCATTTCCTGAAGGTAAAATTAGAGCACAGAATGTGGTGGTTCAAACCCCTCACCATCCCCAGCGCCCCAGGCCCCACCTCTGTTCCTGGGGAGGCCACCTGGCAGGGCTCCTCTCAGGCCCCAGACTTTAGGGGGCAGGAGGGGCTCAAGGCCAGAGCAGTGGCAGGACAGCAAAGGAGGGAGGGAGTGTGACAGGGGACTAGGGATCAAGCCAGGTCACTGAAAAGTGAGTGGTGCAAGTTTTTACTTTGTACGGCCTTTTTTTTTTTTTAAGATTTTATTTATTTATCTGACAGATGGTGATCACAAGCAGGCAGAGAGGCAGGTGGAGAGAGAGGGGGAAGCAGGCTCCCTGCTGAGCAGAGAGCCCGATGTGGGGCTTGATCCCAGGACCCTGAGATCATGACCTGAGCCGAAGGCAGAGGCTTTAACCCACTGAGCCACCCAGGTGCCCCACTTTGTACGGCTTTTATAATTTCTAACACAATATGGGTCCCGTGCGGAAGAATTAGAAACACCAGCAGGAATAGAGGTGAAGAAAACTCACCTCTGTTTCTCGCCTCCCAGGAGTCACGTGGATTCAGTGACCAGAGGCTGTTTTGACCCTGGTGAAGTGGGGTGAGGAGGGCAGGGCTGTCAACTGACTCCCCATTCACTTGGGGTAGAACCTACGTTCAGTGCCTCTAAGCCCAAGGTGACCTGGCGCACACCCATACTCCAAGCCCATCATCACCCCAGTGCTGTTGCACAGGCCGCTTCCTCTGCCTGGGAAGCCCTTCCCTTGCCAGGATCGCCTCCAGAACTCAGGTCCCTGTTCACTCCTCACCTCCTCACGAGGGGCTTGGCTGGCCTCCCCCATCTACCGCAGACAGCTGTCCGCCCCTCCCCACACAACTTTCAACTCCTAGGGTGACATTAATTTTCTCCTCTCTCCCACTAGAATGTGAGCTCTACCAGGGCAGGGGCCTTCTCTGTCTTCTTTATTAATCCTAAACAAGGCGGGCACACAGCAGGTACTCAATAAATGTGCAAGCTGACAGAATCCGAGCTGTGGAAGGTGATGGACCCTGGGTGGGGGGTGAGGCCAGTGGGAGGCCCCGCCGGCCTACAGCCTGCAATGAACCTTCTCCGGGGACCTGTGTTCTGTGAAAAAGAGGTGAGGAGTGCTGGGAGTTTGGGGTGATCCTTTTTTCTAACATGTATTTTTAGAATTAAAAACTTAAGAAAAAAAGTTTCTTCCTGCTAGGCTACAGTCGGCCCTGATAAGGAGGCAGAGAGGTGCAGAAAGGGGGACATAGCTCTCCTGGCCTGGGGAGTCTGTGTGTGTGTGTGCACGTGTCCCTGCAGAGCCAGATCCGTGCACCCCTGCCTGTCAGTTTTGACTCGAGAGCAGGAGTCACAGGGGCACGTGGGTGGCTCAGTTGGTGAAGCATCTGACTCGATCTCAGCTCAGGTCTTGATCTCGGGGTTGTGAGCTCAAGCCCCACATTGGCCTCCATGCTGAGCTTGGCGCCTACATTAAGAAAAAAAAAAAAAAAAAAAAAGGCAAGGAGTCACGTTGCCAGCTCTGGCAGGGCGAGCAGGCAGCTGAGGAGCCAGACCTGGGTGAGGGGAGCGAGGCCCTGGCCCGTCCTGCTGTGGGGCCCCAGCCACAGGCTCCCCATTCCAGATCTCCGGGATTGGAGTTTCCCAGGATGCTGGCTAAGACACAGCTTCCTAGACCTAAGGAATCAGACTCCGGGAGCAGCGGGTCTGGGTCTCAGAGCCTGAGGGGCCGGGGACCTGATGGGGACACCCAGCCACTGTCCTCACAAGTCCGTGGGGCCCAACGTTCTCTCGTTAGGTAGATGTGAAGTGATTGCTGGGATGGAGTCAAGCCCAGAGTCGCTGGTGTGCTGCGTGGGTGTCCAGCATCTTCATGCTGTCGGGTGTGTTGCAGCCTTCCACACGCTTGCCTCTCCGGGTGAGCCCTGGGCCTCTCTTGTGCGTGGCACCTTTCCCAACCCACTCGGCCTTAGAGTGGTCAAGAGACCGGAGCGAGGGGGGCTCTGGCCAGATAAGGAGATGACCAGAAACTCAGTATAAATAGACTCATAGCAAATGTTTCAAGGTTAAAAGCAGAGCATACAGGGGGCCTGCCTACGGGTGCTCCCAACCCGGAGGGCCCCAGGGGTGATCCACAGTTTGGGCTGGGCCAGCCCGGCGGGACAGAGGAGCCAGGCCCGTGGCGCCCAGCCGTGTGTGGCAGACATCATGTGCCCGCCGCTCATTCAGAGGTCGCAAGGCTCGTGGGCCCCCTGGAGCCCCACCCTCCAGGCTGGCGCTGGGGCCCAACGTGAGCCAGCCCAGCTCTGCCCTGCCTGGGGTGCCACACTGTCTGGGGGGCGGAGGAGCAGACCATTGTCCCCAGCCGAAGGGCCATGTAAACGGGCACCTGAGGGCAGTGTGCCCCCACCAGGGCCCTGGGCTGGGCGGCCAGGTGAGCTGGAGTTGGCACCACGGGAGGCCTGAGGGGGTGTGACAGCAGGCAGAGAACGACGCGTCCTGAGCTCTGAGGCGTGTTGGGACAGTCATGGACCTGACGGGCAGGCCCACGGGGAGCACAGGTTTGGGGGGAAGCTCCAGAGACAGGCAGAGGATGGGCCACATACCCTCAGCTTCCTGGAATCCAGGAGTGCGGGCATCTTGCAGGAATCCTGGAGTCAGAGTCCCCCTATTCCAGAACCTCTCACAGAAAGGCCTTGTGCTGCCTCAGTGTCCCTCCTCCTGCACGGCTCTCCTCCTGTCATGGTCGCTCAGCCAGGCAGCGTCTTCCTGGGGCAGCTGCCCGGGGACAGTCCCTTCCCTCCCCAGCCAGAATCTCCCCTCTGTCACCTGTCCTGCTGCTTCGGGCTCTGTCCTCTGGAGTCCCTGTCCTCAGCCCCCTTGGGAGCCGGGCCCTCGGCTTCTATGCCAAGTGGCAGGGAGCATGAGGGCTGGTGAGGGACCAGGTGTGCCTCTGAGGTGTACCCCTCAGGGGGCTTGGAGGTCTCTCTCTCTCCTCTCGTTCACCTCGTCTGTGTCCTTGAAGATTTTCATGTGCCCGCAGGGGCCTCCCCCATGAGCCTGTCCTCAGGGTCCATGCTGGGAATCACACTGCCCTGCACTCCTGTGGGTTCCTGCTGACATCATGAGCAGCTCCGAAGTGCCCCTTCCTGGAAACCTCCGTGAAGCCCCAGCGGAGACAGGCTTCTCTGGGCGGCGGGCTGGCCACGTTCACCTGTTCCCATTCCTGCCTCTCTGGGGCGGCTCGAAGACCTGTCCACTAATCCTTCCACATTGCCCTCTTCCAAAGTCCCCTCTCACCGAGCCTGGGCTGGAGTGTCTGGGTCACCTCCAGGGAATAGAAAGCAGTAGGAAGGGCGCCTGGGTGGCTCAGTGGGTTAAAGCCTCTGCTTTCGGTTCAGGTCATGATCCCAGGGTCCTGGGATGGAGCCCCGCATCGGGCTCTCTGCTCAGCGGGGAGCCTGCTTCCCCCTCTCTCTCTGCCTGCCTCTCTGCCTACTTGTGATCTCTGTCTGTCAAATGAATAAATAAAATCTTAAAAAAAAAAAAAAAAAGAAAGCAGTAGGAATGACCGCGTGTCACTTCCGAGACAGTCACCGAGGCATCGTGGCCACCCCCTGCCTCCCCATCTTCGATCTCCAGCTCTGGGGGGTATGTTGGGAGCCACGTCGGGAGTCTTCCTGTGGAGAGGCCCAAGGGTCTAGGGCCAGCGACACCCGCCTCCGAAGGTGGGTACATGCTCACTCCCCGCCTCCCTGGGGCCGTGTGGTCTGCAGCCACCTGTGGGGCATCACAGAGATCCCAGCGGAACATGGCAGGGCAGAGCCCCGAGAGGACGCTCTCGTCTCCTGTCCCATTTTTATAGATGGAGAAACCGTGACTCAGGGCAAGGTGGCTTGCTCCCGGTCACAGAGTGACTGGGTGAGAACCAGGGCTCTCCTGATCTTGGAGCCCCGTTTCCTGGAAATGCCAGGGCGGCCAGTCTCTGGAGCCAGCCTAGGTCCCCAAGCCCACTCGGGGGCTCCTGGCCCATGTCCGTTGCCTGGAAATCGCACTGCCCTTCCTCGACCTCTCCAAATCCTACACCTAAGTATGTGAAAATGGAAGATCGGGTATCTTTGACTTGGCCGTCTCCCTCCTAGAGTGTACCCCACGGAAACAAGGGAAGACCTCAAAGCAGGCCTGTGGGAGGACTTTTTGTTCTGAGCTGGAAACGAGCCAACTTCTATCAGTCGTAAATTAAATCACTGCGGCGACACGTGGCGCGCTGACGGCCTGCCAGGCTCAGCTCCCAAGGCTTTCCAGACGCTGACCCCTCAGGACTCCCATAGCTGGACGGCAGTGGGTGGTGGAATCCCCACTTCACAGGTGAGGACGCTGAGGCCTAGGTTCCCGGGTCACACGTGAGGACGGGCAGGACCAGGGCCAAGCCTGGGTCAGCCTCTGTCCCCGCCCCCTGGCCAACCCTCAGCCACACCGCAGGACATGCACAGTGGGGAAGTTCTCGGAGCCATGGTGGGCAAGGCGTCCCAGGCACGTTGGTAACAGAAAGAAGCAAACCACAAAATGACAGTGAAAAAGGAAATGTGTGGGGGCGCCTGGGGGGGTTCAGTCAGTTGAGCATCTGACCTTGCTTTCGGCTCAGGTCGTGATCTCCGGACGGTGAGATCAAACCCAGTGCTGGGCTCTGGGCTGGCGTGGAGCCTGCTTGAGATTCTCTTTCTCTCTCTGCCCCTCCCCCTCCCCAAACAAAGTAAAACAAAAAACAAAACAAAAAAGCGACAGAAAAGATAATGTTTATGTTTGCCTGCCTTTGACTAGAAAGTAGGACCCAGACCTGAACTGCGAGGCGTTCGCTTTGTGTGCTCCCTCTCATCAGTCTGGATTTAAAAAAAAAAAAAAAAAAAAAATAGGGGCACCTGCGTGGCTCAGTTGGTTAAGTGGCTGCCTTCAGCTCGGGTCATGATCCCAGGGTCCTGGGACTAAGCCCTGCATCGGGCTCCCTGCTCAGTGGAGACCCTGCTTCTCCCTCTCCCTCTGCTGCTCTGCCTACTTGTACTCTCTATCTCTCCGTCAAATAAATAAATAAAATCTTTTAAAATTTTTTAAAAAATAAAAAAATAACTTAGAGTTATAGTTTTTCGTATCAAATGTAAAAATTCATTTTGGAATGTGTCTAGCCCCTTGACAGGCAAGCCCCTGTGCCCAGTGGGGCCAGCGCTACCCCCTGTTCCCAGAGCCCTTTTCGGTGGCCCAGGCTGGGTCTTCCTATGCGATGTCTGTCTCCTCCTGGAAGACCAGCCCCGGGGGTGGGGGGGCCGCCACTCGGAGGGGTTCTGGTGTTGGCGGAGGAAGGCCTAAAGCCGGCCTTGGTGCTGATCAGTAAAGCTGCTTGTGGAGAGGAGTGGCCCCGGAAGGTTCCCTTGGACTCTGCCTTTTGCTCTCTGCCCAGCACCCAGAGAGGTAACGCTACGGGCCCAAGGCCACCCATCTGGGAGAGGCGGAACCCGGAGCCAAACCCAGGCTGGGGGGGCCCCGCCCGAGCTCTCCCCAGACCAAGCGGGCCTCTCCGCAGCCAAGACCCCTGCCTGCCCGGCCACCAATGGCCCCTTTGCCACCTCCTGTGTCGGCTCAAGCCAGGACGGGCAGGTTTCCCCCGACTCTGGTCATTCATTTGTATTTCCCACCGTCAGTCCACTCACCCCCCACCCCGCCACCCCATCCATTCATCTGTCCATCCTGCAGTCCCTCTGTCTGTCTGTCCATCCCTCTCTCTACCTATCCCTCCACCCACTCACCACCCCCAAGCCGTCCATCATCTATCCACCCATTCATCCGCCCTTCTGTCCTCCCATCTGTCCATCCATCCATCTGTCCGCCCGTCCGTCCACCGGCTTGTTTTCCCCGCCAGCATGCCCCCTGCTGGGTGCTGTGGGCTCAGAGACGGGTCTGGCACGGCCCTCCCTGCCCAAAGCTCACAGCAGGCTGGGGAGCTGCCGCCCCAAAGGGCGAGGTGGCATGTTTTCCAGGTTGGCTGAGGAGAAGGGTGAAGTTTGGGCACGTTTGTCCGGGAGACAAAGGGCAGGTGATACTTGGCGGCAGTGACAGGGGAAAACACACTTGTCTTCTGTGTCACTGTCTTGGGCTACCCGCCCCCCCCCACTCACTCCTTGTCTCCTCCCTCCTCTGCCTCTGTCCTTGGAGCTCGCTGCTGTTTTCCGTCTCTGTGCTCTCCTCGCCTCATCTCTTGGTGTCTGTCTCCCAAGAATGTAAGAGCCACGAGGCAGCGACTCCTGTCTTGCTGTGGTCTCAGAGTTGGGCTTTGAATGCCAACAGCCCGGGCGGGACGCCTGAGTGGCTCAGCTGGTGAGCCGTCGGCCTTCGGGTCAGGTCGTGATCCCAGGGTCCTGGGATCAAGTCCTGCATCGGGCTCCCTGCTCAGCCCGGAGCCTGCTTGTCCCTCTGCCTGCTGTGTTTGTGCTCTCTCTCTCTCTCTCAGTCTGATAGATAAATAAATAAAATCTTTGAATGCAAACAGCCTGGTTCCCAAGCGATGGTGAGGCTGGGCATCCGCACACAACTTGTGTGCATTCCATCCTGCCCTTTGCCCTCTGACATGGCCGTCGCCACTGCCAGCCTGTCCCCCCTTCACCCTGCAGTGGCCAGGCAGGCAGGGATGGGGCTGCCCATCCATCAGCACCCAGCCTGTTCAAGGCCGGCCTGCGTCCACCCGTCAGAACACAAGAAAACAGGCAGACACACAGTTCCTGACCCGAGGGCCACCCGGATGAGGCGGTCTGAACCTTGGATCCCTCCACTCTGGTCCCGCCAGCTTTCTGGCCAGCAGGACACTCACTCTGTGTGGCCCTGGGCACGTGCACAGTCTCCTTAAGCCCGAGGGCCCCTGCAGCCACCTTGCAGCGTTGCCGTAAGGCTCATATGGGAGAATGTGCTGAGCCCCTGGGAGGGCCCACTGGGTGACGGCCATGGGGACAAAGCTCATGGGCATCAGGGCCTGGCCCTCGGCATCAGAGAGGGGCTGGTCATTCCAGAGTATCTGGTGATCACATCTGGCCCCGTCACCTGCATGGCCTTGGACAAATCCCCTTTCTGGGCCTCAGTGGTTCCATCTGTAAAATGGGGACCATCAGCCCCACCTCCCCTTCAGGAGCGCCCTGGCTTCGTGAGAGGCCCAGTCAGCAACGAGGCCGCTGGTCCCTAGCAGTGGGTCCCACAGGGCTTGGGGCCCTCCGGGCTTGGTCAGTGCTGAGTGCTGGGGGCTGAGCAGAGGTAGATCTGGCGGGGCTGGGGGAACGGGAAACCAATGTGGGCACACACGGACAGCGTGGGGTCAGGGCAGTGTGAAGGGCACGGGGCAGATGCTGGCTGGGACCCGTGTTTGCTCGTGCTAGCTTCCCGGGCTCGCCCCCACTCCCTCCTGCCCGCCAAGACTCCTGAGGATGGCTGGTCCTCCTTGGGGCAGCCCCAGCTCCGATGGTGTCTGCTGAGTGAGTAGGATGGAGCTTCGAGAGCTGCTGGGGAGGCCCAAAGACCCCATGAAGGCCTGAACTTGGGCTTGGAGGGACAGGGGCACCACAACCCCATCCTCGGACCTCCCCGGAGGTGTCTGCACCTGGCCCCGGGGCCCAGCCCTGCAGGCAGTGTGGACAGTGAGCCTTACCACCTCCAGCGGCCTCTCGCATACTTCCCTGACCCCTGGGTCCCCAGGGCACTGGGACAAGGGTCCTCTGGGGGGTGTGTGTGGGAGGGAGTCCAGCTGCCCAGTGCCTGGGTCTGGGCATTGACCCGCAGGGCCTCTGCCTTCGAGGCCACTGGTCAGCAGGCTCCCGTCTCCTGTCCCTCCCCCAGCCCCGGCTATTTAAGACCGTCCAGCAGCTGGCAAGTTGTTCGAGGCCACCCCGGTGGTGGCAGACCGCTGTCAGGCAGGCAGACCCAGGGCCTTTCCCAGCACAGCCCTGTCAATGGATTTTGTGGCTGGAGCCATCGGAGGTAATGGACATGGAGGGACTTCGGGGGGCGGGGTATCAGGAGGCGTGGGGAAGTGCTGGGCCTTGGCAGTAGACCCTCCCGTGGCAGTGGCAGTGGGGTGTCAGGGGCTCTGGAAGTGGTTGCTCCCTGGTGTGGGCCGCCCGTGCTAGGGGGCGGCACAGGGGTAGGTGAGTCTGCACAGCCCGGCCCTCTCAGCCTGCGGGCCTCAGGCGGGGATGGGGGTGTGCAGAGGGTGGTCTCTGCCCAGGCAGGGGGGTTGGGGGGGGAGGTTCACAGCCATCATTGTGGGGAGGAATGGCCCAGCTGTGGGAAGGAACTGGAGGTTGGAGGGGGTTGGTGGACAGTGAGGACAAACAGGCCTGGATCCGGAAATGCAGACTGCAGGGGGTGGGCGGGGAGGGGGAGAGGCCCTGCGGAGCCCTGGCCAAACCTGCCGCTGGTTTGCGTGCTGTCCCCGCCTATTGGCCTCCCAAACTATTTTCTCTTCTGGGGAAATGGCTGGTTACAAAAGACAGATCCAGAGAGATAACAACCCATTGGGAAACAGGTGGGGACGGTCTTCCCCCACCCCCGACCCTCCGTCCTGCAGGCGGGAGCCTATTTTGGGCGAGGCACCCTTGGCCTTGCCCTGTCTTGTGAAACAGCAAGGGTGCTGTTCGATACTTCTGGGAATGGTGTGGGGTGTCCTCCTCCCTCAGGCGGGGAGGGCAGTGCTGACCCTGGACAGGCTGGAGCCCCGGGTCTCTGGTGACATTTCTGAGGTGTGACTATGTGCCGGGCCTAAGACCAGCTGCTTCCCTGCATGTTAGCCCCTAAGGAGGGGGCTCAGAGAAGGAAGGGGCTTGACTTGGCCAAGATCACAAAGCCAGGAAGGGCTCTCGAAGACCTGGGTCTTGTCCTTGTGGAGGACAGACATGGCATGCGTGGGACAGCAGCAAAACCACGTGATTGGGGCTGTGATCAATGTTTTGTTTTGTTTTTATTTATGTGGCGCCTGGGTGGCTCAGTGGGTTAAAGCCTCTGCCTTCGGCTCAGGTCATGATCTCAGGGTCCTGGGATCGAGTCCCGCATCGGGCTTTCTGCTTAGCGGGAAGCCTGCTTCCTCCTCTCTCTCTGCCTGCCTCTCTGCCTACTTGTGACCTCTGTCTGTCAAATAAATAATAAATAAAATCTTTTTTTTTTAAAGATTTATTTATTTATTTATTTGACAGACAGAGATCACAAGTAGGCAGAGAGAGAGGAGGAAGCAGGCTCCCTACTGAGCAGAGAGCCCGATGTGGGGCTCGATCCCAGGACCCTGAGATCATGACCTGAGCCGAAGGCAGAGGCTTTAACCCACTGAGCCACCCAGGCACCCCCATGATCAATATGTTTAATGACACAGAGGCAGCCCAGATTCAGGGGTCAGAAGAGCTCCAGAGAGGAGGTGAAGCTGTGGTGGGGCTTTGATGAGTGAGTAGGAGTTCGGTGGGGTCTCTGCGAGAGTCAAGGAGGATAATTCTAATCAAGTCATTCAGTCAGTCCTTTGTTCATTTCCTCACACTGGTTCATTCATTCATGAACACATATTGAGTCCTGGGATGCTTAGTAAATAGGGCAGAGCCCCCAAGTGCCTTGTTCCCAGGTGGCCCTCACCACCCCTCGCCCCCAGGCTACGTAACCCCAGGGCTCTGTGGGTCTCTGGCTTCCCCATGGCAGTGCTGGGGGCTTGGACATTGAAGCTCTGGCGAAAAGAGAAAGGATGTTGGCACCTGGCCCTTTGCAGGGAAATGGCCCTGGTCTAGAAAGCCTCACGTCCCACTCTGTTCCACGCAGACTTGTGGTTCCAGGCAGTCCTTCGTAGAGCCCTGGGTGACCAGGGATTTCCCACCTCCTGGCCTTTGTTGGGTCTGTGCCCTTCTTCTACATACACAGCCCGCAGGTGAAGCGCAGACAGGCACTTCAAGGCTTGAGGACAGGAGCTGCCTGGCTTGGAGACAGGGCCCGGCAGGTGTCGAGATGCCTCCCTGGCTGTTGGAATGAGGCATCGCCAGGCCAAGACACGGAAGGAGAAATTGCTGGCGGCTTAGCTGAGCCTCAGTTGCCTTCTCTGCATCAGTGTGCTCAGGGCTGATGAGACACGGCGTGGACGGGGAGCGTGTGTCCAGGCTCGGCGGGAGCTGGTCGGGGCTCACCGTCACCTCCTTTCATGAGACAAGGTCGGGCTGTTGCTGCTCCTTACCCGGTCCCTCTGATTTCCTTCCAGGTGTCTGCGGTGTTGCTGTGGGCTACCCCCTGGACACGGTGAAGGTAGGGCAATGGCCGGGCCTCCACCGCCCACCCTAAGGCCCCTGGCTGGGATTAGGCTGCCCTCCCGGTCTCCTGCATCCATCCGTGGCCAGGATCAGACCAGCCCTCCCCATGCTCCTCGGGACTACATCAGCCCCTCTTCTCACCTGCGTGTCAGGGTTCTTGTCTTACTCGGGCTCCCAGTCCTTGCCCTGCCCGCAGTCCGCCAACACGCCTCTGACAATCAAGGCATTGGCTTGTCCCCTCCCCCAGGCCTACTGACCTTGCTGACGGCCTGAAGCCACCCCTTCCTGAAGTCTGCTTCTCTCGCAGGTCAAGATCCAGACAGAGCCCAGGTACAGGGGCATCTGGCACTGTGTCTGGGACACCTATCGCCGAGAGCGGGTAGGCCGGGGCCCGTGGTAATGGGCAAGAGGATGTCAGGGCCTCGGCCCCAGGCCTGCCACTCCCAATGAGCCAGCCCTGTCCGAGCTCAGTTCTGTCACCTTCCAAAAGGGAGAGATGGTACCAAGCTGCTGGGTTTCTCTGAGGATGAGAGCCATGTGTCCAGCACATAGGAGGTGTCCAGAATGAGGTCCTGCCTTCAGGAGAGGGTCCACGGGTGGCATCTGGGGCCTTGGGGGTCAGGGAAGGACCCTGAGTGTTTGTATTTCTGTCCCCTCCAGGCTGGGCACCCCTTGAACGCCATGGTGGGTGACACTGTTAGTTGTCCCATGTCCAGCTCAGAGCCCAGTCCAGAGGAGGGACTCAGGGATACTTAGCAACGTGAACTTGGGGCTTGATGCGGGCCAGGGGTGAACGGATGAGAAAACAGCAACAGTAAAGCACGCTACTCAACGTCATCTTCATCATCAAATAGCTGTCCTAGGTCCAGCCTGGCCATCTGTCTCTTCAGTCCCTCACATCACCTGGAGAGTGAGGTGTTACGATTCCCAGTTTAGGTCACAGAGCCTTGGCTGTGAGAGATGGGCCTGAGGTCCCACAGTCAGGGAGGCCAGGGCAGGGCTGAGACATGGCCCACTCGGTCTGGGGCCCCCGGGGTGGCCCTCTTCCTGGCTGGGCCTCTGGCCTGACTAGGGCCCTCGGGTCCGGTCTGTCTGCCCACCAGGTGTGGGGCTTCTACCGAGGCCTCTCGCTGCCTGTGTGCACCGTGTCCCTGGTCTCGTCCGTGTCTTTTGGCACCTACCGCCACTGCTTGGCACGCATCTGCCGCTTTCGCTATGGCAGCCCCGACGCAAAGCCTGCCAAGACTGACATCACGCTGTCCGGATTTGCCTCTGGCCTGGTCCGCGTGAGTGGGGTGGGGGGCGGGGCCCCTTGAGACTGCGGGGTCGGGCGAGGCTGAGAGAGCCACCCAGGAGGCCACCCAGCCCCACAGCGGTCGTTAGCTCGGCGACCTTGGGCGACCTTGGGCGCGCCAGGGAGCCTCTCTGAGCTTCTGTCTCTTCACCAGTAAGAGGCACGGTGAAGCTCCTGTAAGGTTCCCAGTGGAGAGCCCCCAGGACGGAATCAGGTATGAGGGCCCACAGAGTGGTAGCCAGTATTGTTAGTAATATGTCGCTTACTCATGTTATTAATATGTCACTTACTCATGTCATACGGTACGGAGTACTGTAGTCCTGACACGACTTCTACTAATTCCGTGGTACACGGATGTGCTTCGCCTGTTAACTACGTGATAGATACTCCACAAACCCAAATCATAGGCATCTACCCAACACCTCTTGCGTGTCCGGCCGTTCCGCACCAGAAGGGGAGCTTTAAACCCCACGGCACCGGGCCCTGTGGGCCAGCCCTGGAGGGGCCCCCGGGGGCGGTGCCTTGGGGGCACGAAGCCCAGCGCGGAGCAGGCAGTGTGGCGGGCGCCTCCTTACCCGCCTCCTTCCGCGGCAGGTGTTCCTGACCTCGCCCACCGAGGTGGCCAAGGTCCGCCTGCAGACGCAGAGGCAGCAGCGGCGCCCTTCGGCCTCGTGGCCCTCGGCGGCGCCCCCGCTGTGTCCCGCGCCCCCTGCCGGTTCCGGGCCCAAGTACCGAGGGCCACTGCACTGTCTGGCCATGGTGGCCCGCGAAGAGGGGCTGCGGGGTCTCTACAAGGGCAGCTCGGCCCTGCTCTTCCGAGACGGCCACTCCTTCGCCACCTACTTCCTGTCTTACACCATCCTCTGCGAGCAGCTCACGCCCGCTGGCCACAGCCAGCCAGGTGAGGGGGCCCGGGGCCTGGCAGGCGGGCTGGGGCCCAGCACAGTGGGCCTTGGAGCTGGGGGAGGTCGTGTGGACGCGCTCGGGCCAAACACGGGTGCTGCGGAGCTCCCTGCTGGGGGTGGGAACATCCATGCCCTCCAGCCAGGAGTGGGACAGACCTGTAGTGTGGCTTCACATGTCGGGGGCGTGACATGCATCCCCATTCCGGGGACCCCCCCATGTCCCCGGCCAGCTGGCGGGGGGGTTGAGGGGGTTGCGGCTCTCTCCCTGCAGATGTGTTGGGCGTGCTGGTGGCCGGGGGCTGTGCTGGGGTCCTGGCTTGGGCCGTGGCCACCCCCATGGACGTGATCAAGTCACGCCTGCAGGCGGACGGGCAGGGCCAGAGGCGCTACCGGGGCCTCCTGCACTGCGTGGTGACCAGCGTGCGCGAGGAGGGGCCGCGGGTCCTCTTCAAGGGGCTGACGCTCAACTGCTGTCGCGCCTTCCCCGTCAACATGGTGGTCTTTGTCGCCTACGAAGCCGCGCTGCGGCTCATCCGGGGCCTGACCACGTAGCCAGTCCCGATGCCCCTGGGGCCGACCCGCTGCAGCTTCCTGAGGTCCTGGGGGCTGGAGGAGGTGCAGGAGAGTCTTGGGGTCTGGGCCCACGGAGCCGCCACCCAGGACAGTCCGAGCCTCCCTGGAGCCCGAGTCACTGTGCTTGGGGCTACAGGACCACAGGCAGTCTGAGGGGACCATCTGCCAGCAGCCTGGGGTTGGCATAAGGGTCATATGGCCAGGGAGGAGTGGGCCTCTTGGATGAGGACGTCTGTCCCATGGAGTCGCTGGAGCACGTCATCGGAGTTCCAGCTTCCTGGTCACCCCTCCCTGCCGCCCGCGTCTTCGGAGCAGGGCTGCGCCTCCATCCAGTCCTCTGCTGTCCCCTGGCCGCCCTCCCTGCGGGGCCCCCACACAGCTCTCCTCGGCTGTTTGGTGAGCTCTAGGGCACCTGCCCGCTTGCTCCCCATACTGGGCTGCTCAGAGAGGGCACTGACCGGACGGCCACAGCCAGACCTGCTCCTGCACCCTTGCCCTCTGGGAGATCCCGGAGACTGAGCAGGGCGCTGTTGATAATAAAGCATCTTTGGGCCTGCTCGGTGCTGCTGCAACGTGGTCTGTGGGGCGGGCGATCTACTTGTCCTCAGAGGCCCAGCCCTCCAGACCTGTATGGCCAGTGTTCCCACAACGCGGATGGGCACACTGAGGCCAGCACTCTGGCTGGCTCCACTCCCTTGGCCTTTGGGGTGCTGAGCCCGGCCACAGGAGGCCACTCAGCCTTCAGCATGAGGTTTGCTCTCCTCACTACCACCACCCCAAACCCACCCCCTTTTGGCCCCTCCGCTGCCTGGATAATTGGCTGTGAGCCACCTTTCCACAGGGGCCTGGAGGAGGGGTCAGGGAGGGGGTGGCAGGTCCTACATGGGTCATCACAACAATCCGACACCGCGGAGCAAGCAGCTCAGAGAGGGAGCTGGGCCTGCCCACCGTGGCGGGGGTACGGGTGGACTCGCGCCCGCATTTCTGGAATCCTCCTGTCCGCACCACGCGGCTTCCAGTCATGGGGGGCTGTCAGGGGTCAGGGCTCTGGTAAAGCCGGCCAACACCTGCCTCGATTACCCTCACTCACAGACCCTGGCCTTGACCATGTCTTTGGACCGAAGGACCTCTTGTGTTCTGGAAGCTTTTTCCCGGTTCCCCTCCCGTCCCAGTCCGCTTCCCTCATACTGACCCAAGCATTTGCTTATACCCAGTGCTCTCCGCCAGGAACACCCTTTCCCCAGGCATCACCTCCTTCAGGAAGCTCTCCCAGCCTGACCACGGGGCTGCTTTTTAGGCTCCCACGGGGTCCTGGCTCCTTGGTCACTCATCTGCCCCCACCCACCACCCCGCTCCACCCACGTCTGACTCGGACTCTGTCCAGCACAGGGTCTGGAGCACGGCAGGTGCTCACCGGGTGTGGAATGAGGAAGTCCTGCCCTGGATTCCAGGAAGTTCATCTGGCTTCGAGTGAAAGATGCTGGCGTTCTAGCCAGGTGCTGGGGAAAGGCTACCTACCAACTAACAAATTGTTGATAATTCATCAAAACCCTGACCCCATGTCTGCTTCTGCCAAGAAGACCTCTAGTACCCGTTTGCTTTAGCCTGGGAAGAATTACTGGCAGTACTCCAGGCTCTGCCAGTCTGCCAGTCACCAGGGGCTAGTGTGGGGACTGGGTCACTGAGCCGCTGGCCCCACCCACGTTAGCGAAATGGCTTTGCAGGAAGGCCTGGTCCCAGGTCCTCATGCTCTCTAGGTGACAAGGCCCTTTGCAGAGCTGACTCAGCCCCTTCTTTTAGAAATGGAGACGAGAAGGTGGGCCCAGCTGGGTCTTCCCATTAGCCGTGGTCACCTTAATGGAGTTCGGGCTGCACCTGAAATTTCAAGTGGGAGACCAAGGGTGGTGTCCCCAGGGCTCCCACAGCGGACCGGAGAATTGTGGGCCGCTGGGAAGGGCCAAGGCGCACAGAACTCCCTGGGAGAGCTCATCTATCAGATGGCAGGGAGCCTCCTTCCTTGTTCTCGTCCTGGACTGTGAGCTCCCTGCTCCCCACTGTGCCCCGTCCCCAGCCCCAGCTCAGCTGTGATCCCAGGCTGGCGGAACTCCTCTGGCAGGAGTCCCCACACCATGGGGGCTGCGACCTGACCTCCTGCCAGCAACTGCCGGGCTGTTGCATGTCTGTCCTGACCCAGGGAGTCCCATCTGTCCTGACCCAGGGGGTCCCGTCTGTCCTAACCCAGGGGGTCCCCTGTCTGTCCTAACCCAGGGGGTCCCCTGTCTGTCCTAACCCAGGGAGTCCCATCTGTCCTGACCCAGGGGGTCCCCTGTCTGTCCTAACCCAGGGGGTCCCCTGTGTGTCCTGACCCAGGGGGTCCCCTGTCTGTCCTGACCCAGGGAGTCCCATCTGTCCTGACCCAGGGGGTCCCCTGTCTGTCCTGACCCAGGGGGTCCCCTGTCTGTCCTAACCCAGGGGGTCCCCTGTCTGTCCTAACCCAGGGAGTCCCGTCTGTCCTGACCCAGGGGGTCCCGTCTGTCCTAACCCAGGGGGTCCCCTGTCTGTCCTAACCAGGGGGTCCCCTTAGAACCTGTTTTAGAAAACTGTGGCGGTGGGAGGAGCTGTGGCCCTTGCCAGCAGTGACAAGGTAGAGGTCACCTGACCTCTAACCCGGGGCACTGTCTCAAGGCCCCAGCATGAGGTATGGTGGGGGTGGGGGTCCCCAGAGGTTAGGTGGCCTGCCCAAAGTCACGTAGACTGTGCAGGGAGGGGCGGCCCAATGGTGATGTGCTCTCCTACCCTCGTTTTATCCATTCAGTGCACCTGTGACATAGGTGCAACCGAGCGACAAGATGGAACTTAGCCATGGAGGGCCGCAGCCAGCCAGGTTGAGGGGGCTGGGGGCTCTGGCCGGGGGGGTGGGGGGGCTGTTGAGGCCAGGGAAGGACCCTCAGCGCCCTCATTTGTGCAACGGGCCCTCTGTGCATGTGGACACAGCAAATAAGAAGCAGGACAGGCCTGTCACAAACTCAGTGGGTGGCCTTGGACAAGCCACACTGCCTCTCTCAAGTGTCAGCTTCCCCACCTGGAAGTGAGCTTGGGCAGGTAGAGGGAGCCCGGGGCTCCATCCCTGCAAGGCCTGAGGCAGACAGGTGGCTCCCGCACCAGCCACACTGCCCAGCCCATGGCCGTGCCCCACGACATCCCTGCTGGGCGGCTGGAGGCGTCCCATGAGCTGTGACAGCCAGCAGCAGGGCGCTTGCCAAGGGCTAGAAGGCAGACAGGCTACCTCCCAGCGGATTCCTGGGAGCCCGCACCTCGGGGCCACGGAGGCTTCCAGGCTATGTCTCCACTCCACGTCCCCTCTGGGTAACCCCGTGGACGCGAGGGCCACCCTCGGAGCGGCTGCCGCACTTGGCGGCAGCCCTGCCCTGGGCCCGAAGCAGGCTTGGTCCCTCCTTGAAGCCCAGACAGACAGAGCACAGCGACACAGGCAGGACCGAAGGAAGTTTATTCACGCCAACGAGCGTCATGAGGGAGTGGACCCTGCACCTCCAGAAAGCACAGACCCCTCAAGCCTGGGCCTTCCCTGAGACAGGTCTTCTGCTTTTCCAAACTACACAGGGTGCACGGTTTACCAAGCCTCCCGGGGACAGGCTGCTCGGGGCCTGGAGGGCTGCCGCGCGCTTTCTAGCTACGTCCACCTGGCCCGGGGCACTGCTCTGTGCAGAGAGACTTCCACGCCAGTCAAGTGTCAAAACAAAAGCATCTGCAAAGACAACAGAGCCCTCAGCATCTGGCACGACCAGCGCGAAGCGGCCCTTGGCTTTCAGGGTGGAGTGTCAGGGATTGCTTGGTGGATGGAGTGTTAGCACATCGGGGAAAAGCACGATTCCTGGAGCGGGTGCATGCACGGTCTGGAGTGTGGTAAGGGAACTGGAGTCTCGCCCACAGAAGGCTCAATTTAAGAAAGCCCGGCCAACGTGCGGCAATATTCAACGTGGGAAGCAGCTTCCAAGCTGGGAGCTCTTGTACCCAAACGTTTTGCAAAGCTTTCAGCCGGCAAGTCTTCCTCTAAATTCCCTTGGGCACGGCCTGAATTACACCTGTGCCCGTCACACTGCTGCACGTCGACTTTTCAAAGCACATTTTAATTGATGCTAACGCCGTTTTGATTCAGGTACGCAGACAGACTCCACGCTCCTTCACAGAGCAGGTCTGAAGAGTGTTTGGCGACCGGCAGCTGTCCTATGGACCTGACAGGCTGGCCTGTGGACACGGGGCCAAAGGTCCCACATGGGGGTCTGCTCTGTGGGAGAGACTCCAGCTGGACTGTCTGACCATGAACGTTAGCCGGCACCCAGTGGCCCCAAGGGTTTGACCCACGAGAGACAGAAAGGAGGACGTCACGGGAAAAAAACGGCACGGACACACACACAGGGCTTCCAGATACCATCCAGTAATTACCGTGTGACAGAGCCTATGGGTAGTGCTGATTTGATTGGGCTGGAATTATTGGTAAATTACATCTCTTTATAAGCACATATAAAAGGAGTGTTACTGAAAGTCGTAGGACAGCTTCCGGGGAGTCATGAACTCTTTCACTATCTCGTCTGTGACCTCCTTGCGCCTGGCCTGGTGCTCGGCGATCAAGGGCTGCAGAACCTCTATGAGCGTCTTCTTGAGCTCGCCAGTGAGCATGTCGCCGCTGGTGTAGTCCTGCCCGGAGGGAGACAGACCACAGTGACAGGCGGCTCATGCGCCTGGCCCCCCGCCTCCTCTGGGCGCCAGCCCAGCCCGCAGCACCCGCGCAGAGCCTGGTGCAGGGGTGGTGCCCGGAAGTCCAAAGATGTGCACCTGACCCGGTGCTTTTCTCCAAATGCCAGGGGCCCCGCCTACCGCGCAGCCCCGAGTCGCCGTCCCTGCCCTCCTCTCTGCGGGCCGGAGCTCCACGCGCCCAGGCCAGCCAGCAGCCTCCTCCCGGCCTCCCGCTCCTGCAGCTCTGACACAGCGTCCCCCGTGCTGTGCAGCCTGCTCTGGACTGTTCACTACAACCAGCTTTGACGGGTTTGCACGCAGAGTCCTCAGTCAGGATCACTTGGTGGGAAGGTTCCGAGGGCCAGAACGCCCGAGGCAAGGCTACGCGCACTGTTTGGCTCTTCCTACTGCTCACCCAACTGCTGCTGAGAGGCCGCACCAGGCCCCTCGCCTCCCCCGGCCGAGCCTCGGGGCCCTGCTGGCACCGCAGCCATGCAAGGCCCCGCGCACTTGGTGAGGGCGGTGTTGGAACTGTGATTCTGTCCTGTTGGAGCTCCCTGGTCCGTGGTGTCCGGCCAGGGAGACCGCTGTGGCTGGCAACCACAGTCTGCGCTCTGCTATGTGAACTGTCACCGGGCTTCCTGGCGCGTGGCTAAGAGCAGACAGACCTCCTCGCTTTTCACCTCGTCTCAGCTGAGGGTCTGTTGCCAAGGCCCAGCCCCGAGGCTCTGACCACCCTAAGCTCGGCTGCCAGACCCCCCGTCCCCCATGTCCCCCACGAGAGGGGCTGGACCCTGCAGCCTGCGGCCTCACCTTCCTGATCTGCTCGAGCTTGTCATCGTCCTCGAGGAAGAAGGTCAGGTACATGAAGGACACGTCCACGTCACAGTTGCCTCCGAACTGCCTGTGCTCCTCGACGGTGTCTCTGCCTCCAGAAAACGCATGCTTGTTGACCTGTGGCGGCAAGAGCACAGAGATGCGGCGAGGCCTGGCCACCTGCGCGTGGAAGCCGGCTGGGAGCCGAGGGTGTAAGTCGGGCCAGGGTCTGCTTCTGCCCCGTCAGGTCTCTGGGCAGGAGGCTGGGGCTCATGGTCGGGAGGAGGAGCCCCATAAACTGCTCCTGCCTGCCCGGTGAGCCCGGGTCCGTGCCAATGCGGCCAACTGAAGGGGGGCGGGGGTTAGCTGTGGACCCCCACCCCCACGAAAGACAGAACAGAGCTGGAATGTGGGTGGAGCATCCTCCAGGGTCGGACAGACACAAGGTCCTTCGGGTAAGAGAGACAACCTGGGAAGGGGGGCTGCTGCCTTCGGTGGTGTGGAAGGGAGGACGGGAGCCCCCAGAATGGGGCTTGAAAGGGAGAGCAGAGCCCAGGAGACGCACAGGGGAGTCGGCACCGGCAGGCAGCCCCACCTGAAAGCATGCAGGCCCCAGAGCTGAAGAAAGACTCAGAAACTAGCTCAGTGGTTTTGGAATCACTGAAGATCATCTTGGAGAAATCAGGGCCAAGAAGCCAGAGAAGGAAAGCCAACAAGGGACAAAGTCTCCTCAACCTTCTTCCCATGAGCACATGAGAGACCCACTATGTACAAATGTCACCCTATTTTTCTTTCCTGGGGAAAAGAGTGGGTAGAGCTGGCAGTGCCCACGTGGAGATGCTTACTCCCCTCCCAGGACCACACAGCAATTACTGGCGGGCTGCTCCAGGACCCTGGGCAGGCAGCAGGCGGACGCCAGGGGCAGAGGCCGTCAGGCGGCAGGGAGTGGCACCTGCTCTGTGCCCCGGCAAAGGGGAAGCGTGAAGGGCTGCACGCTGGGGGCGGGCGGAGTAGCGGCAGTTACACAGTCACCTTCCCCCTCCTTCACAAAACAAAAGAGCAAGTTGCAGAACAGCATCAACGTGCGCAAGCTGCACCTACCACGCGGCGACAAAACAAACAGAAGAGAAGGCACCAGGGCGGGGTTCTCCTGAGCTCTGGTACCCTGGGCAGGCCTGCACAGGCCTCTTCCTGTGCTCAGCCTCGCAGGCCAAGCCAGGTCACTGCTGGGCCTCAGGGAAGACACTCCAGTGCCAGGAAGAAAGTCTTGAGAACAGAGCTTCCCAGGCTCCCAGGGCTGGTTTAAAGGCTATCCAAGGGCCCCGGGACACTTCTCAGTCCTCGTCTGACAGCAAGATGAGGAAAGGTGTGTCTGCTGCCTGTTTTCCAAGGTGCATGGGTACCGCTGCTGCCCACGCACTACCCCTCCCTGGTCAGGCCCCTCGCCCCACAATGGCGCGCAGACGGACCGGGAACGGTGGGCGTCAGCATGATCACATCACTTAGTCCCCAACAACCCAATGACCTCTGTACTGCTTTCTCCACCTCACAGATGAAAACGGGGCGCAGTGTCAAGGACCTGATGTATGTGGCAGTGGATGGCAGAGCCAGGCTGACCAGTCTTCTGATAGTGGCTTAAGTTTGCCTGGTGTTGGACTGGCCGGTCCTCAGCGTGGCTGGGGCCTTGCTTATGGGAAACCAATAGCAAAATG
The DNA here is from genome assembly GCF_902655055.1 of Lutra lutra. Taxonomy (NCBI): domain Eukaryota; kingdom Metazoa; phylum Chordata; class Mammalia; order Carnivora; family Mustelidae; genus Lutra; species Lutra lutra. The sequence goes on from NC_062284.1 coordinate 142,737,355, forward strand.
GATCTGGGCTAGGACGGAAAGCAGCCCTGGTTGTGGGGACCACAATGCAGGGGCCAGGGTCCAAAATGACAGAAGCAAGTAAGATGTACCCAAACAGTATGATCTGGTGTAAAACGAAACTAGGCCTGGTGAGGATGTCTGGGTTGAGGGACAAGGGAGCTTGATTCAAGTGCCAAACTCCAAGAGCCGGCGCGCTCTGGCTGCTACAACCCAACGGCAGGTGAGCTGGACTGCAGCCCTAGGGCGTGGGGGGCCCCCCTGAGCCCCCGCCCTGGGACCCAAAGCCAGCTCTGGGCAGGGGCGCTACAGGGATCTCATCATCAGAAATCCCAAGTGGGTAGCCGGGCTGGCAAACGGTGTTACAGACACTCGTCCCCAAAGACGAGGTTCCACGGCTGTCTGCAGGAGGGCCTGGTTTGGCGGGCTCCGGCAGGGCCCGTGTGAGAGCCTGGGGAAGGCCTATTTTGGCCCAGCCCGCAAAGCAGCTGACCGACTCTTCATTCTCAACTGAATTCTTACATCTGGGGTGCACTTTACAGCTCACAAATACTTTTTACATGTGATCCCACACAGGCCTTGTCTCCAGCCTATGAAATCAGCACAGCCGCTCCCGCTTCACAGAGGTCTCACCCGGACACCAAGGTCACTCGCCAATGGCAGTGAAGCGGCAGGGCACAGACAACCTGGGGTTCCTGACTCTAGGCCACGGGAGGGCCCATGCAATGGGGGAGCTGGGGTCTGGCCCTAACCCCCACACTCCCCAGCTGTGTGGAGGTAGGAAACTGCCTGGTTCCTCTAAGTCTTGATGTCCTTTGCTTACAAGATGAACATGGCCTCCCGGTGGTTGGTAGGACTCAGTGAAAGGACACAGGCGAGTGCATGGCAGTGCCCAGCACGGCTGCTGCTGCCATTTGCAGGGGGCTGGGGCAGATGCCCCGCTCCGGCTGGTGTGAGGTGGATTCCGGACTGGAAGGTAGGCGTGGGGACTGACCCTGTCCTGCCACACAGACTGCTCACAATTCTTGTGGCCTCTGCAGCTGTGTGCTTCCTGACCTCACACTTACTGCCCGCCCACCCTCGGGGCCTTTGCTCGTCCCTAAGTGAATGAAAAATGCTTTGGGCCAAAAAATGACCTCCTTAAAACAACTAAAAAACCAAACAAAGTGCCTTCTCCTGGAGAGAAGAGGCACACCCTCCCTGCCGCCCACCCCGCGCCTGGACTCCAGGCTTTGGAAGGCCCAGCCGGTAGTGAAAGGGCAAGAACAAGTCCCGAAAAGAGCAGCTTCCAACAGATGGCGGCGGAGTCGGCGGGGCTGTTTCCTCAAGAGGCCGTGGACGTGATGGGTCCCCTCGCTGTCCGCTAGAACCCGCCTGCGACTCCGGAAGGGCCAGCACCAGCAGAGGGCTGCATCACACACCTCAGATACAGATTTAGTCACTCCTGCTGTGAAGTTCCCACCCGCAAACACACTAGATTCCAAACAAGATGTCAGGAGCTTCATGGGACAGGGAGGGGGTTGTACCTGTACTGGCAGTTCAGGCCCTGCGAGCAGCAGAAGCAGGGCCCTGGGAAAGAAAGAAGCTCAAATAGATTCCTAATTCTCATTTCTTTGGTGACCTGACAAATATTTGCTGAGTGTCCGACGCATGCTGGGATGGACACGACTGTCCTGATGAAGGGCCCCCACCTATTCCCAGTCTCTGTGGGAACATGTGCCCCTAAGCCCCACCCTGGCCAGGCTGGTCATCCTCTCTGGTCCTCATCCCTCTAAAGGTGCTCCCCGCTATCTCACCATGAGAAGTCAAGCCAGAAAGCATAAAGCACCCGGTCCATCTACTGGACTACGGCTGCTGCCTGGAAAGGTAGTGGAATACGCTCCATCATTAAAAAGCTGCCGCGGGACGTCTGGGTGGCTTTGTCGCTTAAGCGTCCGCCTTAGCTCAGGTCATGACCTCAGGGTCCTGGGACCGAGCCTGCTTCTCCCTTTCTCTCGGTCAGTCCTCCCGCTCACGCTCTCTCTCGCTCTCTTTCAGGTAAATGAAACCCTGAAGAAAGGAACCGCAGGACCCTGCTCCCAGAGCGGGGCACCGGTGAGAAAAGCAGAGAAAAATCCAAAATTTTGCCTAAAGGAAAGGACAGAGTGAAGTTCATCTGGTGTCTGGCTGCAGGGACGGGCCGCCTGGAGTTCGCCGGCGGTGGCTGCAACTGGCCCTGGAGGCAGCGCCGTGGCAGAGGACTCTGGAAGGACAGTCACGTGGCGCGCGTGCGTGTGCGTCTCCGGCGCGCCTGCTCTGTGTACACGGGCTGCCCCTCCGGCCCGGGCAGTGCTCACCTTGGTCTTGATCTGCTTGGCGGTGTCCGTGAGGAAGATGGAGGAGTTGGGGTCGCTGGCGCTCATCTTGGTCTGGGCCCCCTGCAGCGCAGGGAAGAAGGTGGAGTGCAGCAGGGCTGGTTTAGGGTAGCCGATCCTGGGGGCGACGTCTCTTGTCATCCTGAAGTATGGATCCTGTGGGGGGAGAGGGGACTCTGAGGACAGCTGGCAGAAATGGGCCGGCTGTCAGCCTGTGAGTACGTCTGCGGCCTCCTTGGGAAGCTGCCAGCTCCCGGTCAGCTTACAGGATTGTCCCCCGCCCAGCACCTTTTAAAACCCCCTTCCCCATCAAGGAGAGCAGCACCCCAGACCGATGGACGCCTCGCCCCGCCTGCTGACCTGGTCGATGGCACAGGGGATGAGGCACTGGATGTCCGTCCTGTCTCGGAAGATCTGAGGGAAGGAGTTGCTGAAGGAGGGGGCAGCCTGGATGGCGGGAAAGCTGATCTTCCCTGAAAAGCATAAACAAAGAATTTTTACACACAACGTTGACTTCTGGTTAATTCACCCGGCAAAAGGGATGAACACGAACAGGCGTTCTCCCCTTTAGAGAAGCGACCATCACTCAAGAGAATCCGAAACCACAGAACAGTAGGGAAGAGAGACGATCTCCAGCCCCAGTGTGGATCCCGCTCCGTTCTCTCAGCTTCCCTCCGCATTTCTGCTGTGACTGCACACTATTTACTTTTCCCTCACCTGGGTGGTTGCTAAATGTTTCTGTCCCGTAAACATGGCAGGGAGTGTTTCGCCCGTCTCTACCCATAGGCACATAGGTTGTTCCGCGCCTTTAATCGTATAAATTCTGATACCTGGAACCCAAAACTGTTTTCAGTACTTTGGACGTTGCTGTTAACATCGCTACTGCTATTTGCTCAGACCTGCACAAGGGGTCCAAGGGCACTGACCTTCATGCGACCTCTGACGAGCGGTGCTGCGCACACTCACGCTGCCACCACCACCAGCGCCCCACTCACAGAGCAGCGGTGGCCATTCCCTGCGTGTGGGTGCCAGGCTGTGCTCGGGGCCAACCCCGGACCGGGCCTGTCTGCTGCTCCCAACTCTATGAAAAAGTGCCATGTGGCTCCCATCTTACAGACACAGACTTTCAGGCTCAGACTGTTGACACAGCCTGCCACAGCTAATACCCAGCAAGCAGGCGGCTGGGCCAGGATTCAAACCCGGGTGCTTCACAGCACAGTGTGCAACTAGGCATAGGTCTGTCTCTCGTTTGCCCAGTGCCGCCTTCCCTGAGACATCTTCCCAGGAAATGCTAGCCTTCCGAGGATAAAAACCCTTTCAAAAGCACAGGGTTTATGCTTGTCAGGAATGCATCTCACTGAAACATCAAAGGGTCTTGCTCATGTGAAAAGACTTCCAGTGAGGCCTCTCCATGGCATTTCTGCACTTGGCCCTGAAGGCCCCCTCACCGCCAGGGCCCCAGCTGGTGCCCCCTCCCAGTGGGGCAAACTCTCCCACGCGGCACCCACAGGCACACTTGGGGATGCTGTCCCAGGCTCGCGGCGCTCGGCGTGGAGCCGTGTCGCAGAAACAAAACACGGAAGAGGATCAGGAGACCCACAAGTCTCAGGGCTCAATTCTTAGCTTTAGGAGCTAAGGGTCTAGAAGGAGAAGGCTGATGTGTCTGACAGGCACGGAAGTACACGGAAAGGGACATGAGTGTGTGTGCAGGGGGCCGAGCCATGGAAGGACAGTGAGGGTAGGCAGGGTGGGCACCACAGGGCTTCCGGCCAAGTCCCTCCTCTTATGGGGGAAACAGAGGCTCTGGCCTCTACTAGAGGCGCCTGCATGGGCTGGGACCCCAGGAGCAGGCAGAGGAACTCTGGTCATCCCCACCCTTCTCCTCCTTTCTTCTAAGCCTCTTAGGGGGTGACTGAGGGGCGACAGATGGTCTCCGGAAGTGCAGCATCAAGGCCCAGAAATGGGGCTGCAGGCATTGCTCCAGCTCCTCCGGTTCCCAGCAAAGACCTGCCCGTAGGGTCGCTGTGGGGAGGCGAGGGGCGAGGGATGCCACCTGACAGGCCGCTGGGCCCTGGGGCAGACGCCAGCGCTTCACCCCGGGATGCAGGCCACGGCAAGCTCCTTACCGATGGAGTCACTGTCGGTGAAACCGAAAATGCCTTTCACTTGGTTGAAGGTAACGTGCTTCTGAATCTTCACCACGTTCTTGTAGAAGCCTGGGCTCATCCTGCAAAGACAACTGGGATCAAACCGCAGGCACAGAGGGCGGCTTCGCTGAGGCCGAAGCAGTGGATGGTGAAACCTGAGCACGCAGGTGTGGGCCGAGGACACAGACCGGGCAGGATGGTGCCCAGAAGGCATCCGGAGGCAGAGTGGGCGACCGCAGGCCAAGCGGAGCTGCCAGGGAGGTGTGGAAACCAGTGCGAGATCGACGTCGGATTCCCGGCTGATGAGGCAAGAATGCGCTCAGACTCAGGAATGGACGTGGAGCATTGAAACTCTGCCCGGAAAAAAACCAAAAGAAAAAAAAAAAACCCAACAACAACAAAAAAAGCTCTGCCCGAGTCAGCGATCAGGTGTACTGCAGAGCTTCCAGTCTGGGAGCCCCGAGGGAGTCTTCCTGTGAGACAGACTCTGTTCTGCGTTGTGCTGCTAGAGAGTATGTGCAGAGAAACCACTATGTCCAGCCACCACGGCCCTGTCCACCATGGGCAGCCATGCTGTCCGGGCAGGCTGACCCCCTGCCCAGCAACAGGGCTGGGCCACGGTGGCTGGTTCAAGCAACCGGATGCTCTCTTCTGGATGGTGAGGGATGTGAATATGAGGCCTGGAGCCGTGGCAGCCATTCTGCTGCCAGAAGGACCTAGGCTAAGGATGAAGCAAATACAGGGCCGGGCAGAACCCAGAGGAACTTCTTACACAGCATCTCTAACATGCTCAGCAGCTCTACTCTCCACCCAACCAGGTGTCAGGCCCCACAAAGGAAGGGAAAAAGTGGGGGAGCTAATGCTTACTATGTGTTTGCATCACGTGGCAGGAGCCGTGCTAAGTGCTGGACACAAGTTAGCACCTCTCAACTCCCCCTTTGATGTAGCAGCCTTGCCTCCACTTTCCAGGGAAAGACTGAAGCTCTGAGAGGTTTAGGATCAGGGCACAGACCCAGCAAGTACACGAGCTGGGATCTAAACCCAGGCCTGTCCGGCCACAATGCCTATGCTTCTCTCACTACAGCTCACAGTTTTGAAAGTTGAAGACTTTTGCCCCTAGAATGTCTTTGGACAGAGAGCGGGGTGTGGGGCTGGGGTATCAGAAATCAAGAGGCATTGGCTGCCTGGGGCTGGGTCAGCCACAAGGCGGGGAGGACTGTAAAGGCAAAGGCTTCACACCTCGGTCTGTGCGGAGTTGAACGGAGTCCACTTGGGAGGGAGAGAGGGACTTTCACTTTAGCAGCCTGCTCAGTTTTGGACCAGGGCACCGGTCGGGGGTGGGAGGGTGGGGCTGTGTTACAGAGAGAGGACACACCAGGACCCTTGCAATATGCGAAGTGCTCCCTGCAAAGATGCCTGCTTTGTGATTCTGCTGAGACAGGAACTATCTCCTGTCGGAGGGGTCCTGGGAGATCGCAGGAGGCCCCACACTGCTTACACTTGGTGAGGACAAGCAGCTGTCTGCCACCCAGGGGAGAGGGCCACAGCAAACGCTCCATGCATCCTCAGGGAGAGGCAACGGCAAATTCTGGCAAATCAGCCAGTGGCCAACCTTCCTCCACCTGCAGTCACACTGCACAAGACGGCCTCCAGCCCCCACGGGAGGGAGAGTCTGCAGCACCCCAGTGACAGGACTGCAGCCCTGGGGTGTCCGAGCAGTATTTCTGAGTAAGACAGCCCTGACCCTTCTTGGAAGGTGAGTTCCTTCTTTGCCAGCCAGTGCTCATGCCGTGCAGGCTGTAGGCTGTGAGGGCATCCAGGAGGGGCATCGGTTCCCTGGGCGGCTGGTGACCTTACACAGGACACCAGGGACAGGGTTTTAAAGCTGAACATGATTTTAGATCGTATGTTTGCCAAGCGCTCACCAGCTACTGCTCAAAGGCCACATTATCTGTAGTACCTCATCAAGTCCTCATGACTCTGTTACAGGCACTGGGACCTCCTGACCGCAGGGTGAACCCCCCTTCCTTTGTCCTCACAGTACATTATCACGGGGTTGTCACCTGCTAACTGAGGGCTAACCGGACACAGCTGCAGGATGACGGCCTTGCCAGCAGCGGTGTCCCCGGCACCAGTGGGGCCTACTGACTGTGCGAATGAGCAGGCTGAGCCATCCCTCACGGCTCCCGGCAGGAAGGGCTCTCTGGGCCCACACTCAGGGCCAGAGATGCGTGTGGGGACAGGGTGTCTGGAGCCAGCTGGCCTGCTCTGGGCTTCTCGTCCTGCAGGGCCCGCACCGCCGCACGCCCGCCCCAAGCGAGGGCGGAGGCTGGCGTGGCTGTCGCTTCAGCTCCCGAAGACCAAGAAGGAGCTTTGTTAAATCAAAGCTCTGGATTTTGATTTAAATTTCAAGGTAGAAAAGAAGCTCAACTGTTAAAAACAAAAAACAGAAACCTCCTGAAGGGAATAAGATGTTTGAAACAGGATTTCACTTTTAAAACTTCCCTCTTGACCTTAGGTTCAACCTAAGAGGTCTTTCCGGGAAGAGGCAGCACAGACCCTTCCGTCCACCGTTGTCTGGGCTTTCGTCTCCACTCTGAGCTCAGCAAGGGAGAGAAGCTCCTGCCGAGCAAAGAGGACGCACAGGGCGGTCAGCAGAAAGGCAGGCTGGGCAAGTCACTGCGGATCTGCCGGGAGCAGGCTGGGTCGTGGGGCGGCCCCCTCGGGAGCACCGTTCAGGCATCTACCACTCGGTCACCTCCGTGGATACAAGGGGGTGTTCGTTTCACCCTACCAGCCCCCCGGCTCAGCGAGGCAGGAACTCTGCTTGGCTCACTGCTGGGTTCCCAGGGCCCCGGAGGACGCCGGCCACAGAGAGTGCTCCGTGACTGTTTGTCTTACTGACCCCGGGGAACAGGGCGACCCCTGACCCCGAGGATGACAGAAATGGGAGGGGGTGGGGAGTGACACAACCATCTGTGCTTTACGGGGAGCGCTGGCTGGTGGGGGACCGAGGCTGTGAGGGGCTGCCACGGGAGGCAAGAGGCGGCACCAGAGGACACGGTGACTGGGCAGTTGCCAGCTCGGCCCGGCCCTGAAAAGAGCAGCAGGACCCAAGGTGTGGCTATGCGATCGAGCAGGCGAATCAAGAATTCTTAAGGAATGAGGGGCGAGAGAGAAAATAAAGCACCACGAAAATGATACTAACGATCACATCTAAGGTCTCAAACCCTATTTCGTGGACCAGGCTTGCTGCAACTCATGAGCACCAAAGAGATGTGCCAGGGCTCGACCCAGGTCTGTTTCCCTCCTTCGAAGATCATGTTTCCTCAAGGACACCACAATGCCTCTATACCCACAGAGAAGGGATTTTAAAAATCTCACAGGTAAAATGAGAAAGTTAGGAACTCAGGTACTAGTTGGTGGAAAGGCCAGACCTCTTACGAAGGCCGCTATTCCTGTGGCTATAAGCCACCCTCGGAGGCAGTCCTGTAGCGGGATGTTTGGGGGAAATGGTAGTGAGCAAGTTCCTCGCACTCCGTGCGAACCGGGCCCCACCCGAGCTTCTACAGCACAGCACTCTGTCCTGGCCTGGTAGTGAGCCTGCCCTGATACGGCCACACCCCTCCCTAAGGACAAGTGCCTGGGGGCGGAGGGGGGGCACTGCCTCTCAGGTGTTCAGGAAGTACCTGCAGAGCAGAACAACGTATTCTTATTGGGACACTTGACAGAGTCTTGTTTTTCTTTTTTCTTTTTTTTTTTTTTTTAAGATTTTATTTATTTATTTGACAGAGAGAGATCACAAGTAGGCAGAGAGGCAGGCAGAGAGAGAGGAAGGGAAGCAGGCTTCCTGCTGAGCAGCGAGCCCGATGCGGGACTCGATCCCAGGACCCTGGGATCATGACCTGAGCCGAAGGCAGCGGCTTAACCCACTGAGCCACCCAGGCGCCCCAAGTCTTGTTTTTCTAACACAGTTCTTGGCAATCATTTGGGATGAAGACTTGGAAATTTCAATTCAGGGGCGCCTGGGGCACTCAGTAGGTTAAGCATCTGCCTTTGGCTCAGGTCATGATACCAGGGTCCTGGGACTGAGTCCCACATTGGGCTCCCTGCTTCTCCCTCTACCTGTGCTCCCCCTGCTCATGCTTGCTCTCTATTTCTCTGACAAATAAATAAAATCTTAAAAAAAAAGTTTCGAGGATTTTCTGAATGCGTATTTTAGCTATGGAGTGGCTGACTTAAAGAACTGGACTGTGAGGGGACCGTGTACCAGCGAATCTTTTCTCTGTGAGAAGAAAGGGATGCCAAGGAAGAGAAAGACCCTCACTGGCCAACTGACCGTCCTTGGAGAGAAACTACAATTCTGTCTCAAGCTGGGGATGGAAACCTCAGCTGGTGAACGAGACCAAGAAACCACATCCTGACGTTTCATAAAGGAAGGAAAACATTCCCCAGATCTTAGGACCATTTCAGACGTGTCTGACTCTGCCATGGCCGCGAGGAGTTGCCGTCTGCATCGGCTTTTCTCTCTAGAAGGCAGCCGGGGACTCTCTCCTTACCCCATGTAGTCCAGGTCAGAGAAGATGAAAGTCTTATTGATGTCAAAGCCGCAGGCAATGATGTCCTTGGCGTTCTCCACAGCGTAGCCGTACGCCTGGTCCAGGGTCAGGTCTTTCCAAAGGTACTTCTCGTCATCCGTCATCTGGATGACCAAGGGCACGTTGAACACATCCTGCAGCCACCTACGAGACACGTGAAGAAGGCTGCCACCTCGTTTCCCCGGTGTGCATCTGAAAACGCGGTTCCTACTGAGAGTGTACGCAAAACTTTCTTGTCTACACAGGCACACAGTCTTACATTGTGGAGCTGGACTACTGCATTTACTTAACGCGGAAGGGCCTGCGCTCAGCTCTGTGCCAGCTGCTTTATGTTGGCCACCATTTTAGGAGGTAGGTATTATCACTCCCCTCCTGCAGACGTGGAAACGAAGGCTCAGGGAAGTGACTGCTACGGTCACAGGGACAGGGACAGGTGGAGACGGGCTGGCTAACTCCAAAGCTGGGCTTGCTCCATGACGCCACACTTTCTAACGTGACACCGGGAACAGAGTCACCAAGTCACAATAGCACCAGTCCCCTAGTACCTTAACAACACAGACTAGGACTGTCCTGTCACTCTGACATGGTTTGTAAGTACCATTCCAGATTCACTACTAAAAGGGACAAAAGGCATACGATTCAATACTTACTTTGTGAAGATAAACGGGATGAGATGACCTACATGCATTGCTTCAGAAGAGGGGCCTCTGCCCGTATACAGATAAAATGGCTTCTTATTCTCGTAGGCATCAAGAATTTGGTTCATATCTCTAAAGGAAAGAGAAAAGGAAATGGTGTGATTTTTCTGAGAAACACTAAGGCGCTAATGCTCACTTGGAAAAGACAGAGAAAACACAACACAATGATTAGAGTTACCCTTGCTGCCTGTATTAGAAAAATGGCAGGAAACGTCTACTGACATGATGTGTTTCTCCTGTGATTGTTTAAAAAGTATAAGACACGCAGGTCTGGAATAAAAGCGGGATATGGTCGGGTAGCTAACGGAATCCCGCTGGAAACTTCAAATACCAATGTCCACACACCATCTGCTTTACGCCCATTCCTGGGAATGACACCAAGCCGATACTACACAAATCCTTATAAGAACCCCCAGCCTGGAGACTCCAGAGGCCCAGACTGGGAGACTTCGAGTTCCACACACTCCTGACTCAGGGACGGGAGTGAAGAAGAGCTCCTGGGAGTGTGGAGAGGCAGTCCCTAGCTGGAAATCTCTGGGCTTCCTCAGCCAGGCTGGGGCCAAGTGTCTTCAGCTGGGGGTCGTTCTGGATTCATCTACTCTCCCCCAGGACTGACTGGGGTCCAGACAATGCACATGAAGGGTCTCCTTGTTGGGCATCAGAATCGCTGGTCATGTTACATCTACCCGGGTCCTACCTTCAGAGATTCCGATTCAGTGGGCCTGGGGATGATGCCCGGGGATCTGTATTTTTAAAGAGCTCCCTCAGTGATCGCCAAGTTTGCCAGGGTGTGAAACCACTGCTCTAGGGTGTAAATGTTCTTTCTCAACAACGTGCCCCAAAATAAAAGAGGACCTTTCCAGGGGTTTCTAAAAAGTGACTCCTCCTCACACCCCTCACCAAGGGTTAACAGTGCTCCTCTCTGGGCTCACGGGATGATGGTTTGTTTTTGTGTGTGTGTGTGTGCGTGCGTTTTTTTTTTTTTTTTTAAACTTCCAGGCACCAATCATACACTACTTTTAAATAAGATAAGAATTAAAAAAACTTAATTTTGGAAGAAAAGAGTCCTTCTCTGGTTTTTACAATTAACCAAATCTAACTTTTATGGGTTTATAGGAGAGAAGAAACCCAAAATTGAAAATAACCCACATGCCCAGCAACCTGTGAATAGATAAACAAAAAAACAGGGTGTACCTATTCAGCAGTCTTCAGCACCTCCCTCTTATACCTACTCGTCAGGTGTAAGAGGGAGGGAAGTACGAACATCTAACGCAACATGGCAGGACCTTGAAAACATGAAGGTTGCCAGTGGTTGTGGTGCAAGGAGGGGGGTTGGAGGAGTGACTGCTCCTGGGGACGGGGTTTCTTCCTGGGGTGGTGAGAATGTTCTGGAATTAACAAGCGGTGGTGACTACTGCATAACCTTATGAATATACTAAAGGCCACTTTAAAAACGTGAATTGTATACTTTAAAAACGTGGATTAAATCTTAATGAAGGTGAAAAGCTGTGTATATATTCCGTCCAGAAGGAGGGCTGAGCAGGGTCTGGAGTTTTCTGCACATGGAACCTGAAGTGTTCTGGCAGGCTGCTGTGTTCTGTCCTGTGTGTGCTCTCCCGTAGCCAAACATGCAGAGCAAGGAGAACAGAACAACCCGGCCACGGACCATAGAATGGGCTAACTGGTGGGGTGGGTGAGGCAGGAACACTTCCAGAACCTGCCCACTTTCTGATAATTATCTGCACAGAATTTACAGTCTCGGTTAGGGATAGTCTCTTCCACGTACACTGTGCTAGTTTCTCTTTTGGTAACAGGGTTTAGGAGTGGGCCAGGACAATAGCAGGAAGGGGCATAGAACTTCAGGAAGCTACTGCTTATCGCGTGGGAAATGCTGAACTTGGATATACTAATCTCTTTTGTCTTTATGACATTTTATGATATAGAGCGCATAATCTGGCATAATCTCATCTGCGGTGTATGTGACCTCCAACTGTGAAGGGAGCAGTTGATAAATGAAGTAAGGGCCCAAGGGTGAAGGGACAGGGCATAAACCCGGAGCCAGTTTTGGGCAGAAGGTGGACCCCAGTCTACAGATGGCAGCCACTGTCCCCACAGGAGCAGGCGGCTTGAGGGAAGAGCCTTCTGATCATATCTGGAATTCGAAGGAAAGGAGGGCAGGAAGCCCCAACCTGTGTGAGAAGAAGATGCCTCTGCGCAGGAAGCGGTGTGGTTTCTGGCCCGTGGCTCGCTCTATCCGGTTTACCAGCTCCTTGTCAATTTTACTGCTTCCGAACCGAACTGGAAAAAGAAAATTGGAACAAAGGAGATATAGCCATGTTAGGTGGTGTGAGGTCTGGCGATCGGATATTACTGAAGGGGAAAAACTAGCGTATTGTGTACAATCTTGATGAACCCAGGCTCTTCAGTCTTTCTGCTCCCAGTCCCTTCTCTCAACCCAAAGTCAAATGTCTTTTACGGTAATAAGGAGAGTTAAGATCACAACCAGACAAACAGGAAACAAATTACAGAATAAAATACTGTTTTCTGGGCGCCTGGGTGGCTCAGTGGGTTAAGCCGCTGCCTTCGGCTCAGGTCATGATCTCAGGGTCCTGGGATCGAGCCCCGCATCGGGCTCTCTGCTCAGCAGGCAGCGTGCTTTCCTCCTCTCTCTCTCTGCCTACTTGTGATCTGTCTGTCAAATAAGTAAATAAATAAAATCTTTAAAACAACAACAACAACAAAAAACACTGTTTTCTCTGGGATTGGATTTGATGGGAAACATATCCAGAATTCAGTCTGGCTAGCAACTTTTCATACTTACCCTCCCCCAGTTGCTTATTAAGGTATAATCTGTGGATACTGACACTGTATTTTAGTATCCTTTAATTGTTGCACTGAATTACGTCTTCAAACGAATTTTCCCTCATTGACGGTCTGTATTTAAATTATGGAAAATGGCTTTTGACTTTGATAAAAACATGTTGGCAATGTTTCTTCACTGGTGATTACCAGTGATCTCAGAGTAAGGACTTCCCTGAGCAGAAAGTCCCGTAAGGAGGTGCTTGCCAGTGGCAAACTGCCCTCTGTGAGGAGTCACCCTTCTCAAGGTAACTTCCAGCTTTTCAGCTCTACAATCGGTATCACCAGAAGAGAGACTCTGACTTAGGTAATCCATTCCTGACTTTAGTCATTAAGTGAGAGGCGATTTATTTATTTATTTTAAAAAAAAAAAATATATATATATATATTTTTTTAAAGATTTTATTTATTTATTTGTCATAGAGAGAGAAGCGAGAGTGAGCACAGGCAGACAGAGTGGCAGGCAGAGGCAGAGGGAGAAGCAGGCTCCCTGCCAAGCAAGGAGCCGGATGTGGGACTCGATCCCAGGACGCTGGGATCATGACCTGAGCTGAAGGCAGCTGCTTAACCAACTGAGCCACCCAGGCGTCCCTAAAAAATATTTAAATTAAATAAAGAAAATTTAAATTATTTATTTAAAAAAATTTTTTATTTTTTATTTTTCTTATTTATTTGAAAGACAGAGATCACAAGTAGGCAGAGAGGCAGGCAGAGAGAGAGGAAGGGAAGCAGGCTCCCCGCTGAGCAGAGAGCCCGATGCGAGGCTTGATCCCAGGACCCTGAGATCATCATTACCTGAGCCGAAGGCAGAGGCTTTAACCCGCTGAGCCACCCAGGCGCCCCGTGAGAGGTGATTTAAATGACTGCAAAGATGCCATTCTAATAGACCTTTCCCTCAAGTCTAAATCGTTCAAAAAAAAGGGGAAAAAGCTTCTACTAAGCTCTCTACTATGGATTGTTATTCTGAACTCAGTTTTACATTGTTATTTCAGTTGAAAAGAATCCTTTGGGAATGTACTGCATGACCAAAAAATTTTAGGATCTATTTTTTTCTTGGCATTGAAGCTTGGCTGAGCTTATAATTCAAAATAAAAAACAAAAACAAAAACAAAAAAACACCAGTGGGATCAACTCAAGGGAATCACTTGTATAAGCTGGGGTTTCTCCCAGGACATACCAATGAGCTTGTCATAGTCAATGCCCTTGGCGCTGCTCGTCTGGACTGTCCACGGGTCCACAAAATCCTCCTCAGCTTCTGCGGATCCCAGGCCACTATTGCTCTCAGGTGCTGGGTTCTCTGGAGGGCAGTCAGCCTTGTAGTCCTCCCCCACAGTGGCTTTGTAGCTCATTTTCAATGATAACAACATCTTCACTGCAGAATCGATTTCATCCTGGACAAAGGAAACGAGGATGAAGGCTAATAATACACCAGAGCTAACGTTCTGCTGAAGGGGACTACTGTCACACGGCAGGCACCACGTAAAGGCCCTCACACGTGTTCCCTCCTTAGCCTCACAACACCCCTCGGAGGCAGGCACCACCATCACTGTGCTGTTCCAGCTGGAGACTCTGAGACTCAGCGAGGTGAAGGAGCTTGCCGGTGGACACACAGCAAGTCGTGGTCCTAAATGTCTCTCATTTTTGTGCTGTTTTAGCTCTGTGGATCAGTACCGCAAATGCTATGGGACAAACAGACATGGCACACACTGTTATTTATGACACACTGAATATACTCAAGATTTCTCAAATGCCACCGATGCCAGACAATGTGTGTGACAAGCTCCCTGGACTGAGTATAAGGAATTCCACATCGGACCTTGTTTTTATGTTTTACAGCTGAGATGAGTATTTGTGGAGGCTTAAATAATGCCACTGAGGACAGTACCAGCAACTCTAGACATCACGGAAAGAGAAAAAGGCAAGGAAAAACACAGGCTTTCAAGTCCTAAATTAAGGAGGGATGCAGTGAGAAACAGTTGTATTACTGTATTTTGGAGTCTTATCAAGCTGTCCAAAGTGTTTGCACACTGAGTGTTTAAAAATAAGCATTAAGAAAAACAAATGTAAAATTGTATCCTTGGGTACTCTGGAAATCTGGTAGAGACCTCCTGCTCCGAAGCCCACACGAGCCACCCACGAAGGCTGGCCCCTGGAAGAGGAGGCCTAATTAGGCAGATTAGTCATGTTGTGCCCCAAAGCTCTGCTCCTGTAACTGGCCTTGCTGGATTAGATCACAAACAAAGAATATACACAGGCCAATTTGCTTAAAGAAGTACAAACATTCCCATTCAGAGTGTACACATCATGTTCTATTTAGCGGACTTCCTAAGTGGAGAGATATATCACCAAACTCCATTCAGAGGGAACTGCTGCGTGAGGTATGGCCCCGAGCCACAGAGAACTATTGCCGTGGGGCACTTCTGCAGACACAGATTTGTGTTTCAAACTCTGAAACTACCAGGAATTCGTTATTACAATGAATTAGAATTATGGACTTCGTAACTCCGTGGATATATCTCCTAGAAGAGATAGGATATCTGCCCAGGTGGGTTAGGTATGTTTTACTCACCTCATTTCTGCAGTGCCTAAGCTCAGTGCAACAAAATAAATGTTTAGCAAGCATGATTTACTGAATTATCCATGGGAAGAATTACCCTGCTCTGAAGGACACTTTAGTCAATACCCTTTTGTCACTGGCTGTGTTGACATTTCATACTCTATCTGGTCTAACTCTGCTTGCAACTAGGAGGCTCTCTGAAAGTCAAACACCAGTGTCCCTGCTCAAGAACTGTTTGTAGTCTAGAATGTGATTTAAATGGACAGGCAAGTTTGTGATGATGTGGATGGAATTAGAGGGTATTATGCTTAGCGAAATAAGTCAATGAGAGAAAGACAATTATCATATGATCTCCCTGATATGAGGAAGTTGAGAGGCAACATGGGGGTCTTGGTGGGGGGTAGGAAAGGAATAAATGAAACAAGATGGTATGGGGAGGGAGACAAATCGTAAGAGACTCTTAATCTCACAAAACAAATTGAGGGTTGCTGTGGGGAGGGTAGGGGAGAGAGTGGTTGGGTTATGGACATTGGGGAGGGCATGTGCTATGGTGAGTGCTGTGAAGTGTGTAAACCTGGCAATTCACAGACTGTACCCCTGGGGCTAATAATACATTATATGTTAATTAAAAAATAAAAAATTATAATAAATAAGTAAATAAATGGACAGGCAAGCTTGCCTTTCTATTTTCTTGTTCTCAATTTAACATGGACCAGAACACGGAAACACAATTTAAAAGCTGATGTCCTGGCGGGAGGAAAACACAAAAGAAGACTATGTACAACCTGATCTTATCTAAAGTTCCAACACAGGGGAACTATCTACGGTGGAGGCCTAGGGTAGAGGACAGAGGCAGTGACTGAAGGGGCCTGAGGATGGCTTCTGGGTGCTGCTATCTTGTTTCCTGATCTGGACGCTGGTTACAAGTATGGTCATTTTGTGAAAATTCAGTAAGCTGATTATGAGCTCCGTACCTTTCTGAATAAATGGTGCACTTCAATTTAAAAAGCTTACCTTGGGCGTCTGGGTGGCTCAGTCGGTTAAGCATCTGCCTTCAGCTCAGGTCATGATTCCAGGGTCCTGGGACTAAGTCCTGCATCAGGCTCCCTGCTTAGCGGGGAGACTGTTTCTCCCTCTACCCCTCCTGCTCGTTATCTCTGCCCAGCCGCTGGCCCTCTCTCAAATAAATAAAATCTTAAAAAAGAAGTTTATGTAAACTAAAAGGACAAGAAAACAGACCTTGCTGTCTTGACCTCTGTGATCCAGAGTTATTTCTTGAGTTCTGCCTAAAGTGCTCATGCCCTTGGCCACTGTCTCCCCCCAGAACCCCCAGATTCTGACCTACGCCCTCAGGAGACACCTTGGTATTCAGTGAGCCGTTAACTGAAGCTGGGGATCTTCGCCCTTAGCATACGGGGCAGAAGAGAATGTTGAGGGCCACGGTCAAGACACAAGGCAGAGGCCACTGGAGAAAGAGCCCACGGTGCCCTCACCGCATTGGTGTTCCCAAAGTGCTCTAGTATTTTGCATAAAAGTGAATTTCTAAAATGGCAGGTGCCTCTGTTGTAACACCTTCCAGGGTCAAATTTACTTCTGAATTTTCATCATTTAAGTCTGACTTCATCGTGCAACCTCTGATCTCTCTTGTTGAGAGTCAGTGGATTGCACATGTCAAAGAAGTAAACCGAACTGTGTTAAGTACTGCCTGTTTAGCAATGATTATAACTGCAGGTCACTAAGAACTGCTAGCTAAGAACTTATTAAATGTTACTCAAACTTAATGTTACATCAACACATATACCACTGCCAAGTTTCCAAATATGGATTTAAAGAGCAAACGGTTAACATGTGGGTCCTTTATATATTTCGGATTTTTTTTTTTAAGATTTTATTTATTCATTTGACAGAGATCACAAGTAGGCAGAGAGCAGCAGGCAGAGAGAGAGGGGGAAGCAGGCTCCCTGCTGAGAAGAGAGCCCGATGTGGGGCTCAACCCCAGGACCCTGAGATCATGACCTGAGTCAAAGGCAGAGGCTTAACCCACTGAACCGCCCAGGCGCCCCTATATATTTCTGATTTTTAAAAAATAACTTAGTCTCACCCACTGAGTCCTCCTAACTGGTGTTCCTAACTGGAGGATTCTTCCTGTGATTAGCTAACCCCTTCCCTGGGACATCACTTTCAGTACTATTTATCTCTTTTAATGTGTGATGGCTTATTTGGGGTCCAAAGAGTCAAAGTAAACTGCCAGGATGGGTGGGAGATGGTTGGACCCCATCTTGGGAGGACCCGCGGGGCGGGGGCTTCTGAAACGGACACAACAGGGGTTGGAAGTGACGGATGGGGAAGTAGTGGAAGAAGCTGAGTGACCGAAGAGCGGAGGCAGAGCAGAATGAAAGGCGGTACTCATGAGCATTAAAGACGCAGATAGCCCGGATCACAGTCCTGAAACGTCCTGCAGCAACAGCAGAGACCTTTCAGAAAAGCACAACCCCATGAGGACAAAGGCAACAAAAAGGGGACCCTAGCAACAAGATTTTGGAAGCCGCAGAGTTGCTGGACAACTGGCCACGGACCGGGAACAACAAATGTGAGGATGTCGTGGAAACACTGGAATTACGCTGCTGGGGCATGTGCTGGGGAAGGGAGGGTGAACGCTGGCTATGAATTAGGAGCACAGGTGGAAAGTCCTTTTAAGAAGCAGCTGCTTGGCTCTCTAGCTCCCACCCCCTCCCGCCCCAAGCCAGAGGTCCTGTGCTGGGGAGGTCAAGTTACAAGTGTCTAGACTGGGGGCGTTCTGTACAGCAGGGGCAGGGGCAATGTACCGTGAGCGGGGAGGATGGAGGAGGGCCACACAGCCCAGCTCCTCTGTCCCGCAGAGAACATGAGGAAAACCATCATCAGGAGCTGGGAAATAAAAGGACACTTACTGTACCTAGGAAATGATAATGGGGTACAACAAGGAAAGGAACATCCAGAAAGCAATGAGCTCACAGAAGTTAAAAATGACAGGATAAATGAAAAAGAGTTTACTTAAAAAAAAAAAAAAGGCAACATAAGAGGTTGAGGAAATATATTTGAAAGAAGAAGAAAATAAAATGGAAAGCACATGTCAAAACATAAAAGCAGAGGACCAGTTTCTGGGGGAAAAAAGTCCATAAATAAGGATAGAGAAGAGAAGAAATCAGAAACAACAGAATTTCTCAGAATAAGGGTCAAAAGTTTCTAGTTAGAAAGGATGTACTCATTCCAAGAAATTTCAGAATACTGGAACAACGAGACCTTCCTACCAATTTCCAGAGAAAAACCAAGGGAATGGAATCTGGTTTCTCCACAGCGACCCTAGGAGCTCCGTGAAGACAGATCACTGGCTTCCGAATTCTGTGAGAAAATCACCTCTGTCCTGGAATTCCATACCCACTCTTGCTTATCAATCAGATACTACATAAATATACTTTCAGACATGCAAGATCCCCCCACAGTATTTCTTTAGCACGATTTTTTTCAGAGACCATTGGAGGACTTGCTCTATCAAGACAGTACATACACAAAGGAGTGCGACACAGGATCGGAAACAGAGACCCAACAGGGAGGTGAGGGAAGGGCCCACGGAGGCAGTGTGGACAGTGAGAGGCAGCAGTCCATCTGAGGCGGTGGAGTCCTGAGAGAGACCTTCTGGAGGTAAGCTGCAGGCTGGCTGACGTTGAGCGCCTCGGGAGGAGACGCACCTCACTGAAGGGGGCCCCGAGAGCTACAACCATTGCACACAGAAACATGGAGCCAACAGGAATGGAGATAAACAGCAACTCCGGGGCAGGAAAGGAAAAACACTCAAACTCCACTCAATGGGGTCAGCTGTCAGTAGCATTGATGCTGTCAGAAGAACGTCCATGTTGACATGGGGACATGCATGGGACACCAGAGGGATGGGGAGTGCTGACAGAAGTGTAAACTCCTCCTTTTCTACAGTTAAAGCCCCAAACTTGAATATCCACAAGGAGCAATACAAAAGTATAATTCTGAGAAGCAGCTGAAAGGACTGAAAAGTTCGTTTCTGGGAACAGGCAGGGTGGATGACGGCTGATTTCAGAGGCTTTTCTTTAGACCACATGTATCAATAAAGGAGGAACTGAATTTAAAGTTAGAGCCAAAATACCTCAGTTACTGAGGGAACAGAGTCTTGGGAACAGTCTGTTCCGGGTAACATGACCCCAGGCTTGGCCCAGATGCACAGGCAGAGAATCCAATAAAATCACATACCTTCGACGCCTTTCCCGCTTTGAGGGACCTCACGAGCTCCCCCTGGGCAGCTATGCTGTTGAACAGTTCCAGCGGGGAGGCACAGCCCTGCTCACCGTTGGGCACGTCCGCCATCTCCGGGACCTAGGTTGGCAGCTGGCTGGGAGGCTGGAAGAGCTGCTCTGTGGTCCAGACAAAACTGTGGGGAAGCGGGGACAAGGGCGTGGGGACGGAGGGAGAGACTGATTAATGAGCTGCTGGAGTAGTTTCACCTTTCCTACGTCTACCCAGTCCTCCGTCTTTCCAAAAATGCTGGAGGACATAAAGGACATGGATCAAATAACATTAGTAAAAGTATGAGCAGAAACGCGGGGCCATGAAAAGAAGAAGAGGACGAGCAGATGCCGGCAACGAGGACTCACCAGCCGCAGGACTCCTCTGACTAGGACCAAGCGTGCTTCACCTAATGCCAAGCACCCAGGCAGGACTGGAGCTCGGACACGGAGCAAGTAGTCAAGTGCTTTAACAAACCCAAGTTCACCGGAGCTAGAAACTTTTGGCGGAACTGCAATTTACTCTTTATCTTAATTGCATTGGGGATGAGTTCCACGCCCTTGCATCCAGAGCCAACAGGTCACTGAGCAAATGGCTTCTTTTGCAGGCCGGCTGCTCTGTTCTCAGATTAAGCAAGGTCTTGGGTCAAGAACAGTCTTATCTAGGATGAGGGTAGGGCCTTATCTCTTCTGGGCTCCAAATGAGGAAAAGGATATACAGCTTGTCGGTTCTGCGTTCTACACGCTGTCTCACTTCACGGCAGCCCTCTGAAAAAGGCATACCTGCATCTTTTATTAATCGTTACTTTTAACCTTGGAAAAAGGTGGGACAGAGGGCAGGCCACCTGATGATGCTTTGCTGCAGAGACTGGCCAAATCATTCCCTCTTGGGTCAGTCACTTCCCCTTTCTGAGGGTCAGCTTCCTCATCTAGAAAGTGGCACAGTCAGGAACCTTTTCAGCTACCTCAAGGGCTGCTGTGAGAAGAAAGGAGGAAAAACTAGAAGGTACCATGCTGTAAGCTGCAAAGCAAGATAGAGATCCATTATGAGTATTATCTGTTAGGGCTCCAGGGCTTGGCTGAACCCTAGCTCCATTTACAACTTGCTGCTTGGCTCCAAATGAGGAAAGGACAGTGACAATGGGCTGGGCCAGGGCAGCCAACTGCCAGCACCTCCGCACCTGCTATATTTCTGAACACCGCATACACATCCATTCACTGACGCCTCATAGCAATCCTGAGAGAGAGATGTTCTTTCCATTTCACAGATGAGCACACTGAGGCACAGAGAGGTTACGAACATCCCTGAGACCACGCAAGTGGAAGGGACGGGCAGCTACGGCTCATTCTCCAGCTTGTTTAACTGCAAGGAGTCTCAGCCTCTCAACTGTAAAGTGGGGCCAGCGGTAACACTACCTGCAGGATTGCTGTGTGGATGGGGTGATGGTGCAGGTCAATAGCCAGCCCAGCATGGCCCTCGCCCCGCAGGAGAGGTGCAATATGTGACTGTTTTGTGTCTTTAATTATTTAAATTTTTTTCTAGGACCTCTATGAACCAAAACCCCAAACCTGAGGGGTCATTTTTCTTTCTTTCTTTCTTTTTTTTAAGTTAAACACTAGCCCCCATGTGGTGCTCGAACTTATAACTCCGAGATCAAGAGTCACATGCGCCACCAACTGAGGCAGCAGGTACCCTTAGGGTAATTTATTTTTATTATTTTGTTAAATGTTTAAGAAGGATGTAAATTTTAACTAGGCTAATCTTTATATAAATCAACTGATAGCGTAATACCGAAACCAGGATGAGACAGTAATCAGTTTCTTTTCCCTCCTAGCTGAGAATCACCTCGTTTCCCAGAAAAGGGAAGCTGGGTGCTCTAACCACCTCAGATAGCACAGCCCAGCGTCAGGCCTGCAAGAAGGAATGCAGAAGCTCTGATGAGCCCTGGAGAGGAAAAACACGCAGGCCCATATCAAATTACAATCAAAGGGATGAGAATTCCTTCTAGCCACACAGGATCAAACATCACGTCCAGTTCCTTTACACACGATCCCAGATTCGTCCAGCCTTCAAAGTTGGATGGCTTGGTATACGCTCTGCACTGGCAGATGAGAGGTGATGGCTTGGGGAAGTCAGAACAGGCCCCTGGGATCCCAGTGCCAGAGAAGCTAAGCCAGGATCTGACCCCCAAGCCCCGCTACACCATGTGTTCCCTCGGCATTTTGGCGGCTCCCCCTGCTCGGAACGTGATAGTTTCCTGTCTCTGCCGGCGCACTGCAGGTGATCTCACTAATTCAGGCGTCAGCTCTTCTCTGCAGCCTTTCCTGGCTCCTGCAGCTGAGCTGATCGCTCCGTCGTCACGGATCCCCAACACTCTGGTAAGGAACTCGATGACAGCACTTGCGTAGCACTGAGTTATTCATGTCTTCTCCACCAGACAGTGAGAGCAAGCTCTGGGTTTTTTTACGCTTTTGTGTGCTTCTAATGCCTGGCACACAGCACTTTATCAAAACACATTTACAGAATTAATCGATCTCACAAGTCACCCAGTTCAATATTCTCCCTAAAGCTCATGTCCTCTCATGTTATCTTCACAAGTGCTTGTTCTAGTTTAAGGTAGATTTCCCCCACATGGACTTGACCCAGCCTCATTTTTAGCATCTTGCCACTGTGCTGACCCTGCTAGGATTTGGGAAGGGCCAGGCTGACGGCATGGTGCCTTCTCCAGGTCTCACACCCCAAGACTAGTTTCTTTAGCCTCTGCTAACGTCCACCTCCCATCCTTGTCGCTCTCTTTGAAATTCCCTTGGGTTTATCCCTGTCCTTCCCGAAGTGTGGTATCTGGCATGGAAGGCAACGGGTGACAGCAGTTAAGGTTCTGAAGTCTGGGTAGGACCAGAAGCATTAGCTTTAAAAATTCCTAAAGAAAGTACCAGGTAGAATCACTGGGTTTGCCCTGGACAGATAATCTCCTCCTGCTACGGAGCAGGTAAGAGGATCAGCTACATGAATGGGGCCTGCACCCAGGGTCCATGTCATAGGGAAAAATATGTTTTTCCACAGCAGAATTCCGTTTGAGAAGCACATATGAGCTAAATCTGATGAGGGAACAGCAGATAAGCTCTGCCAGCTCTCATGATCAGGAGGTAAACACTGCGTGGGAACCACCCACATGATAAATCTTGTGTGCGGGTACATATGTGTGTCTGATGCAACTTCTTGGAAGACAGGAAAACCGGCGCGCCTGGGTGGCTCAGTCATTAGGTGTCTGCCTTTGGCTCAGGTCATGATCCTGGGGTCCTGGGATTGAGCCCCAAGTCAGGCTACCTGCTCAGTGGGGGGCCTGCTTCTCCCTCTCCCACTCCCCCTCCTTCTGTTCCCTCTCTCGATCTGTCAAACAAATAAATAAAATCTTAAAAAAAAAAAAAGATGGGGCGCCTGGGTGGCTCAGTGGGTTAAGCCGCTGCCTTCGGCTCAGGTCATGATCTCGGAGTCCTGGGATCGAGCCCCGCATCGGGCTCTCTGCTCTCTCGGGGAGCCTGCTTCCTCCTCTCTCTCTGCCTGCCTCTCTGCCTGCTTGTGATCTCTCTGTCAAATAAAAAAAAAAAAAAAAAAAAAAAGAGAAGACTTTATTTATTTATTTGAGAGAGACACAGCGAGAGAGGGAACACAAGCAGTGGGCGTGGGAGAGGGAGAAGCAGGCCCCCCGCCGAGCAGGGAACCCGATGCGGTGCTTGATCCCAGGACTCCGGGATCATGACCTGAGCCGAAGGCAGACACCTAACAACTAAGCCGCCCAGGTGTTCCAATAAATAAAATCTTTAAAAAAAAAAAAAAAAAAGACAGGGAAACAGAACAGAGTCTCTTAGTTCACACGCCCATCCATTCGCCCCCGTTTCGTGTGTCCACTCTCCTTTTTCCTCACATCCAGTCAACACGCTCCTTTACTTCTTTGATAACTTTTATTTTTTTATTTTATTTTTTATTATTTATTTATTTATTTATTTTTTTAGAGAGAGGGAGAGAGAGCAAGCACAGGCAGACAGAATGGCAGGCAGAGGCAGAGGGAGAAGCAGGCTCCCTGATGAGCAAGGAGCCTGATGTGGGACTCAATCCCAGGACGCTGGGATCATGACCTGAGCCGAAGGCAGCTGCTTAACCAACTGAGCCACCCAGGCGTCCCTTTTATTTTATTTTTTAAAGATTTTATTTATTTATCAGAGAGAGAGAGGGAGAGCGAGCGAGCACAGGCAGACAGAATGGCAGGCAGAGGGAGAAGCAGGCTCCCTGCTGAGCAAGGAGCCCAATGTGGGACTCGATCCCAGGACGCTGGGATCATGACCTGAGCCCCAAAAGCAGCTGCTTAACCAACTGAGCCACCCAGGCGTCCCCTTTGATAACTTTTAGAATGAAATTTAACTTCAGAGGTTTTTAACCCGGAGTGCAGCAGGTCTGAAATGACATCGACAGTCTGCATAGACACTGGTATGTGCCTGGCTCTAAGCAGAATATCCAGGTTACTTTTTCAGAGGGGTCCAAGGTGCCAAAATTCTATGCACGACTGCCTTAGTGTTTATTGCGTAAAGTGCAAATAGAGCTTTGAATCTGTTTGGAGAGTCGTTTTACCTACTTAACAAATAGTAAAATCTAAAACAAAGAAACAAAGGTATAATCTGCGGAGTTATCTACCATCTGCTCTGAAAGAAGTATTGGTCATTACAGTAAAACCTCACATCCCTGGCAGATCCTAGGGCACCTTTAAAGAGAAAGCTAAAAGGCTCTTAAAAGTTAATTCTTGGGCGCCTGGGTGGCTCAGTTGGTTAAGCGACTGCCTTTGGCTCAGGTCATGATCCCGGAGTCTCGGGATCGAGTCCTACATCGAGCTCCCTGCTCAGCAAGGAGTCTGCTTCTCCCTCTGACCCTTCCCCTTCTCATGCTCTCTCTCTCTCATTCTCTCAAATAAAAAATAAAAAGTAATTTAAATAAAAAAATTATCAATTCCTCTTTTTAAAGATCTTGAGTCTTGTGCCCATTTTGAAAGGTTCCCTTGTTCTGGAAGAATGTTCTGGAGGAATGACAGGCACTTGGAAGAAACCGGGTGGTTTCGGGACGGGGAATAGAAAGGAGAATCACAGAACTGTGTCACAGAACATGACCATGACCATGACCTGGACCATCCCGAAATCATCTCACGCATCAGAATACACTGATCAACGATTTGGGGAAAGGGGGCATAAACTTAGCCAATTCTAGAGTCGCCAGGAAGCGCATCGTTTCCGGATGCCTGGGATACCACCGGGAGGGGGGATACCGTCCTTCACACCCAGGCCCCAGAGTGTGCATGACCGAGGCTTCAGATGGAGTCCCCAGGGGACAAGAAAACTTCTGTCCAGCAAGGCGTCCTGACACTTCGAGCCTTGGGACAGGCTATGTTCACCTTTCCTTCGCCCGACACTGAGAAGAGGGATCATCTCCCCCTTCAGATAATAGAGCACGCGTTACCTTAAAAGGCAAAGACGTGCATTTCTACGAAGCCGGGCACAAGACGTCTTGTGCATGGCGGCGGGAGAGCTCACACGTGGGGGTGCTGGGCGTGTAAGGAGGCCTCGCCCGCGGAAAGCCTGCGCGGGAGCCAACACCGAGATGCTGCAGGCGGAGCACCGAGGCCAGACAGGCAACTGCTCGTCCCTCCCCGCGGCAGCCGCGCCTCACCTGAACCTCGGGTCGGCCGGAGGACGTACCACGCACGACACCCTGATCCTCAAGGACACAAGCCCTCGCCCCCCACACCGAGGTCGTCAGCGCGCTGGGGAAAGCACCGAGGAGCCGCGAGCCTGGCGACGACGGCTCTACGTACCCAGGACGCGGGAGGCACGGCGGGCCGAGTGGCCACTGGTCGCGCCCGGCGGCGAAGCGGCGGAGACTGCCCCAGCAGCCAGCGGTCTTCCTTTATAGTCCCCCCCCCCCCCGGGTCTTTCAGTTTCCCTTTCAGAAAAGGATCTTTTTTTCCTGTTTACCCCACTCTTCAGCTATTCGCACGTAGGAATTTCTTGTAAACCACTCCGTTTCTCAGAAGCACTTCAGATTCTTGACCAGCCTCCTTGGCGAGACGGTCCAACCAGGGGCGGCGGGGCGGGGGGGCCGGGAGGAGACCGAGGCCTTAGCAGGTCGTTGCATCAGCCGCCCCGTACCCCAGACTGGCCTCCGAGTGACCTCCCCACCCTGTGCCCGTCCCCACCCTCCGCATTCGGGCGGCGACTGTTTGTGTGCAGCCGCGGGAAGGCGGAAGGCGACCGGGAACTCCCGGCAGCTGCTCCCCGCGGCAGCCGCGCAGGGCAGAGCACGAGCTCCGGGGTCGCGCGGCCCCAGCTCTCAGTGCCAGCGCGGGCATTCTCCCGGGGCAGCACCTTGGCCAAGGGCCATCACCTCTCGGCTTCCTCCTCCACCAAATGGGCACGAGAAAGCCTCCTCCCTTGACCGCGGAGGGGACCGAGGGCGACGTTGCAGGCAAAGCCCCCAGCACAGGGCACGCACTCGTTCAACGTGGGGAGCTCTCGCCTCGGGGCCGGGGAAGAGGGAGGAGGCAAGCGAGGGTCGGTGCCGGCGAGGGTGGGCGACAGACGGGGACGCGGGCGCGGGGCGCCGTGGCAGCCTCCGCACCCCTCGTGGTGCCGGAACCCGGCGGGCAGCGAGCCGGGCTCTGAGGATACTCCGGGCCCTCGCCTGCAGGCGGCGGCGGCGGCGGCAGAGCCAGGTCATCCGGCGCCGCCCCGAACTCCCGCCCTCCCTCAACCCCTCACTTACCGGCCCACCCGGGCCCTTCAGTGCAGCCGGCTCAGCCACTGGCGGCCTCCTGGGCGTCCGTGGAAACTCCATCCGGCCGGAACAACTTCCGGCCAGACTGACCCATCATTGGCTGTTCGCGTGGGGGCGGGGCGGAGGCCACGGATGATTGGCTGGAGGCTCCGGAACCAGCGGGACGCACCTTGGCTGCGGAGTGCAAGCCGGGCGGCCTCCCTCAGGACCGAGCGCTTCCGGTGCGTGTGGTGAGCGGCGGGCCCGTGGGCGGGAGGGGGCTGGGACCCGGCGGCGGCTTGGTGGCCGCGACGGCGGCGGCGGCGGGGGCGGCTCGAGCGCTCCGCGCCCCTCAGGCACGGCCTATTAGTGTCCCTCGCCGGTCCTTCTTCACCACTGCCCTTCCAGACGCTCAGCGCTCCGGGCCCTGCCTACCTCCACTCTTGACAGCTCGGCTAACTTCTATTCATCCTTCAAAACCCATCCCTGGTCGCCTCCTCTTTGCTGCCTTCTCAGTCTGTGGCCTGCGGCGCAGGGTCCGTGTTCTGTGTTTAATCTCTGTGCAGGCCAGACCCCACATAAGGCTGGGCACGGAGTAGGTAATCAGGCCGTGTTTGCCGAACGAGAATATTCTGTTCTTTTCCTCCGTGCCTCCCACCGCCCGGGCCGCGTTTCCCGAACACTTCCAGCCTCTGGAGGCAAACACGGGAAGTCCTGCCCTCCTGGGGCTGACCTGCCAGTGACTCGCAGTGCCACTCCCCCGCCCTGTGGCCCTTTCCCCGGCGCCTTGCCTCTCCCTCGTGGTTGGATCCCCGCCCCCACCATGAAAAATTTCCCTTTTTGCCTCGTTTGCTTTAGAAACCTGAAAGGCAGCAAACACTTTCCCCCGGGAGTTTCCATTGTTCCCAGTGGCTCCCGCTCTTGTCCATTTTGGCCTGTTTTCCTTGAGTCACCTTGCGGCCTGCTCGCTGGCCCCGTTGGGTTAGTTCTGTTGGTTCCTTCTCCGGGGCTTCTCCAAACCACTTCTGCCCCCCTCCCTCCTCCTGAGCTTTGCTCCCGTCTCACCTTTCGTCTCAGGTCCCTGTGAGACGGCAACCCCAAGCCCACTGCCCTCTCTGCTCTGTTTTGCTTCTCTCCCTAGGACTTCTCGCTGCCTGACACCCTGTATTTCCCTGAGTGCGGCCTGTCTGTCCCACTGCGTGTGGGCCTGGTGCGCACAGGCCACTGCTGACCTCGGGCTGGCTGCGGCGATCCTGGTGCCTGTGGCGGGGCTTGGTGAGTAGCCGGTCAGTGCTGGACAAGCCAAGTGCACACGGAGCAGGTCGTGTCGGCCGCCTTCGCACCCACCTCCTGCTTTCCTTCAGTCCTTCAGTCCTACTGCTCTCTGATGTTTTGCCATAGACTTTTTTTTTTTTAAAGATTTATTTTATTTATTTAGAGAGAGAGAGAAAGAGAGCTTGCACAAGAGGAGGGGAGGGTCTCAAGCAGACTCCGTCCCGAGCGCAGAGCCCGACATGACCCTCGATTTTGCAACCCTGAGATCAGGACCTGAGCCGAGATCGAGTCGGATGCTTAACAGACTGAGCCACCCAGGCGCCCCACCGTGGGCCTCTTTTTCAGTTCTGGCCACCGGCCGGCCTCTCTCTCGAGTCAGCCGCTGCAGACAGCTAGGTGGGGGGGAGCCTGGTGGGTTCCCTGTGACAGGGAGGAGTGGCATGGTGTGGGGCTATGTACAGGGGTTGAGGCGGGTGAGATGTCTGGGCAGGACCAGGCTAAGTAACAGAGAACAGAAATGCCAAGTTGTTTGCGGCGCACGGTCCGCTAGTTTATAATTAGTCCTTTATAGAAGCTTTATTTAGACAATGGCATTGTGTGTGGAAGGTGTTACCTGCTTAGATTAAGCTGCAGGAGAGGGGTGGTGGTGGGAGTTCTGGAGGAGGTTGAATGATGACACAATGTGTCCGGCCGTGGAGCCGTTCAGGCGATGGGGGAAAGGTGTGGATGGGGCGAAGTGGTGGGATTGCTGGGGTTGTGAAACCCACCACCTAGGGAAAGAGCTGGGTGATAGACAGGCTGAGTGCCTTAGCAAGGGACCCAGAGGGAATTTCTGGCGGTGCCCGGACCCCACATGTGGGAGGAGGGGCTCTGTGGGACGCGAAGGTCGGGCATGGAGTAGGTAATCAGGACGTGTTGTCTCAGAACCTGGCGTGTGGCTGTTGGTGCTGCTCCGTCGCGCCCTCTGCTGTCCGGGATGCGCTGCGCACCCTTGGTTTCCTCCTGACGGTTCGTCCTCCTAAAAGCACGGAATTGACCTCGTCCAGATGGAAGCACTTTCCAGAAACTAGTTGGCAGCAACTTATCGTGTGTGATGGTTCAGAATGTCAGGAAGAATTTTTAGAAAGGGGCAGTTCGCTGCTGGGTGAGTGTGTGTTTGGAGTGAAACTGGCAGATTTGGACCTTACCTTTAGAACTGGGGGACTGGTGCCTCGAGCGCCAGGGTCTGGTGTTGCGGGTGTGTCTCCCCAGCTGGCTTATGGTTGAGATGGGGTATCTAGGCAGGGGAAACGGAGGCACTGGAGTCCCAGGCGGGGCGGTGAAGGTGAGGGTGACATGCTTTTCCCGTTTGGTGGGTTCTGGACATCTTTCCATTTTCGTATTTTGAGACCTAACCTCAAAGGCCCAAAGTAACCTTCCAAAAGGCATCTTTAAAATCCTGAATCTTTCTGTTAAATCCAGACTCCGTGTACTTAGGCCCTCTTTATGTCTTTCAATAAGGTTTTAGTCTTCTTCCTGTAGATCTTGCTAATTTTTGTTTAAATTATTTGCAGATATCCCATAGTCTTCATTAAAAAAAATTAAATCTTCTGATTATGGTTGGTGTATAGAAAAACCCTCATTTTAAATTTTTACTTATTTATTTATATATTTTTTAAAAGATTTTGTTTATTTATTTGACAGACAGAGACACAAGTAGGCAGAGAGGCAGGCAGAGAGAGAGGGAAGCAGGCTCCCCGCAGAGCAGAGAGCCCAATGCGGGGCTCGATCCCAGGACCCTAACACCATGACTTGAGCCGAAGGCAGAGGCTTTAACCCAGTGAGCCACCCAGGTGCCCCAAAAGCCCTCATTTTTAAAATATGTTTATTCTTAGAGTTTTCCAATCATGGATTTGCTAGGGGGCATGTTTTCTTTTAATTACATGTGGTGGTAAATATTCTTACATGCATGTATTCTGACACTTAACTTTGTTTGGTCTCAGGTAGTTTGTCCTCAAAGGACAGCAGAAAACTATCTTCAATGGCTTCCTTGGTGGCTTATGATGACTCGGAGTCAGAGGCTGAGACCGAGCCCGTGGGAAGTTTTACTGCCGCTGGCCAGATGAAAGACAGCTCTGATGGGCTCCAACCTCCTGGGCAGGATTTTGCATCCAAAGCCCCAGGTGTGACGGAAGGGACAGCACTGCCTGCAAAGCATGGTTCTTGTGAAGACCCAGCTGGCCATCGTCTCCCACTGGTTCGGCTCTGGAGAAGTGACCCAGGATCTTGTCCCAGCCAGAGGTTACAGTGGCCCAGGATGGAGCCTGATGTCACCATCCCTGCAGATAAGCCTCCTCGACCTTCCCTGTGGACCAGCTACACTCCAGCTGGCCATGTGCCCCTGGCAGCTGCCCGCTTTAGGCCGGTGAAACTCTCCTGGGGGACTTACAGTTCCCCCGAACCATCCTTCTGTGCCCAAACCAAATCTGAAACCCCGGGTAAAAATGGTAGCTCTCTTCAGAGGACCAGGTGTGAGGACTGTATTGTGCCCTACACCCCGAAAAGACTACGACAGTCACAGGCATTAAGCACAGAAACTGGCAAGAGTAAAGATGTGGCGTCCCAGGGTCCGTCTGCAGGGCGTGCCCCTGCCCCTCTCTGTGTGGCCCCCAGAGTGTCTGAGTTTATTCAGCCATATTTGGACAGTCAGTATAAAGAAACCACGATTCCCAGGAAAGTGCTCTTCCACCTGAGAAGCCACAGGGGCCCCGTCAACAGCATTCAGTGGTGTCCAGTCTTTGCTAAGAGTCACATGCTTCTCTCGGCTTCCATGGATAAAACCTTCAAGGTAAGGCTTGCGTGATACCGCCTTTTCAGGGACTCTTAGAAGTAAACTGCTGGGGTGTTTTATTCTTCGCAACAGTGAGGTAGGGGTGCTGAACATCTCTGGGAATCCTGTAATTCCCCCTGTTGCATTCGGGAGTGGGTTCTCAGTGGCCCACCCTGGACTGTTGGTCCATTCTGTGCCCTCCACGCTGATGCTGCCTTGCTTAGGCCACCACAGAATGCTAGTCCTTAGCCCTCGTGGGGACACTGAGGACATGCAGGCACACTGGTGCCCTGGGGGATGAGGTCGCTGAATGAGGGCAGAGGGGGAGGAAAGCAGGCTCAGGGCAAGTCCTGGGCCCCTTGTGAGCCGCATGGAGTGTTCAGCATGCCAGTTAGGTGCTGGGCTCTGTGTTGGACGCCAGGGGAGCAGAGGTAGACAGATTGGTCCCTGGCTTCGGGGCATGTGGTGGTGGTGTAGGGCCATGGACAAGTGGAGAGGTCCTCACAGCCCTGGGCTCAGGAGTGTGAGGACTAGACTCCCACTGGGACACAAGTGCTCCGTGAACCCACTGGGAGGGACAGCAGCCCAGTCTGGGAGGGCTTGGTGAACGCTTCCAGGAGCAGGGGAAGGTTCACTTGGTGGAGGGGTGAGACGGGGCAGAAGGATGTTCTTGGCCATAAAAGTCTTGGGGGCCTGTTGGCTGGAGGGGTGGGGTGTGCAGTGAGGGGCCCAAGGCTGCGGAAGTAGGCAGGGGCCAGACCGGGAATGGCTACGGATGCCCTGCCGAGGACTTGCGGTTTATACAGAAACTCTTTTGTTGCTGTTGCTTCTTTGTTTTGAAAGCTACTGAGGTCGTGCAGACTTGCAGTAGGCCGGCCGCACATACGCAGCGATGTAGCGGAGTTACATCCTGTAACCTGTCCCCAGCCCCTCTGGGCTATACGCTGTCCTCCTCCTCACCCTCCTCAGCACCTAGCAGCTCACCTGTATGTGGTACGTGCCAAGTAAATGAGAGCTGAACCAAAGCTTCATGGAAACAAAATGGCGTTGGAGTCGAAGGGACGTGGCTTCAGATCCAGCTTTGTTGCGCAGCAGCTGGTCGGCTGGCCCCCTGCGAGTCTGGTGTCTCATCTGTAAAGGCCATAATCTTTCCTGCATCATGTGGTCATGTGAGAAAAACGCTTACAAAACCCTGGCATAGAGCTAGGGACCCCACGGGTGCTCGGTAAATGCCAGCTTCCTCTAACTCTGTTCCTCAGAGTTCTAGAACCGTCCTGTCCAGGACATCGTATTTGCAAGTTATATATATATATATATATATATATATATATATACACACACACACACACACACACACACATATTTTTTTTTTAAAGAGATTTTCTTTATTTGACAGAGAGAGAGATCACAAGTAGGCAGAGAGGCAGGCAGAGAGAGAGGAGGAAGCAGGATCCGTGCTGAGCAGAGAGCCCGATGCAGGGCTCGATCCCAGGACCCTGAGATCATGACCTGAGCCGAAGGCAGAGGCTTTAACCCACTGAGCCACCCAGGCGCTCTGATGGGTGTTGTTTTTAAGCAGCCAGTTTGAGTCCTGAATCCACTAGTCTGTGTTCTCTTCTGGCAAGGCGAATAGAGTTGTGCAGGGACAGTGCTATGTCCTGCCTTTAGTCTGGAGCCTGGGGATCTTACACCCCGTGCTTCGGTGCTGTTCCTGTGGGGGAGTGGGGGTGGGGCTCAGGTCCACTCAGGAGGCTTCTGGTGTTCCTGGTGTGCATGGTAACGTACTTGGTTCAATCCCGCGGTGCTGGGGCTTCTCAGCGCTCCTTCCCGAGTCTGTGCCGTGGAGGGCCAAGTGGAGACTTGGCCCGTTGGTCAGGAGCACGTCTGGAGGGTTTCTGGTGGGCCCGCATAGGGTCTGTGTAGTGCCAGGCCGTGTCTGGCTGGCCCTGGAGGTGGGCTGCACTTAGTGTGATCGGGGCCTCGTGGTCTGGCTCCATCCCCAACAGCTTTGTGACCCTGGCAAGACACTTAACCTCTCACGTTCTGTTTCCTCCCCCATAGAACAAACTCACGGATGGGTGGTTCGCACTTCTGAGGTGGGACAAACGCCAAGGTGTGTGTGTCCGAAGCACCCAGTCTAAGGCCAGGCACGGGTTTTTGTGGAGGGTAGTGTGGTTACAGGTGGGCTGCCTGAGGGGCACGGGCAGCCTCTTTCTAGACCCTGCAGGGAGGGGCCGTCCGGCAGATGCCGGCAGCACAGGCTGGAGGAGGAGGCAGCCTCTCCTGGAGGTGTCGGAGGGCAGGCTGGGTTGCTGTGGGCAGAGATGGGTGGAGGGATGTAGGGCAGCAGTTACGCCCTCGTGTGTGCCTGCCACCTGCCTGCTGTCTGCGGGGTCTTGTTCCTGAGGGCGAGGGGCAGGCTTGGAGCTCTGTGAGGACTGGTTTGCCCCCAGCATCACTGAGGTGCTCTCTGGGCCCTGCTTGGCTCACTTGCCCGCCAAGTTTAGGTTTCCCTAGGCAGAGGCATCCCCGCTGTAGTATCGTTTTTTAAACAGAGCATGTCTGAGTGAAGCCGTGTTTGGGTGTTGTGTGTGTTCAGCTGTGTGGTGGGTGTTTGTGGAGTAGATGAGTGTGCTAGGTGCTATGCGTTGGGGATGCGTGGACATCCCCAGGGAGGGGACCCTGGATCAACCAACCAGCTGTGACACCTTATGACCAGAAGGGGGCGCAGTTGGCCCAGCTTTGGAAGCTGCTCAGGCGCTCCGTGGAGGGGGAGGGTCTGCGTAGGAAAGCTTTGTGTGGGGTGATGCGCTCAGACCTGGGTCCTGGGCCGTTGGCTGTGGAACTGCCCTCAGTGGGACCGGGTGCAGCTGCTGTGCCCGCCCTTCCCGAGGAGGTGGTGTGTGCACTGCAGGTGATGTGGCCACCGGCCTCTTGCTCAGCCCGGCAGGCTCCAGGGAACCCTGTCCACCGCACTGTCTGGCAAGGGTGGCATTGGAGGTGGTCCAGGGACAGGGCATGGCTGCCTTCATGCCTGCTGGGTCAGTGCCTCCTGACCTCCTTCTTCCTTTGGGATCCTGAAAAAGCAGGGCTTTAATAAGCCCTGCATACAGATGGTTGGACCAGGATCCTCACTGCTTTAAGATATTTGACAGCTGGGACGCTCGAGTGGCTCAGTCGGTTAAGCGTTTGCCTTTGGCTCAGGTCATGATCCCAGGGTCCTGGGATCAAGTTCTGCGCTGAGCACCCTGCTCAGCGAGGGGCCTGCTTCTCCCTCTGCCTGCCATCCCCTGCTTGTGCTCTCTCGCTCTGACAAATAAGTAAAATAAATCTTTAAGATATATGACAGTTTCCAGTGACAGAATTGCTTGGCAAATTGATTTTGAGCACCTTTTCAGTGTGAAGAATGTGTGACGGGGGCCGGAGGAGCCGGGATGGGAAAACCGATTGGGGACTAGGTGGGAGCAGGGCTGGGAACCGGGGAGGGAGGTCCTGGCTGAGGCCTCAGTTTTGCTGGGGCCTCAGCTTCATGGATAGCCTGGTGTGCAGCCCGCAGTTCCAGGCAGGATGGTGTTCCTCCCCTTCCCTGGAGTCGTCGGGGAGGGGAGGCGCCGCAGATCTTGGGGGACTGTGAGGTGGAGGGGGGGAGTGGGAGGCATGTGGATGCTGAGTCTGGAGGAGTGAGTATGGGGCTGTGGGCGCCGGCAGGAGCCCTGGCTCCCTGTAGCCCAGTCCTGGGTGGACAGCAGACAGTGCAGTGGGGGACGAGCTAGAAAAGGTGGATATGACAGGGTGCCCCCCCCAGCTCTGTGCTCCTTTCCTAGGGTGCCTTTCCTCTTGTCTTTTGGTTGAAGCCTGCCAGAGTGCCTTCTTGAGCCCCACTGCATCAGGAAGGAGGGAAGAGCCTGGGGGCTGGGGTCACAGCACTTAGTTTGAATCCTTCCTCAGCGGCTGACTGGCTTTGTGACCTCGGGCAAGTTACTTCTCCGAATCTCAGTGTGTGTGGTTGGTGCAGATGACTGTGCCGGCTTTGCTGGGTTTTTGTGGAGAGGAGACAGTGTTGGATGTGAACTCTGGTGTGGTCCTTGGCGCATAGTAGGCACCTGCTGTGTGCTTATGGTTTTGCTCTCCCCAGGAATCTTCTCCCTTCCTTACCCCGAAGTGGCATCTCGTTCTGCCTGTGTAGCCATGAGCCGGATCTGCAACACCTTGTAGATTTTGAGCCTCGTGAACATGGAAACTGTGCCAGACCCATTTTTATATTTTCCACGGCACCTGGCACAAAGTTTTGTACATGCTAAGTGATCAGTAAAGAATAAAGAAATTGTTTTTGGATTTTATTTCCAGCCTCTGGGAAAGGATGGTCTCTTAAGTGCATAGATTTTATTTGCCACTAGGGGGCACAGTAAGACTTCATATACGCTCACTCAAGCTTCTAGAATGTGAAAGAATCCTTGATTCAAGGTAGTATTGACTGAAATATGATTTCTTTTCTGATCAAGAGAAAAACAGCACAATCCATCTGATTTGTCTAAAGAGCGTGAAGTGCCGGTTCCTTCATCTCTTTAAAATGCAGCTTTGGAATTCATAAATCTCAATTGGGCACATTACAGTGGAAAGATACTTATTTTAATATGTTCTAAATGTTCTGTGAGCTGTAAAATATGCTTATATTAGTTTTGAAAAATTTACAGCTGGAGACATTAAGTGAAATAAAACAATGGCTCCTGGCTGCACCGATGCTCTGTTTTCTTTCCTGATGATCCCCTCCTGCCCCGGCCTGCAGCACGTATCTGTTTCTGACCGTTGTAATCCCAGCACGGATACCCTTTTATCTACTCTTCATTTCCCTGTGTCCTCATTTGGCTCAACACGTCTGAATACCCACTGCACGTAAAGGTAGAATTGAGACTTTGAAGCCCTTGGAAAAAGTACAAGTGTGGCCCGCTTCAGCCAAATGCAGGCAACCCTCACCCCTAGCCCCGTGCGCAGAGCCCTCTGCTAGGAACCAGACACATTCTCACAGGCGTCTGACGTCTTTTCTGCTTCCAGGGACCACCGTCCATGCATCAGAACTCAGAGTTCTGAAACACAGAGGGATTTTAAAGAAAATGTATGAATTAGGTGTTTTTCATTTGTTTTACAAAATTGTTTGCCTTAGGAATTTTTTCCATAATAGGCTTACCTATATACCTAAAAAAATTTTTTTTTTCATTTTCATCATGAACGTAATGAAAGCTTATTGTGAAAATCCCTGAAGATGCAGAGAATATGAAGAATGAAGGAGAAAACAGAAATCGTTGATAACCCTAACCCTGAGTCAGTGCCTCACGAACACTGCAGGCCTTTCCTCGTCTATACCCTCCGTCCCCGTGTGTTCACGGAGCTGGGCTCACTGCGGAGCGGACGCAGTTTTGATTCTCCTCTCTCCACCCCCATCTTTGTGCTGTTTGCAAGGAGCATTTTTATACCTTATTAAAAACTTTCCCCAAATGTATTTTTATGACTGTCTCAAGTTCAAGACTTTGCTTTGTCATTTCTGTGTTGTTTCCTTTCATTACCTGCTTCTCTTTCTGAAATCGCCAGTACTTCAGTGAACAGGGCTATACATAATGCTTTTCTGTTGCCTTAGTGGAGGTAAGATGGGCTTTGATTTACACCCGGGCTTGAGCTAAAGCCTTTGTGTCTGGTAAGTGGAACCCAAATAGATTGGCAAAGCTTTGGTGCTATTGTTATGAGACCCTTGGGTTCCTATTCTGTATCTGCTACTTGGTAGCTGTGTGACTTTGGGAAAATCACTTTGTCTCTCTGATTCCCTGGTTTTCTCATTGGTAAAATGAGTATAATGGCTGCCCGTGAGGGTTGTTGCTATGTAGAAGAAATGAGAAGATGCTGCGCAGTGCCTAGCATGTGGGAGGGCCCGAAAGACCTGTTCCTGATTCCCCTTTTCTTTTATTGATTAAACAGTTAGAAGAAAGGCGAGTCACCCAGAATCCTCCAACTTAATGTAACTCTTGTTTTTGTGAATCTTTTTTTTTCTTTTTAAAGATTTTATTTATTTATTTGACAGAGATCACAAGTAGGCAGAGGGGCAGGCAGAGAGAGAGGGGAAGCAGGTTCCCCCCTGAGCAGAGAGTCCAATGCGGGGCTCAATCCCAGGACCCTGAGATCATGACCTGAGCCGAAGGCAGAGGCTTTAACCCACTGAGCCACCCAGGAGCCCCTTTGTGAATCTTTTAATAATCTGTCTACAGATACATGTTTTTCCAAGTGTTCCATGTCAGTACTCCTGAATAGATACTTTTAAAATTTGAAAAGTTTTTGGGTTTCTTTGTACCAAGCTGTTTACCTGCTCCCATTTCAAAAATGGCACATTTATTTGGAAGGCATGTACTGGGGGGCTGGGTCTGTGTCTCCAAACTGATCCCGTTTAAAATGTGGTAGAAGAAAACGAATTGGAGAGTGGTTTGCCAGCTCTCAGCACGTTTTGTGTCTGGGCCTCTGGCATCCTGGGGAGGAGCGATTTCGTACCTGAAGAGGCCCAGGAGAGGGAGTCTGGGGGCAGGGAAGAGGTGCCCACCTAGAGTGGCACCAGATCAGTTGGGTCTGGGGCCCCCTTCTCACATGCATTTGAAGGAAAGGATTTTGTTGTGGAGGCTGAAGACCCACATTGGGGGTCTCATTGTGCTGTTTGCCAGCTCTGTGGCCTCTGACAGTGAGGAGGCTGGAGAGAACTCACCATCCCTCACCACCACCTCCTAGGAGTGGTTCCAAATGTTTCAGCTCCTCTTTGTGACTGGCCTGTGAGGCAAGGGCTGGTCTTCTTCCCACTTTACAGACAAGGAGGCTGGGGCACAGAGGGGTTAAGGGATTTGCCCGCGATCACACAGCTGGTATACTGGAGAAGCAAGATGGGCGGCTGTCAGACCACAGAGCATGCAGAGCTGAAAGACTCATTCTGTTCTTTTGCCTCTGAGGATAAGGGATGGGAATGGGCATCCCCTCTCCCCAGTTGTGCCCAGGCTCTGTCCCAGCCTCAAAGTCCTATGGTTCTGCTAAGGGACATAAGGAAAAGAGATGATTTCCGTAGTGGTTTGGATTTGCATTTTTATGTATTACAGGATCCCGTTGATTTATCATTGTTAGCATATCTGGTTATATTAGGATATCTTAAATGTGCTTTGTAGGAAGTAATATATCTCAGATTCAAAGACAAGGAATTTATGGATTCAAGTGCCAGAGTGAAGGTTTATTTCAGTTTTGAAAGAATTATTCTTGATGGATTTTACAAAATGAGATTGAGAAATGATTTGATGTGTAGAGTGAGGAGTTGTGGAGCATTATGCAGATGATTGGCAATTTATTCCAAGCACGAGGCAAATCTATTGGAAATGAGAGCCGCACAGCTGGGGAGGAGGGCTGGGTTGTGGTGGTGGGCGTTTGGTATTTGGGGAGTGAATGATTAACAGTGAGCCGAGGGTAATTAGGGGAAGGCCAGGAGAGACTGGGTGCTGCGTGTGCATGTGTGCAGAGATCATCTGGGTCCGTCTTCATTTTACAGAAGCCCAAGGGGGGGAAGACACTTGCCTGAGGGCACCCAGTGAAGTCAGGTGGTGATGTGGAGCTGGGATCTTCTGTAGGAGGTGCTGGGGTGCTCCTCTCCCTTCCCACCTTTTGTGTATTTTTGTTTCCGGGAAAGTTCATGGTCATCTCAGTTGTCCCAGGGGTGGGAGTAAGGGTGTCCAGCCCATCGACAGCAGGGTTGCCAAGCTTCTGGGAACTGCTGTGAGATCCTGAGCTGGAACCTTCTTTGTGGGAAGTGATTTTTTTTTTTTTTTTTTGACACTCCTCTCCCCCATATGAAAGCTGCAACGTTTCTGAGGCCAACAAATGAGACATTTCCCACTTTCCCTTTGCTTGCCAGAAGGGCCTTGCAAGCTTTCGCCTTGCAGAAAAAAACCTTAAGTTGAAGGAGGAATAAGAAAAGGGAAGTGTGGCAGAACCCAAGCTGTGTTTTCTGCTTTTTGAAAACTTCGTTGCGTTGAACTTTAAGAGTGTACGCAGGGCAGGCTGTGTGCTTGCCAGATGCTGACGGGGAGAAAACAGTGCTGTGCGAGGGTGCAGCCTCTGTCCTCAGGGAACCAGCCTCATCCAGTCTCATCCCGTGTCATTAAGGGAAGAATAGTGCAATTTGGGAAAATGCTTTTAATGTAATTGAACAATGCAGATTGCAAAATTGGCACAGTTAAGAGTTGAGGCAGTCTAGTAAATTATTTCTTGCTGCTTTTAAAACTTGGACACAGAAGATTCTTAAAGGCACCCATTTACTGCCCAGTGACAGCTTTGTCCCTCTCCTTTAAAAGAGTAAGTTGTTTTAGGTTTACCTTAATTTTATCATAAAAGTGCTAAAATTTTGGGAAAAATACAAAAAAAGGTAGAAGTTAAAAAAAAAACCATAGGTCTCCACTCAGGCATAACGACTGTGGATGTCTTGTAAGCAGCTTTTCCTTTCCACATTTTTTCCCATGAGCATCAGCTGGTTTTAATTATACCGTAGGTGCTTTGTTTTTGTAAGCAGCATTTACAAACTTTGTGATGGTTATCTTGCCCCCATACTTTTGCCCCTTAAAAGAAGGGCACAGTCCAACCTTGTCACCTTTTCTCGAAGCTTCTGCTGTCCCTGCTTAGGCTTCTTCCCCAGGTGCAGACCCCCGTGTGAGGGGAGTGGGGCAGGGTGCAGGGGTGAGGGCATAGGGGATGGTCAGAAGTGCATGCAAGGGAGAGCAGTTGTATCAGCCCAGGACTCCTGCAACTCCCACCCTCACCCCCCCACAAGCTCTGTGAACCTAGGCTGAAAGGCGGGAGGACCAGATGGCTGGAGGATCCTGGAGCTGCTTCCAGGCTGGCCTTCCGGTCTTCCCTCGCTAGGGGCGAGGCGTTGGGCACCATGTCCCCTCCTGTGGAGCAGGGGCCACGGGGAGATAGGCCATACCCCTCGGGAGGTTCCCTGTCAAGGGCTTTGATCTGGGGACTCAGATTAGTTCCTTGCTCTGGGTATCCCTGGATGGAGCTTCTAATTTCCTTTTCTTTCCAGTTCTCTCTTTGCCTTAATGTTTTGTTTTTCTGGGAAATCTCCTCCACTTTATCTTTCAATATATATTTTTTTGATTTTGCATTTCTGCTGCCATATACTTAAACTTTTTTTTTTTAAACTGAGTATAACTTATATTCAGAAAAGTGTTCTATTCTGATCTATCATATTTTTATATTCCAAGAGCTGTTTCTTGTTTTCTGAATGTTCCTTTTTTAAAGAATATGTCATTTTTTATAAAAAATTGCATATTTACAAGGTCTTATCTTAGCAGTTGGAGTTCTTTGAAAGTTTTCCTATGTTTTGGAAAATGTTCTTGCCCCTTGTCACCTCCTTTTACCCCTGTTTTGGTGTCTGTGTTTCATGTGAGAGGACAGGGACCCTGCCCTGCTCATTTCTATTCAGGGAGGAGGCTGGTGAAAGCTGATCTAACCAGAGGCTGTGTGTGTGTGTGTGTGTGTGTGTGAGAGAGAGAGAGAGAGAGAGAGGGAGGGAGGGAGGATGGGGCCTGTCCACAGGGAGGTTGCTGCAGGGTGATGAGGTGGCCGGCTGGCACCTAGGGCAGGACCCCAACCCACGTGAACCTCCCGACGTGTTTTGGGTACCCTGGTCAGTTTCCCAGACGGGACTCTTCATGCCGTGGCTGCTGGCATTCAGGCATCTGAGCCAGGGTGAAGGCTGGGGTCTCTGTGTGGGGCGTGCAGATGTCAGTCCGATGTGTCCTCCAGCTGCCAGCTTTTCCTCCCAGCACACAGATCTACTATGTTCTTTTCAGCGCCTACAGAGGCCTTCCATTTATGACACACGCCATCAGTTATGTGTAAATGTGACTGTGTCTTCTTCCCCTAGACAGTGGAAGAATTATTAACTTTCCTAAACATTTGCTAATTGAGTGGTGTCTTATTTGAGAACCAAATGAATTCATTCGCGTGCAGCTCCTTTAAAACCAGGTCGGCAGCTCGTTAATGCTCAATAAGTGTTTGTGGGTTTTGTCCATCAGTCTCCTGCCATCTTAGCATTTCTCTTCTGCAGCAATTTACATACTAACTATATTGACCTGTCATCATATCCCTCCCCCCGCCCACCATGTGTTGTTTGACTTTGCGTTTTGGTACTTCCTTATTGTTATTATTTTTTACAGGGAAAACCTGACATTTTTTTGGGTCAAGTGTATAGACCTTTCCCTTTGTAATTGTCCTGTGGCCTTAGAGCATGGCATGTCCTCCCCCATCTCAAGATCTGATAAATAGTCACCTATATTTGACCTTCATCTAGCAGTGATTAGCTTGAGCCAGTTTCAATTCTCATCATCTCTTCCAGGCTTTCTGTGGGTCCGGGGCCGGCTGTGCCCGCCGTGATGAATGTGTGCTCGGTGCCAGGGATCGATTGGGATATTAAGGAGCAGCCCTGCTTCATGACGCTCCCTCACACTGATGCTGGCTGCTGATGATTTAAAATGACCTGCTTCCCATCCAGCTTATTCCGCAGGGCACGGGTGCGCCATGACCGCCTCAGCCTTTCCTCAAAAATGAAATGTTGTTTTTGACCATAAAAGAAATACATGTATGCTATGGAAAGAACAGGAAGGTATAAAGAAAAAAACTGCCCATTATCTCTGCGCCCAGAGGCGATGACTGTGGGCTTTTGGTATATTTCCATCCAGTCTTTGGAGATAAAAGGCAACATAGTCGAGTTCCAACTATCCATGTGATTTTAAACCCCTCCGTCCCCCCCCACGTACTGTGGCAGCGGGGTTTTAACGCCGCGACTCACTGTGGTGGTTTTCAGTGCGCTCTGTGAGCCCCCCGGGGTCCTCGAGACCCTTTCACAGGGTCTGGGGGGTGAAAATTGTTTTCATAATAGTACCTAGAAGTTATTTGCCTTTTCCATTCTCCTTTTCTCTTGAGCGTACATGGAGTTTTCCAGAGGCAACGGGACGTGTGCTGTTATAATAGATTAAGTGCAGAAGCGGCTCTGCGAGCCCAGCTGTCTCTATTAAGCCGGCCATTAAGGAGCTGGCAAAAATGTAAACAGTGCCTTCTTGCTGATGTTTTTTTTTTTTTTTTTGTCTTGGAAAATAAAATTACTTTTCATAAGAGATGTTGATTATGTTGACATGTAACGGGTTTATTATTGGTACTTTTACATAAATTAATACTCTGAAGTGTTCTCAGTTTTAATTTCGAATATGCTAAACGTGGATTGATAATAACCCACATTAAGCAGTAGCTTTCTGGAGTCTTCAGTAACTTCAGAGAGTGTAAAAGGGTCCCACCAAGAAGCCTGGGGAGCACGGTTTGATTTATATCTGTAATTTCTCTTTAGCGGGATGTACGTGTGGGTAATAGCGGTGTCATCGCGCGGCTCCGGTGGCCGGGCGCGAGTCAGCCGCTGCTGTGTCACTGCCGCCTCCTGCGTGGTTAGATTTCCAAACAGCGTGACTAAAACATGATCCCGGAGGGTCCCAGCCCCCCTTGGACTCCCTGCCCCTTCTCGCTGCCCTCCCTTCTGCCTGTTGTGAAGGTGATTTAACATTATAAAATGATGGGAAAAAACCTCCCAGTTCCAGCGTACACCTCAATGACGGTGATCCTTTCAACACCCTCCTATCC
The DNA here is from genome assembly GCF_902655055.1 of Lutra lutra. NCBI lineage: Eukaryota > Metazoa > Chordata > Mammalia > Carnivora > Mustelidae > Lutra > Lutra lutra. Next base: position 142,779,440 of record NC_062284.1, read on the forward strand.
GTTTCTGGTCCATATGAGCTTGTGTTTTTCACAGAGTGCGCATACAGGTTTGCAGCCTGCTCCTCGCACTTAACATTCTCTCCCAGCCTCTCCTGCCGCAGCGCCACCGGCCGCCTCTGCGTCTTCGGAGAGCTGTCAGTTTGTGCCGGGTCCATGATGTTCTGTCGGGCTGATTAACTGTAATTTACTTAGCTGTCCTCGGACACTTAGGTGGTTTCTAATTTTTGCTATTGTAGATAATACTGAAGTGGTTGTCTTCATGCATGAAATCCTTTTCTGTCGGATTATTTCCTTCAGATTAATTCCCAGAAGTGGGACTGCTGGGTCAAAGGCTTGTACATTTTCATGGGTCCAGATACTTCTCTCCTCAGATTGCTTTCCAAAAGGATTATACCAATTTGCACTGCCACTGCAAAGCCTGAGTAATAACCAACTATTTTGCTTAACTATCATGCCTAGAATTTTCCCTTGTAGCCCCAAGGGGGCAAAGGCCCTTCTCTAAGTGAACGTGATCTATAATTATTTAGCCTAACACCACAATTGCTTTCAGAACATTTTGAACCTGCTGAGTTTAGAATTCTAATTCGCATACAAGCCAGCACTAACAGTATCACAAGGAGCAATTTTCTCCCTGCTCACAGTGTGTTTACACAGCCCGACAACTGCAGGGAAAACTGAAGGGCTTTTATAAACACAAGTGGTATCTTTCTGAACTAGTTGAAGTATTATTTTGAAAGGTACAGAAACACAAATTAAAACACATTTTCATTGTAACCTTTGGTTAGAAAAGTTGTTTGTTGTCGTCCTGGTCTCTTTGCATGTTCTTTGCTCTCATTCAAGCATGTTCTGGAATATCCTGGCTCCTTGGAGTCTTGCCATGATGCTGCGAGCCTGGTGATGGGGACACGCCAGGGAGCGTGGCGGCTGTCCTCAGGTGCTAGTGGGGCTGTGGTGGGAAGAGGAATGGGCTGTACTCTGGTTTACTCCGGGGCAAAAGCAGGTCTACTGGTGGAAATGTAGGGGAAGAGGTTGGCATCCTGTGAGGAAGAACTTTCCAGCACTCAGGACTCGTCACCTTGGGGAGTATCCACCTCTTGGAAAGGGGTGAGGATGGAAAGGTTCAGGGCAGGTTGGAGCCCGTGTCGTCAGTGGGCTGGGAAGTAGATGCAGGTGGGGTCAGGGACTCTAAGGGCCCTTCGGGAATGCTCTGTGCCTGTGGCCGGGCCCCTGGTGACTGTGCGCTGGCCTGGAGAGGGTCCCGAGCCCGGCGCTGGAGGCAGGGGCAGAGGCTGGCACGGTGCTGAACATACTGGGAGCACCCTCGTGAGGCACACCCGCCCCCGCCCGGCTTCTCTGGGCATCCACACTCGGTGAAAGAAGGGCCTCACAGGGCTGTCAGGGACAGACAAGGTCAGATGTGGGAAGCCACTCTGTAAACTCTAAAGCCCTTATAAACGGAAGGGATTATCAAGAACTTCTAGCCAGGGTTTATTCTGCAATTGCCCGCGAAGCCAAGTTCTTAAACACGGGAGGCTCGCCATCCGGTGTACCTCTAGCTACCTTGATTCGTTGAACAAATAACATGGTGTGTGCCCAGGGATGCCAGCAGGCCTCTGTAGGAACTTAGGCTCTTCCAGACATGGCTTCCTGTTTTCTGGCTTTGCAGCGTGGTGGTGGCTCCTGGTGGTTGTGTGGCCAGTGAGTCAGTCAGGCCTTGGTTGGGCTCTCTGTCTGCGGTATGAGCGGTGAGGGGCCTAGGGACCAGGTGCCACAGAGTGCGTGAGAGAGATGGCCCTTGGGGTCATTACAGAAGACTTGGTGTCTCCACTTCTTTCTTCATTTGGTCATCCGTTGATCCAGCCGCCGATTCAGTGCTCGCTCTGTATACGCTCTGGGCTCAAAGAGACCAGACATACCCTTGCTGGCAAGAAAGCGCACAAGAGGAGTGGGGTGCGTCTGTCAGGGTGGGGGCAGAAGATCGGACAGGTTTCTGGGGAAGGGGAAGGTTGAGCTGGGTCTTGCTGGGTCTCGGAAGATGAGGAGATGAGGAGCCAGGTTGGTCGGGAGGAGAGCCCTGGGCTCCGACTCTCGAGCTGCGGCGGCGACCAGTGTTGGCAGGCCGGGGCAGTGTTGGCATCCACTGAAGGGAGCCAGGCAGGACCTGTGGCAGGCTTTAGGCCTGGACAGGGCACAGGGCCGGCTGCTGCCCCTGGGGCCCACACTGGGTCAGGTACCCACACTAGGGCTTTGCACCTCGTTTACCCACAGCTGGGGTGCAGGATAGTCACTCGGGCTTGGGAGGCTCACTGTGGGGCTCAGCCCTGGCCTTGTGCTTTCTGTGACTTGGACTAAGCTGTATAACTTTTGGGACCTTTGTTTTTCCATCAGTAGGCGGCGATAATAATAGCATCAATCGTAGTTTTCTGAGGTTTAAACAAGAAAAACCGTGGAGAGCTCTTAGGGGAGTACCAGGCATGTAGCAGGTGCTGCATCACATAAGCTGGCATCGACGGCTTCCTCAGGCCTGTTTTACAGATGAGAGAATTGAGGACCAGGGAGGGACAGTGAAGGACGTGTGACTCCTAAAGACAGAGCTGGCGTTTGGACTTGGCTTGTCTGCCTCTGCGCTCTGGGGCGGTTCTTGTGGGCTTCCTGCTCGGGAGCCCCAGAAGGTAGTCACGTGAGTGTGAGCAAGGGCCTTAATTTTTTTTTTTAAGTTTTTATTTATTTGTCAGAGAGAAAGAGCAAGTGAGCACAAGTAGGGAGAGCAGCAGGCAGAGGGAGAGGCAGGCTCCCCACTGAACTGGGAGCCCAGTGTGGGGCTCCATCTTAGGACCCTGAGATCATGACCTGAGCCCAAGGCAGCCGCTTAACTGACTGAGCCACGCAGGCGCCCCAGTCTTTTTGAGGCTTAATTAGTTCATCTGCACACTGGGAAGAACTCTGATGCAGAGCTCCATGAGGCAGGGGCTTGTTTTCTTGATTGATGTATCTCTGGCTCCTGGAGGAGCTGGACACGTAGCAGAGGCTTAAGCAGCATGTGTAAATGAACGAATGAGCCCTGCTCAGTCTGTCATGCTCCTGTGGGCCTCCTTGAACTTCAGGGGGTTGGAGAGTCTAGGGAGTGATCTTGCCTGCATGCCTTGGTCCTTCCTCCCACCTCTAGCTCATGCAGGAAACATCCCTGGGGGTGATGGAGGTGGCAGTCTTCCGGCTTTGAGGACGTAGCTGGGAGGTGAATCAAAGCCGTGGTTCCTCCCCATCTATTGAAATGCTTGCGTTTGCACTCCAGGTAGTGGCTTTGGACTGATCCTTGCAGCTGTGCCCTTGTTTATCATTTATTTATAAATCATAAATCCAGAAAGGATTTCGGGAGGCTTATGGTAAAATATACGAATACAGTAAAGCTGTTAAAAGAGAACAGACCATGGGGCGCCTGGGTGGCTCAGTGGGTTAAAGCCTCTGCCTTCGGCTCAGGTCATGATCCCAGGGTCCTGGGATCGAGCCCCACATTGGGCTCTCTGCTCAGTGGGGAGCCTGCTTCCTCCTCTCTCTCTGCCTGCCTCTCTGCCTATTTGTGATCTCTGTCTGTCAAATAAATAAAATCTTTAAAAAAACAAAAAAACAGAACAGACCATGAAAAGCCACCCTGAAAAGAGGAGACACATAAATCAAGTTCAGAGCTGACCACTGTTCCCAGGCTGGTGCCTTCCATCTTCCTTCGAGGTTCCTGCAGCCCCAGGGCAGGGTGTGGGGATGGGAGCCAACAGGAGAGGCTTTGGGTGGGGACGTGGACCCGCAGGACGGTGGAGCTCAAAGGAAGCCAGCTTCTTCTACGGCCCTGTCTTGGCTGCCCTGTGATGAGATCCAGGGGTCAGAGGGGAGGCCAGGGGCGGTGGGGTGCAGCAGGGCTCAGGGTGACAGCCAGCTCCAGGAAGCGCCGTGGGGATTACACGCAGCCGTGTTTGACCCAGGACCTGGCACTTGGAAAGTGCAGTCATGAATCTCCCTGTTTGAGCTAGGGGGCCTGTGGTGAATGTCGTCCTGGGCGGAGAGCTAAGTTCCTTCATTCATGCCCCCATGTTCAGAGGAGGTGCTGCTAGAGGGCAGGATGGGGTGCCCTGTGTGCCCTCGGCTCTGTCCATACTGATGCTGTCTGCACTGAGCGTGGCCTGATCGTTATTTAAAAACACTTACAAAGTTTGACATGAACGGAACATACTTTTTAATTATTTCCCAGCTTGTCTCTGGCAATGCTGTTGTCAAGGAAACCAAAACCTTGGGAAAGCTTTTCAGCTTCCTGGTCGGAAGAGGATACTTGTACAGCGCTTATGTCTGTGGAAAGGGACCTGTCATTCTGTTAACAAAGTCTGTTTTCGAAAGGACTGGCTTCCTTCACTTCTTACAGATACAACCTTTTTGACCTTCTAACACAAGATGCAAGATTGTGGTTGGTGTTTTCTCTTTCAAAAGAATTGCAGGCGCTCGTGACTCGGTTCATTCATTCAGCATCGGATGCAAGAGTTGGGTGCCCGGGGCAGGAGCGGGATACGGAGATGGTTAGGGTGTCTCACCCTTCCTTGAAAGGCTCTGGGACTCTGGGAAAGAGAGACTGGTAGACGGATACTTACAGTGTAGCATCATTCCTGTTCTCAGGGAGTGGAGGATAAAGCGCTGTGGGGCACAAAGGACAGCCCCAAGGGGGCAGTGCCAGGGAGAGTCACAAGGAGTCTCAGAGGACGGGTGGGAGTAGTTCTGTGGCAACAAGATGGAAGAGCATTCTGGGTTGAGGGAACAGACTGTGCCAAGGCTGGAGGGTGTGGAGGACTGTGTTGCCAGCCGCAGACTGCAGGGGTGTAGGGTGAAGGTGCTGGCCTTGGACATGTAAAACAAGGGAGCTGGACTGTCTGGACAAGACTTGGGAGGCGGGAAATCAGGAGGGCGGTGGAAGAACAGAATCTGTTTTTAGAAGGACTGGCTCCCTTCGCTTCTCGCAGATAGAACCTTTCTGACTGCTCATGGAGGGCCGTGAGGTCGGGAGGGCGGGTTCCTCAAAGCTGTCCTCATTCTGTTGTCCAGGGCCCTTGCTCCTTGATGCATGGGGCACGTCACGTCTTACAGCTCTGCTCCGGAGGGAAGGGATACTGCTAACACGTCTTGAATTTAATCATTGGCTTCTGCTGCAGGAGTGCCGCGTTTAGTGTAACATGTCAGCCAGAATTCCAGTAGAACTTGATGATAGTTAAACCCTATCAAGGGCATTGGTTTTATATGAAAAAGATAAATCATTGTTAGAAAAATAGGAGTCTTGTTTTTGAACAGCCCTTGTTATTTTTTTAAAACTTTGGAAAATAGATTTATAGACGCGTCGTAAAATCCAGAGTTTCTATGTACCTATCACCTGTCATCCCCTCCACTTTATGTAATCCTGGTGCATCTGTCAAAGCTAAGAAATGAATATCAGTATAACTCTGTTAACTACAGGGTAGAGTTTTTCAGGTTTCCTCAGTTTTTCTGCTAATGTCCCTTTTCTGTTTCAGGATCCAACCCAGGATCTGACGTTGCTTTTAGAGCCCTGTTCTTTTTATTGTTAACGGTTTTGCGGAGAAGGGTGGGGGCAGGGAGCAGACTGAATCTCACCCATGGAAGGTTTTCGCCGTAATGAGGCTGAACATGCTCACCTCTCATGGGCCTGTTGTCCCCCCTAACTGGCTGCTCTAGTACTAACACGTCTCCATTTCCTCCCCTTTTTTGCTGTTTTCCTGTTGGATTGAACCTAGCCAGACCTGTGGGCTTGTGTTAACCTTCATTAGGGCTTGGAGTTGGACCTCTCTTCGGCTTCCCCGTGTTTACCAGATGAGTGTGTCTTGAAGTGGTGACTGGGAGTGGAGTGTGACTGACCTTTAGTGAGGGAAGCGAGAACATTCTTTGCACATAGGTGGATGCACAGCCTCAGACAGAAGTCCCTGCTTTCCTTTTGTCCCTTCCTTGGGTCACACTCCTCCGTGCCTTTCCCCTTCTCCCATCCTCTCCTTCACCATTTCCATCCTGCTTTCTTGGGCCTTCCCCCATGCCTACCCTGCTCGCCTTCTCTTCTCTGCTTTTCCCCCTTGCCCTCCCCCCTTCTGTTTCTTTCTCTCCCTCTCAGGCTCCCATGCCCTTCCTCCTTTCCTTTCCCGCAACAGGCCAGTGAAGCTGTTGCCACGGAAACAAGCCCAGCAGAAGCTCTGCTCTGCTTTCTGGATGCTTCTAACGATGATGATGACGCAGATACTGTTGAATTCTAGAATCAGCTAAGCCCTGGCCTGTGGCCTCTGGAGTCCTTTCATTTTCCAGAGGGCAGACCGGTGCCACAGCTTATAATTCTGTTCAGTAGATGGTCATTTTTGATTTGGAAACTTCAGAATTTGAGAAATCATTTCCTCCTTGCTTTGGAAGACTGGTTGCAACCAGTGTGAAAAACACTCAGCTGAATTTCGTTATATGAAGAGGGAAACCACCCCACAGAAGGTGGTGGCTCTGTAGGCTCCCCGAGTATCTTAAGTTTCATGTGGGAAGTGGGTCTACACATTTGCTGAATTCTTGAGATGGTGACTGCTTTTAAAGGATGTTGGGGGACAGGGAACACATAATCGGGGTCCTAAAAAATCTTCGGATACTTAGTTTCACTCAACAAATGTTCTGGGACGAGTTGTGGGTCCAAGCCCGGAGAGGGAAGGCTGTGCTTGAGCCACAGATCTGGGTGTGTGTGTGCGCGTGTGCGTGAGCGCGTGGGGTGTGGCCGGTGCTTTAGGGCGGAGTCGCTGGCACCTTCTGGCATCTGTCACAGTAATCCACTGACCCCGGCCTCATCAGTCCTACGGAACAACCCTCGTGCCCGCACGTTAACTAGGCTTTGGGGGCCCTCGGAGGGCTGTTGGCTTCTGGGCCTTCGTGGGGCTGGTTTGTAGCGGTGGCGGCCTTGTTCCTTCCTGTTTGCTCAGGCTTGACTGGGGCTCAGCTTGTTGGCATTAGCCGGGATTTGGAGTTGGGCCACTGAGCCAACACCACCTAATAGCCCGGCAGGGAAGAGTTAGTTTGAGGATTATGTTAAAGTTAGTACTTATTCCCAAAGGTAGCTTTGCTTAATAAAAACCTTAAGCCTTTATTACTGTGCTTATGGGTACCCTGGCTCCAGGGTGTAAAACTAAGACTTATAAAACCCAAACGCTATTTGTGGAAACGTGAAAACGTTGTCGTTAATAGAGAGTGTGATAAAAAGCCACGGCTCTTCCCGTCTGTGCCTAAATGGTCTTGCTGCACTTGGGTCTTTTTATTTTCCTACTCATTCCAAAGCTTATTTAAGTATCACCCGTTCAGTAGTGAATTTTAAAGGAAGGAAGCTTTGGTGTGTGAATAACTTTACAACTACCCGCCGTATTTCTAGTCAGTTGCTGTGACTTAAGTTGATGATGGCCCCCACACAGCAGTCACTAATGGATGATAATCTGGAGTGTTTTTGTTATTGTTGTTTTTATTTTAGAAGAAAGGTTTGAAATTAGCATAGTAAATCTCTGTGGGAATTTTGCAAATAAAAGAATATTCACGTTAAAAACAACTTTCAGGAAAGATGTATGGTAATGAATAAAACATCAGTGAGTGAAAATAAGCGTGTTTAATTATTCAAGTAGAAGTAGTAATTTAAACTAATTATTGCTTGCGGATTTCATAATTCAGTTTTTGTCTCGCAATAATATTTCCTCTGGGCCTCCGGGGCGCATCAGCGGCTGCGGGAGCAGGCGGGGCCTCTCCCCCTCCCCCGAGGCCGCAGCCTCTGCTGCACTGAGCTGCTTCTGCCGGGCCTCTTGGTGGCCGCAGCCCTGCCTGCACGCCCCCTTGCACCACCTAATTAAGTATTTCCTTGCTTATCACCTCTGGTTGCTTCAGGAGTCTCAGACCAGTCCTGCCCACGAGTTTTGAGTGCCCTGGGAGCTAGACCCTTCTCTTCCCCACCAGTGTCTTAGGCTTCTTGCCCCTCCCATAGCCCTGGCGGGAGTGACCCCGAGCCCACATCCCCGTGTCCCCACTTCCCTGTGATGCAAGTCCTAGCCTGTCTGGGCTCCTCGGGTTCTGTCTTCTCTGGGTGCCCCTTCCACCCCACTCCCGGGCCCCTGCTGGACGACTGCTTCCTTCTCCCCATAGCTTCGTACCGGCAGGTTCTTGTGCTCCTTTAAAAAAAAAAAGTGTTCTGTTTTAATTTTTTTTTCTTGTTTTTGACTTTTCATTTTGTTTCTATTCTAAAAGAAAAACTTCATAGAGAGGAACTGAAAAGTACTGGAGAGTTTAAGAAGCAGCGGTGTGATGAATGACCCCTGACTCAAACTGCCCGCAGCTCTCTGTCCTCTTCTCTGTACGCTGGCGCTGGCCCTTTCCCCCTGGAGCTCTCAGGTGTCATCACAGACTCCTGGGAGGGGCCCCTATCATCCTCCTAGGTGCCTCTTCCTGGGGTGTGACTGCCATTAGTAGGTGCTGGTGAAGGTGTAGCAAATGCCAGTAGTAAATGCTGATAGTACTTTTGCTCAATTGTGCGAGGCTTTTTAAAAACCCAGTTTTGACTGCTCTTCTTATGACTGCCTGTGATGGCATGGTTGGGGGAGAGCTTTCTATCCCTCTCTTTATTGCACAGATGCTGCCTGGAACAGATCTTGGCAATTCAGGCAAATTACTGTTCTACCCCTCAGAAGGTAAAGAGAAAGGTTTCTATCTGCGACTTCTTCTGAGTGCCCTCTGTCAGAAGGTAGTGGCATCTGCTCTCCTGACATGTGACGGCCGCTATTACCTCCGTATAACCACGCAGCACTCCCTCGCATGCCCAAAGCTTTCCATCCATCATGTCAGGAAAGACAACCTTTATTTAAGATGCTTTTCTCCCCTTTCCTTTGTTATTACTTTTTCCTAAAAAAATCACCCTCTGACTTCACCGGCATGATCTGGGCAAGTGAGTGACTCATTCTTTGTGGGATTATTACTGTGGACAGGGACAAGACAGGTGGGCCGCGGGGGATCGAGAGAGCAATGAGCTGGCTGTCAGGGGCCAGGAGTCCGTGTTGTGGATCTGCCGTCCACCAGCTGAGGCCCTGAGCAAGTGAGGTCAGCTCTGGCTCTGGTGTCTCATTTGGAAAACACAGAGGTTTGCTGTGATCTCCAAGGGCCTTTTATGTGGAGCGGTTTTGTGATCTCCAAACTACCTTTAGCTAAATGAGGTAATGAGTGGGTTACAGGTGTCCCTCCCAAGTCTTCCTGCAGGGTTGCTAAATGAGTTTTCGGGATTCTGAATCAGTTTTCTCTCCATGTGACCTCCAGGGGACGTCATTAAGCAGGTAGAGAAGTTACTAACATCTGTGGCCACAGTGGAGCAGAGTCATGGGATGAAGTGAAATGCCAGGGGAGAAACCTAGGCGGCCGGCCTTTGGGGAGACCCACTGGGAGGATACCCTTATGTCACGAGGTCCTTTCCTCCCCAAGGAATTGACAGCTGAGTTTCACTACATGTGTGAATCTGTCTTGAGTAGCTCAGGGCTTGCATACCAAAAGTGCCCAATAAATGTTTGTTTGGGTGAGTTAACATTTCCTTTGTAGACCCAGTCTGATCCCTCCTGTTTGATTGTAAGTTTCCTCAAGGGGAAGAAACCATTTCTCCTTACTTCATTTGAAAGCTTATTTTTAAGAATAGAAGTACATAAATTTTGGTACAAGATTAAACACAGACAAATAGATGTATGGAGAAAAATGGGTCTTCTTCCCCTCCACCCCATGTGCCACTAGGTCCCCTGCCCTGGCTCTGGAGGATCTGTTTCTTGCTCATCTCTGCATCTTAGGGAGTACCCAGCCCCCCGGCAAGAAGTAAACCTGACTTGGGCTCATTTGGATTAGAATGACCTGGCCACCTTTCCAACAAAAGCACTTATGGCCAAATATTGAGGGAGTGAATTGGATACAAAGCCTCAGGAATTATTGGGATCAGTGGGACTCCTGGAAGGAGCTGGGCAGGCTTGTGCTTGAACTGTGGTTCTCTGTAGGGTGCCTAGGGAAGGTCTTTGGCCTTTCCCGCCTGTTTCTTGTGAAGTTGGGCTGTCGTGCTGAGTCAGCAAGATGGCAGCCCTGAGTGATGCCCGGAGCTCAGCATAGGCACGGATAACTCTTGTTTCCTTTCCCATGCTTGAAACTGAAGATGGAGAATGAATGTGCATTATTTCAAAACAATAGTGTAAAATCAATGTGGAGGTGTGATTCCATTAATAGATTAGTGATTAACTCAACTTTTTAGGAGCCCATTTGTTGCCCAGAGGGAAGCTGGCTGGAATGAAGCAGAATTAGAGCGGCAGGCCTCCTCTTCTAACTGAAGCGCACATGAAGTGCCTGGCCCTTAGACTTGCACCGGGATGATTGCTGCGATCAATATTCCAGTTTGCTTGGCCGGCAGCTTCCAGGGGATCAGGAGGGATGATGGACCTAGAGGCACCGCCAAACGGAGCATTAAGTTAATTCCTGTTGGCCTGGGTTCTGGCCTGCCTGATGAAGGCCCTGAGTAGAAGGGTGCTGTGCCAGCATGGACTTCATCTGGTATCACAAGAACTCAAGGTGGTCGGCTTCCTAAGACTGAATTTTGTTAACGATGACAGCTCCCATATGCTGAGATCCCACTCTGTGCTCAGCTCAGTGCCTGGCATCGTGTACCCAGTGAGTCCGCCTGAACCCCCTGTGATGTCAGTAGCATGCCCATGCTGCGGCCTAGGGGGCTCGGGGGGCCGAGGAGCATGCCACTAGCAGGCGGCAGAATTGGGCAGGAGACCAGGACTGTTTACTTCCACAGCCTAAGTTCTTTCCACTCCCCGATGTGGCCCCGATGGGGCTCTCCCAAGGCTTGGAGGCTCCAGCTCAATCAAACCATGTGGGCCGAGGCTCGAAGCAGAGGACAGAGGAGGGAGGTTTGAGGTGCTCATTCTCATATTAGAGGTGTGTCCCAGCACAGAGGCTGGGAGGGACTGGCTTTGGAGGCCACTTGGATTGTTCGGTATCGACGGTGTGGACTTGGGTGAGGAGCGTAAGGCAGGTGTGATTCCTGTTCTGGGTGCCAAGGTGGGGTAATTCAGTGATCCACTAAGAAAGCAGCTGCCATCCGCTTACTGTGCACTACGTGCTAGATAGCCCCACTTTCCACAGGTCACTCTGGGCATTTTCTCTTCATTTTGCAGGTGAAGGGGAGACTGAAGCAGATGGAGTCTCTATTTAGTGTGAAGAGGTGGGAGTTGAGTGGGGAAAGCCATGTGGCAGCAGGGTGGCTGATACCACGTCCCTCTCAGGTGGCTTGCCCAGGGTCACACTGCTGTCAGGTGACAGAGCCATAATCCACCCCCCCCCCCCCCCCGCCAGCTTCACTAATTCCTATCCTTCGGAACCTCCAGAGCTAGTGCCTGCCATATGTGTGCAGCCCCTATCCCCATCTTCTCTTTGTGCCCTGGGCTGAGCTCTTTAAGGTGGGCTGCAACTTCTGTGCTCTCGGCCTTACACTGAGTGGTGCCAGTAGACATTTGTGTCGTGAGTGCGTGAATGAATGCATGAATGAATGACACACATGGGGATAGAGAAAGAGGGGCAGGCCCTGGGCAGTTGGACAGATGTGAAACATGTTTTAAAGATGGGGTGGTAGGGGCGCCTGGGTGGCTCAGTGGGGTAAGCCTCTGCCTTCGGTTCAGGTCATGATCTCAGGGTCCTGGGATAGAGCCCCGCATCCGGTTCTCTGCTCAGCGGGGAGCCTGCTTCCCCCTCTCTCTCTGCCTGCCTGTCTGCCTACTTGTGATCTCTCTCTCTCTCTCTGTCAAATAAATAAATAAAATATTTAAAAAAAAAAGGTCAAGGGGCGCCTGGGTGGCTCAGTGGGTTAAAAAAAAAGGTCAAAATTCTTGAAGGAGGGGGTAGAAAATAAAGCAGAACTGACATTTAAAAAAAAAAAAGATGGGGTGGTAGATCTATGGCTGCTCCCCACCCCCTCTGGTGATTCAGAGCTGCTCCCCAGTAGAGGGTTGATGGGCAGGACTGAAGGTGCTGAGTGCTAGGAGCCTGACTCATTAGCTCCTGGTGTGGAGTCAGCAGGATGGCGGCAGCAGTTCCAGGGCGGAGTGGGTTATGCCCAGAAGTCCTGCTGAAGTCCTTCCAGGGGAAGAAGATAGATGCTGCGCTGAGATGGTGGTTAACATTGTAACAGTAACAGGAGAGTTTCTGAGAGTTTAGGTAATGATACATACTCAGCACTCAGACATTTAATTTGCATCGTGTCCTATATTCCAGAAAAATTGCTTCTACTTTCTTATTGATGTGCTCACATTTTTGGCGTAATTATCCTCCTTTGACACGAATAATCCCTTGTTTACTCTCGGGCCCACATGCCTCTCATAGTCCAGGAGGCAGGAAAAGCCTTTAAATCCAAAGCCCTAGCCATGTCCCCAGCTCAGGTGCGATAGGGATTGGAAACTCGGTTTGGCTGAGATAAGTGGGACCGGCTTCCTGGGTGGGGGCTCTGGGTTTTGGATGGGTCCCGAAGCGGTGGTGGGCACAGGCGGAGGGATGTCTTTACACTCCTCCGCTGCCTTCTTCAGGTGGCCTTTTGGAGGCTGGTACGTTCCCAGGGCAGCAACTACTGGTGGCTGCGCATTACGTGAAAGCCGGAGAAACCCTTCGCATCAGATGCGCCCTGGGAGCTCTTGCTGTGTTCTTTCTGCAGGTTTTGGTGCGGCTTTCCCCTGAAGCATGAAATTACCAAGAGGCAGAACCACAGTTTCACACTTTAGGGCCTGAATAGGACCCAATGCCCAGTTTCGTTAGATCAGGTCTGTTTGCCCGAGGTTGGACGGGGACTCTTCCCTGAGAATCCGAGGTGCTTGCTGAGTGTCCAGGCAGATAAATTGAGACAGGCCTTGGGAAGGATGCTTGGCTGGTGTTGGGAAGCAAAGAGGAAGAGAGCCACACTGGTGGGGCGGGAGAAGACATTTGAGCTGGCCCTGGGGCAAGGGCCAGTGGGGCTGGGAGAGAGGCAGTGCTGGCTGAGGGGGGCCCTGGGGCCCAAGCACAACTGTTTGTTCAGCAGGCACAGGGGGGAGCGCTAAGGTAGAGAGTAACGGCAATATGGTAATGGCCGGGGTGTGGGGTGCTGTGGCCAGGGCTTTGTGAGCCACGGGGGTGAATCTAGAGCTTCTCCTATAGGAACTGAGAGCCTTGGAAAGTTCGAGAATGGGTGGTTGTGGAATTGGAGGGAAAACTCGTGGGGAGGCCTCCCATGATGCTTCTGTGCTACAATCTGGGCCCTTAGGATACAGCGAATAGGGGGAGGGTTGTGTTAGCCCTGACTTTAGATAGTTCTGTGTCTATTCCCCCTCCTTTATTACAGACTCCCAAGGCGTAAGTATAAATGCAGTTACAGTTTTGGGGCTTGAAAATGCCTCCATTTATTGAAAACCCACTTTTACGTAGATTGAATTCCAATATTGCTCAGCCCCGTGTGGTAGTTAGGGCTGAAGAGACCTGAGATGGGGAAAGAGCCACAGTCCAGGCGCCCCCCCATTCTCTCAGAGCCATTCCTTTTTCTTCCAGTCCCACCCCCACCTCTCCCTCTCCCCCCCCCACCCCAGTCTCTGAAGCCCAGGGTTGGGGGCGGTGTATAAATATTAGGAATATTTACGTAGGCCTGCATGGGATTCAGTGACGCAGCTGAGAGCCACAGAGCGTTTGGTGACTCATCAGACCTTTCCAAACACTTGTGATATTTTGCTGCTCTGAAGGGAGGAAAGTAATTAGCAGTTAGCGCTGGTAGATGACGCAGGAAGGATACGCAAACCTTCCCTGCTGGTCTTTTCTGTGCCTCGGGTACTTGTGCTTTTTTAAAGCTATGTGAATTATTTTCTTTTTAATAATGTTTGTTTTCTTCTGATTATTAAAATAATGTGTGCTCATTGTAGAAAATACATAAATGCATTAAATAGGAAATAAAATGCATGAATTATTTTTCCATTACGGTCTTATTAAGAATGTTTTGCTTCTGCGCAGGAAATTTGGAGCACTAGACTTATTTTATTTGAGGGGCTTGTGAGATGAGTCACATCTATGGCTTGCAGCCTATGCTCTGGGGGCTTCAAGGGCTCCATGGAGATTTTGGGGGGGCTGCTTCTGGGGATGGTGAGGTAGGGGCCTTGAGACACGGTTCCCCCCCACCCCACCCCAGTAGTTCTGCACTGTCTGTGTCACAACCTGGTTTCTTCACATGGCTGCCTTTGAGCAAATGGCTCCATGGCTTATCAGGTTGGGGACTCAGTGATCCAGACCCAGCCTGCAATTTTCTAAGTGAGGAGTCTGAGGACACTGGGAGATGTGCCTGGCCTAAGGTGACATGGTGGCTCAGGGCTAGTCTTTGTGCTTTCTGACTCTACATTCATTGCCTTTTGGAATATGCATCAGTTAGAAATATTAGCAGTTAAATTTGAATGTCATTGTTACGAGCTCTGTCCTCATGCCGAGGCCCCCAGGAAGCTGATCAGGGGTCTCTAGAGGGCTTGCTCTTGAAGGAAGTGGAGGCCTACAAGCAGCTGGTGCTCGAAAAGATGAAAAGTAAAAGCCCCATCATCGCTCTTAGGCACACAAAGGAGGAGAAATTGCTCTGGGTGATCCCTGGTTGTATGAATAATGAGAAGAAATTAAGTAAAGGCCGTGTTTCCTGACACTGATGTATTAGAACATGGAGTAACTTTCTACAGGAAATTGGAACAGGAATCCCTTTAAATTGAATTTGAAGCTGTGAATAGTAAGCCTACATTGGCCCTGCGTGTCCTAATGCAAGTTAAGTAAGCAGTTTCCTGGATAAGAGTTAAGTACTTTAGGGATACAGGTTAATGCCGAGGCCAACGTGGCGCAAGTTAATAAATTGCCTCTCCCGCGTATTGTCTGTGAAGACGCAGAAGAGTAATTTGCTTCCCGCAGAGCTGTACCAGAATTCTCATACTTCTTTTATTAGATTTTTGGCCCAATACATTTGTTCCCTCTCATTGGTTTTGTTGATAATAATTACCCACCCCCCTCCCATCTCCCCGTGGATCTCTCTCAATTTTAATTGTTTGCAATAGCCTCAAAAGTTCACCATTTTAGAAAATAGGTGTTTTAAAATAAGAATACTCCGGGACAGAGCCCTTCTGAGTTTCCAGAGGGAGATAGTTAAAGCTCTATTTTAAAAGTGATCTTGGGGACCGCAGCCGCTGAGATGAGGAAGAAGCAAGAGCTGCTTCCATCAGACACGTAAGTGCTAATCCCTGGCCTCGGGGGACTCTCTGGGAACCCTTCTGGAGTTTGGATATGCTCAAGGGCCTCCCATGGAGGGTGGAGGGTATAGAGCACGGGCCTCCCATGCTGCTTCTGTTTGGCTCTTGACCCTGCAGCCCAGGGGAGGAAGGACATTTATGAAAGCAGCCACTACTCATTGAGGACCTGTGGGGCGCCAGACACCATGCCGGGGCCAGCTCTACTAGCTCACAGACTAATAGATTAATTCATTAACAAGCTAATTATAAATTACAAACTGCTATTTATTGGAAAATGGAGAAAAGTGGCCAGTGGGTAGGGGAGAACCCCTGGAAGATGCCGTGCAGGCAGAGATTGGAGATGTGAGAAGGACTCAGGAGTGTGAAGCAGAGGGAACAACCAAAGGAGCATCGTGGGCAGAGGCTGAGAGCAGTGGCGTGGCGAGCAGCAGCGCGCAAGGCCGGGCTTGTCCTCCAGTTGTCTTTAGAGAAGATGTTTTCTTTTCTTTCCTTTTCTTTCTTTCTTTTTTTTTTTTTAAGATTATATTATTTATTTGCCAGAGGGAAGGGGGAGAACACAAGCAGGGAGAGTGGCAGGCAGAGAGAGAGGGAGAAGCAGGCTGAGCAGGGAGCCTGACGCAGGGCTCCATCCCATGACCCTGGGATCATGACCTGAGCCAAAGGCAGACGCTTAACCAACAGAGCCTCCCAGGCATCCTGTGAAGATGTTTTCTTCATAGTTGAATGTGTAAAGAGTTTCTCAGATGACAGCACACCGTCCTAATTCCGGACTACAAAGCGTAAGACCTGTAAGTGGGTCTTTGGATACTTTGCCCACCACCTAATTTGTTTGAATGTTTGCCTGCCATGCACGTGGTCTGTGGGAGACCAATTAATGGCAGCTGAGTTTGTGAGGGGCGTGTTGCTTTGTGTTGGCCTTGAACCATAGCTCTGTAATTGGGCTTGAACCTTAGCTCTGTAACCTCTTGGTACTTCACTTTCCCCATCTATAAAGTAGAGAAAATCGTACAGACAGCCTTAGATTTTCTCAGTTCACAGTGCCCTTTGTGTCACAGTGACCCCCCTCCCCTGTTTTCCAGGCCCAGACAAACACACAGCAGTCCTCTGGTCCTGCTGACGAAGGTGTTAGGGCCAGACGGTGAGTAGTATTTGGGTCCCAGCAACCTCACACCTGCTGGGTACACACAGGTTCTCAGATGTCGGAGGCTGGTCGGGCACCGCGCCCCTCCTTTCAGGTGATACTTGTTCTTTATCATGATAACTGTTGGAAACCCAGCTTGCAAAGATAAGATGCCGATAAAAGAAATGCATAGCGATCTAATGTTGGAGTGGTTAAGAACCTCAGCTAGGGGGCGCCTGGCTGGCTCAGTGGGTTAAAGCCTCTGCCTTCGGCTCAGGTCATGATTCCAGGGTCCTGGGATCGAGCCCCGCATCCGGCTCTCTGCTCAGCGGGGAGCCTGCTTCCTGCTGTTCCTCTCCCTCTGCCTGCCTCTCTGCCTACTTGTGATCTCTGTCAAATAAATAAATAAAATCTTAAAAAAAAAAAAAAAAAGAACCTCAACTACTAGTCTGTATGGTGTTAACAGATACTGCTGTGTTTTCTTTAAAAAGTTAAAAGTGTCCCTTGGCACCACTGTGAGTTTTCTGGGGTTCCCTCGGGTGTCTTGTGCACAATTTGGGAACTGCAGTGGTATTTGCTTTGTGTGGTTTTGTGAAAGTTGAATGAAATGATCCACAGAAATGCTCAGGGCACTGCCCGGTGTTAGGTGCTTAGTCATTGTTGCTGTTCCTCCACCTCCGAGGTTCCCTTTAGCTGGTGTAGGAATGTGTCCTGTGAGCGGGGAAGACATGAATCTTTTTCTTTTCTTTTCTTTTCTTTTTTTTTTTAAAGATTTTATTTATTTATTTGACAGAGCGAGGGAGAGAGAGCGAGCACAGGCAGACAGAATGGCAGGCAGAGGCAGAGGGAGAAGCAGGCTCCCTGAAGAGCAAGGAGCCCGATGCGGGACTCGATCCCAGGACGCTGGGATCATGACCTGAGCCGAAGGCAGCTGCTTAACCAACTGAGCCACCCAGGCGCCCCCCTTTTTTTTTTTCTTAAGATTTATTTATTTATTCAAGAGAAAGAACGAGCAGGAGCAGGGGGAGGGGCAGAGGCGGAGGGAGAGGAAGAAGCAGATTCCACACGAAGCTCGAAGCTCGGAGCCCAGTGCAGGGCTTGATCCCGGGAACTGAGATCATGACCTGAGCCATTGGCAGATGTTTAACTAACTGAGCTACCCAGATGCCCTTCATTTTTTTTTTTTCTTTTTTAAGATTTTATTTTTTTAAGTAATCTCTGTACCCACTGTGGAGCTTGACCTCTCAACCCCAAGACCAAGAATCACCTACTGCTCCGCCTGAGCCAGCCAGGCACCCCAGGAAGACCCTGATCTTGAGGATGTCTAGGGAGGGGTGTGGTATTGGAAAAACACAGTATTTTAAAAATCTGTTACAATAGGTGATTTTAAATATGCATGTGAAGCTGTAAGTTAATAAATACATAGATAATTGATTATTTTTTCTGTATCTCTACAAGATGGTCTCTAGCCTTTTTCTTTTGTTTTTAATCTTACCATTGGAAAAATAAGGGAGGTCCCTGCGGTTTGCCTTAGATTTGGAGTATTAGCAAAGGGGAGAGTGGTTTGTGTTGAGGTTGGTGATTTAGATAGAGATCAGATTGTGAGAGGTCTCTATGACATGCTTGGCTTTAGGATTTTATTCAGAATGAAGCAGAAAAAGCCATTGACAGTTCAAATTAAAAAAAATGAGTTAACTTTTAAAATATTTTTAAAGATTTATTTATTTATTTATTTGACAAAGAGAGTGAGAAATCACAAGTAGGCAGACAGGCAGGCAGCGAGAGAGGGTAAGCAGGTTCCCCGCTGAGCAGAGAGCCCGATGCGGGGCTCAATCCCAGGACCCTGAGATCATGACCTGAGCCGAAGGCAGAGGCTTTAACCCACTGAGCCACCCAGGCACCCCATGAATTAACTTTATCGAGGTAATTTACATACAATAAAATGCACTCATTTTCAGCATACCTTTGGATGAGTTTTGAGAAATCCCTGTACTTGTGCACACACCCTCCCCTGACCCCATCAAGATGGAGGACATTTCTACCCCCCCGGGAAAGTTCCTAGTATCCTTTATCAGTCTATCTCTTCCTTCCATCCCCAGCCCCAGGCAACCACTGATCTGCTTTCTGTCACTAGAGATTAGTTTTGCCTGTTGTAGAATTTTATATAAAATAGAATTATACAACATGTAATTTTCTGGGTCTGGCTTTTCTCACTTGACGTAATGTTTGTGAGATTTATCACTGTTGCTGTGAGCCTCAGTCCTCTTCGTTGCTGAATAGTATTCCGTTGGGTGAAAAGACCACATTTTGTTTATCCATTCAGGGGCTGATGGGCATTTGGTTTGTTTCCAGTTTGGAGATATTAGAAATAGTACTTCAAAAAAATATTTGTTTATTTATTTGAAAGAGAGAGAGCGCGTGCGAGCTCCAGCGGGGGAGGACAGGGGGAGACAATCTTCAAGCAGACTCCCTGCTGAGCACCAGCCCAGGCAAGGCCTTATCTCAACCCAAGAGATGCTGACCAGAGCTGAAACCTAGAGTTGGATGCTTAACTGACTGAACCACCGGGCACCCATAGAGGTAGTACTTTTTTGACCACTTATGTGGGCCTTTGTTTTCATTTCTCTTCGGTTAGTATCTGGGGGTAGAACTGCTGAGTTGTGTGGTAAGTATGTATTCAACTTGGTAGGAAACCTCCTGTTTTGAGCAGGGGTGTGATGTTTCTTTATTTGCATCTTTTTAAAAAAATTTTTTTTAATTTTTATCTTTAAAAGGTTCCTTTGTCCCAGGACGCCTGGGTGGCTCAGTTGGTTAAGCCGCTGCCTTCGGCTTGGGTCGTGGCCCCAGGGTCCTGGGATCGAGTCCCATATCAGCCTCCTTGCTCAGTGGGGAAACTGCTTCTCTCTCTGCCTCTGCCTGCCACTTTGCCTGCTTGTGCTCTCTCTCTCTCTGACAAATAAATAAATAAAATCTTTAAAAAAAAAAAAAAAGGTTCCTTTGTCGCTGGAGAAGGGGCTGGGCTGGAAGCAGGGGGAGCTGTGAATTGGCTATTAGTAGTGTCAGGCGAGTGAGGCCAGCGGCTGGATGGGAATGACAGAGGAGGCATGTCTGGCTCTGAGGGATGGTTTGGGGGCAGAGTGGCTGGGGCTTGGTGATGGATTGCATGATGCTGGGAGTCACAGGTGACTCTAGGTGGTCAGGCAGAACTGGGAAGACCCGGTTACGTTGTATCTTGGAGGCTCATTTCTCTTCTGCCCAATGGCACTGGAAAGTAAATGATAGTTTTGTTTTCTAAATAAGAAAAGGGGAGGAAATGCTTCTATGGGAGGCAGGCAGCTAAAGATGTCCAAGTGCAGGTAGGAGTCACGGTGGCTGCCTGAATGTGATGCCTGCTGGGGGACAGTACTTGGGTCACTCACATTTCTGCACAGCCTTTTGAGCAAAGCCATGAGCAGTTAATTTCCTCTGGCCTCGCTTTTCAAAGATGTTTATATAGCCAGCAGTTTTGGAAGATTAGAGATAGTGTCTGCATTTGGAGTGGATTTACTTGAATTCCAGAAATAAAGACAGTGTCTCCCTCCAGGAGAGAGGTTGGTCAGGTTAGTTGCAGCCCCTTATCTAAGATGGGGGCTTCCTGGCACCAGGATTCCCATTCTGTAATGCGTCCCACTCTGCAGGTCACACTTGGCCTTCACCGAGTCACCCTTGGGGAATGGGGACTGGGAACGCGTGCTACATTCTTACTCTGGCTACTACCGTTGGTATAAGTGATGAACTGTTTTTTGTCTCTGACCTGGAGTCTCATGTCTTCTGCTGGTGTGTGTAAAACCGTGACAGACCAACTTGCTCGTTGGCTAGCAGGGTGATCTCAGAGCCTATACAATTTTGTTTTGTTTTTTTTTTTTGTTTTTGTTTTTTTTAGAGAGAGAGAGAGAGAGAGAGTACGTGCTCAAGTGAGGGAGAGAGAGAATCTTAAATAGGCTCCATGCCCAGCAGGGAGCCTGGTGTGGGGCTGATCTCATGACCCTGAGATCCTGACCTGAGCCAAAATGAGAGTCAGATGCTCAAACCGACTGAGCCGACCAGGCGCCCCGGAGCCTCCGCAGTGCAGCTGGCTGTGTCACCTCTTCCTCCCTGCCCTGCTGCTGTTCTTTGCTTCTGCATCTCTGTTGATGCTGCTGCCCACGTCTTTGTTGAGTACCTGTTAGTGGCAGGGAGAGGGTCAGGGGACAGTGGGAATCAGACACATAGGGTTTCAGTCCTCACGGAGCAAATGTTGTTCCGCCTTTGCTGTTCAGTCCGTTGCTAAGTTGTGACTTATCTATTTGCCTGATCTCATCCTCTCCATCCGCACTGCCTGTTGATCTCTCTCTGTGGGCTGTGTATCTTCATGGTGGCTGCAAGGGCAGGAATCTGTCCTAGGGAAGGGCCTGGTCCGCTTCCTGGCAGCAGTAGGTGCCCGGATGGTGACCGCCATTGGTACCATGTTATTGTTAAGTCTCATTGTCGCTCCTGGATGTAAGCCCTTGATTTTGCCCCAGCCCATTGTATGGAATGTGGCCCGGAAAATGCAGGATGCAAGCGAAGCCCTGTTTCACCTTCCCCGGTGGCTGGGTGGATCACCAGCCGCCTTCCGTGAGCCTGAGCTATTCCCGGTTGGTCTGGTTGCTGCTCCCCAAACATGACATATCCCTCCGTGCCTTTGTCTTTTCCTTCCTTCTTTTTCAGCCGAAGTCCTGTTTATCCCCCAGGACTCAGCTGCACGTTCCCCTTCTTTCTGTACCTTCCTTAAGGTTGCTTTTCTCCCTTACTCTAGGCTGGCGTAAACTACAGCCTGGCGCACCTGACCTGCCTTTGTGCTCACTGGGAAGGGACTGCTGGGGCGTGTGACCCTAGGGAGCAGCACAGCGAGGTCACGGGCTGTGTGAGAGACTCTAATCTAGCAGGCGTTTGGGGCTTACACGTACGATGCCGTGCCTTGGCAGCCATGAGCTGCCTGATGGAAACTGAAGAGAAAATGCCACGGTACCCATCCCAGGGAGAGCCCCCCACACCAGCCGTGGTCTGGACCCATGCTGGCCCAGGGGTAAGATCTGGGCCAGTGACTTGAAAATCTCATTATTCCTCAAAGCCTGTGACTTGGCAGCATCATTTAACCTTGGAGGAAAGAGGAGGAAAGAGTCTCTGCAGGACAGTCCAGCGACACCAGACCAGGGGGTGAGCCTCGCTGAGCCAAGCCTGACTCCTACCCGCGACCCCCTACTCTGGGGTCTGGGGGAGCAGGCTGCTTCATACCTGGGCTGTTCTACGGGTATGTTCCGTGGCCAGTTCTGCTCATAGCCTCACCCGTCTGTTCCTGTGGGCGTTTCCTGTGCCGGCCCTGAGCTGACGCCGGCTAAGGGAGCAGCAGCCGTGCCTCCGGGAGCTCTTGGGCAGCACACTTTGTGCACGCCAGTCCTTTCCATACCTCAGTCTCCCGATCACCCAGTGAGGTCGGGAGAGAGGACCTCAGGCCTGCAGAGCTGGAGGTGGAGCAAGGTTTGCAGCTAAGCCCTTTCCCACGGCTTGGTCCTCCCCTGGAAGGACCCGAACAGCCAGGCTATTGCCTCGTCCACCCCTCCCTGCTGCGAGGCTGCTGTGAGCCATTTTTCCTCTGCAGGGAAGGAAGAGCTGCCTGGGTGTTACCTCCTCTTGCAGATAGGGGTGCTAGAGACCGAGTCTTTTCCTGTTGACTGCCAGCGAGGCATGGAGAGTG
Organism: Lutra lutra; assembly: GCF_902655055.1. NCBI lineage: Eukaryota > Metazoa > Chordata > Mammalia > Carnivora > Mustelidae > Lutra > Lutra lutra. The sequence continues at coordinate 142,801,656 of NC_062284.1, forward strand.
AGCCAGGAGCGCGTCTCCTGGACCTTGATGCTGTGTGATGTGTCTGCATGACAGAGAGAGCCATGATCCCACTTTCTCCCTGACTTCTTGCTCGCTGCGGTGACCCTGAGCTGTCCCTGGCCACCGCTATTCACCTTCCGTCACCTCCATCACCGATGGGCTTGTCATGGTGACTGATTCCCCCCACAGTGGGGGGGTGCTTAAGCTCTGTGCATGCTCTTTTAGATTGGCATGAAGGCCATTATTGATGTCCTTATGGCGTACTTTCTCAGTGCCCCTGGTTTTGTGCATCGTACACCCAGGGACCACCCCGCTGGCTTTCTGACTTCCACGCATGTATGAAATGGAAACATTTGACCCCTGGTTGTGGTAGTCTCAGCCAGGAAGATAAAGGGCAGGTTTTACGGTTTTATGGGACAACCATGGGGTTCACCCTTGGGCCACATTTAGTGAGGGAAAGTCCCTTCCCCCTCAGGTGGGCCCGTGAGGGTGGTTGCCTGTCCTCAGTTTTCTCGGGACTCTGGCCTTCACATGCCATGCTCTAGGAAAGTTCTGTTTTCCTCCTCCGTGGGGGCCTTCTGTCTGTGGCTTCCTGGGCTCGTCTTATTCCCACCTGCCTCTCACTTCCTTCCCCTGCTGTCTGCCCTATAATGTGATAGCCTTCTCAGGGAGTCTTCAAATGAACAGGTTTTAGAATTGTTGAAAGCTCTGTTGGAAAGCAGAAAAGGCTATTTCATGGGAAGATGATGACCTTATTAACTATAATTAGGCAATTCACAGAGGTTTCCAATATAGTCCAGCATCTTGCCTGGTTGAAATGGGGGGGAAATTCTGTGGTAATGTCTTTGGGGATGTAATAGTCTTTAACACATTACCAGTTTAATTTCTTCTAGAAGGTTTGGCAGCCTGGCGTTTTCATTTAGAAAGCCAAGGTATAGTTTTACAGTCATCCACATCAATATAATAATTACAATTTTGAGCAAGTAATTTCAGACACTGACATCAAGAGTTGTTTTAATAGCTGGAGGAAGATCTCGGGTAAGGAGGTGGAACCTCACATCTCATCTCCTACGAATGGCGTGACATTGCAAACACAGGCAGTTCACGTCCCCAGGCTAGGCTTTATGTTTTGGGCCAGGCATGTAAATGTGCAGAAATTCTTGCTGCATTCGATCCTCTGAGAACAGACATAGTCGAAGTTAATGGGGAATTTTCTTCTCTGAAGATTTCTCCTGGCTCCTCATGTCAGGTGCCCCACGTGCTGGGGCTGTGTGAGAAGGCAGCAGGGAGTGGATAGCGCCTCAGCACCCCAGCTGCGTCTCCCTTGCCCAGCTGTGTTGCCCAGACCTCTGAGGACACCCAGAGGCCTGCAAGCTGCCCCCTCCTGGGCAGGCAGGTCCTTCCAACCTCCATGGTCCTAACCTGTACGCGGCGTCAGGCCCCTTCCTCCCCCACCTCTGTTTGCAGGCTCAGGCATCCCAGCCCACAGTAGATAACTTGGGTTTGGTGTTTTACCCTTTCCTCGTGAACATATTTTTTACAGTTCTCTAAACATTATTCGTATATGATTTTGGATCCTGTTTTTGAAACTTAATCTCTATCCCTATTTTTACAGCCTTCAAAATAGTCATTTTCTTTAATGTGGTTGTACCACAATTTACTAAATTGCATCCCTATTGCTGAACATCGAGCTTTGTTCCAGCTGGTTTTTTATTGTTGTTTTATAGGCAAGACTTCAGTGATCATCTTTATGTACATAATACTTAGCTTCTGTGTAGTTATTTTCTTAGGCTTGATTCCTAGGGCCACAATTACTAGCCAAGACTAAGAACAACTTTTTTCCTTTTTAAATAAAATTTTTCGTATTATGATAATAGTATTTAGCAAATAGAAGAAGGTCGAGAAAGGAAAATCAAGATGGTCAGATTCCTTTTGCCATGTTCACTACCGTGTCAGCTAGGAGTGTGTTAGGCTGCAAATACCAGGAGACCCACTGAGCGCTGCGGCTTAGCAAGGTAAAGGCTGACTGTCTCCAGGACTGGTTTCCGGGTGAAGCCATGTCCGGAGGCACCCTAGGTGTTTTCCTCCCACTGCCCTCCCGTTCCGGGCCATGTCATGTCTGTCCCCTTTCTCCTCCTCCTCTTTGTCCCCGGGCAGCTTTACCCCACCTCTCCACTGCCTCTTCCACTTCTTACACTGGGTGAGCCTTTTTATTTCTGCTTGTTTTTGGTCCTCAGACAGCGTCTCATGCATTTGGGGCCATTATAGTGAGGTATTTACTTCTCTTATTTTGCCTATCTTGACTTTGCAACTGCCTATTTGTGACATACCATTTGGCCAAGGCTGAAATTTTAGTAGTGCTAAGGCAGAGAAAAGAAGAGTGCACTCCAGGACTAGGAAGGAGCTCATCTTTCTTTCTAATGGGATTGTCATCTTTTATCCTGTGTTTGTAGTCCTGCCAAGCCCCTTGGGTTGGAAAATATCCTTTGTTCTCTGCTTGGTTCTCTTACTCCAGGGGAGGGAAAAGACTCTCCCTGGGGCCTCTCCATTCCTTTGATTAGTCTTGCAAGGCAAAGTCTGTCAAGTGCCCACCGGGTGTAGGGGGACTATGAGTGCTGGCATTGCCTTCAGGGAGCTCCCGGAAGAGTGGAGGAGACAGCAGAAACACCATTACTGTTACTCACATGAACCAAGCCAAGCGGGCATAGAAACGAGTGATTTGTGACTTACTCTAATCCTACAGAAAATAAAAGGTAATAAAAGACTCCCATGGACCCAGCACCAGATTTAGCAGTCACTAGTGTTCCGCCATATTTGTGTTAGGTCTCTCTGTTTTTTTTTTTTTAAGATTTTATTTATTTATTTGACAGAGAGAGATCACAAGTAGACAGAGAGGCAGGCAGAGAGAGAGAGAGGGAAGCAGGCTCCCTGCTGAGCAGAGAGCCCGATGCGGGACTCGATCCTAGGACCCTGAGATCATGACCTGAGCCGAAGGCAGCGGCTCAACCCACTGAGCCACCCAGGCGCCCCAGGTCTCTCTGTTTTGTAAGGAGTAAAGTATCTCAGCTGTAGCTGCGTCCCAGCAGTGGCTCCTCTGCTGAGGTTGGCGGTGTGCTCCTGAATGCTGGCTGCTGTGTCTGACATGAACAGTATGCAATACTAGCTTTATATTTTAAAGACTTAGAGAAATGTTACCACATTCAGTATTCTTTTGTAGTTCGTAAACACGAAACATGCTTTTGCAGATTTTCCACACACACGCGCACATCTGTTTGGAACATTCATTTGTAGCGGCAGTGCAGTATTCCTCTGTGTGGATAAACTAGAGTTTATTCATTCCTCCACTGGCTGAAGCTTAAATTGTTCTTACTCTTTTGTCTTGTGGAAACAAATGGCAGCGAACGTGTGTCCAGGTACCTACTTCCATATGCTAAAGCCCCTGCAGACTTAGTGACTTCAAACGGTGATGTTGTTTTGTTTATGAACCTGCAGTTTGGGCTGGGCCTAGTGAGAACTCATCGGCATTCTGCTTGGTGTCATGTGGGGTGGCTTGAGGGCTGCCGTAGCTGAAGGTGCTTCTGCCTGTCTGCTGGGTCTCTAGCTGTGTTGTTGGCCGCAGCACCGCCTGTGGCCTCTCCATGTCACCTGGGCTTCTTCTTGACACGGCAGAGAGAGAGGCAGGCCACAGCTGGGTCGTCTTTATGAGCTCGGCTCAGAAGGCAGGCAGCCTGTTTGCTGTGCACGGTGGCTAGAAGCAAGTCTCAAAGGCTGGCTCCCGTAGGGGACGTAGGACCGCCCATTATAATGGGTGGGCGTCCCAGAGGGTGCATGGCTGTTTTAAACCCAACACCCTTAGATGGGCGTCCTCGTATGCACCAGCAGGAGGTTCGCAGACCCCTCAGGGTGCACGCCCTGGTGTTCAGGTGGCATGTGGCCAGGCGGCTGCTCTGGCTCAGGACGATGACGCCACCACAGTGCTTAAGAGCTCCATTCCTTCACACCCTCTCCTGCACTTGCCCTTACAGAGTTTGATTTCGGCCCTTCTGGGGGGTATGAAATAGGATCTTGTTGTTTTAATTTACCTGCCCACCGGTGAGGCCGAGCCCACCACTGCCCTCCTGGGATGGTGTTGGATTCCCTTTTCCAGCTGGTCGCCCTTAAGAAGACAGAAACGTCGAAGTGCTGTGTTTTTGGCTTATGATGTCAATTTTTCAAGAGGGAAGTGGTGAGTATCCCACAGAGTTTATTGCAAACTATGATGAAGACCTTGGAGTTACTATTGGTATGACTCACTTATGAAAAAAATATGATTTCAGTGACTGCAGGCTGTCTCTGTAATGTGAGGGATTTTCATTTAATCTCTCACCTCTCTGTAATTTGCCCAATTTAAAAATGCCCCGAAGCTTGCTTTCTCCTTGTCTGGGAGTCCTGTTCTTGCTATGTGTTATCACAATAGTAGTAATAAGAAATGGTGCCAATGTGTGTCTCTTTTCGAGTTCTTGCTGTCTCCATGGTCATTTAATTACTTCTGATACTGATTCCTCCCACTCTGGTCTCCTGCTAGAACAGTCTTTGCGGGAAGCTTCCGGCGAGAATGAACTGGCTTGCTGTCAGGGCTCGGTAGGCCCTGGGTTAGGACGCTCACTGGACCCTTGAGCTGGATTGGGGTCCCCTCTGGGCCTCATGGCACCCCATTGCTCAGTCACACCTTGTTTAATGACACCACGAGATCACAGTGGACAGTCCATCACCGTTAGGTCTGGCAACAGAGCCTCGTACCTGGGAGCATTCAGGAAATATGCACTGAGCCAAATAATTAAGAATGCTTAGTTATAATGATCAGTCTGACCTACTGCCTCTTAAAAACATCTGGAGAAAGGCCACGTCTGCCCAAGAGCTTTAAAATGAATTTCTAAGCTTTCCTTGAAAAGTGAACTTTTGGCTACTTTTAAATTTAATCAGGTTCTGTCTGAACACTCTGTGCGTGGCTTGCTAGAGAACATTATCTTCTCTGCCGCTCTGCGAAGGGCTGTTCGGCTTCTTATCTGTGTTTAGAACCAGAGCCTCTGCTGCGGAAATGAAGCCTCGTCTGTGTGCCGAGTCCGCTCAGACCCTCTCCAGACGTTCGGAAGCAGCCTTTGCATCCAAAGCAGGGCCCTGGTGAACCAAGTGCGCTGGCCAGGTCTTCTGGATTGGGTTGGTGTGGTATGTCCTCCCAGTGTCGCTGGTGCCTTGCAGGGGGGCACAGGTCGCTCCAGGAAGTGCAGGGGGGTCATTCGCCCAGGCCAGGCTCGTGGCTGGTTCTGGGGAGGCTGGTGACCGGTGTTGCGTCACAGGACGGGGGGACAGCCAGTGCTGCCACTGCCCATCTCACCGGGCTCTGCCTATACCAACCAGAGTGGGTATACATGAGGAATTCATTATCTCTTGTTCTTAGTGGAGGAAGGCTTTGGGGTGTGTTCATTTCCTCTTTTGTGGAAAGCTGCTAGGTCGGCCCAGGCTAGTTGGGCAAGGCCTCCTGGCTGGTGGAGTAGGTGCCCCCGAGCCCAGGCACTGTCAAGGCCATACCGCTTACGGGGAGCTGAGTTTCAGAGCCTGTGGAGTTTTCACACCACATACTAGGTGCCAGCAGAAGTCTAACGGGGGCAGGGTGTTAGCTCCATTGCTGTGACAAGTTTGTTCACGGCCTAACGGTTTGTACCGTGTAAACAGACACCAGCGCCTGCTGTCCTGATCCAACCTCAGGCCTCATTTGCATATTGTACTCTTGGCTGTGGGGGACCTACCCACTGAGCCCTGGGCCTTTTCTCCGATGACCCCGATGTGACTCAACTGTGCTTAGCTGAGGGGCCCTAACCAGTGGTCCCGAAGGTGAGGACTCTTCCCTTGGCTTGGTGTCTGGGCTGGAGCAGCCTGGGCCTTGGGGGCCAGCCTGGCTTCTGGGATCAGCCTTTCCTGGTCAGGGTCTTGGTTTCCTAGTCAGTGAGATTCAGAAGTTGGGCTGATCTCAGGGCTCCTTCCCGCTGCAGCCACCACCCTCACCAGCTAGGGTGCACCTGCTAGGGACCAGACTCTGCTGGGCGTCTCACAGCCACGCAGAGCAAGAGTTTAATCATTCCATTGCGCTGATAGAGAAACTGAGGCCTGACAAGCTGACACCTTCCCTGCACACGTGCTTCTTCTGCTTGCCACTCACGATGAACGGTCCCTTGCCTGTTTGGTGACTTCCCTGTAGCCTACCCCCGCCTGCTGTCACCGCATCGGGTATATAGCCTGTGGCTTCCCTCTGAAGGGCCTCTTGGGTCTATCTCCTTCAGTCTTCATTGATATCCCCTCAGTCCAGGCCACCACCCTTCCTTACTGCAGCCTGAGAAATGTTCTTCCTTGCCTCCCCGTCTCCCTAGGCAGCCCGAGTCAGCGTGTCCCTCACTAGCCTCATAGCCTGCAGGGCCCCGGATCAGGCCTGCTCTCCTCAAGGTGATGTTTGCCTGCTCTCCAGCCCGCTGCCCTCAGTGTGCACATCTAAGGGCTCCCGTGGGCCTGAGCTGTGACAGGGCGGGGCTGTCACTTGTGCTGACCAGTGCCTAGCACGGGGGAGGCATGTAGCAGATAGTAGGGAGTAGCCGTTGGGCAAGTATACCAATGTCGCTGTAGGGGGTACAGCTGAAAATGACAGAGATGGTGATTTGGACTCACAAGTGTTAGATTCTAAAACCTCTACTCTTCTTCCCCCTCCCACTGATTACTGAATTCTTGACAGGGACACATACCCAGGCCAAAGCCTGACCTGTGTATTTCACAGTAAGTGTCCCTGGCAGCCTGGCTGGCCCGTGCGTGAAAGCCATTAGGCAGAGCTGTCGCGTGTTGCTGGTGGCAGGAAGGGCCCGTGTCAACATGCGCTCAGCAGGCTGTTATGAAGGCCTTGTCAAGTGTTTGTTTCAAAGGACTTCTCAAAAATGACAGGCTTCATTTCAGGGGTCTTTGTTAATCTAACAGTGTTTCCTGGCTGAAACATGTGGACTGTTTACCAAAGCTCTTGCATGTAGTGAGCTGGGGGCAGAATTAAAGTGATATCAGCTTCATTTCAGACTAGAGTTATGTAGCCAGAGAAGTCGTATGAGGGGAGGAGCCCTCACCGTGAACCAAGGGACATCCAAGCAGGGTCAGGGTTAGTCTCTTCCAGGGGCTCTGTGCTGACATTTCCGCCCGGAGCTGGATTTGCATAAGCACAAAACGAGGGTACGGTTATTCTCGGGACAGTGTTGTCGTGTATGTGCCCATAGCTTCGCGTGGGGCAGTTTAAAGAATTAATAGATACGTCCTTTATTTCTCTCTCTATGAGCCGATGCTTGGAATTAATTTTTTCTGGCCCACTAACTCTTGTGGTTAAAAGTACAAATTAAGCTTTCCGGGAGAATCCATCACAAAATTATTGAAAAGTCAGTGTGGAAAAGATAATGGGCTCTATATTGGGTTATGTCTATAGGGTTATTGTTTTCTGCAATTACACTTTTCTTTGTTTTTCTTTCGTGCTTTGGGAAATCAACCCGAGAATGGGCTTCCAACTCGGAAGAGTTATTGGCTATTTTTCCCAAATGGGATTGCCCTTCCAGAGAACAGTGGGCATCTATTTGAAAACAAGTTATAAATTTGTGCTCCAAGTTCTCTGAAGAAAGCATGAATCTTAGACAATGGCGCTGTGGCCCTATATTTCAGGCGGGCGTGTAGAGCTGTCAGAAGTCCATAAAGTCCTTAGGCGCCAGCTTGTACCCAACCAGCATTTGTCAAGTGTTCTGTATGTACTTTGTGCAGGATTAGAAGGTGGATTACAGTGAGCCCTCCCCTGCTTCCTACTCTGCAACTTCCCAGGGCCCCAGAGCCTGTTGGAGTGCCTGGTGTGGTCGAGCCCCAGCCCCGTGGAATGAGCACCTGCCCCACGCTGTCTCCTAGCATCTCTCCCATCGAAGGGCAAGAGCCTCCACGCCCCATTTACCAGGACCTGCTAGGTGCCTGGTGTGGTGCCAGGCGGTAGAGCACACAGAGCGAAAGGTGGACTCCTGCCGCAGAGATGCTGCCTGGTGTCTCCCTGCTGTCCTTGTCCCAGACCCCAGGAGACCTCGCCGGCTCTGCGCGTGGCCTGCTGTGCTTGTTCCTCTGGCAGCAGCCACCGCACTTGGAGGCAGAAGGTCTTAAACACCAGTCGAGCACCCAGTGTCTTGCCTAAAACCCTCCAAAGGCTCCCCTCTGTCTCCAGAATAGAGACCAGGTCCCTCAGTGTGCCTCTGAGGCCTTCCGAGACCCTCCTCTTCACCACTTGTGCTTTGGCTGAGTAATTCTTTCTTCTCCTTTTCCCAGCAAGCCCCCACTCGCACTCCCCAGGCAGGGTCAGGGCCCCTCCCACTGGCCCTTACTCTTCTCTCTCACAGCACTTGTCTGTCCTCTTTCAGACTGCGTCCCGTTTGTAAACTGTGTCGCAGGGCTGCCTGGCTTTGCGGACTGTTGTATGCCCAGCGTGGTCACAGTGAGCGATGCGCAGTAGGCGCTTTGTAGACATTTGTGGATGACACACAGCGCCCTGGGGAAAGGAGCGGTCTCTGTGGGGCCGGCCTCCCACTGCGGCGCCGGTGACGGCCTTGGCGGCTGTCAGTGTGTTAATGGAGGTTTCGAGTGGCGTGTGGTGAGGGATGTGCGCTGGCGCCCCAGTCATCACTTTCTTTATTAAACTGGGCCTATCACTTGACATCCTTCACCACTGCGGGAAAAATAGCCAGTTTCAATGTACAAGTTCAGGCGTGTCTGGGCTGCAGCTGCCTGTGAGAAAAATGACTCTTGGCCAGAGCACAGGGCTGGGCCATGCTGGCCAGTAGGCCCACACCCTGCTGTAGGGACAGGGACCCTGAGGTTGGAGAGGAGGGGAGGGGCTGTAGCGCTGGCCTCCTGACCTCTGGTCTTGGCTCCTTCCTCATCCCTGCTGTTGCTCCAGGCAGGGAGCAGGAGGGCCAACCTGGGGAGAGGCCCAGGGACTGGGGCGGGGACTGGGGCGGGTTACCTGGCAGGACGGCCAGCTGGCGCTCGTGGTGGTTTTGCTGTTCCCTCACTCTGGTGCTCCTTCACCTGCAGCTGGAGACTGCTCCCTTTCCTTTCCCAGCGACGCCTGGCTCCCTGCGGAGTGCTCACCGAGGCCACTTTTCCCTTCCAAGGGAACATCTGTTGTGTGCTCTGACCAAAGCCTGGCCCCGGTGCAGGAGGGCACGGCGTCCAGAGGTCTGAGTGCGTGCAGCGCCCGGGAGGAGACTTGCGGCTGTGCGGTGGCCCCCTGGGGTCCCCAGACACGGGCTAGGTGCAGGTGCCCTCTGCCTCCGGACAGCAGGGGTGGCCTGGGAGGTGGGCGGTCCTGTGGGGCAGGGAGACCTGAGCTCAGGTGCCTTCCCCACTGCTCCATGTAGGTGTGGCACTGTGGGTCAGCATGGTGTCTAGGGTCAGGCAGCCTGGGTGCGGGGCCTGGCTCTGCCGCTCACTAGCTGTATGGATGGGCCACCATCTTAGCCTCTCTGGGCCTCGGTTGCTCTGTCTACGGATGGGGTGGTACCTGGGCATTGAGTGCTAAGCCCTGAGCTGGTCACTCAGGGGCACTGACTGCGGGCCTGGCCTGTTAAGCTTCACCAGGCGAGCAGACCCTTCCCTCTTGCGTTTCCTCTGAGGTGCCCTACCTGGAGCTGCCCCTGTGAGGAGCCATTTCACTTCTTTAGTCAAAACGATATGTATGTCTTTTTTTATTTGATGCCTCTTTCGAAAGTACAGTACCTTAGTTTTTATTCTACTTTGAATGTAACTTCAATTTAGTTGCGCATTCATTTTTAAAATCTCATATGTATTAATTTCATGATATTGGTTTGTTTTTCTTCTTACCTTTCACGAAGCAATATTACCGAGCTTTCTCTGGCGTCTCTGGCACTGGAGTCATCGTGGTCCCCTGGGCACTGTGAGTCATCTAATGTAGTTTTCCAGAGCGCGTCAGCTTCACTTCCGTCTCAGTCATTTCAGGCCCGCACTTCCTGAGTCAGTGTGTGGTGCAGCCACTGGAGACTTTGTACCTAGTGCGGGTGTTCATTTGTAAAACTTTGGAACATTTTGTTTTTCCATTTGTGTTTTCTTCCCCCGGCTTTGATCTGCGGCTGCAGAATAGGACCTGTCCCCACCCTCTGCCTTCAGCTGTCTGCTCTATCAGAGGAGGTCCACCCCTCTCCTGGAGCTCACCACAGCTTTTCTTCATGGGGGCAGGACAGCATGGCAGGGGCCAGCTTACCATGAGGAGAGGGGGCACTTCGGGTGCTCCCCACTCGCGGTTGACTGGAGACTCACCTTTTAGCAGCTGAGTGGGACCCGGAGTGAAGGGAAGGAGATGGAGCCATCCCTTCCGGCCTCAGGGGCTCAGGTGGTTCGGGATATAGGTCTCTGCCTCCTCTTAACAGGAGAATTCACTGTTTATCTTTCAAGATACCTTGTATAAACAGGATCCCAGTGGCATGGGGGAGGCCTGTGCTGTCCTACCCTTACCGTCTTTGAGCCTCAGAAAATCAGGGATTCGATCCCATAATATATATGAAATGCTGTATCTCAGTCTGCCTGGGCCTCCATAACAAGACACCACAGACTGTGTGGCTTACATAACAGAAATTTATTTTCTCATGGTTCTGGGGGCTGGAAGTCCAAGATCAAGGTGCCAGCAGGGGGCAGGAGCAGATGGCGCCCTTCCCACTGTTCCTTCACATGGGCTTCTCTCCTGTGTGCGGAGAGGGAGCGAGCGAGCTCTCTGGGCTCTCTTACTGAGGACGCTAATACCAGATCAGGACCCTACCCTGATGATGTCATGTAACTTTGCTTACTTTCTTAGAGGTCCCATCTGAATACAGCCACACTGTGGGCGAAGCTTCCAGTATGTGAATTTGGGGGGGATACTGTTCAGTCCATAACACATGTATTACCTCACCTGACACATGCTGGGTACTGCTCAGTGAATGTTCACTGCATTTGAATTTGAAAGATTCTAGGGTCCAGGAATTGGCCCCAGAGGTTCTGGCCAGATCCTAAAGACCAGGAGTCCCCAGGGAGTGTTGTGTATTCTCAGGAAGGCAAGTCCTGAGGTCAGCCTGCTGGCTCTGGCCCATGGCGCGTGGCAGGCTGGAAATGAGGTCACTTTGGCCCTTCCAACCTGAGTCCCTCCATCTCCAGACCTCCTGACCCTCTCTGGGGAAACAGAAGAATCGTATATTTACTTGATTTTTGAATAATTACCTCCAAGAAAGCAGGGAGCTTGACTGTTATATCACCAGCGTGGCACTAAATAGGTGTTGTCTCAATGTGTGTTGACATCAAGCAATGGAGAGTCCCAGTTGTAGGCAGAGTGACTTCCTGCACTGGCAGCCTTGCAGCTTAGGACAGGCACACTGCTGTTCCCATTGGCATTCGAGGACACTGAGGCACAGAGGGGACTTGTGGCTTGTTCCAGGTGACCCAGTGAGGAAGCTGCTGCCCTGCTGGGCTTGGGGAGGGGTGTAGGTTGAGCCTCTGGAGAACGAGGCTGGGTGGGCCTTGTGGATGGGGCTTATTCCTCGTTCCCTGCACCTGGCGCCTATATCTTTCTGGCCAGTGGGGAGGGGCCCTGGAGGTGCCCACTCCAGAGGCGCCCCCTAGCCTCAGCTCGCTTGGACTAACTGCTGGGGAAGGCCTTCTTTCTGGCCTGTCTAGGGTCTCCAGGTAGCAAAGATTTCCTGAGTCATGAGTCAATGGAAGGACACGTTAACCACACTAACAGGTGTAAATCAATGCTATTTTGGCTCAGCTAGTTAACCTGTCACTCTCTCTGGCCCCTGACATTCATTCTCAGGTGCATTCTTATTTTATTAGTGTGGCTAATGAATGCATGACATTAAGATATTGACATGAATTGATTTGGTTATCTGTATCCTTGGAGCTTCAGTTAATAAAACAACTTTTGATAAGACCAGTGGTTTTAGAACATTTAGACTTAATTATATTTTCTAAAGGATTTTTCTAGAATTGCATAACTGCCTGGAAAACTACTTCAATTCCCTAGTTAACTGAAAGAAATTGGTTTTTCATTTGGTTTTGCTTAATACAAATTAAAAGTAACATACATTTGATAAAAGGAGTTAAAGGATTATTTATTAAAGTCTCCCTCCTTATATATTGGAAAAAAGAATCCCTAAGTGCTGAATTAATTCTGAGGGCGGTGTGCAGAGGATCTAACAGTCGGAGAGCTATTTGACCTGAAGAAACAGGCGTGCATTTCTGTTCAGAACTTCCGCCGGGACTCTCCCTCAGGGATGAGCACGGTTCCCGTGCGCGTGACTTCGTGCAGCAGACGCGCTACTCTTGCGAATCTCAATTCAGCAGCGGCCGGTGGTGAATTAGGACAGCGCTTGAAAGCAGAGAGCCGGGGAGAATTCTGGGGTTTATTCTCATCTCGCTTAGGTTAGGAGCTAAGAAGCCTGCCAGAGATAGCTGTTGAAAATAAAGAAAGAGATGAATAAAAAAGGAAACTGTTTTGTAGAAACACTAACTGTAAAGAAGATGTAATAAGTCAGGAGTTGTTACCCCACTTGTAAGACTCAATTCCTCTCAGTTACTAGTGATTTTTAGAAAGCTTAACTGTCACAGTACCAGTCCTCTCCCCAGACTGTAGCCTGCTACAGTGGACCTTACAAAGAATTCCATCAAATTTACCAGCCTGCCAAAAAACCCAACAAAAAACAGAAGCAAAACCAGAAACCTCACAAAGCACTCACCTGAAAAAGACAACTTCTCTCTTTTCTTCTTTTTTAAAAAAAGATTTGGGGTACCCGGGTGGCTTAGTTAGGTAAGCATCTGCTTTTGGCTCAGGTCATCCTCCCAGAGTCCCGGGATTGAGTTCTGCACTGGGTTCCCTGCTCAGTGGGGAGGCTGCTTCTCCCTCTGTCCCTCACCCTGCTCTTGTGCTTTTTCTCACTCTCTCTCTCTCTCAAGTAAATGAATAAAATCTTAAATAATAAAAAATAAGTTGTTGGGGTGCCTGGGTGGCTCAGTGGGTTAAAACCTCTGCCTTCGGCTCAGGTCATGATCCCAGGGTCCTGGGATCGAGCCCCACATCGGGCTCTCTCCTCAGCAGGGAGCCTGCTTCAAAACAAAACAAAACAAAACAAATAAATTGTTAAAAACATTTTTTTGACATAATCTCAGACTTACAGAAGAGTTGTGAGAATAGTAGAAAGAATTCCCAGAAAACCTTTACTCAGATTCTCCAGATGTTAATATTATTTTGTTTTTTTCTCTCTGTATATAAAGATTTGTAGAGGTATGGATGTGGAGGTGTGTAGATATTTGCACATTCACATACTCACATACATTTTTTCTCTTGAACCATTTAAAAGTTAGTTGCAGACTGATGGCCCTTTACCCCGAATACTTCACTGTGTATTTTCTAAAAAAAGGATTTATCTTGCTAACCATGGCATAGTGATCAAAATCAGGAAAATAACACTGAGACAACATTATTGTCTAATCTACTCTGTGTACCTTACCAAGATTTTTTCCAACATCAGAATAAGGGCCTTTATAGCAAAAGAAAACTCAAGATCACATGTTACCATTATTATCCTGTCTTCTTTCGTTTAGAATAGTAAAATATGACATTCCTATATCTGAAGAGTGCAAGCCAGTTATTTTGTAAACTGTCTTTCATTTTGGGTTTGGTGCTTCCAGATTAGATTCAGATTAGGGACTTCCTGGCAAGGATGTCCCAGGGGTGATGTTGTGTCTTCTTGGAGCATTATATCAGGAGGCACATGCTGTCAATTGGTCCTATTGCTGGAGTTGTTAATTTTGATCTTTGGTCAGGATGACATCTGCCAGGTTTCTCCAGTATAGTTACTGTTTTACTTTTTGTAATTAAAGAAGTGTCATGTGGGGAGACTTGGACACTACCTAAATAACCTGCTTTTCCTCAAACTTTTATTCAGTAATTGTAGCTTTCATTGATGATTCCTACCTGTATCAGTTCCTATGATAGAATTTATTTTAATAGAATAGAATTTATTTTAATAAATTCTAGTCTGATTTTATAATTTGACCAATAGAAGTTCCTTCCTGAGTCCAGTAGAGCTTTCTCCATCATTCTTTGAACATGTTCTTACTTTTTACAGAGCAGGATGTTCCAGTTTCATCTTGTTCGTTTCTGCTCCAGCTCCAAAGAACTCCAGGGAGCTCTGGTTTCCTTTAGTGGAGAAAGGTATTTAGAAACCAAGGTTTGGGTGTTGAGTGTGCTCATTGCTAGTGGGACGTCACTGCTTCTCAGAAGACAGATCTGGGCAGGAGATGTGTGCATACACATACCCATACACACCTCTGTCTGTTTCTTTCTATTAAATCTGCCAGTTCGTATGGATTTTTCATTTTTCCATCCAGTACTGTGGGATTCATTCTGCCTCTTTCCATTTATTTATACTCCCTTCTCCGAGAGTGTGAAACTTGGCTCCTGCTTTTACAATACTTTTGTATTGTATTGTACTACAATATAATACTTTTACATACTTGCTCAATCCTAGATATCAAAAAGGTGTTTCAGAATTGCTAACCTCTGAATTGCTTGCTAATTTGAATTCATTCTTAGAGTTCTTTTGCCTTTAGCTTGAGAACATATAGTCCAAGTGTGTTCATATGTTCCTTGGCCTGGTTTTGTTTTGTTTTATTTTTTTCTCTTTCCTCTTTCTGCGTGACTTTATTATTTGTTTGAAATACAGTTTGGTTAATTTGTTTTTCTTTGAATTCTATTTTAGGGTTCCCTAATCTTGTAGACTTCCTCCCCTTACCCTTTCCCCACTCCCTACCTCCTTCCCTTCTTCCTTCCGTAGATCCATGCAGACCACTAACGCATCTCCAAAAGTCAAGTCTATACAAAAAGTTCTATTTAGAGAGGTATCCCCTCCACCCCCACCTCATTTCCTTTATCCTGGCTGCCCAGTTCACATCCTTGCTCTGTAGGTAGCCAGTAACATTAGTCTTTAGGTTTTCCTCCCATGTTTTTTTTTTTTGCTGAAAAATTTCTTATTTGCTGTTCTTCATAAGAAGTAGCATATTCTCTAGATCCTCTTCTGCATTTTGCTTCCTCCCTGCCCCCCCAACTTACCAACATGTTCCGTCAGCATGTTTGTCATAGCTGCAGAGTACTCCGTTGTATTTCTCTTCTTTATGGTTGTTATTTGGGTGCATGACAGAGAAGTGTACTCTGTGTATCTAGATGCTGGTGATAGTATCCACCTTCCTGGACATCATGTCATTTCCACCTGACGTTAGACAAGTAGCAGTGTGCTTGGAGGAGGAAACTGAGGCGTGACCACATGTTATGCACATGAAACCTGGATCCTGGGGTTTGAGGTCAGTTTGTGTGGTGCTGGACCCAGTTCAGGATTTTGCATGTCTCTGGGTGCCTGTCCCTGGTCAGAAGACGAGGATCATTCAGAGGATGCTCCTAAAAGCAGGGCTCTCATCCTTTGGGCCGTATAAACAGATCCAGGAGACGCACTGGACGTTTCACTTAGATGTTTCTCATCTCATTTTTCTGAAATTTCTGTTTGTGTGTGTACATGTTTTATAATGGCTGTAATGTATTAGAATAGAATTTGGGTACTTAAAATTATATGCTCAAAAAAATCTTTTTAAAATAATAGTGATAATGTGATTAAAAAAAACTTTGGAGGCCACTGAACAAATTGCTCTCCTAGCTGTCTTGGAGTGGAAGGAGCATGTCTGGGCCTCAGGTCTGGAGGTGGGGGGCAGGGTTGGCAGGAGGCACACATTCATTGACTCATTCACTTAGTTCGGCCCTGGGCAGTGGGTTAATTATTGCTCAGACCTCGAGGAGCAGATTCTGTTCCAGATGGGGATCCCCGGGGCTTGAAGGGCAGTTGGACTGCTTGGGGAAAGAATGCTGTTTGTGGATCTCCTGGGAGAGCTGCCCATGTGACACGATGTCCTAACTGTGGGTGAGTGTCTTCAGATGAAGGGCCAGCAGGTCCTCTGGGGCCTGGAGGAGGTCGGAGAGTCATGGCGGCTGACTGGGCACAGTCATTAATCTCATTTTTTGTGGGGAGCTATCACACCACCAGCCCCTAGGGTGTGCCCTTCGAGTCTTCTCAGGCTAGTGGAGAGGCCCAGATTCAGGCCTTCTTAGGTTAGTCTGAGGCCCAGACTCAGCCATTGCATTCCTCGGCTCTTCTGCTAACCAGCTACGTGTCCTTGGGATGTGTTGGGTCTGAGCCTTGCTGTGTGCCTTTCTCTCTCTCATCTCATTTCATTTAATCCTCCCATCAATTAATCAGTGTGGTATTTCTCATATAGGACCTTGAGGCTCTGAGAGATTAAATGCTTGTGGAAGAGAATACAGCTAGTTGGAGGGTGAGGCAAGGTGGGAACGCAGGGCTGACTGCCGGGTCTAGGCTTGGCTTTTCACCATTGACTGCGTGCTTTTCTTACTTAGAATTCTCTTGTACTTGAAAAAGGGGTTCAGTTTGCTTTATGTTACTTTAATGCTTTTTGGATTCCATTTCCTTTGTTTATTTTAGAGCAGTATAATTTGCAATGAAATAGTTTTACATTGAGCTCACATGTTTTAATGGTGTTTTAATGGCATCTTAATGATGTCTCCATGGATATGCAGTCAGATACTTTTGCCATCCTAACTTCCCGTGTAATGGCACTGCGTGGTAGCATGGCCACGAACTGTGGCCTGAGCTGCCCTTCAGGCTGGTCGAGGAGCCTCTGAGTCGGGTGTTCAGTGTCTCTTGGGGTGAGAAGGCCTCCATGCACTGGGGAGAGAAGAGAGTACGTCTCTAGGTAGCTCGGCTTCACTTTTCCAGGTCACTGGGTTGTCCCTGATGCTGTTTCCTACCTAGTGACGTCTGAGCAGGCTTCATCTCTGTGGAAGAGAAAGTCCGAGTGTCCGCCTTCAAGCCGCTTGAGATGTGCTGGGCACGCACACCCTGGAAGCTAGAACACGGGCTCCAGAGGGCCTCGGTTTGCTAGGGTGCCCTGCTTTCAGTGCTTGTCCCTGTGCCATGCCATATGCTGAACCATCTGTTCTGCCTTTTTGTTTTGGAAAACGTGGCACAACAGTTAGAGTCTTGCCTAGTGGAGCACAGAAGGCCCTTTTAGGGCTGGGGCTGCTCCTGAGCCATTTGGGTCTCTCAGTGCTTGGCACACGGCTGGAGCTGGAGTAGGGACGCGGTGCTTGGCTGTTAAATAAATGAGTGAGTGCATGATTGTTATGACTCAGGGCCGAAGGTGATGATGAGAAAGGGGGAGGTGAAACTGATCTCAGGGACTTCTGTTTAGGACTAAACTGCTCTGGGAAAGCATCTAGCTGCAAAGAGCTGGCCCCTACCATCACTGCCACCATCCGGCCTCAGTCTCTCCTTCCCCTCTAGAGACCCCACAGCTTGGCTGTAGCAAGACCTACGTTGAGGCACCAGCCAGTACGTTTGGGGCCACGCCTCACTGCAGTTGTGGTTTCAGTCCCCAGTACTTGGTGCTGCTGTGCTGCAAGCAAGCCCCGAGAGCTGGGCTCCTGCGCTGGTTTTGGTGCTCACTAGCTGTGTGGCCTGGGGCAAGGTGGTCGCTCAACTTCCGGTAGCCTTGGTTTCCTTATCTGTAGGTGGGGATCCTGCCTCTCAGCCAGCAGGGGGCGGTTGTGGGAATTTGGGGTAACTTGGGTACTCCCCAGCACCCAGACATGGGGACATTGGTTGCTATAGTATTTGCTATAGTATTGGTTGCTATAGTATTTGCTATAGTATTGGTTGCTATAGTATATATTGTCATTTATAGTTGTTGTCATTGCTACTACTGTTCTACCCCCACTGTCCCTCACTAGCACTCGCCATACCTGTGTTCAGCTGCAGCCCTAGGGTGTTAGCGTGTCCTTCAGAGAGAGAAGAGAGGCGCACAGTCAGCACAAGTGCTCGCACAACTGAGGTTCGAAGCTGTCCTCCCTTCCTCCTTGCTCTCCCATACTCCTCTCTCCTGGAGCACCCCTGTTTGCTTAAGGAAGAAAAAAAAAAGGAAAAGAAGATAAGAAAAAAAAGAAAAAGAAATGGTTTGAATCAAGGAGCGCCATCCCCAGGGCCCCGTTGCACACGATTGTCCCATTTCTAAACTTGAGTTAATAAGAGTAAACAAAGCTGTAGGTGGATTTGCACAGAAGAGTGTTATTCTGACGATCATGTAAATATTTATATGTTCTGGTTTTTCAGTTTGTTACTGGTGTCTAATTTCCTAGTCTCATAAGGAAGTGTAATTTGGAGGAGCTTTGCAGAGACAGGCGCAGCAGTGGAATGATTTGATTTGTTCAGTAAACTTGGATTCGGTTATTCCTTTTCATCAGTCTTTCAGAACTTTCGAGTTCTTTGTGATTTGACAACAGCCTTCAGCCCAGTGAAGGTACGGCTCTTACGTTGCCAGGAATTCAGAAGAGGTTTATGATATTGTCGCTTAATAAGAAAATGCATTCATCGGCAGGATATAAAATTCATTGGCTTCAAATGGATTTGAGTTTGTAGTTTTAGCCCTCTGTGCTCCTGCCATTCTCCAAGCTGCGAGTAAGGTTTTTTAATTAAGTCAAATTGAATTGAATGAGCTTTTATTGAGCGCTCACTCCCTGCCAGGCATAGTCTCCTTAACCCTTGCACTGCCTGTGTGGTAGGTCTTGCGGGGGAGGTGAGCCAGTGGAGGCCCAGCCAGGTTATACTCCACGTCCCTGGTCATCCAGCTGGCAAATACGAGAGGTGGTATTGGATGTGTGATCCGATTCTTAAGCACTTTTATCCCCAGCTGATTACATTCAGGGCTGTTTAGAGAGATGAGACATGTTGGGTGACTTTGTATATGTCATCTCACCGAATCTTGTTTAATCTTCTCAAACTGTCGTTCCTCTGTGAAGTTCAAGTTCAATTCATTTTCCCTATTTTACATCTAAGGAAATGAAGATTCAGAATGGTACAGTGATGTGCCAGGGGTCACACAGCTGGTAGGAGACAGAACTGGGATTTGAACGCAGAACCCTCTGGCTCTAAAGCCAGAGTTCCTTCTGGAAACCCTCTGGTGTTCTGCATGTCCTCCAGCACGTGACTGACCACCTGCCTGTGAAAAGGCCTGGCCCTGGTAGCAGGGGCACCTTCCGGTAAATAGAGGCATGGGATGGTGTGGAGGTGGCATTGGGCTTCTGTTTCCTGGGCACTTTCTAATTCCGGGGCTCCTGGTAAGGGGCCTCTCTCCCTTCTAACCTTTTCTCCCCACTGGTGCTGAATGGCTACCAGGGTTGTCATCCTGGGTTTTTGGTAGGATGGCAAGTAATATGTGTGAGCCACCTGGCTGTGTCTGGCACCTGGTGGGTCCTGCAGCAAAGAGCCCTGCCCTCTGGAGTTGTTGCTGGTTTGCCGGTACCAGCCTTGGCCAGGAAGCGGCCGTTGCTTTAGCCCCCGGACTCCTGGGCATCACAGAGCTGATTGCCAGTGGAGACCAGTGACTCATTTGATGGCATTTTGGATGGCATTGTGCGGTTCATCCTGGCACAGCACACCACACCCACAGCAGGTACTCAAGAGCCATTAGTGTTTATGAAGGTGATAAAATTGCCAAAATGGAGGGAAGCCATCAAAATAAGAGCCTTTGCCTGTCTCGTGAAAGTTAACTTGCAAACCTAATGACTGTCAGGCTGTCGAAAAAGTGTCATCTGGATTTCTCACTGGAGACGGAACGCTCTGGAAGGGCAGTCGGGCAGCCCCTGATGGTTGTGTGGGGGCGGAGGCTTTTTATGTGACAGTGAGTTGCAGAAGTTAACGGTGGTCTCAGAGGACTGGGGTTCAGCTTAACCCTTCCAACGGCAAAAGCTTTACAGCAAATCTGGGAAGTACTTGTATATTCTTCATACTCCCTGTATTTTCTCTGAAAATAAAAGTGATTTTGAAAATTTGAGGTTCAAACAAAAAGTCCTCCCACTTGTAAAGCATGTTGTGGTAGACAGAGTGGCACCAGTGTACGCCATCCCCATGTGCTGGGGGGTGACCGGGAGGTCTGTCCCAGCCCCATTGGAGTGGGGGAGGGCAGGGACCCTGACTTTTGGTCCATGGCCAGATCTACATATCACCGAAAGGATTCATTGTTTAAAAACAAATGTGGGAAACTGTCACTTGAGAGCCCCTGGGTAGTCATTTTCACGTCATTCTCCGATAAAGATAGAATGCTTAATTTAGGCAAATGTAACGATTTCAGAGCATTTGAAGTGGTCCTGGGGTAGAAAGCAGTGTTTTTGCTTTTTCAATTTCAACCTGACTCCATTTCTATCTTTATTGTTAAGTGTCAGTTATACCAGGGGAGCATTTTCCTCTTGGATGCGTTTGCACCTGGCAATTCGAATGTGCAGGAATTCCTTGATTGCAAAATAGCTACTCTCAAAATGTAGACAGGCAGCCACGCTCAGAGTCCCCTCTGCCGCGGGCAGCGGGGTGGCGCCAGACACCTGGGTTTGTGTCCCCGTGGTGGCGTGCTTAGTCTGTTCTCAGCTGCCGTTTGCTGGCTTCTAGAATGGGGGTAGAATGGGACCCCCCAGCGGGTTACAGAGGTGGGGGTCTGGCCGGTGTGATGCAGACTGTTAGCTCTGTGGGGTTGTGCTGGGCACTGAGGGACCTTGGGGTGGACAGATGGGCCTCCCGGGCTGTACCACACCCGCACCCACACCCAGGCAGTCTGTGCCCTTAGGGTATTTATGGCCTCATTCCTTGCTTTGTTCTCCTTTCTTGTTTAGGGAGAGAGAGCAGCAATTCTGTCAGATTATTTGGGAGATCCATGTTACTTTTGATTATTTACGAAGGGACAGGCCAGGGGGAGGTAACCAACTCGATTAATTTGTCAGCGAGGCAGCTGGAGGGATGTGTGACAAACAGACCAGGCTGTCATTTGGCCAAAGATTGTCTGAGCTGGGATCGTTCCCCCAGGATATCCATGATGACAAATGTAATTGACATTTTTTATTAACCCTGAAATGATTAAAGATGCCGCTGCTGAATTTGTGTCAAAGTGCTCGGTCCCTGGCATTTTGAGCAAGGGTTCTGTGTGCAGCCAATAAACAGCCTTGTGTTTACTTCCTGCTCATCGCTTTAATCAAACAAGGCACACAGAGCCCTGCCTGATTTGGTCTTGAAACCAGGCCAGGGAGCCAAGGCTTCGCTTCCTGGAAGAAGTTTTCAGAACTTTCTGGTACCAGCATCATGGTGGACACTTAGGAGACACTCTGTTCATTTGCACACTTAGGCATCAGGCATTAGCTGAGCTCCTACTATGTGCTGGGCCCCGATGTGCAGAGGAGTGGATTGAGGGTCCCCTCCTCAAGGGAGCTATCACTGTGGAATGGGGGATGCCATGGGGATAACTGTGTGACCTGAGTCCTTGGCGGCAGGACTAGGGCTGTTTCCACTGCTGCAGGGAGGTGGCACGGGGGTGATTTGGATCTCAGAGGGAGGGGATCTCTCTTGCCTCAGGGGCTTTCCAGGCAGAGGCTGGAGTGTTGGCACGGAGGGGCATGGGGGTAGGAGGGTGAAGGGCACCCTGTGTGTGACTAGAGTGTCCTGGGGAGCTCAGCTTGGCTCTGTGGATAGGCTGGGGTCTTAATGGAAGACAGTTTTGCTGTTTCCTAGCCTGCCTCTGAAGTTCCTGAAGCTCTCTGTTGTGTGTTTCCCCATCTGTGAAATGGGGGCAGACATGACCTCACATCTGTCAGGTCCGTTTTAGGATGGAAGGAAAGCTCTGGATCAGCCTGTGCTTGCCCAGGGAACCTGGTCCGTGCAGTCCTGCAGGGACGCCGCTGGCGGAGGAGGCGGGAGCTTGGGGGAGATGTACAGCTGTCGCAGCAGCGGTCACCTGTCGAGCTTACCGCGTGCCGTGTACTGGGCTTCGCCAGGTATTTTGGTTCTCGTCTTCTAGCTGAGAGAGCTCTTAAGTGTTTTGCAGCTGCCCCGGGTCACACAGGGCTAGAGAGAGGCTCTGACACAGGGCTGCTGCTTGCCCTCGAGTGCTTCCTTGCAAAAGAGAGAGCCGTGTAGGCAGTGCGGGGGCTGGGAGTATGGGGGCTCCTGTGAGCGGAGTGGGTGTATGCGGCAGAGGGGGCCTCGGTATGGCCTGCCCCGAATGGAGCAAGGAGTTTGACCTTTCCTGACTGCCTGTTCTGTGGCTAGCCCTCTGCTGGGGTATACACACTCATTCGGTCCCTAAGCCAGCTTTATTAAGTGCCCGGGGCAGGCCAGGAATGTGGCCAGACCCTGTGTACCCTGGTGGGTACCCAGAGGGGAAAGAGGGAAAGAAAAAAAAATTCTCATGTGTCTAGCAGTGTAGATAAATAAGTGACATTTCGGGTCACCTGGGTGGCTCAGTGGGTTAAGCCTCTGCCTTCGGCTCAGGTGGCATGACCCCAGAGTCCTGGGATGGAGCCCCACATCGGGCTCTCTGCTCAGCAGGGAGCCTGCTTCTCTTCCTCTCTTTCTGCCTGCCTCTCTGCCTACTTGTGCTCTCCGTCTGTCAAATAAATAAAGTCTTAAAAAAAAAAAGGTGACATTTCAATGTTGAAGTAGTGGTATGTGTTACTAAAATTTTATGTTAGGCCCCCCAAAACTCTAAGCAAACCCCCTCCATTTCGCCACATGTACAGACTTTGAAGGAGATTTATCACAAGTGACTTGGACCTGTTGCTTGGAAGCCTTTCCCATCAGTTTAATTTCTTCTCCCTTTTAATCCTGTGGCTGGCAGGACGTTGCGAGGGCAGTAATTTAATAAAAGTTTGCAGTTTGTAAAGCAGCTGCTATTCTGTGTACTAAGCACATTTGCCAACCTTTTCAGGGAAACCTCCAAGCTGTTCTTGGAACTTGGCGATATTGCAGGAAAAAAAAGTTATATTTAATAACATTTCATCCTTTGGGTTCTGCAGCTAATAGAAGAGTAAATGGAAGCCATGTCTGAAAGCCATTTCTTTCTGTGATTCAGAGAATCAGGACGCAGCAATTACAGTGTGTATGAGATTTATGAAAACATTAATGCCTAACGAGAAGAAAACATCTCAGTAAGTTATTTAATTTGAAGTTGCAGGCCTGGTTGCTGGTTTCTAATTCAGACCTCGTGTTCTGCTCGTCAGGCCCCAGGCACTGATTCACCAGACGCTCACTCACTGCTCCCGTTTTGCCCAGAGGTGGGGGGGCCTGGGTCTGCAGCGGGTGGGGGGGTGGTCAGGGCACCGCAGAGCTGGGTTTGAATCCCATCCGTCCAGCCCCAAGCCTATTTCTCCCGTTTCTCCCCTGTTTCTCACATGTGATATATTCACACGTGCTCCCTGCAAAGGACAACCTTGTTAGGTTTGTAATGTGTGGCAGCTGCATGATCTGCTCGGTAAGAGACACACATTTAAAAAAATTTACGTGCCACATGCTTTTCCTTTATTTCTCTTTCCCCTGAACTGACATAAAAAGGAGAGTCACATATAGGCAGATGTCAAAATGACTGCCGCGCTTTGCCTCATCAACTGGAAAAGCCACCGACTGAATTACTCCCGACACCGTTTCTGTTTCTGGCAGATGCGGAGCGGGAGTGCGGAGTGGGGGCTGTATATTTTCCCGTTTTCCGTGGTAGCTGAAGCCTTAATTCAAAAACAAATTAAGTCCTTCAGCTGTCACTTGATTGTTCCCTCTGATCTTTGGGGACAAATATCATGGCTCCTGCCTCGTATCTTCTTCTCTCCCCTTTTCCCCGAAGCTTCCCCCCTTACTTTTTTCTCTCTGCCCAGAACTCAACATTTCTTTGACAAAAGCATGCATTATTTAGAGCCTGTCGCCTCTTGAAGTTCTTTAATTACAGAATTAAAGCAAAGTAATGACAGTTTAATTTGTTCTTTCATTAATTGGGAGCGCTTGGGGCTGATGTGAAATGAGTGCATTTGGAAAGCACGAAGAATGTTTGTTGAGTGATTGGAGCAGGAGTAATAATGATCTGTCGTTAGCATGTGGCGCTCTGCGCGTTCTCGATTAGCCTCCCAGCAGCCTTGGGTGGGGGGATTGTACCTTTCGTGTTCCTACAGATTCGGGTCTTGAAGCTCAGAGAGGGGACAGAGCCAGGCCCGGACACTAGGTGTCTGGCCCCCAGGTCCCATTTGGTCCTCAGTCCCGCAAGTGGCTGCCCAGAGGATGAGATAGGATGGCAGGGATGCGCCTGAGAAGCACGTAGTCCTGCCTGGCTGGGAGCTGAAGCTGGAAGACACGTAGGAGGGGCTGGGGCTGCACTGAAGCTAGTGGTCATTTTTCTACTTTGAAAGCAGTGGTTTATCCTTCTGAGAGCTGTGGAGACACAGAGAGGCGTGCTTTCAAGCACATCCCCTTCCCTTTAGCTGTGGGTCAGGAAAGCAGCCACAGTGAACAGCAGGACTGACGTCTCTCCAAAGCCTGTGGTATAAGCCTGGTCTTCTGGGCACTTGGGCTTCCCTCTATACAGGGCCCGGGCTGGCTCTGTCCTGGCTTAGGACAGGTCTCATCGCTTGCTGAGGCCAAGGCCAGAGCAGATGCCGAAGGCCAAGACAGTAGTTGTCATGGCACTTGCCTTTCTGATGCACGTGGCCCAGGCATCGTCCTCCTCACGCTTGGACAGTGAATGCATTCATGCGAGCTCCTGACTCATCTGGTTGGCCATTGTCCTAAAGGACGGCGCCCAAACAGCTCCTCTTCAGTCTTACTCTTTAGGGTCTTTTTTTTTTTTTCTCTTCAGGGTCTTAAGCCCTGTGTGTACCATCGCTGGGTTAGTCTGGTGGCCAGTGATGAAGGATAGGAAAGAGAACCAATGGTTCATGGTGCCTTCACTTGTGCTTTCTACTTTGTGAGCTGCCCCACGACTTTGGGAAGTGGTCGTGTTGGCCCCACTTTCTAGCTGTGTAAATGGCAGCTCAGAGACCTGGTGCTCCGCTCGGGCCGTGTTGCTCTGAAGGGGCCCCGGGGGGTTAGGATTCCGTGTGTCCAGTGTGCCCTGTGGAACCCAGGCCCTGACGTCCTTCTTGTTGTCACCCTGTGTGTGTCATCCCCCCCACACCCCCGCTTCCTCAGTGTTCCTGTGCCCTGGAGTCTCAGAGTCCTACACTACGAGTTGTCACATGAACTCTGAATTTATTATTAATGTATTTCTCTGCAGCAAAGTCTAGATGAATTTAGGATTAGAGGGTTTAGTTACACTTTATTATTGTTTGCCATTAAAAATCATGCACATGAGCCATGGAATAAAGCAGCTCAGATTGTTTTGGACATCAGATTTACATGTTTACCGGAAGAAAAATGACACTGAGCTCCTTCAAGGTGGTAATAAGATTTTTTCCTCAGAGCCTTGGCTTTGTTGGTCTTTATCTATAATTTATGCCACAACTTCCAAAAGAGATTTTCAACTAGTTTATCATAAAAACTTATACACAGCAAGAGGATTTTAACACTTTTGTCAAGATGAGAAAGCTTAGAAGCCATAGAGCATCGGGGGTGGGAGTGGTGGAGGAGAGCCGAGCCCAGCCATTAGACCTAGGGTCTGGGAAGTCAGCCGGAGGTGGTCTAGTTGCCAGAGCTGGAGGGGAGACCTGCTGGGCCACAGGCTCCTCATTTATGGATTAACAGGAAGCTTCCACACACGTTTGTTCTGAAGCCCCTTGGATGCTTCGCTGAGCTTTTTTGACTTTCCTGTGGGAAGAAGGGCTGGGGTAGAAAGACCGCTCCATCCTGACGTGGTGTCAAGTATCAAGTCTAGGCCGCCCCAGGAGCCTGTTTCCCCTGCTGTGGGGTTTAGGACCCTGCACTTGGACTCAGCTCTGTGTGCCAGGTGATAACACCGACCTTAAGAGGAAGGACTTTAGGTTAGCAGTCCTGGTAAAGGAAAAGGACGAGCAGTCCGCAAAGATTCCAAGCCTTCAGCTTGTTAAGTTTGGCCTTCCACCCTCACCCCTGCTGACATTAGGACCCCCTGTGCTGCTGCCCGCCCCCCCCACGTCATCTATTTCAGTCCTGTGGCCCATCCTCTTCCTGTGGAGGTGGGAAGGAGTGGCTTTGAGGTCCAGAGGGGAATTGGGCAGGGCTTTGTACACGCCTGCTCCTGGGGACTTGAGGGGTGTTCATGAGTGACAGAGACCCAGCAGGTACATTGTTCGTGATCAGCATCAGTAAAAATGTGTAAATTGCAACGTGGGGCACATAGCCCAGTACTGATAATACCTAATCTAAAAATAATAGCTTAAAAGTTAAGCAGCAATTACATTGTTTCTCTGTTAAAAAAAAAAAAATTGGAAGCCATGGGTCCTGTCCAAAAGCTAGTGAACAAGAATGCAGGCGAGACAGACAGACAGATGCACTAATAGACAAATGGGCTTTCCGTGGTCAGTACCGATGTTGCTGATCACACCTGGCTCTTGGAGGAGCTGCTGCTCCCTGACATGGAGGTTCTTGTTGCTGTCAGCACAGCCACAGACAAAGGGATTTCTGACTGCCACGCTCACAGCCAGGCAGCCTCTGTAAATTACAGGCTTTGTGACCACAGAAGTCATTGACTTAAGTACTATAGACTTATCACTGTTATCCCATTATGTAACTCTTTTTAATCCTTTAGAATCACTTGTGAAACTTTTATAGGTGAAATAATTTCGTGCTCATTGAAGTAATGTGGTGTAAGACTAATTCAAGAACATTAGAGATTTTGGGGGCCCCATTTGTAATGCCACTTAGTGCATTCAAGGTATGGTTTGTTAGGGAGTGATAAATATTCAGCCCCAAGGAACCCCAGGCCTGGCTGGGTACCGAGGAATTTTAAGTGAACTGGTTGGGTAGTTCTTAGCTGGCCCCTTTTAGAAGTAATTACAGTTGGGGATTCTATCTGAGCCTTGGACTTGAGACCCATAAATCCACCGTGATTTTATTTTTGGACGCCAACCTGGAAGTCACAGAGATTATTTCCAGGGAGTTAACAGTGGTGCCGGGCCGCAGGCAGCAACTTCAGGCTGAGGCGTGGGTGTGTGAACCTCTAGGTGGAGACAGGAGTTGTTCCTTGTCAAGTTCTATCCCCGCCCCCCCACCCCCCTTACTGTTGCTTAATTGAGCAGATCAAGGTGGGCCAAGAGAACATTGTGTTTGTCTTTCAGGAGGGATTTGGGGTCCTCTGGGCCCAGGGGCTCAGTCTGCTCCCACCCCAGACTTGAGTGCTGTGAGTTTGTTGAGGCCTGATGTGGTGACAGGCAGGTGGGGCGGCGGCAGAAGCCAGGCGGGCAGGATGACATTTCTGTGGCCTAATGATTTTTGAAAACCATTTGCGAGATTGAGGTAATGTATTTCCCAGACTCAAGTAATTTGCTCCTTCCCACCGTGCTGAATCAGGCTGTTAAATCCTCTTGCTGTGTGCATGTAGTTCTTGGCACCAGGGGGAGATGGTCAAGTTCAGGGCCCCTGCTGTATCTGTGCTCGGCTTTTCTGGAAATGAAGTTTTTAAGAACATTGGAGAATGTTAAGTGAAGAAAGCAGGATGCCGGGTTTGTAATTCGGAAGGATCTCAGGAAAAAACAAAGAATGCACAGAAAAATAGTGCAAAGACACTGCCAGCAGGTTTGCAGCAGTGACTTTGAGTGCAAGGATTAGACTCGGTGTCACTCTCTGTTCCTCTCAGTGCCTTACTCCCTACCCTTGGCCCAGGGTGGTGACCCTCGCATGGGGAGAAGCACATGGACTCTGGCCAGGAGTCCCGGGCCTGTGACTTGCTCACTGGGTGGCTTCCTTTGTACCTGGAGCCTCAGGCTCCTCCTCTGTCAAATGGCCTGGGTACACCCCCGGGAAAGGGGTGTGAACCTTTCCTCACCTGTTGGTAATGAAGCACCTGGCAGTGTGGGACATGTGGGGATCGAAAGAAATGATAGCTCTTGTGGTACTGATGGGGGTTATAAAAATATTATTACAATGCATAGATTCCTTTCAAAATCAGAACAGTGTAAATAAAATAATGGGGGAAAGGAGTAATGACTAAAAAAACAGAAAAACCAAGCAGTCCTGCCAGATGCACGACCCCCCTGCCCACTCTTTCCCAGCCACGATGACCACTCTTGACTTATTTTCAGGAGAGAAGAGGTCAGATGGCAACCAGACCCTTACCACCTGGTGCATCCAGCCCGCCAGAGCGAAAGCATGGAGCACTGTGGGAACATCTGCTGGGACCTTACCTCGGCCTGGGGGTTCAAGAGGGCTTCCTGAAAGAAGGAACATCTTAGCTGAGACTGGAAGGAAGAGTAGAGGCCCACCTGGCGGGGAGGGAAGAAACTGCTTCAAGTAGAGGGAGGGGCCTGTGTAAAAATGTGCCAAGAGTAGGGCACATTTGAGAAAGGTGGCTGGATGGTGACATGTGAAGGAGGAAGAGGTGAGAGGTGGGCTGAGCAGGTGAGTGGGGCCTCCCGCATCAGCTGAAAGCTTTCCTATTAGGCTGGTCCCATTCACAACCCCACTCTGAGCCCATGAGTGTGCCTAGCAGAAGCCTGTAGCCAGATAAGTCCTTAAGACCAGAAGACTCCTAGAGTCTCCTAGAGGACCTCCTTACTGGGTTTCTGGATAGAGTTTTGGAAGTGAGGGGTTGGCATTCGTTTTTATGCATACTGAGGAGTCTTGATGAAAATGACCACTCCTATCCCAACCCCATCATGGAAGGCTGGTGGCAACCATGGCTTTGGTCAGCAGCTTGGGCCTGTCGGAGCTCAGTCTGGTGCTGCGTGGAGATAGCCTGGCGCTGGCCTGGGGCGGTTGCCATGGCAGCAGGACCTGAGTGACCTCACTTTCTGAGAGTGGTCACCTCTCTTGGAAGGCCCTGCCCTGGCTGGCTGTTGGGTGCGGGTGGGAGAGACTGTCTCAACTGGGCCTGTGGCAGAGCTGTCAGGAGGCCACCCCCTGGGACGAGGCTGTGTATGACAGCCAGGATACCGGGGTTCCTCCCCAGCCACCCCTTCCCCCGCCCCCCCGACTGGGCCTGTGCAAAGAATTAAGTTGGAGGTTAGAACTCGGTAAGACTGAGCTCCTGGGAGCACCCACTAAGCAGCCGCCAAGAGGAGCCGCATCTCCGCCGTGGAGAAAGCAGGCGCACTGACCTGAGCTGGCGCCTCGTCTGGCTCAGCGGGGCGCACCCCTCTCCCTGCCACTGCCATCACTTGTGAAGGTGGCGCTCCAGTGAGGAGGAAAAGTCCCGGGTTCTGTTCCCCCTGCGGCAGTCACAGTGGGATCGGGCGCAGTCACAGTGGGATCGGGCGCACACACTCCCCCACGGTGGCCCCGCAGCCCCAGCACCCCACCTCTCAGCAAATCTCCTTCCACTTCACAGCCCGCTCTGATCCTCCCCCAAGTCCTGGTGATCCTTCACCAGAATGGATGTCCTGTGTGTCCTCTGTTCTCTGGCTGGCCTGTTGCCCCCAGGACCCAGCCTGTTTTGTTCCTCTGGACACCCTCTTCACATATTATTCTAGCCTCTTAAAGAGCAGCATGAGTTTTCTAAGAGGGAAAATCTGATTATTCCTTTGCTCTCATGCATTGAACCCTTTAGCCTCCTGCTGTTGTATACAGAGGGAGATATGCCTGCCCCCTCCTGTCCCTGGAGGCTTCCTCCCACTGGCCTCACTCCATCCTGGAAGCCCGGCCACCTCCCCACTCGAAGGTGTATTTCACCTGCTGTTGCTACCCCCAGAGCCCCGTTCTTCCTTCCATGGTGTTTCTCTCCAGGGGTATCTAGTCATGCACTTGCTCAATGTCTGTCTTTTTCACTAGGCTCTCGTGAGCGGCTCTGTTCCCCTGGGGTTCTAGCAGTGAGCATCGTTCCTGGCATATACTGGGCCCTGAATAAGTGTGTTGAATAAACCCAGTGAATGAGCAAGAGTGGTGCACCCTTTCTTTCTTTCTTTCTTTCTTTCTTTCTTTCTTTCTTTCTTTCTTTCTTTCTTTCTTTCTTTCATCTGTGTATGTATTTGGTGCGGGGTAGGGACAGAGGGAGAGGGAAAGAGAATCTTAAGCAGATTCCCCACTGAGCACGGAGCCTGAGGTGGAGCCTCCATCTCATGACCCTGAGATGGTGACCTGAGCTGAAACCAAGAGTTGGATGCTCAACGGACTGAGCCCCCCAGGTGCTCCTAGTCCACTGTTTCTAAGCCCCCCTTACGGGATTTCCCCACCTGTAAACTGGAGGTGACTTCCCTGCTGACTTGTGAGTCCATGTGAGGATCACATGATTCTGCTAGTTGGGAAGTGCCGTGGGATGTCAAAGTACGATATCACTACTGCTTCTAACCACCTCAGGCTGTCCTCTTTTCCCCTCCCATTTGTGAAGGAAAGAGTACTTAGCATGGGAGAGTGGAGAGCAGGGAGTATTCTCTTAGATCAGGACGGCAGAGAGGTGACTAAAGGATCATGTGACAGGCAGCCTGGAAAGTTCCCTGTGTGTTTTCCCCAGTCCCCGGCAAGCAAGGTTGGTGAGCACGGGCATCTGGCTGTGCTGCCCGCTGCGGCCATGCTGATACATGGGGAGTGGCAGAGCTGGGAGACTGGAGGTGGCAAGTATGCGACCTGATTTCTGAGAGAGAAGAAAGATGATGTAAGAAGCCATCAGTAACATTAGTGTTGACTGATGGCACAATTCTGGAAGGATCAGAAGGATTAGTATGAAAACTTTGGGTTGCAAGCAACAGAACACTCAGTTCCTAGTAACTGAAGCAAAAAAGTGAATCTGTTGGCTCATAGGTGACAAGGTCAAGGACTGTGCAGCTTCAGGCATGGCTGCACTCAGGGGCCCAGGTGTCCTTGTGTCTTGGTCTCACCTTCTGTGTCCCTTGGCATGCCCTGGTCCCAGGAACATGTCATGCCTCTGGTGGCCCCCTTTTGGCTTCAGGGCAACTCCTTTGCTACCCCAGTGGAGAGGAAATGCTTCTTCCGTTTTATTGCCCGCTGACGCCCTGGGCTTGTACTTCCCTGCCTCAGTTGGCCAGGCCTGGGTTACATGTCCTGTGTAGATGTTAGAGACAGTGTGTCATGTGCCCCAGCGACAGAGTAGGTGGGTGCTCAGCCTGGAGAAAGGGCAAATAGACGTTGGATAGGCAGTGGAATCCAGGGCATTGCGGGATTAAAGATAGACGTGCTTGTCAAGAGCCAGCATTCATTTACCAAAATCATTCATTCTTCTGTGAGTTCTTAGGCTCATAGGATCTGTGTGTATCGAGGCCGGAGATCAAGTGAATGAATCTTGATTTGGAAAGTTATGTGACACTTAAAGAACCCGGCTTTTAGGACCTTAGAGATTTCTTTCTTTCTTTTTTCTTTTTTTAAAAGATTTTATTTATTTATTTGACAGAGAGAGAGAGAGAGAGCGAGCGCACAAGCAGAGCAGCAGGCAGAGGGAGAGGGAGAAGCAGGGGCTGCATCCCAGGACCCTGGAATTATGACCTGAACTGAAGGTAGTGGTTTAACCAACCGAGCCACCCAGGTGCCCCGTGAACTTTAGAGATTTCATCTCATCCTTATTTTACAGAGGAGCAGGAACCAGCCCAAAGTCCCCGTGGTGCTGGAGTCCAGGCTGTGAACGTAGAGAGAGAGAGGAGAGGCAGAGGGAGGTGTTTACCAGGTGAATGACCATGGCTTGTTGAAAAATAGCCCCCGACTGAAAGAATTCAGGATTTATGCTCAGAGTAGGGAAGGTCTCTCGTGGCCAAAGGGCGTTACACTTAGCATTCCTCTGTTGCACAGCTTAATAATAGACAGAGTTGTGTTACAGATGGGAGATGTGCTTGTCCAAGCTGGAGATGACCGTAGCAAGGATAGTCATCCTCTTATCTATCTGTACGTCTATCAGCCGTCCGTCATTCATCTGTTCCATCTATCCTTCCATTTATCTAACAAGTATATATTGAGCCAGACTCTGTTCAAACCCTGGGAATATAGAAGTGAGCAAAAGAGAAAATAGCATCCTTACTCTCACAGAGCTTACATTTTATTGGGAGAAGCAGACAAAAAACAACATGTTAGGAAGTAATGCCTGCTTTGAGGAAGCGTAGAGCCAGCTAAGAAGAAGGAGAGTGAGGGGATCGGTGTTGAGATTGGGCGATTTAGGGACTAGGTCTGAGTAGAGACTTGAGTGAGCCCTGTAACTGTCTGGAGAGAGCATTCTAGGTTCGAGGACAGGAGGTGTGCAGGCCCTGCAGCAGAGGGTCTGAAGTGTGCCAGGAGCGGCCAGGTGGCTGCTGTGGCTCGAGTGGAGATGGCGTGGGACTTATTCCAAGAGTAATGGGTAACCTCGGGGCTGGGGGGTGGCTTTTCAGCGGGGGAGGGATCTGACCTGACTTCTGACTCTGAGGGCCACTTGGCCTGCTGTGTGGCAGCAGACTGTGGGGCTGAGTGGAGGCTGAGACCCTAGTTTTGAGGCTCTTGTGGGGGCGGGGGAAAGGTGTCAGTGTCTCAGATGAGGGTGGCAGCATGGGGCTGAGGAGAAGTGGATGCATTTGGGATCTGTTGGGACGATGGAGCTGATGGGTGAGGGGGAAGTGCCCAAGGAGGACCATGGTACTCTGGAGCGCCCCATCGGGGGGCGGGGGTTCGGTGGGGGAGCGAGCGTGAAACAGCTAAGGTCTGTCAGTAGGTGGATGGGTCCGTCTGGCTTGGCTCTGTGCTCTCCACAGTGCAGGGTTGGGAGCAGCCGGCGGACTGTGGCGTATGCTGCAGGTGGAAGGTGGAAGAGTGTTGGTGTTAAGCCAGCAGGCTCTCGAGCCACACTGCCTGGGCCCGAGTCCCTGCTCTCCCTCCCCCAGTGTGGCACTGGGGGAGATGACCTCTCTGTGCTTCCGTTCCTTCTTCGTCAGATGGCATTTGTAATAATAACTACCCCATGGATTGTGGTAAGGTCTGGGTTAATTCTTGCAAAATGCCTAAAAGCATGCCTAATGTGCAGTAAGTGCTGAATTCACGATGACTGTTGCCTGGAGGTGGGAGGTGAGGTGGTATTTTTTCTCAGAATAATGTCAGGATTGTGATGCTTTCAAAGGGGGCTCCGGCTCCTCTTGGGAGTCCTGCACTCATCACCGTTGGACGTGCTGCACCACCTGCCGGGGACCCTGCGGACTGCTGAGGGGTCACCCTGATCTACAGGGAGGGTGGACATGATGACCTCCAGCTCCCCACACAATCTTTAGCAACCTCGGTGATGTGTCTTGCTCTCAATCCTTTCTACTCTTAAGAAAATTTTCCTGGCCCTTCTGCAGCTTCTGCTGACATTTAAAACTCCTTCCCTTTGTGCTGACCTTATCAAATGGAGAGAATAATTTCTTAGAATTCTCTGTATGTAATGCTCATGTACTCTGTATAATGAGTGCTCATGTACTTAATGCTCATGGAGTTTCTCCTCATTCTTTCCTTTAAGAGACCTTGTATCATTTGGTATAGAAAACATTTTAGGAAGCACTTAGGAAGGTGGTAGAAAATGAAAAGACTCTTTTGGTTCTCACTGTTTCTGCAGGTGTGAGCCCCTTGTAACACATCTACCAGCCGAGGTACCCTGCCCTTAGGGAATCAAGTGAAACTGGCCCAAA
Source organism: Lutra lutra (assembly GCF_902655055.1). Classification (NCBI taxonomy): domain Eukaryota; kingdom Metazoa; phylum Chordata; class Mammalia; order Carnivora; family Mustelidae; genus Lutra; species Lutra lutra. The sequence goes on from NC_062284.1 coordinate 142,835,344, forward strand.
CTTCTGTGCCATGTATCCTAGGAACCCTCCAGGTTTCCCAGGCTCTCTATAAGCTTTCCTGAAGCTGGCAGGGCTGGGGGAGTAGTATGGGCAGGGTCCTCTCCTCCAGTCTTTCCTGGCCTCTCGTTCCTGCCTACAGGTAATGACATCAGTGTATGGATTACTCCTGGCCTTCTTGTCACCTCTGTGACACAGCAGCTCACACACATCGCAGATGCTCCCATCTCCTCACTCTTCTTAATATTCCTACCCTAAGGCAGGGTGCAGGGAGATCGTTACTGAAGTACTAGGATAATGGGGTATGTGTGTAGCAGGCATGGGGGTGGAAGTGAGGAGGTGGGGTGATGTGTTACTCTCCAGTATTGCAAAACAGATGCTTAAAACCGCGTATTAGATGTGGCTTCCAGTAATGAAATAGCAGTTCCTATCAGAATAACTGTACAGCTTACAACCATAAACTCTACACCAACAAGAAGCTACCCGGAGGTATTGGAGAGTGACAAAAAGCAGGCAGGCACTGGAAAGGAGCTCTTAGAAGAAGGAAGTGGCACTGGGTGAGACTCCTGCTTTTGTGTTTTCCTGCCTGAAGGTGGGCTCCAGTCCATGCCAGGCAGAGCAGCTAAAAGGTGGATAGAAAACCTATTGTGTTACTGGCTTGAAGAAGCAGAGGACAGACTTTGGGGCAACCACAGAAGCTGGAAAGTAAGGAGGGAAATCTCAGAAAGGAAAGAGTCAAAGAAGAGGAGCCATAAATTTGGTGTATAGGCTCTGCCTTGATCTCTGGATGACTTCTGAACCCAGGCATGGAATAGATGTCCCAAGGAGCTCATCTGAGACTAGGAAAACTGAATAGAAATTTTTGCTATGCAAACAACAGAGGAGATAGTTTAAAATGTGAGTAGAGCCAAGAGCCAAGTAAGCTGATTGTTTAAAAAAGAAAAAAATTGTTCTTCAGAGAAACACAACAATCCAGAGTTTATACAACATAAATTTGGTATATCTAGTATTCCACCCCAAATTTACTCACTATAGGAAGAATCAGGAACAGGGGCCACATTGTCAAGAGAAAGGCAATCAGTGGAACTTGTCTGCAAGATATCCAGATGCTGAAATTAGCAAAGTATTTTAACACAGTTATTATAAAAGTTCTGAAGGACACAAAGAAAAATATATTCACAATGAATAAAAAGATAGGAAATCTCTGTAGAGAAATAGCAACTATAAAGAAAAACAAACGAAAATCCTAGAACTGGAAAATACAGTATCTGAAATAAAGAATCCATCATTTGGACTCCATTGCAGAATAGAGATAGCAGAAGAAAGAGCCAGTGAACTTGGAGATAGAACAAATAGATATTATTCAACCTGAAAACAGAGAAAAAGACTAGGGGGGAAAAACAGGTACTCAGGGACCTCTGGACAATAGCCAAAGATAGTTCTATAACATATGTATTGTAATACTGTGTGTATAATTGAGTTCCAGAAGGAGATGAGAGAGAATGAGGAAGAAAAACTATTTGAAGAATTAATGCCAGAAAACTCCCCAAATTTGATGAAATATGTATATTTACAGATTCAAAAGAAAAAAAACTTTGCAAACCCGGAGCAGGACAAATATAAAGAGAATCACACCATGGCATATCATAGTCAAACATCTTTTTAAAAGTAGTTAGAGAAAAATTAGTTATCACGTGGAGGAGACTAATAATATGAAAATCACTGACTTCTCATCAGAATCCATGGAGTCTGGAAGCAGTGGAATGGTATCTTTAAAGTGCTGATAAAATAAATAAATAAATAAAAACACATCAACTCATGATTCTTTATCCTCTTAAGAATGAAGGTGAATTAAGGACATTTTCAGATAAATGACAACTAAGTGAGAATTCATTGACAGTCAGGCACTACAGAAATGTTAAAGGAAGGTCTTTAGGATAAAGAAATATGATACCAGATGAGAACTCAGATCTTCAGGAAGGAGTGAAGAGCCTGGAAATGGTAAGTATGTGGGAAAATATAGAAGACTATTTTTTTCTTCTTAAATTAAAAAAATATATATGACTAAAGCAAAAATGATCTTATTGCTTGTGGTGTTTATAACATGTAGATGTGATACATGTGACAACTATAAATAATGGGCTTGGATAAAAGACATGATTTCAAGCTTCTTATATTTTCTGTAAACTGGTACAATATTAACTGTAAAAAGACTTTGAAATATTAAGAATGCATACTATAAGACCTAGAGCAACCAGTAAAAACAAAACAAAACAAACCACTGAGGAACAGCTAACAAGCCAATAAGTAAAATGGAATTGTAAAAATAGTATTTCAAAAGAAGGCAGTAAAGGAAAAAGGAAAAAAACAGAGGTAAAAACAGAAAATAGTTATCAAAATGATAGATGTACATCTGATCATATCAACAATCACATTAAATGTAAATGGATTAAATACTACAATTGAAATATTGTCAGAAGGGATACAAAAGTAAGACTAAATTATATGCTGTCAAAAAGAGGTGTACTTGGGGCGCCTGGGTGGCTCAGTGGGTTAGGGCCTTTGCTTTTGGCTCAGGTCATGATCCCAGGGTCCTGGGATCGAGCCCCACATCGGGCTCTCTGTTCAGCGAGGAGCCGGCTTCCTCCTCTCTCTCTGCCTGCCTCTCTCCCTACTTGTGATCTCTGTGTGTCAAATAAATAAATAAAATCTTTAAAAAAAAAAGAGGTGTACTTAAAGTAAAAAAGAAATAGGCTAAAAGTAAGTAGATGGAATAAAGAGATACAGTCCAAATAGCAGGCTTAAGAGAACTGGAAGTATTGTTAATACTAACTAGTAAAATAGACTTCAAGACAAAGGACGTTACTAGAGATAAGAGAGAAGACATTTCATAGTGATTCAAGAATCAGGAACTCAACAGGAAGACATAACAACAATGTATGCACTCAATAATAGAGCCTCAAAATACATGAAAAGTTTTTCACAGAATTAAAGGGAGAATAAAAAGATTCCTACTTGTACATGGAGATTTTAACACTCCTCGCTAAGTAATTGGTTGAGCAACTAGACAGATCAATAAAGGTGGAAGACAAACTACCTTCACCTAATTGACATTTATAGAACACTATACATAACAAGTACAGGATACAGTTCCTTTTTTTTTTTTTTTAAGATTTTATTTATTTTAATTTGACAGAGAGCACAAGCAGGGGGAGCAGCAGGCAGAGGGAGAGGGAAAAGCCGGCTCCCCAAGGAGCAGGGACCCTGATGCAGGACTTGATCCCAGGACCCTGGGATCATGATCTTGGCCAAAGGCAGATGCCTAACCCACTGAGGCACCCAGGCATCCCTGCTTTTCAAATTCAAATAGTACTTTACTAAGATAGGTCATAAGCAAAAGATTGAAGGTATTTAAAAAGATTGAAATAACAGAGAGCCTACTCTCTCTTTATAGTGTAATTAAATTAGTAATAAGTAGTGAGCTACTGAACAATTAAAAAAAACTATAAACATTTGCACTTAAACCACACACTTCTAAATAACTAATGGGGACTTACACATTCAGCTAAGCTGGAGTAATAGGGACCAGGTTTTGCTCCATCTTAAACGATGTAAAAAATCACAAAATGTAAGAAGCAGTGGTTTTTCAGACATGAAATACTAGGTAGTGTAGACAGTGATGCCTGAGAGAGGGGGAAGCATAATGATATGGACCCTGTGACTGCTCCAGCTGACAGCCTGGTGAGAGTTTCCAGACTGCAGCACAGGAAGGAGAAACCCAGATGGGTCCAGCGGTCATTCTGACCCGAGGAGTCCAGGAAGTCATGGCCCCCTGAATTCTCAGGACATAGAAACAGAGATTAGAGATCTTCACCAAGAGAAAGCTCCAGAGATCTGTAGGAGGCTCTTTCAGAGTCATCAGTGGAGTACTTGATCAGCATGTGTGTGAGGATGATCTTGAAGCAGGAGATGAACCCCTCAAAAATAACAGGATGAACAATCTTCAGAGCTCACGAGGCCAAGAATAGTTCACAGTGCCACAAGCAAAAGTGGGAAGTCCTCATAACTCATCAGAGTGTTCCCTCGGTAGCAGGGTAAAATAGTCCTAGACTACATGGTGCTCTAGTCCCTCCTGTCAGAGCTTCGAAACTATCCTGGCAAGGAGTGAACTGTTTCCAAGTAATTTCACTGTGTCCCAGAGCAAACCGCAGGAATACATAAATACAGGAATACATAAATGTCAAACATACACTAAAGTAAAATTCACGGTGTCTGGCATCCAAATAGGGATTACAAAGCATGCAAGGAAGTAGAAAAATTGAAACTATGATTAGAAGTAAAATCAATCAATAGAAGCAGACCCACAAATGACACAGATGGTGCAGTTAGTCAATAAGAATATTAAGCCAACTATTATAAATATGCTCCATATATGGAAAAAGGTAGAGAAAAGCATGAGCATGTTAAGGAGAGACAAAGAAGATAGAACAAAGATCCAAACTGAACTCTAGAACTGAAAAAAAAATCTCAGATGAAAAATGCTCTAGATAGGATTAACAGTAAATCAGAGACAATAAAACATTAGCAAATTTAAAGACAGAATAATAAGTACATTTAGAATAAATATATTTTAGAGTAAAAAGCTTGAGGAAAGAAGTGAACAGAGTATCAGTAATTTCAAGCTCACCTGATAATCATGAAATTGAAGTCCTCAAAGGAAGAGCAGAAAAAATATTCGAAGGAATAACAGCTGAAAGATCCCCAAATTTGATGAAAATTAGAAACCAGGAACAGAACCAAGAGCCTCAGTGAACCCTAAGCACAAGAAACATGAAGGAAAAAGTTCATCAAAGTACTTAATGGAATTTCTTATAACCAATGATAAAGAAAAACATTTTGAAAACAGGCAGATGGGGAGAAAAAGGCAAGTTACATATTGAGGTATGAAGATAAGGATGACAGCAGACTTCTTCCTGGAAATAATGCCAGAAGCCAGTGGAACAAGCTACTTTAAAGTACTAAAAAGAAAGAGACCAAACCAAACCACTGTCAACCTAAAATTTAATACCCAGCAAAATATGTGTTTAAAAGAAAGGCAAAATGCTTTTTTAGATATTGATAAGCTGAAGTAATTCATCAGCAGCAGACTTGCACTATGGGAAATGTTAAATAAATTTCTCAAAGCAGAAGGAAAATGATGCCAGATAGAAATCTACATTTACACAGGTGAATGCTGAGCACCAGAAGTGGTAAATATGTGGGTAAATATAAGTAATTTTTGTTCTTATTTAAAAATCACTTTAAATGATGATCATTTAAAGTAAAAACAATAACCATGTTTTATGGGGTTTGTGTAAAATGTATGATAATGCATACAGGCGGAGATGTAGGGAAATGGTATGTATTATTATTATGGTTCTTATAAAACGAGCACTAATATTACTTGAAGGTAGACTGTGATAAGTTACAGATGTATTCTTTAAACCTTCAAGCATCTAGTAATAAAACAAAACAAAGATTCATGGTTAGTAGTCTTAACAATGGGAGATAAAATGAAACAAAAAATGCTCAATTCAAAAGAAGGCAAAAAAGGGAAAGAGGAAAAAGGATAGATGAGATGAATGGAAAACAAATAGCATAGGATGCTTGGGTGACTCAGTTGGTTAAGTGCCCCACTCTTGATTTTGGCTCAGGTCATGATCTCAGGTTCATGGGATCTAGCCCCCCATGAGGCTCTGTGCTCAGTGTGGAGTCTGCTTATCCTCCTTCTGCTCCTCCCTGACTCCTACTCTCTTTCTCTCAAATAAATAAATAAATAAATAAATAACATCTTAAAAACAAGAAAACAAATAGGAAATTTAAGCCCAAACTGTATTAGTAATAGAAGAAATTATTTAAATACCTATGTATGTATGTATGTATACAGAGAGTATGCATGAGTGGGGTCAAGGGGAGGGGCAGAGAGAGAGAGAGAATCCCAAGCAAGCTCCACACCCAGCACGGAGCCTGACTTGGGGCCTGGTCTCATGACCCTGAGATCATGACCTGAGCCAAAATCGAGAGTTGGATACTTAACCAACTGAGCCACCCAGGCACCCCAGTCTAAATACCCATTTAAAAAAAAGGTGAAGATCTGCGATGACGTGGATGGAACTAGAGGGTATTATGCTTAGCGAAATAAGTCAGTTAGAGAAAGACAATTATCATATGATCTCCCTGATTTGAGGAAGTTGAGAGGCAACGTGGGGGGTTTGGTAGGAAAAGAATAAATGAAACGATGGGATCAGGAGGGAGACAAACCATAAGAGACTCTTAATCTCACAAAACAAACTGAGGGTTGTCAGAGGGAGGGGGATAGAGGGAGAGAGGTGGGGTTATGGACATTGGGGAGGGTATGTGCTATGGTGAGTGCTGTGAAGTGTGTAAACCTGGCGATTCACAGACCTGTACCCCTGGGGCTAATAATACATCATATGTTAATTAAAAAATAAAAAAAAAGATTGTTAGATTGTATAAAAAGGCAATTATGCAATGCCTACAAGAAACCCACTTTAAATATTAAGATGCAAGAAGTAAAATGTGAAAGGGTAGGATAAGATATATCACACTAATACTAATTTTAAAAAGTTAGAGTGGCCATATTAATATCAGGCAATAGATTTCAGAGCAAAGAATATTAGCAGGAATAGAGTTATAATGATAAAGGGGTCAGTTCATCAAAGGACATGCAATTAAGTGCATAAATATTTATACACCTAAGCAGAACTGATAGAACTGGATGAAGAAACAGTCAAATCCACAATTATAGTTGTAGGTTTCAACACCCTTTTCTTGATAATCCATAGATCAAGTAGACAGAAAATCAGTAAGGATATAAAATATTTGAATGACACTATCACCCAATTTGGCCTAATTGACATTTATAAAACACTCTATGTAACAACAGCAGGATGTGCATTCTTTTGATGTGTACATGGAATGTTTACCAGGGTAGACCAAGTTCTAGGTATCTGTAAAGTAAACAAGTCTCAGTAAATTTGAAAGGATTGAAATCATTCAGAATATATTCTCTAATGATCATGGGATTAAATAAAAAATCAATAACAGATATCTGGAAAATTCCCAAATATTTGGAAACTAAAAACACTTCTAAATAATCCCTGGGTCAAGGAAGACACTGTTAGGGATATTAGAAAATATTTTGAACTAAATACAAATGATAGCACAACATATGAAGATTTGTGGAAGGTAGTTAGAATAGCTCTCAGCTGGCAATTTTATATTAATAAAAATTGCCTATATTAATAAAAATCCCTATATTAATAAAATGCCTATATTAATTAAAAAAAGGAAATTTCAAATCCATGATCTCATTTCCACTTTAAGACATGAGGGAAAAAAAAGAGCAAATTCAACCCAATGTAAGCAAGAGAAAGGAGCTGAAAGTAAGAGGAGAAATAATTGAAATAGAAAACAGATAAACATAGAAAAATCAGTAAAACCAAAAGCTGATTCTTTGAGATCATTGAAACTGATAAACCTTCAGGCAGTCATCAGAAATAAAATAGAAAAGACATATACTAACATAATATGAGAAGTGACTTAATTACAGATTCCGAAGATATTAAAAGGCTACTACGGTAATGTTTTGATCAACTTTATGCCAGTGAATTCTGCAACTTAGATGACATGGATAAATCCCTTGAAAGATCCAAACAGGAAAAGCTTACTCCTGAAGAAACTGATAACCCTCAAAGTCCCATATCTATTAAAGAAATTGAATTCGTAGTTAAAAACCTTCCCACAAAGAAAACTCCAGGCCCAAATGACTTCAGTAGTGAATCTTACCAAACATTTAAGAGAAATAATACCAGTTTGTTATGGGTTGAATTGTGTTTCTCTTAAAATTTATATTTTGGGGTCCTAACCCCCAGTGCCTCAGAATATGTCCTTATTTGGAGATAGGGTCTTTACAGAGATAATGAAGTTAAAATGTGGTCATTAGGATGGGCTCTAATCCAGTATAACTGGTGTCCTAATAAAAAGGGGAGATTTGGAGACAGACAAGCATACAGAGAATACCATGTGAGTGTGAAGACAGCCATGTACAAATCAAAAGGAAAGGTCTGGAACAGATTCTTCCCTCACAGCCCTCAGAAAGGGCAACCCTGCTAACACCTTGATTTCCAACTTTTAGTTTCTTTAATCATGAGATATAATAAATTTCTGTTGTTTAAGCTGCTCAATTTATGGTACTTTGTTATGGCAGCCCTAGGAAACTACGGCACAATTCTATTCAAACTGTTTCAGAAAATCAGAGGGAAGGAAACTCTTTACAGCTCATTCTGTGAGGCCATCATTACCTTATACATAACAAGAAAAAGACATTGTAAGAGAAGAAAATGATAGATCAATATCTTTCATGAACATAGTTACAGAATTTTAAAATAAAATTTTAGCAGGTAAATCTACCTATAGGTGTGTGTGTGTGTGTGTGTGTGTGTGTACATACATACTTATTTCTATGTGTTTATAATACCATGTTTATAATACCATGACCAAGAACTGTCTCAGGAATGCAAGGTTTACTTAATATTTGGAAATAATCAATGCATTTCCGCATACTAATGAACTATAAAAGAAGAACCAAATGACCATGTGAAGAGATACAGAAGGAGCATTTGACAATATATGGTATTCATATCTGATAAAAACTTTGTGCAAACTAGAAATAGAATTTTCTCAAACCGATAAAAGGCATTTATGAAAACATTAGCTTTCACCTTATACTTAACTGTGTAAAAGACTGACTGCTTTCCCCATCACATCAAGAACAAAGCCACGGGTGTCCGCTCTTACCATGTCTTTTCAGCATTGTACTGGAGATTCTACCCAGTGCAGTAAGGCAAGAAAAAGAAACAAAAATATTCATATTACAAAGGAGGAAGTAAAACTGTCTTTTATTGCAGACAACCTAATTGTCTATGTAGAAAATTCTACTGAATCTACAAAAATAAAAAAAAACTTCTAGAATTGAGAAGTTGGTTTAGCAAGATTGCAGAATTCAAGATCAATATGCAAAAATTAATTGTACTTCTGTGTATTGTAAAGAAGAACCTAAAATTAAAAATAAAAAAATACTATTTACAATATCATCAAAAACATGAAGTAATTAGGGATAAGTTCGACAAAAGATGTGCAGGATTTTTTCATTCAAAAACTACAAACCATTGCTTAGAGAAATTAAGGAAGACCGGAATAAAAGGAGAGACATATCCTATTCATGCACTGGAAGACTCAGTATTGTTAAGACACCTTCCCAAATTGGTCTGTAGATTCAGTGTAAGTCTAGCCCTTGACACACCCATTGTAAAGGAATCTGAAAGCTTTTGCAGGTGGATGACTTGGCGAAGACTTGGTCACTTGTTGCACAGGCTTGCTGAGCTAGTGAGTCTGATCATGGTCTCTAGAATGATATCCTGGGGCAGCAGGGCGTGTCAAGGGGTGGAGAAGAGGCCAGAAGGTGTGGCTGAACGAGGAAGGTCTGCAAGGAGCTGTCAGAAAGGGGCCACATGGGAGGCAAATCTCTCCCAGAAGTTTGATAGTCATTATGTCTGGGTGGTAGATGTATGGATGAGTCTTACTTTCTTCTTTGTGTTTCTGTGTCCCCACACCCCTCTAGAGCAGACCTCATATAATCAGAGAAACCACAATCTTGTAGTCGATTCCTATGGGATATTGGTTTTTTTTTTTTTGCACATCATATAATTTGAATATTTTACAAGGAGATTGTATTTGTTTTGTAGTCAAAAACAAAAGACAGGTAGGCAGGAAGAACATTGCTGGAGAAACAGGTCTTAAGAGACTGTGGGGAACTCTTGGTGGGGCCATGTATCGGTAGCCAGGACATGGGAACCACGGTAAATATGGGATAGCCAGGCAAATGCACATTTTGCTTGACATCTTCTTCCCGAATCTGACTTCTGTTGGACACAAAATGTCTCTCTCCAGTTAATGCATCAAGTCATCTTAGAACATTTGACAGAAGATTTAACTCCTTAATTCCATGGAGGCAGATTGGGATCTCTAATTACTTAATTGAAAAAAGGTACACACTTCAGGCTGCCACAGTGTTTGGGAATTAATCTTTAAAACCTGACAGTGAACATTAAATTCAATTAGGGAGAGCGATTAGCAGAGATTCTTCTCTCCTCCACCCTGGGTAGCTTTGAGAGGTGGCTGACTGGTCTGCATTGATTCTGATGCTATCCTTGTGTATACATCAACCAGGAGAGCCAAGTACGCATTTTTCACTTCAGAGGGGAGTTATCGGACCGTTTACAGCTTGCTGGATTTCCTTAACCACGTCTCCACGGCTGATTCGGAAGGCCCCTGACTAAGCATTCAGACTCACCAGTTTGCTGCTTTGGGCCTTGGTGCTTCCTCCTCCTCTTCTCTTCTTCCTCTGCCTCCTCCTCCTTTCTTAACTTTCTCCTCCTTCTTACTTTGTTGGTTCTACCTTCCAAGCGAGGCTCTGCACCGCTCCCCAGCCGGTCCCACCGTGCTGCTCTCTCCCCTGGGTTCGCGCAGAAGCTCCACGCCGGCCGCCCGTGTCTCCCTCGCGCTGCACACTCCTCCCGGTGGAGCAGCCAGAGGGGCCCTGTTTCTGCCTGCGGCCTTCTTCCCTGGTTTCTGTATAGCTCCTTTCCTCACCCCTTCAGATCTTTCTTCAAAGCCACCTACTCTGAGAGGCCCTTTTTTACATGTATGTATGCGTGTATGTATTTAGAGTTGGGGAGGGGCAGAGGGAGAGCGAGAATCTTAAGTTGGCTCAATGCCCAGCCCAGAGCCCACCACGGGGCTCGATCTCACAACCCTGAGATCATGAACTGTGCCGAAATCAAGAGTTAGATGCTTAACTGACTGAGCTACCCAGGGGCCCCCAAAATGAATAGTTTAATAGATGGAAACCTTTGGGAATTTGTGCTTCAGAGCATAGTCATTCTCTGTCTCTCTCTCTTTCTCAGCAATACAGCGTAGGGTTCCCGGTGCCCTTCTCTCAGCCCCATCCCTCTGCCACCACTCCCTGGAGTGACTGTCATCTTCAGATATGTTGTTACAGTCTTACTGCAAATGTACAAATAAACATCACAGAATTTTGCATCATGTGTGTTTTTAAGATTGTGGTAAAATGCATGTAGCACAGGATTCTCTGTTTTAACCATGTTCAAGTGCACAGCTCAGTGGCATTGAACACATGGACTTCGCTGTGCAACCATTATCACCATCCGTCTCTACAACTCTTTTTGTCTCACAAAACTAAAACTCTGTCCCCATTAAACACTGACTCCCCAATCTCTCCTCCCCCAGCCCCTGTCCCCCTCCCCATTTCTCCTTTCTGTAGCTATGATTTTGACTATTCTAGGAACCTTGTGTAAGTGGAATGATAGTGGTATTTGCCCTTCTGTGTCTGGCTTATGTCACTCAGCACAGTGTCTTCAAGGTCCATCCATGTTGGGGCAAATGTCAGAACCTCCCTCCTTTTTAAGGCTGAATAGTGTATGAACGGTATATGAACAGTATATGAATAGTGTATGAACGGTATATGAACAGTATGTGAACGGTATACGAATGGCATATGAACAGACCACGTGTGGCTGATCCATTCACTAGTTTCTGTATAGCTCCTTTCCTCACCCCTTCAGATCGACGGACACTGAGGTTGCTCCCGACTTTTGGCTCCCGTGCATGATTCTGCTGTGGACTTTGGTGTGCAGGTACTCTTTGAGACCCGCTTTCGGTTTGTTGGGTATATGCACATACAAGTGGAATTGCTGGATCCTGTCGTGACTCTGTGCATAATTTTTTAAAAGATTTTATTTATTTGAGAGTGCGAGAGAGAGAGCACAAGTGGTGGGGCGGGGCAGAGGGAGAAGCAGGCTTCCGGCTGAGTAGGGAGCCGGAGGATGACAAGGATGATGCGGGGCTCCATCCCAGGACCCCAGGATCATGACCTGAGCCGAAGGCAGAGGCTTTAACCTACTGAGCCACCCAAGCGCCCCCCTCCGTGTATAATTTTTTAAGAAACTGTCACACTGTTGTTCACATAGGCTGTACCATTTCATATTCCCTCAGTGGTGCGCGGGGCTTCTCGTTTCTCCACATTCTCCCCAACATTTGCTTCTTTCTTTCTTTCTCTCTTTTCTCCTTCTTCTTCTTCTCCTTCTTCTTCTTTATAGAAGCAGTGTTTCCTGTGTTTTTATAACTTAGATGGTATCTTGCGTATATGCGGCTCGTCTTACTGTAATCAATATTGCTTTTTATTGTTTAGCCGTGTTAACCCTGTAGGTATAACTCATTAATTTTACTCTATTTTTTCTATTAAAGAGTCATACTTGTACATAGTTTTGAAAAAAACTGCACTCTGCTCTTCTATCACAAACTCCCGCTCCACTTTGAAGGCTTCTGGCTGTTTCTTCCATTATTTCTAACTTTTTTTTTTTTTTTTCTTAAGTAGGCTCCACACCCAATGTGGGGCTGGAACTCACGCTGAGATAAGAGTTGCTGGTCTACCTACTGAGCTAGCCAGGCACCCCTCTGTCCGTATTTCAGATGTAAACGCTGCTCTTTCTTGATTTTTCTGTTTGAGACCCCAGCTCTTAGTTCTCAGAAGACAAAAAGATCTGAGCTCTGTTGCATTCTTCCATGGCTGCTGTTGACCTCTTGTTTTCTTAAGCTCAGACACTTACATACGCCCAGGAAACATGCTTTCTGACTGTGGTCCTTTGCATTTTGAGGACTTTCAAGATACAGCAGGATGAATTTTCCCATCTTGAAAGGGAAATCTGTCTCTGGATTGGGTCTGTGGATGTTACATTTTGGGTTATTAGGAAAATGAAGGACATGGAGCTTGGGTTCCCTGATGTAACTGAGAGAGGGTCAGAGAGCACTGCTGTTAAGAACTGCGGGTATGATTCATGGACCTGTACCCCTGGGACAAAGAATACATTATATGGTAATAAAAGTAATTAATAATAATAAAAAAAGAACTGTGTATGGCAAGCCCCAAGGAGCACGCCCACAAGCCCTACTCATTCCTCACCACAGTCCTTGGGATGAGGCTCTTCTTATCCCCACTTCGTGGAGGAGGAGAGTGAGGCCCAGGCAGGCCAAGCTGCTTGACCAGGTCACTTAATCTGCAAGCAGAAGCATCGCACGGCGGGCGCTTGGCTCGGATGCCCGTGTTCAGGCTGCATTGCTCCTCCTGCTTCTCATGTTCGATCCTCTGAGCCAGCTCAGATGGTGGGTGGGAGCATACCCTGCTTCCTGTAGTGGCAGCGAGGGTGGGAGACTAGCCCTGCTGAGTGTGCATGCCAGGCCCAGAGCCAGCCCGGCCAGGCTCCATGCTAACCAGCCTTTCCCTGGGGTTCCCGGGAGAGCTGGTGAAGGGCTCTCTCATGCATGCAGTGGCCCTGGCTCTTGGAACGTGTGGTTCTGTACTTAAGGACTTCAAAAATGTATCTCAGAAGTCATTGACTCTACATGGGGCTTTTTGCCGTGGGCCTCATCACCATGGAAAGCCAGGGTGGGAATGAGGGACCACACCTTCTCCCCAGGAAAAAGAAGAGCTGGTCCTTTGGGCAGATGCTGGCTCTTTGCCCCCATGTAAGCACAGGTGTGGCAAGGCTGTGTTTTGGATCTTAAAGTGGGACACGTGAAGCCAGGTTGACCTGGTGCAGTGTCCCCTTCAGGACTCACAAAGCTCCGTCTGAGAGGACAGATGTCAGAGATGCGGGTGAGACTGGGCTACAAGAAGGTGAGCAGAGCATGAGGTTTGGAGCAGCTGCAAAGTGGATGGGAAGGGCTGGGTGGCTGAGTAGCAGAACTCGGACATGCTGTTCTCTTGTGGGCTCCCTTAACTCCAGGAGAGGTTTTGGGAAAAGCTCCCCCTCACCTCGCCAGCCCCAAGCCTTTACACTTTAGCAAGGAAAAGTCTTAACAGCTAGGTATTGTTTTGATGGTAAAATAATAAGAATCTAGTTCCACTATGAGACCCTCTCCTCCTGTGGAGGGGCCACCCTTAGCCCCGGAGATCAGGGCCCGTTCTGACATCTGTTACTGTGTTTACCTCATAGGTGTGGAACGCTGTGGACTCAGGCCGCTGCCTGCAGACCTACTCCCTGCACAGCGAGGCGGTGCGGGCTGCCCGCTGGTCTCCCTGTGGCCAGCGCATCCTCAGCGGTGGCTTCGACTTTGCCCTGCATCTAACAGACCTTGAAACAGGTGTGTTTCATTGCACTATTACCCTGAGGCCTCCCTTCCTCTTCGGGAAGCTTCTCGGCGGGGGGAGGGGGGTCAGCAGCCACAAGCTGCATATGGCTTCAGGGTGGTAGGAGACAGCCCTCAGGAGAGGCCCACAGTTGGCATGTTTCCAGGGCATTTGCCCGGAACCAAGACTCTCCACGGAGGGTTCGAGGTGGGCCTCTGCCGGCCTGCCGAGAGGACAGAGCCCCAAGGTTGTCTCAGCCCCAAGCCATGGGGCTGGATAAAGCGGTGGCGTTTTAATCAACTTCTGACATGTAATTTGTACCAAAATAGATTTAGCTTTATCACAATGTCCTTTGGTTGAAATCAGTTTAAAATTCCTGTCAATTCATTATCGTTGAAAGGCTGTAAGGAATGATTCCAGCTCGTAAGGAAAGTCTGCAAACGAGTTCTGCTTTAATGCCTACACTGAAAAGGCATTTGGGCAAGATGGATTTGTGCTGGGTAAATCCTCAGGGGGCTCTTGACAAGCAGGGGGAGAAGGAGAGAGGAGTCGGCAGAAGGGACTTGACGTTCCCCAGTGCCCCTGTGCAACAGGCCCTCTCTCTGCACCTGGTCCCGCCGCAGCCCGAGGGTGGGGTCTCGTCCGGCTCTTCTGGTGAGGACAGAGCCAGGAGGTGCCCAGCTGGCTTGAAAGCGCTGCCCCTGACTCTCGCTGGCTGGTCTTAGCACCCACGTTGCCTTTGCCTCCCTGGGCTGCTTCTGGTCACCTCACTGCTGGACACTACTGCCAGGGTCGGGAGGGGAGGCCAGCATTCGCACCCATCCCTGGGGTGTCCCCTTCAGTCTTCAGAGTGGCCTCCCACGCCCGGCAGTCTCCCAGGGCCGGGCGAGCAGGAGATGACCGTTCTGGGCCCGTGCACACAGCCCCTCCCCAGCAGCTTGGAGGGGGGCAGGGAAGGAGCGCAGTGGATGTACTAGGATAATTGTGGGCTTTGTTTCCTGCCCCGAGCACCCTCAGCTCCTCTGGTCTGCTGGGGGGCGGCCTCACGGCTCCTCTGACTGAGCCCCGTGCTCCCTCAGTGGGGATGATGACAAGATCGATGTCTGTGTCAGTGGCCGGTACTGTGCCACTGGCTTTATACGTGTCAGTCCTCACAGCCTGCGGCCCATGGTTCTTTCCCCCATTTCACAGGGGAGGAGCGTGAGGCCCACAGCAGCCAGGAGCTGGCTCAGAGCCTCCCAGTGGTGCATGGCAAGTGGTGTGTGGAGCCATGTCTGCAGTTGCGGATCCCGGGCCCTTTCTCCCGGGCCGAGTGTGTGGTGGTTTTCTTCTCGACGGAGTGTTTCCCCGGTGGTTTGTGGTCTTACCATGAGCCCGCAGGGCCGGTGAGGGGGCCGTGGCTCAGGGGTTCGGTGCTACTTAGTTGGTGATGACTACAGTAGGTGATGCTCCCCTCCAACCTTCCATCCGTGGTCTCGTTTGGGCCCCACTCACCCTTAGGTCTGGCACCACCAGACTTCTCTTTTCATGCACGGGTCTGCCAGGCTCGCCGGGGTGCCTGTGTGCCCAGTAAGCCATGCTCAGCGTTGGAGACGCCACCCAGGAAGCTCTTGTTTGCTGTGGCACACAGAAGTGCAGAGAGAGTCCCAGGTCCCCTGGGGGTTCTCAGTGATGGGACGAGGTATAAGAAGTGCAAAGACATTGGGCCTAGAAGGTCAAGAAAAGCTTCTGGGAGGAAGTGGAACCCACCCGGAGGCAGGAGCTGGGGCTACAGGGAACTAGGTGAAGAGGGTATGGTTGAGGGAGAGCGAAGCGGGTTCTCGGTAGACAGGACAATGAGGACAGAATTGTTCCAGGAACATGAACCGCATGGTGTGCATGGAATCACGGGGTGCAGGGATCTGGGGCAGTGAGTCTGGAGGGGCAGGAACAGGAGCTTGAGCTTCACGCCGTTCCTGGCCTGTGAAGGACGCGTTCTCCAGGCACTTTTCCCCACTCCAGGGTCACTGACCACCCATGGGGACCTGCGCCGCCCACCCACAGAGTAAAGGAGTGATGCTTTTCACATACTGGCAGGGGGCGGTGATGCTGGATTAATCAAATACAAGTTCATTTGATAACATCAATGGATTCCTAGTGGTTCTGTGTCCTAATGGATCTTCTCAACCAACAGATGTTAGATAGTGCCATTGTGTGTGTGGGTGTGTGAGAGTGTGTGTGCATGTGGGGGCTGGTTCTGAAATTTTAGATGTTGAGAGTTTCCTTGCCTCACAAGTTAGGGACTGCCACAACAGATGGCGGCAGGGGGCCACTGCTCAGTTTGGAGCAGAAGAGAATCATGGCACTCTGGGCAGTCCTCCCTGATGTCCGGGGCTGGTTGGCTGTGACCTGAGGGCAGAGAGCAGGAGGAGGGAGGAGGCATGCCTCACCCAGTTGGTGGCAGATCTTCACTGGAGAGAAGCTTCTGTGGCCTCAGGCCCAGTGTGCTCCTCCCGCTGCGCTGTGTTGGGTGGTATAGGGAAGGCACGGCCTCTGTCCTCAGGGCTTTGCCGGAAATGGGGGACTTTTCCACTCCACCCGTCTCCCAGGAACAGCACTCCTCCCCAGTTCATCTTTTGAGAGCTCAGTTCTGTTCATTCGTAGATACTTACTGAGTACCTTCTGTGGACAGGACCTGGTGGGGGCTGTAGTGGTGAGCTTATTGGACATTTTCTATCCCTTGGGGGCGAGAGTCTCGGGGTTTGGACCTTACCTTTGAGGAAACCCTCCAGTCCCTAGATGGGGCCTCTCCTGCCAAGAGGGTTGCTGGTTTCTGTGTCTGTCTCCCTGACTAGTGTGGGTGCTCCTTGAAATGGGGCCTGTCCTGGGGGTCTTCGTGTCTCCCATCATCTGGCCAGGGCTGGCCCGGAGTAGCTGCTCAGTGTGTGAGTGGAGGCTGGTGCGTGCTGGGCAGTGAGAGCCATCAGTGGCCGCCAGTGTGGGCGAGTGGGCTCCCCCCGGCTCTGCCTCCCACCTCAGCTCTGCATCCCGACCCCAGGTTGTTCTCAGGGTTTTCTTCAGCAGACGTCGGTGGGCTTGGGCAGCCCCTGTGGCTCTCGGCCTGGTTTGACTCATCTCGTCCTTTCTCATCACTGAGTCTGGTTTTCCTTTTTACTTGATCTGCCTCTTTCCGCCCTTGGTGATTTGGCTTTTTCATTTCAATCTAATTAGAACTCCCTGCCAGCAGAAGGCAATGCAGGGCGTTCTCAACGCAGTGCTTTGGGAATTAGTCACTCGGTGCCCATTGTCGTTAATGGGAATTTGGCGCCAAGGCCATTTATCCTGGTGTCCTCAATCAATACAGTTAAAAATCTGTGGCTTCTAAAATGTCAATACCCGGCCTGAAATATGGAGGGCCAGCAACATTTTATCTCGTTAATTTATAGTTCTGACGGGCTGTTGGCTTATAAGACAACCATGAATCAACACCTAAATAAAATCCGCTCACAGATTCATTATTTTTGGTGCTCCCGCTTCAGTCTGTAATCTTCCTAACAAAACGTCTCTAGTGCATTAGGCTGAGGTGGCCTCAGGGAACCCTGGCCGACTCCATGAGGGCTCAAATGTCGCCTGCCTTATGAGTCAGCTGTTCTGCACATCAAATGGGCCAGTCGCCTCAGAATCCCCCAGAGACCTTGCTCAGTTCAGTTCCGCTGGTGCTGGTGTCTTGCAGGTTCCAGCCCCTTGGGTAGTTGCCCCCAGCCTGGCTGTTCAGGCCTCAGAGGTACACAGGGCCTCTTATTTTGCATTTGTTGGCTACAAAGGAGCCAACAAATTCTCCCTGGAGCCCTCAGGGCCCTGGCTGGAGGGGGCACCCTGTCCTTCTTCCTTTGGTCTGGTCAGCTTTCTTGATGTGTGTCCAGCCTGTCCTGGACGTCTGTGCAATGCCACCTGGTCCCAGGTACCTGATGCCGGAGGAGCACGGATGGCGGAGCAGATGTGTCCTTCCACTTAGTTTCCGCCTTTGTGGGAGGGGGGCGCTGCCCTTGGCTGGTGGTGGGCTGGTTGAGGGGAATAGCTGAGATGGTGTTTGTGGTTGCTTTACAGAATGCCTGGCCCAAGGTAGGCACGTGACAAAAGATGTCCCTCACTGCCCCCCGAACCCCTTCAGATGGTGGGACAGAATGACCTTGTTGCTGCTGAGTGTCCAGAGACTCCGGTCGCTGGGCTTTGGTGGCTTGCCTTCAAAAGCCCCCAGTCCGATGATCCCCCAGCCGGCTTACTGGTGTGGCCCCTGGTCCCCCCTGTGTGGGTCTGGGGGGCAGGCTGGGAAGAAAACAGGCCTTCCAGGGTTCTCCCAGCTTCTCCTCCATGTTTTGCTTCTCCATGACAACATACTGCTAGTGGTAGCTGACAGCTTCCTCCTGGTGATGCACGGCAGCTGCCCTTCATTTAGGTGCGCACCAGACCTCCCACAGCCCAGCCTCCAGGCACCCGGTGCTGGAGAAGGTCCATGGCCTTCTTTACTCAGATACCCACTGCTAGCAGCCTGGGCTCCCCCAGCCCCTGGTTAGCTCCTCCTGCTCTGGGGGGTCCCTGAGTCTTTCAGTAGGAGGCTGTGGGGCACGCAGACGAGCAGCCAGCCGGGACGGGACCCACACATGGCCATTGCTCTTGTTGTCCAAGAAGTGCGTTCTGGTCATCGTGTTTGGGGCCCCCATCACAGAAGCGCTCCAGGAAAGGGGAATATCCCATAGGCAGCGTGCGCCGTGGGCCTGGCTGGGGTGATGTGGCTCTGGTTCCTAGCACTCTGCTTGGCCTGTATCAAGCTGAGATTAATAAAGAGACATTAGTCCCTTTGCTTATTATGTATTTAGTCTCTACTCCAACCTTTGAAGACAGTGTTTCTATCCCCATTTCACTGACCTACGAGACCCCGAGGCTGGGAATATTCAGGACTCGCACAAGGCCTCACAGCTGCAGGGACAGAGCGGGGTCCACCTCTGGCCTGTGTGACTGGCAGAGGCCGCCACGTCTGCTTCCCTGCTGTGGACGAACTGTGTGCTTCCGGGAGCCTGCTTGCTCCCCCCACCCCCGCCAGCAGCTGGCTTGCCTCCTGTGGAGATAACTCAGGGCCTCCAGGAGAAAGGCGCACTGAGACGCAGCTCGACTGGGCCTTCTGTAGGAGGCTTCTCTGGCTGCTGACGGCCGCCGCTCCAGTGGGAGAACTGTTAGCCGTGACGATCTGAGGACGCTCGGCATGGCAAGGGCGAGGAGTATCCAAGTTTGAACTCTGATGAAGGGGACCAGGAGTTCATGGGGCTTTAAAGAAGATGCTGCAGATGGGACTCCTTTCGTGCTGAGGGGTGCCACCTGCCAGCTCTTGGAGGAGGTGCCTGGGCTTCTCCATTCTTTGGCTTTTGAGCGCCATGACTGTGTGTCCCCCTAGTACAGCTCAGAGAGACTCAGTTAGGCATCCTTCAGGTGTCTGTGGAGGTGGGAAGGCACACCCCCCAATGGCATTGTGAGCCCCTGGCTGGAGGGCACACGTGCAGCTCCTAGTAGTACTGGCATGTCTTGTGTTGTCTGTCCTTGGGGCCCAGGGCTTTGCCTGGATGGAGACACGGAGTCTCAGAGGGGCTGGAGCCCAGTGAGGGCTGAGCTGACATTGGTCCGGGTGCTGCCCCTCCAGTGCCTTCTTGCCCAGAGCAGCTGCCCACGCTCCCTCCCACTGATGCAGGCGGGCCCCCTCTTGACTCCCCTGCTTTTCCCTCGTCCTCAGCCACCTGTTTTTCTCCTAAACTCATTCCTTCACCGACGCCCTGCTCCTGGCCTGCTTTCAGATGAGCTTGTTCTCAGGGCTGCGCCCTCTTCAGCCCCAGACACCGGCCCCGTTCCCATGCACACCCTTTCTCTTTCACTCTGAAGTGTTGTTCTCTCCAGTCTCAGGCTTCTTTCCTCCCCTCGTTCTGTACAGCTTTGGGGTGTATCCAGAACTACCATAGTTCTGGATATTAAATCCGACTTCTTGGACTTCGGTGAAACACCCTGCCAGCCCCTATCTCACACTTTGGAAGGTGCCCGCAGGTCCTGCTGCATGTCCACGCACATCCAAGCTGTCACCCTCTGGGTGGAGAAAAGGCGGGTTTTCTTCAATGGTGCTAGTTCCCTGGCTTCCATCCCAGCCCGGGCGGTGCATCATCTCTGTGCGTGCTCATTGGCCGTCCCCCGGGGTCAGGCAGCCTCCAGGGACTGGCCAGGAGCCTGAGCACCGGGGCTTGTGGGGCCCCAGAAAGCCAGCTTGCGGCAAAACTTTTGTACACACCTTGTTTGCAAGTTGAGAACTTTTTTTTTATTTTTAATTTTAGAAAATTCAGTCTTGTCCAGGTCCAGATAACGAAGAGCCGTGGCCAGACGTGGTGTAAACGAGGGCTCACCGCCATGCCCCTGCTCTTGTTTGGCAGCCGCGGCCTGTCAGTGGGGCTCGCCGGCTTCCACGCTGCTCTCTTGGCTCAGGACAGCGGCTTTGGCACTTTCTTAACCCTGGTTTTGCGGATTGGAGAGCCCCGCTGGGCCGAGCCGGAGGCCCCCACTGCTCGCAGAGGACCTGCAGACGCAAGCCTGTCACCTCTCCCCCGGACCCTTCCCAGGACTCTGCCGAGGCGGCCGCTGCTTCTGATTCACAGAGTGTGATTTGGAAGTTAGTAAGCCCCTTTTCTTGTTAACTTGGAATCAGGATGGTTAGATTCACAGCTGGCCAAGTACTTCCCAGAGGATGAGTGTAACGATATTGATTTTAGTGAAATGAGTCATATACCGCCTGCCTGGAACACACGCGCGGTCACCACAAGCCGACAGCATCAGCTTTCCCCGCCAGCGCCTCCCTCCATGTGCGCGAGTCTGTGGACGTGAACAAAGAGCTGAGGAGAAGGAAAGGTCACAGATTGCTTGCAGTCAGGCGGGGCAGGGTGCAGAGAGCAGGGCTCTGGGTCCAGCCTCCCTCCCAGCAGGGCTGACTTGTGTGGCCTTGTGAAGGCCTACCTCCCTGAGCTTTCATTTCTCCTGCTGTGAAATGGACGACTTACACCTACCACGGTGCGTTGTGGCATGACATGTGCAAGCTGCACGCAAGCCTGGAGGTCGCAGGTGCCATCTCCCTGGAGAGGAGGGCATGAACTTCCCCTCTCTTTCTTGCGAACCCATACTTGGGTTTCATCTGACCTGGATCAGATGTCTCTTGTGTGCCGGGAACTAGGCTGGGGGCCAGACATGCTGAGTGGAAAAGGAGGACCCTTGGGGACCCAGAGCCCTGCATGATGATAGGGTTCCCCAAGGTAGGCATTAGGGGGACAGGCGGTGTTGCCCCAGGCACGTGGGTGGTCTCCTGGGTCTCTGCCTGAGAAAGGAAGAGGGAAACTCGGACGAATTCCCCGGCTAGTGTTACCAACTGCCTCGTCTTAGCAACACTGGCGATGGGAGCTTGGGTAGTCATAGCAGTGTCAAGAGAACAAATGGAGTTTCTGCATTCTGTTTTAAACATATTTTTGCTCTAATGACGATTTATAGTTTATTTGTATCATTATTGATTCAAGGAGGAAAAGACGTGATTTTTCCTAACTCCAAGAGGATCTGAATGGTTCTTCTACTGGTTGAGTTCATTATAACCAGATCAATAAAGCCAGTGTTAGTGGATTAAATATTTTAAAACTCAATTTCCTGTAAGCAGTATACAGTGAACAAATAGAACTTTCTATAACAAACATGTAAACAAGCAGAGATAGTCTCAAGGTTAAAGGTTACGTAACCACTAGTCATTGTGCTTAAAGTAGCCTCGCCAGAGAGGAGATGACAAACAAGGTACTCGATGTGTGAAAAGGTAGAGTGGGAACAAATCTGACGAGAAAGGACCTTCACCTCCACTGTGGCTGGTGTTCAGGTTGGAGATCGTCTCTGACGAATACCTCCAGCCTTTGTCCATGTCTCTACAACAAAACATAAAGGCTAGCCCAGGGAATCGTGTTCTCATAGTCTCAAAACAGAAACTCTAGATCATTCCTCTCAAGGTTTCTGCTGTTAAAAACTTAACAGCCTTTGGTTTTAACTTTTAATTTAACCAAGGATGAATTCAGTAATGGGTTTAATTTCTTTCAATCAAAGGCTCCCTTTTGTTGTTTGCTCTCCACCATGTCCTCTGGAACACTTTGTGTAATATGTAGTGTGTATGTTGCATGTCGCCCTCCAGACAGCCTTATGTGTAGGAGGCTCTGCAAGGTTCCTCCCCTGGAAGTGACAGGGCTGGGATGGCACCTGGGTCTATGTGGCTCTCAGCCCCTCTGCTGTACCACCTCCTGCTCCGAGCACAGTGCTCGACCATGGCGGCTGAGGTCCTGATTTCTGAGCCACAGTCTTGTGCTCGACCTCCTTCCCTTTATGTTTCTCATTACAGATCTGGAAGCTTATTAAGGATATTATTTATTTATTTGTTTGAGAGAGAGAGCGAGGGAGGGAACATAAACAGGGGGAGTGGGAGAGGGAGAAGCAGGCTTCCCGCTGAGCAGGGATTTCCCCATGCAGGGCTCGATCCCAGGACGCTGGGATCATGACTTAAGCTGAAGGCGGATGCTTAACCAACTGATCCACTCAGGTGCCCCCAGAATTTTAAAATCTTTTAGTTTGGACCCTTTTAACAAATACAGCAAAGACCCAGTTCTTCCAAACAAAACTAGGAGAAAAGGCATAAACCATAGCTTGCCTTCTAACCAGGAACATTTTAGTACTTAAGAGACATAGATTTTCTTCTCAGTCTATTTAGGAGGTTGAAGAATAACATGCAGAGGGCGCCTGGGTGGCTCAGTGGGTTAAGCTGCTGCCTTCGGCTCAGGTCATGATCTCAGGGTCCTGGGATCGAGTCCCGCATCGGGCTCTCTGCTCAGCAGGGAGCCTGCTTCTCTCTCTCTCTCTCTCTGCCTGCCTCTCTGTCTACTTGTGATCTCTCTCTGTCAAATAAATAAATAAAACCTTTAAAAAAAAAAAAGAATAACATGCAGAAATACATTTTTTTGTTTGTTTGTTTGTTTTAGCAGAAAAGGTCCTCATCTTTTAGCAACTCAGCTTTCGCTTTCCACCCATCTTTTCCCCATTGTTGGCAAGACTGTATCACTGCACTTTTTGAAAAAATGGGCTAATTCACGGCCATTTCTGAAGTAAGCAAGTACACCATGGTCCAAGGAAAGAGGAACACGTCCCTCTAGGCACCTGGCCTGTTTCTCCTTTTGGGCTCAAGGACTGGCAGCGAATCTGAACCAGCAAGAGTCAGCAGTGGACTCGGTTGCCTCTAGTCAGGAAGACAGATTTCTGGCCTGCTGGGGCCTTCTTGGTGGTGTGGGGGCCACAGTGGCATTTACGTGCTCCTTTTCCATCTAGGGGGCACATGATGGTTGTCCCTTCCCTCATCCCCCACACGGATCCCCTAGCTCCTTGTCTGGAGCAAGCGTCCCGAGGCCTGAGCTGCAGGTCTGAGGCCCATCCTGAGAGCTCCGCGTGTGCGTCTCTGAGTCCTGGCCTGGGCGTGTGGAGACTGGGGCGGCAGCCCTCGGCTCCATCCTCCCTAGGAGGGGGTGGCTGCTAACTGGGCGCATGAGGGGTGGTTTCTGACCACCAACTGTAGCTGGAACGAGTTGCAGGATAGAAGAGGAAGCTCAAGGAATACCAGGTTTCTAGTTAGATTAATTCCTGGGGAGGGCAGTTCTTGTTTATCGGAGAGGGTTGCTTGTCTGTGGACCGGGTGACAGAGGCGCATAGGACCCAGACTACTGTGAGTCTGCTCATCTCTCCAATGCCTTTTTGGAAGAATTATTTATTAAAAAAAAAAAAAAACAACTCCAACATTATGACAACAATATTAGTATAACTTAAAAAGTTATCTCACTACCCCTAGAACAGTTCACTTCAAGTTGGTGAATCTCTTCCCAGTCTCTGTCCATACCAATCCCTACTTAATACTTATGTAATTCAAGAATAGGTATCAGGCACTGTCTGCCTTGCCAGAGAGCACTGTTTGCCATTCCAGTTTTAAGCAGCTTTTCAACATTCCACCAGCAGACACCCCCGTTTGCCTTAACTGCTCCCCTTGAGTTGGACAGCTATGCTGTTGCTTGTAGTCCTGTCACCGACACAGATGATAACGCAGTGGCCGGCTCTTGGCAACATTGCAGTGACATAGGATGACCATGGAAATCTTTGTGCACTGCGTGTTTCAGCAACAGTTAGGGGCTTGTTGAGCTTAAAGAAGCGTAGAATCTTCATTTACAAAACCCCAGTGTTCTCTGATGGCAAGTAACTGCAAACTATGGGCCCCTGGAAGATGTTGGGAAAAAATCACAATCATCCATCATGGAAAAGGTGACACTTCAATAAAGAACAAGAGTGTGACTGCTTTCCAAGAAGTTTGAACTATGGGAAGAATGTTTTGAAAACTGATGTTTCTGTTTCCATTATTTTCTAAGTTTTATTGCTAAAAACTATGTGAATGTGTCACCTATTAAAAATGCTAAAATTTGCACTCTTAACTTGGGAGTAGTTTTTCTAGTCTGCTTTAATATCCTTTAAGTGAAAATTCTGGCGGATTTTGAATTTGGTTGTTAAAAATATGCAAGTGCAGTGATACCTCTCTGATTAGTCGCAGGAACCATTCTTTGAGCGGAGGGGAGCCGGAGCCTCTCTAGCAAAATGTTCACACAGTCCTTTAGATCAGGGGTGGGTAGGAGTAGACAGCATCTCCCTTGATGCCAGGGTGAATGTCTTCCGTCCAGGTCTGTGCATCGCTGGGGGAAGTCGTTGCTGGCTCTTACAGTCCTCAGTGAGTAAACTGAAGCTGTAACTGGGTTGCTTTCAAATCACTGAGTCACTGAAAGTTCCCTACGTCCAACTGGAAGTGGAGCCAGTTCGGTAGCTCTCTCTAAAAATGTTGTAACTCATTTGATTTAATGATTTCAAAGGGCTTTGTTGGTGCACTTAGTAAATGGCATGTTAAAATATATTTGAAAATGCTGGTTATTTTGTCCTTGTCTCATCCTTTAAAGTAGTTTATTTTTGGTATTTTATTTATTTATTTATTTATTTATTTATTTATTTATTTATTTATTTATAAAATTAACACATAATGTATTATTTGCCCCAGGGGTATAGGTCTATGAATCATCTGGCTTACACATTTCACAGCACTTACCATAGCACATACCCTCCCCAATGTCCATAACCCAGTCATCCTATCCCTCCCACCCCCCAACAATCCTTAGTTTGTTTCATGAGTTTAAGAGTCTCTTATGGTTTGTCTCTCTCCTGATCCCACCTTGTTTCATTTTTTAAATTTTTGGTATTTTAATGCTCATAATTTATTGGCATGGTAGCACATTGTGTAACTTACAAACAAACACACTTCTTGAAGCTCTGTGCTTGAGGGCTTTTCCTTGATGAGGCATGCTGTTGGAAGAGTGCAGAGACCACGGATCTAGGCAAATTGGTTTTATAAAGGCTCCTGCTGTAACTCGAGAGTACCAATCGATGACTTTCATTTCCTTACCTGGTGAGCTGGAAGAGCACTGTGTGGGGGTCCTGAACACAAAGCAGGGCAGCTGGAAGTGCTTTCTGAAATGAATGAGCAAACATGGTTTCTGGGTTCCTAGAAGAGGAAATGATGCTTGAGATCTTGGTGTCACAATGGTTGTCTTCTTGGGCACCAGCTTCTTGTGTCTCTAACTGCCCACTGCCTCTCTAGCGGAGGAGTTTCTGTGAGCCGAGGGCAATCAGGGTTGTCCCTCTTGGGCTGGGGGAGCCCTCACTGACATCTCTGAAGGATGTTACCTTCAAGCTCCTGGTGGGTGTGGTGCGTAGCAGGTTCCGCGCCTGGGATGTGCGGAATGGCCTGGCCTCTGGGGATATGTTCAGAGGCAGAACTGAGACCGCTGGTGGTGAGAATGGCTTCCAAGGCCAGTCTGGTTTCCGAATACATGTTCAGTGGTATTGAATTGAGCACATGAGAACTACAGCCAGTGCCCTGGGCTCGCTTTGGAACCCAGCAGACCTGAGCTCAGGGTCAGAGATCCATTCCCCACATTCCCTGAGCCCAACCTGTTTATATAACTGACCTCTAAAAGATCCTGATGACGAAACAGACATTTTTCACACTGTATGTGTGTATGTACGCACATTTGCACGTGCACACGAGTGCGTGACAGCAGTTTCACGACAGATGGGTAAAGGGCAAGGACTGTCTTGAGTCTTGCTGAATCAGGGAGACCGCAGTTGGCCGCACCGTCTGTCCGTGCTGGCACTCAGGGCTTTGTGGTGTCATGTTCTCATTTGTTGCCCAGAGTATCACGACACCCCCTATTTGCCACACCCTGTAGCAAACCACTCATGGATTGTTGTAAGGTCGTGATTGTAAGACAGCTGATCCTAAAAAGACCACTTTGGAGCATCCTGCTTATTCGTTTTTAGACTCCTAGGTAAATAATCTCTCTACTAATTGTACAGCTTTGGTAATGTTATGTAATCTCCCCGAGTCTTGGCTTCTTCCAGTTGTGGAGCAGGGGTAGGGCATTGTGTGATTTAGATGAGTTGATGCTCAGTATTTACGGAACACAGGAAAGATGGCGGCGTTCATGCGTCCAGCCATTAGCTTAGCCATTGGGGAGTTCAGCTAATCAAGGGTGGGGATGCGGGCTCGATCTTGAGGCCGAAGTTGCTGCTGCCCCTGTTGTACTTCCAGAAAGTCTTGTGGCTCCCTCGGGCCCAGATAGGTGGTGTCTGCCCGTAGCTCTGCGTCAGATGGCATCCTAGTTTTAAGGTATTCGTTTTGTGATTGAGTATTTCTTAACTCACTCTTCTCCATTTTGTGTTGTAGGAACCCAGGTCTTCAGTGGTCAGAGTGACTTTAGGATCACTACCTTGAAATTTCATCCGAAAGACCACAGCCTTTTTGTGTGTGGAGGCTTCCACCCTGAAGTCAAAGCTTGGGATATAAGGACCGGCAAGGTGATGCCCATCTCCCTTCCGCGGCCTCTCCAGGGAGAGCTTGCCACGGCTGTGTGATTGCCTGGGGTGGGCCGGCATCTAGGTGCAGGACCCCGGAGAGGGGCTAATTACCATTCATGTTTCATCACTGCTCACCATAATAGAAACATTCTTGAGTTGTTAGAATATTGAAACATCAGAGGTGCGATTCTATGTAACCTGTTACTGAACACATTTACTGAGCATCTATTGTGTGCAAATGTTTCTAGATGGCATAAAATGAGTCAGCTTTTGGGTTACTCAGGGGAATAATGTTGGATGCAGAGAACTGGTGTGGAGTTGCACTGTGCGTGTGCACTTTTGTGTGTGTGTGTGCATGTGTGTGCGTCTTCACCTGTGTGCGTGTGTGTGAGGGAGGGACAGAGTTTGGGGGGCAGTGAGGGAAGGGCAGCCACAGTTCAGGGGGGAGCACTTTTAGCTTGGTGTGAGGAAGGCTTCTTAGAGACCACGTTCCTCCTGGCACTAAAAAGCTGGTCATGATCAGTCTGACAGAAGTGGTTTCCGCCGCACTACACCCACCCTTTGCCAAGCCGCTGCTCTTGTTGCCTTCACCCACTTAAAAAACGGCACCTCTGCCTATCTAGGTGTTCAGGCCAGACCCATCAGAATCGTCCCTGTCTCTGCTCTTCCTCTCACCCCCACATCCAAACCATCAGCAAATCCTGCGATGACTCTGGTTTAAGCTGCTGTTGACTCTTGCTGGGATAATTGCAGTAGTTTCCAATGCGGTATCTCTCTTTCCCCACTCCTTACAGTTTGTTCTCAACAAAGCAGCCAGAGTCAACTGTCACTGTGTACGTCAGATGTGCTTCTCTCCTCTCCTGGTCAGAACCTCCAGGCTCTGATTTTGCTCACAGTAAAGGCCATTGTCCCTGCAATGGCCGATAAGGCCCACATGATCTTCCCTCACATCCTTCTCACCATCTCCAGCCCCATCATCATCCTTGCCTTTCCTAAAACACATCAGCACATTCCTACCTCAGGGCTTTTGCATCTGCTGCACTTACCACCTAGAATGCTCTTTTCCTGTTTTCTCTGTAGAGGCTCCCTCCCTCTGTCCTACACAGTTCGGTTCACCTCTCCAGTAAGGCCTTCTCTGACTTCTCTGACCACCCTGATGGTCACCCCCTGGCATTTACTAGTCCCCTTTGCTTCCTCACTATTCTCCCTACCCTTTGTCACCACCTGGCATACTGTGGATTTTACATCTTTATATATTTGCCTGTCTGCCTTTACTTGAACATAATAAGCTCTGCCCGAGGAGGGATTTTTGTCTGCTGTTGACTTCTAGCTCCCAGAATGGTGCCTGGCAAATAGTAGGCACTTGACAAGCCTTGGTTGACTGAGTGGAGGGATGAAGGAAGAAGGCACCCATGCAGGGTATATACGTGTAGAAGGTAGGAATATGAAGTGTGTATAGGGACCAGTGACCGACTTGACCTGGCAGGGCGTGGGCTCTGGGCAAGAGGACTGGCCCTGAGGAGAGAGGCTCTTAGTCATGTGAGTCTTGGTTTGGGTTAGCAGTGAGAAGCCAGGGCTGAGGATGAGTTCATGGAGGGGTAATGAGGAAGAGACGTGGCCAAGCTGCCTCTGGGGTTGCCCCATGACTTTAGGATGACTTATTTTCAAGATCTGGGAAGCACTGCCCTGGTCTAACAGAGGCACCCAGCAACTTGAATCATATAGAATAGTTTATAAGACCCATGTTAAGCTAAACTTTGAAAGAAGAAGGTACAGACTGTAAGAGTGTCCGCCTGCATTTGGGATTCAGGGGATTCAGAGAGCTTTGGGGTCCCACTCCAAAGAGCTCTGGCCTGCTACAGTGCCAAAAGGTTCTGCCTTGAAGGCTTCCCCTCTAGGACTGCCTCCTGCCCCACCTTGGACTTCCCAGATTTGAAGGTTCAGTTGGCTGCTGCAGGAAGATATTTTCCCAGCAGGCTGGTAGTAGGGACTGCTGGTGCTTTGAGAACCTAAGAGCAGAAACAGTTTCTCTAAAGAATATGTAGTTTTGCCTATAGGTATCTTGTGGGAAAATTAAAGCATGGAGAGATGTACTTTTTAAAAAAGTCTCATATTTTTCTTTCATAAAGAAACTTCTTTTTACAAAAATATTTGGAAAAGAGAGAAAAGTTACCCATGAAGGAGTAGACACAATGGATTAAAAAAAAAAAAAACACAATTACTGGAACATTTATATTTGGGCTGCGTGTGTTGGAAACTCTTAGTCATGCTGTTTGAAGAGGGACCTTCGATTACTGAGCCTCTGCTGACGGCCACGTCCCTTAAAGGTGTGCTTACTGTTTTTAGCCTCAAAGACCGAACACGTAAGAGATTACTCACCAAAGACACCATCTGATTTAAGAGTTTGTTAAAAATATTGGATTTTCTCCTAGGGCAGACGCCATCTGACAAGCTCTGAAAAAGCTGGGGGAGAGGCAATTAGAAGCAGATGTTGCTGTGACTGGTATTGGCATGTTTGCGAGTCTCTCCCAAGCTAATAATGTGGGTAAAGGGATCTGTGCAATGTTTGTTTTTATTTCCTCTTTACCAACAATCCGAATGCCTCTCCTCACTGTGGGTCACAGGGCTAGTTGCATTTGCTTCAGCAGGCTCAGAGACAGCTCTTTCTCCTGCTTCAGTTATGTTTCCTCTGACAGGTGTTGCCCGAGTGTCTCAAGTGGGCACAGCCAGAGGACCAGAGAGGAAAGGCAAAGGCTCTCTGACCTCCTGGATCCCCCTTGGGATGGCCAGGGAGTGCCAGTGTACGTGGCGCTGTCCCTGGTGCTGAACTCTGCGGCCCTCTCTAAGGATGAACATCTGAGGCTAAGCAGCTTGACTTTTTGGGACCACCCTCAGAGCCAGTGGAGAAAACTGCAGGTAGAGGCAAGAGGGACACAGACCTCAGAGTAAAATCAAAAATCAAAACCAGCTTCCCCTTTTAAATATGACAGGAGGGACTGTTTTATTGTAAGAGTAACCCGTGATCACATAAAAAATGAGAGAGAGAAGTAAAGAGAATAGTGGGGTCAGCCAAAGGTAGACATTAGTAACATTGTAATACTTTTTTTCTTTATTCTTTTTCCGTGTGGTATGTGTGTGTGTGTTTTAAATGTGTGTGTCTTTTTTAAAACGTTGATTTGGTCTTATATTTATATATTTATTTATTTTTTAAGATTCTGTTTATTCATTTGAGAGAGAGAGAGAGACAGAACACAAGCAGGGGGAGAGGGAGAAGCCCACTCCCTGCTGAACTGGGAGCCCAATGTGGGGCTCGATCCCAGGACCCTGAGATCATGACCTGAGTCAAAGGCAGACGGCAGCTAACTGACAGAGTCACCAGGACGTCCCTGGTCTTATTTTTATACACGGTTTTATATTTTGCTTTTCACATAGCACTGTGATTTAAGGGTTTTCCTTGTTATCACAAACTCTTGAAGAATTTTCAGTCCATCCCTTTGATGCAGAGCGCTTAGCTGACTCCCTTCTTGCCTTATCCCTGCTGCTCAGAGCCGAGTCTGGCATAAACCAGCACTTGATAAAAGTGGATTGAATGGGTCATGTTCAAACAGTTTAACTTATTAAACCATTTCCCTAAGTTGGACATTGAGGATAATTCTTTTCTTTTCTTTTTATTGCCACTTAAAATGAATAGATGTGAAGGTGGAGATCAGGGTCAGCAAACTAAAGCCCAGGGCTGAATCTGGCTTGCCGTCTGCTTTTGTAAAGTTTCATTGGAACATAGCTGTAAACACTCATTTGTGTATTGTTTGGAGCTGCTTTCACACTACAGTGGCAGAGCTGAGTAGTTACAATAGAGACCACATGGGCTGCAGAACCTGGCTGGGCCCTGCTGTCGGATAGGTCTGGCTGTGACATCTGTCACTCTATTGATTGTCAAGACTCAGCCTCCTGATCTGGCTGACAAGGTGGGAGCCCCTGTGCCTCCCTGTATTAGAGGCATTCTTTTTCTTTTTTAAGTAACATATAGTATATTATTGTTTCAGGGGTAGAGGTCTGTGATGCATCAGTCTTACACAATTCACAGCACCCACCATAGTGCATACCCTCCCCAGTGTCCATCCCTCAGCCACCGTATCCCTCCCACCCCCCTCCACTCCAGCAGCCCTCAGTTTGTTTCCTGAGATTAAGAGTCTCTTATGGTTTCTTTCCCTCTCTGGTTTTATCTTGTTTCCCTTTCTCCTTCCTTCCCCATGTATTAGAGAAGTCCTTACAGAGACCTTGTGCTCAGAGAAGGTCTTTTCCAGAGAACTGTTCTTCAGTCACATTTCTCTCCATCATTATAATCTCCAAACAGACCACCCAGGTCTGTAAGACACATCTGTTCCTCTAGTGCTGTCGTATTGATGTTTATTTGCTTCAACTTAAGTCCTAGAACTCAAATCACTGGGTCAAAGTGAATCAGCATTTTGAAGGCAAGGGGTAGGTTTCCAAGGGCAGAGGTGAAGTGTGCTGTGGTGGGACAGAACCCATCACCAGTGCATGACTGCGGGGCCAGACCACCTCTCCGCCGCCGTCTGAGAGAATGGAGCCTGAGTAGTTGGAACAGATAACTTTTAAGCTACTTTCCAATCATATGATTTTATGATCCTTAAGCTGAGCCAGATGATGAATGTTGGGATTCTGGACTTCTCAGGGCCAGCCCAATTCATTAGAGCAAATGGGCTGTTTGGCTTCCCTCTCTTCTTTTCTTGGACGATCTCTCTTTGCCTCTGGTTTGATGATTGGAGCACATCTCTCATCACGGCAGAGTGCCTTGACTTCATTTCCAGCAGGCCAGCAGGATGTGTTCTGTGTGAATCGGCTGAGCACGTGTGCTCGAGCTGGCGTAATACCACCAGTGGGATCTCTGACTTCTTCCTCCAGCAGTGTGCTTGAACGTGGGTGTCGCCTGGAGTCCAGGAGGCCAGGGGGCTGGATTTTGTGTCACTGTAGGGTCCCTCTCTCCAGAAGCCCCTCCAGCTTCCAGTGCTGCTGGCCTGAACTACAGGAGACCTGGGCTCATGGCCTCCTTGTACTACTCATGCAGCTGGGTGATTGTAGGCAAACCCCATAGACTACAGTCTCTCTCAGCCATGATTTCCCTGTTGGTATAGTTGAGGGGCAGGACAAG
The DNA here is from genome assembly GCF_902655055.1 of Lutra lutra. Lineage (NCBI taxonomy): Eukaryota > Metazoa > Chordata > Mammalia > Carnivora > Mustelidae > Lutra > Lutra lutra. The sequence goes on from NC_062284.1 coordinate 142,867,794, forward strand.
GCCATCTATAAAGCATGGCTTTGCACACTGCCCGTTTGCCGGCGAGCACCTGGGGCTCTTGTTAGGATGCAGATTCTGTGTCAGCAGGCCTGCGGTGAGGAGGACTTCTTAGTCTGTTGGGGCTGCTAGAACATAATAACCATGGACTGAGAGGCTTAAAAAACAGACATTTATTTCTCAAAGGTCTGGAGGCTGGGAGCCTGAGATCTGGGTGCCAGCATGGTCAGGTTCTGGTGAGGACTCTCCTCCTGGCTGGCAGAGGGATTCTTCCTTGCTGTGTCCTCACAGAGTGGAGGGAGAGAACTCCAATCTTTTCACCCCCTTAGAAGGATGCCAGTCCCATCATGGGGGCCACACTCTCATGACATCATCTAAACCCTATCACCTTCCAAAGGCCTCTCTTCCAGATACCATCCCACTGAGGATTAGGACTTCAACATACAGATTTGGAGGGACACATCCAGTTCATTGCACATGAGATCTTATATTTTTAACAAGTTCCCAGGAAATGCAGAGGCAGATGGTCCATGGACCGCACTTTGAGAAGCCAGGGCCCAGAGGGCCTCTGAACACAGAGGTTACTTGCTTCTGTCATGTGAGCTCCCTTGGCTTTCACCCTTGATCGATCCGCACTGTCTGCAACCTGTTTCAGTGTTAGCTCCTTGCTTTCTTACTTGACTGCGGGTTCCTTCAGCTGGTAGGTATTATAGCTGCCCATGGGGGGCCAGGTTGGGTCATGTCAGTGCCCCAGCATCTCTCACAGGGCCTGGACCAGACAGGTGCTCAGGTAGTATCCTGAGTCAGTTGTCCCTCTGGTCGTGATGGAGCCCTGAAGCAGTACTCCCGCACCCCTCCAGCTTGGAGGCAGTGGCTACGCCGGGATCTGTGCAGACGAAGCGGCCCTCCAGCAAGTGGGATGTAGAGGCTAGCAGCAGTAAGCTGTAACCGGTCACTCAGGAAGCAAGGACGGAGGCAGGGACCTTGGGTGACCCTGCGTCAGGTGAGGTGTGTCATTGTGGTCCTGACGGGCAGGGGCTGGCTGGCTCTGAGCCCTGGTGCTCTCTGGTGTTTGGTAGGTGACAGTAACTGGCCTCCCTTATCTCCCACCTCAAGGGTCCCTGGCTCTGCGTGCAGCAGGGACTGAGGGTTGTGGACCCACAGAGATGTCAGACAGGGTCCCAGCTCTCCAGGGCCTGCGGGAAATGCTCAGGACAGTTACTTTGCAGTTACTTCAAAAATCACTCTAAGATGACTATGTATTTGAGCCAAGTTAACATAGGTATTAAATCCATCCTTGTATCATGAATCAAATTTGTGAGGAAACTACAGACGCTTCAGAACCATACTGCACAGTTAGTGAATAACCCTTTTTGTAAAATTAAATTACGGAATCCCAACCTCAGCAAATTACCTCTCACTTGAGCAGGATCGAGCCCTGGAAATTAGAAAAGCTCTGGCAAACCTAGGTCATGTGGCTCCTGACCTGGGCTCTTGGCTTCTGCCCTGGTTCCTCTTCCCTTCTGTGGGCAGAGCCGGGGTTCTGCTTGGCTCGCGGGAGAGTTGCAGATGCATTCGTAAACCTGTTTGGGTCTCCAGAACACTGACCCCCACCAGTTCCGGGATAAATTCTCATGACTACGTGGCTCTGACAGGCTCACTTTTGCTGTAGTACTGATTTGACACGAATTATCAATATTTAATGCTTGTTCTACATTTTCTTCTTTCTCTTTTATAAAGCTTGTAAAGGGCCATCTTGACTTCCAGATCTTGTGTTAGTTTCTTGACCTTCACCTGGAGCTTTGTTCCAGCCCCTCTGCCAGTGTGTGTCCTGACATGCAGGTGACCGTGGGGGACGCTGCGGGCTCTCCCTCCTGACTTCTTGGACACTCCCCTTGGTCTCTTACCACAGCCTCTCCCTCGTGTGTGTAGTTTCCCAGCAGAATGGGGAGCTCCCTGAGGACAGCGATCGTGCTTCATTTGCTGCTCTATTTCCCACACCTAGCAAAGTGTCGACCTGATAGTAGACCCTGGGTGGGAGGGTGGGGGGTACTAGTGCATGAATAACAGCCCTGATCAACACCAAGTTTTATAAATCCCATCTAGTGAGCCTATCCAGGAAGCAGAAGCTGAGCCACCATTCATTAATCTGGTCATTTGACGCTTCTACCGTGGGCATCCTTCCCCCGAGCGGGGATGCTGTGAGCAGGCAGAGCCACCACTAGCTGCTGACCTGGGCTGATGCAGTGGCCGGAGGCACCGTGGGGGCATCAGTGAACACTGTTGGCCCAGCACCCACCCTGTCCAGAGGCAGCCAAGGCGTGACGTTCAGAAGCTCTCCTGGTGATTCTTATGTTGAGGCAGAGCTGTGAACCACAGCCCTGGGGGCCATGGTCTAGTGTAGTGGCCTGGGTGAGCGTCCTGAGGGGCGTCGTGTAGGGTCTCTGCCCTGCAGCGTGCGACAGGCTCGGTACCATCGGTTTTCGTGGCATTGCGGGCAGGTTATTTATTTGCCCTAATGAGGTTTTGATTACTTTCCATTTGTCTCTTTCATCAGCTTTATATTAAAAAGACTTTTTATTTGGACTCATTGTGTTTTCTGCAGTTCTAAGTTTTGCCTCAAACCAAACTGTGTGTGCAGAGATGAAGAGTTGGGGAAGGGCCTGGAGAACCTGGTGCAGAGAGGAGCATGGCCACTGCACTCCTTGTGACTTTGGCGGCTGCCCATCCTTTCTGGCTTGCTGGTGCCCCGTCTATTGAGTGGGGGTGGGGCTGGGGTGCTCTCCGGCCTCTGCCAGCAGTGGGTACTGATCTCTGCCACCTGCTGGCCCCTGTACGGAGGACCTCTGTGTCCCAGCTCCTCCAGTGCCCAGCAGTCCGGGGCGGCTGTCTCCCCAGTACACTGGCAGGGCACCCAGGTTCAGAAAGGTTCAGTCTAGCATTCAGCTCGCATATGGCCCGCTAATAGTGGGGCAAGACCTTGAGCCAGGTGGCTGGACTTCCATAGTCTGGCAGGGCTTCCTGTTCACAGCGTGAGTGAAACTTGAGTCTTGTGTGTAAGGACAGCACCTGGTCAGCGAGTGCCGTGTGCTTTGTTCACTCAGCCCGGCTGCATGCAGCTCTGTGCCTGTGTCAGGGCTGTGGTGGGTCCTGCCGCCTCGGGCCTGAAAACATAGCCCAGCACGTCTGTGAGTACAGCCTTTCTGCCCCCAAGATGTAGGTGAGGAAGCTGTTCTGAAGGGGGTAGCACTGGGCGCAGGGGCTGGCAGCCGCTGTGGGGCATGGATCTGAACCCAGGGCTTATTCTAAATTTTCCCTCCCCCTAATTGCACATTTTGTTTATTGATGTCATAAAAATGTTATGGGCCCCCAGCAGACTCCAGGCATGTGGTATGACAAAATCCAGTTAGTCCTAGCTCCCTAGAAGCAACTGATGTAGAAGGCGGCACTATGGAAACCCCCCTGAAGGCGTACGTTTCTTCAATGTGTGGTGGATCTTTCCACCTAACCGGCTGCCGTCACAGGTGGCTGGGGGGTCTCTGTATGTCTCCTGGGTCCTCCAAAATTTTGGGTAGAGCTGGGGGAATGGTTCCCAGAATCCAGAACTTAGAGACCTGCCACCCAGCCTGCCCTTTCTCTTCAGCTCCACTCTGTTACCCTTTCTTGGGGCTGCCACACTCCTCCCTAAAACCTGACATGTGACCGGGGCTTGGTGGGTGGCAACAGGAGACCCATGGGGCTCAGGAGGGATGGCCTGAGACTGTTAACACCCCTTTGATGACTTCTGCCCTTAAAAATGCAATAAGATATATCAGAAAATAGAAAGTATTGATTCTGGACCTGTAATGCCTATATAAATATAATATTTATATAATTCTAACTTATGAGTCCTTTATAATGCATTTTGTCACTAAAATAATCTGTTACACTGAGCACCACTTCTTGAGATTTTTGAAATCTTCATATTTTTATTGAAATTGACTCATGATTTGTTTTACTTGAGAACGTTTTTTAGCTTGCTGTAACTATGGCATCCAAAGAAATCATGGGTTTGATGCCCTATCTATTTTTATCTTACTGTGCTTTAAATACTTACTACATTTTTTGGTAACAGCTTCATTGAGATGTAGTTCACATACCATACAACCCACTCATTTAAAGTATACAATTCATTAGTTTTTAGTATATTCATGGAGTTCTACAACTATCACCGCAGTCAGTTTTGAATGCTTTCTTCACCTCAGAAAGAAGCCCTGTGCCCTTCAGAGGTCACTTCTCATCCCCTGTCCCCTCCACCTCCTGCTCCCCGCAGCCCTGGGCAACCACTGCTTTTGCTGTCTCTGTGCATTTGCCCATTCTGGACAGTTTGTACGAACATAATCCTGCAACGTGTCGTCTTCTGTTTAGCATCATGTTTTCAAGATTCATCCACGTCATTGCAGAAGCCAGGATTCCCTTCCTTTTTCATGGCCGAGTACTATTCCATCACATGCCTCACCACTTTGTGTTCACCCATTCACAAGACGGTGGGCATTTGTGGTGTTGCCATGTTTGGGCTGTTATGCGTTGTTGTTACGGATGTTCATGTACAAGTTTTTGTGTGTACATACGTTTTCATTTCTCTTGGTCCTACCTAGGACTGAGATCACCAGGTCGTAGCGTAGCTTTACTGGTGACCTTCTAAGACTCTGCCAGGCTGTTTCCACAGTAGTTGCACCTTTATTATCCTTCAGGTTCTGTCATTTATTATTAGATTCTGTCTCCTCTTTCATTCCTCATATTGGCATTTGGGTTTTCTTCTTTTTCCTTTTTTCTTAATCAGTACAACTAGAGATTTATTGATCGTTTCAATGAAGCATTGATTTTCTGTGCTGTTTTTCTCCTTTCAACTTCATTAATTTCCACTCTTATTTTTATTTTCTTCTCCTTGCTTTGGGTTTAATATTCTCTGTCCCTAATTTCTTAAGGTGGCAAATTAGATGACTGATAGGAAGTTTTTTTAATATAATAAGCATTTTAATGCTGCCCATTTCCCTCTAAGCACGCATCCCACAAATCTCGATATGCTGTATTTAATTTCTGTTTGATTCAAAATATTTTGTAAGTTTATTTTTTACTTCTCTTTGACCTGTGGGGTATTTAGAAGTATATTATTTAGTTTCCAAATGTGTAGAGATTTTCTAGATATCTTTCTGGTATTAATTTCTAGTGTAAGTGTGTTATGATCAGAAAATGTACTTGGCATGAATTCGGTCCTTTAACACTTGTTAAGATTCATTGATGGCCCAGGATACTATCAGTCTGTTTGGCTGAGTGTTCCATGTGCTCCTGGGAAGAATGTGTGTTTTGCTGTTGTTAGGTCTGAGGTAGAGAATTCTGTAAATGCCAGTGTGTTCCTATTAGTTAATGGTGTTGTTCAGTTAGTTCTTCTGTCTTTGCTGATTTGTTGTCTCTGTTGTTTTAGTTATTGAGAGAGGAGAGCTGAGCCCCCCACCAGTATTGTGGATTTGTGTCTTTCTGGTTTTTTTTTTTTTTTTTTTTTGCTTTTTGTATTTTGAAGCTGCCACCAGGGCTCCACTGGGAGCATGCTCTCAGGTCAAAGCTGTTAGAGAAAATAAGAGAAAGAGACAAAAAAGAGCAGCTTATGTCTGAGCCGGCCACTTCACGTCCTTACCCCTCTTCTCGTCTCCGTGAGAGTCTTCAGGGAGTTGCTTTCTGTGTTTTACCCAGAGTTTTAGCTGTGATCAGTGGGTGGGCAGGCTGCAGTGGGCTTACTCTCCAACTTGACCCCATGTGGATTTTGAGCGTATTTTTCTCTTGGCCTTGGCTTTCCGCTCTTTTACTGGCTGGATGCTGCCTGTCCTGCAGTCTCCACCATGTATCTTCTCCAGGAGCTGATCCTGAACCCCACTGGTATGGATGCCCCCTCCCTCCCTCAGTCTGAGTTCTAGCTGCCTGTCAGTGCCATCTCCCGACTGGCCTGTGAGCCACGTGAAGGCTGGGGGACACGGCAGTCTTGTCCAGCTTGGCACCTCCAGACCTCCTATGTGTTGGCACAGGGTCAGTGGTTTAGGCAGTACTTCTGGAACAAATTACTGTGAATCTGCAACTTAACTCTGCAAAGATTTTATGACTTTAAGAAGGTTCCTGTAACCCAAGCCCGTGCCCCAGCAAATAGATTCCTGGGTGCAGGATGGTGTTGAGGGCTGTAGGGTTTAATAAGCACATGGGTCTTCTTTGTGCCCCATCAGTGGACAGACTTTCCTGGCAGCCACAGCCTCGCCAAACTGCCCTCAAGGAAGACTGCCTGGTGTGTGTTAGCAGGCCTGGCGTGAAGGCTGAGAAAGGAGGTAGGATGTGCTGAGAGGAGGCTGCCGTGTATCCCGTGATTAGGCTGCGCCAAGTGTTCCACTCATTATTTTGTGCTCAGAGAGGAAAGACAGGGCACATGTCTCTTCTCACCTTCTGTGTGCCCTTTCTACACCAAGCACATTTCTCAGTTTTTAATTATAGTCTTTGACTTAAGCGTTTTCTTTAAAAAGGTCTGATTATCTATCTCGCCTCATTCATTTATTCACTGAACATTTGCTGAACACCTGCCATGTGTAGGATTTCTTCTTAATTTACAGGATTCAAAGAAGCTACAGGAAATACCTCACGCCCAGCTGTTGGCACCTTGATCCACCCAGTTGCTAGACCAAGCCAGAAACCTCAGTCGCAGGTTTAGGATTGCTCTCCTCCCACCACCTCGATACCTGTGCTTTCCTCTCCTGGGGCGAACATGTAAGGTTGTGCAGGTTGTTCACTGCACACAAGCTCCTAGCTGAGGAGTGGCTGGGGCTGGAATCCAGCCCATGCTCTGTTGGCCAAGTCATGCCCTGGGTCTGGGGTGGTCTCCACCTAACGGGGTGTCTTTTTCTAATCTGCACCAGGGTGCCACATGAGCCAGGGGTGGTCCTGTCCCTTCCCCTCTGTCTGCTGCCCAACCTGATGAAATCCACTCCCTCCCTGTCCCCCAGCCTCACCCCGGGACTGTTCCTCACTCTGTCTTCTGGGGCCATTGGTGCCACTCCCTGCCCACCCTCTTCTTTCTTCCACCCCGCAGCAGTGTCATCTTCTGGCAATGCAAATTGGAGTGTATTCCCCTTTTACTTGGAGCTCCTCCTGACCTTGCAGTGCCCACAGGGCAGGCCCAAGTCTCCTGTCCAGGTGCAGGCAGCTCTGCACAGCCTGGCCTGTCTCCATTGGTGGCCTTGGTCCCAGCACGGGGCCTGCCCCACGCCCTCCCTGCAGCCACCAGCTCACAGCACTGGCGTGGGCATGGTGGCAGCAGAGGACTTTACACCTTCCCAGACTGTATGACTTGTTTGCCAGGAGTCGGTCTGACACTTAATGAAAAGAGTAGGTCAGTTATTTTCCAAAGACGGTGGAGGAGAGGAATCAGTCTGCAAAGAAGCAGCTGGAGATCTCGGGCCGAGAGCCGGGTCCTGGGCGTAAGGTCGGGGAAGGGCCATCTAAGCTGAGGGAGGGTCCATGTGACCCGGAGACATACGTGTGCCCCTGCCTGGAGAGCAGAAGGGGGCTCATCCCCTAGACACTCGTTCTGACTGCAAAAGCGACGTGCTCTTCGTAGGCTCCTTGGGAAGCGGAAAACTGTGATGAGGAGAATCACTCACTCACTCCCAACCCGGCCGCAACCACCACCGACAGCTGGTCTCCCTCTTTCTGGGGTTTTTATGTGCATATTTACATTTTTATGTAATTTTCTCCCAGCTTAATATGATAGCATTAGCGTTTTCCATATTGTTAAAAAGTTTTTGGATGATATAATTTTTAATGATTACCCAGTATACTATAATGTATTTAACTGGTCCTCCATAATTGGGTATTTATCATACCAGTGTTTCTTTTATTACAACACAAAGGCAAACATCTAGATGCAGAATTGATTAAGGGGTATGCATGGTTTTAGGTCCTGGGTATCACTGCCCCCTCCCTTGTAGGAGCAATGCAATGACCTGTTCGTCGTGAAGGACGGGCTTGGCGCATGAGTTTGTTCTGGCCTCGGTGTGGCTTATCTGTGCCCACCCCACCATCCTCAGCAGAGCCGGGGTAGAGGGGTGGATGGGCGAGGGGGTGGGAGAAAGTGGGGTGGCTGAGGGAGCAGGGGGTGCTGGAAGAGGGACTGCCACCTACATGAGGCAGGAGGTAGGCCTGAGGGCCATCGCAGCAAGGACTGCTTCTTTCTGGGGCCCCTGTCTTGGCTGCAGACCTGGGCCCAGGGTACAGTGTCCTCTGTGCTCTGGTTCATCTTCCTCAGCTGTTGGCATCAGCCAGTCACCCTGGCCTCAGGCCTTACACGGGCAGCCAGCATGGATCGCAGCCTGATGGCTGTAGAATTCAGGATATAGAGTCAGGAGGGATAGAAGTATTGGAAATCAGCAGAGGTGTCCTTGAGATGCCAGAGCAGGGACCTGAGCTCTCCTGGACTACCAGCACTGGGAAGTGGGGCCCCCACCGGGGGTATGTGAGTGGTTCTGAGGGCAGACCAGGAGGCACTTCTCAGAGAAGGTGCCTTTCCGTATAGGGAGAGATTGCTGGGCCCCAAGTCTCCAATAGCTGTCAGTGTAGTACTCTCCCATGCACCCTCCCTAAGTGGCCCACAGGGACTTTGAACAATAGTAGTGATGCAGAGTGTGTAGCCCCATTAATGACACAGACAGCAGGATGCTTGTCCCTAGATGAGAGTTGCAGACAAGGGGTGGCCTGCCCAGAGTTCCCCTGCCTCTGGGCCCAGTGCTTTCAGCATCCCTGGGGGCTGCCATGCCCTGGCCCCACCCGGGGGATCCTTAGGATCCCACTGCTGTCCTCCGGGAGGACGCCACAACCCCGTGCTTCCCCTCACCTCTTCTGTGTTCACTGAGGATCCTGAGCAGATGCATCAGCTCCTGCTGGTCTCCAAATGTGCTCATGGGTGTGGGGACACAGGAGGTGCCCTGGGAGACGGGGGTGCTCAGTCACCCTCCTCTCCACCTTACTGTGGTTCTGTGCTCTTGCACCCGGGAGACGGTCCTGCCCTTCCCCTCTTCTTCATCCTTTCCTGCCCAGGGACTGGCTGCTTGGGAGGTAGAGCTGGCCTCTTCTGCTCCTCCTTCCAGCGGTCTGGTGGTATGAGATCCGTTCTGGCTTTGGATGGTGAGAAGCAGGGGCGGGGGTGATGGTCGGAGATAGGTGTGCTGGGCATGGTGCATTCTCTGTAGCCCAGCCTAGAGCCAGTGCACTACACAGTGGCCTTTGTTGGTTCCTGTGACTTATTGGAGAGATAGATTACCCACTCCCCTCAACCAGTGCCCTGGTTGGAGTCATCAGGACTGGGCAGGACCGGTGTTTGGGGTTAGGTAGGGCATTTCTACAGCCGCCATCTCTTGTCCAGGGTAGGCCTGAGCCTGTGCGCACTGCCTCTCCTTGCTGCTCGAGCACAGCGATGGTGAGAAGAGGTGCTCATAGGCAGTGCATGGCACAGGGGCCCAGACTCTGCAGGGCTGGGCTGCCATTGGGGGGTGGCTGTATTGTTAGAACCCATTTAATCCGTGGCTCCATTGTAAAGTGAGGAAAACCAATTTTTCACTTGAGAAGATCAGTAAGGTGGATACATATGTAATCGTCTTTTTTCTGCTTTTCTTCCCTTCCCTAGTGTTCTGTATCCGTAATTTAAAATTTCACAGTGTCCGACGTGACGGCGTCTCTGTGGGTATGTTGGGATTCGTTTCCGATTCTGCAGGCACTCACTGAGCGGCTGCTCTGTGCCGCTGGCTGGGCAACCTGTGATGCGTAGTAGGGAGAGGCCGGGCTGCGGTGCGGATTGGCTTCCTGTTGGTCCCGCCTCCACCAGCTGTGTGAGCCTGGGCAGGCCACTTTATTTCTCTGAGTCTGGGCGTCCTCGGCGGTATGGTGGGGCCAGTGACCCCAAAGCTCTGGTTCTGAGGATGGAGTGAAGTCACATGTAAAGCACTTAGTAACGTGCGTGGCACACAGGTGTTCACTTAGTGCCACCTCCATCCTGGTGTTCTTAGATGATGGCCGCCACAGGGTTGTGCGCCCATGAGATCGTGGAAATCGTCATTCTGAGCTGTCTCTCATGTTGCTGGAAGCTGAGTGGGGATTGTGCCTGTGGCCTTGCCAGGCTGTTTGCCTGACTGTGATGTGGGGTGTCTGCCCTTGTGACTGAGGACAGTCTAAACCCAGTGTGAGAACACGGCCCTGGCTGATCAGAGACTCTGATGTACACTCCCCCATGTCTTCAATTAACTTTTAAAAGAGAAGTGATTTAATTATTGCCTAGGAAGTACGGATGCTCCCAGTGTGGGGGAAGACCTGAAAGTGGGACCTCCGGAGATGTCGCAGTGGGAATCCCAGCCCCAGAGACCCCAGCAGCTGTCCGAGCATCTGTGAGGCCCAGAAACCTGGCCGGTAGATACCCCTAGAGACAGAGGAAGGTGGCAGCTCAGGACCTGTCCAGGGGTGGTTGGCGGCGTTCCTGGAGAGTGAGACACAGGTGGCTGCTTCTGTCTAGGGATCCCCATCATGTCCCCCTCTCCCCAGGCCTGAGGCCCCCGGCCTGCCTCCCTGCACCCTGGTCAGCAATTCAGGCTGCATTGAGGGGCCACACTTAGGAAGGCCGCCCTTGTGGGTATATTATGCTTCTGATTGGACCCAGAAAAGGTGCCTCAGGCAGGACCCCCAGACAGTTCCAGGAGTTTCAGGGAGAGGTCTACTCCTCGCTGTGCTGGGCCCCATCCTCGCCCTCCCACACAGCCCCAGACGGATGGTGCCATCCTCCTCTCTGAGTTGTCTGAGGGGCGGTTTCACAGACCTTCCCTCCACTCCCTCAACCCATCCCTTTGTGGAGAAGGCCCAAGTGGCCCTTGTGAGTCCCCCATATTTGGTGCTCTCATTATCTGGGCCTCAGTTTTCCCATCTGTCTGGAAGGGGCTGAGCCTTGTGACGTAGTCTGTATGGAGCAGGCTCCCCACCCCCAAGCACTAGGGTTTCACTGGAAATGGCTCAACTGAGGCCACATGCGGTGAGTGTCTGCTCCTCTCCTGGGGTCAGGGGCCTGCAGGGCCCAACGTAAGTCACTCTTTGTCACTTGCTCACTCCCACCAATGTCCTCGAGCTGCTCAGTTTAGATCGATTTGTTGGGATCCTTCAAACACTTACTGAATACCTACCTGCTGGGTGACAAGTGGCCATGAGATGGAGAATGAGGCTCATCCCTGCCCTGAGCCCTGAAGTCACAGTGTAGGGGAGGACACAGATGCTACTGGGCAGTTAGGATATAGCATGATGAGAGCTGCCCTGGAGGGGTAATGAAAGGCCCACAGAAGGAGCTCATGAGTCTGCTTGGCATTTTGGGGAGGCTTGGTTGGCAGAGGGTTTTAAAGGGTGCATAGGAGTTTTCTAGACAGCAAAGTCAGTATAGGGCATTTTAGAGATAAAGAATACACAAAGGCATGAAGGTACAGAGGCATAAAAGAGCTCAACAGGTGAGGGAATGGTAAGGAGTCTGTGTGGTTGGAGTGCACACTGTGTGTGTGTGTGTGTGTGTGTGTGTGTGTGTGTGTGTAGGGGGTTTAGGAAACAAGGTTAGCCTGTCAGTGCAAGCAGGGCCTTCACCCTGGCCATTTTAAGTTGTGGCCCAGACCTGAACACCTGAAGGGAGGTATTAGAGACAGGGAGCCCTTCCCAGCCATGTAGACACTTAGTGGTCTTGCTATTCCTGCTGAGGAAGCCTTGGAGCCCAGGCAGGTCCTCTGCGAGCTTGGGCCAGCTCCTCAGTTACACTAAATGTAGAAGGGAAGGTGTCCTCCCTCAGCGTATGGTTATTAAAGCACGCCATCTTTAAGCCTCATTAAGGCATGTTAAATGCTAATGAATTTAGAGAGGGGCATCTTGGGGCCTCTGTTTCCTTGGAAACGTTTGAGAGCAGGTGCTTTATAATGAGCTGTACCTATTTTAAAAGTGAGCCATGAGGCCTGCTTTGATAGGCTGGATCTCAGATGCTGATGGGTAAGTGTGAACAAAGCCGGTGGAGGCCAGTAGAGACGCTTTGTGCTCTCTGAAATATCATTCTCTGGTGGTTTCTATAGAAACCACTGGCACCTAGGTAGGAGATTTGCCAGGCTCCGTAGTCTCATTACACAACACGTTGCCTCTAGCCTGGGCAACTCAGCCCCAGCCTCTGAAGACCATTGGGGTCCTGTTGGCAACGTGGAACAGGGTTCTGGACAAAACAGGACAGGTGTGTATTGCTGTTGCTGTAATTCCACTTTAATTGTGTCTGGTCCGTACCTACTGCTTGATTTCAGCAGGTCCCCACTTGGCTTACTTTAGGCCTCGCCGACACTAAGAAAAGCTAGTGTTAGCTTAGCTCACTGCTCCCCACAGAGCACTGTAAAGGGACCTTGTATTACTGAAGAATTTAAATATATATCAAAGTGGAGAGGCTCTTGACGAATCTCTGTGCAACCAGCATGCTGTCTCAACAATTATAAATTTACAGCCAAGCTTTTCTCTATAGTCATACCCATTTTCCCAGCAGTCTCCTCCCTTCAGCCCCCAATGCTGGATTATTTTGAAGCATATCCCAGAAACACGCTGTTATTTCATTTGTATATACTTCAGTTTCTTTAGGAGGTAAGGACTTAAAATAGTGTTACGATAGCATCGTCACATGAATGGTTTAGCAGTAATTCCTTAATACGGCCAGACATCCGACCCGTATTCCAATATCCGATTACTTCATCATTTCAAACCCTTTCAAACAGTTGCTTCTTTTAAATCAGAATCCAGACATTGGGTTGATAAAACTCTCAAGTTTTGTTTGATATGTTTTCCTTTTCTTTACCCTGGTAACTTATTCATTGGGGAATCAGTTGGTTGGGTGTTCCTTTTCCTTCCTGCATCCCCTCTAGTGTCATTTATCACATTCCTCGGTTCCCTGTATGTCTTACAAACTGGCGGCTACAGCTGCAGCGCTGTTCCCCACACTGTGGTGGGCGCATATAACCCCGGGTGCTCGCTGCTCTGCTTCTGGGTCTGACTCCGTGGGTCTGGAATAGGACAGAGAAGGTACATTTCTTTTCTTGTTTTTTAAATTTACCTGTTTATTTGAGAGAGAGCACGCACATGTGAGCAGGGGGAGGGGCAGAGGGCGAGGGAAAGAGAAAAATTCCTCAAGCAGACTGCCTGCTGTCTGACTTGGGGCTAGATGTGAGGCCCTGAGATCACGATCTGAGTCGAAATCAAAAGTTGGCTGTTAAAATGACTGAGCCACCCAGGCTCCCCTGTTTTGCTTTTTCTAAGTATCATTATAAACTCAGGGATTTATAACATTTGATACGTTTCAGTCAGTAGTGGCTGTTATTCCAATACTCAGATTGCCCTTTATTTGGTGAGTGAACCTCTTTAAAAGTAGGCCCCCCTGTCTTTTTGTTTTTAATTTTCCCCCCACCCTTGCCCCCTAAGTCTTGTGTCTTTTTTTGTTTGTTTTAAAACTTTTTTTTTTTAACATGTAATATATTATTTGCCCCAGGGGTACAGGTCTGAATCGTCAGACTTACACAATTCTCAGCACTCACCATAGCACCTACCCTCCCCAGTGTTCATAATCCAGCCCCCCTCTCCATATGCTCCTCCCCCTGGCAACCCTCAGTTTGTTTCCTGAGATTAAGAGTCTCTTATGGGGGGCGCCTGGGTGGCTCAGTGGGTTAAGCCGCTGCCTTCGGCTCAGGTCATGATCTCAGGGTCCTGGGATCGAGTCCCACATCGGGCTCTCTGCTCAGCAGGGAGCCTGCTTCCCTCTCTCTCTCTCTCTCTCTCTCTCTGCCTGCCTTTCTGTCTACTTGTGATCTCTCTCTGTCAAATAAATAAATAAAATCTTTAAAAAAAAAAAAAAGAGTCTCTTATGGTTTGTCTCCCTCCCGATCCCATCTTGTTTCATTTTCCCTTCCCTACACCCAAAGCCCCCCACTCTGCCTCTCAAATTCCTCATATCAGGGAGATCATATGAAAATTATCTTTCTCTGATTGACTTATTTCACTCAGCACGATACCCTCTAGTTCCATCCACGTCATTGCAAATGGCAAGATCTCATTTCTTTTGAATGCTGCGTAGTATTCCATTATATATATATCTCACATCTTCTTTATCCATTCATCTGTTGATGGACATCTAGGTTCTTTCCATAGTTTGGCTATTGTGGACATTGCTGCTGTAAACATTCAGGTGCACATGTCCCTTTGGATCACTACATTTGTATCTTTAGGGTAAGTACCCAGTAGTGTGATTGCTGGGCCATAGGGTAGCTCTATTTTCAACTTTTTTTTTTTTTTAAAGACTTTATTTATTTATTTGACAGAGAGAGATCACAAGTAGACGGAGAGGCAGTCAGAGAGAGAGAGAGAGAGGGAAGCAGGCTCCCTGCTGAGCAGAGAGCCCGATGCGGGACTCGATCCCAGGACCCTGAGATCATGACCTGAGCCGAAGGCAGCGGCTTAACCCACTGAGCCACCCAGGCTCCCTATTTTCAACTTTTTGAGGAACCTCCATGCTGTTTTCCAGAGTGGCTGCACCACTGCTAGAACTTGTACAGGAATTTGGTAAAGTGTCAGGATATTAAATCAATGCACAGAAATCAGTTGCGTTTCTATACACCAGCAACAAGACAGAAGAAAGAGAAATTAAGGAGTCCATCCCATTTACATTTACACCCAAAACCATAAGATACCTAGGTGTATTTTTTTTAAAATGAGCTTTACTGCAGTATCACTTACATACCGTAACTGCCATGCATCAGCGTGCACGGTGTGACAGCTGCGTCCATCCATGGAGCCACCACCCCAGGCAGGATCCAGAATATTTCTATCACCAGAAGTTCTCTCCTGCCCTCCCTGTCCTTCATCTCTGAGGCAACCATTGATCCACTTTCTGTCACTACACAGCAGTCTGCATTTTTTTAGACTTTTATATAATTGGAATCCTACAGCAGGTATCCTTTAATATCTGGGTTCTTTCAGTTCACGTGTATTCTGTGCCTGTCCGTATTGTATGTATTGGGGTTCCTTGTGATTGCCAAGTCGTGTTCCGTGGGTGGTTATGCGTTTGTGTCTACATTAACTGTTTGTGGACAGTTTGGGTTATTTCCAGTGTTTGGTTGTCATAAGTGAAGCTGCTCTGAGTATCCATGAGCAGGTCTTTGCGTGGATGTTTCTGTCCATTTCTCTTGGTCAGTAACTGAGAGTGTAACTGCTAAGTGGTATGCTGTGTGTATGTGTAAGCCTATGATAAATTGACAAACTGTTTCTTATTAGCAGTGTGGGAAAGTTTTACTTGCTCCACACTCTCATCAGCCCTTGGCCTTGTCAGTCTTTTCCACTATAGTCGCAGTACTGGGTGCGCAGTGATGTCTGCTTGTGGTTTTAATTTTACATTCTTGATTCGTGGGTTTGAATATTGACTCTCTTCTATGAAGAGTCTATTCAAATCTCTGACCCATGGTGATGATGATGATGGTAGTGGTGGTGGTGGTGATGGTGGTGAAGGACGAGAAGCAGCAGCAGAAGTAGTAGTCGTTCTAGGAGTTCTTTGTATATTCTTTGGTTGTTTCCATCCCTTCCATGGTTTCCTGTGTTCTATCTAAGAGATTTTTGCCTGCTCCGAGGTTGCGAGCATTTTCTCCTATGTTTTCTTCTAAAAGTTTCACACTGTCGGGGCACCTGGCCGGCTCCGTCAGGGGAGCATGCGACTCTTGATCTCAGGGTGGTGAGTTCGACTTCCATGTTGAACGCAGAGATTATTTAAAAAATAAATAAAGTATTCCACACTTTTGCTTGTATTTTCAGGTCTATGATCCTTTTGAGATATATATATATATCTTTATATATATAAATATATAAATCTTTATAAATAAATTTTATTTAAATAAATAAATAAAAATCTTATATATATAATTATATATTATTATATTATTATAATTATTATTATATTATTATATTTTTATTATTATATAATATTTATTATATTAATATTTATTATATAATATTATAATTATATATATATATATATATATATATATATATATAAAAGGTTTTTATTTATTTATTTGACAGAGAGAGAGAGATCACAGGTAGGCAGGGAGGCAGGCAGGGTGTGGACGGGGAAGCAGGGTCCCTGCTGAGCAGAGACCCTGAGATCATGACCTGAGCCGAAGGCAGAGGCTTAACCCACTGAGCCACCCAGGAGCCCCTCTTCCTATATCTTTGTTGTGTGAAATACTCTGTTGTTTTAGTACCATTTGTTGAAAAGATATTCCTTTTCAATTAGATTGTTTTTGGATCTTTGGTTGATAGTCTGCTGACCATGTAAGCATGGGTGTCTTTCTGGGTATTCAGTTCTGTTCCGTTGATTCCTTGACCACATTTTCTTGGTTACCATGGCATTGTAGCAGTGTTTGAATTTTGGCAGTGCAAGTCCTCCAACTTTTTCTTTTTCAAAATTGTTCTGGCTATTCTAGGTTCTTTATATTCCCATTTCAATTTTGTAGTCACCTTGTCAATTGCTTGCAAAAGACGGGGGGAAAGCCTGCTGGTATTTTGATTAGGATTGTGTCTAATTTACAGACCAGTTTTGGGAGAATTGATATCTTAACAGTATTTGAGTCCTCTCATCCATGAGAGTACCATCTCTCTCTATTCATTTAGGTCTTCCTTAGTTTCCCTGAACTGTGTTTTGTAGTTTCCAGTGTTTAGATGTTAGAATACTGTATTACATTTATGCCTTTGTATTTCGTGGTTTGGGATACTATTGTGAATAGAATTTTATTTTAAATTTCATTTTCCAATTGTTTATTGCTAATATATAGAAATACTATTAACTTTCTTAACCTTGTGTCCTGTGACTTTACTAAATTTATGTCTTAGTTCTAATAGCTTTTTCATGGATTATTTAGGAATTTTCACATACACAATCACATTGTCTGTGAATAATACAGTTTTAGCTTCCTTTCCAGTCGTTATGAATTTATTTCTTTTTCTTACTGTATTTCAGTAACTAGCATCTCCAGTACAATATTGAATAAAAGTGGTGAGAGTGAACATCCTTGTCTTGTTCCTGACCTTATGGGGAAGCAGAATGATATTAGAAATGGATTTTGGGTAAATATCCTGAGTCAGTTTAAGGGCGTTACCTTCAATTCTTAGTTTTCTGAAGGGCTGTTTTTTTTTTTAATCATATATTGGTGTTAAACTTTGTCAAATGATTTTACCACATCTGTGTTTTTTCCTATATTCAGTTAGTATGGTGAATTACATTGATTTTTAAAAGAAATGTTACATAAACCATGCATTTCTGGAATAAACCTTACTTGGTCATGATGTATTATTTTTTTAATATATGGGTAATTCTAGTTGCTAATAATTTGTTAAGGATTTTATATTTTTGTTCATGAGGATTATTGGCTCATACTTTTTTCTGTGTTGTGTTCATCTTGTTTTGATGTGAGATTAATATTGGCCTCAAAAAAATGAGTGGAGAAATCTCTCATCACCTACTCCCTGAATGTTTGCGTAGGAGTGGTGTTATTTCCTCCTTAATGTTTGATGGAATTCACCAGTGAAGGCATCGGGACCTAGGGTTTTCTTTGTTGGAAGATTTTTAATTACAAAAAAATTTTAAAGGTATATATAGGGCTATTCAGGTATTCTGTTTCTTCTTCGGTCACTTTTGTAACTTTTTTCTTTCAAGAAATTTGTCCATTTCATCTAAGTTGTTAAATGTGTTGGCCTCAAATTGGTCTTAATATTATTTCATTACTATTTTTTAAGATTTTATTTTATCTTATCTTTAAAAAAGATTTTATTTATTTATTTGACAGAGAGAACGAGGTAGAGAGAGAGAGAGCGAGCGAGCACAAGGAGGGGTAGCAGCAGGCAGAGGGAGAAGCAGGCTGTCCGCTGAGCAGAGAGCCTGATGTATGGGTTGAACCCAAGACCCTGGGATCATGACCTGAGCCGAACGAAGGCAGACGCTTAACTGACTGAACCACCCCAGGCACCCTTTTTATTTTTTTAATTTTTTAATTTTTTTATTTTTTTTTTAAGATTTTATTTATTTATTTATTTGACAGAGAGATCACAAGCAGGCAGAGAGGCAGGCAGAGAGAGAGGAGGAAGCAGGCTCCCCGCTGAGCAGAGAGCCCGATGCGGGGCTCGATCCCAGGACTCTGAGATCATGACCTGAGCCGAAGGCAGCGGCTCAATCCACTGAGCCACCCAGGCGCCCCCCAGGCACCCTTTTTAAAGATTTTATTTATTTGGGGGGTCTAGGTGGCTCAGTTAGTTAAACATCTGCCTTTGGCTCAGGTCATGGTCCCAGGTCCTGGAATTGAGCCCATCAGGCTTCCTGCTCAATGGGGAGCCTGCTTCTCCCTCTCCCTCTGTTTTCACTCTCATGCTCTCTCTCAAATAAATAAAATCTTTAAAAATAAAAGTAGTCTTTAGGAAAAAAAGATTTTGTTTATTTACTTGAGAGAGAGAGAGAAAGAGCAAGTGAGAGCTATAAGGCTCCATCCCAGGACCCTGGGATCATGACCTAAACTGAAGGCACTTAACTGACGGAGCCACCCAGCTGCCCTTGTTTCATTACTTTTTATTATTGTTCTTGTTCATTCATTCATTTACTATTACATTTCATCTATTTGTTGCTACTATTAATTTATTAATTATTTATTCTTTTTCATTATTTTTCCTTCCTGTTGATCTGAGTACCAATCTGGTGTCATTCCCCCAGTTTGAAGAACTTACTTTAGCATTTCTTTTAGTACAGACTTCCTGGTGGCAAATTATCTCAGTTTTTGTTTATCCAAAAAAAAAAAAAAATCTTTATCTTGCCTTCATTTTTTTCCATGTCAGCCCTTCGTGAAAATACCTTTATGGAAGTATAATTGACTTACATTATACTGCATATTTGAAGTCTACATCTTGGTAAGTTTTGACATATGTATACATCCATGGAACCATCCCCACAGTCAAATTAAGTGATATATCCATCCTCTGTAAACATTTTTGGGCTCCTTTGTAATTTCTTCTCCTGCCCCTCCATGGCTTACACTTGTCTTCAGGTACCACGGATCTGTTTTGTCATTATAAATTAGTTTCCGTTTTCTAGGATTTTTTGTGTAAATATAGTCATAGGGTATGTACTCTTTATTTAAAGTGACTCCCCCCCCCCCGATTCAGCATAGTTATTTTATTTTGAGATTGATCCAAGTTATTGTATGTACAAATAATAGTTTATCCCATCATATTGATAGGTAGGGTTCCACAGTAAGGATATACCATAGTGTACTTATTTACTGCTGATGGACATTGAGTTGTTTCCAGCTTTTGGTTATTACAAATAAAGTTACTATAAACATTCACGTACAAGCCTTTTTGTGAATACATGTTTTCATTTCTTTGGGTGTTACAGAGTACCTTGTGCCCCTCTCCCATTCTTATGTTAAAAGCCCTAACCCCTAGAGTGGCTGTATAGGGCCTTTAAAGAGGTAATTCAGGTCAAATGAGGTCATAAAGGTGAGGCCCTAATCCAAAATAGGACCCGTGTATTTAAAAGAAGAGGAAGGGACAACAGAGCTTTCTCTGTGCTGCAGAGAAAAGGCTACATGGGGACACGGCAAGAAGTCAGCCTTTAAGCCAAGGAGAGAGGCCTCAGCAGAAACCAGCCCTGCTGGCACCTTGATCTTAGACTCCCAGCCTCCAGAGTTGTGAGATAATAAATGTCTGTTATTTAAGCCCCAGACTGTGGTACCTCTTTATGGCAGCCCGAACAGACTAAGATATTGGATAAATATCTAGGATTAGAATGTCTAGGTCATATCCTAGTATATTTAACTTTTAAAGAAACTTCAGTTTTCCAGATGGTTGCACTGTTTTACAGTCCCACAAACACTGTGTGAGGGTCCCACTGCTCTGTATCATAGCCAGCACTTGCTGTGATAGGCCCTTTAAATTTTGGCCATTCCGAAATAAGTGTAGTGGCATCTCCCTGTGGTTTTCATTTGCATTTCCCAAATGACTAATGATGTTGTACATCTTTTCATGAGCTTCTTTGCCATCTGTGTATTTTTTGATGAGTGTCTTAAGTGTCTTGTCTCTTTAAAAAAAAAAGAAAACTGTTTTTGTGTTACTGAGTTTTGAGAGTTCTTTATATATATGTTTATCACACGTATGATTTGCAAATACTTCCTCCCAGTGTGTGGATTATATTTTCGTTTTCAATGTATTTTGGAAGAGAATTTAAAATTTTTGATAAAGTTTAATTTCCATTGTTTTTCTTTTCTTTTTTTTCTTTCTTTTTTTTTTTTTTTAAGATTTATTTATTTATTTATTTGACAGAGAGATCACAAGCAGGCAGAGAGGCAGGCAGAGAGAGAGGAGGAAGCAGGCTCCCCGCTGAGCAGAGAGTCCGATGCGGGGCTCGATCCCAGGACTCTGAGATCATGACCTGAGCCGAAGGCAGCGGCTTAACCCACTGAGCTACCCAGGCGCCCCTGTTTTTCTTTTCTGATCATGCTGTTAGTATCATGTCTAAGCAAACTTTGCCTAACCTAAGGCCACCAAGATTTGCTTCTGTGTTTAGTAGCAGAGGTTGTATAGTTTTGGGCTTTATATTAATCTGTGGTCCATCTCATATTAATTTTGTACATGGTATGAGGTAATGGATAGAAATTCCTGGTTTTGCACGTGGATATTCAGTATTCCTGCAACATTTGTTGAAAACAATACCCACACCTTTGTAACTATGGGAAAATTCTTGACTGAATATGTCTAGTCTTTTTTTTTTTTTTTTTAGACTTTATTTGTTGGAAAGCACAAGCAGGCAGAATGGCAGGCAGAGGCAGAGAGAGAAGCAGGCTCCCTGCTGAGCAAAGAGACCGATACGGAACTCAATCGATCCCAGGACCCTGGGATCATGACCTGAGCCGAAGGCAGCTGCTTAACCCACTGAGCCTCTCAGGTGTCCCTGTGTAGGTCTATTTTTGTAATATCTTCTCTCCCATTACTTACTTTGTCTTTACACCAATACCCCATCGTTTTCTTTTAATCTTTCTCATTATTATCATCTAATGAGTCTTGAAGTCAGGTGGTAGAAGTCTTCCAATTTTTTTCTTTTTCAAAATTGTTTTGACTGTTCTAGGTTCTTTGCACTTATATTTCAATTTTATAACCACATTGTCAATTTTCTACCCCAAAAGCCCTGCTTGAACTTTGAACGATATTGTATGTAATCTACCAATCAATTCTGGAGGAGAATTGAATTCTTAACAGGTTCGAGTCTTTCAATCCATAAGCATAGTATACTTCTCCATTTATTTAAATCTAGTTTGGAGTGCCTGGGTGGCTCAGTCTGTTAAATGTCCAACTTGATTTTGGCTCAGGCCATGATCTCAGGGTCCTGGGATTGAGCCCTACCTAGGGCTCTGCGCTCAGTGGGGAGTCTGTTTCTCTGCTCCGCTCTCCCTCTGCTCCTACCCATCCCCCACATGGCCATGAACACTGTCTCTCTCTCTCTCTCTAAAATGAATAAATCTTTAAGAGAATAAATCTAGTTTAATTTCTTTCACCAGTGTCTTGTAGTTTTCACTGTATAGCTCTTCCACATTGTTGTTAGTCTTATCCCTGCGTATTTATATTTTTACACTATTGTAAGTTTCTAATTGTATATTGGTGGTATATGGAAATACACCTATTTTTGTGTATTCATCTTGAATTCCATAACTCTAAGTCATTTATTATTTCTAGTTGCTTTTTTGTAGATATTGTATTTTCTGCAAAGATGATCCTGTCATCTGTGAATAAAGGCAACTTTAGTTCTTTTTTTCCAGTCTGGATGCCTTTTCCTCCCCCCTCCCACTTTGCGTTCTGTCCCTTCCTTCCAGCTTATTACCCTGGCTTAAGCCTCCAGACCCGTGTTGAAATGAAGAGGCGAGGTGCACATCCTTGCCTTGTTCTCGGTATTAGAGGGGAAGTAGTCATTCTTTTTCACGGTTACATATGTTAGCTATGTGTTTTTGTAGCTGCCCCGGTGAATTTCAGGACATTCCCTTTTATTCCTAGTTTGTTGAGAGTTGTTATTGTGAATGAATGTTGGATTTTGTCAGTTGCTTTTCTGACATCTTTTGAGGGATAATATGTTTTTCCTACTTACTCAGTTAATGTGGTAGGTTTTGTCAATAGATTTTTCAGTTATTAAAATAACCTTGCATTCTTGGGATAAATGCCACTTGATCATGATTTATTATCCCCTTTATATCATTTGGGATTCTTTTGGCTAAAATGTGTGAAGAATCTTCACATCCATTTTCTTTTTTTTCTTTTTTTTAAAGATTTTATTTATTTATTTGACAGAGAGAGATCACAAGTAGACAGAGAGGCAGGCAGAGAGAGAGAGAGAGAGAGAGAGAGAGAGAGAGAGAGAGGGAAGCAGGCTCCCTGCTGAGCAGAGAGCCCGATGCGGGACTCGATCCCAGGACCCTGAGATCATGACCTGAGCCGAAGGCAGCGGCTTAACCCACTGAGCCACCCAGGCGCCCTTCACATCCATTTTCAAAGGGATCTTGCTCTGTCCTTCTCTGGTAGTATCTTTGTCTCCTTTTGGTATCAGGGCAATGCTGGCCTCATAGAATGACTGGCATTGTTCCTTTCTCCCCAGTTTGCTGGAAGAGTTTATTTAGAGTTGCTATTATTTCTTCTCTATTTTCTGGAAGTGACTAGTGGAAGTTATCTTAGCCTGAAATTTTCTTTTGGGGAAGATTTGAAACCTCAGACAAAATTTATTTAATAAATACAGGATTATTCCAGTGTTTTCTTTCTCTCTGAGTGACTTTGGTAGTTTGCATCCTTCAAGAAGTTTTTTTCTTTCATCAAAGTTATCTAATTTTTTGGCATTAATTGTCTAGAGGCTTGTTAATTTCGTTGACCTTTCCAAAGTACCAGATTTTTGTTTCGTTGATTTTTCTTTCTTTTCCTTTTAAAAACGTAATGATTTCTTTTCTTAATTATTTCCTTCTGCTTAAACCTTGGGTTTAACTTTATATTCTTCTTTTAGTTTCTTAAAGTAGAATTTGAGACTTTTGTTCTTTTCTAAATAGATCTTCAGTGCCACAGGGGCTCTCCCCCTTGTCCATGAGGGTTATGTTCCAAGACCTCCAGTGGATGCCTGAAACCACGATGGGACTGAACCCCGTATATACTATATACTGTGTTTTTCCCTATACATACATGCTTATGATAAAGCTTAACTTATAAATTAGGCACAGTAATAGATTAGCAATAATAACTAATAATATAATAATATAATATAATAGTTATGTGAATGTGGTCTTTCTCAAAATATCTTATATTGTACCTCCCCTTCTTTTTCTTGTGATGATGTGAGTTGATGAAATGCTCCGTGATAAGGTGAAATAGGTGACTTGGGCATGTGGCGCAGCGTTAGGCTACCACTGACCTTCTGACAGTAGGCCAGAAGGGGGATCATCTCCATCTGGACCACAGCCGACCTCGGCGACTGAAGCTCTGGGAAGCAAAACCGTGGGAAAGGGGGGACTGTTGCGTTAATTTCCCTCTGGGAGTCACAACTACGTTAACACAACTGTTGATATATTGTGGTTTCGGTTTTATGCAGTTAAAAATACTTTCTAATAGCTTTTTTTATTTCTTCTCGGTCCGTGGATTATTACAGGAGTGTGCGATTTAGATTCCGAATACTTGGGAATTTTCCAGATATCTTTTATTGATTTTTAATTCCGTTGTGGTACAGAACATACATTGTGTGTTTGAATCCTTTTAAGTTTATTGAGACTTGTTTGGCGCAGAAAGTGTTCTACCTTGGTAAACGTTCTGTGTGTAATTGAAAATAATGTTTATTCTCCTGTTGAGAGTAGTATTGTAGACGTCTCAATTAGGTTGAGTTGGCAAATTGTGTTACTCAAGTCCTCTGTATCCTTTCTGATATTTCTGACCATTTGTTCTCTTAGTTAAGAGCAGCTGGTTGAAATATGTGACTAGAAGAGTGAATTTGTCTTATTTCCTTTTTAAGTTCTATTAGTTTTCCTTCATTTATTTTGAGGCCCTGTTATTAGGTACATAACCATTGAGGATTGTTACGTTTCCCTGATGAATTGACTCTATAATCTTTATGAAAGACTTTCTTTATCCCTGGTGATATTCTTTATTCTGAAATCTCCTGTCTGTCATTAACCTAGGTGTTCCTGATTTACTTTGATTACTGTTAACATGACACATCTTTTCCATGTTTTTACTTTTAACCTATTTCTATCTTTGTATTTAAAAATGTGTGTCTGGGGGCACCTGGGTGGCTCAGTGGGTTAAAGCCTCTGCCTTCGGCTCAGGTCATGATCCCAGGGTGGGATCAGGCCCCACATCAGGCTCTCTCTCAGCGGGGGGCCTGCTGCCCCTCTCTCTCTGCCTGCCTTTCTGCCTTCTTGTGATTTCTCTGTCAAATAAATAAATAAATAAATAATCTTTAAAAAAATGTGTTTCGGGGCACCCGGCTGGCATTTGTTGTAGAGAGAGCAGGTCTGCTGATGATACATTTACTTCGCTTTTCTTCATCTGTGAAAGTCTTTATCTCCCCTTCATTCCCAAAGGATATGCTTTTGTCTATAGCATCTTGGGCTGACACTCCGTCCTGTCACCACTTTCACCATGTCCGCAGTCTTCTGGCTGCCACAGTTTCTGATACCCCTAGTCCTTCAGATTGTTTCCTGTGATGCTTCGTTTCTCTCCCGGTGCTTTCAAGGTTTCTCCTTTAGCTTTTCAGCAGTTTTATTGTGATGTGTCAGGGCTTGGTTTTCCTTGGTCTCCTCTTCGTGGCTGGCTGAGCCTCTTGACTCTAAGTTTATGCCTTTTGCCAAATTTGGGTACTCTCAGTCAACAAGCATATATATTCTTCTGCACTGCTGTCTTTCCCCTTTCCTTTAGGAACTCCAGTGACAAATATACTTAAGTTTTTGGTATTATCCCACAGGTCCATAAGGGTCTATAAATAATTTTTTTTTTCAGATTGTATCATTCCTGTCGATCTGTCTTCAGGTTCACAGAGTCTTTCTTTTGTCACTTCCATTTTGTTATTGAGCTTATTCTATGATTTTTTTTTTCCAGTTCTAAATTTTTCTATTTAAAAAAAAATATGGGGGCGCCTGGGTGGCTCAGTGGGTTAAGCCTCTGCCTTCAGCTCAGGTCATGATCTCGGGGTCCTGGGATCGAGCCCCACATCGGGCTTTCTGCTAAGTGGGGAGCCTGCTTCCTCCTCTCTCTCTCTGCCTGCCTCTCTGCCTACTTGTAATCTCTGTCAAATAAATAAATAAATAAATCTTTAAAATAAAATAAAATAAATATGTAGTTCCTGGGGCACCTGGGTGGCTCAGTGGGTTAGATATCTGCCTTTGGCTCAGGTCATGATCCCAGGGTCCTGGGATTGAGGCCTGCATCAGGTTCCCTTTTCAGTGGGGAGCCTGTTTCTCCCTTACCTGCTCCTCCTGCTTGTACACGCTCTCTCTTTCTGTCAAATAAATAAATAAAATATTGTTTTGGAAAAAGAATGTTTATCTTATGTCATTGGGGATTATCATAGTCACTATTTAAATGTGTCTTGTAATTCCAGCGTCTGGGTCACTTCAGGGCTGACATCTGTCATTTCTCTTTTGTGGCGGTTACTATTTACATTTCCCTGGTTCTTTATATGTCAAGTTACTTCAGAACATATCCTGCATATTTTGATTATATGGTAAGATCCTGGGTCCTGTTAAAGTCCTATGGAGAATAGTGATTTGTTTGTCTTAACAGCCACTGACCGCGTTAGAGTCAGACTCCCAAGTTCTTCCTTTCATTAGGCAGTGGCTCCATTTGCATTGCAGTGTTCCGACCCTTTGTGGTGCTGGGCCGTGAAGGGGTTAGTTTCCGACTTGGGCAGTGCTTATATAATATTCTGCTTCTCCTGTTTTCGGTTGTGCTTCTGTGATTGTGTCCGTGACTGTATTGCTTAGGGATTGTCCTGCGGGGCGTGTCGGCTCACACACACAACTAGAGGATTCTCAGCTCTCTCCTCTTTGGAATTTCTCCCACACCGTCTGGCCCCAGGGTGTCCTTCCCTGGTTCTTCTGGCAGAGAGATGGCATGGTCTCAGACTCTTAGCTTTCTGCCTCACCATGGTGTATACTAACTGGGATTCCTTTCAAGGCAAAGCAGCCAGAGAGAGTAGAGGAAAAAAATAATGCGGTTCTCCCCTTATGGTTGTTATAATAAAGGCCTTTTTCCCCAGATCCTCTATTCAGATATTTTCTGTCCGGGTTTTGGGTACTTGTGCTGCACCCTCAGAGCACTGCGGTCCTGCGGTTGGGGCTGGTGTTGGGTCCGGGTAGGAGAGCAAGTGGATATATTTTTAAATTTTCCCCATACTCTCTGGCTTACAAGGGCCCATTTTCTTGTTCCTTTGACCAGAATGACAGATTTATTTCAGAATTTTTGCTGTCCATGCTTACTATGTAGTTCCTTAATACAGTAAGTCCATTTGTCAAAGTCAGGAGTTAAAAGCCAGCAAACAAGCAAACCCCTCCCCCAAACCCCACAAATCTAGGCCCTTAGCTTTCAAATTTTTATTTCCCTCCCCAACCTACTTGCTATTAATTACTCTTTAAACCCTTGAAGTAGTTGCTTCTTGAATTTTGTCCAGAGCTTTTAGTTGTAATTGGTAGGAGAGAATAAGAAGCCATAGCAGGTTTATTCCATTTTGGGTTAAAAGTAGATTTCATATTTAAATCCAGTCTTTTTTCCTCTTTGCTATGTTTTGAATAATTTCAATTGTTCTGTCTTCTAGTTTACTATTTTTTTTTTTTTTTTGGCAGCATCTCATCTGCTCTTGATCCCATCTAATGTGTTTTTTCATCTCAAACACTGTGTATTTCATCAGAAGTTCAGTGGGGGACTCCTATGTCCTCCACGTGTCTACCGACCGTGGTCACTTTTGCCTCCTCCCTTGTCTTTTTCTTTTTTTCTGTTTTTAAATTATTATTTATTAATTTAAAAAATTAACATACAATATATTATTTGTTTCATGGGTACAGGTCTGTGATTCATCTTCGTCTTACACAATTCACAGCACTCACCATATCATACACCCTCCCCAGTGTCCCTCACTCCCTCCCCCTCCTTTTTTTAAGAGGGAGAGCGTTCCTTTCACACGTTGGGATGGGGAAGGGCAGAGGGAGAGAATTTTAAGCAGTGTGGAGCCTGACAGTGGGGCTCAGTCTCACAGCTCTGAGATCATGATCTGAGCAGAAATCAGGAGTCAACGCTCCACCGACTGAGCCACCCAGGTGCCCTGCTTTCCTTTACCTTCTTAAACATGTGCTAGACAGATACAGTCACTACTGTGGTGCCGAGGTCGGTCATCTGTCACTTCTGGGCTTGGCAGGGTTTAGAGACCATAGTATGAGTGGTGTGGTTGCTCCTTGTTTCTAGGCCCCTTCTGTGGACAGAGCTAGGATAGGTTTTTGCTGTTAAGAAAAAATACATCATGGGCACTGGGCTGGCTTGGTCGATGGAGTGTGTGACTCTTGATCTCGGGGTTGTAAGTTTAAGCCCTGTGTGGGGTGTGGAGATTACTTAAAAATAAAATCTTAAAAAAGAAAAAATACTGATTTTTTTCCCCCTCAGTTCAAATTTAGGATTATAGAATTTTTCTTTAACTTCTTTGGTTTTATGTATTTTTTCTTTTTTATACTGGAAATTTTTATTTCTATCTTCCTTTGCACAATTCGGGGGGTATATGTCAACATGAGCTGTGTGATGACTGAAGACAGGTTTTTTTAAGGTTTCTTATGGTGTTTTTGATCTGCAGAGCATGTCCAGTTGGGATCTACCATCAATTGCTGATTTTCTGCTCAGAATGTGTATTCAAGCAAGGATGTGCCATGACATTTGTGGGCTTTAGTGTCTCAAAATAAATCCCGTTTGTGTGGTTAAGCTACCAGCTCAACATACGGTTAGTTTTCTTCGCTTAATCTTGCTTTCACACCTAGAGCCTGCTTTATGTTAATTTGGTCGCATTGTTGTTTTATAAAATATATACATGACTCTAGAGAAGAAACTGGAAAACCTATAGCTTGTAGGCCCTCTCTGGCCTGCCACCGGCTTGGTATGGTCCTTGAGCTAAGAATGGTTTCTAGGGGTGCCGGTGGCACAGTTGGTTAAGTGTCCCAGCTCTTGATTTCCAATCAGGTCATGGTCTCAGGGCTGAGAGATCGAGCCCCGCTGTCGGGCTTCACACTCAGCAGGGCATCTGCTTGGGATCCGATCTCTCTCCTGCCCCTCCCTCTTGTGCTTGCACGTGCTCTCTCTCTAAAATAAATACAATCCTAAAAAAAGAATGGCTTCAGCATCCACATGCCTGCACATGTGTGCACACGCCTGCACCCATGTACACGCACACAGGAGAGTAAGCAGCAGCAGCAGTAACGGTATGTGTCCCCAGAACCCTGAACTATTTACTGTTTGGCCCCTTGCAGACATCCTCTAAGTTCTGTCTCTAATCCTGTCTCCTCCTGTCTCCTCCATTCTCTTTCTCTCTCTATTTACTTCTTTAGTTTCTGGTTTATCTTGCTGGGTTTGTTTTTTTTTTTTTTTAAGGTTTTATTTTTATTTATTTGACAGGGAGAGAGGCAGGCAGAGAGAGGGGGAAGTAGGCTGGCCGCTGAGCAGGGAGCCCGATGTGGGGCTCGATCCCAGGACCCTGGGATCATGACCTGAGCCGAAGGCAGAGGCTTTAACCCACTGAGCCACCCAGGCGCCCCTTTGCTGTTGTTTTGAATGGAAGCCAGCCACACGCACACATTCCTGCCCCCACTTCCATTCACCTCGTACACGCTTCTCTGCCACCTGGGGCTTTTCTTACGGGACCGTGTGCCTTGGAGGCCGCCCCGTAGGGGGGCAGGAGGGCAGGCCCCGCTCTTGGCGGCCGCATCATCTTCCGGAGTGTGGGTGTTCTAAGGTTTATTCAACTGGTCCCTTCTAGATATACGTTTGGGTTATTTCCAGCTTTTTATTTTTGTAAGTATTGCTGCTTTCATTGGTGGTGTACTTACATCTTTTGGGGGTTTTGCCAGTGGACCTTTGGGATCGTTCCTACAGGTTGCTTTGCTGGGTCCTGCAGATTGCTGAGAAACGAGGCGTATGTTTTCCCTCGATGTTGCCCCAGTACTCTCCACAGGGATTGTATCATTTTGTGTTTCTGTCAACAGCGTGTCCAGTTAGCTAATGCCCCACAGCCACCTAATGGAGTGTGTTGTCAAACTGGGATTTTGCTAATTTGATAGGTAAGAAATGCTACCTCTGTGTAATTTAAATTTGCATTTCTCTTGTTATGAGCAAATCAAAGGACCAGTTACATTTCCTTTTATGTGAACTCTCTGTTCACTTTTCTAGCACTTTTTTGTAGAGCTGCTGGGTCTTTATCATCTGTTTTGAGAAACTGTGTAGTAGGGATGGTAACTTTTACCTCTACCGTAAGTTGCAAATATTTCTCCCATTTGTCATTTTTATTTTCTTTTTTTTGGTGCTATGCAATAGTTTTTAAAATTATTAGTATTATTTTCATGTAGCCAGGTTAACCCATTTTTCTTCTCATTGCTTCTGGCCTCAGAGTCGTGGCTAAGAATGGTTCCCCCAGCTTCAGGTTGTAGAAAAACTCATTCAGATCCTCTTTTCTATTTTTTTTTAACATAAATTTCTGATCCTTTCAAAATTTATTAACAGAGCCCTTTTTGGTGTCCTCTGTGCTCTGGGTTTGGCCGCTTGTGTGAACTTAACCTATAGAAAGGGGCCCTTTGCTCATTTCTCCAGCCCTAGTTTATGCGTAGTTCCTGACATCTTAGCATTTGAAGAGACCTCAGTGATTATTTTCAGGGAGAAGAGCTTGAACTCTGGGGGGGAGAACCTTGCCCAAGGACCTATAGATCCGAGCTGGGCACTCTGGCTCCAGCTGGCTCCAGAAGAGAGGGTTTCTGGACATCTGCTTCGGGTCAGCACTGGGCCAGGCACATTGGCTTTGTTTGCTGTCGGCCCCATTACTCTCCCCGCCTTACAGGTGCGGAGGCTGAGGCAGACAGGTGTGCTTTGCCCAGGATGGTGAAGTTCAGCAGCAGGGCTCCAGGGTGTCTGCCCGAGAGCTTGGGCCCTCTCCCGGGGAGGGAGGCCTCCACCAGCCTCTCCAGGGCAAGCGGTGATGTGACACTGAGTGAGACGGTCTGCTTCTGCCTCCCACACCTGCTGTGGTCTCAGAGTTCCTTGAAAGCCAGGTTTCCTTTGTCTCCGTGTCCAGGACCACAGGAGGACCCTGAGAATGAATTTCCTCTCCCCAGATGTCTAACGGAGCCAGTGGTGGCAGCTCCCCAAGTGTTGGCTCAGCCCCAAGTTCCAGGATGTCGCTGGGAGCTAGTGACCTTAAAGTCCCTGCTTTTCACGCTTTCCTTTTGTTCGCTCATCCGTTTGTGCACCCACTCATTCCCTTATCCTTCAGCCGTCCGTTCAACACAGCTTCGTAATGCCTGTGCTGTGCAGACCCAGTGCTGCCCAGGGGTGACCCGGAAATGGGACAGGTGCCGGTCCCCAGGAACTCATGGTCCTGTGGGGCAGGCAGGTGACTGAGGGAGCACGGTGTCCCATGGGAGCCAGAGCACTGTGTCCCCTTGCTTTTCCTCAGGCTTGGGTGCAGTGAAGTGGTGGGTTGGGGTCCGGGAGCTAGGGCACCCCAGCCCTCCTCCTTTATGGGGCCCAGCAGCTCCCAGAGGCTGAGGTTTGCTTTGCCAGTCCAGGCCCTTTGTGGTGATGACCAGAAAGCCAGGTCTGCGGAGGGAGGGGACTCTCCGAGGCATCCAGAAAATCAGCAGCTGGGCCAGGACTGGAGCCCAGCCTGCGCCTCAAACCCATGCACTTTGGAAGGGACAGGGACGCAAGGAAGGGCAGCCTGTGCTTTGGATGAATCAAGAGTCCGCCCAGAGTTTCCCAGGTTCGTCTGCTGGGCCAAGCAGGTGTCATATTTCAGGGATGTTGAGTGATTTTCATACCTGAGTATGTCGTGGTGTGGATTACGTCTCCCACTTTCCCCAAAGCCAGAGCCTTCAGCCAAGTATCTGCTTACCTGACAGAGGCCGCCAGCTGCCAGAAGAGTCCAAGGAGGGCTCCCTTCTGGATCCAGCTAGTTAGGCTGCGTTGCGCCGTCCCATGCACCTGGGATGGGACATACCAGCTGTCGGTGTAATTAAGGTTGCCATAAAACCCACCAGCTAGACACACAAATGGCTCCTCTGCTCTTTCCCGGGGCAGGAGCAGTTGCGAAGACGAGTAAATCACGTTAGCGGCGATCACGTCAAAGGTCAGCCTTCCACTTACAGCAGCGTTATTGGCGGAGCCGGCCCAGAACACGGCTGGTTTCCCGGCTGCTCCGTTTTATGGTGCCCTAATGAACTGGGCCGTTCCCATCCGTTCTCAGGAACGTACAGAACAATGGTTTTCATTCTCCTGGAAAGTTTGTCTTTGGAAGCAGGTGTGTTGGGGGCTTGCGGGGAGTCCCATCAAGGACAGGCCGAGGGCCCCTGGCACCTTGCTTCTCTCTGGGCCCTCATGCCACCCTCTGGGAAAAGCTACCTCTGGGCTGTCATGAGCTAATTTATGTGGCATGCCTGCCCAGTGGCTGCCACTTACTGGGCACTTGGAAATGGCAAGGAGAGCCCTCTTCTTCCTCTGTCCTTTCCAGGGTCAGGAAAGGTGTTTCCCGAGCCCCTGTGGGGATCAAGGTGCTGCGGCCAGAGAGAGGGCTGCAGCATGTGGGCCGGAACCTGCCCACGGAGCTCATGGTCCCTGCGGGGAGATAGGCACTGCTTGGCATGTGTGCGCACCCACTAGGGGCCATTATCTGTGAGATGCTGTAGCTCTGGGGGCTCCTCTGTGCCTCCCCCACCACTGGGGAGGACAAGCTGCCCAGTGTGCAGGCCACAGCCAGGGACGCCAGTCGGGCCAGACGTACTCTTCTCTTGGTATTTGCTAACCCGACCGTCTCTGGGTTTCCTGCTCCTCACCTGAGCGGCGGTGATGGAGAGGGCTTTGGGAAAAGGGGAAGAAAGACGATGAGGCCCAGGCAAGTGGAGGCCTGGGGTGGCTGAAGTGAGTGGTGACTGGAATGATGCTGGGACGGGAGGAGCTGACAAAGAGATCGCCCAGAGCCATGATTATGGGGCGTTGCTCCCTCTTCTTCTCTCCCCTCCCACCGAAGCAGAGTCCAAACACTGCCTTGGAAGGCACTTTTGTGAGTTGGACTGTTGTGTGAACTCACTGGAGCTGGTATTGGAGACTGTGAAGGCCTGCAGCACGCCCGCCCCAGGCCCCAGCCTCAGACTGGGCAGGCGGAGCATTCGGCTAGCCACACCCCTGCTGGGCCCCTCTGGCTGGGGCTGGGGAGACGTCTCCCCGCCCGGCCCCCGCCTCCCGTCCCGGTCCACACTCTGTGAGGCTCAGGGCGGGGGAGCAGCCACAGGTCGGCTCTCTGCCCTGTGTTCAGAGGCCTGGAGGGTTGCCCTCTCTTTTCTGCCTCGGGACTGCTCTTCAGGCTCCAAAATCTCCTGAAATCAGCTTAGCTAGGGGTTACTTTTGAAGAGGCTCAGAAAAGAGCAGTCATTTGTCCTTACCCTCCCCAGGGAAATTGTCCCCATATTTATCGAGGTAGGGAGTGGCCAGTAGGAGAATGGGTTGTGGACCCCAGGGAAGCAGCAGGGATGGGGAGAAGCCCACCGCCCTGGTGGTGGGACTTCGAACATATCCCAACGTCTCTGAGCCTCAGTGTTCCTCATCTGGATAATGGGTCTCAAAACTCCTAAACTGACTTTATAGAGTGCTGCATGTAATGTGAGTTTGACTTACACACATTTAAAAGAGGATGATAGGAAATAGTATCTGCAAAATTTTAAAGGTTGTGAACTCCAGTTAAAAAAAAAATTGTCAAGACTTTCCGAGCCCCAGGCGAGGGACCAGAGAACTGTGTTTATGCTGTGGCCACATGGTGGCGCCCTGGGAGCTGGTAAACAGGCCATACAGGACCTGCAGGAAGGCCAGAGGCCACCTTGTCCTGGCCTCTTGCTGGATGCCGAAGTCTGGAGTGTGCTGTCTGTGCGCTTGTTAAGTGGAGCTACTTGTCCGTACTGGGACCGCCCCCAACCCAAACCAGTTGGTTTAGAGTGGAAGGTCAATGTGGTAAAATGCTCTGGAGAAAACAGAGGTGCTTGACAGTTAATCACATTGGTTTACAAGACAGGAAGCCATGAAATATTGGCCGTGATGCTAAGAAGTAAAAGTGTCTTTAAAGCTACTCTGTGTACTGTGGTTCTGGCTTTATGGTCTCCAAGGACCCTGGCTTTCTGTAGTACAGTTACTGTTCCAGAGAGAAGAGGCTGGAATTTTGTGAGGTGTGAATTATGTGACATCTTTAGAAGCAAGGGCCTCTCACTAAATACGGCCTGATGCCCTTTAGGTGCCCTTGGGCAATGGGTCCTTCCCAGAGCTCACTTTCCTCAGTCTCCAGCTGCTCTCTCTAGGTGACTGGTGTGATTGGAAAGATCATCACACCTCCCTGGGTGGCCAATGGATGGTGGCCATGTGTCAGTAGGTGTGGGGTGGGCACGTGACAGGGAGAACTGTCTGTGGGGAAGGGCCATAAGGCAAGGCTGTATCTCCTAGCAGCCCAGCACTGCCTTCACTGGATCCCCCTGCTGTCTGGGCCCTTGGTGGCCCTCCCCGCGGGTTCCTGCCCTGTGCTCCCGGGGCCCAGCAGCTTGACAGGTGCCCACTCTCGCAGGTCGTGAGAAGCTACAAGGCGACCATCCAGCAGACCTTGGACATCCTCTTCCTCCAGGAAGGCTCTGAGTTCCTGAGCAGCACAGATGCTTCGAGCCGGGACTCTGCTGACCGCACCATTATTGCCTGGGATTTCCGGAGCTCTGCCAAAATCTCCAACCAGATTTTCCACGTGAGAAACCCTGTTTGGCATTGCTTTTCTGTTTGCTTCTGCTGCAGGATGTAGCCCTAAGCTGCTGGGATCCCAGGTTACTTCCTGTGAGGATGGTTCAGCTGGCAGGATCTTTAGAGACCGTTCAGGTGCCTTAAGTCTCTTGGGGCAGGGAGACAAGCGCTGATCCAGGCCTGCCTGGAACGCTTTCCAGAGGCTCCAGATCACAGCACCTCCATGACTGTCCTAGTCCTCCTCCGTCCAGCCTTGCCACGCCGCAGGTGTGGGGGGCCATTCATCCAGATAAGTAGAAGATAGCCACACAACCCAAGACACTCCTGCTTTCCCTCTGCCGCCCCCGCCAGCCCCAGGTTTCTGTCCCGCCCTTGCTCAGTGTGTTTGGCAGGAGCTGTGACTTGGAAGTTCAAGCAGGGACCCAAGGTTAGACCACCTCTTAGAGTCCTGGATTTACCACTTACAAGCCCGTCATGTAGCCTCTTTGATTCTCATTTTCCTCTTAGGAAATTGAGGATGGGAAGGCTATTTACCTCATAGAGGGGTTCTGAGAATTGAAGGAGATGATGCTTATAAAGGATCTAGCACATGCCGGGCACAGGGGGCTCTCCATCAGTGTGTCACCTGTCACCACCGTCACCACTGTCACCACCATCAAATCCAGCATCTTCACCACCACCACCACCGCCACCATGGCCACCACCACCATCACCATCGCCACCGCCACCGCCACTGCCACCACCATCACCACCACCACCACCACCACTGCCGCCACCATCACCACCACCACCACTGCCGCCACCACCATCATCACCACCGCCATCATCATCACCTCCACTTCCATCATTACCACCACCACTGCCACCATGTCCATCATCATCATCTTATAAGATTTTAATTAAGCCATGGCTAATCCCTCTGCCGAATTTAAAAATATATACTAGGTGTACATATATACCTGCTCCCCTTCCCTGCTTTTCCTTTTCTCTGAAGCTTCTACATGACCCTGAGCAAACCAGCCTCTAGACCTTTACTGCAGGGAGCTAGTGTAACCCGCTGGGAAGGACAGGCCCTGGGAGGGGGCTGCATGGGCCCGTCTGGCCACCTGGCATTCTGCGTTCAACAGCCTGTGCAGAAACCAGGGCAGGTCATGGAGGGGGAAGTGCTGAATGCCCCAGCCGTTGGCCCTCTTAAAAATCACACATCCTCCTTTCCTGGGCGGCTGAGCAGGTGCTCTGCTCGGTGGCAGTGTGCAGGGGAGCTTGTTATCAGGTGGCCATGGCCGCTGTGCCCCCGACGGACACAGGAGTCCACAGCTGTATTCCACCTGCTCCCCACGTGGCTCCTCGAGTTTGGGCTCTCTTAGACCATGTGGCTTCAGGGTGACACTTAGAATAAAGGAAGAACAGGTGCATCGAGAAGGGAGCTTGTAGGGGTGTTTCCATGTGACCTAGCCTGTCAGTGCCGGTTCCTTGCCTTGTGCTTTGAACACTTGGTTTGTGCCTTTGTCTTCTCGCCTGGCCGTTCACCTCCTAGTTACCATGTGTGGGGGCCGCAGGGAGCCTGGGCTAGACGGGGGTTACCCTGAGGGCTCCCCGTGGAGGCGGGAGGGGGTGTGTGGACTTGTTTCCTGTCACTCTGTAGCAAAGTACTTCAGAGCTGGTGGCTTAAACTAACAATTTCACTCTCAGTTTTGGAGGCCGGATGGCCACTAAGTCTTACTGGGTTCAAGTCAAGATTTGGTCTGGAGCCTCTGGGGGAGTATCTGCCCCCGCTTCTTCAGACCCTCTGCTCTGTCTCTGTGTCACCTTCTCTGAGTGTCTGATCTGCTGGCTTCCTTCTCTAAGGACACATGTGATTGCATTTAGGGCAATATTGGGGATAACATCCCCACCTCAAGAAGCTTAACTTAATTACATCTGCAAAGACACCTCATCCGCATTTTTTGCCATATAAGGTGACATTTACAGGGCCCAGGAATCAGGGAATAGATGTAGTTTGGGGGGCCATTTTTCAGTCCCCCATTAGGGCCATGAACCAAGGGATATTAGGAAGGGCAAGAAAACAGATTACCCTCCAAACCTCCAGAAGGAACGTGGCTCTGCTGATACTTTTGCTTTTAGCCCAGTGAGACCTCTGACTTCTAAGACTCTAAGAGTAAATTTTAGTAGTTTTCAGCCAGCAAATTTGTGGCATTTTGTCACAACAGCCCTAGGAAATGCGTACAGACCCTGAAGCCCAGGTGTGGGGGCTGGACCTGAGGATCCAGGAGTAGAGAGCTGGTGGCGTGTTTGTTGGAGCTGGGGGCCAGTGGGAGCCTTTTCCACCCTCTCTGTGGCCTCACTGTTTCTCAGGAGAGGTACACCTGTCCCAGCCTCGCCTTGCACCCCCGTGAGCCTGTGTTCCTGGCGCAGACCAATGGCAACTACCTGGCTCTCTTTTCTGCTGTGTGGCCCTACCGGATGAGCAGGAGGCGGCGCTACGAAGGGCACAAGGTACTGAGTTCCTATCCCCCAGCTCGAAAGCAGACCCATGGCCCCAGAGCCTCCTGCGGTGGACCTGGGGTCCCAGAGTGCACAGACCCTCTTTCTGGGTAGTTTCTGTTTTCTGTTTCCCAGGGGACACATGCCGTATGGCCTGGTGTTCACCAAACGCCCTGGGCCACCCCCGGCCCTAGTCCAGGCCCCAGCTGCCCAGTTTTCCCTGACTTAGTGGCTCACAGGACAGGCCATGGGGGTGGGGGAGGGAGGACAGAAAAGGGGTGGGGGCTCTCTCTGCATCTGTCCCCTTGTCCCACTGAGGCCTGCTTCACTGGGGCAGAAGGGCCGGGGACTCAGGGGCTGCCGGTGAGACCAGACGCGCAGCTTTGCCGAAGCCGTTCCAGCTGCGTTGCCCTCAACCGGTTCGCGCAGCAGCCTCCGTGCTGGGCCCGGGCTGCCTGCAGGGGCCGCTGCGGTGCGGCCCGCTCACCCTCTGTGTTGCCCTCTGCAGGTAGAAGGCTACTCGGTGGGCTGCGAGTGCTCCCCGGACGGTGACCTGCTGGTGACGGGCAGCGCCGATGGCCGAGTCCTGCTGTACAGCTTTCGCACCGCCAGCCGGGCGCGCACGCTGCCAGGGCACACCGAGG
Organism: Lutra lutra; assembly: GCF_902655055.1. Lineage (NCBI taxonomy): Eukaryota > Metazoa > Chordata > Mammalia > Carnivora > Mustelidae > Lutra > Lutra lutra. The sequence continues at coordinate 142,905,068 of NC_062284.1, forward strand.
CTTGTGTGGGCGCCACCTTCCACCCTGTGCTGCCCTCCATCCTCGCCACCTGCTCCTGGGAGGGCGACGTTAAGATCTGGCATTGAGCCTCCTAGTACAGAGCCTTCTGGATGCCGGCCAGGCCCCGGGCTTCCATTCTTCCTCGGGGTGGGTGGGGGTGAGGAGGTGTTGAGGTTGCCTCCGGTCAAACCTTCCGAGCCTCAGTTTCCACATCTGTAAAATGGGAACAGGGACGTGCTTGCCTCAGGGTTGCAAGGCCCGCATTAGCGGAAGTGGCTGGCAGGTGGCTGTTTAATAAACGTGGGTGTCCGCTCTTTCTTAGGTTATCTCAGCGACAGATGCGTGTTGGCTGCCCCCTTGCGCCTGCGCCCTCTCAGGCCCTCTGGGGCTCCAGGATAGACCAGTGGGAGCTTGAGATGGGGCACCCCCTCTGCTGATCCTGACGAGGGACCTGACTCCTGGGGCCATGGGGGCCCAGTGGGGGCTCTAGGTCTTAGAGCTGCCCTTAGGAGCTCCGTATGGGAGCACGGCAGTCCCCACCAGTGTCACGGGGCCCAGGCTGCCTCTCTCTCCTCACCAGGCATGGCTCGGGGAGTCCCACTCCCTGTAGGATGTGCGCACCGTCCCAGCGAAGAAGCACGTGCAGAAGGCTGCTGGGGAGCCCTGTGGAGCTAGGCCGGCAGGGAGACCTGGCCCCCGGGGCCTGGGCGGGCAGGTGAGCCTTAGCACCAGGTCTCACCAGGGCCATAATCAGGGCCACCTGAGAGCCTGAGGATCCACTGTAGGTGAGGAACTGCAGGGGGCCAGGGGTGTCCCCGTGGCTTCAGAACGCTTCCTGCTGGAGGGAGACTGTGAGCGGGTGAGGAGGCATCCCTGGCAGGGGAGTCAGTGAGGGAGCGCAGAGGACCTGACCAGGAGGCCCATGGGCAGGGGAGCCATGGGACTGGGAGCCACGGGGTGCCCAGCTTTGCCTCTGCAGAACCTGGGTTCCAGGCCAGCTCTGCAGTCAGCACAGCTGAGACCTTGTGAGTCGTCTCCTCTCTGAGCCTCATTCTCCCCATCTGTAAGGTGGTAGCAGGACCCTCTTCCTGCAGGCTTGCTGTACGGCTCCAAGGAGGTCAAGTCTGTAGTAGGTGTCACTACACCAAGGGTTCCAGTCCTAGGAAGGGAACCGGACAGGTGGGGAAAGGCATCTGGAGCTTGCAGAGGGTTGGTGCATAAATATGTTTATTGCAGTATGTCTAACTTGCTCAGGGGCCCATGAGTCAGGCGTCCTGGGAAGAGGGAAGGGCAGTGCAAAGGCCCTGAGGTCAGGCTTGTCCTAAGGGCCAACCCCTTTTCTAGCCTTCATCCCTGCCCCCACCTCTGCCCCACAGTCAGTGGGGAGACTGGCAGGCAGTGGGTGTTGAGTGGATGCAGCACTTGCTGTGCCTGAACTTGGTGGGGGGCACTTGCTCTTCAGGCTGCTGAGAGAAGTGAACCCCCAGGCTCATGCGGGATGCAGGGGCCCAGTGACTCTGTATGCTGCCAGGCTGGAAGTTGGTGGAGCTCAGTTGAGAGCACTTTCTTTTCTAAGGCTCAAGAATGGCCGATTTGGTGAAAAGAAAGAGAATCATGTCCCATGCTCTGAGGCCCTGGTCCCTACAGAAGTGGAGCCGCCCTTGAGGCCCTGGCCCTGGCAGGGTGGCAGGGGGAGCAGAGGCCAAGCGAACGTCCATTCAGAACGTGGCGCAAGTGATGGACACTCCCTTCCTCACCCTCGTGTGGCTGCCCTGCTGGGCCTCCCACCCACACACTTTCTCACCCCCCCCGCCCCCAATGAGTTCCCCTGCTCTGTGTGGGAAGCTCAGTGATCTTAGAAGCCTGGACTCAGGTCACTTTATCTGTGAAATGGAGCCTTCCCATATCACCAAGGGATATAAGGTATCCCTTATAGGCTAGTAGCTCCCTCCATGGTGCTCCCATGGTGTGATGCCTCAGGGCCTTTGCTCCTGCTGTCCCTTTTGCTGGGTCATGATTTCTCCCAGTGCCCCCTGGCTCCCTGCCTGTCTCATGGGATGTGTAGACAGTGGGCCTTCAGGGAGTCTCCCCTGACCTCTGTGCCTAACACGCTCCTATGGTTCTCGGTCTTTTTACCCAGAGTGCTCAGCTCTGCCTGAGGTTTTCCCTGTCCCTGACACACAGGTGTGTGTAGTGGAGTGTAAGCTTCCCAGGACTCTGGGTGCCTGTTCCCTGCTGTACGCCTGGCCCTGGGCACGCAGTAGGTGTAAATGAATAACGGCACATGTGGCCCATTGGCAGGACACAGGCTTTGGGGTGAGATACGCAGACTTAAATCCTGCCATCACCTTTCATTGTGTGGCTGCATGGAAGTGCTGAGCCGCCCAGTGCCTCAGTTTCCCTGTCTGTGAAATGAGAATTGGTGGTACCCAGCTAGTGAGGGTTAATGAGGTTGAGGTCTGTACAGCTCTTGGCAGGACGTGTATGCAGTAGGCACTCAGGAAACAACAGCAGGGAGTATTGGTAATAGTATCAGACCGCCATTTGTCGCGGGGCGGAGCCAGTTTAGACCAGAGGGTGCATGCTGGCCCCATTCTCAGGCCTCATCGTGGCAGGCCAAGGATGGACAGGTCCCTCTCTCGCCCTTTGGGCCTTGGCTTGAGCCTGCTTCACTCTTATGGCAGAAGCCACCAGCAAGGGGCTGCCTCCTTCCTCTGTTCCCACTTGACAAGTCCCAGGGAAGGAAGGAGCTGATCGAGGGCTTCTGGTCATGCCCACTCCGGACCAGGGGTCCTTGGCCAGGCGCAGCTCTCACCATGGAGCCAGAGAGAAGTGTGGTGGGACCCCCTACAGGTGTTTTCATGAGGGTGTGTCTCCCCAAATTCAGCCTGAACAGGTCCTCGGACACGCTTGTCAAGTGAATGAGTGATTTGTGAATGAATCTGGACAAGGCCAGGAGGAAGGGCTGCTCTTGTCTGCCCTTGTCTGCCGGTGGGGACTGGCTTTCCCAGAGCACTTCTCGTCTGCCTGTCCCACCTCTACTTTCCACCGTCCAGCTCTAGATCTTAGGGCTTACGCCGTCTAGCGTAGCCTGAACTGGGTGGTTTTCTGCCTTTCTTGTGTGGAGTATCTTCTGAGTATGGATTACAGCTCATGGTTTTCTGATTGTTTTCCCTGCGGTGACGTATTATTATTACTACTTTAAAAAAAAAGATTTGTTTATTTTAGAGAGAGAGCACGAGCAGGAGGGCCAAAGGGAGAAGGAGAGAATCTGAAGCAGACTCTGTGCTGAGTGTGGAGCCTGACATGGGGCTCAGTCCCACGACCCTGAGATCCCCACCTGAGCTGAAACCAAGAGTCAGACGCTTAACTGACTGTGCCACCCAGGCGCCCCGTTACCGTTTGTTTAATATGAGCAGTGTTTACAGACTGTATTAACAGGCTTTGCTGTGAGTGTTGGGTGTGGCCCCAGCTGCCCACCCCGTCTCCTGCACTGAGCACACACCCTGGCTGCCTGCAACGCTGTGGGGTTTGGGGTCGGGAGGCCGCCTCAGGCCCCCAGCCCAGCACTCACTTGCCTGGCATGTTGGCGGGTGCTTGCTTCTCTGAGCCTGCTTCCTCATCTATAGACGGGCCTGTGGGAACAAGCAGGGCAGGAGGCGCGGAGGAAAGCCCCGGCGGATCGCGGCCCTCTCTCTCCGCTTCACTCGGGGCCAGCAGCATCCAAGTCTCTGTCGGCCAAGTCCGCCGCTTTTCCACGCGTGTCCCCTTGGACCATCCAGAGCTCTGATCTTCCTGGGGCAGGGTACACGCAGGGCTCCCCACTCTGGCTGCTTCTTGGCGCTCTCCTCTGTGGACTTGATGCCTCAACTCCGTGTCTGCGGGTGCCAGCTGCCAGCGCCCCCCCAGCCCCTGCAACTTTTGTAGGTTATTTTATTGGGAAAGAATGGCAGGCATACTCCGCGCCTTTATCGCTTTCTCCGAACGCCGTCTTCCAGAGAGCCTTCTTAGAGGCTCGCTCGGGTCCTCTGCAAGGTGTTGGGGAGTTCATCATTTGCAATTTTAAAATAAGGGAGCTAAATTTAGACAGTGTGGAGCTGGAATGAAAAGAAGCGTGGGCCGTGCCTTCCACCCTCCTTCCCGGGGCTGAGTGCTTCCTTGTACCCTCACCTGTACTCCGGGACACAGACCTGAAGCGTTCGTGGGAGAAGAGCAGTTTCCTCCAGAGGTGCCGGCGTGTGGCTGTGTGTGCTGCCGGCCGGAGGCGATGCTCGAAGCCGCACCCCCTCCGCCCAGGGCGCCCGGCTCTGCTGTCCAGTGGAGGGTACTGCTGCTTGAGACACTGTCGGACTCTGAAGCGTGTGCTCTTTCCCTCTCTCCAGCCTCTCCTGTGGCTCCCCGTGCACCGGGACAGCCAGCGATCATGGAGGCCCCTGGGGATCTCCTAATGTCCCTGGGCTGCAGAAGGGGAGACTGGCCCAAGGTCACTTGGCGAGCAAGTGGCAGAGCCAGCCCAGCGCTGCCCTGGCTGGGGGTGGAGAAGTGCGCACAACCTGGCAGGAGTGTGGTCGGTGCACGGGTGGTGGTGGGCCAGGGGCGAGAGGAAGGAACCCCACTCTGCGGCCTGGCTGGCTGCCTGGGTGGATGGGGCTAAGAAAGTAGAGGGCAAGGCCTCACCATAGCCCAAAAGTTCCCATTTAGCAGAACATCCCAGGACAGATCCAGAGGGAAACTGGTGGCCCCCAGGCTGAACCCTCAGGCAGGCACATGGAAGCATAGAGACATTTCTGGAACTCCCCAGCGATCACATATCACAGGCTCTTCCCTTTGTCTGAAATGCCCGCTGACGACTTCTTCATCCTTCAGTACCCTGCATGAGCATCCTCCTGGAGGGTTGCTTTCTACCCGCTGGAGCAGGAGGGACCTTCGCCTCTCTGCATGGCTCTGTATTATTGAAACCTTGGGCCTAGAGTCACACCATCTGCCTCCCCCTACCTCTGAGCTCGTTGTGGTCAGAGCAGGGATCCCATGGCCAGCACAGGGCAGGTGTCCGCCAGCCCCATTATCAGGAAGAGGAGGGACGCACCAAGTCCCCACTGAGGGGGTTTCTGAGAGTCACTGACCAGAGCCACCTGCACTCCTGAGACCCAAGGTCCTGCAGAGCTGGTTTGGAGCCAGGGGGATTTGAGTGAAAACCAAGTTTTTCCAGCTCAGCCCCTCAAGAACTGGTTTGGGACCATAGCATCCCATGCCAGCCCCCACTCAAGGTGGTGTCAACTTGACCCTGCTCAAAATCACGTGATGGAATTCCAGACACCCCACCCCCTTGCTCTGTGTCGCCAGGTCAGCCCATCTTTGTAGGCTACCTGGCTCTTGGCCAAAGAAGTCACTGTTCCCACCCAGCCCTGAGCAGGCCCTCTGGAAACAAGACCCCGTCTGGGCTCCAACTGTGGATGGTTTTGGAGGCCATGGCAGGGCAGCTCTGTGAGGTCTGTAGGATGCTTGGGTGACCATATGGGTGCTAAAGCCCCAAATCTGAGAGGGCCCTCGGCCCAGTCTGCAAAGCCGCAGGGTCCCCAGCCCTGCTACCCAGGGCCTGACACTTCTGAGTCCATTGGCCCTGAGGAGCGAGAGAGCCAGGCAGGACTGTGATTACCTGGAGGAGGGAAAGCGGAGGCCGGAAGAGGCAGCCCCACCCCCATTCACACAGCCAAAGTGTGGGGCTGACTAGATGCGGGTTCCCCTCTGGGAACACCTATGAGGGTCTGCTGGGTGCCAGGGGCCACGTGCTTCTCCCTGCACGCTTCCAGTTGCTCCCCAGCTCATTCAGGGTCGCTTCCTGTCTGCCCATGAGGAAACTGGGCCCTCAGAGGGGAGCCGACTCCTAAGCCTCTCCCCATTCCCTCTGGCTGGAGGAGACGGCTTCCTGGGGCACAGCTCCTGTGCAGGGTGGTTGGGCCGGCGCTGGGTTCTCCTGCAGAGGCAGGTCAAGTGCAGGGATGCTGGGAGCCCCTGCTGATGCCCACCCTCCTTGAGGTCCCCTGGCAAGAGGCAGACCCTCCCTGGGTCTGTACTGCAGGGTGAGCCAGGCCACTGCAAGCCAGCACCTGGAGCTGGCTGGTGTCCAGCAGGAAGGGTCCAGGCCCTTGGAACAGACCCTGTGGGGACTGGCCTCCACCGTAGGCTTTGCAGAACCTCCAAATAGATTTTCGAGGACAGGGATGAGCGTGCATCTGAGATAACCAGCCTCATGAAGAAAGGAGACAGCAAGACAGGAGCCAAGAGAAACCCATGAGGGAAGTGCCAGACCCAGTCCAGCTCGGCCGGGCCCACGTGTTTAAGGAAAAAAAAGGCAAGCGAGGAATGATCTCCAGGGAACAGGGACACGGGGCGGGCGGGGGGAGTGTAGGTTTGTGAGTCAACCGAACAACATGTAGGACAAATTCACGAAAAACTACAAACGCCGTGGCTGTGTTGGGCGTGGACAAAGCAGAATGTGTGTGAAGGAAGGCAAACCACGTGGGCTGAGCTCGGGGAACCCCCAGTGCAGGACACGCAGCGGGGAGGGCATCGTGCCCAGAGGGTGCCGTGAGAGGCGCTGCCAGGGGTCTAAGGCAGTCCCAGGAAGAGAGAGGAAACAAAAAATGAAAGAAAGTTGAGCATTTTCCAGAACTGGTAAAATACACCAGCCCGCAGATACAGGACTCCTGTGAACCCCAGGAAGGACAAATGCACGACGACGCGCCTCAGGACCTGCAGACAACCAGAGGGACATTCCGAAGGGGCCGGAGAGCAGAGGGCAGGCAGTCGTCCGAGGACAGCTCCCCACGGATGGACGGACATCCCACACCAACAGGAGGCCGGGGACCGCGCAGATGGCATCTCCGTGTGTGTGTGTGTGTGTGTGTGTGTGTGTTGGGGAGGAAGAGCCCCCCGCTGCCCCCCTCCGCAGTGAGAACACCCTTCACAGTGGGGCCAAACAAAGACGTTTCAGAGAAGTGAGAGCTGCTCTGAAGGAGATCCTCGGGGACCTCCCTGCAGAAGCCAGATCTGAGACGTGAGAGAGGGCAGCGGGCGGGGGGCAGCAGGAGGAGAGGAAGAGAGAAGGCCCGTCCTAGAAAGGGCGAGAAGGCCCAGCAGGGTCAGACCGTGGAGGCGCTTGGATGCTGCCCAAGATGCGGGTCTCTGTGGTCAGAAGGCGGTGGGGAGCAGAGACAACCCGGAGCCCGGCTCTTTCCACCAATGTCTTTTATTAATGAACAGAAGTACAGTACTAACAGACCGGGCATGCATCGCGGACGACGGGAAAGCGAGCCACAGACGCCGGGAGTCGAGGGCCTCATTACGTCTGAGGTAGAGCGAGGTGGTGCCGGGGAGCGGGACACTGGGGGACGAGCACCGGCCCCACTCGGGACTACGGACCATGGGAGAGCTGGGGTGGTGTGTTGGTCACACGGCGAAAACAGTTTAAAAACATTTCACATCCCTCCACCCATTCCATTTCCCCTCTTCGTGGACAGAGTTTTGGGTTCCCTTGTCACCGGCTCACTGGGGGTGTCTCCACAAGACCCCGTCCTTCCCCTCCCAGGGGCAGGCCCTCCTTGTCCTCCCCCGAAAAATAAAGGAGCTTTGTGTTGAAAACGCCAAGGCTGCCATCCAGGGAGCTGGAGGCCAAGTGCGTTAAGAAAGACCCTTTTTCTCTATAAAAATAGTTTCACTTTATAAAAGGGGGGAATGCTCATCTCAGGTGGGGAAGGATGTTGGGGCGTGAAAAACATTCCACCGTGGTGGGGCTGGGATGGACAAGATGGTGTGGGAGGGGTCCTCCTCTCAGGCTCGACTGGGTTGGGTGGAAGAGAGGGTGCTGGTTGGAGGGGGCTGGGGAGGACAGGTGTCTGGGGAGAGGCGAGCTGTGCCCTCTGGGGCCCAGGGTGGGTGGGAGGGGGCGGCCCCGTGGCCGCGGCCTGCAGGCAGGCGCTCAGTTGAGCAAGGTTCCGTAGAGCTGCGCTTTCGTGAGGCTGTCCTTGCGGCTGAGCCCCGAGCCACCAGTCCGCGGGAAGGCCGGCTGCGGGCTGAGGCGGGCGGCGGGGTGCATCTCCGGGGAGGCCTCCATGGAGCTGGGCTCCAGGGAGTCCCTGGAACTGTGGGGGCTGTGCTCGGGCTCGGGGCTGCCGCCCGCCCCGCACAGCTGCACCCCGAGCCTCTCCGCGTCCCCCTGGCTGGGCGCGTAGCCGGGCAGCGGGTCAGCCGCACGGCCGGGGCTCAGGCTCAGGTCGCCGCTGGCCCGGAGGAAGCGGGGCTCTGCCAGGTGGCCCTGGGAGAGGTCGTCACCCTCCGAGAAGCTGTCGGCCTTGTAGGTGGCATAGAGGGGGCTGGCGCGGCCCTCGGCCTTCTTGCCCGGGCTGCCCCCACTGCCGTAGTAGCGTTCCGAGAAGCTGCAGGGCGAGGCGCGGCTGGCGGTGGTGGCCGGGAAGGAGTAGGCGCCAACGTCCTCCACGCTCAGGGGACGCCACTGGCCCCGCACGTCCTCCCCAGCCAGCCGGGCCCCCCCCGGCGTGGCCCGCAGGCTCCACAGGTTTGGGGGCATCAGGGCCTGCCGGGGGCCCGGGGAGGCCGGGAAGCGGAAGGGCTCGGCTGGGTACGGGGACATGGTCCGCGCAAACCCCGGGGCCACCTCGGCCTCGAGCGGCGCTGCCACGCTGGCCGTGGCCTTGGCGAAGCGCGGGCTGCCCTCGTAGGCAGCGGCGGGTGGCTTGCGGTCGAAGAGCTCGTCGCGGCTGTTCAGGTAGACGGCCTGCTGCGAGGCCGTGAGCGTGCCGGCCTGGGCGTGCTCCTTCTCCTCCGACGCGGCGCTGAAGCTCGAGTAAGAGCTGGACGTGGGCAGCGAGCCCGCGTAGCCTGGGAAGGCCTCGTGCCGGAAGCCTGCGGGGAAGGCGGCCGCCTCGACCTCCTCCTCCTCCTCGGCCGCGCTGTCGGTGGAGTTCTGGGCCCTCAGGAAGCCCACGTCGGTCACGGGTGCGTCCACGCTGGGCCGCCGGGTGCGGCGCCGCTCCTCGGGGCAGTAGAGGGCCGTGTCGCTGCAGTAGATGTCCCCCTTGTAGGGGGGCCGTGGGCCCTGCTTCTCCGCCCCATCCCGGAAGGCCAGGTCTCGGGCTGAGGCGTCAGACAGGCGGGAGGATAGGCTGGTGGGGTCAGGCTTCTCCAGCACCTTGGCAATGACGCAGGTAGGGACGCTGTCGGCATAGGCCGGGTGGCAGAGCGGGGAGGGCAGGCTGCAGCCGTGCTTCTCCATGTGCAGGCTCACGCGCTCCTGGAAGTCGGAGGGCAGCTAGAACAGGTCAGGTGTGGGGAGGGGAGGGCAGGGACAGGGGTAGCAGTCAGCCCGGCACCTGTCACTGTGGCCGTGACCAACAGATGCACAGACAGAAGAGGGACCCGGCCACGGCTTCTCAAACTACACCGCTAGGGCCAGCACCCAGGACTCTGGATGGCACCGGCTCCTGGGGAAGGTTCCTGAAACTCGCCCAAGGACCCCCTGGTCACCTCTGTCTCTCCAGCCTACAACAGCTAGGCTCCGAGGAGCCCAGAAGGTGGAACCAGGGTCTGACTTGGGCCCTTCTTGGGGCTGCAGCCCCCTTCATCTCTTCCTACTGAGGGGCCCACTTGCTCTCCCAGCCCTAAGGTCTGTCGGGGGTACCCCCTACCAGGTCGTGAGGCCTGGGTGCTCCTGAACAAGACAGACTCAGATGCAACACAGACTCGGGGCCAGGTGCCCCGCGGCTTCTGCACGAGCACCTGGTCCATCGTGGGGCCGTCCTGCTACTGTTTGATCCATTTTGTGAGTGTCTTAGGTGCGGCCCAGGCCCAGGGGAGAGGGTACACGGGTCGAGGCCAGGGTGAGGGCAGTGCGTGAACCTGGGGCAGCCGAGGGCAGTGCGTGAACCTGGGGCAGCCTGGTGGGGGCGGGGGGTGGGGTCCTGGGGCCTTGGCTTAGTCACTCCATGTGAAACCAGTTTTCTCGTCTCTGAAATGGCCACTGTCAGTAATGGTGCCTAAATCAAAGCCTAGAGTTTCTATGAGGCTCAGACGGGAGTCGCTCTGCCCCATCAGTGCTCTGTGGACAGGGAGCTTGGAGCAGGGTCAAGGAGCAGCCCCCAGAGGCAAGCACGGGGAATGGGGAGGCCGTCCAAGCTGGGTGAGGAGGCGTTGGGGTTGGGGGGCCTTGCACCACGTTCAGAAAGGCCAGGATCCTTGCAGTACAGAGGAGGACAGGGGCTCCGGCTTACGTGGTACCTTCCCCTCAAAGGGGAGAAGTGGCCTTGGGGTGGGGCCTGTAGGACTGGAGCCCCAAGGCGTCCTGGGGGGCGAGGGCAGCCTCACGGGGGCAGGGCTGGCGTTACCTCGGACACCTTATGGACCCTGCCGTAGCTCTGGCCGCACTGCAGCAGCTGGGCCGCTAGGTTGCAGTCCTTCCTGTAGAGCTCCTAGAAGACAAGGGAGGCCATCTGGTGCAGGCTTGCCCCTGGTCCGGGGCCCTGCCGCCCGGGGCCAGCACGGAGACCAGGTGCGGGGGCAGCTGGCTGGGCAGCAGGCTGGGCAAGGACCCTCACTGGGCCTCACGTGCTCGCCTGCAGACTGGACTGGCAGGGGGTGTTGGGGGGAGCCTCGGTTCAGACCTGGAGCTGCTGGTGCACGGAGAGGGCCCTGCCAGGCCCTTCCGCTGCCGCCCCAGACGGGAACCTCCCACAAGGAGGAGGCCGTATGGAAGAAGGGCCTCCAGTGGCCCCTGAATTCCCAGAGAACCTGGGCATGGAGAGCATGGCTGTCCTGTCCCCCCAGCCCCCTGTCGGCCTCAGCAGAGAGGGCTGGCACCAGCCGGTGGTAAGGAATGTGCCTGCAGCCCCTGCCTCCCCGCGTCTCAGACTGGCTCCACAACCCCCTTCCTGAAGTGTGGCCTGCTTATGGGGGTGGCTGCCGGGCTGGGTGAGGGGCAGGGCAAGGTGGGGCAGAGGACCTGTGTGACCCGAGGTCGGGCCGGGACCGGCTCAGCCTCCGGAGCTGAAAACAGATGCAAACAGTAGGATTGGCGAGGCTCTGCTTTCATCTTTCTTGCATGTGCCTGTGGTCGGGCCTTTCAGTCCTGTCCCCCGCCCTGGAGGCCCTCCACCATGAGGAGGGTTCCCTCACGGGAAGCCGGGGTCCACCAACGGGCCCTGAGATCTGCCGGCTCCCCCGGTCTCAGCTCAGCCGGGACCAGGTATCCTGCAGCTCGGACAGGTTGTGGAAGGCACGGGCCCCGCTGCCCCCCACGCCGTACCCCATTCCTGGAGGCTCCCCCACCTCCACCATCTGTGCTGAGCTCGTGCCCCCAGCTTGGCCTGCAAAGGTGAGAGACAAGGGGTCCCCAGTCTCCTCAATGTCTCCTTGAGCCCCCTGGGAAGGACACAGTTGGCCGAGAGCAGAGGCCAGAGGCCTCTCGAGGGACCGGATGTCCCCGTCCCTCGAGAGGCCTCTGGCTGGCCCTGGCCTCAGAGGGCTGTGCGCACTGGCTGGCCAGCCTGGGTCGGCCACCACACCCACTGTAGACTTGCAGCATGGCCCCAGGCCCCATGCAGGGCCTCCCCCTCCTCTGCCCACACTCCTCGGCCATCTCACCGCATCTCTACCCTCATCTCTGCCATCCGAGCGTGCCCCGTCCAGCCCCATTCCTGCTCCTCCCCAGGCAGCCCCCCAGGAGACAGCAGGTCCCTTCTTTCCTTCGGGCTCTGAACCCTGCAGTTGGGCTAGGCCCTTCTATTCCCCCACACCCCACGTCCAAAATCTCTGTTAATGCAGTGGGTTCCATCTTTGAACCAGAACCAGAACCTGAGCCCTTATCCCCACTCCATGGGTGTCATCCTGGCCGAGCCGCTGTCAGCCTGGACTGTTGCCACAGCCGCCTCCTTGAGCCTTCTGCTGCGGACCTTGCCCCACTGTCTTTTCTCAGTGAGCCCAGAAAAGCATAGGTCTTAGTCATGTTACTCCTCTGTTCAAGAAACTTCCATGGCTCCCTACTTCATTCAGAATAAAACCAAGAGGGGCGCCTGGGGGGCTCCGTGGGTTAAGCCTCTGCCTTTGGCTCAGGTCATGATCCCAGGGCCCTGGGATCGAGCCCCGCGTCGGGCTCTCTGCTCAGCGGGAAGCCTGCTTCCTCCTCTCTCTCTGCCTGCCTCTCTGCCTGCTTGTGATCTCTGTCTGTCAAATGAATAAATAAAATCTTAAAAACAAACAAACAAACCCGAGATTCCTAGAGAAGCCTGCATGGTGTGGCCTCCTGTTCTGTTTTTGACCTCAGAGCCTGGGACCCCCACCCCCCTGGAGCTCCCTCCGCTGTTCGTACAGGGGCGTCCTCTGCCAAACTGGTTCTTTCCACCCGAAGGAAGGCTCTTCCCCAGGGCGCCCGTGGCCAGCTCTCTGGCCGCTCTCAGGTCTTGATCTAGCAGCATCTCCTAGAAGCATCCGACAGACGCCCTAGCACCGCTTGCTGTGTTGTTTTCCCGGTGGCAGTGAGCACTCACAACACGCTACACGGCTTGCGTGTCATCTTGTTTGCCGCCTCCCCTGCTCCGGCGCAAACTGCACGTGGGTCGGGAGAGTTCTTGTCTGTGTCCCTCACACCATAATCTCACCACCTCGGAGGTCCAGGCAGGAAGCAGACACTCCTTAGTGAATGTGTGGTCAGCTGTCAGGTGTCCTCCGAGTGGGCCTGGGCCCATCTCACGGGGCTCTTGAAATCAGGGCAGCCACATGGCTCTGAGGCCCACGAAGGCTGTCTGGAGCAGGAATGAGCACGCCCCAAACCTGGGGTCAGGACGCCCCTCCCTGAATGGAATAATATGGCCCAGTGGTTGCTCCCTTGAGCCCCGTTTCCTTCCAGCAGAGGGTCTCTTCCCTAATACCCTTGGCAGTATATCTCTGCAAGGAGGTAGCCTTGTCCTTCCCCCACTGCCCTGTTCTCCCACCTTGCATGCCAGCCCCTGAAGCCTGGAGGCCACAGGGCCTGGGCCCCTAGGGGTCACGGTGGTCCAACACTCACATTGTCCTCCGACAGCTTGTCGATGGTCACCTTGGCCTCCAGCAGGTGGCTGTTGAGGGCAACAATCTCGTGGCTCAGTGCTCGCTTCTCTTCCTCATAGTGCTGGCCCTGGGACGAGGGGTGGGGGGTATGGGAAGGAGCTGGTCAACGGTCAGCCAAGGCCTGGGCCTCGAGCCCAGTTGCTCCATAGGTGTCCTGGGTGCCTCCTGCAGTCGATAACGATGAGGGGTTTGCAAGGCCAAGGAAGATGGGAGTAGGAGCACAGACCACCAGGTTCGAATTCACCTGTGCTCCCACCACTGCCGAGCCAGACGGCCTTGGGCAAGTCACTGCCTCCCTGAGCCTCCTGCTCACCCACACCACGGGGACAGTAATTCCTCCTCCTGGGTCTGAGGGCAGTCTGCCCTCAGCACAAAGCCTGGCCCCTGGCCCTGCACCACCCGCTTCTGCCTTGAACCAGTCCTCGTTCAGCCTCCACCTGAGCTCAGAAAGGCAAGGGCCCTGTCCAGGGTCCCAGGCCAAGCTGTCTCGGCTCCGACAGCACTCTAAGACAGCAGGTCGAACACCCAATTCTGATTTTCAGAAACAAAACAAGCCCGTAACCTACTAAAAAGCGCTGGAAGTCCTCTCGGTGAGGGAAGGTGCAAGACCCTGCCGGCCCCTCCCCCCACACCAGCCATACAGGACCGGGACGCCTCTGCCACTGTCCCCTTCTCTTCCAAACTGAGGTCCCAACAGCCCGATCAACACAAAAAAGAGGCCGCACTTGCAGATGGTGGGAGCGTCTCCCGGAGGGGCGGCACTTTCCCCTTTATTCTTTACCGTAAGATGGGGTGTCCGCACAGGAGGCACAGTTGGGTTCGAACATCATTCTTGCTCACCCAGGGCGCGAACTCAGGCCTCTGTCCCACCAGGTCTGGGTCTCCAGGCCAACCGCTAAAGCGGGGTCACTGTCCCCAGCTCACGTCCTTCCCACAGCCCCACTCACAGAGGAGGCTCACGGGGCAGCTTGGAACCGTACGACTTCATAGTCCCGAGAGCACCCACCCGTGCACTGCAAAAAGGGTTGGGACTGGTCCTGGGGACGGGGCTTGGGGGGTTGAGGCCAGGAAACAAGCCCTGTGAGCAGCTCCTGCGCAGGCGAGGGGATGACAGCCTGGCTGGTGGCTTGCCACCGGGGTTCCGGGAGGGGCGCGCTGGGGTGGGGCCCAGGGCGGCCGGCGGGGGGCCCTCACCATGCGGTACAGCTTGTCCTCCAGCTCCTGGTTGATCCTCTGCAGCGCCATGTAGTTGCTCTGAATCCTGGAACAATGCGGTCACTGTAGTGCCAGGCTGGGCCACCCGTGACCCCTGCGGCCCCCCAGCCCTCTGGGCAGAGCAGGGCTGAGCACAGGCTGCCTACGCCTGACCCCCGCCCGCTCCCACCCGGGTGTGCCTGCACTTCTGCGCACAGCAGAAAGCTATTGTGCGGAGGGCTCTCCTGGGCCAGGGACGAGGACACCTGGGATGGGAAGGGGAGGCCTGTACCCACAAGCGGCTCTGTCCTGTCCTTGCTCACACCCACTTCGCTCACATTTACTTACTCGGCCTCGAGGTGTTGGGCGGGAATCAGGGGCCATGTTCGCACCATGGCATGTAGTGTGAGGGTGGAAGGGAATTTGGGAGAGTGTCCACCCTCTTGACAGCCTGGGTGGAGGGTCACTGTGGGCCCACCGCCCAGTCTTACCAGTGGGGAAACTGAGGCTGGAGGGGTTTCAAGCAGTAAGTGGCCGAGGAGAGACCTTGACAGAGGTCCGACTGAATGGCCTGAACTTTGTTCCCTCGGACTAGATGGAGCAGGGGGATGTTCAGGGATGGACAAACAGCCCTCCTGGCAAACCCCTTCCCCGGGGGCAGCCCCAGCCTGTAGGCCCTATCAACGTTTAGAATAAACCGAGCCGGGGCGCCTGGGTGGCTCAGTGGGTTAAGCCGCTGCCTTCGGCTCAGGTCATGATCTCAGGGTCCTGGGATCGAGTCCTGCATCGGGCTCTCTGCTCAGCAGGGAGCCTGCTTCCCTTCCTCTCTCTCTGCCTGCCTCTCTGCCTACTTGTGATCTGTCAAATAAATAAATAAAATCTTTAAAAAAAAAAAAAAAAGAATAAACCGAGCCAAGGGCAAACTCCGCATTCTCTTTGCTATCTTCCTAAAGGCTGGAGAGTGTGTAATACTCTTGAGGAAAATGTCTTCAACATGAAGAACCAAGTTTTTAGAAAAGTTTGCTTTCGGCACACCTGGCCCAATACTTGCGGCCATGCTGCTCAAGGGAACGGTCCCGGACCACTGGTCCATCTCCGGGGCTAGACATCGTTTTTCCTCTCAGAGACCCAGGGGCCAGTGGGTGGGGACCCGGAGGGCCGGCGGGGGGAGGGGCCTGCAGGTGGCTGCACGTGTGTCATGCTGCTGTCCCCCATCCCCCAAGATTAACTGAGAGTAATGAACAGACAGACCAGGGAGAGGTGCCTGGGAAGAGCCTCTCCGGCGGTATCTAGACCCGGAGTCCAGTCCCGCCCGACCCAGCCGCTCTTGGCACAAAGTGCGACTTCGGAAAAGGAGCCTGCCCTCACCGAGCCCCGGGCTTGGCAGCGGTGAACGGGGCCCAGGGGCCCGTCCCTCGGGAGCCAGCAGGGTTCCCCCGGCGGCGGCGGCGGCTGCGAACTCCGGGCCGCCCCCGCTGCCGGCCCCGCCCCGGCCCCGCCCCCGCACCTGCGCAGCTTCTCCGTGACCTTCTCCAGCTCCTCCTGCGCGCGCCGCAGCTCGATCTCCAGGTAGTGGCGCGTGGAGTCGAACTCGGTCTCGAGCTTCTCGAGCTTGTGCGTGGTGTAGGACAGCCGCTTGCGCAGCTCGCCCTTCTGCTCCTGCAGCGCGCTGCAACGACACGCGGCGGCGGCGGGCCGGGCCGCGGCGCTGAGCGCGGGAAACCGAGCCCCAGCCGGCCAGCCGCGGGTGTGCCCCGCGTGCGCCCCGCCGCACGAACACACGCACGCCGCACCCCCCTCCCGCGGCGGTGCCCAGCCCCTCGGGGGTCAGAGAGGCGGTCAGGCCCAGCGGCGCCCCGCCCTAAGTAAATACCCGCGTGGACCCCCTGGAGGAGCGACTGACCCCGGGCCCTCCCAGACCTGGGGAACCTGGCGAGCCTTTGGGGTGGTTTAAAGGACCCTGGTCTGAAGAGGGCTCATCAGCGCCCCGGGCTCTCCCACTCCGAGCCGGCTCCGGCTGGCACAGCTTGCAGGGAAGGGTGGGGAAGCTCAGGGCCAGCCGTCTTGTGCTCCCCAAACTGGCTGTGTGACCTCCGGGTCTGGGAGAGGGGCTGTGTGCCCCATGCCCAGGCAGCCTCCGCCGCAGTGGTCAGCTAGCTGCACACGGCTTCGGAAATTCTGCACAGCTCTGGTCTGCTCGCGTCCCCCTTCCTCCAGGAAGCCTTCCAGAGCCCCAGCCCCAGCTCTTGAGGCTCCGTTTTCTCCAAAGACGGCAGGCTCCTCTAGCACACCAGGACGCTGGGCCCCCAGCCCAGAAAACAGAGACACGGGCTAATGGCCTACTGACAGCATGTGCTCGATTCTACAGTCAGGCAAAAGGCAAGAGGGGCAAGGCTGGTGGCCACACACTATGGTGGCCCCGGGGCGGTGGGGAGCTACACCGCACAGGAGCAAAGCCCGGAGAGACTCCGAAACACACACGGACTCACGCATGTCCCCCTTTCAGGCTGAGGGCTCGGCCAGGTTGGCCGGCAGGTGCCTGGCACCAAGTGTGTCTGCTGGGTGTCTGGCATGAGTGGAGCTGAGATTCCAGCTCTGTTCAGGCCCCCCTGGCCCGGCCCCAGGGCTCCAGGGCCAATGAAGCCCACCAGGGCCGTGCGGCCCTCAGCTGAACTCCAGCCTGGCATCACGGGGTGTGCGGGGCCGCTGGTGTCACACTGACTTGCCGCTGGCCCCCACTGCCATGGGACCCCAGGCTGCCCGCTATCATTTCAGGCCTCAGCTTCCTCCTGGGAAGAGTGGACTGCCCCCATCTTGCTCTGTGGACACAAAGCCCTGGTTCTGAGAACAGTTCTGCCCAGAGAGGTGCCCAGGTCAGAGGGGCGGGAAGGCAAGCAGGCCCACTGTTTGCTGGAACAAGTGTGCACCCCCAGGGGACAATCTGGAGCCAATACCGTTTTGAATAGTCATTTCTGGCGCGTTTGCTGTGGGCCCAGCAAAAAGGGAGTGGAGGGGAGTCCGCAGGTGTCACGCTGCAAACCGGCGGGAGGCAGGGCTTGGGAACTCGGACTCTGCCCAGAGGTGTTGTGGGAGCTTGAGCAAGAAGAGCCCGTGTTCCAGGACTTCCGATACCCAAACCCGAGTGAGGGGATCAGGGAGCAGGCAGTCTCCTTCAGCCTCTGGCCCAGCGTGTAAGCCACTCATGTTACCACGGGCACACACCCAGCTGATCTCCATCACATACTCCTGGATTCCTGCCCACGTCTGTATTCTTTTAAATAAATAAAAGTAAAAAGTTGCCTATGTTTCGAGAACCTCAGAGAAGGGTGGGGCAGGTCCCCACAGGGGTCAGACTCCTAGGGAGATGCACAGCATTAATCCAGGAGAGCCCCGCAGCACAGTGCCCACGGCTGCCCACACGGGTCTGGCTGCCTCCTCCAGGCAGCATGCTGGACTGCCCCACCCTTCAGCTACAGATCCCAGATGGTCCTCAGCCCCCAGCTTTTCTGCCCAGTGGGAAGCTTCTTAGCTTCTGAGGGACTCTCCCATGTTAGCCAGCCCCACCCCCTGCAGGCACAGTGTTGGCGGAAGGGGTAGGGCAGAAGCCTCTGAAGTCAGTTGCCCTAGGGGGCCTGTGGGCCCACCCATAGCCCTCTGTCACAAGGTACAGGTGGGGTCTGTCCCCTTGGGAAGAGATGACAGCATCGTCCACTCACTCGTGCGGCCACCTGAGTGGCCACGCCCTGCCACCCACAGCCAGTGACCTTCCCTCCCAACCACGGCGACCCACCTGCAGCCCCAGCATGGACCCCGCCATCATGCAGACTGCACAGCCCTGCTGTGACCCGGCCACAGGTCCCACCCATCCCAGACCGTCTTTCCTTCCTTTCCGGCCCTGCCCCACCCCATTCCTGGCCCCCAGCAGCCGTGGGAAGGGCCAGCACAGCCCCCACCTGCTGGAACCCACCATCTGGAGGGAAATTTCCGCGGTGAGACAAACGCACGACAGGGTTGGAAGGTGGGCACCCGGTCAAGGCCTCCCCCACCAGATGACCGCTTCACCGAGCTGGCCCATCTGAGTCTCATGGCACCCAGTGGCCTTCCAGACGTACTGGGGTGGCTCTGTCCCACCGACCCTCACACACTACTCCCACCCATCCCCAAGCCCCACCCTGGCCAGGCCTGAGACCATAGAGTCCCCAGCCCCTGACTTCCGCCCCTCATCGCCCCCAGACACACCTCCGAGCCCTCAGTCACAGCAGATGCCCAGGCCCGCTGCTGGAGCCCACCCCGTCTCTCCCCATCTCTGCCATTGGACTCCGTCCAGTCTGCAGACCCCTCGGCTTTGCCCGGGTGATCATCAAGGCCCTATTCGCACCCAGCTCCTGCCTGAACAGCTCAGGCTCAGTTTCCTCCCTGCCCGCCACACAGGGAGCCCCCCGCCCCATGCCTCCATCTCCAGCGCAGGCCTCTCTCTGGTCCCCCCCAATCCAGACATCCACGGCCTACAGGCACCTGACACTCCATGCCTCAGTGCTGCCCCCGCCCTGCCCTCGGTGGTCCCCACCCCTGAGAAGGGCACAGCCACCCTCAGTCCCCACTCAGCCTCCGAGAAGCTGTGGTGACCCCTCCTCGCCCTTTGCCCATCACAGACAGTCACCGAGTCTCGATGAACAGCTATGCAGAAGCTTTGGACACATCCCCTCCTTGGCCTGGTCCAGGAAGGTCCAAGGCTGGTGCTGGGTTGGGTCCACAGTCGCCTGGGTGGTGTCCCTGTTGCCGCCAGCGCTCCCCCACCTCCCTGAGCATCGACCTGAGCCCTGCCTGACCTCGGCCTCTGTCTCCAGATCTGTAAAGCAGGGGTGCAGGCACCCACCCACGTGCTGCTAGGGTAGTTGTGCCGTCTGTGCACTGCCCCAGCTCATGATGCTAGAGGCAAGCCCCGTGTGGACCTGGGGCTTCCAGGCTCCTGGGAATCTGGGGGGATCACTCGGGGACTGGGGCGTCTGCTTCCCCCTGAGCAAGGAGTTGACTTAGGAGGCTATGACATCTGGAAATAGCCCCTTAACGGAAACACAGGGAAGGCGCGGGAGTCCTTTGTGACAAGACCGGCCAGAGCCAGGCCGTCAGGTAAGAGCCACGCCCCCAGTCAGGCACTCGGCCTGCAGCCTGGTGAAGTCACCTCGCTTTGCCCTGTGTCTTGGTGAATTCATCAGGACGTGCACCTAACCTGATGGGGTGCCTGTGGGGGAGGGGGTGTTTTCCAGTCCCTCCCTGGCCCATGAGAAGCCCCTGGAAGCGTGTTCCCGCCTCCCAGGGAAGAACGATGTGCATGAGTGCAGGCCTCATCCCAGGGCAGCACCTCTCACCCCGCTTTCCCCCAGGAGCCCTCCCTGGACACTCGGGGAAGGCTTGAGCCCCAGGACAGAGAGCTCGGCTGGGGCCAGGGGGTGCGGGCTGTGGGGGCCTCGTGGGCCTCGTCTCTGAGATGGATGGCACAGGAAGGTGTGGTGAGCTCGTGGCCCTTCCCCGTCTGTCTCGGGCGAGTTGACGCAGACACGGGAGGGATGTCTGGGGACAGACGCAGAAACACCAAGGAACCGGGGAGACAGCAGGCATGTTACCTGTCCCAGAGCGAGGGCGAGGACCTGGCCAGTCGGCCCTGCAGGACACGGGGCTGCCCGACGCACGAGGGCACCCAAGGGCTTCGCAGCCTGTGGGCGAAGAGGACAGAGCTGCTCAGAGAGGGGGTGGGGGCCGCCCGGGGCCCACCACAGGCACAGAGAGAGGGAGGCATGGAACCCGCCCCCCACCAGGCAGCAGAACTCCTTAGCAAGGTGTCAGAGCGCGGGTGCGGGAACCCGAGTGGGGGGCCCAGCCATGGCACCTCCCTGCCATGGCTGCCTGGGCCCAGCGGTGGCACTGCGTCCCACCACCGGCAGGCCTACCTCGTGGTCTCAGCTTCGGAGAAGAGTCATGGGGGCAAGGTCCCACCTGGCAGGACCCTTCAAGTGGAGAGCCCAGGAGACAAGGAGCGTGGAGGGACAGCCTGACACCAGGCCCCACCTGGGCTGGGAGGCTGTGATGGCCTCATGCAGGGGAGGGGTGTCCTGGGGGCCGAGAACCTGGCAGAAGTTAGGGGTCCAGGACAGAGCCCACTACCCCCTCCCTGAGACCCCTTCTCACCCAACTCTGTGGCCTGTGTGGGCTGGGCAGCGGGCGGGCTGCAGGGGAGCTGGATGGGTCAGAGGGACGTGGGGGGCCCGGGTCTGCCCTTCCCCGCTTTGGTGCCACCAATGCAGGGTCACCAGGACACTGATCGGCACCCCAGCCAAATCCACTTCGGAGTGCTCCCCCCACCACAGTCCCCCGCAGTCTCTCCAGGGACGCTCTGGTGGCCTCGCCGGCCCGGAACCAGAGCAGAGATCCGATGAGAGGCTGCAGCGCCGGAAATCAGGCTTCCGAAAACCGCTGAGAGACACGGGTGTGCAGAGAGCACTATAAGCCCACCTCGGAGGATCCGTATGTCGACACCCACCAAGAGTAAAGCAGGGGCAAGTGTGAGTGGGCGGTGGGTGGAGGGGTTCTAAGTAATTTGAAAGTTTTCTTCTATACGTCCCTAGATTTGTCACATTTCCTATAGTGATGAGAAACCAGAAAAAAATTGACTAAGGATCAAATTTTGCACTCGCCCTCTGAAAAAAGACTTCAAGGGCTGACTTGACAGGTCAAGAGGGAAGTAGGGAAGCTCTCAGCCCTGGGCTGTGTCCCGCTCACTGGTCGCCACTTCTGGAAGCCCCCCGTGTCCCCACCTGTAAGATGGGCTGCCCTTGACCCTGGTCTCTTGAGCTGGGGACCCAGCACTCTGTGGAGGAGGGGCGGTGGGCAGGGCCCTGGCTGGGTCTCCGGGTGGACAGGACTTTGAAATTCCAACCCCAGTGTCCACCCTTGGCCAATGACCCCAATGCTGCTGAGTGAACAGAGCAGGGGCAGGACAGGCCTGTGCCTGTAGGAACATCCGGAAGCCGCCAGTCTGCCCTGGGGGCTTGGACCACAGCCTAGTCTGTGAGAGTCCCTCCCAGCCCTTAGACAGTCCTACCTCCAAAGGGCCTCTCCTCAGGGGAGCTCCTGGCAGGTGAGTTTTCAGAAGAGTAGTGGGAGGCTGGGGTCTGTGGGGAAACTGAGGCCCAGGGAAGAGGCAGGGCTTGCCTGGAGGCCCAGCGAGTAGGGGGCACGGCTGTGACTTGACCCAGACACTGCTTCTGGTCACACACGGCATTTTTTTTTTTTTTTGCTGACAACCCAGTCTTATTCTGACACAAAGGCTCATTCCCAGCCTGAGGCTGGGAGTACCCCCCCCCCATCCTAGAGATGAGAAAACGGGCGTCCAGAGAGGCTAAGCAACTCTTCCATGATCACACAGCCAGCCGGGGTGAGGAGATGAGACCCACATCTGCTGACCTCTCCTGAGGCTGCCACCCACTCCCGGGACATCTGTGCCAGAGGACAGGAGCAGGGAGGGAGAACCTCCCCTGCCCCCAGGCCTGCCTAAGTGTTTCAGCGGAGAGACAGCAGACGAGGGAATTAACAGCCTCCCACTGGGCTCTCCTGGCCATGCCTGCTGCCACCAGGGCTAGTGGCTGCCCCAGTGGGGGCTGGCATGGCAGAGCCGTGGCCCTGGGGAGGACCAGTCACAGTGTCACCCCTCACTGGGCACGCAAGGCCTCCTTCCCACCCATGCTGGCTGAAGGGCCTGGTGACCACTGGGTGGACAGATGGACAGAGGCTAGCCCAGGCTGCAGAAGCTGGCCTGCCCTGCATTCCTGGGGCCTCGGTACCCCGGGTTCCCCTCAGGGACATGGGTGTCCTCAGGTGGGGCACAGTGGCTACCTGACCGTATGGGCCTCCAGATGGTCCTGGGAGGCACCTTGGACTCTAGCGGGGCAGCTGGGAGCGGCAGGATGTCTGCCTGCTCAGGAAGCTGGTAGGGAGATCAGCCTGGCCAGCTCAGAGGGCTGGGGGTCCGAGGGGATGGAGGCAGAGAAAGGGACACAGGGAGGGCTGGCGCTTTTCCTACCTCATCTCCCCATCATACATGTGGCTGTGGCCAGTGTGGCTGCCCCTGACTAGTCCAGGGTGGAGGGAGAGGAGGAAAGGGCTTATAGCCACACCTAGCCACTCCTGAGACCCCGCCCCCACACACCAGGCCCCCTTCCTCCTCTCCCTGCAGGAAAGGACCCCGGCCCTCTCTATTCCTGCTGATCCCACAAATGTGGCCACGCTCACACCCACCGTCAAGGCAGTGGTCCTTGCTTCTCCCAGTCCCCAGGGCCTCTTCTTTCTTGCGAGGCTCTGTTCAAATGTTACCTCTTCTGGGAAGCCTTCCTTGGTTCCTGCTCTCTGAAAGTTCCCGCTCTTTCCTCCTCTGTCCCCATCAGACTGTGATTACCTCCTGATGCCCTTCCTCCATCACTCAGGCCTCCTGGGGCCCCGGGCCTGGGCCGTTGGCCCTCTCTGTTCCTCTTGATGTCTATGGCACCAGGTGCCATGCTGGGCATGGGGAGGAAGGGCGTGTGACTTCCAGGAGCCCTGGGGTGCGGGGAGAGTGACTTCGGGGAGCCCTGGGGTGCGGGGAGAAAATCCTCCCCTGCTCCGTGGGGTTGACAAGGTTACCGGGTCAGGTGCACCTGGAGGGCCGAAGTCTTTCTGGGGATGAGGTGCGGCGGCGGGGCGGAGGCCAATGGAACGCGCAAAGTTGGCTGAAGGAGCCTCAGGGCCCCAGTGTCCCAGCGGCGCCTCCCCCAACCCCCCCTCCCAGGACAGCCTGTCTTCCGGCTCTCGGAGCCCCACCCAGCAGTCACGCTCCAGCAGCCCTAAACTGCTTGTCACTGCTCATGTGCTGCAGGCGGCTTCTCATCTTGGTGACTTTGTCCCCATGTCCCCTCTGCCTGGATTGCACGCACTCCCTCCTGCTCCGGGTTAACTCCTCCACACCCGGGGTCCCCCAACACCCCTGGCACTGGGCACGGATCAGCCGCTGCTCACAGGTCTCGAGCACAGGGAACCCTGCAGCCCCCCACGCCCCCTGCATCCGATCTGCCCCCCAGCAGCCAAATGGCACACCAGGAAACGCAGCCACACCATGGGCCACCTCTGGTCAAAATCCCCCCACCTGCGCCCAACCCAAGCAAAAACCCCGGGCTCAGCGGGGCTCTCCCCTCCCCGTGCCAGCCCCCTCGCTCAGCCTGGCTGGAGCCCCTTCCTTCCCACCACAGGGTGGGCCAGGGACATGCGCCCCCCAGCTTTTTTCCGGGCCTGCCCCTCCTCTCCCTCAAGCCCCAGGCCCCTGCACAGCCTGCCCTCCACACTCTGTCTCAGTCCTGAGGGGGCAGCACCTGCTCACCGGCCTGCCTGGGGAACTCGCCCTCTTTATTTGCTGGCTGTCCCTAGCGCCCAGCGCAGCCCGCAGGATGTCCCACTGGACCCGGGATTCCCAGGAGGAGTCAGAGACAATCCCTTCAGGACCTTGGTGTCCCCTCTCTCGCCTCCGAGCTCTGTAGTGTGTCCCAGCCTGTGCCCGTGTTCAGCAATCCCCACTTTCCTGCCAGCCCCAGAGGAGTCTTTTCTCTGTTCCTCTGGGGAGCCCACCCTGGCTGGATCTCTCCTGAGGGGCAGGCGGGCGTGAATGGCCAACCAACATCTCCAGAACCTTCCGAGGGCCCACCTGCCCCAGGCACGTGTGTAAAGCTGCTTGTCTAGTCTCAGACTGCCCCAACAGGGAGGTGTGCACTGCACCCATTTTATAGATGGGGAAACTGAGGTTCATGGCAATCAAGGAGTGGGGTCCCTCTGAGGTCACATGGATTCAATGCCAGGTCAACTGCTCTTCCCCTGACATTGAGATGACAGGTTTTAAAGCAAACTACCGTGCTCCATAGTTTTCTTCCAACCGCCTCCCAGGCACACGTGCTCGCGGGGTGCCGCCGTCCCTCTTGTGAGGGCCTGCGAGGGCTGCCTGTGGTCAGTCTGATGGAGGCGGGGCCTGGAGCCCAAGACAGGAGGTGACCCGAGCAGGGTCCAGGGCAGACGTGTGGGCCTGGAGCCCCACAGGGCACACCATCCCGCTTCCTGTTGGGTCCTGGAGCTTCTCCCCAGAGGGAAGGAGTTTGGGGCCCCCGGCAGCACGGCTCTGGGCCTCAGACATGCCCACCCGGAGCCCCCCAACAGCCCTCAGCTGGCCTCTGTAGCAAGGCCACCAGCAGCGCTGGGGGCATGGAGATGGGGACCCCACACCAGGCTGTCACCGCCATCACTGAGCTATTGGCAAAGGTCCTGGGGAAGGTCATGTGTATGTGTGCAGGTGCATGTGTGCCCATGCGTGTACCCCAGGACAGGGGACTGTCCCGGGGCTGACCTAGGGGCCCACAGCCAGGAGGGGTCACCAGCTCAAGCTAGGGGACGTAGGAAGTCCTTGAACTCAACACCTGCCCGGGTCCTACTCTCTCCTGGCCTGCTAAGGTCACCCAGCGGGAGCGTCATCCCTGCCCTCCCCACGGCCCCTGGTGACGTGGCTGTTCCACTGCCCCCTCTCGCTTCAGCCCTCCTCACCTTATCAGGTGGCCACAGCCCAGCACCTGCGTCCCCCTCTCTCTGCAAGGCAGAACCACGTGCCAGGCGCTGGGGTCCCTGTGACCTAATGAGCCCTCGGAGGCTGGAGAGACCCAGGGGGTGCCCAGGGCTGGGACATGGCAGGGTGACCTGGGCACGTGGACAGAGTGGCTGCAAGTTACCCCGAGCCTTTGCACATGCTGCCCCTCCTGCTCAGCACACCCCTTCCCAGCTTGTTGGTTCTTGGGTTCACCTCGTCCAGGAAGCCCTCCCAGACCTCCAGCTGGGTCACATGCCCTCTTCGCTATCCTGGTCCCGGTCTTACAATGCAGGGGGCGCTGTCTGGGTACAGGGGCCTTGTCTGTGCCTCCTCCTCAGGGGCCCAGAGCCTGGTGCCGGACCAGGCACATGGCAGAGGCTGGCAGCCAGACACTGCAGAGGCCATGGCCTCTGGGCAGCCCTGATTTCAGCTGAGCTCCCAGCAGCCCTTTCAGGAAAGGCCCATTGGGAGAAGGCTGAGGACTCTGGGCCCTAAAGAGGCGGCCATCAGTGGCAGACAACGTGGGTCCCCAGCATGTGGTTGGCACGTGGCAACGCAAAACTCTTGCTGCAATGATGACTGGGGGTGGGGGTGACGCGGCTGAGGGATGGCGCCCCACGGGCGGGAGGGGCACCCAGTCCAGCTCTCACGCCCTTGGGGATGCCCCGCTGGCCTTCCCCAGTGCTGGCTGCCTTCAGCGATCCCACTTCCGACACCCTGTTCTCTTTCCAGCTCACACTGGGGACACCCCTCCATCACCCATCTGGTCCCCATGCACCAGGCTCCACATCCCCTCCTGCCTCTCCCTTCATCGCAGGAGCGCTGGGACCAAACCCCAGCCTGGTGAGGGCCGCCTCTCCATGGACAGCAGGAAGCCACAAAGCTGCCTGTTGGGACTCGCTTTGTGCTCATCTGACGGAATGACCTGGAATCGTCTCACATTCCCAGCTCGTCCCCTCTCCCACCCGCCTGGAAAGCAACTTCACACCTTCTGCTCCCTGCTCAGCCTCCCCATCCCTCCGCCCCGCTGAGGAAACAAAGCCGCCCCAAGGGAACTCACACAGATGTCCCTGGCCAGGTGTAGCCACCTACCCACATCTGCCCCGACACCTGGCACCACCCGCTGGCATGACAGGCAGCCCTCGACCCCCTCTGGGTGTGGCTCAGTGACTCCCCCCTTGCTCCCTGGCCACCAGTGTCTCTCTCTCTCTCTTCCAGAGCATTCTCCAACATCAAAAACCACCTTCTCTTGACCCTCTAAGGACCGCCCCTTTCCCTCACTGCTCTGTGGGGATGCTGCCTGTCCTCATTCTCAGCCTACTGGGACCAATGGAGCCCACGGTGGCAGGGCTGAGCCTTCCCCCCTCCTGAGAGCACTGCCTTCCTCTCCTTCTCCTTCTTGAAGGTCCGAAGGTGAGAACATCCTGGCGGGGGACCGGGGTGCATCCCAGATCCCTGGCCTGGGGGGAAGGGCCAACTCAGTGCTGGCAGGGGAGACACAGGCCGAAGGTGCTGAGTACAGGCCAAGTGTCTGGTCCTTTCCCTTGGGGCACCATGCTGTGGCTTGGGGCTGTCCCTCCTGTGGCTGAGCCAGGAAGGGGAGCCCAAGGAGGCTGCCTTGGTGGGAGGCAAGCCACAGGGCCCTCAGGAAGCCCCCCCAGAACCCCTGGCTTTGTAAGGGCTCCTTGGGCACCCCCTGCCCAACCCCCTCTTTCCTAACACCCAGCTGGGCACTGCGCGTCTGCTCTTTCATGAGTTTCCTACTCTAGACTGGGGGGCCTGGAAGGCGCAACCATGCACACTTGGCCCCAGACCCCTCCCCTGCCCCGAGGCCAGACCTGCTCTCCACCTAGAGTCGGGGAGCCCACGGGAAGACGGATGGATGGAATGATCATGGGGTTGGCCCCACGGGCGATGAGGGGCTCTCAAATGAACCTCCCAGCACCTGAAATTCTGCCCTCAAGCCCCTGGGCTGAGAAGGCACCACCGTTCAATACTTTGGTGATGGGGTTCATGGCCGCCCACCAAGGATCCCACAACGGCTTCACTCATTTGCACCTCCACCAGCCAGCGAGCCACTGCAGACAGACACGGGCACATGGTAACTGGAGCAGTGGGAGGGCCTGTTTTTTGGAATCCGGGGATCACGAAGGTCATCAGAGCTGTGGGAGGCTTAGTGGTGACTCCAACACCGCAGGGCCCCAACCCTGCGCTCCCTCCATGCCCTGCCACTCTGGGCTCCTGGCTGGCCCCGCCCTCCTCTCCCCTCCCCAGCTACCCCTGCCTTTCCCCCTCCCCACACACCTCTCCAGGGCAAGAGACACTCCCCAGGAGGCCAAACCCCATCTGGAGGAAAAGGGGAGCTATGATGGTGGGTTTTCACCACTGGGCCAGAAAGAGCCGCCTTTCTGGGCCTCAGATTCAAAACCCACTTGTGGGTACTTGTGACCACCATGACCTCCTCCAAGAAACGGCTCCCTGAGATTACCCTCATTCAGTGACTCAGTCCCCTAGCGAGACCTACTGTGTGCCACTGGCGTGTCGAGACCTACTGTGTGCCACTGGCGTGTCGAGACCTACTGTGTGCCACCGGCGTGTCCTCACTGAATCCTCACCTCCCTGGGTGGGGGGTGCTGCCCATTGGCAGACAGAGGAGTCAGGGCTAGGGGCAAGGGCGTCTTTCAAGGGCACTGGGCTAGTACAGGCTACTCTCCCAGGATGGCCTCCCCACCCCAGGACGGCCCCTGCAGATGTCACCACAGGTCCCCCAGCCCTGGTCCCCACCCTCTCCTGCCAGGACACTGGACCCCGGCAGAGCACCCTCACGCTGCTGGCCATGAGGGATGTGGGACGAGGGGCCAAGGACCCCAGGAGACCCGGCCCCGCGTCCTGCCGCCTTCATCCAATAGCCATCTTGTCTTCC
This sequence comes from Lutra lutra, assembly GCF_902655055.1. Lineage (NCBI taxonomy): Eukaryota > Metazoa > Chordata > Mammalia > Carnivora > Mustelidae > Lutra > Lutra lutra. The sequence goes on from NC_062284.1 coordinate 142,932,949, forward strand.
CCATCTCAGATCAGCAACTCCGTCAAGACGGTCTCTTCACTGTTGCCCTGGGGTGGGCTCCCTGACTGGCTCACCAGCCCCAGCACCAGGGAGTGGGGGCAGGCAGTTAACAGGCAGACCATTAGCCCCGTGCCAAGATCCATGGTAACAATGAAATCTTGGAAACAACCTTCTAATGTAGGTGCTCTTATGATGCCCACTCTGTGGAGGCAGAAACTGAGAATCAGAGAGGTGCATAAATTTGTCCAAGGCCACATAGCCAGTAAGTGACAGAGCCGGGATTCAAAGCCAGGTGAGTCTACCTTCTTAATCACATGCTTCATCAGGGAGGCTTTCCAGAGTGGGGACTCAGATGTGCTGTAGGGATAGGAGACTTGGAAGGGCAGGGCAGAAGAAGAAAGAATAGTCAGTGTGGAGGGTCTCTTCGTAGTGCCTGGAAACCCAAAGGGGGAAGTCAAAGCAAGGTAGTCATTCACACCATAGTAAGAATTAGCACATAAACCTTGCTCCGCTAGGGTCAGGTTTAGAAGTGGGGTAGGCAGAGAGCCTTGGGGACCCCACTTAGGGAGGGACTGGCCCTGCCCTGTGGGTGGAGAAGACAAGAGGCAAAGAGTAGGCAGTCTGGAGGGAAGGAACAAGAAAACCCAAAGGCAATCCTAGAGGCATCAGATGGGTCTCAGCAGGTAGCTGGTCCCCAGAAAAGCTCTTCTTGACTTGGCAGCCAGTCCTTCAACCCTCAGTGAGTACCTACTGCGTGCTCACCCTGCCCAGAGAATGCGGATGGCCTCCAGGACAGGGGGCCTACCCAGAGCAAGTATGCAGCAGGAGTACCCCAAACCTATGGGTAAAACAGCAGCCCATGTGTCCCCAAACTTGCTCTCCCCCTGTAGCTCTCCCCATTGCAGGTGACAATGGCTGTATCCTTTGCTCTGGCCCAAGGCCCAGGAGTTGTCCTGGATGCGCCGCCTTCCCTCACACCCCACATCCATCCTATCAGGAGACGCTGTCCACTCTCCTCCCTAATACACCAGAACTCTCGCCCACCTCCATGGTCACTGCCCGGTGGTGGGGAGGGGAGCGGCGGTGTCCAAGCTGCCATCTCGACTCTCCTGGTCCCTGCCCTGCCCCCGTCCTGACCTCCCAGCTGTGCCCCCTCACGCCACACAGAGCCAATCCCACCATGGCTCTGCTCGCCAGCCCTCAGGCGTCCCCACTCAGCCGGAGCCTCCATTGGTCCCCCTCACCTCCCTGGCCTCCTTATCACTCTGCTCAGCTACTTGGGCCTGTCCCCATTGCTCACAGGACATCCCCTTCCTCTGTACCTTGCTCCTGCTGTTTCCTCTGCCTGGAGCTCTCCCCTCCCCCCACAACTGTGGTGACCCATCACCTGCTCAGGCCTGCACCCAGCTATCGCCTCCCTGTGTGTGGCAGGCTCCCAGGCCGGGCTGCCCCAACCGCAACACACTCACTGCGTGTTCTGGGGACATTTTTGGTCTCCACAGCACTGGTCATTGTGATATTTATTTTAAGAAGTTTTCTGTCTCCCCTAATAAGAGGAAGTTTTTGGTCACTGCCATATCCTCCATGCCTATGACAGCCTGTAGCAAACAGTAGGTGCTCAATAAATACTTGTCAAGCATGTGATCGATGAGCAAATTAATTGAACAGTGACAACCCAGAGGGCCAAGGCACTGGAGACTCGTAGATGGGAGAAGGGGTCCCTGTGGAGGGAGGCAGAACAGGCCACCTCTGAGTGACCAGTGAGGGGAGCAGTCATGCACTAAAAGTGGCCCGGGTGCTGTGCAAGAGTTTGGGTCTTCTGGGGGGGCCAGCAGGGATCTGGAGCTGTCAGAGGTGTGTCCTCAATTCTGGGCTTCAGGGAGGGTGCTGCTGTGGCCTGGAAGAGGGGGACATTGGAAGGGAGGATGGGAAGCCTGCTTGTCTGAGGGGACAGGTGTCATGGGCATCCCCAGGGGGGTGGGCTACACCATTTGGTCCAGACACAGACAGGCCTCTTCCAACTGGGCACCATCCTGATGCTTGGGGACGCTGTGGCCTTCCTGGCCCCAGAGATCTGGGTGAGTCCCTTTCTGGCCTCAGTTTCCCTGGAGCCCTCCAGCTCTGTGATCCTTCAGAGCTGGGAGGGCAGGAGGCGGAGAATCCGGGGAAGGTCAGAGCTCAGCCCCCACGTGAGGAAGTTGCCCCACCTTTAAGACCTGCCTCCGGGTGCCACTCTCCCACCTGCCTCAGGCTCCTGCCCCCATCCAGAAGGCCCCCGTCCCTGCTCTTTGTCTCAATAGGGCCCCCACCTCCTGTTGAGGCCAAATCCCTCCACCAGAGGCTCTCGAAGCTCTGAGGGCCTCCCAGGGGATGATATAAAAAAAAAAATAATAAATAACACTACTCTCTGAGGGCCCAAGGAGTCGGGTAGAGGGCACAAGTGAGGGAGAGGCTCCCTCTCGAGCACTGTAAAGAGTGGGGAGCGGCTGTCCGGCTCCTCCTTCCGCACTGTTTGCCACAGTGTGGCCTCATCCAAAAGCATTTACTGAATACCTACTATGTGCCAGTTCTAAACACTGGAGGTCAGCAGTGGACTGGTCTTCTGGACAGGGGAGTGGGGAGACAGGTAATAAACAAGATAAAAAAAATAAAGCAAATCACTAGTCAGCTGGAGATCAGGGTGGCAGGGAAAATCAAGACAGAGAGGGGGCAGGGAGGGGGGTTGATATTATGAATGGAATGAGCAGTCAGGAAACAAGATGTCCCCCTGACATCTGAAAATGATGTGGAAGGAGGGAAGGTAGGACTCATATGGATATCTGGAGAAGAACATTCCAGGTCGAAAGGAAGAGCTTGGGCAAAGGCCCTGGGGCAGGAGCCTGTCCAATGTGCTTGAGGAATGGCAAGGAGGCCAGGCGGCTAGAGGGGAGAGTCATGGGAGAGGAGGTCAGTGGGACTGGACGTTTCCACCATGACATGTCGTCTGTCTCTATGTCCAGGACACCAGGTTGGTGTTTCCCCACAGCATCCCCAGCATGGAGAGTGGCCGTTGGCAGGGGCACAACCACAGCAAACATCAGTCATCACAGTACATCAAAGAGCAGCGACGTGAACATTGGGGTGTCCCTGGGCAAAAAAGCTTTACTCTGCAGGACAAGCCGAAAACATTCAACCGAATTAAAAAGTTAAGAACTTTGTTCATCACAGGACCATTTCAAGGGCGGGAAGCTAGTGGCCGCTGGGAGGTGACCGGGACAAGGACCTGGTCCAAGAAGACCCACAAACTGGTCAGGCAGCTTGGAAAACACGCTGGGAACTTACAGAAGAGGAAGCCCCAGTGAGCACCAATCCAGGGGAGTGCAGTTAGCATCCCCCCACCCTGAGAAACAGCACCATGTCCCCACCCCACCCCGCCCCCAAAGATGATGCCGAGATGCCAAGTGCTGGGAGGTCACGGACCTCCCAACGACCTTGGGCTGCACTAGGAGCGTGGCTCACCCCTTCTTCCTGACCCTACAGCTCTGCCCCGGGGTGGGGCGGACCCCGAACCATGCAGCATGTGGGCCCCCAGAGCACCTGGGCAGGACCATCCTGCAGCTCGGTCCCCAGGGGTCCAGGCAGGAAGCCAACCCCACTGCTCCAGCAGAGAAGAAAGGGACAGCACTCACACCAGCTGCGGGCCACCCCGCCCCGCCGCCAACACGCAAACACACTGTTCTGGCGAGAAAAGGCCAGCCTTTGGCACACAGGCTGCAAGACTCCGTGGATGGGAGGTTCTAGACCAGGCAAGAAAAGGGGCTCTGTCCGTTAGAGAGTCAGAGACGCTCTCAGGTGGCAGAAGGATGCAGAAAACAAAGAATGGATTGTCACAGACGCCAGCCACCTGCCCCCACCCCAGGCCTCTGGGGAGCCGGAGGGAGCTGGGAATGGGGAGGGGTGTTGGGGCGCCCCTAGAGGGCCGGCGGTATTCATCTTCTTGACCCGGGCGCCTGCCGTTCTAAACTTGATCTCCAGACGGCACAGATATTTATTCCCTTTTCTGTATGCTGGTCACAGTTCACAACTTTGAAAAATCCTGGTTGGGGGAAAGGGAGGGGGGCCGCATAGCGGGAAGAGTTCTGGTTTCCGGGGCACCTGCTCCGTCCCTGTGGTGGCTGACCCACTTTCCTACATCACAGAGGGGACGGGGCTGGCCCAAAGGCCTGAGGCAGACAAAGTGGCCACGGCAGGAGCACAGGAGCGAAGGCAGAGGGGACCCTGTGCAGGGGAGAGTGGAGGAGGGGATTGATTTGAGGATTGACCTCCCCGCCCTGCAAAAAGACAGCGGCCGGGCCTCGCCAACAGCCACAAATACAAGTGTCGCAGGCAGAGGCAGGAGGGCTGAGGGAGCAAGGGCAAGGGGACACGGGAACCCAGGTCAGAGGTGGCCAGACCTGGGGGAGCATGACCATGTTGAGCCCCTGCTGGGCGCTGGGGATGGAAGACTTGAGGGGGCAGACCCAGGCTCTGCTAGAAGGGGCTCCCCTTCAGGGCACAAACCAGAGGGTGCTCCCCGCCCCCCGCTCCCGCCCCCCCCCCCCCCCCCCCGCTGGAATGCATCCCTGCATCCTAGGGCCTCCCATGGACTTTGTGTCTCTTGGGAGGTCTCTCTGGTCTATCCTCCTTGCTAACTCCTATTTATTCTTCAAGCCTTGGCTCAAATACCCCTGCTTCCAGGAAGCCCTCCCTGATATCCCAAGCCAATGTCCCTGGCCTGGGCTCCCTGGGAAGATCTGTTGTTGATGGGCCTGTGTCCCCACCTGCTCTGGAGGGTTGGCCTGGGTCTTATGCGGTCTCAGTGCCCAATGCAGGACTCAGTACGCAGAAAGGGAATGATTCCACTTGAGGGTGAGGGACAAGAGTCCCAAAAGCAACAGAGAATAGGTGACAGGGAGAAAAAAGTTTACCCTGTAGACAAGAAGGCAGGTGGAAAGGCGTTCTGGGCAGGGGAACAGCACAGGCTGAGGCAGAAAGGCTTGGCTGCTTATTTGGGACCGAGAAGGGGGGCTTCAGTATGGGGTGGGGGTGAGCAGAGGGGCTGGGGCAGGGGAAACCCACGAAGGGAGCCTTGGGATCCTTTTGTCCACTCATCACATCTTTCCTGGACCCTTCCATGAGCTAGACTTGGTTCCAGGCTCCAGAGTGGGGGTGGGATGTCGAGTATGGGGGGGTGGGGAGGACCTGCCACTGGGAGCTCAGTTCAGATCCCCAGTCCCAGCCTGCAAAGTGCAGAATTGCAATCTAGGAGTAGGAGGTGGGGCCCAGGACACCCCAAGACTCCTTCATTTTGACCACAAACGCACTTTCTCCAGCTTGGGGAATCCACCAAAGTATGGTTCAGATGCCCCACAGTGATCCCCCACCTGGGCCCCTGCTATGGGCCAGGTCTCAGGTGAGGCACCTCATTCTCCCAACAGCCCTGCCGAGGCATGGGATGATTAGGACATCCACTTCACAGATGAGAAACCTGAGGCCAGAGACTGGCTCTGTGGGTGCCCAAGCCCCATGACCTTCCCGTTTTGACTAACTTCCCCTACCTCGTTTGAGGCCTCTTGGTCCCGGACCCCTGCCCCACCCCCCACCAACTGCACTAAATGCAGAATGGAACCCTACAGGGGAAGTCCCTGCACTGGCTGGTAAGGAAGGGTCTGGAAAGGCCCTTAAGGCAGCTCTGAGAACACTAATGGGGGTGAGAAGAAGAGGAGGGCAGGACCCTCCCCAGTTCTGATATGCTGTACTGTGTCCCGGCCCCACGGGATCCCCACCCCCACCAGCTCCAAAATCCTGCCTCAGGTGAAAGCCCAAGTGGCCCAGAACAGCCCAGAAGCCCAGGCTACTGCCACTCGCCTTTGGGACTCAGCCCAGGGAAGCCCTCAGCCCCCGATGCCCTTAGCATCTCAGGCAGTGGGTCTACCCAGATGGCCCCCTTACCCGCCCTCACTCACCTGCCCACCTGCATCCTCTCTGTCCCCACTGCCCAGAACACAGGGGTGGGTGGACATGGAAAGCAAGAGAAAGACAAAGAGAACCACAGAAGGGATACCCCTTCCCCAAGCTGGTCTTGGGGTGCCCCATGAATGCTACCTTTCAAGTCCCAGCTGAGTTAAGCAGTGTCCCTTCTTCCTAAGGACCCATCCCAGGTCCGGAGACGGGTGAGATGACAGCCAAGGTTGGGTATCAGGGAGGACCCTGGCCTGAGGTCAGAGGCCTAAGCTCATCATCTCCTTGGGCCTCACCTGCCCCACCTGGACCTTGACCATGCTCAGGTGGGCCAGATTGAGCATCAGAGTTTGGGTCTGAGCTCCAATGACCTAAGAGACCGGGCTCCCTCCTCCTAGCCAGGGACAAGTATGTCCTTGCCCAGTGGGATCAAGAGAGGGCTGCACTCCAGCTCAGTGGCCAGGAGATGGCCCTGCTCTGAACAGCCCGACTCTGGCTTCTGTGAGCCCACCTGTCCCAGGCTCCCACCTGGACATTCCCAACTCACCCACAGCACTTAGGGGCAGCTGGGTCTCTTTCCCTGAGATCTTGGGGTATGTTCTGGAACAAGCCTGGGCTCTGCTAGGTCCCAGACCCGCAGGGGATATGCGTCCTGGCTACAGAGCAGCTTTCCCCTTGGATGCTGATTCTGGCCTTGGGAGGAGGGGCAGCTGGAGGGGGGAGGTCAAGAGACCCTCCAGACCTTGGGGGATGGTGCCGAAACCTAGCAGTCAGAGCTGGGCCTGCTGCCCACACAACGCCTCGGCTCAGACTCCGGAAGGAAAACACAGGAGGGGTGTTCCCAAAGTGGGGGTCAGGGTGGCCAAGGGAAGTCGAGGAGGAAGTCGTGAATATTCACATCGGCTGATGCCGGCCGAGAAGGGAGCTCGGGGCAGTCCACGATGGCTCAAAGTTTAGCACCCCGAGGGAGGCCTCAGGGGACACTCCCGGACTCGCGGGATTCCCCCAAAATGGCTCCAAGACGCGCCCGCCACGGCTGGCCAGCCGCGAGGACTCCATCCCCCACCCCCGCCCCCACGAGGCGTAAACTTAAAAGCTCAGAACCAGGCAACTGTCAGCTGGGAGTGGGGGGGGGGAGGGGGCCCCAAGCCGGAGCGGGGACCCGGCGCGAACAGCGGGCGCAGAAGCCCAGAGGGTCCCGGGGAGGGGACAGCTGAGAGTCCGGGGCGGCGCACCGGGGCAGGGGCGGGGGGGGCCCGTGCAGGCCCTCGCGGTGCACCAGCTCCCCACGCCGCGGCCGCCCCTGGCCCGGGCCGAGGAGCCCCCGCGCGCGCGGGGCTCCCCATTGTCTCGCGGCGCGCACACACGCACCCCACCGCGGCACACCGGCCCGCGCCAGCCCTGCCGAAGCGGCCCGGGCCCCGTGTCTGCGCCCGGGCGGAGCCCTCCGCCCCCCCACCCCGCCCTCCCGAGCGCCCCCATTCCGACCCGACCCCAGGAGCCGCGGCCCGGGAGACGCTGCACTCACCTGAGTTTCTCCATGTCTGCGGCAGAGGCCTGCGAGAAACCAAACGAGAGGGTCAGCAGGCAGGAGGCGTGCGCTCCGTGGCCGCGCCGGGCGGAGCCGGGCACAGCGGGCACGGGAGGGTGCGGCGGCGGGGCGCCCCGCGCGGCTCGGTCCGCGGCAAGCCCGGCCCGCGCGCCCCCAAACCCTGCCCTCTCCGCCCCCGACCCGGGCCGCGGTCCCTGGGACTCAGGGGGTGCGCCGGGTCGCGGCCGAGTAACAGGTGAGCCCGCCGGGGCCGCCGCGCTCCCCGGCACAGAGTTACGCCCCCCGGGGGGAAGAGGGGGCCGGCCTGGGGACTCGGGATGGCACGGCCCGCGGCGATCCCGGTCTCGCCCGAAGAAGGGGGACCCGGGCCGGCCCCGTTAACTCTCCCGCGGCCCCCGCTGCTCCCCGCACACCGCCCGCCCCCCCACCGGCCCGCCCGTTAACCCTTCCAACCCCGCGCTCCCTCCTGGAGGAAGCGGAGCCCGGAATCGCAGAATCTCCTAGTCGGAGAATGTTCGAATCCGGGAATTGGGAACCATACGGGATTGCAGAACCCGACACTCAACACGATCCGAGGGTGATGGCACTTGGGACCTCAGACTGCTCAGTCAGAGACCCCGCTGCCCTCAGATTCTGGGGTTCTGGGCCTGGCTCGCCCCTCCCGGGCCCGAGGGATTAACCCTTGCGCGCCCGGCTCGCCGGCGGGGCTCCCTGCCGGGCTTGCGCACACCCGCCCGCGCGCGGCTAGGAGACCCTCCCTGCCCAGCTCGGCACAGCCGGGCAGCCCCTCCGCGCGCCGGGCGGGGAGACCCACCCGCTGCCGTTAACCCTGCGGGCGCCGGCGACCGATGGGGACCGCGAGCGGCCCGGGCGGGATCGCACTTCCTGCGCGGAACGGGGGGCGCGGGGCGGGCTCTCCATCGCCCGGGAAAGGCCGCTCCCGGGAGCTTTCCCCCCGTCTTTCCGTGCCACGACTGGCACTAAAGGGGGACGGGGGTCTGAGCCCAGGGACCACGCGACACACCTGGGAAGACTGATGACTGCCCATCCCGGCCCCTCGCTCCGGGCGCCGCCGCCGCGTCCGCCGGGAGCGCGCTCCGCTCCGGTCCGGGCCCCACGCCGCCTCCCCCACCGCCCCGCCGGGCGAGGGCGCAGCCCGGCCAACAGCGCCGAGCTAGGAGGCCCGGCCCGGGGTCCTCCGCCGGGCTCGGCCGCCAACTCCCCGGGTGCTCGGGCAGGCCCTCCCGGGACTCCGCTGGCCTGTACCCTCACCTGCGAGCCGGGGTTGGGGGCAGGGGGAGGCGGACGAAGCGCTCTGCTGCCCTTCAGCACCAGCGGGCAGTGGAGGGGCTGGGTGGGGGGAAGGAATTTTAGAAGAAAGGATCCGCCGGGGGCCCGGATTGGTCGCCAGACACGACACTGACTCTAAAAGTTGTCGGAGACCACAAGCCCAGACCCCCCTCTAAAAACCCTTCTCCCCTAAAGACGGAGAATTGGCCGCCGAGCCAATGCCTCCCCCGAAAGCCCCCGTATCCATCCCAGGCCCACCTTTCCCAGGTCCCCATCACCGGGCTCCGCACATTAGATCCCAGCATACAGCAGGCGCTCAATAAACGCGGACAGGGCATGCCTAGATCCTACACCACTGTGGCGTGTCTTTTCCTGCCTCTCCTCTCTGGCTGTGAGTTCCAGGCAGGAGCTCTGTCCCTTCACCGGGGCACCCCCAGCACCCAGCAGGCCTGGCCTCCACAGGGCCCGAGCTGGGTGGGAGGAGCCGTGCTTTCTCGTGGTCAGCCCCAGCCAGGTTCATACTCAACCCCAAAAGCCCAAGTGTTCCTCCATCCCCCGGCGCTTTCCTGCACATGCATTAGCTCTGAGCTAAGTTCTTGCGGTGGGAGCGGACAGCCAATGAGGTGAGCCCTGCCCTGTGGGGGCTAATCGTTGAGAAAGGAAACCCCCACTCTGTCCTGGGAGTTCCCCCTCCACAGAGGGTCAAGGATAAATACTGGCACTACCGCCCCGACCCCTGGCCCCCAAAATGGTGGCTCCTTTGGGCCGCTCAGCGCAGAAACCATCATTCCCATTTCACCGATAAGGAAAGCAAAGGCCAAAGCCCAGCCCAGCCCAGCAGGGCCTGGAACCCAGCCCTCAGAGAGAGGCCTCCCCCCCCACCCCCCGCAAAGGCTAGGGGCACCCCTCGTATGTCTTTGGTTGTCTCAATCACTCACAGTGAATGACCTGCCAGGGAGTTTGTCTAAAATTAATAAGAATGTATTAAAATTTAATTTAAAAAATCTAGCATTAATTATTTATAGTGAATGTTTCAGCTTCTCTAAAAGGTCTGTCTGGGAGTTTCATCCCCAAGAAGAAATCTCTGGGGAGGCTGCTGAGTTGTCCTGGTGGTCGGGGAGGGAGCAGGCCAGGAAGGCTTGTGGGGAAGGAGAGGGGGGCTAGCCCTGGCACCCTGGAGCCCCTCCCTTCATGCTGCTACTCCAGACCCTGAAGCCTGGCTCTGACCCCTCCACGAAGACTCAGATTCTCCCCAGACCAGTGCCTGTGCCCTCATCCTTAAAGATCGCCTCCTCCAGGCAGCCCTCCATGGAGACCCAGTGGAGTTGTTTGGTTTAGGTCTCCATACCAGACGCGTACCCCTCCGGGGCAGGACCTTTCAGGGCCCTGGCCCAGGGCTAGCCTAGCGCCTCACCCAGGGTTTGGGAGCCTGGACGAGGCTCTGGATGCCCATGTGATAAGCAGTCACAGCTGTACGTGGCTGGGGGCAGTGAGGCCAGCCCTATGTGGAAGTGCAATGCCTTTGGCAATGGTCTTAGTGTTGGGGCCAGACCTCCAGGTTCAAGTTGACTCTGCAATTCAGAAGCATAAGATTTGGGAATATTCCTGAAATGCCCCTTTTACGGATGAGAAAAACAAGACCAGAGCCTGAAATGGGCTTATTCCAAGTCACCTAAAGTAATCCAGGGCCTGCCTGTTGGGCTGGGTAGAGGGGAATGGGGGCACTGCCCGGGTCTTCGGCCAGAAGGGGGGCCTCCAATATTGGAGGATGACTATGAACGTGAGGGGCCTGTGGGATGTCCAGGGTCCTCAGTGAGAAATGATGGGGCAGGACATACCCTCTGGCCCCTCTAGGGACCTACAGGCAAGTGGGATCCCAGCACTCTTCTCCAGGGACTCCCATACCCATGGCCCCACACCTCCTCCTGCAGCACACTGTGACCTTGTCCCCTCCTGATGGTCCAGCCCAGTAGCCATCTTATTTCCCCAAAACCTCCCATGAGCCCTGCTGGTTGGCTCCTTGCCTCAGCCCACCTGCTCTCTGTCCTTGCCCCGGAATGCCATCCTCCTAGTGGCACCTGGGCACGTGAGTGGCACACAGGAGGCGCTCCCAAGAGGCAATGGAGGGAGGCCAATCTACCTAACCCTCTGACCTCACCTCCAACCTGCCCCTTACTTGGCACACAGTGGCCACACGACTCCTTGCTGGTCCCAAGCTCACCCAGCTGGCTCCTGCCTCAGGGCTTTTGCACGTCTTCCCTGCATCTGGAATGCTCTGCCCCAGATCTTGAGTGGCTAGTGCCTTCTGTCTCTGACGACTCATCTGGAGTAGCTCCTTGCCCACCAAAAGACTTCTCATCTCACCAGTCTCCTCCTTGGTCATTTGCCTCCCACTCTGCCTCTGCTCTATAAACGATACTTCTATCCCCAGCGCCTGGCACAGAGGCCTCCAGTGGCAAGCGGTGACACCAGAACCACAGCAGTTGCCCTTTTCCCCTCCCCCCTCCCCCCTCCCCCAGACGCACCTGCTCCGCGCCCTGAGCACCTTCCTGGCCTCCTGGCTCCTACCATTCACTCGCCACCCTGTGACCCTCCCCAAGCTAGGTGGCGCCTGAGCCCAAGGGCACATCTGCACAGAGTCCTGCCTGGGGAGCCCCTCTGAGGCTGTGGGTCCTCCCGCTCCACACCCCCCCGCCGCCAGCCGGTGTGTCCCTCTTCCACTGGACCATCTGGCTGGGTTGCATTGCTGCCCATTCCACTCCAGATCCTTCTGTTTCCAAACTACAGAGAGAGGGAATGGGAGTCTCCGTCTGGGGACGGGCCTGCTTGGTGCTGAGAGCCAGGCCTGGGACATAGGGAGCCTGGGTTCTGGTCCCAGCTTGGCCTCTGTCTCGCCATGTGACCCTGGGCCAGTCCCTGTCCTCCCTTGGGGCCGGGGGCTGGCCTCTCAGACTCTGACCCTAGTGCTCCACTGCTGAGGTCTCCATAAATCCACTCAGGTCTCTGGCTTCCTCCGTTTCCCCCTCATCTTGCTCCCTGACTTCCAACTCCAGGGGAGGAAACAAGCCGAACAATATGGAGGGGGTGTGGGGGGTTTGAATCCCAGGTGTGACTACCACAGAGGTCACCCACCTCCCACTGATGAAGACTCCTATGCAGCTGTGTGACCTCTGGCAAGTCTCTCAACCTCTCTGAGCTCAATCCCACATCTAGGGAGCATGGAAAAGTTTCAAAGGACATTGCAAGTGACAAGGTAGCCATGCGTAAGGGACTATCTTGGGGATAGGGCTCCTCTGGAGAAGCAGGCTTTTAAATTTAATTATCTGGGGTGGACAGCCTTCTAAGATGCCTTCTTGACCTCATTCAACAAACACGGACCATGTGCCCTGTTCTAGGGGACTCAGCAGAGAACGAGCCAGAGGAAGCTCCATGCCCCGATGGTTTGGATATTCTCGCTAGAATGCGGATTACATGGGAGGTCAGCACAGCGCCCCCGCTGCCCCAGTGTCTGATGGGGAGGAGGGAAGCCTGGGGCTGGCTGAAACTGTCCGAACGGAGGTCAAGATGAAGAGAGAGCCATGACAGGGAGCTCAGGGGAGCAGCAGGCTCTGGGCGTGGGGGGCCTGGTGAGTCTGGGACCATCTGGTCACCTGTGGGGAGCAAAGGTGTGTGTCACGGGCTACGGTCAGGACTTGGGCTTCTGTCCTGATTGGGTCGGGAGCCCCGCAAGGCCAAACAGAGGACTGTCCCTTGCGTCGCTGTGTGTGGGAAGCACCGAAGGGTAAGTGTGGGGCCCCAGAGGTCCAGTCAGCACCAAGCCAGGCCTGCAGGGTGAGGGTGCAGGTGGGAGAGGTGCTCCCGGCTGGAAGGGGAGAAGATCGGGGCTCAGGTCTAGAGGTGACAGATGTCCCAGTGGGGACACGGCCAAGGGGGCAGGGGCACAGGTCCAGGATATGTGAATCTGGGAGTGGCTGGTGTAGACGCAGCACTAAAAGTCACAGGACTGGAGGAGATGCCAAGGGAGTGAGTGTGGAGTGTAGAGATGCTGCTTCAAGGTCAGGGTGCAGGGAGGGGTGGAGCCTGAGAAGGACACTGAGAAGCAGCAGAGGAAAGGAGGAGGAGAGCGGGGTTTTCCAGGAGAGGAGGGGAGACCAGTGTTCACAGACTGTGTCCTGGGTAAGAAGCTGGCTTCGTGTTCCTCAGCGTTCCCCGCAGGGCTGGCCTGTGCTGGCCACATAGCAGGTCACCCGCCCATACCCTCGTCCCAGGACCAAGGTGAGCTGTGTGTTTTCCTGTCCCTACTCGATGGAAGGGAGAGGTGAGTGCTTGTCGCAGGTACCCCCAGTAAGTTGGGGAGCTGAACTGGGGTCCTGGCTTGGTACTAGTGCCTCCAGATGGGGCTGGAGGGTCCTTCTTCCTGGGATTCCAGAGGCCCTGGCCGCTGGCTGAGCTGAGCTGAGCTGCACCCCGTCTCACTCCCCACCCTGCCTGCCTCTCCCTGGGCTCCACGGTAGCCTCAGGCAGGGCCTCGGGTTCCCATCGCGGCCGAGCGGCTGCAAGCTGGCCTCCGGATCTAAATCTGGCTTGCAGGCATGTTGTATTTGGCCTGCAAGAGGTTTTAAAAATTTTTTAAAAAACATTTGAGCCAACATTTAAAAATTGGGAGAGTTTACATTTTAAATTCCATATTTTTGGCTTCTGCTGAAAATTTGCAAGATCTGGCAACTCCGGCCCACATTCCCACGTGGCAACAGTTGGGGAGCTGGGAAGCAGCTGCCCCCCACCAGAGGCCCTCGGGGGGCTCCCACTAGAGAGAGGCATGGTCCACTTACCCGCCAGCTTAGCTAGACGGGGCGGGGTGGGGGGAACTGAGCCCTGGAGGGTGGAGGGACTTGTTGGGGTCACTCAGTGGGAAAGCCCCTGGGACAGGATCTGGGAACCTCCAGGTCTGGCATCAGGGGTCTTGTCACCCACTTTACCTGGGTAGAGCCCCCAGCCTGCCTCTCCTTCCATGACCCTGGCTCTGGCCCTCCTGCTCTCTTCTTCTGACCTCAGGAATTGGCTGGCTTCGGTCATTCATGCTGTCACTCAGGCCTGGGGACCATGAGAGCTGGAGGTCTCAGAGGCCTGCCTTTTTTGTGGCTTCATGTTTGCTAGACAATGAAGGGGAGAACCAGGGTCACCCATAGCCACTCAGCCAGATGGGACAGAATCCGGCCTAAAATTCAGGTCCCTCCGCTGGTGTGTAGCGCCCACCTCCCTCCACTTCAGGTGTGAATGGTGAAACTCCAGGTATTATCCTCAAAAAAGGGCTTTCAGGTTAAGGACTGGAGGCCAGGGGTCTGCCCCACCCCCCAGCCTGGGAATAGTTCTGGGGACACAGGCCTGTCCAGGCCAGGAGGGCAGGAGACACACAGCAAAGTGACCACCAGCATGACCTTCACTACTATCACCGTGCCAGAGACTGAACTCCTACTGTGTGCCAGGCACTTTCACCCATGACCTCTAACCCTCCTGCCCCCACACACCCTGGAGGACGGAGGGCTCTGCTGTTCTCTGAGCTGCTTCTGGTAGCTCTCTGACCCTCCTATCTGAGCATCTGATGTGTGGCTGGGACATAGGGGACTCAGAGCAGGGGTTCCCCATGCTGTACGGAATCCTCCAGAGGCCTGGGTGTCATTGGGCTCCCCCCGGGCCCAGTGTCCCCAGAGCAAGGGCTGCCCTATGTGCAGGGCTGAGTGGCAGAGAGGCAGGGGTTCCCCATTGCCAGGCCACCCGTTGGGTGTGTTTCCTGTGACAAGGCAAAAGAAGGTTCATGACCATGCCCGCCTGTTCTTCCTGGCCAGGGAAACCGAAGCCCAGAGGGGGTGGTGACCTGTCCTGATGACCAGCAGGCAGGGGATCCTTGAGCCGAGTATGGCTCAAGCTGAGAGCGTGGGCTGGGCTCAGGGCAGCGGGCCCAGCAGCCATCAGGGAAGGCTGCCTACTGGTCATGCTGCTCCCTGCTCGCCCTGGACAACGAGGCAGGGGCCTGGGGGCCAGGGAGGGGGCAGTGGCAGGAGACTCTGAGGAGCAGAGGGGCAGAGGAAGGGGTTGAGACTGCCTGGGTCCGGCCCTGGCTGCTCTGCTGTGACCCGAGTCTCGGTTTCCTCCTCTGGACATTGGGAGCATAATGATGGCACCAACCTCCTGGGGGTGCACTGTGCCTAGGATCAAGCGTTAGAACAACACCCAGAATTTTGTTTTTAAAAGAAGCTGTCCTGGTAGGGAAGCCATCCTCAAGGGTCCTGGTCGTGAGCTCCGCCAACCTGGTCCTGTGGCCCCACCTAGGTCCTGCACCCAGAGAAGTCTGGAAGGGGCTCTGTCCTCGCCTGGCCCCAGGGGACACAGATCGTTGGGGAGACTGAGGTCAGAACCAGGGTGGGTGTGCACGCACGTGGGGCTCTGCTCTGCTCAACGAGATCTCCAGGACAGCTAAGTGGGGTCCACATCTTTCTGCCCATTGGGGAGGCCGGGGCTTCTGGGTGCGCAGGGTGAGTGGGGCACAGGTGCCGAGAAAGACAGCTGCTTTGAGATTTGAAGACCTCGGTCCCAGCCCAGATCCCCGCCATGTGACCTGGGGCATGCAGCAGCCCCTTAGAGCCTCAGTTTCCAATTCTATAAAATGGGGGAATTAGTGAAGGACATGGATCTATCTATCTGCCCGATAGGACAGGGACATACCACCTCACATGGAGGGGTCTGAAGTTCAAAAATTCAAAGCAACAATCGTACGAAATCCTGTGATAAAATACAGAGGCAAAAATTCATGTGCACTGGGGTCACAACGATCCGCCTGCCCCAAGCCAGAAATGTCACCGTAGAGATTCATTCTTTTGGTTCTTAAGGTCTTGCCCATCACAGATAGGATAAAGGGAGTGTGATGAAGGACCTCGGAGGTGGTCAGCCAGGACTGATGGAGAAAGGACACAGGGAAGAAGGAGAGAGGGGACCCCAGCAGCCTCTGCCGAGCTGCCCAAAGGAGGATGGGCTGAGGCCGAGACTCACCCGGTTTGGAGGCTTCCAGGGGGAGGCCGCTGGGCCTCCATGTTTGTCGAGGGCCATTCGAGAACCACTAGTCTCCACGGCCTGGCCTGGCCTGGCTCTGCCAGCAACCTCAGCTGGGGACAGCGGAGGGTTCAAGGCCAGGGTCTTCTCTGGGGCTGCAGTTCCTGAGAGGGGCTCCTGGGTGGGGCCTGGGTCTTGCTTCCCCGCAGAGGACTCCGGGCTGCGGCCTCTGGGCCCCCGGAAGGCCTCCAGGGTCCCAGGATCCAGCACTCGCACAGTGACCTCATCTAGGAACCTGGAGAAGGGCAGCCTGGCCTCTCTTCGGCGGCGCAGCCGGGCAAGGGGGCCTCTGGCAGTCCTGCTGCCCGTGCTCAGGGGCTCCGGGGTGGACCGCAGGCCAGCTGACGCCTGTGTCTCCTCCTGGCCTGGTCCCGCCGCCCAGCTGGGGCAACGTGTCTGGCCCTCGGGGTTCCGGCCTAGAGCGGGACTTGGTGTGCGGCTTTGAAGGTCCTCTCTGCATGCTTCCTTCCTCGGGGCTGCGGCCCGGGGCTCCAAGAAGGAGCTGTGGCCCTCTTGCCTGGGGCTGCCAGGGTCAGGGCCCCCGGCCTGAGAGTCTGCCCCGGAGAGCATCCTCCTTAGTCCAAGATAAGCCACTCCAAGTACCTCATTGACCCCCACTTCTCTCCTCCCACGGGACTGGGATCCCCTGGCCTCTTGAGAGGGCGTGGTCAGGTCCACCTGCCCCTCATTGGCCAGAGCGACCTGCTGAATCCCTGCCTGCCCATTGATCCAGAGAGCACGTGGCAGGGGGGCTCCCACCCCCTGCATTGATTCTCACTAAGTGAGAGCTGGGCTTCAGGGCTTAGAAAGTGCTACAGAGAAGGTCATGTCCTGAGCTCTATGTCTGCTGGAGTGGCAGGGTTGGGGGGGGGGGCGGGGGACAGCCTACACTGAATGAGCACCTGCTGCGTACGGGAAGGGGCTGGCCTGGGCCTCACACACGCCACTCACATCTCCTCTGCCAGGTGTGGTGTTGGATGCATGGAGATGGAGAGGTGGGCAGCACAGAGACAGCTGTGACAACTGCCAGGACAGGGTGAGCACAGGGCCTGAATAAAGGGAAATTAGAACATCATTGATCTGGCCAAATGGGAGGGTATGGTGGAGACTGCCGGTTGCCCACGTTTTCCTATCTGTCCTTAGTAAAGAACTCATTTTATTCCGGAAGGAAAGATACTCAGCTAAAAGACTGCATTTCTCAGGCTCCTTTGCAACCAAGGGTTGCCAGGGATATATAAACAGAAGTTATTGGGTGTGACTTCAGGCAGAGCTCCTTAAAAAGGATTAGACAGCTTGCATGGGCTTCTTTTGCTCCCACGCCCCACCCTCCTGCTTCTTAACTGGAACATGGAAGTGATGGTTGGAGCTATTGCAGCTACATTGCACCACGAGGCAAACTTGTGGCAGAAGCTATTTACAAAGGTGGGAAGAGCAGAAAGATAAAAGGAACCTGGGCTCCTGATGGCTACTGAGTCATCACACCAGCCCTGGACCACCTGCCTTTGGTGCTTTAACTTGAGAGAAATAACCTCTTGTCTAATGTGAGCTGTAGTTACTTACTTCCAGGTTCCATTACTAACAGGTGTGTGCCATTCCTCAACAATACACAGGGAATAAGGCAAGGAATAGTGTTTGGTAATGCAATGAGGGAAGAGCCTTTGGCACATAGGTCCCAGAGTGTAATTAAATGGGGAGTAGAATGGAGAAGATTAATCTAGAGAAAAGGCCAGAGCCAGGCCTGGGGACTTTCTCCTTTGTGTGGAGGGAGATATGCCTGCCTCCGGCATCTCGGGGAGATACAAGCCAGGACTCCTTCCTGGGATGCACCTGCATGAGTCAAAGGAAGTCTCACTGCAGGGTGGCAGCCCCAGGCCCTTGGCTGGCCAGCTCCTGGCCATCACTACCACCTGGGCTTCTGGTGCTGCTCAGAGCTTGGCCTTGACTCTCCTTGGCAGTGCCTACTCATGGCTGTGACCCTGGGGCCCCTGCCCACTTGGTGGTGCCTAGATGCCTCATATCAAGTGCTAGGGACCCCTTCTTTTCTGGACTCAATTGGACACCTCTCTGAATGCCCCCAGAGCATCTGTGGCTGAATGTCTGAAAAGCTCCATAAGCTCAGCTCCACAGGAGCAGCCTGGACTACTCCTTCTCTCTTCCCCTCCTCCCCCTTCCAACCAGCAGGCCCTGGCAATTCAGCTCCTCTCAGACCTGACCACTTCCCTCCATCCCCAACATCACCTTACTCATCCCAGGTGCCACCATGTCTCACTGTACACCTGCAATCACCTGTCCCCCAGGCCCCTGACCCTCTGCTGGTCCAGCTTGGTCCATCCCACAAACATACCAGTGTGAATTTTAAAATTCACAGACCAAATAACTAGACAATGTCACATGATCATAATGTGACCTGCAAATCCCTGCCAGCCAATGTCTTCTTTAGAAGCACCTAAGGGCCCTCTGGAACCTTCATCAAGTTCCTGACTGTGCTAAGCTTTATCTGGTCTCAGGGCTTTTGCATGTGCTGTTCCCTCCACCAGAATCACTCTCCTTCCCTGTCTCTTTCCCTCTGTCTCCTCACCTAATTCACATTTAACTTCAGGGCCCGAGTCATCAGCCTGTCCCCTTGCAGCCCCCAGATCAGATCAAGTCCCCTTGCAAGAGCCTCTTGTCACCCCTGCACTTCTCATAGCACAGCCCCCAACTGCAAAGGGTACATTTGCAATCATTTGTTTATTCTCTCTGTCCCCAGGAATTGAAGCTCTGTTCCATCCTTACTCTCTACATAGGCGTAGGCAGATAGTAAGTGCTCAATAAGTAGTTCTGGAGTGGCCCCTTTCTGGGCTGAGAACTGGGGAGGAGAACATTGAAGAGCATGGATCACAGGCTCTTAGAAAACCAAGCACCCCCCCCTAGCCTTGCAGTCCCCTGATAGCCACTCCCTGACACCAGGATAGCCCCCTTGGCAGTGGCTGTCCAGCCCCTGCCCCATCACCATCCCCATTACCACCATGGTCTCTATCACCACCCTATCACTATCTCCATCATCATCACCATCACCATCTCCATCATCATCACCATCACATCTCCATCACCATCACCATCACCAACTCCATCTCAATCACTATCTCCATCCCTATCATCATTGCCATCTTGAACTCCATCACCACCACCACCACCATCATCTCCATCATGATCTCTATCACCAACTCTATTGCCATCACCATCTCCATCTCCATCACTATAACCATCCCATCTCCATCACTACCTTCATCACCATCACATCTCCATCACCATCCATCACCATCCCCATCACCACCACCAACTCCATCTCCATCAACAACTCCATCCCCATCTCCATCACCATCCTTATCTCCACCAGCATCTCCATCACATCTCCATCTCCATCACCAACTCAGTCTCCATCACCAACTCTGTCTCCATCACTAAGTCCATCTCCATCACTATCTTCATCACCATCAACATCACCATCACCACCACCATCTCTATTGCCATCACCATCTCCATCACCAACTCTGTCTTCATCTCCAAGTCCATCTCCATCATCATCTCTGTCAGCAGCCCCATCTCCAACTCTATCATTGTCTCCATCACTGTCAACATCTCCATCACCATCTCCATCACCATCACCATCACCATCACCAACTCCATATCCATCAACCATCACCATCACCATCTCCATCTCCATCACTACCACCATCTCCACCAACTCCATCCCTATACCTGTTACCATCCCCATGTCCATCACCATCCATCTCCATCACCAACTCTGTCTCCATCACCATCGCCATCACCACCACCATCTCCATCATGATCTCCATCATTTAAACCATCACCAACTCCATCACCATCACCACCTCTGTCAACATCACTGTCTCCATCTCCACCACCATCACAATTCCATCTCTACCACCATCTCCATCTCCATCATCACACCATCACCATCTTCATCACCATCATCACTATCTCCATCACCATATCCATCTCCATCATCACCACCATCACCAACCTCCATCACCACCATCACCACCTCCATCACCATGACCATCACCAACTCCAACTCCATCACTATCTCCATCACCATCACCATGTCCTTCACCCCATCATCTCCATCACCATTTCCAACTCCATTGCCATCTCCATCACCATCATCATCTCTATCACCATCACCATCACCATCACCATCATCATGTCCATCATCATCATCATCTTCATCACCATGGCCATCACCATAGCCAACTCCATCACCATCACCTCCATAACCATCTCCATCACCATCTCCATCTCCATCATGACCACCATTGTCATCATCTCCATCTCCATCACTATCTCCATCTTCATCAATATCATCTCCCTCACCACCACCATCTCCATCACCACTACCATCTCCATCACCATCTTCTCAACATCAACATCAACATCTCCATTACCATCACCATCAACACCATCTTCATTACTTTCTCCATCTCCATCACCACCACCATCTCCATCACCATCTCCTCAACATCAACATCAACATCAACACCAACATCAACATCTCCATCTCTATCACCATCACCATCACTAAGTCCATCACCACCACTGCAGCAGGAGGCTGCAGACTCAAGGTCAAATCCCTCTCCAACACTCCCAGTAGGACAAGTCATGGACTGTGGACAAGTCATGTCCCTTCTTTGCCACATGCAGATGGATGCCCCATTCAGGGACAGTGGTGGGAAGTGGTGTGAGAACACAGGTGCTGGGCATCTTTATCACAGAGCCTGGCATCTCATAGGACCTCAGGATGCATAAAACACAGGGCTCTAATGTGTCCCATTCCCTGTGTATGTGTGGTCACAAGAGTGTTCTAGGGACTCTGGCCAGCTGGTCCTCCGAGCTTCTCCTAGAGTTGCTGGCTGCATCAGACAAGTTCCGTTGTCATAACAACCCACTGGCTCTCTGCCGCCTGGGCCCGAAGCCTGGGAGGATGCTGCCGGCTGCCGAAGCTTGCATCCTGGGCCTGCTCACCTCTCAGCAGCTTGGACTGTCTCTCCTGAAAGGGCTCCACAGCTCCTAGCATGGCAGCCCCTGCCTCTTGACTCATCTGTTGCCGTCCCACTTCCTGACTCTCTACTGTGTGTCAAGCTCTGTGTTTAGCTTGCACATGCATCATGGCCCAAATCTGCACCCAGCCTGCAAGTTGGGACAGCTATGAACTCAGTTTTGTGCTAAAAGAAGCAGAGTCTCAGGGAGGCAAAGTGACTCGTCCAAGGTCCCATGGCTCTGACATTGCAGACCCAGGAGGGGAACCCATAGGTCAAGTCCTCACCCTGTCTCCTCTCTAGCACTCCTGCATCCCTCCACCACTGCCTGGCCCCTCCTTGAACTCATGGGCGTGAAGATGGCCTCTGAACTTGGAGAGAGGAGGGACACAGCCTCCTGTTGCCTCTTGGGCTGGAGCAGGAAGACCTGGTTAGAGGGTACGGGGTGGGGGGACCCTGTAGGATGGGCCGGGCAGCTGGGTTCCAGACACCACCTCATTTATTCTCACAGTAACCCTCTAAGCTAGGATTTGTTACCCCATTTCACAGAGAAGGACTTCGGCTCTGAAGGGTCACTGGTCAACAGCCACGGCTTGCCAGAGGCCAAGGCCTGCAATAAACACTGGCAGGAGCGCAGTCCCCTTCCTGGGGCCTCCCTCCTGCCCCAGAAGTTTCTATTACCATCACCCCCATGGATGAGGGCATGGAGGGCCTGCAAATTTTTACACTTGCACTTTTAACCACGCTGTCTTGTTGCTTCTCGATCTTTCTCCACTGGCCCAAGAATCCTAAAGGGCAGGGGCTCTAGGTGGCTCAGTTGGTTAAGTGCCCAACTCTTGGTTTCGGCTCAGGTCCTGATGTCATGAGTCATGGGACGGAGCCCCATGTGGGGTCCTGCGCTCTCAGAAGGAGTCTGCTTGGGTTGTTTCCCTCTTCCCTTCCCTCCACTTATTCTTTCTCTCTTTCGAATAAATAAATAAATCTTTAAAAAACAAAACAAAACAAAAAAAATGAATCCTAGAGGGCAGCCCCAGGCCTTAGGTCTCTTGAGTCCCCAGCGTCCACGGGCATGCTCTGTGGCAATGGTATTCATATTCTAGATTCTTCCCCAGCCTTTCTTCCTCAGAAGAGGCGAGCACTTGAGCTGTCCAAACCTTCTAGGATGCAGGACTCCCAGCTGGTCACCTGTCTTTTCAAGAATAGCCCCTTCCGTCTCTCCAGCCCCGCAGCCTCCCCACTAGACTATCACAGAACCGGAGCCCTGGGGGTCATGTGAATAAGGCAGCAGCATCCAGGGAATCAAGACGCTTCACCCATCCAACCAACCAGCCTTCAAGCCATCCATCCCTATAGTCACTCATCTGTTAATATGTGCCCATTCGTGCATCCTTCCATGCCCGTACCCGCTAGCTGCTGACCTGTACTCGCCCAGCTGCTAATTCTCTAATTCCTGTATCCATCCACCCCCCCATTCATCCACGCATCCATCTGCCCACCCGCGGATGCATCCATCCATGGACATGTGTCTGTTTGTGCATTGAGCCGTCCCTCTCTGCCCATATCCACGCACTCATCAACATCCCGCTCAGGTTCCTACCCATCCCTTTTTCTTTTCTTTTTTCTTTTTTTTAATTTGATAGACAGAGATCACAAGTAGTCAGAGAGGCAGGCAGGAGGGAGAGGAGGAAGCAGGTTCCCCGCTAAGCGGAGAGCCCGATACGGGGCTCGATCCCAGGACGCTAGGATCATGACCTGAGCCGAAGGCAGAGGCTCTAACCCACTGAGCCACCCAGGTGCCCCCCCATCCCTTTTTCTGCACTCATCCACACATGCCTACAGCCACCATCTTACAGACTCCTGAGCACCCCTCCATCTGTGCCAGCCTCCAAGAGTTGACTAATCCATTTAGCATCCATCTATCCTGGCATGGACGCTTGTGTCCATCCATCCCTTTATCCATCTATCCGTCTGTGGACATCTGTCCATCCATTTCAGATCCTTCCATCCATTCACCCATCTGTCTTGCCATATGCATCAGAAATTCACCCTCCTGTCAGTCCACCTATGCATCCGTCCACCGATGCCTTGTTCTAGTCATCCAGTCATGCATCCTTATCCGTTCTTCCGTCTGCTCACCCTCCCATCCCTATCTACCCTGCCACTTACATCCATCAGTCTCCACTCCCACCCATCTACCCTTCTACTTTCTATTCATGCATCCACCAGTCTGTCCTGCTGTACACTTCCCATCACTGTCCATCTGCACACTCTCCCCTTTGGTCCATTGCATATTCCCGAGCGGAGTCGGGTGCGTGGGGAGAGTATGCTAGGTGAATACAGAATTCATTCCTTTACTCACTCATTCATTCATTCCTATAATATTGAACCAAGAGAGACAGCTCTGGTCAGCTCCTCCCATCAACTACCGTCTGGAGCCTGCTCTGGGACGAAGGTCACACCGACTGACCATGATGGGTGTTGCATCAGCCACTGAGGCCCAGAGAGGGCCAGGGCCTCCGTGAAGGTCACACAGTGAATCAGTGGCAGAGAAGGAAACGGCACTCAAGACTCCAGATTCCTATCCAGGCCTTTCTACCAGGCTGGTCACCAGCCTCAAGGAGGAGGGGAGGACCAGGAAGGGACATTAGGGACAGTTCTAGACCCAAAACAGTGAACCTTGAGGTCACCCACCCCTGAATTTGTCCCTGGGGATCTTTATGTGCTTTGAAGGGAGAGGTCACCTTTCCCCACCACATGGCCATACCCTTGACATCCAACTCCAACAGGACTGAGCTTCTTCTGATCCCCATACTCTCCCCTCTTACCCCCGGGTCTTGACCCATGTTGCCCACCGACATTCCCCTACCCTCACCTGTTCAGTTCTGACTCAGTCCTAGGACCTCCCCTCCTGGGATTTGAGAAACTATTTGTGGGCTGTCTCCAAAACAGGACATGGATTCCTGGGCTATTCTCATTTCATTCATTCATTCATTCATTCATTCATTCTTCAACGTCAAGTGCCCACAGGAGCAGGGGCGCTCCTTCAGAGTGCTGTTGTGGGGATGAGGCATGAAGCTGATACTGGGTTTGGCACACAGTAGGTGTTCAATAAATGGCGACGATCGAGGGCCAGACTCTGTGCCTGAGTCCCTGCGAGTGAAAGGGAGATGATCTAACAGACGGCTTGTGACTCACTTCCCACCCAGACCTGGAAATGTCTCCCATCCCACCTCAGCGCATGGAAAGTCCATCCCCTAAGACAGGCTCCTGGCAGTCCTCAGCCTCCTTGCTCAGCATCCCAGGTGTGAACGGCTCCAGGTTCTGAGGCTCCGCAGAACACAGAGCTATATATATGAGACAGTAGCCCAGGAGGTCCCTCCACGGAGCCACAGCTGCCCCTCGCCCAGCACCGATGTGCCGAGCAGCCGGGAAGAAGCCACGTCTGCCACTGTGCTTGCTTTTCTCTGTCGCCCTGATTACAGTTAGAGTCGGGAAAATTAAGGGTTTTCGGGGACGCTGCCAGGGCCCTTGCTGCTGCCTCCCCGCCCTGCACGTCACAGATGCCAGGCAGAGCCGCCTCCATCGGCCACTTGCCCCAGCCAGCCGTGCCATTCTGGGCCTGGCTGGGGAGCCCCCCACAGTTCTCCAGGGGCTTTCTCCCACTGTCAAGAACCCTGGGAACAGAGGGGGTCTTTGCTGGGATTGGCGGGTAGTGGAACTGGGGCCCAGTGAAGGGAAGCCATCTGTCCGTGGCCCTTAGAGATGGGGGGCATGGGACCTCAAAAGGAGCCAGGCCCGGGGAGCCCCAAGGCCTTGACCCCTGCTGTGCACAGCGGGAGACCCCAGGCCCTGCAGGACCCACTTGCAGGCGCTCCTCCTTCGGCCACCCCCACTCACTCCTGGGTGCCTCCTCGCTCCCATTCCGCTCCTCAGGAGACTCCAGGAGGTCGCCCACGCTGTTCCTGCCCCAGAGGAACCCACTGGGGATAGGGTGGGGCACAGGCGAGGAAGGAAACACCTCTAAATCAGGCAGGAAGCGGAAGCGCTAGGGCAGAAATTCCCATCCAACGCGCCGCCGGGGTTCAGGGCTGGTGCGAGCGCCAGCTGAGCAGCCCTGGGCCTCAGTTTCCTCGCTTGTCACCGAGGGGAATGTCAGCCCCTGCCTTGCAGGTCCCTAACGAGACGGAGGGGTCTCTGGGCCGGGGGCGCGCCCACGCGCTGCAAACGCTCGGCGAACCTGCCCGGGGTCCAGCCTCCTTCCGGCCACTCGGCCTTTGGGGCGGCCTCGGCGAGCCGGGTCTGGCCCAGCCCCCTGACGCAGGGCAGGACGAGGCCTGCCGGCACCCGGCCACCTGTCCCCTGTCCTCGCCCTGGGCCCCCGCCCCACCCTCCCACCCGCCGCAGGGACGCGCGGGTCGGGGGGGGGCGATCGCCCGCAAACCGGACCCCGGCGCTCGGGCCGGCGGGGGGCGGGGAGGGGCCGAGCCGCGCTAGGAGGCCGAGTCCCCGCCCCGCCCCGAAACTGCCCGGTGCCCGGGAGCGGCCGGCCGGCCCCCCACAACCCTCCCCACCCCGCCTCCTCCCCGGGCCAGCGAAACCTCCGCGGCGGGGCCCTGGCGCCCCGGCACCGGAGGGGGCGCCGCGGGCAGCGGAGAGGAGGCTGGACAGCCGCCTCCCCCCACCCGGGCCGGAGCGGGGGTGCGGTGCAGAGCCCGCCCCGGGCGTGGGAGGCGCCCGCCCCGCCCCCCGCCGGTGCCCGCGCCGCGCCCTCCCGGCTCGCAGGTACTCACCGCCCGGCGGAGCCGGCCGGGCCGGCGGCCGCCCGTCCACATGGCCCCGGGGCAATCGCGCCGCTCGCCGCCGCCGCCGCCGCCGCCGCCGCCGCCGCCGAGCTCGGGTCCCGCCGCCCTCCCCACCGAGGCCGAGCGCGCCGGGAGCCGGCGCGGCCGGGGCTCCCCCACCCCCCGGCTTCCCGCAGGGAGCGCCCGCCCCCCGCCCCCAGCCCGGCTCCCCGCCAGCCCGGGCCCCGCGCAGCCGCGGCTGATTCAGCGGCTCCCCCCCGCCGCGCGGGGCCGGGGCGCACTCGAGGGGCGCGGGGCCGGACCGCGGGCGTGGGGGTGCGCGGGGGGCGCAGGAGCCGGGGAAGGAATGGCGGCGGGGCAGGGAATGAATGAACGCGTGCGAGCATGAATGGTGGGGCGCATGAATGAGTGAGTGCCAGGCGTGCGCGCGCGAGGAACGAATGAATGAGGAACGAATGCACGAGGGGAGCGCAGAGGGAAAGCGTGAATGGGCCGGTAAAGCCGGGAACCCCTAGGTACTGCCCTGTCCAACCCATTCATCCATTCATTCACTCAGTTCTCAACACTTACTGGACACCTACTGTATACCAGCCCTGCTCTAGGCCTGGGAACGCCGCGGGGAACCAAGCCAAATTGCTGAGCTCCTGGAGTTCACAGTTTACAAATGTAGAACCCGCGGGAGTGGGAGCCCCCATCGGGGGCGGAGGCGCGAAAGGCGTGACTCGACCAAGATAAGCTACCTCTCTCCCGGCCCTTAGTTGGCCCACCCAGCCCAAACTCAGTGGCTCCCTTGGGTCACTGCAGGTACCTCTTCGGCCTTCCTTTTCAGCGGAATTCAGGCACCTGGGCCAGGAGAGCCGAGTGATGGGGGAGGAGCTTCCTTACTTCCCCAGCTCTCAGAAGGGAGAGGGAGCTCTGGAGAGGGTCAGTGTTGCTCCGGGAACCTCCTGGTGGAGCATCTCCCTCCCAGCCTCCATCGGAGCCCCAGGCTGGCCCAGGGAAATCCGGGTAGGGGAATGAACCGCTCCCTCTCCGCGCTGAGACATCCGACCAGGTGATTCTTCCTCAAGAAACAGCCTCAGTGCTGAGGACATCAGAGTTCCTTGGGACAAATCTGCCAGCCCAGCCAGCCCAGCAGCAGCTAGCCTTTGAACCCTGGAAACCATTACAGCTGGGGACGGGAGGTGGGGGATGCGGGGAGAAGAAAGGGTCCTGCCAGTTGGAAAGAGAGGTCGCAAAGCACATGCACTTTACTCCTGTCCTCCCTCAGGACCTATGGGCGTGTAGTTTACACATTTATATCATTCCCAAGCACATGGCAGATTAAAAATGCTGCCAGTGAATACTTTATATATTTTTTCATCATGGTAAAAGACACAAAATATTTCCCATTGTAACTACTTTAAAGTGGACAGTTCAGACGCAGGAAGCGCATTCACACTGCTGTGTCGCCATCACTGCTGTCGGTCTTGAATTTCATATGTCGCATACTTTGCAGTTTCTACTCCACTCCCTTAATTAGGGGAGTAGGTTGCTACATTCAGGCACAGGACAGCGCTGAGAAAAGGAGCCGAAAGCAAGGGAAGCAAGAGAAACAACAGAAGACAGGAAAGCACCAAGAGCCACTGGAAACTTCTGTTTCTAGGCAGAGCCCCCTCTCCTCTGCCTCAGGCCCCGGGAGGCCATTTTGGGGGAACAAATAGGAAAAGTGATGTTCAGGGAGCTTTCCAAACCTCCAGGACATCAGGGTGACCTTTTGCCTCTGGGCTCACAGGGTCAGGACAAAAGGAGAGGTGGCAGCTTGGTGTGGGCTCTCTGAGTCCCTGTTGTAGGTTCTCTGTGGGACTGGTGTCTTCATTTGGGGCCTTGGTCTCCCCATCATGAATAGGGGTGGGTCCCGTGATCTCTGCTCCTCTCGGATCCTGACACCGGTCAGGCCACACGGAGGAGTGGAGCCCAGCCAGCCAGACCCCCACCTGCCAGCCCTAATGTCCCCTGCCCTCCCTGGGCCCCAGGGGGACAACAGTCATGGTGGAATGTGGATGGAGCGCACAGGCAGGGCTCTACCCACATTTCCTCCCCAGACACTGGTCCTGTTCAGATGGAGCCAGAACGTTCGCCACCCGCCCTTGCTCGGCTGTTGCCAGCGCTGCAGATGGCTGGGGAGGCGGAGGAGGGGCAGGGTGGGGTGGGGGAGGCCCATGCCTCAGCTCAGACAGCCTGCTCGCTGCAGCTTGGGCCTGCCTGGGAGGGCCCCAGGAAAGCCCCTCCCCCACACCGCTCCTCTTCTCGCCAGCACCCTGCAAGCCCTCTCTTCCCTCCTCTCCCCCAGTTCACAAGCATGGGAAGGAGAGAAGAAAGCTGGCACAGTTGGGGGGGCTCAGTTAACCCCCATGAAGCCCTTGGTGGGGAGGTGGCCTTAGCCTCCTTTGGCAGATGGGGAAACTGAGGCTCAGAGAGGCAAAGTCCCCTGCCTAAGGCCACGCTAGCAAATAGGGACTGAGCTGGGATTTGAATACCCTAGTCATCGGGTCGGAGGTCACCCCTATTCAGGTTTTGTCTCCCACCCGCCCCACCTCCAGGTGTCTCTGAGAACACCCAGGGGGGCAACCTGGAGACCCTCGCCAGATGGGCTGATCCACAGAGGCCTCTGCAGCCTGAGCAGCCGGCCAGAGCCTAGAGCACCAGCAGCATCTGGGCAGGCTTCCTGGAGGAGGTGGGGTTTTAGCTGTGGGTGGGAGGAAGGGATAAAAGTGGCAGGCCTGTAAAAACCATGCCCTGGGACTTGTAGGTTTCTTGTCCACGTGGCTTCCTGCCCTCATTTGGGCCTCTGCTGACCACCCTGGTCACAGTCCCCACCCCATCTCTCAATCCCATTCCATAGTCTTGTTTCCTACACCGCTCTAACTACTCTCCCATGTTATCTGCCGTATTTATGTGTGTACACCGATCTCCCAGCTGGAGAGCGAGCTCCTGCGTGGGGGGCGGTGCGGGGAGAGTGAACAAATGGTTGCGAATGGATGCAGGGAGGAGGACCCAAGGAGGCTGGCCAGAAGCCAGGCTCCAGGTAGCCGTAGCGGTGGTGGCCTGAGTGGAGGAGAGAAGGCAGCACCACGGGGTCATGGAAAGCAAGGCTCCTACAGACACCCTGCCCCAGGTGTAGGCAACCAGCCCCTCCCAGCCCCTCGGGCTCCAGACCCCACATGTCCTGCTGACTAGGCCTCAGCCTTCCTTTCCCTGCTGCCTCCCTCAAGCTGGACTGGAGAAGGTTCTAAGCATAGGAGCTCAGCAGACCCTCAGGTAGCTGAGAAGCCGGTTCACTCTGTGCCCCCAGAAGCTGCTGTAACTTACACTCCAGGCTTCCCTGTAGGACCAGGCCAAACTTCTCCCAAATGACCCCTGTCTCATCCTGCTCCCCTCCCCCAAGTCATTCCTCACCTGTTTCTCCTGGGAGCACTCCCAGAAAAATTGAGGACTCAGGTCTGCTTCTGGATGACAACGTAAGGCAGAAATGAAAGGACAAAAGGGTCCTCATTTCACTAATAGAGAGAGAGGGGAGTCAAAGCCCTGTAGTATGGACTCAACACAGAGCCATGCCCAGCACCTTCCTTCTCTGCCACATAGCAGGCCGGTCCTGCCTCCAGGGGCCTCCCCCAAAGCATCACCCAGAGCTGAGACGACTGAAGTCGGGACAGATGTTAGTTGAATGAATGAAGGACCGGATGAGTGGCCTGGGCATGCCTGAGGACAGAACCTCAGTGTGACAGAGACCCCTGTTCCCTACTCCCTGATCCCTCCCATCTGGCACTCGAGGCCTCCCGTGGGGTCCCCTGAGTCTCTGACATGACTTCTACTCTTGACTGATGCTGAGGTCTTTGCCCCCTCGTGTGTCCTCCAGACTGCCTTCCACCCCGCTGACCCCCAGGCATGCCCACTCAGCCTCTCTTCCTCTCACCCCAGAACTGCTCAGAACAGGAGGCAACCCTCCAGCAAAATAGAGGTGCATGGGATTGGGCTCGGGCCCCTGGAATGGAGGGGTGTGCCCAGGGAAAGGGGTCAGCATGAGCCACCTCTGCCCTGACTGCCATTTCCTGCCCCTCAGGACTCCCTGGATTCCATCAGTGTGATTTTCAGGGGTCCCAAATCATCCGGAGGGTACTTGGTTGTGGATGCCGCCCATGGCTATCTCCCAGGACAGTGCCAGTGAGAATACAGGCGGCCTGTCATTCCCTGAGATGCCCAAATGGCCAAGGGTCAGGCCTCTGGTTCTGGCCCTGTCTGCCGCCAGCGGCCCTCTCTGAGCTCTGTGTCCTCATCTGTGGAATGGGAACGCGCCACCCTCCTGTTTTCTCATGTGACGGTTTGGAAATGCTTCACTGTGAGCCGAGGGACAGAGCAGGGGAAAGACCGGCCCCATCCCAGAGTTTGCAGTCTCGGTGCCTGGGACCAAATAACGGGGGGGGCCCCAGGGCTGGGGTGCACCTCTCCATGCCAGGCACAGAGCTCCTCACACGGGGAGCGAGGCAGCAGCAGGGCCGAGGCCGCTGGGCTGAGAGCGGGCTGCCCTCATTGAAAACTGGGCGGCAGAGGTGGCCACCAATTTTCTCCACTCCACTGGGCAGGAAAATTATTTCTGCTGATTCCTCTGCGTTTCAGCTGGTTCTCATGCCTGCAAGAGGTCCAGCGGCTGGAGAGGTCGCAGTGGCCACAGCGGGCTTCAGAGTCATGCAGCGGCAGGGACCGCACTCTGGCCAAGTTGGAGGGTGGGAGGCAGGAGGCGCTGAGGCGGGAGGACCCGTGGGCATCTCAAGCCCCTCTTCCCTGGGCTCTGCCTTCATGACTCCCGAAACCAGGGCGGTGGACCCACTCTGGCTTTCACACCTAAAAAGCAAAGGACCAGAAAGAAAAGGGCACCGAGCCCACTGCCACTTGGGTCCTCTGTCACTGATCCTGACAGCAGTCCTGTGAGGAAGGGAGTCGCAGCCCCCCTGCAAGGGGGAAACTGAGGCATGGGGATTAGGTGATTGTGCTCAGGAAGTAGAGGCTGGTTTTGAGCCCAGATCTGTCTGAGCTC
Organism: Lutra lutra; assembly: GCF_902655055.1. NCBI lineage: Eukaryota > Metazoa > Chordata > Mammalia > Carnivora > Mustelidae > Lutra > Lutra lutra. Next base: position 142,963,792 of record NC_062284.1, read on the forward strand.
TTTGCCCACAGCCAGCGGCCTCACTTGACCACAAACAGGACCAGCTGAGAGGAGGGGCCCGGAGGTGACGCGACAGAGACAGACAGTCCGTGTGGAGGAGGGGCCAGAACTTGATGTATACCATGAGGGGGTCAGACTCACGGAGGACACAGCCAAACCCCCCACCGGAGAGTGTAGTGGAGTGGTATCAGAGCTGAGGTCCCTGAGCCACTGGCCTGTGACTGCAACATGGCTAGTAGGGTGACTGACCCAGTTTGCCCGTGACCGACAGGGGTCCCAGGACAGGGGGTTTTCAGCTTTAGAATGGGACAGTCCAAAGCAAGTCAGGATAAGCTGGTCACCCTAGGCAGGATAAAGAACGTTTGATGGTTCGGGGCGTCTGGGTGGCTCAGTGGGTTAAGCCTTTGCATTCAGCTCAGGTCATGGTCTCAGGGTCCTGGGATCAAGACCCGCATCGGGCTCTCTGCTCAGTGGGGAGCCTGCTTCCCTCTCTCTGCCTGCCTCTCTGCCTGCTTGTGATCTCTCTCTCTGTCAAATAAATAAATAAAATCTTTAAAAAAATGTTTGATGGTTCAAGGCAAAAAGTTAAATTGAGACATAGTGAGGGGTTCCAGCCCTAGACGGACCAAATCAGGGAGGGCTTCACCTGTGGAAGCATTTGGCTAGGAGGGAGGTCAGGGTGGTGTCTTTTAGGATGACCAGTTCCAGCGTTCAGCTAGGACCTAAGTACACTCCTGACGGGCTTGGGGGGCTTTTACTCATGGAACTGCACCTCTGGGAGCCCTCCTGGACCCTGCTCATCTTCCAGGTGGCTCCATCCAGACTTGAGGGACGTCTGGATGTCGACCCCCATACTCTGTCATCGCCTGCTCGCCTCTGGCCAAACAGCCCTGGGCAGGGAGGGGTTTGTGCGGAGAGAGCACTGGTTCTGGAAGCAGTTGGGTCTTTGTCCCGATCTCAGCTTGTGTACCCCTTCACCCCAGCAAAGGAGGTCCCAGCAAGCCCCTGGCAATGCGAGGAGGCCCCAAGGCCTGGGAGCCGAGAGCTCAAAGCTCAGAGACAAAGGGAGCAATTCTGAATTCAGTCCTCCCTAGGCTGAGGGCAGGGGCCCCACAGGCTCCCAGACTCTGGTCTGTGCCCTAGGACCCTGTGCTCAGTCCCCAGGGGGTGCTCTTTTGGTGGAAGGCGGGGTCTCCTGTGGATGCCGCCCCTCCCCCAACAGGTGCTAGCTGGCAGTGAGGCAATGCTGACCTTCCCCAGGGTCCCCACGGCCAGGGACGCCAGGTGCCTGAGTCCCGGGAACCGTGTGGAAGGAGTCCTCGAGACAGATCCCATTGCTGTTTTGCACAGCTTTCTTGAGGCATAAGAACTTACAGTAAACGGCTCAATTTATGCAATGTGCACAATTTGATAAGTTTTGACATATGCGTATACTTGTGGAACCATCACCACAATCAAGATGGAGAATGTTTCCTTCAACCTCAGTCGCTTCCTTGTGCCTCTTTGAAAACCACCTGTCACTTCACCCTGTCCTCAGGCAACCTCTCATCTGCTTTCTACCCATGTAGGTTAAGTTGCATTTTCTAGAGTTTTCCGGCAGTGGAGTCATACAGTATGTCTCTCTCTCTTCTGGGCGTGCGACGGCTTCTTCCACTCAGCATGATAGCTGACTCCTCTCGGTGATAGAGTTACGTTCCAGGATATGCCCTGATTTGTTTCTCCAGTCACCTCTCCATGGATGGTTGGGTTTTCCCACTCTTTGGCTACGATGAGCAAAGCTGCTATGAACATTTGCGTCCGAGTCTTTGTGCAGACATATTGCTTTCACTTCTGGGAGTGGAATGGCTTGATCAGAGGGTAGGTGTATCTCTAACTCGTTAGCAGCCGCCACACTGTTTTCAAAGCGATCATACCACTTTACGTTCCTGATAGCAAAGCATGAGACACGCATTTGCTCCACATCCTTGTCAACACTTGGTATGGTCCATCTTTTAATTTTAGCCACTCCTAATAGGTGTGTACTTATATCTCATTGCGGTTTTCATCCTCGTTTTCCTAATGACTGATGATGTAAAGAATCTACCTTAGTAAAGTCTTTCACCTGTTTCAAATCTTTCACCTGTTTCTCAGCTGGATTTGTGTGTGTGTATGTGTGTGTGTGTGTGTGTGTTATTACTCAGTTGTAAGTATTCTTTCTATATCCCAGACACGAGTTCTTTGTCAGATACCTGCTTTATAAGTTTTCTTTCCCAGTCTTCTGCTTGCCTTTTAATTCTCTTATAAGTGTCTTTCAATGAGAAAAGTTACAAACTTTAGGTTTAAAATCCACCTTATCAATTTTTTTCCTTTGATCATTTGTGTTCATTGTGGCAAGGAATCTTTCCTAACCAACAGGCTGTTGCTAGTGTGTAGAAATACAATGACCTTGTGTCTAGCAATGTTGCTAATCTCACACATTCATGCTATTTAAAAAAACATTTTTAAAAAAATTTTATTTGTTTATTTGATAGAGAGAGAGAGCACAAGTAAGGGGAGTGGCAGGCAGAGGGAGAAGGAGAAACAGGCTCCCTGCTGAGTAGGGAGCCCGATGCCAGGGCTTGATCCCAGGACCCTGAGATCATGACCTGAGCCGAAGGCAGAGGCTTAACCCACTGAGCCCCCCAGATGCCCCCACACATTCTTTCTATTAGACTTTTTGTAAGCTCCTTAGAAATTTTTATAGAGATGACCCCGCCCTCTGCATGAAGGAGCTACTTTCCTTTTTCCTTTACCGTCTATGTAACTTTCCTTTTCTTTTGCTTTCTTGCCTTGCTGCGCCGTCTGGGACCTCCAGCGCGACGTTGAATAGGAGTGGAGAGACCTTACCTTACCTTGTTCTCTGCTGTGGGGGCCAAGCATTTGGCTTTCACCTTTAAGTGTAACTTCCTATTAAGTTTTTCTTAGAGGCCTTTTATCAGATTGAGACAGTTCCTTTCTGTTCTTCATTTGCTGTGCCTTTATTAGGCATGGAAACTGAATTTTGTAAAAAAAAAAAAAAAGGGATTGCATCTATTAAGATGATCATATGTTTTGTCTCTCTTTTTTTTTCCTTTGGCTGTTAATATGTTGAGTCACACACTGATATTCAAATGTGAAACTGATCTTGTATTGCTGGGCTAAACCTCACTTTGACATGATGGCATTCCTTTTATATTTTGTCAGAGATAATTTGCAGATATTTTGTTAAGAAAATTTTTGTGTATGTTCAGGAGGAGTATTGGTCTGTAGGTCTCTTTGATAATGTTGCTGTCCGGTTTCAGTAATAGGGTAATTAGCTGGGCTCAAATGATGAGCTGGAAGATTCCCTTTTCTTCCATTTTTTGGAAGAGTTTCTTCCTTCCTTTCTTTCTTTCTTTCTTTCTTTCTTTCTTTCTTTCTTTCCTTCTTTCCTTTTAAATTTATTTACTTGACAGAGAGAGAGAGATCACAAGTGGGCAGAGAGGCAGACTGAGAGAGAGGGGGAAGCAGGCTCCCTGCTGAGCAGAAAGCCTGACGAGGGGCTGGATCCGAGGACCCGAGACCATGACTTGAGCCGAAGGCAGAGGCTTAACCCACTGAGCTGCCCAGGTGCTCCAAGAGTTGCTTTAGAAAGAGTATTATCTCTTCCTTCAGGGTTTGGTAGAATTTGGTAGAAGCAAGATGAGTCTAGAATATTCCTACTGAAAAAACAATTTTTTAAAGTCTTACTTATTTATTTAGAGGGGGAAAGGGGCAGAGGGTGAAGAGAATCTAACGCAGACTCCACACTGAGTGAAGCCCAATGTGGGGTGGGGCTCGATCCCAGGACTCTGAGATCATGACCGAAGCTAAACCAAGAGTCAGACACCCAACCAGCTGTACCACTGAGGTGTCCTTCTTTAATGGACGGTTTTTAACTACACATGCAACTTATTTAATGGACATGGGGCTCTGCAGATATCTATTTATTTTTGAAAGACCTTCAGTAGATTATATCCTCCAGAAAATTTGTCCAGTTCACCGAAATTGTTGAATTTCTTGGCATAAAGTTGCTCAAAACATTCACTTGCTAGCTTTTCAGTGTTTGTAGGATCCATAGTGATGTCCCCGCTATTTTTCCTGATAACAGTGATGTATGTTCTCTCTCTCTCTCTTTTTTCCCTGAGCAGTCTGGTTAGAGGTTTATCAATTTTATAAACTTCTTGAAGAATCATCTTTTTGTTTCATTGATTTTTCTATTGTTTTAGTGTTTTCTATTTCATTGATTTCTGTTCTTTATAATTTCCTTTCTCCTGCTCATTTTGGGTTTTCCCCTTCTTTTCTCTAGTTCCTTAAGATGAAAACAGAGGTTATTAATTAAGACGTTTCCTCTTTTGTAATAGAAGCGTTTAGTGCTGTAACATTTCCTCCAACCATTGATAACTTCATCCCACACATTTTTATAGGCTGTGTTTTCACTGTATTTGGCTTAAAATAGTTTCTAATTTCCACCGTGATTTCTTCTTTGACCTATGGTTTACTTAGGAGTGTGTTGTTCAGTGTCCAAATGTTTGGTGATTTTCTAGGCATCTGTCTGCCATGGATTTCTAAGTTAATTCCTTAGTGATAAAAGAATATACTTTATGGGATTTCAGTCCTTTAAAACTTACTGAGACTTGTTGATTGCCCAAAATATGTTTTATTTTGGTAAATGTTTTATGTGTCTTAAAGGGAATGTGTGTTCTGCCATTGTTGAGTATTCTACAGATGTCAAATTCATTGGTAGCATTGTTCAGATCTTCTATATCCTTACTGATTTTTGTCTGCTTCTATCAGTTACTGAGAGAATAGTGCTGAAATCTCCATTAATAAATGTGAATTTTTTTTACTCCCCTTAGCTGTGCTACAGTTTTTACATAACTCATTTTGAAGTCCTTTTATTAGGTGCATCAACATTTAAGGTTGTTATGAATACTTAAGGAGGACTTAACTGTTTATCATTATGAGATGACCCATTTATTCCTGGTAACATTCTTTTCTCTTAAATTTCCTTTGTATAATAATATAGCCACTCCAGCTTTCTTTTGAATAGTGCTCATGGAGTATATCTCTTTCTGCGTTTTTACTGTTACTCCAACTGTACCCTTCATATTTAGAGTGGCTTTCTTGTAGTCCCTGTACAATTGGGTCTTGGTTCTTCATATCTGGAAATCTCTGCTTTTTGATTGGTGAGTTTAACCAATTTATATTTAGTATGATTATTTTTACAGTGGATTTAAATCTATTACCTTAATACTTATTTTCTATTTGTTCTATATGTTCTCAGTTCCCTTTTTCCTATTTTCCTGACTATATTTTTGATCAGTTGAAGAATATGTATTATTCCCTTTTATCCTGTTATTAGCTTATCCACTATACTGCCTTGGGTGTGCATGCGTGTGAGTTTTGCTGTTTGGTGGTTTCGAGTTTACAGTATACATCTTTAATTTATCAGACTCTCCCTTTAAATAACACTGTATTGCTTCATGAATTATATAAGAACACTACCACAGTATACTTCTATTTCTTCCCATTTATGACTTTGGGTTATTTTGTTGTGCATTTTACTTCTACATATGTTGTAAGTTCCACAATACATTGTTATTATTTCTCCTTTAAACAGTAAAGTATCCTGTAAAGAGATCTTAAAAAGCAAAGGGGAAAATGTTTTATATTTACCCACATAATCACCATTTCTGGTGCTCTTCGTTCCTTGGTGCAGCTCCAGAGTCCCTCTGTTGTCATTTTCTTCTGCTGGAAGGACTCCCTTTAGCATTATGAGCTGGTCTGCTGGTGACAGATTTCCTCTAAATTTCTAGGGTCTAGAAAAGTCTTATTTTACCTCCATGTTTAAAAGATAAATTTCACTGGGTATTAGGTTGTACATTGACAGCATTTTTTCCTTCAAAAAAAGATGTCACTTCATATATCTTTTGGCTCAGAATGTTTCCAAAAAGAAGTCTGTTGTCCTTCTTATCTTTGTATCTCTGTACATAATGAGACTTTTTATTTTCTCCTGTGGGTTTTCAGCAACTTGATTATAATAATGGCCTGGCATTGTTTTCTTCCCTTTTCCCCACTGTGAAGGGTTCCCTGAAATTTTTGGATCTGTAGTTTTATAATTTTCATTGCGTTTAGAAAAAGTTGTGGTCATTATTTCTTCAGTTTTTCTGTCCTCTTTCCTTTCTCCTCCTTGGGGCTCCAATGACATATATATTAGGCCAGTTGATGTTGTCCGACAGCTCAATGACCCTCGGTCCACTTTTCCTCCCACTCATTTTCCTCCCTATGTTTCATTTTGGATTGTTTCTATTGCCATGCCTCCACGTTCACTAATATTTCCCTTTAAGGTATTTAATCTGCTGTTAAATTCCATTTGTGTATTTTTTAAAATCTCACACATTATATTTTTCAACTCCAGAAGTTCAATTTTGGGTCTTTAAAAATATATTCTGTTTTTTCCCGTCTTTATGCTCATGATTTTCTCTGCTTTCTTGGACATGTACCTGTTTTACTATTTATTTGCCTCATTCTCTCATCTGGTCATTTCTGGATCTGTTTCTATTGCTTGACTTTTCTTCTTCTTAGGGGACACATTTTTCTCCTTTTTGGCATTCTTGGTAATTAAAAAAAAAGATTTTATTTATTTATTTGAGAGAAAGAGACAGAGATAACAAGAGAGCATGAGCAGGGAGGAGAAGGACCCTGGGATCATGACCTGAGCTGAAGGCAGACGCTTAACCAACTGAGTCACCTAGGTGACCCAAATTCCTGGTAATTTTTTATTGGACACAAGGCATTGCAATTTTTCTTTATTAGGTGCTGAAGTTTTTCATACTCCTTTAAATATTTTTGGTTTTGTTCTGAGATGCAGTTAAGTTACTTGGTTACAGTTGGATCCTTTCAAGGCTTGCTTTTCGACCTTGTAAGCAGATCTAGGTCAGCCTCTAGTCTAGGGCAACCTTGACCTCATTACAGAAGCAGTTCCTTCTGAGGACTCTACTCATCACCCTATTGTTATGAGCTCTTGCCACTCTGGCTAGTGGGAAGATGAATAATTCTCATTCCTGTATGACCCGAGAGGATGGTTCTGCCTCTCTCTTTCTATGGCTCCTCCCCCAGACTTATGGTTTTCTCACCCTCATACGCCGTCAGTATTTACTAATCAGTGGTGATTAATAAGGACTGGAGGAGATCTTCCTGTAGATCTGCAGCTCTTTCTCTCTGCCTGGCTCTCCCTTCTCTGGTGTTATACACCATGAATTATAGATGTCTTGGAGTCTCTGAACTCTGGGTTCCAACTTAGAGTTCTGAACCTCATTTGGGTTTCTTTCTCTGGAATGGAGGCTGAAAAAGCTCTCCAGGGACAATTGTAGGGTTCACCTCACATGTTTACCTCTTCTCAGGGCTCACTGTCCTGGGCTTCCTTTTATCTAGTCTCTGAAAACCATAGTTTCATTAGTATGCGTGTGTGTATGTGTGTGTGTGTCTGGTTTAAGATCAGAGGTTAAGTCTGACATTGCTTACTCCATTTTGGCTGGAAATGGAAGTGCTTGTTAGGACTTCTCAGAAGGGATGCAGACAGCTGGGCAAAGCCTCCTTTTGTATTCCCTTTTCCTCATTTCTGTTGCCTGGGATTCAGACATGATGGCTGGAGCTTCAGGAGCTGTCTTAGACCAGGAGGTGACTTATAAGATGGAAGTTACATGCTAAAGGTGTAGGAAAGGAGAGATGGATGAAAGGAGCCCAGATCCTCAATGACATTGCGGAATAGTCCTGCCACCTCTGCAGAGCCAACTTCTCAATTTCTTTTACTTAAGACAATAAGTCCTTGTGTGTCTAATTCTACGTTATTTGGTACTTTCTGCTTTGCCACTAAACCTAATTCTAATGGGTGCATCCCCCATCCCAGCACAGTGAGGGATGATGAAGCTGGCTTTGTCCTCATCCACTGATCATTCTAACTGCTTCCAATCTTGACTTCTCTTCCATTCTCTGAAGCTGGGTCCGAGGAGGCCTTGGCTCCAGGCTCTGATTGACTTGGCCCACGCACATCAGACCCGACCCACGGACAAGGTTCTACACTCCCTGTTCCCCTCTTCTTGCAAGGTTCAAGGGGTGCAGATCGAGCAGCCCTGTAGCCCTATGAAGAACGTGGTGGTGAAGGTGGTCCTGAGGGCTGAGTGGTGCAGTGGTGGAATCATACAGGGGGAAGGAGGAGGGTGGTTTGGTGGTTGAGGGGCATGGCAAGTGGTAGAGATGGTGCAGGCCATGCGTGCAGTGTGGTGCAAGGGCAAAGCTTGGGGCATGTGTGGATGATCTGACTTCATCCCCTTTCTGCCTCCTGCTGACTGTTGTTCCTTGGCAAGGGTGACCAGCATCCTTCCTCTTACCCCCTTGCCTGCTCTTCCTCTTGGCCAAGAGAGTTCCCATCTGTTCCGGTCACCCAGTTCCCTACAAGCAGCCACCAAGCCAATCACAGCAGCCTCTCGTCTCTCACCAGAGGTGGTTCAGGAAGGGGTGCCCCCCGAGGCCACGGGGGCAGGTGGAGGAAGAAGAGGTGGGGCAAGTCGTGCTGGAAAGCAGTGAGAAAGCCCAACAAAGAGACTCAGAGCAGAAACACCTCCTCGTCTCTCTAAAGATACATGGTGCATGAGGATGATGCTGGGCCCCAAGGGCCCCCCTGAAGCACGCGGCGGCCTGGCTGACACGTCAAGTCTGGGAGAGCAGATGGATGGAAGGTTCTGAGCCCTGGTGACGTTACTGCCAAGGTGCCAAGAGAACCACCCTATATGCCCCCGCCTTGGGTAACACACCTCCCTCCAGCTTGCAGCCACATCTCACGTTGTGGCAGGTAGCTTGCCCTCGACAGGAAGCAGAGACAAGAGTCACCACTTGCTGCGTTGTCATGAAGGGCAAAGGTGTCATGGCGGCCGACGGACCCCTGGACCGGCTCAGGCACGCGATGCACCCGGAAGTGCTTGATCTCCTTCCTTGAAGGGGAGGGTCTTGATGACAAGAAACCCCCAGATCCCTCCCGGAGGGTCCCCACCCCACCCTGAGGGCGTGCAGAAGACTCTGTTATCATCTACAAAGTTTCTATATTTTACATTAGAAAAGGGAAAGAGTTAAGACAATTGGAACAAAATGCTAGTGATTGTCATTTCTGCGCGGCGGGCACACAGCTGTGCGCTCTTTGTTCGTGTACTTTTCTGAAATGAAATAAAAGCCGGTGATGAGCTGCCCTTCTTCCCTCCCCTGTGCCGGGTCCGCGGGGCCCGTTGGCTCGGCACAGGGTGGCCCCTGCTCTGGCTCCAGGATGTGTCCCTGGCTGTGCCCACATGGTGGGGGGCGCTACCAGCCCAGCAGCTCCCCCTCCCCGCCGCCCCTGCGCCAGCTCAAGCTCCTCTCTGCAGCCCACCGAGCTGGAGCAGAGAGCAGATGGCAGCCCCGCGGGCCACCAGACGTCCTCCAACACTTCCCTCCCTGCCACCATGGCCGGGGCCCTGTCTCCTTCCAGCAGGTCCAGGGCTGAAAGCTGGGAAGCTCTGTGGGGGGGGGGGGGCGGTTCTGGGGAAGGGTAGGGGGAGATGGGGTCTAGGGGAGATTCCCTCTCTCTGCTTCTCTCTCAGTGAGCTGCTTTTGGACCACAGTTGAGTGTGGGTGTTGGGGGCGGGGGAGGAGAACACAAGGGACATAATCGGGAATCCCATTTTGACTTGGGGTCCCACATGACTGCTTGGGTGTCAGAAGATGGCCCTGGCTGGGTCCCAAAGGGCTTCTCGGTTCCCATGCCTGATGGCAGGAAGCCTTGACCCCCATCTGCCCAGTGGGTCCGCTAGCTCCAGAGTGCCCTGGCCTCTCCCATCCCTTTTGCAGGTCTCACTATCCCCACCAGACGTCCGTGGACCCCTACCACTCCTGGGCGCTGGGTCCATGACGGAATCAGCCAATGACTGATGAGGGGCAGGGTAGGTGGGGGTGGAGGCAGGGGGAGCAGGAGCAGGTTGGGGGAGGACAGGTGGATATCTGAGGGAGAAAGCAGGGCTGCGTTTGTCCAGCTCTGGGTGCTTAGAGCAGGATTCAAATCCCACTCTAGTTCAGAGGGTCTGAGTGACCTTGGGCAAGTCACCCTGCCTCTCAGGCTTCAGTTTATCCCTTTGTAAAATGGGGCTACTATTGGTGACTCCGGGGTTATTCAAAAAACATCCTACGTTCACCCTGGTTCCACCTGCCTTGTGTGGTATCTGCCACCCCCCTCCCGCCTCCATGGGCCGGTGGGTCACCTGCTCCAAGAGCAAGCGTTGAGCTCCAAGAACATGCCTTCCGGTTCTGGGCATTTACTCCATCTCTACTTGGCCCTGTCCAGGGCCTCAGGACCACGAAGTCACCTCCACACTGAACAGATGACGCCTTGAAAGCTGGGCTCTGGCAGGCTATTTCGCTATTACTGTTACAAAACGAAAATGCGCCATTCCCACACCCAAGCTCCTTGCCGGCATCTCCAGAGGCACACTTGTGTTAACGGGGTTAAGCCAAATTGGGATTTCTAAGCTCCAGTGAACCCCACGCCTCTCTCACCCCACCCTGCCTGCTCCCCACTTCCCAGCTGGGACTGTTCCCTGGTCTCCAAGGACTTGCAAAGTGATACTCGTGGACTGTATCACTGGAGGTTTTCTCCAGCTCTGAAATGATCGAGAAGGAGGGATAGAGCCCCTGGGGGTCTTTCATTGGTTGTGTTTGCTCAGGGGCATGCCAGCTGCCTAAAGCGGCATGTGTGGGTGGCACCCCCCTCCTCACTGCTCTCACCTTGCCTCTGGGGACTGTGGCTACATCCGGAGGCTCCTGGCCAGCCACCAAGCCGGTCGTTCATGTGCCTAGGGGCTCTGGAGTCTCTGAGTGATTTTGCTGCAGTGATGAGCAAGAGAGGACAGCTGAGCTTTCCAACCTCTTCTTCTGCCCACTAGCATAGTCTGGAAGGGCCTTGCTCTCCACGATCGGTCAGTGAATCCCATATATTAGAGTCTTGCCCTTGGGGTCCAGGCCACCAAAACTGACGCTCTGTTTGTTATAGGACTCTTGACAGAGGTAAAAAACCCAACTCCCGGTGGTTTCAACATCAAGGGGATTTATTGGCTTATGTTGCTGAAAAGTTAGAAGCTTCAGTTAAGGCTTGATCCAGCAGCTCAAAATGCTATTGCCCCAGATCCAGTGGGACTCAGGCTCTCTACTCAGTTTTATCCCTAAGCTCTAAATGGTGCCCTCCCAGCAACCCCAGACATTCCCCTCTTGGGGGTGACATGTCCACCCCTGCTGTAAACTCACACACTTAAATCTCAACGGCAGCTCCGAAAGACAGAGTGTCATTGCTGGTATCACTCAGCAAATCCTGAAATGTCCTCTTATTGACTAGAATTAGGTCACATACCCACCTCTGACCACTCAGGATAGCCACAAGGTGGGGCGCGCTTACGGCTTAAGCCAACCATGGCCACTCTCAGAGCAGAATTGGGGTCAAGTGTGGAAAATTGAGGCTCCGTGGGCCGGAGACACAGACCGCCGGGGAAGCACAGTGGCAGTGACTGTTTACTGAGCACCTCTCATGTCCAGGCCCTACCTGCTGCACACCTGCGTGTCATCTGATGAAATCCTCCCAACAGCACTGAGAGGGGATTGCAGTGAGGAAGTTCAAGCTCGGGGGGGTGGGCGGTGCGGGGAGCCATGCCACGACCACTCAGTTCAAAGGCACGGGGCTGTGGGGGGCGGCACCTGGGTCTGGCTTTCTGTTTACGGCCTGTGCAGACCTGGAGCCAGACCCGTTGTGAGCTAGACCCCTGGCCGTGCCCCCGGCTTACCACCGGGGCACTGGAGTGTATGGCCATGTCCAGAGGTGCTGTCTGCTTCCTGCTCGCCCTGTGAGGCTTCCTCTGAGCCCAGACCACTGGGCATGTGTGGCCCGTCAGAGCTAACAGCCAGGAGCAAAGGGCGAGGGGTGGGAGTGGCGGATAGGTACCCCAGCTTCCCCCCCTGCACCCCCAGTCCCTGCTGTAGGACGAGTGAGGTGTGCTCCTCACCCTCTCTCCGAAGGTTCCCCGCAGACTGAGCCCACCCTGGTCACGGTGGCACCTGTTCCTTGACACACCCTTTATCAGTCTGTGGCCCCCCCCACGTCTTCACATGCTTCCTAGAATGACCTCCCAAATAAGCCCCTTGCATCCAGGGAACCCGAATTGAGACGGCAGCCTCTAGGGTCTGGGTGTCTCCTGGAGTCCTGGCACTACATGCCACCAGGCACGTGGGTATTGATTTTTTATTCAACTCCTGGATGACCGTTCCCTGGGCTGGGCTTGGGGCCTGGGAGCATGGCCAAGGGAGGAAGCAGATGGGACCCAAACCCCTAGGTCTAGCTGAAGCCATAAGCCTGCAAATTGTTTATATCTGGCCCAGAGTGTGCTCAGTGGACACTCCCTACCCAATGTCTAAATCTTCTGTATAGCTTCCCTGCTATGGTCGTTCCACTGTTTGCACACCCGTAGGGATGGGGAGCTCACTACCATTTAAGTAGTCTGATTCATCTATAGAGGGTCCTGAAATTTATTAGCTACTTAACAAATATTGGGTGTTGAATAAACGACTGCACAAAATAATTATTTTAGTATCAAATCTCCAAGCACCTCTTTTGGGAAGCAACCAGCCAGAAACTTACAAGAACGCTGGGAACGAAGGCGTGAAGGAGTGCTTCTGGAATCTAGTTCAGGGACAGCCAGTGATGACCAGTGGCCCCAGTCCAGCCTGCTCTGCTTTTGTACATCCTATAAACTAAGGACGGCTTTTATGTTTTTAAACGGTTGGGGGAAAAAATAGAAAGAAGCCTATTTCATGACATGGAAAATTATAGGAAATTCAAAACCCAGTGTCCATAAATAGCATTCCAGCAGAGCAAAGCCATGCTGTCACTCCCGTCTCGCCTGCGGCTGCTCCCCTGCCCCGGGGCGCATAAGGGTCTGTGACGGAGGCCGTTTGGCCCATGAAGTCTAAATATTTATATCTGGAACTTTCTAGAAAGAGTGTGCCGCCTGCCCCTCATCTGGTTCATACAGACAATGTCACCCCATTTTACAGGTGAGGAAATCAAGGCTCACGGGATCAGGGAGCTCAGAGTCGAACTGTGACAGGACGAGAAGGGCTTGGTTCCCAGAATAGCAGCCTGACCCCAAAGTCCCGGGACCGCATCAGCCTGGCTCCCCAGGCCCCCGCATCTCCCCGGGAGAGCCCCCGCATCTCCTCCCTCCTGTCCTGGGGGCCCAGCGGCCTGGACGGCCTGTCCTGCTGGGTGGCTCCTGGCCTGGCCGGAGCTCGCAGGACGCCAGGGGCTGGGCCCCGGGCGCAATCAGAGGCTCATTGATGCGGCAGCCCTGCGTGTCAGAGGAATCAATGCTGCTTCCCAGAGCAGCTGGTGGAGCCTCGAAAGTGGGTCAGGCCCCGGGAGGGACGGTCCATTTTTAGCCTTTCATTAGGGCCTCATTCATTAATTCCTTCACTTAATATTTCCTGAGCAGCTACTCTGGGCCAGCCTCTGCCATGGGGACAGAGAGCACCGGTCAGTCACTGGGGAGGAGTGGGGTGTCCCAGCCCTTCTGGTGCCCATTGTGTGGAGGCAGGATGGTCACAGACATCAGCGTGAAGCCGAGGTGTGGCCCAGAGCAGGCCCCAGCGCTGCCTTTCAGGCGAGGGCAGAAGCACCCAGGTTGGACACAAAGGGGTCTGCCAGGTGGAGGGGAGAGGAGAAGCTTGCTGGGTGGAAGCAACAGTGTGTGACTGTGACAGAGTGCGGCTGGGAAGCCTTCAGCAGGCCAAAATCTGTGTAAGCTTGGGGCTCTGGCCATGCGGGGGATGGAGGGGGGCAGTGAGGCCGCAGGGATGGGTGGACTGGGGGATCTTGGGAAACATGAAGCTTGCCCTGGGTGCCATGGGTGGGGTCCCTGTCCCAGCTTTGGGATAGGGTTGGGGGCTCCGACAGGCCAGCAGGTGGAAAGCTCATCTTGGAGCCACGATGGGGAGGGAGCAGTGGAGCCAAGTGTGACGGAGTCCTGCGTCAGGCCGCAGGGACAAGGGGAGGAAGAGGAAAGGAAAGCAAGACTCAGAAGGGGTGGGTCCTGGGTGCCAGCTGTAAGTGGGAGGGGCCAGGGGAACAGGGGGAGAAGGGGTGGGTCCTGGGTGCCAGCTGTAAGTGGGAGGGGCCAGGGGAACAGGGGAGAAGCTTGATGCAGGCTTTGGAGGGCTTCCAGACCCTCGGGGTACCCTTTCCTCTGCTCCAGTCATGGGGCTGGGGCGATGGTGAGGGTAGGGCTGGGGGCTGGGTCCTCCAGAACGTCCCGACAGCCGCCTGCCCTCAGCCTCCATCCCAGGCCCCCCCTCCTTCCTGCCAGCCTTGGAGAGGCCCCCTCCTGCACACATGCCTTCCCAACCCCACCGCTGGGGCCTTGCAGGTGCTGTCCCGTGTGACTCTAGACAAGGCACAGGCATATCCCCATCAAGCAGGGATGGCTGGGGTGTCCCCATCCATGCCTTCTGCCCTGAAGGGTTGATGAAGGAACCTGTGGTCAGATCCAGCATCAGGGGCAGAATGTCTCTGAGCTGCTGGGAAAACGGCTGTCACCCCTCTGCCTGGGAGGCCACACTCAGAGTGTCCTTGGATCTTGCTGAGAACTCTAGGTGCCTGGCCCGGCTCGCATGGCTGGGGCACGACACCGTTGACCCTTACTCCCCCCCGATCATAATTCTTAGTTAACTTGTGTGTCCCACAGGAGGCTGGAGCATGGTTTCCACCCTCAGCCCTGTCGCCAAGCCCTCTTGTGCCCAGACAGTCAAGGTCACATGGACAGAGTGATGGGCATCTCAAGGGAAGCAATGGGGTAGAATAGGGCCCCTGGAGCCTGGCCAGAGATGGCATGCGTCCCATTGCTTTCCAGCCCCGGGCAGGGCCCAGGGGATGGGTGCATGGGGTGGGGGCAAGGGTGGGGGGGACAGGTGGGGGTGCGATCAGTGGCTGGGGAGAGTTTGCCGAGCCCCCAAGAGCCCCTGCTCAGTCTCCTTGGTCCCATGTGAACCTGCCGACCCCTTTGGCAGCACATGGCCCCTCCGCATCTGGGAACCCCGGCCCCGGCACTGGCTGAGAGGGTCCCATCATGGCAGGAGTTGGGCGCTTGCCCCCTGCCGTCTCCACCCGGACTGGAGCGCACTGGGTGTGGCCCACAGTCATTCTCTGGTGGGAGATCGCCACAGTTCCAGCCGCAGAAAATAAGGTTGTGCTTGTACCGCTGAGGACTTCAGCGGGGTGTGAAGAGGAAGATGGGGACCCCAGGCTTTCTGAGCTCTGCCACGACAGTGCTGGGGAAGGACCTTCTCGTGCAGCCTTTAGCTCCAGCCTTTGGCCCACGTGCTGCCTGTGGCCGCCCGCCCCTGTATGGGAAGGGACCTTGGGGAGCTGAGGACCCTTCCCCCAGGCCCGTGCCCACACCCCTGCTCACCGCTGTGTCTGTCAGTGCATCTGACTTGGGGGCTTCCCTGCCACGGGGCAAGTGGAGGCAGGGGCTGACTCCAGGGGGACCCCGAGAAGGAGCTTGGCACTTGGGACTACACACCTCTGGGTGCCTCAGCCCTGACTTCCTGCACACGTCGGGGCTGGAGGTCATCTCAAAGAGAAGGATCTAGAAGGGTCTCTTAGGAAAAGGCCCCGATGAGCTCCTTCACCTCCCCTGGGGTCTCGGCGCTCAGACTGAGCCCCCTCTTGGGCCCCGTCCTTCCCCTGCCCACCCGTGTCAGGTAGCCCCATGGTTTACTGTCCAAATCGAAACACTTGATACCATCAGTGCTGGGCGGACAGGGGAAACTGAGGCAGACTGTGCCCCTCCCCGACGTGTCATCCTGTCTGGGAGGCTCAGCGCTGCCACCCTCACCCCCAGAAGCCTCCGGCTGCTCCCCCGTCCTCATCTGCCGATCCCGTGCACCACTGTTGGCTTCTGCTTTCATCCATTCACTCGGCAATGATTTCCGCAAACCTACTCTGTGCCGGCTTTGCTGCGGGCACTGGGGTGCTGCTGTCAAGGTGCTCACGTGTTAGGAGGAAAGGCAGACATAAGCCAGCAAATCAGTCGCGTTGGGGGGTGACTCCTGCCACCGTATTTGGACACGAGACCACAGTCAGGAGGGGTCTCTGTGGCATGGTAGCCTAGGCAGAGGCTTAGAAGACAGGGCCCATTGGGGAGAGTGGGGTGGGAGGCCGGGGGGCTGCGTGGCTCTCCGTGGCAGGCGTGGAGCTGGGACATGATCCAAGGCTGCCTGAGCGGCCCCCAGCCCCCTCAGGCCCTGGTTCCCAGACATGCAGAAGCCAGGCCGTGGTGGGGGGGGCAGGTTTGGGGCAGGACAGGGCCTCTGGCTAGTGTCACTTGAGCAGGGGTGGGGGAGTCGCGGGAATGAGCAGGTCCACCAGCATCCACGTGGGTGACCATCAGGACAGGCAGCAAGAGCGCTCTATCAACAGGATGTGCCTGTTTGTTCTAGGACATTCTTGCCCCGGAAGATAAGACCGAGTCCAGGAGAACGTTCCATGTGTGCTCTCTGCACTCCCCTTGCTGGGGTCTGTTGCCCGTAAGCAGGTCATGGGCCATGAGCACCCACTTCTCTGCACAGTGGGTCCCTCGGTCCATCCCTTTCACAGGACAGCGGGAGCCCATAAACACCAACATTCCTTTCTCAGGACTCTGGATCCCTCGAGGGAGGCAGCTTGCTTTCGGGACAGCTGTTTGCTCATCAGACGCCCTCCTAGACCCTCCTGCTGCCGTGTCCACCCTTCCCAAGTCATACTATTCCAACCTTCGTTGAGTTTCCCCAAAAAACCAAACATAGAATTACCGTAGGCAGGAAGCCGACCAGCCCACTTCTGGATGTGGATGCAGAAGAATTGAAAGCAGGGACTCAAACAGACTTGCCCAGCCCCCCACCACGTTCAGGGTAGTGTTGTCCACAGGTGCCCAAAGGCGGAAGGAACCCCAGCGTCCACCCATGGGTGAAGGTTTATCCATGAATAGCATGTGACATGCACAGACAACCGAGCATCATTCCGCTTTAAGAAGGGAAGGAAGTTCAGACACCTGCTCTGACCTGGGTGAACCTGGAGGGCCTTATGCTGAGTGACATAAGACAGACGTGGAAAGACAGATGCTATAGCCTTCTTGCCCGACATACCTAGAGGAGCCAAATCCATGGAGATGGCAAGCGAGTGGGGGGCACCAGGGGCAGGGGGCAGGCCTCGGGAGTAGAAGTGTGGACGTGCGTGGTGCCACCGGGCTGTACCCTTGGAAATGGTAAAGATGGTAAATTTCATGTTACGTAAGTCTTACCAAAGTCTAAAAAAAATAGGAAAACGAAAAAAGCGACAATCTGTGCCAATCCCTGAATCAAAAGGCCTGCCTTAAACGGCTCGAGCCCAGACCCCCAAACCCTAAAGAGATGAATCAGCGAGCGACGCCTTGGTTTGCCTGGAACTTTGGGCCACACGAGAGAGTCTAACCAGTGTGACTTGGGGTGGGGACTCTGAGTCACCTGGTCTCAGCTCACTCTCCAGAGGGACCAGGGACTGAGGCTGGGGTGAGCTTCCCGGGCCAACAGTCTTCTACGGTGTTGGGGACCTAGCCCCGCCCCTGAAGATGCTGCAGGATGAGTGTGAGTTCTGTGTCCGGAACTGTCCTGACGTGCCCGTGCACCTGTGTCCAGGGTTAGTCTGAGTCCTGTCACTGTTGTCAACTGTAACTGAGTCAGCAGCCCTCTGTGACTCTGTGAGTCCTTCTAGCACATGGTGAGAGCCAAGGCTGGGCTTGAGAACCCTTGTGCTCGCAGCTGGTGTCAGAAGTGGGAGCGGCCTTGGGACCATCCCCTAATCTCAAAGTGACTCCTCTTGCTGGCGGGAGACCCAGGCAGGATAGACCGCTAAATCTGGGGGCAGGATTTTGAGGAGGAGCAGGTGATGGTGAGTGGGGGTGGGAGTCCCTCCCCACTTATCTGTTATCCTTGTGCACTCAGGGAGAAAAGAGAGAGTGAAGAGACCTGCTCACCTTAGCCCAGGACTGCTAGTTGCCCAGACGACTGCCCCCAAGCTGACGTGTGTCGAGGTGCCATCCCAGAGCACAGACGAGGGGGAGGGAACAGAGGTGGGGGTGTGTTGCTGTGCGTTCTGTCTCCTGGGATGACCTCAGAGAGGCCACCTGAAAACCCTTATCTCAAACACATCTGCCCCCAGCCGCTGGAAAGATCTGCAACTCTAGGAAAAGGAGAGATGGGGAGACTGCGTGCCCCAGGGGTGTGTGGAAGGGAGCCGGGAGCACAGGGCAGGAAGCTGGAGTTTTGCAGGCGGACCTGGCCAGGACCGGGCAGGTCCCCTGGTGAGAGCGCCAAAGCTCCTGGGAGAGCCTGGGACTGAGCCGTTTGGGGTGTGGGCTGGGTCGTCTAGGCCGTTGGACTTCTCAATGAACACCACTTTATAAATCAGAGGGGAGCCTGGAAGACTTTGGTCGTTGTGGTAGAACCAGAATTAGTAACATCTGAGCCGAAAACAAAGGCCCCTTAGGGATGGTGGGCTTTTAGTGGAGTCGAATGTGTATGGGAACCGTTCCTAAAATAACACCCTTTAGAAGAAAAACAAGAGCTCGGTTGTGCGGCCGGGAGGAGTTTCACATGTGCCCACTTGTGTCCCCAGCTCGGCACGTGCCCTGACTCGGAGGCCAGGCTCCAAAGGGGGCGGCAGCAATGAGGGCTTCTTTCAGAAGCGGGAGCCCCCTCCCCTTCCCCCACCCTCCTCTCTGAATGATCCGCAGACAAGGAAACAGGCTGTGGGCCATGAATGGGGCGCTGAGCCGCTGTGCGATCCCGCCCATAATCCCTTTTAATGGACTGTTGCTTTTTAGTGACTGTCTGGTTTCAGTTAGCGGGTCTGCTCTTCCGAAACGGGATTCAGCCCCTGCCCCCGCAACCCTGTACCTTGGGGTCTGGCAGGGGGCAGGAGCTACTGCCCTGGGCTCGCTTCCTCCTGAGCCTGGCTGCCTGCCCTGAGCTTTCCCCTGCGGTGGGTGGAGGCCGCTCTCTCTGCCCAGGGACCTTGGGGAAGCCCCCGCTCCACGTCTCTCCTGCAAGGAGACTGCTGATGACCTTTGTGGAAAGAACTCAGTGTCCAGAAAGGACAGGGTGACTTCCAAGGGGAACTGGACTCTGGGTGCCAATGAAGCCCCCCAAACTTCACCCACCCTGTGTCCCCCTGGATCCCTTTAAGCACCGCCCCCCGCAACCAAGGCAGAGCTGGCTTGGGGGTACCTAGTACTCACCTGCGGCTGCAAATGCCCGTGGTGGTGGTGGCCGCTGCTGTGGCCCCTGGGGCCAGGATCACTGCCAAGCAGGCCACGGCTTCTGAGGCTTCCAGTGGCCAAGTCTGGAAACTGAAACCGGCCCCTGAGTTTTGGCTGCAGCGCCTGGCCCGGATGGACGAGAGGCTGTTGTGGTCTTTATGGGTCCCTTCACCGTGGGGATGTTGGTGCTCATTACGAGGTATGACCCCCGGCCCCGCTGGGTGTTAGGTAACGATTGGCATGGGTTCCTCAAGACCTCTCTGAAATCGAAGGAATTCTAAATTCAAGAAGACACTTGGCCCTGAGGGTCTGTCTGGCTAAGATAAGAGATTTGGGATCTGTAATCACCTTGTTCTGAAGGGGAGTAGGGGGCACAGTGGGGGGGCAGTTTGAGAGGTCGGAGTCAGCGAGGAAAGCTGGGATTGACTCCCAGCCAGGTCAGACGTGAAGCCTGGGCACTTTGCCAGCTCGCCATGGACGTGAAGTCCCATCTGTGTTCAATTTGCTTCAAGGAAAGGGTCTCTCCTGCTCTCTTTGAGTCTGGTGGCCTTCGGGAAGTCATAGGGCTGTGTTCAGCTCATTCGGTTTTCCAAAACCGGTAAGTGGCATTGACACCATGATCATGGTCACGGATGATCTCATCCAAACCTCACAGCCCCCCGGGAGGAGGGTGGCGTCATTCTTATCTTACAGCCAGATGCAGGACTCCTGTCACAGTGCTCACAGGGAGCCCATCTGGGAGGAGAAGCTGGGCTATGGGTTTCTGCAAGGTCTGTGGCAGTTCCCTGCCCCTAGACAGCCCTCAATCCAGTTCAGGGTGGACAGAGGGGGAATCCAGCATCAGGCGGGGCATCTCCAGGGTCTAGTGGAAGGCCCCAAGAGCACGGGTCTGCAGGTCCTGGTTGGATGCAGGGGTGTCTGTGGCCTCACCCCGCACCTCCCCTGTGACTCTGAGCCTGCAGGGGGCCTGGGAGTGTGTGGAGAGGAAGCAGCCCTTGCCTTGCACTGTCCCTTGTAATTTAGGGGACAGGGGGACTGGCTTCACACATGCTCATTTTCAGCTCTTGTGTTCGTGTGGAACCTGGAAATTAATTAGCTCAGACACGAGTTCTACAGCCCAGGCACATGAGAAGATTCCTTGTTAGTAAAACTTTGCCCTTTGGCTGGTGGGCGTTTGATGGCTGGATGTCAGACGGTGGGTCTGCGTGGGGCCGGCAGCCACAGCAGAAAGGCCTGACGACAGCAGGTCCCACCTGCCCCCAACCCCCAGCTCATGCCCACTTCCCAGCAACATGGGGTGTTTCCAAAGCCAATCCCCACAACCGGAATGTTCCTGGGGATGAATCTGATGGGGACTTGGGAGCCTCACAACAGGCTTCCAGGGGTCTTGGGCTGGGCAGTTAGAAAACCTACAGTGAGGACCTCATTTGGGCTGGAGTCAGGGAAAGCTTAGAACAAAGTCACTTAGGTGGTGACACTTAAACCGAAATTGGGAATCAGAATTAGCCAGGTAAGAGGCAGAGGGAACAGCATTCCAGGCAGGGGAACAGCACTTGCAAACTCCCTAAGTCAGAAAGGTGGATGGCCAGAGCCACTAGAACACAGGAAATGTGCTGGGAAGGCGCAGACCAGGAGGCCACAGGCACGGGTCCTGGGGTGGGGGCCCTCCAAGGCCTGCTGGGGCACTGGGTCTTCACGGGAAGAAACCTGAGTTCTGAAAGCATCGGGTAAGGGAGTGAAGGCCCGGGCACCTTCCAGAAAGACCCCCTCCTCCACCACCTTCCTAACAAGGGAAGAATTAGCTGATCCCTCCCTCCCAGCCTCCTCCCCCACAGCCCGCATCTGGTTCCTTCGCCATCGTCATTGTGGGTAATTGTTAGGTGGGCTGGGCGCGCTTTCCCTTCTGCTGAGGCTGCGAGCAAGCGGGGATAATCACGGCTTTTCACCATCCTCCCCCACCCCCACTCTGCCCCACTTCCTCTCTATCATTTATTCAGGAGGGCCCAGAGGAGACGTTACAAGCAGCTCGGGGGCCTAAGGTCTCGAAGGGTTCTGGGAGGCCGCAGGGCATGGGTCAGAGGTCAGGCCCAGGCCCTGAATACCAGCGATGTTGATGATGGTGTCGTGATGAGGATGAACGGCCTCTCGCCACCGAGCCTTTACCGCGCTCAGGCGCAATCACGCCAGTTTCCTCGTTCACCCTGAACTTCATCCTTACGAGATGGAGATGCTCGTGACCTCGCTGTACAGAGAAGGAAACAGGCGCAGAAAGGTGGAGCAGCTTGCCCAAGGCCCCAGCGCCGGACAGCGCTGCTCACGCCCCCAGCCCCTGCCCATCCTGCCACCCCGGTTAGCGCCAACCGCCACCAGCCCTCACCGCCAAGCGGCTCCGAGGCACCCACCCTGCGGGTTTGGGCTGAGCCCCCTTTTGAGGGTCCCTCTGCCCAGGAGGGCCACGTGCCCCACCCACGGCTCCAGCTGATTGGTCCAGGCAGACACTAGCCTGGAGGACAGCCCCTGGGAGTGGCAGGGCGTGCCCTGCAAAGATGAGCGGGGACCAATCAGAGTCCCTTTCTCTGGCCGGCCTGGGAGAAGCGGAGAGAGGGAGTCCGGCTGGGGCGAGGGCCAGAGGGCCAATGCGCAGCGAGATAAATGAAGCCCAGGGCCCAGAGTGGCAGAGGCCAGACCGCACGACAGGAGGGAGGAAGAGGCTGGCCCACAAAATCGGGGGCCCAGTGGGAACCCAGAACAGCTCTCTCCTGTTCCGTCCCCGGCCAAGCTGCCCAGCTGTCCCAGGTCCTATGTGTGGCAGAGACCCCTCTTGCTTTATCCACCTGCCCTTACAGAAGGTGGGTCCATCAAGGTGTGAGAGGAAGTCCCAGGAGAGCTGCTAAGAGGCACCTGTCCAACCTGCCCACTTGCCCTTCCTCCTTCCTCCTCCTCCTCCTGCTGGACTCAGGAGGGGGCCTGAGGGACTGATGTCATATCCTGACATCAAGCATGGAGCCTGGGGGCCCCAGATACCCTGCAGCCATGCCTCCAGGCTAGCAGGCTCCTCCCTGTGTCCAGGGCACCATTAGCCCCAAGGGGACAGCTGAGGGTATCTCCTCTCGGAAGCTGTGCCCGCTGTCCTCACCATGCTCTCCCACCCACCCTACGCACAGCGGCCACAGGGGTGAGGAAGGGGTTGTTGTCCTTATGGCGAGGCCCACGTGTATTCCTGGGAATGGGGATGATGGCCCCAGCAGGGAGGAGTGAGGGATGTAGGTGAAGTCCCCGGCCCAAAGCAGCACCCACCCCACCCCACCCCCCGCCGTAGGGGGCTCTCGAACAACACATCCCTGCGAATGCAGACCTTCTTTCCTCTGAGACCTCCCGGGTCCACTGGCCTCTCGGCCTCTCCCACGCACAAGCTGCCCCTGCCTGGCCTCATGAGGGCCAGGCGCAGGGGTTCGTGCGCAGAGGATCCTTGAACGTTCCCGACTCTGCCTGCGTGTGATCAGGGAAAGGCCGGTGAGTGTCGGACAGAGTAAATGGTCGTCTGCCCTCCGGAGCTGGCGACGAGGGACAGGGGGATCGATTATCTGCTGCTGGGGGCCTTCTAGCTGCGGAGACATGTCTGTATTGACACATGTTGACGAGAGGACTGTGCGGTGGTGACGCCGGCTCCCCGAGCGGGAACTGTCCCCTGCAGGCCTGGTTTGTGCCACTTTTGGCCAAAGGAAGTGGCCCAGCCCGGGTCTCCGTCCATCTCGCACAGCCCCACAGAGGCCACTTGTGACCGGCCGTAGGTGTGTGACGCTCCACACCCAGAGGTCCCAAAGGCATGGTCACGATGAACTGTAGGAGGTCCAGTGCGGGGATGGTGGTGGCGGGACAGTCATGCCACTGGCCGTTTATGACCGCCGACAGCAGGCAAGGTGCCTGCTAGGGCCCTGGCATGTGGCCCTGGAGGGCTGGCATCATTATTATTTTCGTTTTTCTCATACGGTCCCTGAGGCACAGAGGGGTCGATGACCTGCCTCAGGTCACACAGCAGTGAGTGAGTGTTGGAGAACAGAGTTGAGTCCAGGAAGTCCGGCTTCTGAACCCACACTTCTGAGGGACACATGGGTCCATCATCTGTATCCACCTTGGCTGATGCTGAATTTCTTTTTCTTGGTCCCTGAATGCTTGGCCCTTTAGTCTGCTCGGGCTGCTGTGACCATCAGTGGAGAGTGGGGGCTCGAACAGCTCTGTCAGGAGGCTTGTACCCCATAACTTCAGGCAGCCCTGCACCATGGCTTTGGTTTGAGGCTGTCTGGCCCACTGAGACCTGGGTAGGGGCTCTGACCGTCTCCTGATCACCTTCGGGTGGTTCTCCTCTCGTCTCCCCTGCCCCCAGTTTTCCGGAGAACAAATTGACATGTATCAGTGTACACGTATAAGGCATCCAGCACGGTGGTTTGATTTGCAAATGTCAAGAAATGACACACGTAGGGTTAGTTGACCTCCGGCACTCAGATCGATTTAATAAGAACAAGAATTTCTTGAGCCGAGGGCTCTTAGGATCTACTGTCTTAGCAACTTTTTTTTAAAAGATTTTATTTATGTATTTGAGAGAGAGAGAACGGAGGGAGGAGCAGGGGGAGAGAAGCAGGCTCCGTGCCCAGTGGGGCTCGATCTTACAACCCTGAGACCACGTGAGCCATCATCACCATGTCGTGGGTTGTGTCCCTAGTATTCATGGATCTCATAACCTTTGGGCCCCTCCCCTTAACTCCCCACTCCTCTTGTCCTGAAGAATAGCACATGTTTGCAGTCCAGTAACTGTCCTGTCCTGTCCCATGGGGTCGGAGCATTCCACTGTCCCGTCCTGTCCCATGGGGCCAGAAGAGTCCAGGGCGCTTCTGCCTTTCATCCTACCTCCTTCCCTCCTGCCAGGGCACTGGCCAGTGTACGGGGCCACCCTCGTGCTCTCCTCCTGCCCGAGGCCGGCCATGGCCTCAGTGTCCTTTCCCATACACACTTTCTCATCTTGTGCAATATGGGATAGCTGAGACTTTTCCCAGTCTTCAGGCTCTGGTCCCTCTCTACTGAATGACTCTGTCTTCCATCCATCACTCTCGTCTTAAATGTTGCTGTCAACAATTGAGAAGCAGCAGCCACTTCCTCCACACTCTGCGTAGAGACCTCCTCTGCCAGATGCCTGGTTTCACCTCTCACGAGTTCTCCCTTCCACAAAAACCCTGGGACTCGAATACAGTTCTAGTCTGCAGTGGGATCCCCTTTCCTCCGTGGACTGCTCACTCGCTTTTCATTTCCATGAGGGCCCTCATCAGACTCTCCCTTAACATCCACGTCCCCCCAACACTCTGTTCACGCCCAGTTGTGTCACGTCTAAGAAGTGGAGGCCATCGCTCTGGCTCTCCTCTGTCCTTTCTGAGCTGCCACCAGAAGCATCGATGAGCTTTTTCTAGCATGCGTCTCAAAACTCCTCCGGCCTCTGCTCATTATCTGGCTTCAAAGCCACTTCCACGTTTTGGATATTAATCACAGCAGTGCTCATGCCTCAGTACCCATTTCTGTCTTCACCGCCTTGGGTCGCTGTAACAAACACCGTGGTCTGGGTGACTCTCACGATAAACATCTATTTCCAACAGTCATGGAGGCTGGGAGTCCAAGACCGAGGCGCCGGCTGATTGGGTTCCTGCTGATGGCTCCCTTGCACACGGCTGCCTTCTCTCTGTGCCTCCTGTGGTTGGGAGTGGGAGAGGAGACCCTGGTCTCTTCTTATAAAGGCACCGATCCTGCCACGGGACCTCCACCCCCATGACCTCATCCAAACCTAATCACCTCCCACAGAACCCCACCTTCAAATACCATCAGGATTAGGGCCTTGGCATAAGAATTTTGAGGGGACACAAACATGAAGTGCACAGCGGTCCTAAAGCCAATGCTTGGCCCGGTCTTACTTGGAATTTGGCTGGGGCTGCCCTCTGGGTCACAGCAATCTATCACGGCTATCTATCTGGGTCACGGCTAACTATCTCCTGCAGTTATTCATCACGTTGTACAGATAAGCAGAGGAGGCTCAGAGAGGCTGGACAGCCTCTGGGTCACACAGCAGGCATGCAGACAGGCAAGAAGCAGAACCCAAGATGGTGTTCTCCACGGTGGCTCCCTCCCTGGGCTCCTGACTTGGGGAGGAGTTGTGGAGAAGAGGTGGCTTGGTTGGCCGCCCGTATCGGCTGGCCCACAGCCTCCTCCGTGGGAGAAGGAGAAGAGTAAAACACCAAACAGCTAATGGAGGGACAGTCAGCCAGAGGAGGACAGGAGGACGTGGTCTGCGGACAGAGGCTGGGCTCCAGCCACGCAGCTGAGAAAAGCTCCTGGACCGTTATCCCTATTCTGTCTCGCATCGGTCCCATGGACAGAAGGGCCCCCCTCAGTTTGGATCCGAGGCATCCCTGCTGCCCTCTACCCCCTGGCACCCTCACTCCATTCCTGGGTCGCAGGAGCTCCTCCCCACTGACTTCAAACTCAGAATCCGGTGGTGAGTCCATGGGTCCATTTCATTTTTCACAACGCAGTCGTTAGTATATATGCTTCTGATGCCTCTTCTGAGTGTCCTTGTGATGCCAGGGTCCTTTCTTGCATTACAGAACTGACCCCCGCCCCAGCCCTGACGGCCCGCACAATCCCCGTCTCATAGACGAGGCCATGGAGCCCAGAGAGGGTGACCGGCTTACGCAGGACCTTCCAGCTGGGAAGCAGCACAGTCTAGATTCAAAGCCAGAACTTGCTTACTCCAGGGGCTGGGTCCTCGCCCCGCCTCAGTCTGCCTCCCATCCTACGGGCAGAGCAGGCTGCAGATCGTGCATTTCTAAGACAGCGAGAGCCTGAGCTGCCTGGCGCTTGGACTACAAAGCTAAGTGGGGTGAGCGGTATTGTCGAGCCCGGGCACCTGGGGACGACGCTCTGATCCTGCCCACCTGCCCACGACGGCTCCTCATTAACCAGTGCCCGCAGCTGGACGCGACCGAGTCAAAGCGTTGTTGCAAGAGCTCCAGGGCAGGCCCGCTCTTGCCCAGGGCTGGTGTCCCAGCAGCCGGGTGTCTGCTCTGAACCCGGCAAAGGCGGCGAGGAGGCCAGCGCCGGGAGGAGAGGATCACAACACCGGAGTGGGCTGTGTGAGCCCTCTGCGGGGCTGCGGCGGACGCCCTAGGAGCCGGCCGTGAACTGTCGGTATGTCTCGTTCCCGCTCCCTCCTGCAGACAGACATCTCCATCCATCAGAGCAGCAAGCAGCAAAGCAGTCGTCGCCTCTGAAGGCGGCTGCAGGCTGGGCTGGCCTTTGTTTCCCTGAAGTGGCCCGGAGCAGCAGGTGCCCGAGGCCAAAGATCATTGGGGGGGGGGACTCACATGGAGAAAACGCAAATGTAACCGTTTTCTTGCAAACTGAGAAATAAATCCCCATTCTTCTGTTTCTGCAGCCCAGCCCTCCCAGTGCATTGAGCCCCAACACTGGGCAGGAGAATGGTTTCTAAACTTGGGGCGTATCCTGGCCTCCTTCACGATGGAGGGTCAACGAGAGGCAGAGACACCTCCCTGTGGCGCCACTCATCATCAGTTTATAAAATGCCGCACTGACATCCGGATGCGTCCCACAGGGCCGCTCCCTGGTTTCCGTCTGTCTCTCCGGACTCCTGTTTTGAACTTTTGGGTTGCGGGTTTTATCATGGGCAAGGTTCGGGTCAACAGATGTCCTTGGGAAGAAGCAGAAGTGAGCGAAGCTGGCTGGTGTTCCTGACCTCTCAGCACCTGTCATTGCAGAGAGAGATCTTGGATCCCTGCAGGGGTTCGAGGGGACAGGGGACTGTCCCCTCCCTGGCCCCAAACCATCTTGCTACGAGGCAGTCAGGGTGGGCAGGGTGCCCGGTTAGAGACACGCTTTCGTGTCATGGGGGTGCGGGGAAGTTGCCGGGGAAAGCTCCAGGTGTGGCCAGGTGTGGCCCCCACTGCCTCCGACCTGGCCACAGGGCTTCCCCGAGTCGGGGCTGCGGCCGGCTGCCCTTCTGTGGAGCAGGAGGCCCCCAAGCCACTGGCCTCCCCATCACACCGAAGCCTTGGCCCCGGGCGGCTGCGCAGAGCCCCGCTCCGCTGCCTGCTTTTGCTGGGAGGGTTCGGGGACGGTTGGCAGGTGAGGGGAGGAGTCGGGAGGCCCAAGAGAGTCCCGGGTTTGAGAGCCGGCTCTGTTGTTCCGCTGATGTCTGAACCGTGGAGGCTATACTTTTCGGATCTCGGTTATGAAAAGGCCGCAATTGGCCTCTTGGCTCCTGAAAGTGCAGATGACTCATCTGGGGCTGGGTGGCGTTCTCTGGTTAAATTATCCCCTTGTCACCTCTGTCCCCACCTCCTTGCACCTGAGATGCCCCACCCCCACTGCATTCCCCCAAGCTGGGGGCTTCCCCTTGGCCCTGAGCCCTGGCAGGAGAATGGGAAGAACCTCACATTCCACGGAGGCTGGGAGGGGGGCGGGGACTTGCTGAAAGCTAGACCCGAGGGGCTGGGCGCCAGCTCTGGGCCTGTCATGTGTTCACCAGGCTCAGGAGACCGGGGTCTTGACCATAGCACGCTGCCTTTGGAAGGGGCTGTGGGTGAGGGTGAGGGGCTGGTGGTCTCACCTCTGGGGTGTTCGCTGGAGGGCCTCTAGCACCCGCTGGGGCTCTTCTGAGGGCACCTGTCCCCCCCTTACCCAGGGGTGAGTGAGCTGGGGAGCCGGGGGAAATGGTGGAGGCAGAGGGAGAGAGATAAACTCAAGCAGATCCCCTGTTCCAGGCAGAGACCCAAGTTCAGGGCTTGAACTCACGACCCTGAGATCACAACCTGAGCTGAAATCGGAGTTGGACATTTAACTGACTGAGCCATCCGGTGTCCCCAACTTAAATCAAATAAGCACCTCAGCAAGTGGCCAGACGCCCGGGCAGCATGGTTCTAGGCTATATCTAGAACCTGACTGCATCTCCCCACCTCCGAGATGCCCACCCTGCCCAGCCACCCTCCCCTCCCCCTTGGACCACTGCAGTAGATGCCTTCAAGTCTCCTGGCTCCTGCCTTGTCCCTGCAACCTGGTCTCCAGTACATCTTCTCGAAACCCTGCAGTGGGCCACCTGCTGGGGCTGTTAGGCATCTGTTGGGCTACCTGTCACCCTGCCCTACTGTTCCCTGGACCAGACCAGCACGCTTTGCTCCTTCCCCGGCTTTGCTCCACTGCACTCGCCTCCTTGCTCTTCCTGTACACACAGTTGTGCTCCTGCCTCAGGACCTTTGCACCGGCCATTCCCTTTGCCTGAAGGCTTTTTCCATAGGTGGCCACCGGGCTTGCTGTCTCTCTTCCTTCAGGCCTGCCTTCCAACTCCGCTTTCCCAGGGAGGCCTTTCCTAATGACATGTAAGGAATATAGATTAGCAACCCCTCAGCCCCCTAACCTGTCTCTTTTTAGCAGATGTATTTCTCTGCAAAGTACTTACTACCACCTGGCATTGTAATGGTTTTGATTTATTGTTTATTTTCTACCTCCCTTGACTAGAATGTAAATTCTGCGAGAGCGGGTTTTTTTTTTTTTTTTTCCTTTCCTGTTTCATTTACTGATACTATCCCACGCTTCTGGGACAGCCCCTGCCACATAGTAGGTGTCCAGTAAACGCCAGCTGCCTGGAGGAAACATGATCTCAGTCACTTCTCACTGTTTCCGAGGGGAAGGTGTCCTTTACCCTCAGGTTACAGGTGAGAAAGCAGAGGCTGGGGGTTAGCCTTCAGTCCAGACGCATCCAGCTGGGAAACCCACACACACATCCGTGAGAGGGAGGACCGTTCCACCATGGAGCTGTGTTGTCCTTGTCTGGGTCTCAGTGTTTGACACAGTGGCTCCATGGGCTCTGGGCCCCACAGGGACCCACCACAGCCCCATGTTAGGGGGACGTCTTGCCAGACCGGCATGTCCCTGCCTGGAAAACTCCCACTGGGCAGACAAGAAGGTGGTGGGTGATGTCACTTAGGACCTGTTGGGAGCTGGGACCTTGGGAGTGGCTGGACAGGGACGGCCAGGAGGAGCAGTGGGCTGAGGCCAGGAGGACCAGGCCTTGAAGGCCACCCTCAGAGTCCCGGAACATATGTGAGAGGTACAAGGAGAATGGAAGAGGGAGAAGTAGACATCAGTTATATACCTGCTGTGTGTGATGCTGGATATCTGGGACCTTCCATGAGCTCCCTCCCTTAGTACTCACAACTTCCCTGCAAGTCAGTATTATCATTGCCGTTCATTCATTCATTCATTCGTTCACTCATTCACTATTACCCCAGGAGCTGACCACCTGGCTCCAGAGAATTCCCGGGACCTCTAGGCATAGGGAGGCCTGTGGGTCAAGGAGAAGTGTAGGCCCAGCAGGTGTGCAGTCCACTGTGTTTGGGGCCCCCTGACTGATGCTGAGCTCTGCTGTGCTTATGGGATCTGCCCTCCCCAGGCTGGGCCCCACCCACCACCATCCAGGCCACCTCCTTGGGCAGGAGACACCTGTTCTCATCTGCTTCTTTGCACCTGACCCAAGTCCTGGGTACGTGACCTCTCTGCCTGCAGGGCCTCTGCCTTGGTCATTGTCTGTATCCTTGATGCTGGTCTTGCCCTGCTCCGTCTAGCCTGGCAGAGGCCCCCTCCCGACATTTATCCCCCATAACAGACTTCTGAGAATCAGCACAACCTAGCGTGTGGAGTCAGGAAGATCTAAACGACTCGAGTCTACTGATTCAAGTGCGAATCTCTGTCTGAAACATCATCACAGACACACCCAGAAACAGTGTTTTACCTCCTATCTGGGCATCCCTTCTCCCAGCCAAGTCGACACGTGAAATTAACCACCATGGCCTCATTTTCTTCCAAAGTCCGTAGTTGACATGGTGTTGTAGTCTATAGGTTTGGGCAAAGGTGTAATGACATGGGTCCATCATTAGGGTATCACACAGAGTAGTTTCACTGCTCTACAAATCCATCATGCTCTGCCGGTTCGTCCCTCCTCGCCCCACCCCTGGCAACCACGATCTTTTCTTGCCTCCATAGTTTTGCCTTTTGCAGAATATCGTATCATTGGAATCACAGAGTTCCCCTCTATTCCTCATTTACTGAGAGTTCACATCATGAATGGGTTTGGGATTTTGCCAAATGCCTTTTCTGCATGTATGAACATGATCACATGATTTTCCTCCTTCAGCCTGTTCATGTGTGGGACAACATTCATTGATTTTTGACTGTTTCGTGGAGGGTATTGGCATCTATGTTCATGAGAAGTCTTGGTCTGTAGTCTCGGGTTCTTGTAACCTCTTTGTCTGGCTTTGGTATTCAGGTAATGCCGGCCTCATAGAATGAGTTAGGAAGTATTCCCTCTATTTTGGTGCTCTAAAAGGGATTGTACAGGATTGGTATCATTTCTGCCTTAAATGTTTTGTAGGCTTCACCAGTGAACCCATTTGGGCCTGGTGGTTTCCACTTCATAAAGTTATTAATGATCGATTTAATTTATTTAATAGATATAGGCCTTTTAATATTGTCTTTGTCTTCTTGTGAGGATTCTGGCAGATTGTGTCTTTCAAGGAGTTGATCCGTTTCATCGAGGTTATCAAATGTGTGGGGATAGAGTCGTTCATAGTATTCCTTGATTATCCTTTTAATGTCCATGGGATCTGTAGTGATGTCCCCACCTTAATTTCTGATGCAGGTAATTGGAATTCTCTCTCTTTTTCTTAGTTAGCCTGGCTAGAGGTTTATTGATTTTATTAATATTTCAAATCAGCTTCTGGTTTCATTGCTTTTCTCCATTGATTTTCTGTTTTCAATTTCATTGATTTCTGTTCTAATTCTTGTCATTTCTTTCCCTCTGCTCACTTTGGATTTAATTTGATCTTCTTTTTTTTTTTTAAAGATTTTATTTATTTATTCGACAGACAGAGATCACATGTAGGCAGAGAGGCAGGCAGAGAGAGAGAGAGAGAGGAGGAAGCAGGCTCTCCACTGAGCAGAGAGCCCGACGCGGGGCTCGATCCCAGGACCCTGAGATCATGACCTGAGCCGAAGGCAGAGGCTTTAACCCACTGAGCCACCCAGGCGCCCCTTAATTTGATCTTCTTTTTCTAGTTTCCAAAGATGGAAGTTGAGGTGATTGATTTCAGGTCTCCCTTCTTTTTTTTAAGTATACAAACCCACCCACTGCTATAAATTTTCCTGCATCTCAAAAATTTTAACAAATTATGTTTTCATTCTCATTCAGTTCAAAATGCTTTTACATTTCTCTTTGGACAAGTGTGTTATTTAGAAGTGTGTTGCTTAATCTCTAAGTGTTTTGGAATTCTCCATTATTCTTTTTGTTTTGTGCCCATGCTCATAGTGAATGTTCCATGTGAACTTAAGAAGAATGTGTAATCTGCTATCATTGGATGAAGTAGTCTATAGATGTCAATTTTATCCAGATGGTTGATGGTGCTACTGAGTTCAGCTATGTCCTTCTTGACTTTCTGACTACTGGGTCTGTCCATTTCTGAGAGAGGGGTGGTGAAAATTCTGACTATGAGAGTGAATTTATCTATTTCTCTTTGAAATTCTGTTTGGTTTTGCCTCACATATTTTGATGCTGTTGTTAGGTGTATACATGTTAAGGACTATGATGTCTTCTTGGGGAATTGATTCCTTTATCATTATGTAATGTCCCTCTTTATCCATGGTGACATTCTTTGCTTTGAAGTCTGCTTTCCCTGAAATTAATATAGCAATTTCTGCTTTCTTTTGATTGGTGTTGCATGATATATTTTTCTCCATCCATTTACTTTTAATCTATTTGCACCTTTGTGCTTAAAGTGGGGTTCTTGTGGAGCACCTGGGTGGCTCATTCATGTAGGTGTCTGACTCTTGATTTCAGCTCAGGTCATGATCTCAGGGTCATGAGATCGAGCCCTGCATCAGGCTCCATGCTGGACGTGTAGCCTGCTTCAGATTCTCTCTCCCTTTCCCTCTGCCCCCTCCCCTCTCTCCCTTTCTAAAGTAAATAATAATCATAAATAAATAAATAAATACAAATAAATACACAACGTGGTTTTCTTGTTGGCTCTTTTTTTTAAAAAAAGATTTATTTATTTATTTCAGAGAGGGAGGAAGGGGAGAGGGACAGAATCTTCAAGCAGAATCCCCACTGAGCAGGGAGCCCAGTGTGGTACTTGATCTCCCAATCCATGAGATCATGACTTGAGCAGAAATCAAGAGTCGAATACTCAACTGATAGCCACCCAGGCGCCTCCTGGCTCCTTCTTTAATCTGCTCTGACAATCTTTGTCTCTTAATTCATACACTTAGACCATTGACATTCAAAGAGTTTGTTGATATAGTTGGACTGATATCTATTGTATTTGTTACTGTTTTAAATTTATTTCCCTTGGTCTTCGTTCCTATTTTTGTCTTCCACTCTTTTTCTACCTTTTGTGGGTTTTCTTTTTTGAGTAAGGAAATTCATTGTGTTAAGCACCTGGTGTTGGGGGATTTATGTGTTAAAATAACTATTCTTTCCACCCTTCCAGCTTTACTGAGGTATAATTGACAAGTAAAAATGTATAAATTTATGGTATGCAACATGATAATTTGATATACATACATATTGTGAAATGATTACCACAATAAATTTAGTTAACCTGTCCATCACCTCACATAGTTGCCTTTGTGTGTGGTGAGAACATTTAAAGTCTACAATCTTAGCAACTGTCAAGGATACAATACAGTACTGTTGACTATAATCACCAGGCTAGCTGAGCACATTAGATCCCATGAACTCTTTCATTTTACACCAGAAAGCTTGAACCCTTTGACCAACAGCGCCCCATTTCATCCACCGCAACCACCGTTTTACTCTGTTTCTATGATTTTGACTTTTTTAGCTTCCATGTATCAGTGAGATCGTACTGTGTTTATCTTTCTCTGTCTGGCTAATTTCACTTAAAATGATGTCCTCGAGGTTCACCCATGTTGTTGTAAATCTGCCCTTTGTGGTTTTAATTAAGCATTATGTATGATTTTATTTTCTCCTCTTTCTTACCATATCAGTTTTCTTTCTTCTTTCCTTCCCTTCTTTCTTTCTCTTTCTTCCTTCCTTCTTCCCTCCCTCCCTCTCTCTCTTTCCCATCTTCCCTCTTCCTTCCTCTCTTCTCCCTCTCCTTCCTTCCATCCCATCTTATTTCATGGTTGCTCTAGAGATTGCAATATACACTTATAGCTAATCCAAATCCACTTTCAAAAACACTGTTCGGCTTTATGGGAATTAGGAACACCTTATAATGACAAAGTAATCCTAATTCCTACTTCTTCTCTCTTGTGCCACTGTTGTCATTCATTTCACGTATATATAAGGGTATATAAGAATACATACACACACGTATATATATGATGTATACATAAGCATACATAATCAAATACATCATTGGTATTCCTTTGAACAAATTGTTATTGGTTGAGTCAATTAAGAATTTTAAAAAGGCTTTATTTTACCTTCACCTATTCCCTCCCCCCGTGCTCTTTCTTACCTCATTTGATCCATGCTTCTGACCTATTTTTTTCTTCTCCCTAAAAAACTTCTTTCAACATTTACTGAAAAACAGGTCTTGGGGTGCCTGGGTGGCTCAGTGGGTTAAGCCTCTGCCTTCAGCTCAGGTCATGATCTCGGGGTCCTGGGATCAAGCCCCGCATCAGGCTCTCCGCTCAGCAGGGAGCCTGCTTCTCCCTTTCCCTCTCTGCCCACCTCTCTGCCTACTTGTGATTCTCTCTTTGTTAAATAAATAAAATAAATAAATAAATAAATAAATAAATAAATAAAATCTTTAAAAGAAAAAAAAAAAACAGGTCTTCAGGCAACATATCCCCTCAGTTTTGTTTGTCTGAGAAAGTCTTTATTTCTCCTTCACTTCTGAAGGGTGATTTTATAGGATACAGAATTCAATGTTTGTGGCTTTTAAATATTCCACTCCACTCTCTTCTCGCTTGTGTGATTTCTGAGCAGAAGTCGGGCACAAGTCTTACCTTTGCTCTTCCACAGCTAACGTGCTGCTTTCCTCTGGCTTCTTCCAGGATTTTTAAAAATTTGTCTTTGATTTTCTATAGTCTGCAAATGAAATGCCCGGGTGTGGTTTTTTGGGCATTTATCCTTGGTGGGTGTTCTCTGGGCTTCCTGGATCTGTGATTTGGTGTCTGACATTAATTTGGGGGGAAATTCGTAGTCATTATTGTTTTAAATGTTTCCTGTGTTCCTTTCTTCTTTCTTCTGCTTCTAGCCTTCCCATTATGCCATGCCACACCTTTGTAGTTGTCCCACGGTCCTTGCATATCCTGTTCTATGGTTTTTGGTCCCTCTTCTCTTTGCTTTTTAGTTTTGCAGGTCTCCACTAGGCTATCCTCAAGCTCAGAGATCCTCCTCAGCCGTGTCCAGTCTACTAATAAGCCCATCAAAGGCACTCTCCGTGTCTTTGAGGGCTGTTTGATCTCTCACAGTTCTTTCGGGTCCTGTCGTAGGATCTCCGCGTCCGCCGTGCACCCGTGCTCGATGTTGTCTGCCCCGTCCCTGAGAGCCCTTAGCGCACTCATCATTGTTTCAAATTCCCCGTGTGAGCGTCCCACCACCCCTGCCATGCCCGAGTCTGGTTCTGAGATTTGCTCGAGCTCTTCAAACGGGTTTCTGTTGTTGTGGTTCTGGTTTTTTTGCCTGTTAGATGTCTTGCGATGTTGTCCTGCCAGCAGGACATAGTGGACTAGGCAAAGGGAACTGCTGTATATGGAGGCTCTAGATGGGGGCAGGAGAGAAGACTTCTGAGGTCCCAGGGGTAGGTCCTGGTGTTTTAGTGAGCCTGTGCCTCCCCACGGTGAGCTTCTCACGTGCTTCTCAGCGCCTCACCCTTGGGTGGGACAGGCTGGCTAGAGCCCCAGGTCAGTCCCCTGACAAAACCGCAGCAGGTTAGGCTCTGGATGACTGGCCCCTCCGAGGGCAGCTCTCTCTGGTTAAGAAGAACAGAGTGCTCTGGTGTACTTCCCGATGGTTCCCTTTCCCCTCGTCCTGCCAGAAACACGAAGGGATTTTTCTCCGGTATTCCCTGCAAGAACATGAAGGTGAAAACTCTCAAAAGTGGGAAGGCCCTCTGCGATGGGCCCCCCTGGAGTCTTGACACAGACTGTCCACACCGAGCCTGCAGCGTTTCCAAAGCTCAGATGTCCATGAAGGTTTCTGCTCCCATAAGTTGTGGCGCTGTGTTCACCTGTCGGTGTTTCTAATTTTGGGGACAGCAGTTTGCACTGTGACCTTCTTTCTTTTATGGACCTAAGACGAGTGCTTTCCTTGGGGGCGTGTTTGTTTTTTTACTTGTCAGGACTGAGTAGCAATGGCACAGTTTTTTTTACTTGCCTGAGGGAAGGTCAGAAATCTGGGGTTTGGTTTTTAGCTGCTCACCTGGCCTTGGGGTAGAGAGAGGGTGGGTTGGCGGGGGTGTCTGTGGGCAGAGCGGTGAGGAGCTGGTGCACGGTCTGGGTGAGGGGTGGGTGCATGGTTCTACCTGAGACCCTTCCCTCTGCCATTTCCAGACGCCCCCCCGCCACCGCGCCCCACAGAGGGGCTCCATGGAGGCTTCCCAGGGCTCTGGCCACATTTCTGGAATTCTCTGGGGGCTTCAAGAACCCTCATCACCACCACCTCTCCCCACTCCTCCAGCTTCTTCTTCCCATCAGGTGGGAAGTTGTCTAGGTCAGAGGCCCCAGCCCCAGCCCCAGTGAGGCCCTTGTTCTCAGCAGTCACCACGGCCTCCCAAAGCAAGAATCCTCAAGGCCCAGCCACCTGGCAGAAGGGCAAGGGAGAGATTTCAGAAATGTCCTTCTTCCTATGATGGCATCAGGCCTCTGAAGATGGGACTCAGGTGTTACCTGCAGGTCCCCAGGGCCTGGGGCAGAGCCTAACACAGAGCCCAGTGACTGTCGGCTGAGTGTGAGGGCAAACCCACCAGTTGGGGCACCATCAGGATGCCGGCTAACACCAGAGCGAAACAGACAGGACCCTTCCCACCTCGTGCTGTACCCCTGCCCCATCATCCCCTCCTCTCCTCAGGCACCTTCCTTCTAGAAGTTTCTGCCCCCCCCCCCCGCCCCGAGAAGCCTTCTGGGGCCTGGGCTGGTGAGAAGCCTGTTGTGGGCTTCCCTCTCTGGCTCTCACTGCAGGGACACTTAGAGCAAATTGTGTGATGACTTGTCTATTTTCATCCACATCTGTGGTCTCAGGATCTGGGGGAGTGCTTGCCCCACGCAGGTACTCAACAGACTTCTAGTGGATAAAGGGATGAATGCCAACCGCATAGGGAAGGGCAGATGCCGGCTCATGCCAGCCCATGCCTGAAGTCACCGGGCAGAAACCCCAAGGTAGGGATCTGCACCCTGCCCTGTGGGGCTCCCCGTTCCCCAGGCTGGTAAAGCGGGTGCTGGTCTGCAGGGAGCGGGGCTCTGCTCTCACCCCCTCCCTGGCTCCAGGGGCAGGTGGCTCTGAAGGTGGTCCCCCTCCAGCCTGCTGCTAGGGTCCTGGCCGTTCCTTGGGGACATGAGAATCATGGAAATGCAAACCCCTCAGTCAGGCTATCCCGATGATTGCATTCCTCCAGTGTGGGCCTCAGAGAATGCCCTGTTCTTGCAACATGGTGTCTCCAGAACATGAGTCATGAGTAAAAGAGAAAACAAGCAGCAGAGTCTGCCACGGAAGGTTCTGGAATGAGGATGTGGTGGGGGCCGCATCCAGCCCTGCTAGGCCAGGCTCTGGAGTCGGCTGATTTAGGTGGAGGTGCTGACCCTGCCTGGGGGGTGTCTAGGCTGCCCTGGAACTCGGATTCTAGTTTGTTCCACGGGGACGGGAATCTCTGGCCCTCATTGGGAGCCCCTGCAGGGAGGACACGGTCCACGCCTGGCAGGTAGGAGATGCTCACCTGGGACCCCGGGGCAGTTCCCCTCCCTCTGCTGGTCGCTTTCCTCATCCATAAAATGGGAACGTGCTCCTCCTCCCAGGTTGCTGGGTGGACTCCAGGAG
Organism: Lutra lutra; assembly: GCF_902655055.1. NCBI lineage: Eukaryota > Metazoa > Chordata > Mammalia > Carnivora > Mustelidae > Lutra > Lutra lutra. The sequence continues at coordinate 143,001,316 of NC_062284.1, forward strand.
GTAACCCGCAGCAGCGGAAATCATTAATAAGAGCCGCTGGTCAGACTTGGCAAGGACCTACCGAGTGCCAGGGTCCAGTCCAAGTGCTTGGCTCGACATCCCTGTTTTTTGGGTCGGGAAACGGAGGCACTAGGCGTTAGGTGATCTGCTCAGGCACCCAGGGCTGGAGGTGAGGGCAGCTGCACTTCACTTCCAGCCGGTTTGGCCTGGAGCTGACCTTCTGGCTGCACCGTCTCCCCACAGCAGGAGACCAAGCCCTGCAAACCCAGCTCCTGGCCCCCAGCCTCAGGTCCGGCTTAGTCCCGGCCCAAGTCACTGCCACTTACAGGGAAAGCCTCAGGTCTCCTTCCCTCAGGTCTCCCGGCCTCTCGCACCCCTCCGTTGTGGCCCAGAGCTGGGGGTGGGGGCTGGCATCTCCATGAAGCGGTGCTGGAACAGGGCCTAGGGTCCCTGATGTTTTAGGGAACTGTAAAAGTGTTTTCGTTTTAATTTCCTTTAAAATCAAAAGAAAAAAATGAATATAGTAATAATGAATCCAGCCTGGGTCCTATTGTCTTCATGCCAACGCAGTTGCAAAATTCAATTAATTTTTTTTTTTAATGGCAAAGGTGCCTTGGGTCCCTGAAATTCACCATGTGGCCCTGACTACGGTGTCACCCACTGCCCATAGGCACAGGTAGACCGCTTGGCCACCCTGTGCCCTCCCTGTGCCACTGAGTGACAGGACACTGGTGTGAGTGTGGGGCTGTTCAGGCACGGTGGGAGCGGCACGTTTGGAAATAGCTGGCCTGGGGAGCTCCAAGGCACTGGGAGCTGGGGTCCTGGGGGCCAGGGGCTGGACCGATATGGGGCAATCAGGGACCATCTCCCAGGGCCGGACAGATCCAGGGATGAGAGGGGCGTCCAGGGGAGTGGGGAGCCATGGCTGGAACAGGTATGTCTGGAGCACCGAGGGCCAAGGAGAGAGGGAGGCTGGGGAGGGCACGGGGAGCTTTTCCAAGGAGGTCCCTCGGGAAGCAGGTGTCTGGAGCTTACTCCCACAGGGGTCTCTGGGGGGACAGCGTGGACCACGCAGCAGAGCTGACCACTCAGGTGGAGGGAATGTGGGAGGCGATCATCTGCTTGGGCTGCACCCCGACTTTATCTCTGAGGGCCTCGTCCCCCAGCAGAGCCCAGGGGCCTCCTGAGACCCTGGTCCCTCTAAGCAGTGCAGGATGACTGGGGTCCTGGACCACCCCTCTTAGCATCCTGAGATGCCCAGAAGGTGTTGCAGAAATAGGAAGGAGAAGCCAGGAGAAACGGGTCACACCCCATGTGACGCCCTGGACCTCAAAACTCAGGAACCAGGTAGCTTGGGGCCAATTCTGGGAGCTCCAGCATGGCTCCTGTTATGGGCTGATGAGCGCCCCTCTGCCCCCCACAATGTACATCCATCTGGAACCTCAGAACGTTCCCTCATTTGGAAGTCGGGTGGTTATGGATGGGATTACATTGAGATAAGGTCATATCGCAGTAGAATGGGGTCTAAATCCATGTCTGACCTGCTTATGGGGGGACACGAGCATGGACCCTGATGCCCCAGGATGGCCCCGGACAGAGACACACCCGTGGGACCCCAAACCCACTGGGAACAGGGTGCAAAGTCAACATTACCTCCATTGGGGGAAAGCAAACGTTGCTTCCGGGGCCCCCCTGAGATTAGGGATGAGGCTGAGGCTGCAGTGCCGTGGGACTTCTGGCTCAGCCCCTGGAGAAGGCAGGCCCACCTGCACTGCCCCCAGCCCCCTGCCACCTGGCTGAGTGTCCAATCCCCGGGTTGGCGTCATCCCTGACCCCTGGGGCGCGCCGCTGGGGCGGGGTGTGAGCAGCCTCCGCGGCCACCGCGGCCCCGCATTAATATTTGATGGTGTTGAATCGCTTTCTTCTGAGACAGAGAAAAGAGGCCATTACATGTGGGTAATAAGACGCTCTGGGCTGTTCAGCGAGCTCCTGGCTGGCTGGGGCCTGAAGAGGTTGATGATGCCGTGAATAATTCATCCACCTGTAATGATTTTCCTAGCTCTGTGTCCCTCTTGGCCAGGGAGAGCTTGGCTCCCCAATCCGTGGCAATCCAGCCCAACGCTGGGTCACTCTTGGTCACACCGACTTGAGTGTGGGAGGTCCACGTTCCCCCTTGCTGCGGGATCTAGGCCTCAGGCCTCAGTTTCCCCAACTGCACCAGCAGGGGAGCTGTGTGTCCTGCCCCTGTCCCTCTACCCTCCCGCCCCCCCACCCACAGGAGGTGCAGAGGAGCCAGGCATGATGGCATAGAACCTGGAGTTTGAACACTCTATGTGCTGTGTGACCCTAAGCAAGTTGCTTCACCTCTCTGGGCTTTGGTCTTGTTCCATTGAATGGGATTGGGGTTTATTTCTGCTGCTTCCATGAAACATCTCTGAGTGCTTCCTGGGCCACAGCAGAGCCCCAGCGGCACTCAGTTCATCTTTCCAGCCTCCCCTGGGCCGGATGTTGCTGTCCTTACTGGGATGGTGGTATCCCAGGGTAGGGGTGTTTGTGGCAGAGACAGAGGTCTGCACTGTGCGTGGAGTGGGAGCGTCTAGGGAGCCGTGCCAGAGGCCTGGGAGGGGAGAGCAGAGGAGGGATAACTATCACCAGCTCTGCCCCAGAGGGTCTGGGAAGGCTTTCGGGGAGACAATTCCAGAATCCTGACCGTGGGAACAAAAGCAGCATGTGGGGTCACTGTCGACAGCGACGCTGGTGACAATGATGATGGCGATGACAACAATAAAAGGAGCATCAGGATATTAAGTGGAGAGCGAACTTGCCCGTGCCCCTCCAGCAATCCTAGAGATCACCTTCACATTTAAAAAATGCTTTTAATGCAATCTTTGATTAAAACCCTCCAGGGGCTTCCCATTGACTTCAAATCACATCGGAGCTGCCTGCAAGGTCACACACGGTCTGTCCCCACCCCTTTCAGACCCCTTTCCCCACCCTTTCCTCCTCTTTTTCTGCAGCCCTCTTTTAGCAGCACAGAAATGTCAAATCGATTCTCACCCCAGGGCCTTTGCAGTTGCCATGTCTGTGCCCTTAATGGTCCTCCCCCTCCCCATCTTTCCCTGTGCTCTCAGATATCAGAACCAGCACCACCTCCTCACTGAAGGGTTCCCTAACCCACCACCTGTGGTCACCATGTGCCAAGTCACCTTGTAAATTTTGCATCAAAGCACCTACTGATGTCGGCGAGTTCACTTCTCTGCTGTTGAGTGTCTGTCTGTCCCCCTAGGTTGTAAACTCACCAGGGCAGAGACCATGGCTTACATGTGCCTGCATCAGGGGTACAGGGCTGTCACACAGTAACCCCTCCAGGAGCTTCTGCTGCAAATGGGACAGTTCTAGGTGACATCCTCTCTTCTTGGTGTTCTGTTCACGGTGTCAGGAGAGAGAGCTCACGTAGTTATTGAACAAGGAAGATTTATATAAATATTACCCTAAGAGCATCCAAGGAAGATGTCACCCTGCTCTTCTCGACCCGGGGCTGAGATCCAGATGTTGCAGGGGTCATGGCTATGCCCGGTGGCGGTGGCGGTGGTGGCGGGGCTGTACCAGCAATACGTGCTGGAAATCTGCCCTTTTGGGAGAGGGAGGCTATTCATGGGGAGATACAAAACCACCTGGAGAGAGCCAGGGGAAGTTGCTGACCACAGAGCTACGGGCACTGGATGCTGGAGAACCTGCCGCCAGGGCAGGAGCCTAGAGCGGGAGAGCCCCACATGCTGCAGGAGGCTGCCCAGCCAAGCACACCAGAGCCGGGAGAGGAAATCCCTTCCTCCCGCTACATCTCCTCAGGGCTCCTGCAGCAGAGCCTAACATGCTGCCAGGGGACAAAGGGCAAATGTTTCAAGAGCCCTGCTCAGTTGTCACACAGCAGGCAAGAAAGGGCAGATTTGGAGCCGAGGAACGATGCACTGGTAACCGACACAGTCCACCCCTTGGTCTACTCGACCTCCTTCTCTGCACTTCACATGGTGGAATTCCCACGTAGCAATAACACAACTTTGCACTCCACCCCCCCGCCCCAGATGAGACCCAGCTGCACCTCTTACACACACAGTGAAGCCCTTACCCTCTCCCCAAGAGGAGGAGACATACAGTCCCAACAGTCTTTGTTTGACTTTATCAATCCTCCATGCAGTCGCGGGCTCACTGGATATGCTCCCACCTACAGACTAAACTGTAACGCTAACTTCCCACAACTTGTATGTGAGCTAAAACTGGGGAGAAGGAGTGAGAAGAAGGAAAGAGCAGGTGTAAATAAGCACACACACAGGTCACGCCGACAGGAGACAGGCTGAGCAACTACACCACTCATTTCCGTAGTTTAACCCCATAGCCCTAATTCATAGGGATGGCTTCCTTCCTCCACGGCCCAGTTTGTGCTCCCCACATCCTCAGCCAGAGCCTAGCTGGTCCTTAACCAGTGCAATGACCCACAGCTTCCTTCCCAAAGGCTCTGGATCCTCCGCTATCCTGCATTGTTTTGGGTGGTATGACCTTTCATCAGCCATTACTACTGGCCATGGGAGCACCAGGTGGTGCCCTACAGAATCTTCCCCATTACAGAGCTAGGACTGCTTGTCCCCATGATGTAGCAGCAGCCCATGGTCCCCTTGGCAAGCAGGATTGGTCGTTCTGGTCGATACAGTCATTTCTTTCTTTCTTTCTTTCTTTCTTTCTTTCTTTCTTTCTTTCTTTCTTTCTTTCTTTCTTTCTTTTCCATCTTGGTTCAGTGTCTTCAAAATGGCCAGGTGGTAGCCTTCCTCTTCCAAGCAGTGAAACCACTGTGTATCTCCTGTGGAAGGTTTCCTCTGACTTCTAGGTCTCAATACCCTTGCTCCTCTAAGTGACTTCCTCTCTGCAGTATCCGCAGGAATGAGGTATGGCTTCTACTTCACTGTTTTGGATGGGAGTGGAAGCTCCAGGGGCTTTCACTAAGTTCTTCCGACCATAATCACCCTCACCTCGTGGTTTGGAGAGCCTGTGTGGGCCCCTGACATTTGCTCTCCGTGTCTATTCCAACTAGACATTTAAGAACTGGAGGAACCACCAGAGGGTGGGTCCATGGGCCAATGGGACAAATCCGACCCGAGCGAAGACTCCAGCTATCACCTACCCACCTGCTGAAATCAGGGCGCCATCCCTGTGGCAATGTCTTCGGTGCTCTTGCCTGGCCTAAAAGGCAGAGGGAACACAGAGGTTTCCTAGGACGGAGGCACTCTGTTTGTGAATGTGTTTTTCCATTCCTTCATGGAGCAAGGGTCTTCTGAGCATCCTTGTACAACACACTGGAGAGAGGTGGGAAGGTTCCACACTCTTGCGTCTGTCCACGGTCCTAACCAGTCAGCCCTGGCCCCCGACCTCATTAACTGCAGGTCACCATTGAGCCCCAGCTCCAGTCTGCCAACCGAATAAGCCATCAGGGACACTTCTGGCTGGTGGTGGGCAGACTCTAAGACAGATCCCGGGGAACCCTACCTCTTGGTGTTCATGCCTTTGCATAACCAAGCATGGGCGGGGGGCCTGTGACATACTTTTTTTTTTTTTTTTTTTTTGAGATTTCACTCATTCATTTGACAGACAGAGATCACAAGTAGGCAGAGAGGCAGGCAGAGAGAGAGGGGGAAGCAGGCTCCCTGCTGAGCAGAGAGCCCGAAGCGGGGCTTGATCCCAGGACCCCAGGACCATGACCTGAGCCGAAGGCAGAGGCTTTAACCCACTGAGCCACCCAGGTGCCCCCCTGTGACATACTTCTAACTAACTGATTCAACATGACCGAGGCAATGGGGTGTCACTTCTGTGGTTAGGTTACATAAGACGGTGACCTCTGTCTTGCTAGCAGACTTTCTCTATTGCCTCCTCAGCTTGTAGACTTTGGTGAAGGAAGCGTCCATGCTGAAGAGGTCCATGAGGGCGGCCCCCAGCGGACAGCCAATTAGACACTGAGTCCCTGTGGGGACAGTCAACAGCCTGTGGGGACCTGAATTCTGCCAACAACCCCATGATCATGAAAGTGGATCCTTCCCTGGTTGAGCCTTTGGATGAGGCCCCAGTCTAGCTGACACCTTGAGTGGTAACCCAGTGAGAAGCTCTGAAGCAGACATCCCATTTACCAACCCATTGAAACTATGCAATAATAAAAGTGTGTTCTTTCAAGTCTCTCCATCTGCAGAGATTGGTTACACAAGCTCGCATATTAATCCTGTATCTCCAATAGGTACAGCTACATCCACCATATATGACCTGACCTGATACTTTGTTCCTCTTCCTTGGTCTAATGCCCTCAGAATCCATGTCCACATATGTTCTCCAGATTTCTGCCAATATATAGTAGAAAGTCTTGCAATTCTTTTGGTTAAGCTTTTGATGGTTTAAGTGTGTCCCTGTCCTCCTGGGATATATTGAGATTGGGGCCTTGCTGGGAGTCTGTCAGCAACAGGGAGTGGGTATAATGGCTCTCAAGAAGAACGAGATCTCCTTCCAGACCCCTGGGGAGTTTTCACAAGGTTCTAGGCAAGAATTTTCATGCTCTTTAGACATGAGAAGGAAAGCTACTTCCACTGGTCAGGGAGGCTCAGTGTGATGGGGGTCCAAGACTGACAGTCTCGTTTGGATCTGGTAAGATGTCCCCATTGCAAGGTTCAGGATCCTGTTCTGTACTAATCAGTGCCCTGACTTTCTCCCCAGAAACTTGTTGAGACTGCAAATCCCATTGTTATTTCAGTAGCCTGCACAATTAAATTCTGTATTTGATTTTCAGCAATATCGGCCTTGCAACTCAAAGAAATTAGAGCTCCTTTCAGAGCTGTCATGGAAGCTCGCTGGCTTGCAGACCATGACTGGAGCAGAGAGCTAACGGATATGAGCTTGTCACCATCTCTTTGGAAGTGCTCAAGTGCACTCCAAAGAATCCAGAGCTCACCAAAATCCCTATAGTCATCATTACGGGCATAATGGTTGGGTTCAGCATGGGCTGGGGCCCCTGAGGCAAGGGCCACTGCGTCCTAATAAACCACAGGTGATAGTTTGATTCACTGTAATGCTTTTGCACGCATGGATCACTAAGGTCCCCTTCCCTACTGACAGCTCAGCCCTGGGTTTAAGTCCTCAGGTGGGACGCAACCAATCCCAAACCCCATCTGTCACCTGGGACCACTCCTTGTACCAATAGTGGATGAGTCAGGGTCCAATCAGGAGACAAAAATGACACAGGGAAATTTGAACAGGGAAAATGTAACATAAAGAATTATTATCTGGAGCACCTGGGTGGCTCAGTTGGTTAGGCGTCTGCCTTAGGCTCAGGTCATGATCCTGGAGTCCTGGAATTGAGCCCACGTCAGGCTCCCTGCTCAGCGGGGAGCCTGCTTCTCCATCTGCCACTCCCCTTGCTCGTGTTTTCTCTCTCTCTCTTTATCAAATCAATAAAGAAAATCTTAAAAAAAAAAAAAGAACTGGGGCACCTGGGTGGTCAGTGGATTAAAGCCTCTGCCTTCAGCTCAGGTCATGATCTCAGGGTCCTGGGATCGAGCCTCACATCAGGCTCTCTGATCAGCAGGGAGCTTCCCCCTCTCTCTGCCTGCCTCTCTGCCTACTTGTGATATCTCTCTCTGTCATAAATAAATAAAATCTTAAAAAAGACTTTAATAAAAAAAAAGGAATTATTACCCATAACAAGGTTTGGAGTAACGAGGAGTGGCTGGTAAGAAGTGAAGAGAACCCCAAAAATATCTCCAAGGACCAGCAGCTATGAGGACCAGCCACTGTCCCTAGGTCTGAGCAAGAAAGTACCCAAGATGCCCCAGCCCTGGACTGAGATCGAGATATTGGGAAGGGCGTGTGGTTGTAGATCACCGAATGTCAAAGAGGTCACTGTGGTTGGTGCCAAGCTGGCAGAATGTGTTGGAAATCCTCCATGAGAACTCGCTGGAAACCTGCCCTCTGGGGTACTGGACAAAGCTGTCCATGGAGAAGTATCTTGTCAGAGGCTGTTACTATAAAATCACCTGAGGGGAGTGCAGGGAGAAACTTCTAGATGCCCAGTAGGTGCCGTGCATCCCAATGGATTAGGTGCTGCGGCAGCCATGCCCCTGCAGGAACTGGGTGCTGGAGAAGCTCCATGGGCTCTGGTGGAGCCTGCTGGTGGAGCTGCTCGTGCCATGAGGACTGATGCCAGAGAAGCCAAGCCCCTTCCAGGAGCCTCCAGGTCACCCCCAGAACCAGGATGGACAATCCCCTCCTCTCACACTGTCTTTGCAATGCCTGCTGCAGACAGCTGAGCACCGCACCTCCAAGAGCAGGCGGTGAAGTGTAGATGCGGACCTGAGAGGCAGTACCCAGGCAGTGGGCACAGATGCAGCCAAATGGGGCCCCAGAGATATTTGCTTGCTTACACCTTCGGGGTTGTGTTTACTCTATTACGATTTTTCATTTCTCCTGTTGGTTGTCTTTGGCTCCCTGAAGTGACGGTCTCAGTGCTGGTGCATCAAATAGCAGAACTCGCTGGGATATGGTGAAAGCTGTCCTGTCCCCCCAGTTCGTGCAGGCTTGGCGGAAGCATGTGGAGAGCCATGTGGGAGCTCTGGGGGGCTACTTCCAGGGACTTCTTTAGAAAGTGGGTCCCTCAGATCAACTATTGCAACTTCAGGGGGTAGGGTCCCTTCTGAGAGAAGCGAAAAGTCCCCTTCAGCTTCCTTGCTCCCTTCCACCCCGCGTCGGGTATCATAGTCTCTGAATTCTGGTTTGGGTTGAATTGTGTCCCGCCACACTGTGGCGTCCTAACCCCCGGTGCTGTGACCTTGTTTGGAGACATAGTCTCTACAGAACGAGTAAGTTAAAGTAAGGCCATTCAGGTGGGCCCTCACCCGACAGGACGGCTATGGAAGTCTGGACACAGAGCCACACAGAGAAGGGGAAGGCCACGTGAACATGAAGACGGCCATCTAACAGCTGATGAGCGAGGCCCAGAACAGATGCTCCCTCAGCCCTCAGAAGGAACCCACCCTTCCAGCACCTTGATCTCAGACTTCCAGCCTCTGGAACTGTTCGAGACAACAGTCTTGTTGTGTGAGAACCCCTGGTCTGTGGTATTTTGTTATGTCACCCACACACCAGCTTTGTGACCTTAGCAAGTTGCTCAACCTCTCTGGGCCACACAATGGAAGAATAACAGTCAGTACCCACACAATGGGCTTACTTACTTAAGTGAGCAGCATACTTGGACTGCACAGAACAGAGAGGTCATCGGGCCCCCACACAGCCCTCTGGGGCGGGCAGGGAGCTGGCAGGGCTCCCCAGGGATGGGGAAACTGAGACGTGGGGAGGAGAAACGATCACCCGGTGATCACCTCTCAGTCAGAACTCAAACCCAGGTCTCTGGACTCCAAACTCAGTGCTCTTGCTCTGTGAGGCACTGCCTCCTAGTGGCTGCCTCAGCCAGGAGCAGCTGGGTGATGCGACGGGAGCTTTGAGGCAGTGGTGCGGACTTGTCGCCCCAACACCATCTCTGTGAGCCTGTCCTCACCCCTGCTCCCCCTTCTCTAGAAGCCACTCCTCTGGAAGCTCTAGGCAGTTCCCACGGATTGAGGCCCCACTATGTGCTAAGGGACTGAAGATAGTTTGTGCTCATCAAACACTGCAAGGTGGGTGCTAGTATCCCCATTCTAAGAGGGGTGCCAGGTGACAAGGGAGGGACCTCCCTAGGCTCAGGGAGGAAAGAGAACTGTCCAGGGCCACGCCGTCGGGAGGCTCTGGCACCGGGGTTCAATCAACACTGGAGGAAAGCTAGGCTTGACACCCCATCCCTTGTCTCTGGGAATCCCGACCACTCCCCTCCCTGAAGGCAGGGCTGGGTCAGGAAGGGTGAAAGGGATGTGGGTCTGGTCTGGGCGAACAACAGGTGCGTGAAGGAGGTGAGTGTGGGAGCGGACAAGGAATGGGCTGCCCACACTCCTGGCTATGTTTTGGGGGGGCTTTATACGGGAGTCTGGCTGGGCAGCGGGGGTCCCCTCTAAAGGGCCCGGGGGGCCCTCCGGTGTGAACTTTGCCACCCACCACTCGCTAAAGATCAGAGCAGGAGCCCATGGGGCCCGGCCTCTGAGTAATTGGCGGGGGCTCTGAGCCTCTGCTCAGCCCAGGGGGCAAAGGCCCACGCAGTCACGCAGCCAATGTACTTGGAGGGTCAGAGGCCACCCGTCCTCGCCTGGCCCAGGATTAAACTTTCAGTGGCTGTTTTTCAAGGTTCCCCACGAAAGAAGGGGGGCAGAAAGGGAAGGCGTTGTTTTCATGCCTCTTGCTTCATTTGCATAAGGTGAAAAATGTTTCCATAGAAACAACCAGAGTCTGTAATTTTTGAATAGCGATTTCTGCACAAAGCACAACCTGTCTTTTTGCGAAAGGGGATTAAGAAATTCTCGGCTGCATTTCTACCACAACAAAAGGCAAAGTCATCCAGTTTTGGGAGAGCTGCTCCGGAGCGGGGGTTCTGGCCCCGGCCTCTGCCCGCTGCAGGCCTCAGCTTCCCGACCTGTGAAATGGGGCCAGGGAGGGCCACGCTCGCAGGAGCCACCCCCATCCGAAGGGGGGCAGGGCTGCTAAGGAATCCCCACCCCCGGGCCCTCAGCGGGGCTTCGGATGCGGGCCTCTGGCAGAGTTTGAGCAGCTTTCCAGAAGAGACCTGGGGAGAGGCCTGAGGGCCAGCCAGCTCCAGGGAGAGGCCCAGCTGCCCTCTTCTGCAGCACGTCCCTGTGGGGCCCCCCGCCGGCTAGTGGAGCAGAAGGCGGGTGCCGTGCCTGGGCACCTCTGCCCCCTTGTGGCCTGAGGGCCCTGCAGCACCCACTTGCCCCGGCACCCCAGGCCCACCAGCACCCCCCATCCCAGGGCTCTGCCAGGGGCTGGCCTCCCCAGGGTGGGGGCTGTGGGTTGGGTCAGGCAGGGAGAGAAATCCCCCAAATCATCCTGAAACTGGCCTCCTCCACCCCAGGTCTCTGGGCAGGTAGTGCCCCACAAGTGCTCACTGGGGTGCCCTAGGGAAGGCAGGGTACCGGCCAGCCTCTGCAGGTCTGACTGGGGATCAGGATGTGGAGGCTGAGTCCAGAGGTCCTTGTCTGCTCCCCCACGTTACAGATGGGAAAGCTAAGGCCCTGGGAGACCTGCCATCGCCATGGACTCTGTCCATCCTGTGGACCTGGCTGTAGTGACCCCATGGGCCGCAGGACAGCGTCCTGGGAGGACCCCAGGCATCTTCCTTCCTCCTCCTCCTCTAGCTCTGGGCCGGGAGGTTGTGCTGCGGGGGGAGCTGAAAGGGATCCCTCCTCACCCCGGGCGTCCTTATAGCCAGCGCAGGTGGCACAGATGAGCCCTGAGCTGCCCGAGGAGCCAGTGCAGGAACGAGCCTTTGGATGGTCTTCCCCTTCCAGTTTTCCGAACAAGTATTCCGTAATGAACAATACTGACCACATGGGATGGTGGCCTTTTGGGCGGTAGGAGTGTCTGCCCTAAGTCCCGCACTTTGGGAATCCCTCCTCCTCCAGGAGGTTTCTGGAATGTTCTGCCACTCACCTGGGCACCAGGGCAAGGTAGGACAGACAGTGAATCCGGTCCCCTGTGGCGGGACAGCCTTTAGACAGATGCCACTCGGGCACGATGGCGTGCAGGGAGCCCATGCAGATGGGGGTCTGGGCCACTCACTGGGTAGGAGCTTGCCGGGAGACACAAAACACCTTCTCTGCTGTGTGACCTGGGCAGACTTCCCTCCCCCTCCGAGCCTCAGTTTCCCCATCTGAGACATGGGGCTGGCTGTGAATGAGTTTCTTTTCTGATGGACTGAACCAAAAACTCGGGTAAGGATCTCAAAATGGTGTTGTCCCACCTGCTCCCGCAGCGCCCCATCCCAGGACAGCGAGGTGAAGGTGAGCAGAGCTGCAGAGGCAGGTGGCCTCTGAGGTCTGGGCCTGCGTCCGTTGTCCATCATTTCTCTGTTCGCCGTCAAGGAGCTCCCTCCCCTCCCCGGTTGCGGAAGGCTCAGCTCCCCCAGGTAGATAAAAGCTTAATGCAGTTTGGCGACATGAAAGTCCGCTGGAGGGGACGGCCTCGAACAGGCCACATCAAGGAGCCAGGCAGATGGGACGCGGCAAAGATGAAAGCACCCTCAAGTGTTTCGGGACACAGGCAGTGCTCAGGGTGGCCACGAAGGCAACGAGAGAGGACCCCGAAAAGAGAGGAGAGGCAGGAAGTGTTCTGGAGCACGGGGGAAGGTGTGCGGTGAGGCAAGGGGAGCTGGGGGAGGGGAACACGGGGGGGCTCCTGGGCAGGAGGTGAGGAAAAGCCAGGGCTCACCTTTGAGGGTCCAGGAGGCAAGGGCCGGGAGGGGGGGCTCTCAGGAACCCAGGGAAGTCCCCCCTCAGGTGAGCTGTGTGCAAGCAGTGGCTGGGGGGGAGGGCTGGGCTGCTTGGCCCTGGCGAGGGGACAGAAGCCACGGGTCTGCTGAGTCCCTCGCTGGCTTCAGGATCCCCTTGGCCTGGGGTGAGGCTTACCTCCCAGGTGGACCCTCGGTGGGAGAGTGGGAAGGGGAGGGTGTGCGAGACGATGGCGTCGGTGATGTTTCAGGTGAAATGGCCCCTGAAGGGGTAGATGGTTTTACTCTGGGTGTGGAAGGATAAGCCTTTCCCCTGTCTAGGTCATTTAGTCATTTAACAAACATGTGCGGAGCTGTGTCCTAGGCTGGGCCATCACTTCCCCAAGAAGCCCCAACCTGGGGCCAAGGCTGACTTGTGGCAAACTGTAGTCCAGGTAAGCTGGGGCCCGGACTGGGCAGAGGGGGTGCCGCGAACAAGACTGGGGGCCGGGGAGGAACTCAGATGCGCAGTAGGTGGGAGGATACAGCCCAGCAAATGCTTGGAGGTGAGTGGGGGCCCCCCAGCACCCCGGGCTCTGCCAGCCGGGGCACCCAGTGTGGCTGGGAGGAGCCCTGGGAAGGGGCATGAGGGGACTCCACGGCCCTGCCCTGGGTGGGAGGACTTGGGACCCATCCGATGGACAATGGGGAGCTCCTGCAGGGTCTTGCTGGGGGTGATGTGGCTCAGGTGAAGGGTGAGCCAGGAGCCCGCTGTGCCCCAGAGAGGAGGATGGAGGAGCTGTGCTGCTTCTGGCCTGCCAGCCTCTTGACACTGCTGCGGCTTCTGGGGGTTTCTTCCCTCCTCTCTTTCCCTCCTCCCCTCCCTCCTCCTTCTCTCCTCCTCACTTTCCTCCCCTCCCTCCTCTCTCCCTCCTCTTCCCCTCCCTTCTTCCCACTTCCCTCCTCTTTCTCTCCTTCCCTCCCTCCTTCCTCCGTCCCTCCTCCCCTCTCCATTCTCCCCTCCCTCATTCCCCCTTTCTCACTTCCTCTCCCTCCTCTCATTTCCTCCTCCCCCTCCTCCTCCCCATTCTTCTCTCTCCCTTTTCCTCCTCACTTCCCTTCTCCCCAACCCTTCCTCCTACTCCTCACTTCTTCCCTACTTTCCTCCCTTCCCTTCTCCCTCCTCCTTTCCTTCCTCCTCCTTGCTCCTTCTCCTTCCACCCTCCCCTTTCCCCCCTTCCTTTCTCCCCTCCATCTTCCTTCCTCCTCTTTCCCTCCCAGCAACCACAGCAGACAGTCTTTGTCCCTGGAAAGCAGCAGGGCCAGTGGGGGTGGGGGATGTGTGCAACCTTCCCTCCATCCCAGTCTAGGTGATTTTCTTTGCAGCCACTACACCCACGGCAACCCGTGTGTCCCTTCCCAAGCCTGGGCTCCTGGCAGCTCCTGCAAGGATGAAAGGGCACAGGGCAGGGCCCCCTAAGTCGGGTCCAGACATCACGGTTTCCACTCTGGGTCTTCTGTCTCAGTGGCAGACCAGCAGCCGTGAGGGCCCGTGAATGCATGGGGCCTGGTGGAGCCCACCCCACCTTAGCCCAAGTTTAGAGGGTGGCAGGCCAGGTGGGGTGGCACCCTGGGTAGTGGGGGTGGCAGGACGGCTCCTTGCCCAGGCGGGCCCCTGACCTTCATCCTGATCATGCCTCGGAGCCGTCCAAAGGAAACTCCAGGGCTTCCCTGCTGGAAGCAAACTCCAAACCCAGGGAGACTGAGCCCGATGGACGCTGGTGGTCTCACTTGGCAAAAAAGGGCACTGTTTTTCCCAAGAAGTTTGGACTCCTCAGGAGCATAGTTCTAGTTGTCAGCTACGGGCCATGGCCCTCAGAAGTCTCCAGCTCTCCTGCCTGACGGGGTGTGGTGGGGGGCTGAAATCCCGCTCTGCCCACCACGGCTGCTTCTCAGGTGGATGCAGTGAGGCCAAGGGAGGGGAGGCATTCGGAGCCATTAAGGGCCCCCAGGAGGCCCAGGGCATCGAAATGGGTCCACATGGTGGGAGGAAAGCAGGAGCCGCCTACACGGAGACGCTGGTCCCTCGGTCTGAATCTGGTCGGGAGGGTAGTGGTGGTGGTGGAGAAGGGCTGACCCACCTTCAGGGAGTGTAGCCAATACAAGCTTCCAGAAACTTCCAGGCCTTGGGGCCCCAGCCCCCCGCGGGAGGTTCCATACAAGGAGACAGCTGCTTCTCTGCTCCCCTCCCAGCTGGGGGCGGAAGTGAGCTCATCTCGGGCCCGGGGATTTGTGCAAAGCCAGGAAAATCACCTCCAATCCCCTTCCCCCCACCCAACCCCTGGACGTGAACTGGGGCCAGCGGGCGGCCACTGCTGGGCAGGCCTGGGCTGCAGCTGGGGGCTGCCACTGTCCTGACTGCTTCACCGCAGCCCTGCCAAGCCTCCTGCTGCCCGGGCCTCCCTTCGCCCGGCTCTACTGTCCTGGAAAGGAGGCTCCGGAGGCCAAGAGGCACCCGGTCAGCCCGCACGGACGCCGGCCAAACGGCAGGGTAGATTTTCCATGTGGGGAGCCAAACCAAAGCTCTGGGCTCCATTTTCCTGCAAAAGTAAAACAGAAAATCTGGAACCCATCAGCTGTCAGTGCAGACGGAGGGGCAAGGCCGCCTCTTCCGAGGGACCCGAGATGGGCACCGTGGCTGAGGTGTGGGGCTGGGAATGAGGCCAGGTTCGTGTCGTGCCTCGGCCATCCCCTCCCTGGAATCCAGGCTGGAGGAACTGGGGAGCCCGAGGGCTGTGGGGGTCCCAGGGCCAACAAGATGCCAGGGGAGAGGCTCAGCGCTCAGGGGCACACTGCAGGTGCTCGGGACACGTGAGCCCCAGGGGCTGCCCGCTCAGGGACTCAGTTTCCCCACCTAGTCGAAGGACAGAGCTGCCGAGAGCAGAAGTTTTCAGGGGCTCTGTGCACGCCGGGGCCTGCTCTAGGGGTCTCTACGTCCTTCAATCCTCGACTGGGGCAACCCCTTTGAAATCTACTCCACACTGTGGGCTTCCCAGTAAAGGTTTGCCGGGATCCTGCTGCCAACTGGGATTCCGGGGATTGTCAGATATCAGAGTGGAATGTTCCTCTCTGTCCTGAGAGGTGATAAAGGACAGGACAGGACAGGACAGACAGCCCAGCCAGTGACTTCATCCACCAAGGCCCCCGCCTCCTCATCTGTACAATGGGTGTAGCAAGATTACCTCCTTACAAGAGTTGCAAGGATTAAATGAGATGATGCCTCTAAGGTTCTTAGTGGGGGCGGCCAGGCACAGAGTACGTGCTCCGTTTATGGTGATATTTCTGATGCTCCTTATCATTAAGGTCCCCAGGGCCCCTTGGGATCGCCTTTGGCTTCTGTAAGATCACACACTGAGCCAGCCTCACTGGCGTTACTCACCTGGGTTCATTGTTGTAAGGACGCTTAGAGCAGGAGGCTCACCGAGGGGAGGTGCCCAGCCCAGGGCGTCAGAACCGGTTTTCTGGCTTTGAGTTACCCCCTGCAGAGCGTCTCCCTTTCCCCCATCCCCTGTGTGCACGGGGGTGGGAACCAAAGGCAGCGTTGATGTGTCTTCTTGGGGAATGAGCCTGTCACAGAGGACCACGGGCGCTACTTTCTGCCCCAGCAAATGGCTAAGTGATGCCCTCTGGGCTCTTCTTCTAATGCACTGGGTGTTTATGGTTTTTTTAAGGGCCTCATCAAAGAAAACGCAATAATGATGCTTCTTACTGAACAGCAGTTCTTTGGAAGGGATGAATTATTCACATCAGAGACGATGCGGGGACTCTGCAAACTGGGCCAGCCGAAGCCGGTTCTCATTGGGACTGTTTTTTATCTCCTTTTGTAGTCTTTTATCTGGGGAGACTCATGGCTTGGGAAGTACAGGGGAGCCCGTCGCGCGAAGCCCCAGTTGGCAGGATGTGAAGACTGACGTACTAGGTGTCTCGGAGCGTCTGCCTTGATCCAACACAGAACTGAGGAAGTTGGGGAAAGTATGGAAAACAGGGCAGGGGCAGCACTGGTGGGGATGACCACAGTGCTCTGCGGCCTTCTGGTCTCTCAATCCTTGAGGGCTCCTTGAATCCTGGGCCCTCCTCACCGGCCCAGGGTACGAGGAAGCCATTTCCCCCTTTCTTCTGTCGGCACCCGCTTATTCCTGGTTTTGTTCTATCTGGGATGGGGCGTGGAGCTCTCGGGGGAGGACGTGTGGGTTCCATGTGGGGTCCTGGAGCAGGTGGTCCTGGGGGAGGAAGGGCTTTTGTCCTTGCAAGACAGCTCAGGGTCAAGTGTGGACCAGGAGGTTCCCAAGTTGCAGGTCATGCCAGCCCAATGTGGTCAAGCCCATTCATGCCCACGTGCTTTAAAAAGCACCCCACACCCATGCTGTCGAGTCCAGAAGCCACAAAACTTACGGGGTGGAGGCTGCCTAGCGCTTGAAGT
The DNA here is from genome assembly GCF_902655055.1 of Lutra lutra. Lineage (NCBI taxonomy): Eukaryota > Metazoa > Chordata > Mammalia > Carnivora > Mustelidae > Lutra > Lutra lutra. The sequence goes on from NC_062284.1 coordinate 143,018,184, forward strand.
GTGGTTGGTCCAAATGGAGGGGCCCTGTGAGTGTGAACAGCACACCGATTTCAAAGACCCAGAGTGTGACCCGTCTCATCAATCACTTTTTACATCGATCACATGTTGAGATGATAATATTTTGGAGACCGTCATTAAAATACAATTTATTGTGTTGTTTTTTTTTTAAAGATTTTACTTATTTTTTTTGTCAGAGAGAGAGAGACAGACAGGCAGGAGAAGCAGGTTCCCCGCTGAGCAGGGAGCCCCATGTGGGACTCGATCCCAGGACCCCATCATCTTGACCTGAGCCACCCAGGCGTCTGAAATACAATTTTTATTGTTAAAATGCATTTCACCTGGTTGTTTTCGCTTTTGAACGTGGCCACCAGAAGATTCTTAGTTACCCATGTGGCTGCATTTGTGGCTTTATTTAGATTTCTACTGGAGAGGCTTGCCCTGGAGGGGAGCCGGGGAGGCGTTCGGCCATCGTGGCTCGGTCGTGGAGTTATGGGAGACTCTTTTCTTCCCCCCTTTTAGACTATTTGTATGTTTTCTAAGAAACTCGAAAACTCGCCCCAAAAAAGCACAGTTTCTGTGGCTCTTAAGGCATCGGGGGCTCTCCGGGAAAGGGGAACTGAGCTGTGCGGGCAACAGTGTTACCAACTGTGAGCCTGGGGTGAGAGGAGCAGCAAGAGAATGGGGGCCTCGAGGCTGCCAGAGCTCAAGGGCTGAGAGCGAAGGGTCGCAGGCGGGGCTGTTGGCGTGACCCAGGAAGCGGCTTCTGAGGCAGCTTTGCCTTGATGGGGGAGTGTCTTGTGGGGTGCAGGGCGGGAAGCTGCTCTCTTCCTGCGGGAGGCAGGCTGGGCCCCTCTGTCGGTCAGTCGCATCACTCCTGCACCTGGGGTGGCCCTGGAGGAAAGCAGCCCCCCCCACCCCGGGCTCCGCCTCCCAGGCAACAAGATATTACAGGTGTAGCCAAGTCTGGCTTAGTTCCCTGCATCCCCCGATGTACCTGGGCCTCTGTGTGCTCCTCCATCACCGTCCTATGAGCTAAGAGCTGTCACTGCTTCCATTTCACGGAGCAGGACCCAGAGCCACAAAGTAGCCCGAGGGTGGAGAGGGAGGGGTGCGGCTCATCGAGGAAAACCTCAGGCCCTTGGTAGTGACCTTGTGCTCCCTGCTGTGGGGCGACCCCCTTCCAAGTAGCCCGAACCCCGCACCACTGCTGTCCCGCTGAAAGAGACTGTGAGCTCCGTTTGCAAAATTAAGGTGAGATCTTACTGGCCTGTTTCCCCTAACTCAGTACGCCCAAAGTCGTGCCATCCCGACATGCCACCAACATGAAATTACTGGTGAGATATTTCACATCCTTTTTATGTTGTGTGACGTGCTGGAAATCTGGCATCTTGTCCCTATTTAGAATCCATCTCTCTATCTCGTCTCTCCGTCTGGGGCCCCCGAGAGACCCAGGCAGCTCTGGCTACGGTACGAGACATGGCGGCCCCAGAATCTGGAAACTTACAGGACTGGCCTGGGATAGCAAATCCGTCCATCCCGCAGGCCAGCCGGGGGGGCCCCCCCCGGGGGCCCGGGGTTGAGGGGGATTCCGAGGCAGCATCTGGCTTCAGTGAGGACGAGCGCTGTGGTTGATTAGCAATGCCTGCTGCGAACACGGAAGACCCCGGGCCTCTCCTCCGTGGACTGACGGTGAGCCAAGCCCGCAGTCTTGTGGTGGGCACGGGGAGCCCACGCTGAGGGCCATCTGGGGAGCCCCCCCTTCTCTGCATTCCTGCAGCCTTTACCGTTTGCATCTGGCCTGAGGCCAGGCATCCAGCCTGGGTTTCGGGCCCAGATCCCTGCCCCTTCACTTCCTGTCTGCGTGACGCCAGAGAAGCCACTTTACTTCTCCGAGCCTTGGGCTCCGCCTCTGGAGAATGGGCACAACGAGCCCTACTTGGCAGGACTGTGGTGAGGGAGAACGCAGGTGCAGTGCGTAAAGAGCAGGTGCGCAGTCAGTGTGGGGTAGGGGGTGAGCTCCCCCTTGTCCCTTCTTTCAATTCAGGGTCCCTCTGGGCCTCCGTTCTACGCAGGACACATCGGCAAAGTCCGTTCCCGCCCGAAACCCTCTCGGAAGGCACGCAGCTCCTTACCATGCCTGCCTGCCTGCGATTTCTCTGCCCCGTCCAAGGCCGAGCGAGGCCTTCTGCTCACTGTCCCTCTGATAGCCCCTCCTTCAAGGCCAAGGATGGCCTCGGCCCTCGGCAGGCTAGCACAATGGTCCTACCATCTTGGGCTCCCTTGGCAGGCACGCCGCGGCTGGCCCCAGGGGGGACCTCCGCACCTATCAGACAGTTGACGGAGTTGAGACATTCTGCCAGCCCCGTGTTTTTTTAATTATTCCCTCCCGGCCACTGTAGACAAGGACGTCCTCTTCCCGGCCTCCCCGTAGGACGCTGGCTCTCCTCCAGCCAAGCGTGCCTTGGTCTCCCGTGGCCTGCGCGAGTTAACACCTCTCTCAAGACACTCTGGGTTCTCTTCTGGGGAGGAATTTACATCCAGCAACATCTGGCCGAGAACAAACAGGACACCGCGAACGCGCCGGCAAGCCAGAGGCTTCAATTAGGGAACAGCCAGCTTTCTCGGAGTATGACGGGGAAAGTAATTCTCTGGCCAACGGAGTTTAATCAGAATGTTTTATGCAAGACGTATCCCTAACCCTGACAAATCTTCCCCCTCTTGCTGGAAATTAAACAAATGTATTGTCAGTGCGGATTCCGATGAGCGCATAGACTGACGGGGGGGCTGGAGGGGTCGGGAGGCTGTGGGTTTCCGCAACTCGGGATGAGAAGGGACCCAGCGCACGGGGTTTGTGGGGTCCGTTGGGCTCATTAGCAGCTCCTGCGAGCCTTCCTGTTGCTTCTGTGGCTTCTGCCTCCCCCCAGTCCCGGAGCAGGGCCCCGTCTTCTGAATCACATCCTGAATTCCCTCTTTCCACTCCTGTCACTCTGTCCTTCGAGCATGTGCTCGGGCATCTGTCTGCCCAGGAAGACTGTGTCCGATTGTCTTCATGCCCCTGGCACCGAGGACAATGCCTGGCACGCAGAGGGCCTTGAACAACTGTTTGTGGGAGGAAGAGAGGGAGGAGGGGGGCAGGTGGTGGGGCACAGGGGCCTTCCTTCAAGGGGTGGTGTGGTCTACACTGCCTGCTGTCAGTCTGGGGAGCATAGCTGTAATTTGGCAGGTTTTGACCTGGAGAAATTTAGTTGTACCAACCAGGACAGTGGGCACAAGGCTGGATGGCCTCAGCTCTGGGTACAGGGGGAGTAAATGAGGTGGTTGACACATCAGGGGGCAGACGGATCTCCGGTTGGTGGTAATGGGAACAGAGGGAGGGCAGAAGAAAGGTGGAATGCCTTCATCCCAGAGAGGGTGCTTCTTGGCTGGGTCTTGAAGGCAGAGGGACTGAGGCCCAGAGCGGTGACTTGCTTAAGGTCTCCCAGCAAGGACATTAGTGCCCAGGCTTGTGCAGGAGCTCTGAGCTGAACACCTGTGGGTTCCCTGTTACACTTCCCCAGGTGTTTCTGGTAGAGTGTAGACGCCTGGATCCTCAAGTGGGTCTTTCCAGGGGCTGTAGAAGGATCAGCCAGGGAACGTCAACAATTCCAGTCCTCCAGCCCCGGCCAGGCCCTGGGGAGCTCTGGTTTCGGGGAGGCAGGAAGGCCCTGCTTCCGGGGCTGGGACAAACTTCCCAGGCAAGTCGGATGCCTGGATGGACTGGGGGCAGTGGTGTGGACCAGCCATTTATAAATGACTGTAAATATTAGTGTTTCGGTGACCTGGGTGCTCACTTGTGTCAAGATGGGAAAGCCAGCAGGGACGGGGGCGGGGGGCAGCCCTTGCCTCCCCTATTCCTGGGGGCCAGGGATGCCCACTGCTCCCAGAGCATCTGAGGCCTGGGGGGGAATGTGGTGCCTGAGGAGCCTGTGGACCCCCCTCCAGCAACCAGAATCCTGCCCCCCACATCCCGCCACAGAGATGCCTGTGTGTTCTTCTCTCTTTAAGTTGGTCTTGTTATCTCAACAGCTCTGACTTCCAGGGTGAAAGGCAGCAGCCACCCGGGCGGGCATTGCAGAGTGATGGATTCTGGGGTCAGACAGGCTGGCGTCCTCCTTATGTTATTGGTGCAGAAAAAGAGCTTGAGGTCAGAATGGCCCTCATCAGTGTACTTGCTTAAGGTATGAAACCAAACTGCTTGGGTTGAGCTTTTCCTCATGAGAGACAAGGGAGAATGGAGGAACCTAGGCAAAGACTGTGCTGGTGGCTGACAGACAGTTGTGGCCTGGGTCTGGAGGGGTTTGAGGGGATGGTGGCGGGAGTGGGGGTGGCGGAAAGTGCTGAGGTTGCTTCACACCCCTCAAGCCCATTTCCTTCCCCTCTGCCTCTCCCCGGCTCACAGCTCCCTGTCTTCAGCGGCCTGCAAGGACAGTGACCACCATCAGATCGTGGTGGGAGGGTGGTGGGTAGCGGCGAGGCTCTCCCTTCTCTAGCTCATGGAGCCAAGGACATGATAGAGCCCGGGAGACACTGGAGAAGGGACGCGGGTGCGGCTTCTACCAGGAGGAAGATGTCACACCCGTTTCTCAGATCAGGAGACTGAGGCTCAGAGACGCAGCAGGTCCTCTGGGGCTGGTGGGAGGAGCACGGGCTCCCCTGTGGCCCAGCCCACTTGAGCCGCTTTGATCTGTTCTGTGCATTTGGGACACGTATGTGAGAGCATGTGTAAAGAATCAGGCTTTAAAGCAAAAGGGTGTGACGGTACCAGACTCAGCCTTTCCCTGTCAGAGGGAGACGGAGGATGAGTGTGGCCCACATGGGGGCAGGGAGCCCCCCACCCCTGGGCCGTGAACAGGGTGCAATTGACCCTCTCCTCCTGGCGGGGCACGGACACATGCATGGCTGTTTAGAAGGGGTGGCTGGGCACCCTGCCTGAGATGTCCCCAGTCGTCCCTTCATGCTCCAGGAGGCAGCCGGCCCCAGGGACCGGATTCTCCAGGCCTTCCCCAAGGCGCATCCATTCGCCACGGGCACAGATGGAGAGCCACGGTGCGCTAGGAGGCAGGAAGCTTACCCACGCTCCTCGCCAGCAGATCAAATGTTCCCCGGCTGGGCGGACATGGGGATTAGTGCTCTCTTGTCCCCCGAAACCTCGATGCTTGGTCTCATCTCGCAAACACTCTCCCCATGGCAGTGCCAGGCAGCTGGGCTCTCACGGAGGGGGCTGCTTGGCCCGCGGGGCCCAGCACGCAATGGCCGGATCTTCCCATGGCCTGTCCGGCTTGACCGCTTGGCCAGTCATGTCCACACCTGGGCCTCATCCACAGGAGGCCTGGGCCCGGGGGCTCACCCAGGGGGCTAATGAGCAGCTGGCCTGGCCTGGGGGGTGGCTGGGGGTGGTGGTGTGCAGAGAGCACTTCTCAGGGCAAGGGGGCTGACCAGGAGTGGGGGTGACTGGCAGGGATGAAGGAAACCGTTAGAATCAGGCTCGGGAGGGGAAAGGTCAAACAGGAGACTCCCAGCTCCTTAGGAGACCTCGATGTGATGGCAGCACTGGGGGACATCCCGAAAGGCACGGATCTGCGACACCCCTGCCCCCACACACCCCACATCCCCATTCTTGCTCCGTCTCTCCCTCATGCACACAGGCTGGGCTATGCCCTGAGAAGGGGCCTGGCCCTGCGTCTGAGGCCCTTGTTGGAGGCTGTGGTGAGGATAGTGTGGTCTGTACAAGTGGCTGGAGGTGGGTGGTCCCCAGGTGCACAGCCCATTATGGGGCCAGATCCCCCGGGAACCCCTTCCCCAGGCTTAGGGTGGTGGGGGCTTTCCACTGCAGCAGCAGGGCTGCAGACCCAGAGAGTTGCTGGAACGCTGTTGCGGGTTCCTACCATCTCCTTGGTTAGTCTGCATGGGGTCTCCTGGCCCCAGAGTCCAGTCCTGTGGCCCGGGACACCCGGGATTTGGGTTCTCTGCCCCTTGGAATGGCCATTGGCCTGAGGAATGGTCTCTACCACAAGGAGCAGCTCCTCCCTCTTGCTCCACTGGGGTCAGCCACCCCAGTGGAGGTCTGGGTGGGGGGCTGGGAGGCCCAGAGTCCTTCCCACCCAGATTCCTCCTACCCTGGGTCCTTCTCCCTGGGCCTCCCTGGCTTGGGATGCAGACCTTTCCTCAGACTCCCCGAGACCCCAAGCTCCTGTGGGAGGTGGGAGGGGGTCCTGAGGACTGTCTGCGTGAAAGCCTTTGTTTGGTCCCATTTCTGGGCCGCAGCTTCGCAGATAAAACCCAGGTCACTCTGGGTAGAACCTGGGCAGGGGGCTGAGGGAGCCTCAGTGTCCCACAGGCCCTTCCCCTGGGGTTCTCAGTGGGGGAAGTGAGGGCGGGTGGCCTGCACAGACATGGATTCTGTCCCCTGAACCCTGACTCTCTGTGCCGGGGAGGCACCCTTGGGGCTGACCTTGCACAGTGGGGGGTGCTGGACGGGCACAGCAGCTGGTGGTCAGCTCCCGGCATGGGGGCTCCCAAGAGCTGGTGCCCTCAACTTTCTGCATGACTTGGGGGACGCGGTGGCCCACTGAGGAAGGGGCTTTGGTGGGGATGGGGCGGGGGGTCTAGCTCGGTCCTGAGGTGAGGAGGGAGTGATAGACGTGAGACTTCCCTCCTCAGCCTGCCCCCGGTTCCTGGAATTTCAGTCCTGCCTCGTGGTGGACCATGCCAGCCCTCTGGCGTCTGTTTTCCGGCCTCTCTTCAAGGAGGTCCACTCGCAGCAAAGCCCCCGTGGGAGAGCATCGTATCGGCAGAAGGTCCCTGAGGCAAGCATGGATGTGTCTTCCTGGGGTCTTTGTTCACGTGTGTGCCCCGTCCCTAGGGACAGCAAGTACTGAGGACCTACCAGGTGTTAGAGCAATTGTACAGATGAGTGAGACTGGGTCCCTCTGACAGACACCCCCGTACCTGGGCATGAGCTGTGTCCTCGCTGCGTTCCCTCTGTTCTACCTGACACACAGGTTCGTCCTACCGTCCTGGGGCGGGGATGGGGGGAGAAGCCCTATAAACATCTTACCCAACTGGAGAAGATGGAGGAGGGGCAAGCACTTGGGCTGGGTTGTTGAAGGAGGGCTTCTCGGAGGAGGTGGTGTTGGAGAGGGGTCCAGAGGGGTGAAGAGGAGTCTGATGACCAGACACGATGAAAAAGAGCTGTCTGGACAGTGGAGTCTGCAGGTTAGGTGGAGACAGAAGCCAGACCCGCAACTCTGGAGCTTTGTGAATGAGACCGTTTCTGGGAGGCCCACTGAGGACCTTTTTGCCTGATAAAAGCGAAGATTTAGGAAGGCTGGCTGGAAGCACTTTTCAGGTGTTCCCTGCGATACCCCTCCCTAGCCCAGTGCCTGCACACAGTGGAGTTCTCTGAATTCCAGCGGAGTACATAAATGGGGAGACTCATTCTCTTTCTCTTTCTGACACACATGCACACACATCCCTCCCCCTCCACACTTTTGCAAAAACAGAATATTGAATGGTGGCTGATATGTAGCGAGAGACAGCTAGGGGGAAGCTACTCCTTCTGGCTCCAGGATACTCACATATGCTGTTCCAGCGGCCTATGATGCGGTTCCACACCCCGCGTCCACTGCCATTTTTCACGGTGTACTATGTCCATTGCTCCCATTGTGTTCCCCTGGCCAAGCATAGGGCTGTCTGTCAGTAAATAATTGTTTCCCGAGTTCACGTGTCCAACTCCCGGAAGTAGACGTTCAGTACCATTCAGTAAATGAAGTTCCGGAAGTGTCGAGGTGTGTGAGTTCCCACACACAGAGATCCCGGCTGATGTCAAAAGACTGAAGGGCATCCAGCAAGGAAAGGGGAAAACCAGGGAACAAAATGGGCCAGGTTTCTGGTGAGCAAACCGTTTCCAGGACGAACTGAAAAACTGGTAGGGAAGGGGTTCCCGGTCACCCATGGAAGGGACTGCCTCTGTGCGAGGAGCCTAGGGAGGCCCAGTCGTCCAGCCTGGGCCCCCATCTGCAGCATGGGGGGCAGTGACCACCCCGGACAGTCACTGTGAGGATTTCTGATATAACTGGAGCAAAAGCCTCGCTTAAGCCAGTGTCTGGTGTGGAGCGGGGGCCCTAGAGGTGGCGTGGTTACTGTGGTGGGGGGGCCAGGGGGACACCTGTCTGGACTTAGGAATGCCGTTCTTTGCTTAGAGATAGTGTCAGACCTCCAACAGGACACCCTGGCAGTGGGACAACACTGGCCTTGGGTCCTGAGCCCAAATATGCCCTCTTGGGGACCCCCCCCCCCCCAGTGCCTGGCATCCTGATCTCACTCCCTGGCCGCCTGGAACCAGTCCAACCCCCTCTTACTGGCCCCAGACTCAGTTTCCTCACACAGCAAATTGGGGCCAATGGAATGGGCTGACATTTGCCAGCAAACAGCGCGTCATTCTCTTGCCATCTGTTACGAGCGCATCTTTCAGTTTCTGCGAAGAAGAAATCAATCTCTGCTGGCTGGCATTCTCGGGCTTGCTCATCGAGGGCAGAGGCAGCCAGGACCCAGGGCTGAGCCTCTCCTCCCGGGCGCCGGCCCACGTCCTCCCCTGGGGCCCACCTCTGCGGGGGCGACTGGAAAGGGAGAAGCAGGCTGACTCTCCCTCGCCCACTGAGCCCACTGCCAGCCCAGAAGCAATTTGCTTTCATTATGAAGGTCACGCAGAGTGTGTTTGCAGAAGGACGCGGCTTCCCGGCTGCCTGTACTGCGGGGAAATTTTTCCTTAATTATTTTTTTATAGCCTAACTTTTGTGTGAGAGGGTTTGTTATTATCCCTGCGTCGCTGGAGAGGGATGAGCCCACAAGAAGAACCATAAATAAAACTTTACTTAATATTCAAAGTCTGCGAGATGGGATGATGGATGTGGGGAGGGGAGACACTCCCCCTCTCCGTGGTGGAACGTCCCCGGCTTTCCCCGGGAAGGCAATTACTTGCAGCTCTGGTAATCAGAACCACTTCCTACCTCTGCATTTTGTTTTTCTAACTTTCTCATTTAAAACCTGGATGGGCGACATTGTATCCCATTTGTACTATGTTGAGAGCGAGATGACTCCTGGAGCTGCTGCACACCAGGCCCCTGGGATGGCAATATTTTACCTGGGAATCTGCCTTTGAAACATGGAAGCGTGTCAGTGGCACAGACAGGGGCATGATTTGATCCCCAGATTCCGAAGCTTTGGGGACAAATTCCTGGCAGTGGAATTAATTTTTCTTGAGGAATAGGAGAGCTGCAACTTTTCCCTCTATTATTTCGAAGCCGCCAGCCTGACTCTCCCCGGGCCTGAGCTACAAGCCAGCAAAGTAGAAACAAAGAGGAGGCCGCAGCGGTGGAGACCTGGGTGCTCTTGGCCAGGGGCTGCTGCTGTGTGACCTTCTGCTAGTTCCTACCCTTCTCTGGGCTGGGCAAGAAAAAGATATTAATAGCACTCTCTTCTGAGTCGACATTTTATTGAGCACCTACTGTGTGCCAGGCATCACACTAAGCCCTCAGTGAGCATTATCTCAAGAAAGTCACAACAACCTGAGAGACGGGTCCAGGGATAATTCATTCAACAAATATTACTGAGGCCCTCCAGGGGCTCCGGTAGCTAGCTGTAGGCACTGGGTACACACAATAAACCGGACAGGCAAGGATCTGGCTTACCGAGAGGTTCTCCTAGAGGTTCTGCTCTAGAAGGGGAGATGGAGAATAAACTTGTAAACAACCAAAATCATTCCAGAGAATGACGGGGGTGGGGTGCTTTGGAGAAAATAAAACGGGATGATATAGTAGATGGTGACCGGAGAGAGGTAAAATGAGAGATTATTATGACCGCCTGCCTCAGGAAGTGATATCCAGTCAGGGGTGAAAAGACAAGGGGCTACCCAGACACATGAAGATTCGGGCAAGTATGCAGGTAGTGAGCATAACCTGTGCAAAGGCCCTGAGGTGAGTGCAGGGAACACCACAGATCTGCTCACTCAACACCACTCCAACCCCCACCCCCTTGCCCTCCTGTCCTATAGAGCCTGAAAAGCTAGAGCAATGCTGTTCAGAGCTCCTGTGGTTAAGATCCTACATGAGGGACCCCACAGGGGACACCTTAGCACTAGGCTGACGACTAGGCTGATGAGGGAAAGGCAGAGAGCATCAGAAAACTTGCTGGTGAGCCTGGAGGCAGGCAGTTCTCTCCCTGGCATCCAGATGCTGAGCAGAGAGAGACGGTAGCAGAGGAATTCTGCTAGAACAGTAGGGGTCAGGGCTGCCCGTAGCCCCTGGCATGAGCCTTGCCCTGCCCTTGGCCCTGAGTTCCCACTGGCATCGCCTGCTATGCTTCCCCCCGAGTGCTCCCGTGCACGGGGCAGGTGTCAGAGACTTCCGCTCTCCTTGAGTTGCAGCCCTTGGCCAGCGACGGACCCCACAGCTCCCTTTGGTGGGACGCAAGTTCCCTGCTGGACCCAGAGCCGTTGCCCATAGTGATGCCAGTGTTGGAGGGTCCTGTGTCATCTCCCTACTTCCCGGTCTCCTTCCCCACGCCCTGGAGGGGGCTTCCGGCAGTCAACTCCCCCAAGAAGCCACTCTTCCTTGAATTCTGACTTCTGGGTCTGCTTCTGGGAATCCCCAAGAGCTGTGCGCGGATGTCTCTCTTGGCTATGTTTCAACATGGGTGGGATCAGCTTTCATTTCCCTGAGATTCCACGAGGCTTCTCATCTCCCCTAACAACCCCTCCTGATTAAATTAGCAAGCGTGGATGCTGACGCCGGTGACTGAGAACCCTAAGGGGTGCTCTAGCTGTCGTCATTCTCAACAGCCCACTCACAGGTGGGGGCACAGAGGCTGGGGGCAGGGGTGGGGGGCTGTGGCCCAGGTGGGGCCCCGGGCACCAGTCTCCATAATCGCCCTGCCGGTGGCCGTTCTGCCTCTAACAGAGATGGATTCTCGGGCCTTGGTCCTGGACTGGCCCATCTGGAGCAGAGATCCGTCATCCTTCAGTAAGCGCACTCTTGGAAAGAATTGAAAAGGTTAATGGGGCTTCTGCAGGCTCCCAGCCGGCTGTCAGGTAGCAGCTTGGGCAGCGGACGATGGAGCTCGTTAGGGGACAGATAGATGAGGACGAGGCATTATCTCGCTCCGCAGGCTGAGAAGCAGCCACGGGCCTCCCCTGCCAGCCCTCTCTCTGCGGGCTCTGCTGATAGCCGTGCTGTTTGCTGGGCTTGGAAAACCCGCAGAGCACCTGCTCTGTGCCGGGCGGGGCTGGAGGGCTCAGAAACAGCTCAGCCTCTTCCCAGGAGCCCAGGAGACAGAGAAGGCGCTGGCTGGGACCCATAATGACAGGGGAGAGGCGGGCTGGCCTGCCACTGCCTCCTGCAGTCTCCGGATTGGAGCCCCCACAGATGTCTTGGGCTGAGTGACGGGAGGGGACAGAAAGAGCCTGGGCCCAGCTGAAAGCAAAGAGCCTGGGCCCAGCTGAAAGCGAGACCAGCCCTGCCTAACTCTGGGCATCGTGCTAAGTGAGAATCATGCCTCGTTCCTTAAAGCTCCTGCTAGCTGGTTTCTGTAACTTGCCTCCTAGGTCTTTCCTAATTTGTAAGCCTGGGTCCTGGCCCACGGATGAAATCTGAACATATTTTAGAAGTTTAAAGGGTTTGAGTCACATTCAAATCATTGCAGACCTCCTCCCAGCTGTAGCAGAGGTGACTGCTCCCCACTCCGCACCTCCACCCCTGAACTGGGCCATCTCTTGGTCGGAGCACTTAACCGTGCTTCCCCATTGGGCCCAGGGCAGAGCCTACCTTGGGGAAGGGGTCAGAGCACTGTTTGTTGAATGACTGAGTGAGGTGCCTGGGGACACAGGACGGGACGCTGAGGCAGTGGAGACCCCCACACCCTCCCAGGGCTGTGAGTCTGCCATTCTGGGTTGCCAGTGGGGGTTGCATGGGCATTGTTAGGAGTTCGGTGGGTGGTGAGCGGGTAGATGGGCTCTCTGGTGCACAGAGTGCTCCAGACTTAGAGCCTGTGCCAATTTCCCTGGTGTAAACACTCCCACCAAGGCACGGGTTCCAAGCGAACTATTCAGCAACCAGCTCACGAAATCTCTTGAAAACGTAACAGTTAGTTGGTCCTCGTGAGTTAGCACAAACTGTCTCCAGCACGCCACTCATTTCCCCTCCTCCCTCCCCCCTTCCCTCATCTCCCCTCCCTTTTCTTCCTTCCTTCCCTTTCTCCCTCCCCCTCCCCCTTTTTCTCCCCTTCTTCCTTCTCTCACTTCCCCCTCCCCTCCTTCCCTCAACCTCCTCCACCTCCCTCCTCCCTCCCCCTTTTCCTCCCCTTCCTCCATCTTTCTCTTCCCCCTCCCCCTCCCTCTCTCCCTCCCTCTCTCTTCATTTTCTCCTCCAACATTGTCAGAAGACCCACCGGGGTCTACTGGGTCCTGCCTGGGTGCTGGGACCCCCGGGAGAGGAAACTATTAGGAAGCTGCCACTCTAATGACACTCCAATAAAAAAAAATTAATTAGAAGGAGGAGGAGGAGGAGAGGCCACAGCGGCAGCAGCTGGGGCCTTGGTGGTCCCGTTGAGAGCTACAAAACAGTGAGGGATTGTACTTTGGTGAGGGAGGCCCAGCGTCCAGTGGAGGGGCCCCTAAGCTGGCTGGGGGGGGGGACGCCGTGGGGAACCGGCTCCCTAAGGAAGGAAGGGGTGGCCATCCCAGACTCTGAGAGACTGACCAGAGGAGGGAGGGGAAAGCCCAGACCCTGGGCGGTGTCCCTGTGCTGAGGGGCTTGAGCTTTGTCCCGAGGGCAATGTTAAGCTATTTATTTTTGAGTTGGGCACGATCAGATTGGCAGTTTAATATGCTTCCCCTGAGTGCAGAGAGGGGAGCAGGCAGGCAGCAGAGGCAGGGTTGTGGGGGGGAGGGGTTCCTGGCTGCAACCTCAGGACCACAACAGGCATTGGGGGGTGCTGTGGGAGGCCCACTCTGCTCCGCCACGGCCCTGGGGTGGGTGCTGAGCCATCTTTCAAGAAGAGAGAGATCTAGGGGAAAGAAGAGAAACTTTGCCTGCCGGCCCTCCTGACTTTGCCTCTGGGGCAGGGGTGCGGAGGATGGGATAGGGGGCTCTGTTCCAAGCCAGGGGGCCCTCGCCTAAGGCACAGCCTGCCCGCAGCTTGAGGGAAGTGTTGGGGGTATGAAGGAGAGGCCGATCTGACCGGTCGTCACGTGAGGGGTGGAGGGAGGACACCCCACATTTCTGGCTCTGGAAAACAGGAGACCTGGCTTGAGATCTGGGACAGATGGAGGCTAAGAAGCTCTCCAATGCCAGGATGCTAAAGGGGCCCCGAACACGAGCAACCTGGACCCCCCCATGGGTCCCCTGGACCTCCCTGCTGGGTGGGGGGACCCGCAGGGGCAGCAGGGGCCCCGCTCCGGCTGTTCTCCTGGGCACAGGGATGCAGCCATCTCCCCGGCCAGATAGGTACACAGGATGAATAAGGCCGACACGCTCTCCCGGGGGTGTGCGGTGAGCCCGCCGTGCTCGGAGCGAACCATCCATCACGGCTCCCTAATAGCTTCCTCTGCCGCTCCCCCAGCCGCACTGAAAGCAGGAAGCAGGGCGCCGGCAGGAAGATGCCGCAGCCCTTGACCACCGTAATTATGAAGTCTTGGTGGAAAGAGATGCTTATCGTTAATGTTGAGTGAACAGAGCAGGAGACCAGATGCCCTGCCCGTGCGCGCGCGTCTGCCTGGAAACAGCAGGGCTGCGAACCAGCCTTGACCATGGTGGGCGCGGGGTTGGGGGTTGCTTTCCCAAGTTCAAAAGCGCAGTCAGCAATATAGACATAGTGTCTTGTTATGAAAATTTTTATCTCCTTTTCTGAGCCATAAAAAGTCTTAGTTCACCATGGATGAGGTGGGAAAATGGGAATAAAAAGAAGATGACGGTTCTTGAAAGTGTCCCCCTCCCCAGGCAGGTCCTGGGGGGGTGGGTATGTGGCTGTGGGTTTTCTAGCCTATGCGTTTGCTTTGCGTTGTTGTTTTTACATAATAGAGATGATTCACTGTATTTTTAATACGTATTCTTAAGTGAACAGCTAGTCTCAGTTGTGGGGCTGAACTGAGGATGTAAATCTTGTCAGTTTGACTGGTAAATCCAATTTACAAGGGGAGAAAGGAGAATATTTCACTCACGTGAAAGCATTAAAGACCCCCCCACACCTCCCACACCCCACACTAGCAAGATTGACCACGGGCTCCTCCCACGCTTCCCGAAGACCCTGGGAGTTCAAGGTCAATGCTGGGAGCGCCAAGTCACCAGTTGATGGGGGAGAGCCCACCCCATCTTGCCCTGGGTCCCGTGGTCCCGTCCTAGGATGAAGAGCCACCAGCAGCTGCTGCAGGAAACATGGAGGGTGTCTGGGGCCTTCGCAGGCGCTGGTGGAGCCCCAGAAAGAGGAAGGAAGCTCCCTTCCAGCCCTCGGTCACTGTGGCTTAGAAGGGCCAAAACCTAAGAGCGGGGAAGTCTGTCCTGGAAAGGCATTCCGGGAGAGGGCAGCCCAAGCAGCTGCAGGGAGTCAGGACCGCAGAGGAGGAAGAGACAGCAGCCCTTGGTTCAGTGGCGGCCGTGCTGTTTGCTTTTCTCTGTTCCAAGGATAAAGATTTATTCCTCTCCACGGTTACTGCCCACTCTCCCTCCAAATTCCAGAATACCTCCTTCAGGAAGCCCTCCTTGGTTTCTGTGACTCCTTCTCCAGGCCCGAGCCGCTATGGAAACGCCACATCCACAGGAATGACTGCTTCATGTGCATCACCCCCCCCACACCGGCTCCCCGTGTTGTCAGCCCCATGGGGCTGTGGGGCTGCTTTGCTCACTGTCCCCTGTGCCAAGCCCAGTGCCTGCCCACCAGGGCCCTTGGAGGGTGAGGAAGGCTTTCAGAGTCTCCGGATCTGGCAGCCCACTTTACAAACAGAGAGGAGGGGGCCTGGCCCCTGTGCCCCCTGCCCGGCCAGACCCGGCCCTCTGTCATCCCCTTTGCTCTCCGTTGCCAAGTTCTGGGCACGGAGAGGAGGTTTCTAGACGCTCTCCGTTTTTGTTTCCTTCTTTTTTTTTCTGGTGACCTTTCTGTGTAATTAAAAGGCCGCTATTCCAGGAGACGAGGCAGCCGGAAGTGGAGATGCTGATCTCTGTGTACGTGTGTGGGAATTTATTGTCTGGAGCACAGAATGCTGCTCAGGGCTCCTGGGCCAAAAACATCTGCTGCTTCCCTCGGGGATAAAGCCCCCCACCCAGAACCTTTCCCTCTGTGGACCTACTGTGTGTGCAACACCTGTGGCCCCGAGAGGCGGGGGGATGGCTGCTTCTTGTTCGGGGGATTAACTCCCCAGAGTCACCCAGAGGCCCGCTGGATGGGCACGGCACGGGCCTGATCTCGCCGAGCTCGAATCCCCATCCAGGCCTCTTTTGGCCTGCTGTCTGTGGGGGGCCTGGGGGGGCCTCCCTCACCCCAGAACTGCCCCCAAAGAGCCTCATCAAAGAGGGGCATATCCAGCTGGGAGCAGTCCAGCCCAGAGCACTGGGGTGGGGGTGGGAGGTATAGCTCTCGCCTAGGAGAGCTGAGTTCAAATCCCACACCCCCCTCCTTCATCACCTGATTCCGGACGAGAAGAGCCCCTCCTCGGGGCTGAGCCTGCGCCCCATTAAGGGACTGGCACGGGGCTCTCTCACCCCACCCTGGCCTCCAGAATCCTGGGAAAGTTTATTTTCTGGATGGAAAGCCTTCTTTGGCTGTATCTTCCCAGTGCTGCTCTGTGGGCCCCTCCCTCCCCTGTACTCTGGTCAGCACCTCTGGAAAACAGCATCCCCCTGCAGTCCCTGGGCCTCAGGGTGGAGGGTCCAGAGCCCAGTGGCCTGTGAGCCCCCTGTCCACTCGGCCTCCGCCCCTTGGCTCTCAGCGGCCTGCAGCTGCTGAGGATAACGCACGGGCTGGCGCAGGGCCGGCTCCCTAAGCCACGGAGAATTGCAATTTAGCAAGTTCCTCAAATCCAAGGAGGCAGAGCCCAGAGCCGCGTCTGCAGCATGAAGGCATCCCAGCGGCTTGAGGGGCCTTCCTTGTCCCCGGCCACCTCCACGCCCCGTCCGCTTCCCACAAGCCTGGATTAGGCCCCGGCAGCTGGGCGGGGGCGGGGGCCAGGGGAGCCGGGGGCGCTGGGCTGGGGGCCCAGACTTGGGGGGGTGGGGAAGCGGAGGGGGGCCTCTGGGCCTCTCTGCCTCTGCCTTGCCACGTGGCCCCTGGTAGGCTGCAGCACCCCTACAAGCCTTGGGCGTCCCATTTATAAAGAGGGAGGGGGTCCTTCTGCTGGTCCACGTGGGCCCGGAGGGGGCAGCCCCAGCCAGGCAAGTCCCCACCCTCATGTCGGGAAAGAGGGTCAGGGAGGCCTCTTTCTTACAGACCTGGGGTGACTCTGAGGACGGCGGAAGGGCTTGGGAAGTGAGCGAGTGGAGAAGCCTTACAAACGGGGGCCTCGTGTGAGCCAAGATGCAGGGACCGGAGCAGGGATGTTGTGGGTAAAGTCTGATGGTCAAGGTCTTAAGGGCTGCCCTGGGGGGGGTGGGCAGTGACCTGGTGAAGAGGGGACAGGGTGGGGGTTCTGGGGCCCGGGACAGATTGTGCACAGGCCCTTCCCCAGCATTCGCAGCCTGGAGACCGGCAATGTGGCACTTGGAGTCACCCATATACCCATCAAGACATCTGGGGGTACATCAGGCATATCCATGTCCAGGAACACGAATGGTCCCTTCTCCAAGAGGAACAGCAGAGGCCTTGGGAAGCATAGGGCTGAAGTGCCAGATTACTTCTTCGAGCCTCTCTGGGCACAGCCCAGGCTGCAGGGGCATGCCCAGAATTCCAGAATCCCACACAGGGATTTGCTTGCCTCTAGGGCTGGAGAGGTCACTATCTCACCTGGGGCCCATTCCACTGTGGAGGAGTGATCACTGCTAGGAAAGAGGTTTCTAGAACTGTTCTTCGGGCCCAGCGTCTCTAGAGGCAGTAACCTGACCTTCTCAACCTCTTTCCTCCAGACCAAGTCCCAGGGCTTCTTTCTTTGTTCCTTGCAAGATGTACCTCAGTGCCCTCTTCTGAATAGGAGTCAGTCGTCAGCTTCCCCCTGAATTTTGCATTAGTACCCCAGCTGCTATCTATAACAGACTCTTACCTCCCAAGCTATGAATGCTATGCTCCTGTTAATTGAACCCTAGGCCACTGGTGTCTTTTTCTGGTGGACCCATCACACTGTTGAGCCCCGTACAGAGTGGAGTTACATTCTGGTGGTGATAGTGGATGAAGCAGGAGGACAACACGTCCATCTTTGGGAAACTGAGGCCCAGAGGGCAAAAGCTCAGCTCAAAGTTATGCAACGCATCAACAGCAGAGCTGGGAAGAGCGCCGGGCCTCCTAGCTCCTGCCTGCCATGTTAGTACAGAGTTCCTCCATCCAGATAGAAAGGCAGGCCTCCATTTATCCTTCCCTCCCTCCCTCCCTCCCCCCTCCCTCCCTCACTTCCTGAGAACCTCTCAGCTAAGCCAGAGAAGGTGAAGCCCATGGCCTTCAGATGGTCATGATTATTGGTGGAGGGGTGAGAGCAGAGAGGAGGGGACCCCGGCCCCATGTTCTGCTCGCTGTTCCAAGGAATCAGCTGCGCCCAGGGGCCCGGGGGCCAAGGTCCTGCACAGTTGACCTCGTCTAGCTCATTCTGCAAGCTCTGGGTGTTTCCAGAGCTTGCTGGGACTGTACATTCCTTTCTGCTGAGGGAGCTCCCCGGCAAGCGTGGCGAGGACCCGGCCAGCTCCAGGAGGCTTTGTGGTGGGAAAGGAAAGTCAGCTCACGTTCATGGGGCAGCTAATGTATCCCAGGTGCCGGGTAGGGCTCTCTCCTGTGCCACATTCTCATTCTTGGTCAAGGAGGGGAACGATGGGATGCAGAAGGTGACAGGGGTACCTCCTTCCTGGGGCTATTGACCGATGACTTAGCTTGTAGAAGGGCCCAGCTCAGAGCCCAGGGCCAGACAGTTTCACCAGGGCTCCCCGTTACTGTCCCATGCCCTGTGGCCAGGTGCCGGCAGACCTGGGACTCGAACCTGCACCCACGAGCCAGCCCCCCCACCATGGTAAGGACCATGTCGCTGCCTTTTGGAGTGGGGGCATTTCCCGCATGGCTTCCGCCTGGTCCCCAGCCCGGAAGCACACCATGGTCCTGGGACCTCGGTGGGTGGGGGGCCACAGCTCCTGCCCACATCCCAGTGGGGAAGCTGGAGCTAAGTGCCCCTGAACCGAGGCTCCCCTCCCCTTCCTTATCCCTGCTGCTACCAGAGGCCATGCGGGTGTCCCGTGGGCCGCCGCTGTCGCCGCAGCCGCCATGAAGGGCTGGCCAGCAGCCCTCGAGTTTCCACCAACTAATAATTTTTACAAACCTCCAGCCTCATAAAAAAGTGCACAGTGGCCTGAACAACCTTGGCCAGGAGCCTTGTGGGAAAGCGGAAGGTACTGAGGCCAAGGAGAGGCGATCTCGGCCAAAGGCCACTTCCTGCCTCTCCTGGAGATCTTGCCTCAGGCTTCAGACCTGACCACGTCCCCTGTGGCCCTCAGGAGAAGGGCTGTCCTGCTAACAAGACCCACACAGGCCCTCAGCCCTAGCCACCCTGCCCCCAACCAGCCTTGAGGTCCTCCTTCCTAGAGATCTCGCCTCCAACTACTCTGCGCTCTCCTGCTGAGTGCAGGCCTTCGCATGTGCTGTTCCTTCCACCTAGAATGCCCTTCCTGTCCCTCCACCAGGGATGCAGGAGTAATGACACCTCCCATCCCAGGGGGCCTCTGAATGCCTGGAGGTCACAGGCTATGCCTGGGGACCTCAGAGAAGTGACATTTGATCTAAGTCTGCTTCGATGCCCTTTAAAGAAGGGATGGGGTGTGGAGGTAGGAAGGAAGGCAGGGGAGCTCCTGCTATGTTGGACTTTACCAGACAGCCATGGGGGAGCTCCTCGGGGAATGGGCTGGGGACAGGTGGGGCTAATACCCAGAGCACCCAGACCAGAGGTGAGGGTAGGGGACAGAGGGCTGGAGGATGGCCGGGTTGGAGGGGGATTGCCAAGACTAGAGATTACTGGGGCGCCTGGGTGGCTCAGTGGGTTAAAGCCTTTGCCGTGAGCTCAGGTCATGATCTCAGGGTCCTGGGATCGAGCCCTGCATCGGGCTCTCTGCTCAGTGGAGAGCCTGCTTCCTCCTCTCTCTCTGCCTGCCTCTCTGCCTACTTGTGATCTCTGTCAAATAAATAAATAAAATCTTAAAAAAAGAAAAAAAAAGACTAGAGATTACCTGGACAGGGAGAAGAGGGAGGCTTGGTCTCTGGTCCCAGCAGAGGGGTGCTGAGTCTCGGGTGCTGGGTGTGTGCTTGCAGGGGTGTTGGGTGGTAGAAGGGTCCACAAGGCAAGTGGCCCCTGGGTGCCAACGGACCTGGGTGGCAGAGGGGGTCTGAGAGCCACTGGCACACAGGTGGGCTGAAAGGCCAGGACAACGGTGGTGGACAAGCGTGGCCGACCGAGAGGGGCCAGGCAACTGGGCCAACCCTCCCTTGGGAGGCAAGGCCATGGGCAAGAGCCAGGCCGGCAAACAGTCTGGGAGACGTCCCAAAGAGGCACAAAGAGAAGCAGGTGGATCCCAAAGCTGGAGGAAGAGAGTTCTAGTGGGAGGGAATGATCTACTGTCTGGAGGTGGGCTGTGGCAACGGGGCGGGGGCAATGGGCTTGGAGGGGGCAGGTTGGAGCAGCTCTGTGAGGAGGGAGTGGAAAGCTGCTAAGGTCCGCGCCCCATGACCTTGACGCTCCGGTGAGCATCTGAGGGCAGAGGGTTTGCTCCAGACCCTCCTCAGCCCTCCATCCCCTGCCACAGTGGGTCCGTGAGTCTGCGGACAGCCAGGGCTCCAGGGAAGCAGGGGAGGGGGGCACGGCCTGGGGGGGATGCCATTGCCCCCTCCCCCGCAGAATGGCAGCCTGACTGCGTGCTCCCTGGGGCATGGTCAAACTTTCCCGCACCTACAGGAGGGGCTCAAGGCCCCGAAGCGCCCACCTCGGAGCTGGAGGTGGAGAGCTGCCCTCTCTGGAAGCCTGATTTATGGGCCCGCCCCTTGGCACACACGGATCTGGCCCTTCTCTAAGTGCGTGTTCAATCAAATTAAAAGTGCCTGAGGTCAGAGGAATCATCAATTACCTGAGTCTCTTGGCAGCTGGCCCTGGGCTCACTGTGCAGGAGAAGGCTGGGAGCAGCACCCTCTTTCCCACCCATAGCCTGGCCCCCAGGAGGGCCCAGAGCCCTGTCCGTGGGGACTCCGTGTAGGTGAAAAGCAGGACAGGAGGCCCCCTGGCCCCCAAATCTCATGGGACTTCCCACGAGTCTTGCCCCTGGCAAGGGTCTTCCCTCCGCTGGCCTCAATGATGGGCCCTGCGCCTGGGCACAGCAGGCTCACAGGGGGAGGCTGGGAGGGTGGGAGCCCACCTCCTCCCCTCCCTGCACGGTGCTGCCCACTGGGTCTCAGAGTCCCTTCTGGAAACCTCTTTCCCGGGTCAAAAAGAAGGGTCCGTGTGTCAGTGAGGCTGCGCTCTGCTCCCAGCCCCACACATGCTGTTACAACGAGCTCCGTGGGTGCCCTGCCGTGCCACAGCGGGGCTCTCCGGAGCAGCCAAGACGGGCGAGCCGTCTCATGTCCGCCGACGGAGCAATGGGTACACGAGCCGTGGCCCACCTGTACGATGGGATATTTCCAGCCTTAAAACAGGAAGGGAATTCTGACACCTGCCCCAACGCGGACGAACTGTGAGGACCTTGTGCTGAGGGACAGAAGCCACACATGAAAAGACGGGACTGTCTGATTCCACTTCTGGGAGGTCCCTGGAGGACTGACATTTCTAGAGACAGAAGGAAGATGGGGTGGGGGGCACCAGGGCCAGAAGAGGGGGTGGGGGCCACTCTTGAGTGGAGGCAGAGTTTCAGTTCGGGAAAATGGAAGAAGGTTCCGGAGCCAGGCGGTGGGGATGGCCGCCTCCCGGCGGGCGTGAGCTTCGTGACCCTGAGGGACAGGCTGGGCCGTAGTTAAGAGGTTCAGTGTGATAATATGTGCGTATGTGTGTTTTACCGCAGTATCAGAAACATGTTCAGGTGTGTCTCATTACGAGCTCATGAAATCGCTGTGGTTCAAAAGAAAAACACGCTTCGCAGTCCAGAGTGTCAGTGGTGCCCGCCGGCGGTCCGCATGTCTGTTTTCTTTGCTTCTTTCTCCGTGGGCCTCTGTGCTCGTCCTTAAAGGCCACCTCCCTAGGGAATGGCCTGAGACTAAAGCCCAGGGGCTGGACTGGCCCAGCTTGGGAAGACACTGCAGAAGGCAGGGGTCTTGGCGACACCCTTCCAGCCGGGAAGCCCCAGTGACGCTCTCCGTCTGCTGCCCACCCAGCCGGGCCCGAGACAGACAGACAATTATAAGATGCACCGGAGCTGGGCGCTCCTGGGCCCCTGTGACACCAGACGCTTCGGAGGCCTCCAGCTGTCTCGCTGTGCGGCTGACACCAGCCTTTAGAGAACATGCAGGTCGGGGAACGGAATTAATTTCCTAAAATTGAATGTCATGTCGGGGAGTCACCTCGGGATCTCTTGCTGGGGATGGAAGGAGAGATGGCTGCTCGGTCTTGGCTCTCCCGACAGTCTGCTACAGCCCGCCGCTCAAATCCCCAGTTCTGGGTGAAGCCAAGGAAAGTGCTTCTCGACAGGGCACCTAATGTACTTGCCGAATTGGCAAAAGACCTCGTTCTCACGACAGCCCCAGCACCGGGGAAGATGGCATGGGGTTTGTCACAAGGGCTTGGGAGGACCTGAAAATGACACGCAGCCTCTGGAAACCAATAAGAACACACAGGGTTACAAAAATGCAGGAACCTTGGGGCGCCTGGGTGGCTCAGTGGGTTAAGCCTCTGCCTTCGGCTCAGGTCATGATCCCGGGATCCTGGGATCGAGCCCCGCATCGGGCTCTCTGCTCAGCGGGGAGCCTGCTTCCTCCCCTCTCTCTGCCTGCCTCTCTGCCTACTTGTGATCTCTGCGTGTCAAATAAATAAATTAAAAAAAAAAATGCGGGAACCCTTGGGTCAAACTGTCGTTCTTCCAGAAGCGTGCTCCGGAGAAAACCACCCAAGAGGAGCAAAAAGGCATGTTGGGGGCTAGAGTCTGAGAGACCAGGATCCACCCGCCCATCTAATGATGGGGGGGTGGGCGACAAAGTGGAGAAGGAGCCGGAGGGAGGCCAAGTTCAAGGCTGTGCCCCGAGGTCCCCGCACAGAAGAGAAAATCAGACGGGCGGGGCCCCAGGCCCCAGGGACCATGCACCCACGTGATATTTCCCTCCGGAGAACGTTCCTGGGTTAGTCACACTGTAGTTAAAATGTGTCAGGTGCTCTGCTCCAGAGCGAAAACCTGAGGGATTAGGCCTGCGTGTGCGTGAGTTCGTGCTTTCTTTTTTTTTAAGCTGGAGAACAGAGATCCTTACAGGAGCAGCACAAGACAAAAAGGCCTCGAGCAGCCTGGTGTGCTCTGAATGCGCAGACAGAGCAGACCGCACTGGCTGAGCCCGGGAAAGTGGAGGTGGCTGGGTGGGAAGGGGGGTCATGAAGCGCTGCTCCCTGTGCTCTTATAACTATTTTTTTTTAAGGCGAAAAAACAAGAAAGCAGCACCCAGGGTGAATTTAGACTTGTGGGCTTGGCTCACACTTTCCACCCTTGCCAGGCAGCCTCTGATCGCTCCTGGGGCCTCCCCCGCGTGACCCCCCCCACTCCAGGCTGGAGGGGACCAATCCCTCCTGCCCACACCCCTTCCCCCTCTTCCACCTCAGGCCACTCTGTTGTCACCCTGGCCCCATCAGGCATCCGGGGGAGGACAGGGAGTTGGGGGCGGGGGGCAGGAACATCGGTGTAGGGGGTTGCTGGCTAGCTGGAGGAGTCTGGGGGCTGCTCTGGGGCACAGGCCCACCCCCGACTGACTACACTCACCATCTATGTAACCCCCTCATGCTAATGACCTCTGCCTCCCCCACAGCTGCACTCCCCAGTCCTGTAAGCTCCTTGCTGGGGTGGGGGTGGTGTTGGGCCTCCTTCTGGGCCTGAGCCCACCCCAACCAACTCCCACCCCCCGCATCAGCTGGGAGCCACCTCCTCCTTGTCCTCCTTTTTCCCTGAGTGCCTTGGACTGGTCACCACTCCGAGACCTAGAGTACAGGGGGGCTCAGGAGTTCTCTCCTGGATCTGACATTCGAGACCTTTTAAATTTGGAAAGAGATGGATTAGCCCCCAGGAGAAATGACCCTGTGTGGGCCACTCCGGAAGGGCTGCCAAGTAAGGGGCAGTGGGACAATGAGAAGCAGAGGCTGTCCTGTGTACTTGGAGTGCCGGGGAGGAAACAGGGCTGAGTTCCTGATGGGGGCCCCCCCCACCTGCTGTGAGTGTGGTCACAGGGGACCTATGTCACCATCCCCTCCCCCAGGAGACTCAGGCAGAGCCGGCTGAGGCCCCAGAAGGTGGCAGACGGACGCAGCTGTGTGCCTGAGGATTGCAGAGCAGGGAGGTGAGGTTGGGACACGGCCCTGTTCAGGACCTGTCAGTCGCAGACGTGCCCGAGCATATTGTACAAGGTGAGGAATTAAGGGTCCCTCTCAGGCAGGCGCCAGGCAGGTGCGGAGATTTTCCAGCGGCCCTCCTGTGACCTCAGTGAGGCTGCCAACGTGACTAGCTCCGGGAGCCCCCTGGGAACCAGGTCCTTAGCTCTGTTGGTCCCTCTGGAGCCCTGAGGACACCAGAACATGACCCCACCCCCCAGTCACACAACACTGTCACCTGGGCTCCAACAGGGCCCTCCGCCTCCCTCAGTCCTTGCCGACCTGGCTCTAGGTGAAGCCACATCCTCTCCCAGTGGGCTGAACTACCTCCCAGGTGCCCACCAAGCTCTGTCCTCCTCTCCGGTCTGCTTGGAGCTGGGAAAGGCTGTCTAGAT
This sequence comes from Lutra lutra, assembly GCF_902655055.1. Lineage (NCBI taxonomy): Eukaryota > Metazoa > Chordata > Mammalia > Carnivora > Mustelidae > Lutra > Lutra lutra. The sequence goes on from NC_062284.1 coordinate 143,042,322, forward strand.
CCTCACTCTGACAAAGCTGTTGCCTTAGCAGCCTCTGGGGACAGCCTGTGGCCATGGACCCCAGCATCTCCCCCTAGACTTGCCTCCCTCCAACCCTCCGCCAGACCCCTCCTGCCTATACCATCAGCTCTTTAGCCTGCCCTTATGCTCAGGCCTTCACATCCCCAACCTCACCCTCCACTGCCTGGCTACCTCTACCCATCCTGAGGCTCAGCCCACCTGTCCTGTCCTCCAGGAAGCCCTCCCTGATCACCTCCCTCATAGGACTTCGCATCCACGTCGGGGCAAACTCTCTTCTTGTGACTCTACCCCCCCCCCCCCCCGCACCCTGAATGGGTTCAGTTCAGAGCGGTGGTCATTGAAGGACTGAAAAGTCAGCAGCTGTGAATAAATGAAGATAGGAGTGAACACACAGATGTGGGGATGAGAGGGGCCTCTGCAGGCCTGGGAGCTGGGAAAGGGTGCAACCCACCAGGCTGTCCTCCCCACCCCCGTCATGAGCACAGGGCCTCTTGTCGGATTCATTCCCCAGTGCCCGGCTTCCCAGCAAAATGCAGGACTGTGGTCTCCGGAGTTGGCGGCGAGGCTGGGCTCTCCCGTGTCATCAGGGCCTGACTTATGAGTCGTCTCAGCCCCTGGGGGTGGGGGGAGGGCGGAAGCCAGGGGCTGGTGGGCACCAGCAGGGAGGGCGACCCGGTATTGCTTCCCCAAGGCCCTGGGGGCACTCGGGGTGGGGACCACGTCCCGGGGGTGCTGGTGCCGCCCCCCTGCCCTGCGTCTGTGGAACCTGCGGGGGCCTGAGCGGGCTTCACATTAGTATTCCCTGTACAGACGCTTGCAAAGAAATGACTCACACACCGGTTGACTAATTTGAAAGTAAGCTGTTTTGCTGCAAGTGGAAAGGTTCAGTGAATCTTAAAAACCAAGTGATGGAGATTTTATTCCTTGTTCTAGACCTTTCCTTCTGCGGGGGTGGGGGGAGGTGGCTCGGCCACTGAATGCTTTGGTTGGTTTCCCAGCAGCCGCCACGGCTGGGGGCAGCAGGGACAGAGGCTAACGGGACAGACCCTGCGGGGTGCGCCTGCTGCACCAAAGGCCCGTTTGTGGGCTAGGATCGGGGCCTGGGCTGTAGGTCTGCAGAGCCAAGCGGGGGCTCTGGCAAGCCCACCGGCCCAACGCCACTCCTCTTGTGGGCTGGGGGACTGTCGAGAGGGGATACGTCTCCCTCATGCACTGGGGGCTTACGGTTAGGAGGGGCTATTGTCCCCCCACTTTACGGACAGGCAATGAAGAGGCACAGAGAGGGAGGTAACGCATCTGAGGTCACACAGCTGCTATGGACAGAAGGTGGGATTACACACCTGGCTGTGGGCAGCAGGTGGTTTTCCTAATTTAGGACACACACACACACACACACACACACACACCCTGCCCCGACCCGAGGTTAGAGAGGAGAAGGAGGGCCAGACATTTTACCCTGAGGGGATGATGTTTGCATTTGTCCTGGGGGAAGGAGGACAGGAGGGGACACACTGCGGGAAGCAGGGAGGTCCCAGGGTGTGTGCGATGGGCTGGGGGGAGGTGGAGAGCAGCAGGCGGCCCAGGCTGGGTGGTGGCAGAGAAGGGAGCAATGAGGTCAAGTTCAGGGTATGCCTCCAAGGAGATCCAATGAGACTCTGACGTTAGAAGGGAGGGAGTAAGGGGACGAGTCGTAGAGCAGAGCCCCAGAGCCTGCACTGAGCACCACACCCCTGCCCTTCCTGGCTTCCCTCCTCTGCTACGCACTCCAGGCATATCATCCGTGGCAGAGGGACAAGGGGGGCCCCAGGGGCTGGTCACATGCCACCTGCCTACCTGGTGCCAAGCTCCAAAGCCCCCCTTAGGCAGCTGCTTGGGCCGAGGGGTACGCTGGAGCCCCTGGGAGATGACCTCGGGGAGTGAAGTCACGGAGCTGGTCGAGGCCAGAGTGGGGATTGCCTACCCCCCCGGGTCCTTCGGTCACTGCCCGTGACACCCTGTGTTCGCCGAGGGATGCTGGGAAAGCAGGTCTGCTCTGCAGCCGCCTCACCTTCCTGGGAAGCTCTTCCTCTCTGGCAGCAGAATGATGGGCAGAAAATTGAAAAACGCAGCCAAACCAGTGTATTACTTTCCCAGAGCCCCCTCCTCCCCTCCGCCCAGACACAAGCAGAGATAACACTCTCCAAGTAGGTTTACCAAAGTCAACCCATTACAAGTGCGAATGAGCCTGGAGATAACAGAAGCCTGTGAGTTCTTAATATCCTGCCCCGCACGCGGGAGGAATAAATGAGGGACAGGGCAAGACAGCCCCGACTGCAAATACTCCGCCACGGCCCTTGGCCATCCATCAGCCCCGTGCAGCAGCCAGTGTCGCCGGCCCTGGGTTCGGGAAGTAGGGTCGCCATAGGGATGGAGTCAAAGCATCCTTTCAAAAATAGATCTGCTTAAAATTCATTAACTTAGACAACTTCACCAGAAGAAGCAATCAATTCCTTGAACTCTATAATCATGCTTCTCCTAGGGACTCTTCCTCAGCGTCCGTTAAGCTAATAAAGACTGTTTGGGTCCCATGGAAGGAGAGAGGCAAGAAGTCTAGCCTAGACATTCTGCGGCCGGCTTGGACCCAATTACTGCCCCACGTTTTGTCTCTGGAGTGAGTCACTTGTCACGCCGGCTGGGGTTGGGGGCCCGCTCGGCCCATGCTGGGCACCAGGCTGGGCCAAGGGTGCAGAGTGACCAAGAAATGGTTTCGTGCACCAGAAACTCGGTTGGGCAGGGAGATGCGGGGACAAACGTCTGGGCTCACTCTTGGTGATCTCATCCTGCAAGGGGCCGTAAATCCCACTCACTAGCAGACGGGTCTGGGATTTACAGCTGCAGCCAGGACCTCCCCACTGAACTCCAGACCCCACCATCCAGATGCCCATTCTCCATGTCCCCTGGGGTATCTAATGGGTGTCCCAAACTCACCCTGTCCCAGCACGGCCAAACCTGTCTCAGGTCCTTCTAGCAGCTCAGGCCAGAGACAAGGAGCCATCTGGAATTTCTCTCTTCACCTCAACCCCACACCCAGCCCCATCTGGGGGCCTGCGGGACCTGCAGTCCAAGAGCAGTCAGACTCCACCTGTGTTTCTGGGCCTGCATGCTGGGCAGGGCTGGCCTGAGCTGTGCCCATAGTATCTGGGATGGCTGTGGAAACCCTCCCTGTTCCACCCACGCCCCTCTCTCTAATCTCAATCTCACAGCTGGAGAAATCCTACTCGCATGTAAGCCACATCAGCCTCCCCTCTGCCCAAACTCTGCTCAAGGCTCCTGGATCACCTAAGACCATATGAGGCCCTCCAAATTCCCCCCACCTCCCTGGCCTGACCTCTTATTATTCTCTACTTCCCTCATTCCACTGCAGCCCCATTCCTGCCCCAGGGCCTTTGCACTTGCTAGCCTCCCCTGTAAAGCTCGTCCCCCAGGCGGTCCATGGGTCTGTACTCAGAAGTAAGACTTCCTCGTCACCTTGTCAGAAAGTGTCCCTTTCCCTTGGCACTTTCTTTTTTTTTTTTTCTAAAGATTTTATTTATTTATTTGACAGACAGAGATCACAAGCAGGCAGAGAAGCAGGCAGAGAGAGAGGAGGAAGCAGGCTCCCCGCCGAGCAGAGAGCCCAATGCGGGGCTCGATCCCACAATCCTGGGATCATGACCTGAGCCGAAGGCAGAGGCTTTAACCCACTGAGCCACCCAGGCGCCCCCCCTTGGCACTTTCCACTATCTGTTTGACTCATGCATCGTGTTTGCCGCCCATTGATCTGACCACCAGAACGCACGAGCCACAGAACTGGATGGGTGCACTCTGTGGTCATTGCAAGTGCTGTGGACCTCCCCTGGAACACGATGGGTGCTCAGGATGTACGCAGTCCGTGCACAGATGAGTGAAACTTGCCTCTCCCTCCAGAAGGCTGCCCCCATCCCTCCTTCAGGCTCTCATCACAGAGCCAAGTGCTCAGCTTCCTTTGGAAACTTCTTGTTGTGACTTTCCAATTGGGGGGCAAATCCCATCTGACAAGGCAGACACTGGGCCCTGTCAGACCTGTCCCTACCCGCTTCGTCTGCCCTTCACAATGCATGGTGCGGACACTGGCTCGGTCAGCCTCCCACTCTCTATACCCTGGCCATGTCAGCCCCTGCCCCAAGCTTCCCTTCTGGAAACTTTCATTCAGCTATTCCCTTCCAACCACCTATGCCTCTGGAAACCCCCCGCCTGCCGGCTGTCCCTGGGAAACCTCATCTCACCACTGAAACCTCTTTCCTCCACACACTCCCAACCTGCTTCTTCAGGCCCACCCTATGGCCCTGATGGAAAACCAGGGACCCTCGGCGCCTCCCCACACACTGCCCTGTTCCTGCTTCCCCCGGCCCTTCCCTTAGACTCTTAGGCCACTGCTGCTTCTTTGCCCCGTCGGTCCAGCCCGCGAACCCCACCACGGGGCTGGGCACTGAGCTTGCGGGGTCCGCGAGGGTAGGAGCTGCTGGAGAAATGAGGTGACGTTTATGCTTTCCATGTATCCACGGAGATGAGCAGAAGCGCTGTGCGGACTCAGGACAGGTGCCGCAAACCTGCAAAGAAGTACGGCTTCCAGGCTGCGTGCCCTGTGCTCTCTGCTGATACGGTTCTACCCACTTCACAAGCATTCACCCAGCGCATGCTGCCCGCGGAGCGAGGGGCCAGGCCCCCTGGGAGGCGCCCCTCTGCGGCACCCTGCCTCACCCTCCTCCCTGTCTCTCCAGCCTGCTCCTCCACACAGAGAACCCCGCCACCCTTGGTCTCTCGGGTTTTAACCTGCTGCACCCACTCCAGACGTCGGTGATGGAGGGCAGGACCAGGGAAGAAGTCTTCCTTGGTTACCGACCCCACTCGTGGCCGCTGCCATGTCCCATGAAGGGAGCATTGCCTGGAGAAAATGCTTGCTCAGAGCACGGGGCTGGGCCGTGTGGGGCTGGGGGCGCCCCCGGTGACCAGAACACGCAGGCCCCAGAGGGCAGCAGCAATCTCGGTAATCCCACCGTCGTGACTGCCTCCCACCTCGCACTGGGCTGGTGCTTTCACCGATATGAGGCTGGGAATGAGCGTGTGGTTGGTAGCAGAGGGCATAGAAGTCAGGGCAAGGTCTAGGGCATCGTTTTGGACTGGCTCTAGGAGCTCCTGGAGGGAGCCCCCCCTCCGTTCCTCTTTGCCCCACTCCCCCATGGGCTATTTCCAAGTTGTAATAATGATAATGCGAATCAGGGGCACCTGAATGGCTGAGTGGGTTAAAGCCTCTGCCTTCTGCTCAGGTCATGATCTCAGGGTCCTGGGATCAAGCCCCGCATCAGGCTGTCTGCTCAGCGGGGAGCCTGCTTCTACTCTGCTCTCTGCCTGCCTCTCTGCCTACTTGTGATCTCTGTCTGTCAAATAAATAAATAAAATCTTTAAAAAATAATAATAATAATGCGAATCAACCCTGAGCTCACGCTCCCCTGCAGGCCGGCGCCCTCCCAGGCCCATTTGCAGGGATGTCCCCAGAGCCTTCTTATCCCCATTTTACAGAGGGGCGAATGGAGATGCAGAGTGGTTTAGTGTCCTGGGACGGTCACAGTGCAAGTGCGTACAGAGCCGGGGTTCAAACTTCGGGAGAAAGGGGTCCACAGGGGTCTGTGGTGTTGACAAGAGAACCGAAGTGCTGAAATGGTCCCCACGGGCCTCTGACAAGGGGGTGGGTGACCAGAGCCGAGCCCTGGGCCTGTGGTGCCGGGGAGGGGGTGGGGAGCAGCTGGCTCTCTTCTTCCCAGCCTGACCCTTGGCCTGACGAGGAGAAGTGGATTTGCTCCGCTCCCTGGGCTCCCGCATTTATCAAACACGAACCGAACACCTAAGCACGGGAGATTCAGGGACAGTTGAGGCCCAGCCCTGTCCTCCCAGTGTGGATGCCGCCTGGCCCCCAGCCGGAAGGAAGGTGCCTAGAAGCAGCAGCGCCAGAAGCAGGTGGTAGGAGTCGTGGCCGTGGCCCCACAACGAGAGGAGGCCCGGGGTTGGGGGCAGGCTGAGCTGCCAGCTGGAGAACCCTCCCGTCTCCTCTGTCCGGCCTGGGAGACTCAGGGCTACACCGCCTGGCATGGGGGGGTCCCGCCCAGACACCCCGAGGCCCAGACTCCCCCGCCTCCCACTTTGTCTTCCCTCCTCTCGCCTTTCTAATTTATCCAGCTGCTCTGGGGTCACTTCTAGGCCTTCCTAAGGCCTCTGCAGAAGGAAGTGGAGATGAATAACGGAACCATGGTGAGCCGAGGTGTGGTGGGACCGCGCCCTGCCCACCGTCCCCCGCACCTGGGCCAGGAGGTGATGGGGAAAACTCGGAGCACTTCATTGTTCGGAGACTTGATTGTTTTTTTTTTTTTCATGCTGGCCCAGAGGCTAAAATTGTGTCCCCCACCCACACCTCCCCTCTCCCATCCCCCAATGCTCTCTAAATAAAATGTGCAAAAATTGCGTGTGGCGGGGGAAAGCGGGTCCCTCTTAAATTGCAGAGCGGGTGTGCAGCCTTGAAAGGTTGGCCTCCACGCCAGCCGGCTGTGTGCGCCACTCTTGATGGCTCAGGTGACAAGGGAATTTGTCTGCCTTATCTGCATTTTTGTCCTTTGTTCTGTGGCATGTCCCTCACATTATCTCTGAATAAGAATAAAAACTTGACCCTGAGTTAGAAAGCAAGGGGGTCCCTGTGAAGCCTCCCCATTCCCTGCTCCTCCCGGGTTATAGCTGGAGAGTGGAGCAACTCCCATTTCTTTCCAGATGAGAATTGTAAACTCTGGCTGCGGACAAAAACCGGTCACCTGCCCGCCCTTCCCGACAGAGGCGGCAGTGTGGCTGTCGATGGATTCAGGACATGAGGGCCAACACGAGGGTCCCATCTGTGGACATTTCAATACCATCTACACTCCCTTAAAAAGCTCAAATGGCTGAAAATCCCAGCCCTGTTACTTTACCACTGTCTCTCACTGACATGTCTGCATAGACACAGCCATAAACCCAACAGCCAAAGACCAAGAAGAAGGGCCCAGATCACCAGCATCCCTCTGACCCACCATAAAGAACCTGAGTCAAGTCTCGCCTGGGCTGCTGGGTTGAGTTAGTGGAATTAACAGAGGGACCGTGTTTCATCTCAGCCACCTGTTAGTGACACATTCCTCAGCAAGTTCCCATCAGCTTCCCGGGAGATGGAGCCACCTGGAAGGCAGCGGTCTTCCGCCTGCCCTGTGACTGCGCTCTCTCTGTTCCCAGCAAACCCCCCCCCCCCCCCGTGCTGTTCCTGGCCGACCGACGTGCATGACCGGCTAGCAAATGTCACTGCTGAGGGCTGCTTTCTTGCAGTTTCTCGGTGGAGAAACCACTCAGGTTTTACCAAGTACTGGGTTCGTGTGGCAAGGGTCTACCTTTTAAATGGTATATGGAAGAACGCCCTCCACCGTCAGGGGCCGCGGCTCACTATGGGCTTGCCGTTTTTGTGCCAGGGAGAACAGCCCCCCAAGAGCTGGCACCGAGGGGCGCCGGGTGGCTCAGTGGTTAAAGCCTCCGCCTTCGGCTCAGGTCATGATCCCGGGGTCCTGGGATCGAGCCCCGCATCGGGCTCTCTGCTCAGCGGGGAGCCTGCTTCCTCCTCTCTCTCTGCCTGCCTCTCTGCCTGCTTGTGATCTCTCTCTGTCAAATAAATAAGTAAAATCTTAAAAAAGAAAAAAAAAAAAAAAGAGCCGGCACCAAGCCAGAGCCTTCCAGGCGCCATGGGGACCGGCTTACCGAGTTCCACGGGCATCCCGCCTGAGAGAAACCATTTTTTTAAAATATAAGTGAAATTCCCATAATGTAGAAGGAACCCTTTTCCAATGGCACTCGGCATAATCGCAAAGTTGCACAACGTTGTGACGTCGAACCTCGTTCCAAAACATTTTTATCACCACCAGAGGAGACCCCCCACGCAGGAAGCAGGGGGTCTCCGTTACCCTCCCCCAGCCCTGACAACCACCAGGCTGCTGGCTGTCTCTACGGCTTTGCCTAGCCCAGACGCTTCATACAATTGGAATCATACAGTGTGAGGTCTTTGGTGCGAGGTTTCTTTGACTCGGTGTGTTTTAAAGTTCCATCCATGGCGCGGCTCAGGCCAGAGCAGGATGGGAGGCCTGGTCATCCCCTGCACCCCGGGGCTGGGGGGCCGTGCCAAGCCCCAGTGTCTAGCCCAGCTGGAAGCCAGGGAGTCTGCAGTTCTGGGGCGGGGACACCTGCCAGGAGGTTGCGGGGTGTTGAGGGGGTTTCCTCTAAGCAAGTGAGGCAGGTGCTGCCCATTGGTAGAAAGGCCTGGAAAGGTAGCAGGGCCGGGGCACGACAAGTGAAAAGGGCTCCTTGTGCTCCCGACAGGTGGGCTTTTACTGATTCTCCCCCATTATTAATATTTTCTCCTGGAAATGGGAAAATGAGGCACGGAGCGTGCAGCTTGCCCAAGGCCGCATAGCCCGGGCTCAGTGGCAGAGATGGGATGGGGCAGCTGGCAAGAAGGGGAAGGGGTTCTGGGGTGCCTCAAGTCCAAAAGACGCTGTATCTCAAGATGACGAACCTGTTTTCCAGAAGCAAAGTGAGCTGCACGGGCCCAGGCGTGTGACCAGAGGCCTAGCTCAGTGCTCAAGCTGCCCGGCTGCCCAGAGCTGTAGCACTGGCTGTCGTCCGACCTGAAGGTTGGGTGCCTCATCCCATGTGAGGGCCCAACCATCCAGCCGCTCCGACCTTCACTGAGGCACAGGGTGGGGGAACATGGGGAAAGTGAGATGGTACCACTTTCTCTGTGTTGGTGACTCAGCCCCTCAGAAGGGCGGATCGGCACAACCTTCCTCCCCGTGGGTCTTGGCAAGAGTGATGTTCCAGAAGGGATAGGCTGGGTCCTGTTCACCCTCCTGCCAGCAGCCACGGGGCCTCTCTTCCCCTGGGCTGCAGAAGTTTGGAGAAACTAGGACCATGTAGAGGGCCTTTTCTGTCCCTGACCTGCTTTGTTCCTTTAACAGCTGTATTGAGGCAGAAGGTGTGTGTATATATAACGATCACCCATTTTAAGTGTGTAATTCAATAACGCTTTAGTAAATTGGCAGGTTTGTACAACCATCACCACGATCTACTTTTAGAGCATTTCTACCACTGAAAAGGAGCCTCCTGCCCTCCTGATCTGCCTTTTGTACCTTCATGGCAAGGGGCCCTCCTCTCCCCACTCTGCACCAGGCACTTGCTCCCCAACCAGGTCTGAAGTCTTACAAAGGACACTGTCCACGAGAGGCCACAGCTGCCCAGTGGGGTCAGGTCTTTTGCTATGATGGTCCACTCACAGCCATGGAAGCAGAGACAGAGCACAACTGAAGTCCCTACTGTCGTGGGGTGAATGGTGGGGCCCCCCCAAAAGGTTTGTCTGCATCCTAACCTCCAAAATCTGTGACTGTGACCTTATGGGGGAAAAGGGTCTTCGCAGATATCGTTAAGGTAAGGATCCCGAGCTGAGACCAACCTGGATTCTTCCGTGGGGCCCAGAATCCAGTGGCACGTGTGGGAATAAAGGAAGACCAACCCAACGAGCAAAGCAGAGGCTGTTTGTTCGGAACTTGCTGGAACGGGGCGACAGCCAGCCCTGCTTTCTTGGGTGGTGCCTCATGGGTGTGCCCCGATGGGGCCATGGCCGGGGAAGCTGGAGGGGGCTCACTGGGAGTGGGGTGTTCTGTGTGATTATCAGGGGGCACGGATGGCTTTTGCTAGTTGGCGCTAAATCAGCAGGGGACACACATTAGGGCGGCTGTGAGTTCCCAATCGCATTAGCTCGGAGCTAACTGCCGTAGAAGTCATCATTCAGCTTCCCAGATGGTCCCTGGGGGTGGCCTTCTGGGCTCCTGCAAGTCCGACTCTCAGCAGCCTGGCTTCCTGGGCTGGTCGCCGGAGAGAAGGGGTTGGTCTCCTGGGCAGGGTGCTGTAGGCTCAGGGTTCTGTTTCTCTATGGGGTCTGGCCACTGCCCCTTTGCATAGTCAGTCTGTCCCAGGTGTCCTCAGGAGAGGTCAAGTGTGGAGGGAGGCAGAGAGGGAGGTGTGCAGCCCCAGGCTGAGGACACTGGAAACGGCCAGAAGAAGTTGGAAGAGGCAGGAAGGGCCTCCCCCTCGGCCTTCGGACAGGGCACGGCCCCGCGGACACTTTGATTTTTGAACTTCTGGCCTCCAGAAACGGTGAAGCATACATTTCTGTTGCTTCCAGCCCCCCAAGTTTGCGGCCATTGGTTAAGGCAGCTGTGGGAAATGAATGCGCTCGCCCCTGGGGGTTGGAGTCTTTGCAGAAGTCCCCAGTGGGGGGGGGGGAGGGGGGCTCTTGACCGTCCTGCCAAGGTGGAGGTGAGCAGAGGTGGGGCGGGAAGAGCAGGAGGGACTCAGAGAGTGACAGGGACAAGGTTCTGGGCTGGTTTGAAGTCTTACCCGTCGTTTGTTCGTTCCTTCAATATTTGCTCAGATCCCAAGATGGCTTCGATGGCTCGTGCGTCGAAGGTCTGAGTGTTGCATCAGACCCGGCCTGTCCTTTAGGCCCAGTCTGGGCCCTGTCAGAGCCCCGCACCCCCCGAGGGGATTGCCTTCAGCCTAGACACCCACCAAAGCCCCTTCCAGGCTGTTGGCCCTGAGACTCCCGGACCATAGGCTTTCCTCGGATCTAATACCCTATGAGTTGAGGTGCCATACGGCTAGCCCGCCAGTGACACTGTTGACAGCTTTGTTTTATTCTCCCCCATTTCCATCCCAGAATGGCCTTAAAGTAGCTTACAGAGTGACACTCAAACATCAAGTTAATTTGAAGGAGGTGGGACTCGGGGAGACAAGACATAGGGACGGGAGCCAGCACCCAGAGGCCAGCATGAAGGCCAGTGTAGACCCCCACATGTGGGCCACGGGGCAGGGGCTAAGCTTCCTAGCAGCCAGAGGGAAGATGGGTCACAGGCCGAGTGAGGAACCAGCAGAGCGAGGGCTTGGCTGTGTCTTAAAGGCCCCCGCCAGACAATGGCATAGAGTCACGACACTGTTTGGGGCTAAAGACCTCAGGCTAACTCCTGTCTCCGCTGGGCTGGCCAGGTCTAGCCTGTGGGTTGGGGGAGATGGTCTGATTTTGTTTGTCACTGTCTTTTCCTGTGGGGAGCTCTCTCTGCCCATCGAGGTGGCCAACCTCACTTGAAGGGGTAAGGATGTGACCCAAGAGAGCCATCAGAGTCCAGCTGGGAATTTCTCCACACTGGAGGACAAAGGGGGAGAATTTCATGCTCCAGACAATCACAAGCTATGGTGACAAATGGTTGGGAGGGGGCTGCTCCATCTTCCAGGACACCCAGAGTGGCCATGTGCTTCAAGAAGGAACAAGGCACATTTCTGCAAAGAGGACAACCAGATGGCCAACAGACACATGAAAAAATGCTCCACATCACTCGGCATCAGGGAAATACAAATCAAAACCACAATGAGATCCCACCTCACACCAGTCAGAATGGCTAAAATTAACAGGTCAGGAAACGACAGATGCTGGTAAGGATGCGGAGAAAGGGGAGCCCTCCTACACTGTTGGTGGGAATGCAAGCTGGTGCGGCCACTCTGGAAAACAGCATGGAGGTTCCTCAAAAAGTTGAAAATAGAGCTACCCTACAACCCAGCAATTTCACTACTGGGTATTTACCCTAAAGATACAAACGTAGTCATCCGAAGGGGCACGTGCACCCGAATGTTCATAGCAGCAATGTCCACAATAGCCAAACTATGGAAAGAACCTAGATGTCCATCAACAGATCAATGGATAAAGAAGATGTGGTGTGTATATACAGTGGACTGCTACGCAGCCATCAAAAGAAATGAAATCTTGCCATTTGTGATGATGTGGATGGAACTAGAGGGTATCATGCTTAGCGAAATAAGTCAATCAGAGAAAGACAATTTCCATAAGATCTCCCTGATATGAGGAAGTGGAGATGCAATGGGGGGGGGGGTTTGGAGGGTAGGAAAAGAATAAATGAAACAAGATGGGATCGGGAGGGAGACAAACCATAAGAGACTCTTACTGTCACAAAACAAACTAAGGGTGACTGGGGGGAGGGGGGTAAGGAGAGGGTGGTGGGGTTATGGACATTGGGGAGGGTATGTGATACCGTGAGTGCTGTGAAGTGTGTAAACCTGGCGATTCACAGACCTGTACCCCTGGGACTAATAATATATTATATGTTTATAAGAAAATAAAATTAATTAATTAATTAATTAATTAAAATAAAATAAAAAGAAGGAACAAGGCCAGGGCCCCAGGGTGGACAGTGTTGAGCAGAAAGGAAAGGCAGTTAGGTAAAGAAAGAGACCCATTGACATCCCTCCTGCTCCTGGATCCAGCCATACCTGACATCCTGACATCTTCTCCCAGACCTCTTGGTGTTGTGGGTCAACAAAGTCCTCACAAAGTGCTTTGCACAAACTGTGAGGACCAACTTGGGCTCACAGCAGCATCTACCATGGGAAGAATGGAGGAGGGGAATGGTGCTCTATGGCAACTGCTAATTCCCATTTCTCTCATCTGGGGCTTTCATGGCTTTTGGGGCCCAGCTGTGCTTCCTGAACTTGGGATCCAGTGTCCCTCACTGACCTCGCCCCATGAACAACGGGCTGACACTGATGGGCAGGGAAGTGGTGGGCCAGGCCCTGTGCAGGTGGGTTTGGGGGAGATGTCTGTAGTAAGGATCAGGACGGACAAGTACCAATCCATGGAGATCACAGCATATGGGGTGAGGGTCCCCAGAAGCTCCCATGAGAACACAGCATACCCCCACCCCATGAGAGGCCGTTGACTTTCACTAGTACAAGAATAAGACTAGAGTTTGTTACTTTTTCCTTAGAAAATATTTTGTGTCTTTAGCTGGACACAGTGGGGAGATAATCAAGATATTTTTAAGGCCTTAATGTTTTTTTAGCTCTCTCTGGTCCTTCCCCCCAGAATAGGGATTCCCCATCCTGGTTCTGTTGACCTTGACCTTTGAGACTAGATCATTCCTGGTCATGGGGGCTGGGCTGGGCCTCACAGTGGCCTTTGTCTACTGGATGCCAGTAGCCTACTTCCCCACTTCCCTTTGGGACAACCAAAAGTGTCTCCAGGCATTGCCGAACGTCCCCTGGAGGGACAAAATCACTTGGTTTGAACACCATCTCCCAGGGCCTTCTGCATCCACGGTTCCCACACAGGAAGATACAATGCAGCCTGAAAGAGGGAGGAAAGAGGTGAATTTTTTTTGGGTGACTTTTTTTTTTTATCGTAGTCAAATATACATAACATAAAATTTACCATTTTAACACTTAAAAAGAGCTCTCTTCCGTGGCATGAAATGCTTTCACGGTGTGGGTGGCTGTCTCCAGAATCCATTTCCAGAACTCTGTCACTGTCCCAAACAGAAGCTTTGGACCCATACAAGAGTGCCCAGCCTCGGTCACCTCCTCCCCTCCCCCCCGGCCCCCGTTCTACTTCTATATCTGTAGATCTGACCACTCTAGGGACCCCATCCAAGGGGAATCAGGCAGTGTTTGTCCTGGGACTGGCTTACTTCCCTCTGTGTAATGTCCTCGAGGTCTGTCCCTGTCCTAGCAGGGGTCAGCATCTCCTTCCTTCGTAAGGCTGAACAGACCACGTGCTGTCCCATTCATCCACAGATGGCCGTTCAGGCTGCCTCTGCCTCCAGGCTACTGTGAATAACAGGGGTGTGCCGGTGTCTATTTTCAGCCCCTCCTTCCAACTCCTTGGGGTGTACCCCAGAAGCGGAATCGCTGGGACATATGGCATTTCTATGTTTAACTCTCGGAGGAGCTGCCGTACTGTTTAGAAGTAAATTCTTGACTTTCGCATCTCACAAGAGGCTTCTGAGGTTTGGAGGCAGAGGCGGAAGGAGAGTTGCGGGGGCAGGCGGGCGACGCACGGGGAGTCTCGAAGTTATCACCAAGTCCCCAACCTTGGGGATTGGGTGTGGTCGGGAGGACACAAAACTGAGGGTTGCCTTTTGCCACCAATGGGATGGATCCTTAGCTGAATTGTAGGAAAACAAAGTCCTCCGTTGGCTGAGTGTGTGGCTTGTACCGTTACCCTGGGCCCCAGAGTTCTCCACTGTGGAGTGTGACCACAGTATTTTTAGCCTGGAAATATTTGCAGGATGGGTGTTGCCCAACACCTACATGGACCATAAAATAATTTCCATCAGGCAGCCGTGGAGCACCTCACTTGGGGCCCTGTGAGGGCCTGCGAGTCCTCCAAGATCAACACGGCCCCCAAGGCCCGCCAAGGCCCGGAACAAGGAGGGTTGCTGTCTGGGGCCAGACGGGTGGCCGTCACGGGCCACGCACCGTCGCTCTGGAACAAGGCCCGCAGTCAGGCCCGTCCCGTCTGGAGGCCCCGTTCTTGGTGGTGGTCAGTGGCAGGACCAGCTGTGTGGGAGGGATTGATAAAGGCCGTCTGTCTGTCTGATCGGGCCCATGCGGACCATGGCTGGACTTCAGTGGCCCCATGTAAGGGAGCTGGTCTCTGACAATCAGGAGTGACCCCCTAAGGTGGAGTTGGGTCATCTACACAGCTTTCCCAGAACCCTTGGGGTAGGAAGGCCGCTTGCAGCTTCCCCTTGCAGCGGAGGAATCCGGACTCAGGGGGAGCCAGGCCCCGTCAGCAGGGACCTCTGGGCTGGCAGCGGCAGCCCAGTTCCCAGCCGATCTCCTGTCCTCACCAGCTCTGCGCCGGGGCGGGCATCCATTTGGCTCATTTCAGGCTCCATTTCTATGGGTGTCACCACATCACAAAGAGGCCGGGGTGTGGGGGCAGGCTGTGAGGGTGGGGAGGGAGGGCGGCAGCTCCAGAAGACCCCGGGTGACATGACTTTCTCGGGCAGGTGCTGTGAGGCTCAGCTGTCTCCCCACTACCACCCAACCCCGGGGTGACTTTGCTGGGAGAGGCGAAGTGCCCCATAATCATGGATTTCCGCCCCGGTCCCCCCACCTGATGGGTCCCTGTTCCCTAGAGCAAGCCCCTTACCCCCTCTCAGCCTGTTTGTCCCAGGACACTTGGGACCTTCTGTCAGGCAATGTGGCCCACGATGCAGGTAAGGGCCCCACAGGATGCCTGGCACAAGGTCCATGTGTGCAGTAAGTGTCCCCTCGAGGTGATGCTGGGGCCACCATCACCAAGGCCATGGGAGAGGAGCTGGTGTGGGGCTAACATGGAGGGAGGCATTGGTGTGAGTCTTCCAGGTGAGAAAGATTCTGGCGAATTTCTAGAGCCCGACTCCGTTAGGGAGCGGGGCCGAGGGTTGTGGGTGGACATGAGATTCCCCTGGATAGCAGAGGCCAGCTCCGTGGCTCCTGTCCCACAGGATGCCCCCTCTGGCGACCCTCTCCTGATGTCACCACCCCCCCCGCAGTTCCAAGATGCAAAGGGAGCACGGGTGTCGGGCGGACGGCTTACCTGGAGCCCAGGTATGTGAGAGCCTGGGGGCAGGTGGAGGCAGCGTCAGTCCTGACCCTGCCGAGCTGACTCAGCCCGCGTGGGCACTGACCCCGGCCCCAGTGCTGACGACGTGGATGCAGACGCAGGAAGCCGAGAGTCGGCAGGGGGCTGTGACAATGTGGTTGTTCTGGAAGGATTTCAGGGGTCTGGGCCTGTGCCCACGTCAGGGCTTTCCTTACCACAGTGAACGCACAGCACACTATGGGTCACGTCTGTTTATAGGGGCCTGGCGGCACCCCAGGGTACAGGACTGTCAGGGACTGGCATGCGGTGCTCATGCTGTCTCTGACCCTGGGAGGCAGGGAGGAGGCTTGGAGATATTATTTGCAGGGGTGGGTCTCCCCAGGCTTTCCAGAATTCCCCAGGGTCCTGGGAGAAGACAGCAGAGGGAGGGATGGGAATCTCTTTCCTCTTACACAACTGGGGACCCAGGGAGCCACGGATATGGCACCTGCTGGGTGGTGAATTCCTTCCTAGGAGGTGGGGACCAACCTCTGTCCTGCTGCCTGCTGGGGTGGCTGTGGGCGTCTGAGGAGCTACAAGGCTTTGCTGGCAGGAAAGGGCTAAACAAAGCATGGAAGGTGGTTGGTCACTGAGAAGGTGCATTTGAGAGGCACCTGGAGTAGGTGAAGGAGAGAGCTGTGTGGGGACCTGACAGAGGACACTCGGGGGCGGGGGAGGCTGTGCAAAGGCCCAGGGGTAGGAGCCTTCCCGCTGTCTTGAGCTACAGTAAGGAACCGGTGTGGGCAGAGAGGGCTGTCAGGTGACAGACTACGCAGGGCCTGCTTCGTTCCTGGTAGCAGAGAAGAAGGGAGGCTGGCAAGATGGCATCGCTTTGATGCGGACGAGAGGCTAAAGGCTCACGCTGGTGGTAGCGTGGAGAGGGGATTCTGGGCACATTTTGAAAATCAAACCCACGTGACTTGCTGATAGTTTGAATGTGGGGTGTGAGAGAAAGAGAGAGGTCAGCATGCCTCCGAGGGTTCTGACCGGAGCAGGGGGAGCACAGAGGTGACTGCCCGCCTTGTGGGCCCGTGAAGGTGAGGAGGGGACAATGGAGACACACGGTGGCCGGGCTGCTGAGCTGACCTCCAGCTTCCCAGGCGATGGCAGCTCTCATGGCTGGCGTTTGCACAACCCGCCCCCCAAATTGAGAGGAACTGAGGCTGGGAGGTGTGGGGCAAAGGCCTCAGAGTCCAAAGCGAGGGAGGACAGGATCCACCTGTGGGCAGCCCCCAGGCAGCCGGCAGCCCAGGTGCCTTGACGGCCTCACCTTCCGGAACCTGTGAAGCCTTGGGACATATCATCACCTATGAAAAGCCGGCCGATGAACCTCAGAAGGTCTCCTCTCCATAAACATGGCTGTGCACACTCACACTCACACTCACACGGGGGTCAGCCGTATATTACTATGCACAAGGTCATTGGTGACTTGCGTTTTGTTCTTTATACCTGTCTCTAAATTTTCTAAAATAAATACATAGGACTTGTAACAGCCCCCCTCCCCAAAGCAGCCCTCCTTGGTTTCCCCTTTAAAGATTTCTATCATCTTAAACACAGAGATTCTACTTGGAAAAACAACTGGAGGGATGCCTGGGGGGCTTAGTCGGTGACGCTGTGAAGCGTCTGCCCTCCGCTCAGGTCACGATCAATGTCCTGGAACTGAGCCCTGCATCCGGCTCCCTGCTCAGCGGGAAGCCTGCTTCTCCCTCTCCCCCTCCCCCTGCTCATGCTCTCTCTCTTTCTCAAATAAATAAATAAATAAGACCTTAAAAAAGAAAAGAAAAAAACGATGGAAAGGAATCCATCTCAAACAGGAGAACACTTCATCAGGACGGGGACAGGACGGTGCCCTCCCACTAATCAGCAGCACTGCTCTCCCCCCGGGGCGCCCCGAGCGAGAATTATCCCTGACCCGCTGCGACCACGGTGACCACACAGCCCCTGCTGTTTGGGAGCTGTGGATACTGGGTCTCTGTTCCACTTATATAAACAGAGGGAAACATTTCTGCCCGAGAACTGTCGAGAAACAAGATCACCGATGACGTCACATTCCTGGCATGCAAAGCAAAACCCAAGGAAAATGAACAGAAAAAAAAGACTGGAAGGAAATGCCTTGTGGCTGTTGTCTGTAGAGGAATTACAGATGACTTGCTTTTCCTCCTGATTTTCAGACTTCTCCTGAATTGTCCTGAAGCAGCGTGCATTCCGCTTGAGAAAGAAAGACAGTCGCTCCTGTTTCTACGCATCCCGCCCATCCTCAAAGCCCGTCCAACATGAGCCTCCTTGCCCCCTCCCCTCGTCCTCCTGCTCGAGGTGCCCTGTCTTGTCCATGTTGGTGTCCAACGGGGGGAATGGAAGTGTCTGGATTTGTCCTTCCGGTCCCCCCGGGACCCTCAGTCCAGAGAGGCAACAGAAGAACCACAGGTGACGCCCGCTGTCCATGCTGCCCCTGGGGGCGCCGAGCGCACACCGGGCAGGCCCCGGGATGCCTGAGGGTGCCTGAGCCAGGAATGCTGCTGGCTGGGCCCAGGCTTGGCCCCTTTCTCTGCCCTCACCTGGTCACCTGGTCCAGAGCCTCCTGGAGGTGCAAGGGGGAGTCAGTTACTGGCCAAGGCCTCTGGGTGGCTCCACCTGCCCTAGGCTCAGCAACTGTCCCTGTCCTGCCTCTTACCCCTCCCAGCCGGCTCCTTCCCAGAATGGAATGTCCCTTGTCCCTGCCAGCTGCCGCTGAGGACCTGACAGCCACGGGGCTGGGGCTGGGGAGGCCTGCAAAAGTTTCTGTCCTCATTCTTGTCAGGGTGGCCTAGGAGGGGCGTAAGATGACCTTTGTGAACCCCAAATCCCAGCGTGTTGGGAACAGAACTAGATGAGAAATACGCTCACTTTGGTGTAGAGAACTTCAAAGACCTGGGACCTGCGTCCCCTGGGGGGGATGGATGAAGGTGGGGAGGCCCTGAACACTTTGGGGGTGGGCAGGGCGGACCCCAGGCCAGAGTGCGGGGACCAGGCAGGGGGCTCTTCTCTCCCTCCTTCCCCCTCCCTCCCTGTCCCACAGGACCCGGTGGCCTCTGAGTTCTCCCGCTGTCCGCCCTCCCACACATCCGGATGCGCCCCTCCTGTGCGCCCCTCCAGCCAGGGTGGCCGGACCTGGGGCCGTCCCGACACCAGGGGAGCTGCTTGGCGGGGCTTTGCGGCGGCGCGATGGGAAGTTTTATGGACCAGGCCCCGCAGTCTGGATTTTGTCTAACGCAGCTGTCCGAGCTTGCTCCCGAGGGGGGTGAGGACATCCAGCCACCTGGCTGAGCTGTGCTGGGAACTGGAAGGCCGGGGGCCGCCATGGGGGCCTGGCAGGGGGAGATCAGCTTCCCGGGGCCTGGGGCTGCCTTCCCGTGGCATACGGTTGCGGACCCCATGACTGGAGAGACAGAGACCTCTGCTGTCACTGTCCCCCCACCCCCTGGAGCCACGGGGTCACCCCTGGCCGGGCCTGCCAAGCCCTGGGCCCAGCCCCACCCTGGAGGTCTGCAGGGCCCGAAGGAGCTGCCCCTTGCCGAGAGGGGCTGGCGGCCCACGGCCCACGGTGAGGAGGAAAGAATCCAACTATTGTCATTTAATGCCCGCGCAATGAGCTGTGAAATTCTGTGTTTCCAAAATTTGTTATCAGCCCCGCTCCCTGTCCTCCCGGTGCGGGCGGCATTGAGAAAATTCTGCAGAAGCGTGTTCCTCCTGTGACATGAGTTATGACATGCTTGTGGGGCCATGGCTGGGAGCGCTCGAGGAGGGGATCTGTCACTCCGGAGAGAGCCTTCCGCAGGCTTCATTAGGCTGGAAACGATAATGAGTATCTTCCCTCACCTGTTTGCACGAACACCCGCTCCCTCTTATCTTGTTGCCGCACGCACCCTTCTTCCCCGAAGCGCACGGACGCGGGAGGGACGCGGGGTGCCCGGCCCAGCCCCGCGCCCAGCCCCGCGCCTGCTCCACCTCCTCCACGTGGGCGCCGGCAGGGGGCGCCGCTGGCCCGCCCAGAGCAGTGGTGCCGGGCGGGGCAGTTGTCCTGCCCTCGGAGGCCGCGGGGGGCCGCGGGGGGCCGCGGGGGGTGGGGTGGGGTGGGGACGGGGGCCAGCTAGGCCTGGAGGGAGGGGAGTCAAGCCTTCTGGAAACTTCCAGGCCTTTACCTCCTCCTGGATTCTTCTAGCCATGCTTGAACCTCAGCCAGGCGCAGACATTCCCGGCCAGCCCTATTTTGTCCCCTTTCTTAGAGGCAAAGTGGGGTTGTGGGCGTGAGCGCCTGCAGGAGAGCGAGAAGAGGGGTGTGAGAGGGGGGTCAGGGGCAGAAATCACCTCCGTTTCTCCTCCAGGCAGCCCCTCCTCTGGATCCTGGTCCCCCTCTGCTCTCTTCGCCTCCCCTGGGGGCCCCGTGGTGGCCTCATGGCTGTGCCCGTTGTCCCCACTCCCACCGTGTGGCTGGAACTTTTTAAAGCTCTGTCCTCGTTCTTCCCCTTCTCAGGGCCCGTCCGAGGCTACCCCCTGACACTGCCCAGAGGCCTGGCATTCAGGACCCTGACTGGGCAGCCCCCTCCGACCTTCAGCCTCAGGGACAGCTGCTCCCCTCACTCCACCGGGTCTCTGACAAGGATCCCAAAATAGCCAGGCACGTTGGCGCCCTGGCCATCCCTGGCTTGAGCTTGCCGCGCTGCTGGAAGGCCTCCCCCTCCCCTGCATTTGGCAAACTCATTTGTACCCTTCAAGGCCCATCCCCAAGGTCACCTCCCATGGGAAGCCTTCCAAAGAAAGGCTCTCAGGCCTTGCCTGGGCCACCTTGGCGCTCTGGCAGGTTGGCTTAGGGGGAGACAGCTTCCCATCCAGCTCAGGGCCATGCCATGTTGGGGGCTTTGGGCTGGACGGGCCCTCCTGGTCCTCCTTCTCTGGGCATTCTGGGCCAAGTGGACTTCAAAGTTGGTCCTGATGTCATTTCCACTTTGTAGGGCAGGACTCTGAGCCTCAGAGTGGAGATAGCAGCCTGCCTGGGCCCCACAGTCTGTGGGTCTATCTGGGCTCTTCCATAGGATACCCCTCCCTTCACGTAACCCCAGCTTCCCCCAGCATTAGGGAGCTCACTTCCCTGGGCGGCACTGAGGGCAGACTCGCCTGGCTGGAATCTGGACAAGGGGTCCCAGTTCAGCCACCAGAGGCCCCTGGAAGAAGGTCCAGACTTGGCCCCAAATTCCGCTTTGCTGGTGAACATGCTGCCCCCCCCCCCCCCACATCCTTAGAGGCCCACAGATAAAGGGACAGCCCGGACTTTGTGTTTCATCTGGCTCAGACTGACCCTTGCAGGATGGGCTTGGGTTTTGACAAGTGACGGGCTTGAGGAAGGGTCCTCAGGGAGCAGCACAAACAAGGCCTCACGGTGGGACCTCACGGGCATGTGGGAAGCTGAGAGCAGTCAGTGGGCGGCACGGTGGTGGCATCAGGGCAGAAAGGCTGGCTGGCCCTGGGAAGGGTCTGGGAGGGGAATGGGGGCTCTCACTGCTGGCCTGGGTTGCCTTGGGCCAACAGGGAGGGCTAGAGATGCGACAAAGGGGCCAGAACAAGGATGCAGGAGGGGATGGTTTTTGGGTTTTGTTATACCCATGTCCAGGAACAAGGGGCAGGGCGGGGGGCTGTGGGGACAGTGACGGGCCAGCCTGCTCTGCTTCAGAACGCAGATATCTGCCCAGGCCTACTCCCCACCAGCCACGGGCTCCTGGTGGCCTGTACCCAGCCTGTGGCCCCCTGTTCCCCTAGGCCACGGGGGGGGGCCCTGTGAAAGAGCACAGCAGCCTCTGGGGCTGCCTTGCCGGACCCTCTCCCCATGGCTCTGCGGTCAGGGTCCTCAGACTTGCTAACGAGCCCTGCGCCTGTCTTGCCTGCACCGTGTGCTTTCTAGCGCTTGGTTCCGCTGCTGTCCCCGCATGGCTTGGGGAAGGAAACCAGCAGCCTCCCCTTCTCTCGAGGAAGAGTCACCGCAGATGTTTTTTCAAAGTCGGGGCCAGGGAACATATGAATAAATGCCACGATTCATGTTTGCAAACCCCTCCCTGCCAGCTTCTGTCTTGAGGAGCAAGGGGGGGCTGGGGCGGAGGCAGGCAGATGTGGAACCTGGGAATGTGGCCAAGCGCTTTGTTCGCGACTGTGTTCCTGATCGCGGGCAGAAGGAAGCAGCGTGCAGAAACAGGGAAACTCCATGACCATCGGGGGCTCCAGGGTGCCCCCGGGCCGGCCCATGGGGCAGTCATCGCCTGGCGTCCCCAAGCAGGTGGCCTGGCTCTGAGGAGGGGGCGCACTAGCAGGGAGGTTCCCCACCCTTGGAAGAGGTTCCATTACCCCAAAGGTCAGGGGGCACATTCCTCATTGTAATAACAACAATTAGTGAGAGTGGTGATAACCAAGTCCTGGCTTCCAGACTCTGCCTCCCAGCTCAGCCCCACAGCCTCCGCGGAGCCTGA
This sequence comes from Lutra lutra, assembly GCF_902655055.1. Lineage (NCBI taxonomy): Eukaryota > Metazoa > Chordata > Mammalia > Carnivora > Mustelidae > Lutra > Lutra lutra. The sequence goes on from NC_062284.1 coordinate 143,064,417, forward strand.
GAGGGGCCACTCAGAGCAGGGGTCCTTAGCCCCATCTTACAGATGTGGACACTGAGGTCCAGCGGGATTCCAGACATGCATTGGAAAGGCACCAGCTGGGCCGGCATGGGTGGAACCGGGTTCCAGCTTCCTTTCTGCTAATTGGGAATGTAAAGCTTGGTGTGGGTATCAGTCCGGGGTGAGGGGGGAGTCAGTTTCAGGGTTAGGGGCGTCCCTGAGGTCACGCATGGAGAGTGATCCCCTCCTCTGTTTTCCTGAAAAACCAGCGCTGCCCAAGGAGAACGCAGTGCCTCACCTCTTCTGTGGGCGGCAGGAGGGGGGGCGTTCCCTGACATTTATTGAGCACCTACTTTTTGCCTCTGTGGAACAGACTACAGTTTATAGGGGTTCCTTCCCCCACAAACTCCCACCAAAGGGAGGAGGACTTTTGTCTTCAGGGAGCACCCCCAGTGACCGGGGACCCTCCTGTCCCTGAGCATCCAGCTCCCTGGAAGGGTGAGGAACAGCAAAGGGCCAAGGGCTCTGAGAGGAGAAGGCCCAGAAGAGACTGTTTGGAGCCTGGGGGTTTGGGTTGAGGCTTGAAGCCATTAGAGGGGGAGGAGGGAGAGCAGGAGAAGGAAGACTCCTTTCTGTGTTCTGCTGGGAGCAGAGTGGCATGGACAGGTCCACCGGGGGTTTGCATGGGGGCCACTGAGAGGGGCTGCATTCCGAGAGGAAAGAGTGGACTGCAGGGTGGGGGAGAGAGGTCGGGAACCAAGAACCTGGCAGGCAGTGAAGTGCCCAGAAAAGAGCCATAAAGAGCACACCAGTGAGGGGGCTGCCTGGAGGAGGTGGCAGGGTCTGAGATGGGGTGAGGCTACCGGGAGGTGTTTGTGGAACGGGCCTCCTCCAGCAGCCCCTCTAGGTATCATGGACTTCCTCACTGGTCCTGGGGCCCAGAAGCAGTGTGGGCCTGCGTTTGCAGAGATGGTTCGGGAGACAAGGGCCCTCCTTGGGACGGGACCAGCCACACAGCCTTCTCTCCACAGCCTCAAAGCCATGTTTTAATTAGTCAAGTTCTCAAGTCATTGTTTACTGCTCCCCACACACAGGGGATTTATTAAAAGCTGGGCCAAGTTAAAAATACCAGGGACAGAGAAGTGCAGGCCGAGGGAGCCGTGGAGACAGGCGCCCCCATGGTGGGGAAGCCGGAGCTTCTTTGGGGAATCCCTGCCCATGTCCCGTCCGTCGCCCAGCTGGAGGCTGTCACCCAGCAGGACAGGCCCCCTCCACAGCACCAAGTGCAAGACCAGACCTCAGGACCCTGGGCACCACAAAGGTGTGGGCAGGGACGAGGTGCAGCCTCCCCTCCACTGTACCTCCAGAAGCTTCCTGTCCGTGGGGAGCTGGCATGGTGTTGGACATAAGCAACCAAGCAGCCACCCGGCTTGGCAGGAGCCCTCAGGGTGGGAAGAGAGGCAAGGAGCCCCGCAGGGTTCATGGAAGGCAGGGCCCCTGGAGAAGGTGGCCTCAGCGTGGGATGGGTGTGTGGGGTGGGCACAGGGGGAATATTTTGAATGAAGCCCAGCCTTAGCCAGGGCACCGAGGTCAGAAAGCATGGGAGTTCAGGTGGGTCCTACTCCTGGACAGATGCTGGGGGCAAGGATTAAGCATTGGCCTTCACCAGAGAAGCCTGGGGGCAGTGACGGGAGCGGGGAGACCCCTCCATGAAACCCAGAGTGGCCTCCCCAGGAAAGGGCTCTGTCTTACCCGGGGCCTCCCAGAGGGTTCCAGAGTCAACAGGTCCTTGGACAGGGGTCACTGAGCCTAAAGCCAGCTCTACTGCCTTTCTCAGAGGGAGTGAAGAGGAGGAAGGGTACCGTGACTCTTTCTGGGGACCCTGGATGGCTGACTCCTGGCTGAAACAGAGCTGTCAATCTTGTGACAAGACAAGCATTAATGCCTCCAAATGTTGGCACCATGCCACACACAGACTTGGACACCAGGCCTCAGTTTACCCAGATGATGAGAGACAGAGCTTTCCATTCAAACATATGGTGCCATCCCTCCACCTGTCTGTCCATCCATGCATCCCTCTACCGATGCACTAATGCATCCAGCCATCATGTATTCACTCGACAAATATTCTCCCCGCCCTTACTATGTGGCCAGGGCATAGATGAGAATCAGACGGGCGCTGTGGTCTCCAGAGCCTTCTCCCTCTACCGCCCGCTGCGTGAAGCAGCTCCCTGATGTCTGAAGCAGGACGTGACAAATGCTGAGTCCTGAGGAGCAGATGAAATCAATATAAAAGCGCTTTATTGAAAGTTAAAAGCGCAATGAACACGCGTGCCCTGCCTATAGGGATGGTTGTCGGGAGCTTTCTGGGGCCTGGGCCTCAAGGAGGCTTTCTCTGCCTGGGGTCAGGTGTCTGGGTGCCGGGAGGGGAGTGCAGAGCGCGTACTATGTCCCAGACGGCTGCTGGATGCCGTGATTCAATTACAGACGTCTCCCATGAGTGGAGGTGTCGGTTCGAATCCTTGTCTCCCCACCAGACCAGGAACCACATTGGAGAGAGACCGTGTTCTCCTGATTCAATTAATCAATTACGTCCTCCCTCGACATCTACAGCCTCCCGGCTTGTAAACACCCTCCAGTCTCTGTCGTCTTTAACTGCAGACGTGCGCGCGCGCGCGCACACACACACACACACACACACATTGTGCAAAATGCAGACCTTTCCCCACTGTCCCTCCCTGTTCACAACCACGGTGTCTCGCTGCCAATGCTCGCCTCCCCTGCGCACCCCCTGTGTCCCCCCTCCCACACCCACAGCCTCTGCAGCCTTCCCCGGCTGCCCCAGAGGCGTGCACCTGACCCCCACCCCACCCAACCAACCCCGCAGGGGCTTCCTTCTCAATCTCAGCCTTCACTGGTGTCCCTGATGGCCAGTTGCTTCCTCACATATTTTCCTACTTGGTGTCTGAGATGCCTCTCCTTTTTTGTAAGGGTGGGGGGTTCGAGGGTGTTTTTGGGGGTCAAGGAAGGGGCCGTGTGGTGAAGGGTAGTGGACATTTGGAGCTGGGAGGGGTGATGGGTAAGCAGGTGAGAGGAGGCTCCTGGTCTCTGGGCCCCTACCGTCTTCTAGCAGCTTCTGTGTCCTTTGCGAGTACCTCTCCTTGTTCATCCCTTAAATGCTGTTGGGCTGCGTGGCCGGGTTTCCCTCCCAAGGAATCTCTTGATTCCCCTTCTCTGTGGGTCTTCGCCCACTCTCCCCCGCCCCAGCTCCCTCTGGAGTTCCAGCCACATCCTTGCGTCTCAGACTGAGCCCACATGCCTGCTCCCATCCTCTTGCCCCCTCCCACCTGGTCCATGGTTCCTGCACCTGTCCAGGCTCCTGGGGCCACAGGCCCTGACGCAGGCCGTGGGATGTGTGCCCAGCCCAGGAAAGTCAAATGGGGAAACTGAGGCCTGGGAGGGGATCACTCAGGGTCCTGTCCAAATCCTGACACCCATTACTCAGCCCGCAGTGGGGATCTTGCCAACATGGAGCTTGTGGGGACATCTTCGCCTTGTGGCCAAGTGTGGGGCTCAGGCCATGTGGAGGAGGATAGGGGTGCTCCCTGCAGTCATGGCCCGGGAGGGCCCTTCAGCAGGACACTGTGCCCAGTCAGCACGAGCGCCCCAGCCCGGAGGCCTGGCTTCAGATCTTTGCCCTGAAGGGGCTTTTCAGCCTTGGTTTCCCTAACTTAGATGGAGGCGATTGGGTTCGGTGATGCTCTGGGTTGCATGGGCTCTTCTTCTGCTGTCCTCCTGGCCCTGCTCTGTCCCCCGGATGCCCACCCCAGCAGCTGCAGCTGGCTCTGTGCCCTTGACTCCCAGCACATCGAGGACAGGAGGGGCCGCCATGGACTTGACCGGCCTCAGCCGCCCCCTCATCCACCAGCAATCCTGGCTTCCAATTCAGGTGATAGCGCCCCCTTGTGCGTTAGGCCCCCAGGGTGACCGCCTGCTGCTACCCCTCCTGCTCCTCACACCCCGCCTACTTCTCTGTAAATAGCCCTTTATTAAACCCTCCCTGAATCAACCACCTTGTGCTGCCGTCTGCTTCCTGCTGGGACCCTGCCTGGATCCCGCTGCAGGGCTCTGGCTCCCTCCAGTTGGGTTCCTGATCTCCTCGTTAACGTGAGCTGTCAAGCGGGGAAGGGACTGGGCACAGATCCCCAGGGACAGACAGACCGGAGGTGCTGGCTCAGTTGGGGGGAGGGGGCAGCAGGCCTTGGTCAGGTGGGTCTGAGGACAGTATTTCAGGAACCCTGAAACCTCTTCGGCTCTCACGGTGTTTGCAACCTGTGGCCTCCACAGCATCCTGTTCAGAGATGTGGCGAGACCAGACCCGGAGCTCCTATAAGGGCCAGGGCTGGGCAGAGCCTCACTTCCATGCAGGGGTCGGTTCCCCAGCCTCCACCCACCCCCCACCCCACCCCCCACCCCACCCCCATGCACCCCTTCCCCCTCGCACTGCCCTGGCCTGGTGCAGAGGAAGCACAGAGAAAACCCACACGAGATGGGTCCCCACCCTCCCCAGTTAGCAGGGAAGGGCAGGCCGGGTAAAAGTGTGCCGGTGGCATGCACGGATCGATGGGGGCCCCATTGCTGGCCACAGCCCACGAAGGCTGTTGCCTGCTGCTCATGGAGGAAACGGCAGAAGGAAGTAAAATACAATCAGAAATAATTGGCCCATCTGAGAGAGACAGGGGAAAGGTGTTGAAAAGAAACTCATCTACAGGCTGGAGGAAATCTTTGCCGGGAAGAGGGGCTCCCCAGGCTTTAAAAGACCATTTCTGATCTCCGAGGTGCCCCCACTCCTGGCTAGTGCTTCCTCATCGATTTCTTGATAAGATGGTGCAGTTCAGTCCCACAAATACTTAGTGCGAACAGGCCGCGTGTCTCATCCTGAGTGTGCAGACCTGGGAGGGCAGCAGGGGGTGTGGAAAAGGCCGGACTTTCCCTCCTTCGGCTCCCTTCCTCTTCTTCCTCCCTCCCTTCCCCTCCCCTCCAGTCCTTCCTTCCTTCCTCTTTTTCTTCCTTCCTTCCTCCCTCCCTCCTTTTCTTCCTTCTTCCTTCTCTCCCACCCTCCTTCCCATCTCCTCTCCTCTCCTCCCTCCCTCCCTCCCTCCCTTCCTTCCTTCCTTCCTTCTTCTTCCATCCCTCCCTCCTTCCTCTCCCACCCCTCCTTTTCTCCGTCTCTCTACCTTCCTTCTATGGAGAGTTAAAATAGGACCATGCTCTGCACTGTGCATTTGGAAAACCTGTCTCTGACTCCTGTCCTGTGGACTCCAGGGACTTGGAAAACCCAGATGTAGCCTTTGGTGGCAGAGTCTGGTGGCTTGGGCCAGGGGGGTGGTGGCTAGGATGGGGTACGGGAGTGAATGGGAGAGCCAGTGGATAGGTACTTGGGGCCTGTATGCGGCAAGGCCAAGGGAGAAGAGTCCAGATCTTGGGTCGCTGCAGGGCTCCTGGTGGCTCTCACGAGGCCCGAGGATGACGGATGGAGATGGGCATTTCTGAGAGGCTTCTGGGGCAGATGTTCTGAGGCAGTGAGGCTGTCCCAACCCCCTGGTGACAGCTCTGGAATAACAAAGGTCCTGAGAGCCAGACTCCATCACGTATGTGACTGAACAGGCCAGGCCAGGGCGGGGAAGAGGAAGAAAAGGGAGGGAAGGTGGGGAGAGAATGAGCCCAGCCCCAGGAGAGCACTATTTCCCTTACAATCATGCTGCAGGACACCCAGCTTCAACAGCTTCATCCTGCTTTGCCAGTGCCTTGCTGTGTGACCTAGGGAGACTCGCTTGGCCTCTTTGGACCCCAGCATCAAGTTCTGCGGCTAATAGGGTCCCCAGGATAGGGAGGAGGAACCAACGTTTTGGCACAGGGATCAAATTCAGGCTCATTGCGAAAGACCAAACTTGAGCTGAGGCACCAAGCAACCCTATGTGTGTTGGGTGGGGGGAGCCGGGGTCAGATAGGGCTGGATGTCCTCTGCCCCCTCATCCCTAGCTGGAGCGTGACTGCCAACAGCGAGGTAGGGCCTCTGGAGGCGCGGAGCGTCACCATAGGAACAGGATCTTGGAGTGCAGAGAAGCCGGGCGCTGGGGGAGGTGGGCAGGGGGGGCGGGTAATGGGGGGGGCGCTAGCCTAGGTCTCCGGCAGCTGCTCCCCACGTTCTCCATTCCTACTCAAAGAACTAAGAGGGCCCTGCTGGGGAGAGGACAAGGGGGGAAGCTGCTGCAACCTTAGGGTCCCCCTCCCTTCAGGAAGCCCAGTTTGGGGGGTCAGCAACCCAGAAGCCCGGAGATCGGAGGTGACCAGAGCGCGCTGGCTCGAGAGGGCCACCTGGCCTCGGCCAGTTGCTAGGACACAGGATCTCTCCGAGGGGCCCCTGGTAACCCTCAGAGAACACTTTGGGCCTTATTCATTTACTCATTAATTCACTTAATCCACCGGGACCTCATGGGTAGCACTGCAGACCCGGGCGGAGGGGCAGAGGGCCCAGGAAGGCGCCCTTGGCCCTGCCGAGGTCCGACGCACGTGCACAATCCATTAACACCAGGCGGGAAGACGTGTCCGAGGTGGATGGGTGATGCTGGAAGTGCCTGGGACGAGGCCAGAGGCTCGCCAGGGTTCAGTCCTGGGCCAGGACCCATGGCAGGGGGACTGGGGCCTTTGGTGGGTGGGAGCTGGGAGGACAGGGTGGAGGGGAGGCAGGAGCGGACACCTGACCCTCTGACCTCCCACCTGGCCGTCCCAGGGCCCCATCTGGGCATGAGACCATTCCTTCCTTTGCAAGTGACCCATGATGCTTAGGGTGTAGTAACATGGGGGAAAACACTTTCGAATATAATTGAATGAAAATGCTAATGCCTCCTTACAAATAAGAGAATAAATACAGAGCAGGAACATCTTCAATTCTTTGAGAACTGTGTTTTCACATCCGTAAACTTGACAGGTACGCCAGGCCGTGCCACGATAAACAGCTCTCTTTCCCTAGGCCCGGCCAGCGGAGATGGAGAGAGAGGTCGTGATCCTGCTATGGTCTTTTTTTCCCCTCTGCTATGGTCTTAAACTTGTATTAAGCTGGGGCTAGGACGGGGTTCCTCCCTCCAGTGGCTCAGGGCTTGAGAAAATGATTTCTCCTATTTCCATGCGATCAGGGACCCTTGGTCTGTGCCTCTGAAGGACCCGGTTTGCTGTGGCCTCCCGGAAAGGTGGGTAGGCCGGCATGGCTGGGGTGGGTGGGAGCAGCTTGGCCCAGGGCCCAAGCCTCAACACAAGTCTGGGCAAGACAGGTTCGTGGGTCGACCCTGGTATGAGAAAAGGCAGATTCTTGTTCCCCAGATTGTTTGCCAGGGTAAGGGAGTTTGTGGAATATTCAAGAACAGTTAAGAGGGATTTATATCTAAAATGCTGCAAGTTTCGTAACCCTCCCTCTCCAGCCTAACTCTGCAGCGGTCCCAGCAAACAGCCCCCACTGTGACCATCTCAGTGTGCGTGTTGTGTACAGAAGTCCTCCCATAATGGCACACCTTAGTGGCCTCCTACACATTCCCCCATCACTTAGCCCAAGGACCCCTACCCTCCAAGAAGTGCTCAGTCTCCCCTCCCAGCAGCCACTCCCCCTTGGCTCACCTCCCCGCCCTTGACAGGTCACAGGACTCTAAGCATGAAGTGTCCCCAATCCACCAACGCTTGGAGGTGAGGGGTCACCCTGGGCTCCCTCACTAAACAGCCCCCATCAACGTTGTCCAGTCCCGCCCCCCCGCCCACTGTGGGAGCTCAGCTGGTGCTCAGTGCACAAGACGATGAGCCTACATTTAAAAAGGTGAGCCTCCGCTCTATGGAAAATTAACTTCTGGGAATTTCTGATGAATGAAGAATTAATATAGTTTCTGCCCAAGCCTGCATCGACAGGCGAAGTGATGAAAAGACTCCTTTTTCCTCTGGTTGTGATCCCCTCCCTCCCAGGTGTTGGGGGGCGGGTGCTGTTTCCCTCCGAGGGCGGGGGCGGGGCGGGGAGCTGTTGCTAACCCCTCTTGAGACCCCGCGAGCTCCCCACGCGCACAGCATGACTCAGTGGCGGCCTTTAAGAGGAGAATTTGATTGATGACGTGGACAATTAGACTTGTGAACGTGGCATCCGCGTCGATGGCAATGGCGAGAAAGGAAGTGAGAAAATCTATTTTTGCACACTCCCATCAATGGGGCGGCAGGCCGCGGGGGTGCGCGGGGGAGAGGTGCGCCCCCCGCCACTGGGCCACGTGTGCCCGGGCTCCCTTGCAAGACCCGAGGCCCCGTGGCCCCTGCAGGGCCGTCACGCGCCTCTCCTGGCCCTGCCACGAGGCCTCGGCCGCCACCTTCCCTTCTCTGCTCCCTCCGCTGAGCGCTGGGCCACGGCCACTTCAGCCTGAAGAGGCTTCTTTGTGATTGAACTTGAAACCAAGCCCTCTGTGTCATGCTCGCCGTGTTCTCGAGCCTAAACGTACCCAGGCGCCTGGCCTTTCCCTCCATCCACTGCCCCCGGGGCCCCCTCCCCTCCACAGGAAAAAAAGAGAATTTCTCTCTTCAAAGATGAACCTCAGCTTGGGGCAAGAATGGGAATCTGGGCTGCTGGGCGCCTCTTTGGTGTTTGCCCTCACGGCCCCCTCCATGGAAGGGAGGGCAGGGTCCTGGTGGTGCCCTTGGGGTCTTCCCACTGATTCCCTCGCCACCCTGCTCGCTCTTGCCACAGCCCTTGGCTGAGCAGACAGCCCAGGGCACCGACTTCGGGTCCCAGCTCCGCTCCCCATTAGCTGTACACGCGTCCCTGCGTCTTCGGGCCTCCCTGCCCTGACCCAGCCCAGCTTGGAGGAGGCTCCGATAAGACGGCCTCTGCTGGGGAGCTCAGCCAGAATCGAATTCCAAGGGGACAGACAGGGAGAGGCAGAAAAGGCAGGCCCCGCTTGCCTGTAACCCCCCTCACTCCTGGGCTGTGTGTGTGGTGGGCGGGGGGTAGTGGGGAGTTGCAGGGCTCCAACCAGGAGAGCTAGAGCTCTCTGGGAAGAGCTCCATCTTGGGCAGGGCTGGGGGAAGCTGTGTCCTCTTTCGGAGGGAGGAGGGAGAAGGTGTGGTGTTTGCAAGAGGGAGGAAGAAGAGAGAACAAATGGCACCTGGGAGTTTTTTGCCGCGCCTCAGTTTCCCCAACTGTGTAACATCCCGCTAAGACTGGACCAGTTGGGGAGGCAGAGACTTCCAGAAACCACAAACAAAGCCTCAGGTTGTAGAGATTCTCAGCTGTGGGGGGGGGGGTTGCAGAGCAGAGGTCAAGATGGGGTGAGGGCAAACTCCACCCCGCTCCCCGCCAAGCTGCCTTGTGCCAGTCGTGCACGCCCAGGACTAGCTGGTCTCGGAGGGAACCCTGCTGGGCTTCCTTGATCAGCGGTTTTGCCTTTAATCAAGCAGTATGGTGCAGGGGGGCGGGGGGATGAGGAGGGAATCGTCTGGAGGTAACATTTCTTTGGTTCCCTCAGAAAACTTTCGCCCCTCACTGGCTCCCTTGCTGCCCGCTGGAGGGAGGTCTCTGGGCAGAAAGAGCAGAGGAACCAGCAGGCTGGGGTTGCAGACGGCCACTCGCAGGCACAGGGAAGGAGCCTGGCCTCAAGCCCTGGCCCTGAGTTCCCACCCAGCTTTGTCCCCGATCCCCGATCCCCGAGTAGACCACGGTGGAGCCTGCTTGCCTTCTCTGTCATCCCCCTTTTTATTCTATTTTATTTATTTATTTATTTATTTTTTTGGAGGAGAGGGGAGGGCGGGGAGGGGGGCACAGCTAGAGGAGAAGGTCGTCCTGACTCCTCCGGTCTGCTTGCAAACAGCAGGCGGTGCTGACTTCTCCCCAAGGGACCTGCTTGGCATTTTCAGACTTTCTATGCAGCCTTGAAGCCTGTGACAGGCACCAGCGTCCCCTCTCCCCACCGCCCCTAAGCTACCCTTTTTCACTGTCTGCCTGCTGAAAAGAAATCTCCAGTCTCCTATATTTACAAACACTTCCTCCTTGAGATGGACAGAAACCAACAGAAAGCCCCAGGTCCAGCAGCGGCCCTGCAGGAGGCTCTCAAGAGGGCAAGGTCAGAATCCAACCCTCTGCCCACCCCCCCCCCCCCCCCCCCCGCCCGGGGCTCTCTAGCCTACTGGGGTGGAGGCCCAATGGCAGCTGTTGGAGGAAGGGCAGGAAGGCGCCAGGCCTTGTAAGTATAGTGGATTTTTACTTAGGAAAACCCAAGTCCCCTTTGGGGACAGGTGTGGCTTCCCTGTTTATAGACAAGGAAACTGGGCTCTGAGGGGCAAGTGACTGGCCCAGGGCCCTCAGCAGGCTGGGGATGGAGCCGGGATTAGGGAGCAGGTGCCAGCCAGCCAAGACACTGCCCTTTCAGCCTAAGCCCCTGACATTTGGACACGGATGCCCTTGGGTGAGACTGCCCTCCTCAGGCCTCCCTCCCTTTCCAGAACTGGGGAGGGCAGCAGTGGGAAGGGACTGCGATGGGAGAGGGAGGGGTCGAGGTGAGGGTGCACTTGAGGGCCTCAGCAGGGCGCTCCGCACAGTCCACAGGGCGGCACCTCGTGACTCGGTCTGGGAGGAGGTCCTCGTCCCAGGCTGTGCAGCCCAGAGATCCCCCGCCCCTCCTTCAAGTCTGGCGGGGAACCCAGCCCTTCCCAATCTGCCCGCTGTGTAGGATAATTTTGGAGGCTGAGGTCAGGGTCCTTGGAGGGAGGAAAGGAGGGGGTCAGGGAAGCTGGGGCGATCTCCATGCCGTGGACAGTTAAACCTCTGGGACTGGCCTACCCAGCACGCCTGTTGGAACCCCCCCGGGGCCTTGGGCAAAAGACCTTCCAGCTCAGAACTCCTGTTTCTTCATTCGAGAAGAGTTCCTGGAAGAGACTGGGGTAACGGAGAGGAAGGGGCACAGGGTGGGTGACTGCTCCCTCCAGCCTGTCGCTCAAGCGAGTCCCAACCTCACCCCAACTCCTTCTGGGTCTCCTGCACCCAACACCTAGGAAGAGGCGCCTTCCGAAGTGGACAGAGGGTGGGGGCTTCTCTCCTCTGTCCTCTGTGGAGTCTGCCCAGTGGGGCTCCAGGGTCTGCACCAGGGCGTGTGCCCTCCCACAGCTGTCCCACTTCGGGAGCACAGACTTAGGGCCTTAGGGCCCGTGGGCACATATCCCGTGGGCCCAGGGACTCCCGGTGGTCTCTCTTTCCACTGCTGTCCTGAGATTGGAGAGTATGTGCTCAAACCTGCCAGGGCCCCGGAGACAGTCTGAAGGCCAAGGCCCCCCACCCCACGATCCAAGTGGCAGAGAGCACGCACCCAGCTCACGGTGATGACAGGGAGGCTATAAAGAGGATCTGTTCCCAAACTAATCTATGCCCATGAAGCCCATATAAACGACCCATCTAAAGGTCATGACCTCCTGGGACCCTTCCCCAGCAAGTTAAAGACCTTTGATACCCTTCTGCCACCCCCCCCACCCCACCTACCCTTCCCTATTCCTCCTTTCCACCCCAGCATCCTGATCAGGACAGGGCCTGGAGATCTGCCCGGAGAGTCTCTAAACTCAGGCTGGGGGCTCTTCCACAGAAGCTCTTGGGAGGGGAGGATCTCTGGCAAGGTCAGCATCCCCACCCCCACACCCCCCTCGTGACTCTTCTGGAGGCCTCCCAGTGGGTCTGGAATATGTGCCGAGGGCTTGGTGTGCAGCTGCATGAGTGTGAGCGGACTTGTGAGCTTGCCCACATGTGTCCCTGCATGTTTGCGTGTGTGCTGGGCGGCAGTGCCTCCGTGTTTTGATGAGTGTGCCACCGAGAGCCTGTGACTTGTGAGTCTGGGGTGCTTGTGAATATCACGTCTGGGGGGGCCCTACACCTGCATGCGGGAGTCTGTGGTCTCTGTGTCTGCGTGGCTGAGGGCCTGACCGCTCTGCCTGCGTCTGCCTGCGTCTGCCTGCGTGGGAGTGGGGGTCTGCGTGTTTACCAGTGAATGCGTCTGTTCAGGTGTGCACGTGGCTCTGCGCGTGTCTCTGTGTGGCCCAGACGGGTGGGCCCACAGTGAAGGAGGCCCAGGGTTTCATAACTGTGTGTCCCCCCCGCCTCTCTGCGTGCCCATGCCTGAGCCTGTGACGCTCCCGACTATTTCCATAACCTGCGATTGCGTTGCAGTGTGTGCTGGTGGTGTAGGGTGTGTCTGGCTTGTGGTGTGTGTGTGTGTGTACGTGTGTGTGTGTGTCTGCATTTTCCTGCGTCGATCCGGCTAGGGGTAGGGGAGTGATCAGGCTTCTCCTCTGTGTTTTCCTGAGTGCGCATGTGGCGCGAGCGTGTTCCTCCTCTCTAGAGTGTGCGTTTGTGTCTTCCTGGCCGTGTGAACCATGGCATGCGTGCTCGGGACCTTGGCGCTCAGTGTTTTGGTGCTTCTCTGCGTGTTTCTGTATTCCGAGCGCGTGCTGGCCCCTTCCTGGGGTCTGCGGCCCAGCCCCGGGTCGGTCCCTGCCCCTGGTGCTAAGCGGGCCCGTGTGTGTGCGCCCGCGGGCCGTCCTGTGTACAGATCGTGTGCCCAACGTGCGCGGGGTACCTGTGCCCGTCTAGCCAAGAGCGCTCGGCGCGCGCGAGCCGCTTTCCGGGACGCCGCAGTGGTGGGGGGCGGCCCCGCGAGGGGCGGGGGTCACCGGGACTGGCCGGCGCCGGCCCCGTGCGCGCGGAGGCGGGGGCGGGGGGCGGGGGCCGCGGGGGGGCGGCGGTACGAAAAGGGCGGCGCGCGCGGCGGCAGAGGCAGCTCGGCGGCGGCGGCGGCGGAGAGCGCAGCGCGCAGCCCGGTGCAGCCCTGGCTTTCCCCTCGCCGCGCGCCCGCGCCCCCTTCCGCGTCCGCAACCAGAAGCCCAGCGCGGCGCCCGGAGCCGGACCCGCGCCCGCGCCGCTCCCGGGACCGCGACCCCGGCCGCCCCGCGATGACCGCGACCGCAGCCCTCCTGCCCGTCCTCTTGCTCCTGCTGGCCTTCGGCCACAGTGTCCATGGTGAGCGCACCCCCCCGCCCGGCCTGGCTCGCGCCCCCTCTGGGGAAGCCTGCGACGCCCCCCGCCCAGCCGCCGGGTGCCCCGCGCGCCCCGTCCCATGCGCCCCAACTCACGCCCGTCCCGCCTAACCCTAAGCCCCGCACGCTGTTGCCTCGCCCTCTCCGCCACCCTCGCATGCCAAAGCCCCGGCCCTGGGGTCCCGGGGAGGGGTGGGGGCAGGGGAAGTGTGGGACCCCCCCCCAGTCCCTTCCCGCCCCGCAGAAGTGGCGCTCGCAGGGGTGTCGGTGCGCGGAGAGAGGAGGTATGGAGAAACGAGGTGATGCTCGGGAGCCCTGTGTGGAAATGCTCTGGGGTGCAACTTTGGGGTGTCGCTGCGTGCGCGGTCAGGAACAGGTCTGTGGGAGCAGCGGGGGGTGGCTTTGCCGTCGCAGCCCCGAATTCCCAACGAGGAGCCCGGCGCGAGCCCCTCCTGCGTGGCGTTTCTCTCGGTGAGGGGCTGCGACACTTCTGTCTGCAGCGGCCATCTGTCTCTGACAGTGAGAGAGTTGCCCCTTCCCGCAGTGCCCCCCCCACTGCACCAGCGCTGATGCGGGGGCTGTCTGGAAAGCTGGGGAGCTAGTTGGAGTGAATGCACACAGTAGGCACGGAGGAAAGTGTCCGCATCTCTAAACAGAGTCAGAATTGCAGAATCTGTTTTGCAAAAAACCTTGCGTCTTTTTAATAGGAAGAGTATGGGGTGGGAGAAATTGGGGAATTTGACCTGCGCACCTGGTTTAACGGGGATTAACCTTTAAGAAAAATCCTGAAGCCTTACCTGCGAGGCTGCCAGGTGAAACCGTCTGGCCTTTTCCGAAGCTGAATGCCTCCAAACCTGCTCCCCATTTTAGGCTCACTTTGCGAAAGTGAGGGCTTGGCTGTGGGCCCAGGGGTCAGAATCTTTCCATTCACTGTCTCCATATCCCTGCTTTTAGCATTTGAGGTTTCATGTTCTGGGGGGGGGGGTGGAGTTAGGTGTCTAAGCTGCTCCTAGGAACTAGACGGTTTACTGAGGTCACTTGATAACCAGGAACATGGCAGAGATGTGTTTTCCCCCTGAGTGGGCTGATGTGAGATGCCTACTGTGTGCCAGGCTGCTAGGACCGGAGAGGGGGTTTGACTTCCCCCCAGGGTGTCAGCCGTGGGCTGCTAGGGAGAAGACAGGCTTTGCCTTGGCCTCTGCGGCCTCTTGGGGTGAATGGTGTAACGTTTCTTGTGCCTCAGGAGCTGAATGCTTCCCGGCCTGCCACCCCCAAAATGGATTCTGCGAGGATGACAATGTTTGCAGGTAATGGGGTGGCTCTCCTGACGCAGCTCGTAGGTGGTCAGGGCAGAATCCTGGGGAGCTGGGGTGTCAGGCAGGAAGAGGGGGCTTGGTTGCTGGGTTGCCGCAAACTGCTTCCCCGTCCCTGCAGGAAACTGGTGGGGGTGGGGAGTGAGGGGGAAAAAAGGGGGAGAAGAGGGCAGGGGGCAGAGGACAGCCATGACTCCCTTCTGCTGACTCAGAAGTGGGGGTGTTGGGAGAGCCCCTCGCAGAGTGAGACCAGTGCAGGCCACTGCGGCAAGATGCAGTGCTCCCCCCCAGCCCCCGGGCTCTCAGGGACCCCGGAGTCCTGTTCAGGTGACTGGCGTTTGCTTCCTGGGACCTGCTGGCATGGTACCATGCAGATACCCCCAAGGGATCTTGGCTCCACAGAAGGCAGACTGAGCTCCCCCTACATTCCTGCTCCCCCATATGTCCCCATCTTTCTCCCCTCCCCACCCCTACAGGTGCCAGCCTGGTTGGCAGGGTCCCCTGTGTGACCAGTGCGTGACCTTTCCCGGCTGTGTTAACGGACTGTGCGTGGAACCCTGGCAGTGCATTTGTGACGACGGCTGGGATGGGAACCTCTGCGACATAGGTTGGCGCCCCACCCCATCCCTGCCCTGGGCGCCCAGCCACCTCCTCCCAGCCCGTGGCGGCCTCCCCTCCCCCTCCTGCCTCATTCCCACAGCCCAGGGCTCTGTATGGTAATGATCTGTTAATATACTTCCCACTGGTGCCCAGAGCCTCCTCACAGGTGGACTTAGATTTGCTCCCCTCTGCTCCCCCAGCACCCAGAGATGGCCCTCTGGGGGGGCCCGGCAGGGAGCTGCCTGTTGAATAAAGAGGCACGACATTAAGCACACGCCACACAAAGCTGAAAGGGTAGAGGCCTGGGTATCCTCTGGGGGTCACTAAAGCTCCGAGGGGGTAGGGACTGGGGGTAGGGGGGTCACAGAGCCAAGTCTCCGGGAAATTCACACAGGAGGCTGCAAAAACACGTGAACAAATGAACGAACGAAGGGGTGAGGGGTGGGGGTGGGGAGCAGGCGCTGAGTCAGGGCCTGCCGGCAGGGCAGGGCTGGTGTGGTCCGAGGGTCAGGTGTAGGGGAGGCTGGGGGTCGGCAAGGCTGAGATGCGGTCAGAGTACGGATCGGTGTTATCGGTTGATTTCATTAATTTATGCGATCTTTGTCCTTCATTACCCCAAGCAAATTGAGAGTTGGCGGTCACTGCATTTTTAGGCCACAAAATGTCCATTAAAGGCCATTCTCATTTGGCAGGACCTGCCCGGAAGCCTAGGCAAGCGGGAGTCCTCGAAAAAAGTCCCAGCAGCGTAGGGCAGCCGCCACAGGGCCTCTGTCCTTTGGTCGGTTGGGTCCTCAACCGTAGCAGGGCACGAGGGGTACTGATAGGGAAACGAGGCTGGAGGAAGTCAAAGGCTCCACTTAGGGACACAGAAGAAGGTGTTGGGAGAAAAGCCAGCTAAAATCCCTTCTCCTAGCCCCAGAACTGGGGTAAATCTCATCGGGGGTCATTCGTAATCCCCACCCTTAAGGACCATGCAAGAGCGTGTTGTGACCACCCACCCCTGCCCCCCATCACCAGGGCAGCAGGCTTTCCTAATCGAGCCCCTCCCAGCACAACATTGTCTCAGGTCCTAAAAGGCCCCACAGGTGACTCATGCTGGGATCAGCAGCAGCCTTGCTGCCCCTCCGCCCCCCACCCTTGGAGCCGCTTTGGGACCCACAAGGATCCCAGAAAAGCTACCTCTTGAGGTTGAGACTTTAAGCCTGGAGCCCACCCTCCTTGGTGTCTGGTTCAGGATTGCCCCCTCCCTGCCCATGGAGTTTTCCAGACAAAACGTTCCCTCCTCCCTGGGTTGACAAAGCCTCTCAGCCTGGGACTCTGGGTCCAGAAGAAACAGCCCTCGGGGTAATTAGCAGCTTTCTCCCTTTCTCCGGGTCTCTGAGGGTGTCCGGGTCGCAGCTGCCGCCCTAGCAGAGACCAGCAGAGACCCCCGGTGGCTTGCTCCCCTGCCGCTGCTTAATCTACCCTACTTTGCAGCTGGAGGCCCAGGAGTTGGGAAGAGTAGGGTTGTCCTCTGGACAAAGCGAGGGGTGGTCTCCGGCTTCTGAGCTCTAATCTGAGATTCCCAGTAAAGGGGTTGCTGAGAGCCAGCACTGGAAGCCCACTGCCAAGGCTCCTCCAGCGAGCCGGGCTGGCACCTTTCCGTTTTGGTAACGATAAATTCTCTTGATGTCCCCTTACACCAAGCCAGGCTCCCGGGGAATGCCTTGTGGGCTCTGGACAGGCCGTCAGCATGACGTTCCGGCTCTTCCCTGTTGACGGATTGCCACCTTCCCTCCACGAGGGCGCAGGACTCCTTAAAAAAGAGGAGGGGGAAAATCTGGACACGTGTGGCCTCAGCACTGTGGACCCCCACCCGCTCTGCCTTAACTTACTGCCTTTGTATTTGGCAGGTGCCCCAGGGCAGCTCAAACAAACATAGGAAACCAAAGCTAAAAGCCCCCCCCCACCCCGTACCTCCCCCAGGCCCACCAGGGAGAGCCCCTCTTTTTGTCAGTGGGGAAAGTGAGGCACAGAGTGGGGAGGAGATGAACCCTGAGGCTGGTCTTCGAAAAGGTCCCTCCCCACCCTGCCTGGGGGCTGGGGTCTGCACTGGCAGAGAGCCCCTGACCCAGGCCCCTTTGTTCTGCGGTCCCTGGCTCACCAGGCCCCACATAATGAAGGGTGCGTGACGGGAGGTGTAAAAAGGCCGCAGAAATGTAGCAGTGCTCATGGAAACCCGCACGGACGGGAGAGCACTCAGACACTTCTAATTTCACTGCCTTCAAAAGATACAGCCTTTTCATCGGGAGCCCCTCCGCTCTCCCGAGCGCAGAAAGAGCGACCACCAGGAGGTGGAGGCATTGCTGGGGCTAAATCAGGTTTCTTGATTCCCGGCAGGAGTCTTCCCCACCCCCCACCCTGTCTCCGTCCCCCACCGCCCCGTATCCCCCCCTCCCCCGCAACAGCCCTCAGTCATGGTGGGGTGTGAAGGGCAGCTGGTGTTTCTAACAGCTGTGGCACTCTCTCCCTGAATGGCAGGGACCAACACCCCCCCCCAACAAGAGAAGCTGGACATGAAAATTTGTCTGGGGAGGCAGGCCCTGGGGAGCTTTGGCCTGGCACACATCCTGCTGTGCGGGGAGGGAAGGGGTCTGCAGTGAAAGTCATGCGGCTGGACCAGAGAGGTGACCTGGTGCCAGGAAAAGGGACAGCTGTCCTGGGTTGAGGAGCAGTGAGCAGCCGTGACTTTCTGTCCCCGTGACCTACCCCAAGGGAGCCCCTTCATCTCCCTGAACTGCTTAAACCACTGCAGAGTTTCGGGGGGGTCACTACACCCTCTTCCTTGGGACCTCATTTGGTGACCATTGGTGGTGGCCACAAACACAAACACCGAGGCAGCTCACGTCGGGTCCCCCCCCCCCTGCCCCGTTGACCAGCCGGAGGGCTCTGTCCTTCCCCCCTCAACCCAGAAAGCTCTCCTTCCAGCCTGTCCCCCTCTCCCTCCCTGGAGGAGGGGTGACAAAGTCTGCTTTTCCCTCCCCACTGCAGATGTGCGGGCTTGTGCCTCGACCCCCTGCGCCAACAATGGAACCTGTGCGAACCTCGATTCCGGCCAGTACGAGTGCTCCTGCGCCCCTGGATTCTCGGGAAAGGACTGTCAGAAGAAGGACGGGCCCTGTGTGATCAATGGGTAAATATTCTTTCCGACTCTGTGATCTGATGAATGCTGCTTTGATTCCCGCTTCACACCCCTAAAGACCCTTTCAGCCCAGCCCGGTTGGACCTGTCGCCTGACAAAGAAGGAGTAAGTGCCCGTCCTGCAGCCCCGCGGGAGGCCGTCCAGGATCCGGGTACTTATGGGGGAGTGTGTCATTTTCATCATTGCCGAAGTGACCCTGAAGGTGATTTCGTATTCCTTCCATGCCCCCAAGTCCTGATGCGCGTGCGTGACGGTGGCCAGGGCCGCCGACTGGAGCAGGGAGCCGCACGGTGTTGTAAGGGCAACCCCCCAGGGGGCCGAGACTTTGCGTGAAACCCACTCACTGCATTTTAGGGGGTGGTTTTGGGGGGAACTGGCAGACTCTGCAGCTGAGTTTTCGGGGCTGTCTTGGGGGCACCTGCTAGGCAAAGGAGAGAGGGGTCTTTGGCCAGAAGGGTCGGCGGGGGCTGAGGGCTGGAGGGGGTGTTCAGCTCTCAGCTGCCTTCGGTGGGGCTGGGGATCTGGGACTTCTGAACAGTGGGCACCACTGTCAAGAAGGGCCACTTGCTTTCTAGTCCCCAAGCCATTTCCTGCCCTTATCTGTTTAGCGGCACGGAGCCCACCCAGCTGTCTGCTGGGGCTTAGGCAGAGCCGGTCCTGGGCCAGGAGCTGGGGGGTGGGGGAGACAGCCACTACCAGGCAGAAGCAGCTTATCTTGACCTGACATTCCAGGGGGCTGTGGAGGACCCCGGAGCCGGCAGAGGCCACAAACAGGCATTTGTGCAGCCTGTAAAGATCAGTGTTCAGAGGGGGTCAGAGGAGAGGGGGTCACACCCAAAGTCCGCGTCTGCTTATTTGTGGGATGGGAAAATACGGAGCGAAACCTTTAAAATATTTTGCTTTTCTCCCCAACCAACTTGAACCAGTCTGTCAAAATACAGCCCAGGGTCCTTGAAGTTCCTTCAGAGCCTAGCTCCCGTACAGACCCTCCCCCCAAGTGACAATGCTGATTTCTCGTGCTTACAGCTCCTTTCTTCCCCCGGTTTTGGTATTTATCAGATGACAAAGGGTCTGCTCCTTTAAAAGCACTTAAATTAAATGCTCCTGTGCTCCGCTCTGAGCAAACAACCCCGGTCTGGTCTGCAGGCCGCACTTGGGTGAATGACCCACTATTAAACCACCGGGCACAGACGCCGGCTGGGCCAGCAGCAGACCGAGGCTTTCTTTCACTCCGAGTGTCCCCAAGGGCTTCCCATACAATAGTCTGCAGGCTCTCTCTGCAGAAAACGACAATAGGATCACAGTCAGGGTGGTGGTGTGGCTCGGGGAGCGGGTGGAGAGTGCAGGGGCCTAGGCCCCCCCTCACCCCCGCTCTGCCCAGCGGCCCAGGGATGGAGCTAAGGGAGGGGGCTCGCTCCAGCCCTGGATCATCACTAACTTTGCCTCTGGGCCTCAGTTTCCCCACTTGTCCAGTGACTAACCGTCAGGCTTCTGGTTGGAGAGAGGACCTAAGAGGTGGGAGAGGAGACCGTCATCGGCCGGGGAGGTCAGGCGCCTTCCAGGCTGGCAGCCGGAGGGAGGGTGAGGCACGCACCTGTGCGTGTCCGGCTCTGACTGCCCGGGAGCCCCTCTCGGGCAGACATGACAGCGCCTGGCGTCTCCCTGGCCGGCCCCTGGAACCACCGTCCTAGTCCAGCCCCCGAAGGCCCTTCACCGTGCCCCTGTTGTGTTCCAGCTCCCCCTGTCAGCACGGAGGCACCTGTGTGGATGACGAGGGCCGGGCCTCCCATGCCTCCTGCCTGTGCCCCCCTGGCTTCTCCGGCAATTTCTGCGAGATCGTGGCCAACAGCTGCACCCCCAACCCGTGCGAGAACCAGGGCATCTGCACCGACATCGGGGGCGACTTCCGCTGCCGATGCCCCGCCGGCTTCGTGGACAAGACCTGCAGCCGTCCCGTGGGGAACTGCGCCTCCGACCCGTGCCTCAACGGGGGCACCTGCTTGCAACACACCCAGGTGAGGTACGAGTGTGTGTGCAAGCCCGAGTTCACGGGCCCCCTCTGTGGCCGGAAGCGCGCCCCGAGCCCCCAGCAGGTCACCCGTCTGCCCAGCGGGTATGGGCTCACCTACCGCCTGACCCCCGGGGTGCACGAGCTGCCGGTGCCCCAGCCCGAGCACCGCATCCTCAAGGTGTCCATGAAGGAGCTCAACAAGAACACCCCCCTCCTCTCCGAGGGCCAGGCCATCTGCTTCACCATCCTGGGCGTGCTGACCAGTCTGGTGGTGCTGGGCACCGTGGGCATCGTCTTCCTCAACAAGTGTGAGGCCTGGGTGTCCAACCTGCGCTACAGCCGGAGGCTGCGGCAGAAGAAGAACCTGCTGCTTCGTTACAACAGCGGCGAGGACCTCGCGGTCAACATCATCTTCCCCGAGAAGATCGACATGGCCACCTTCACCAAGGAGGCCGGCGAAGACGACATCTAAGCAGCGTTCCCACCGGCCCCTCTCTGTTCTCGGGGTCCCGCAGAGCTCACTCTATGCGGTCTGTTCTCCTCTTTGTGGTGGAATTTGCTCTATTTTGTGTCGAATCTGGTGAACGCTACGCTTGCCTGTCTTACCTTTGTGTTGCTCTGTGACAAATGCCGCGCGCCCAGAGCGTCCTCTTTCTCTCTCTTAATGCATGATCAAAAAACAATAATAAGAATTTCATCTTTAAACGAGTAAAAGATATAAGTATGTTATTCTAAACTTTAACTTAAAATCAAAAAGACCAAAAAAAAACAAGGCAACGAAGCCGGGACTCGGCGCCGACACCCCTCCCCGAAGGGGTCTCGGCCACGGTCCTCGTGAAACCGTTACGAGTGCTGTGCATGACCACCCACTGTGACAAAGGCGAAAAATCTCTTCGTTCGTTAGTCCTCACACGCCACGTCCAACGCGCACTCACATCAAGTCCAACACTGCAACCTTTAGATCTTTCCGATTGAGTTGAGATTTTGCAGAGTGCAGCGGCCGTGTGTCAGGCAGAGAGAGCGCCCCGGGTTGGCTGCTGGGGGGGGCCGGGACCTGGTCCCAGCCCTGCCACTGACTCGCTGTGTGATCCTTGGCGAGCCCCCCTGCCCATCCCCGCCCCGGGCCCACCTCTTCCCTCCCCCGCTCCTCGAGGGAGGGGGCTGGAACGCAGTGACCATCCAAGTTCTCTCTGGCTCTAAAAGTCTGAACGAGGAACGAAGGGGTATGAACCAAAACAGGTCCTGACCTTAAAAATGAGGATCTGATGATGACGGGGTCTCATCCCGGGACCCACAGGTTTTGGCCTATCCTGGAGGCACACTTGACGTTTTGAGATCGATCCTTGCTGCCTCTCTCAAAGTGGGGAGCCTCCTGGCTCGCTTTCGGTCTGTAAGCCATCAGCCCCCTTTGAGTCACAAAGTGCAGCCTGGCGTTGCCACTTGGGCAACCCCCAGCCACCCCTAAATCCTCAGCACTTTACCTGCCTTCCCTGTAGGTTAGAGATGTCCCTTGAAATTTAAATGCCCCTTGAACCGCAAGTGCCCCCTGGCGATATCTGAGCAGCAACACACCCTCACCAAGGTTTGCACAGGGATTAGTGGGAAATTGTCGCTCGTGGGGCGTCTCCTAGTTCTGTGGCCCCAGGTCCCAGACCTTGGTCTACACAGCTGTGCATTTAATTTGTGTTGCTGAGTTAATAACCCTCAGATCCCGGAAGACCTAGCCAGCTTCTGAATTATAAATTTGACTTTTTTAAAAAAAGAGCATCTATCTTTTTTGCAAAAATAGAAAGAAATGGGACAGAGCTCTGTTTAGCTTTCCAACTCTTTACAGTTGGGCAGCTAAACAGCCCTTCGGTACCAGTGAGAAATATTTTGCTTCTTAAATTCTTTGGATAGGAAGCTATAGTCTTAGCTTTGTTGAGTATTATCTGCCGAGTTTACCTTGCTCTGAGTATTTATTTCCAAATCATCATCACCATCTTCCTGGTCATTCAAGTCATCCCCACACACACACGGACATGCATCACCGTCACTGTAAAACCATTGATCGTCACCTTCAGCCACCGACCGCTGCCCCCTTCCCTTGTCATCCTGAGTCAGAGCACGACTGTCATCTCCTCCAGCTCTCTGTGCCCCATCCAAGCCCCTGTCCCCATCGCTCCCAGTCCCCAAGCCCCTACCACCCCTGCCCCTTGTCCCTGGTCCTCTGCAGGCAGAGGCCTGTCACCCCTTGAGCCCTCCCACCCCCACAGCTCTCGCCCAAGTCCCTTCCTCACCCGCCTGCCTCCGGGCAGTTTATCCTCAATCCCGAGACCCTGTCACCCTTGCCCACCACCGCCTCCCACTCCAAGCTCCCATGCCCCTCCCCTTCCTACCCTCACGCCCTGCTACCCCACCCTTGGACTCGGAGAGCGCCCGCCCCACGTCCTTTCTCCCCTATGTTATTCAGTCATCATCTCGTCTCATCCTGAGTTCGTTTTGAGAGATAAAACATTTTAAAAGACAAAAAAAAAAGAACCGTTGGCATGGCCAGGCGGGTGTCTGGCACCCCCGCCTGGCCTCTCTCGCGTGAGACCTTGACCGAGTCTGCTAACTGTTCTGACCCAGTTTCCCCAAACACGAAATTCTGAGATTGGCCCAACTGATTCGATTCTCGTTCCACTCTTTCCATCTCCATGCTGTCAAGAGCAGCCCGTCTGCCCCCCGCATCCCCTCCCCACCGACGACAAGGGAAAGCATCCCAGTGTCGCTCCTCGACCCCCTCCCCATCCACCCACCGACTCATCCTCCATTCATTCGATCAGGAAGCATTTCCAGCACCTGCTGCGTGCAAGGCAGCGTGCCGGGAGCTGTGCGGCTCGCAGGATGAGGGCAGTCTGGGGGGGGAGCGGACACGCCCGTGTCCCCAGGAAGCCGAGCAGTGCAGGTAAAATGCCGTGGGAGCAGGGGAGTCCTGACCAGACGCCCTTACAGCCTGACCATCGTACCTTCCCACGTGACAAATTATCTCTTACCAGCACACGACGAGGCCACCCCACCCAAATTCCACCACGCCCACTTGCACGCATCCCGCGAAATCAGAACAATGTCCGCAGCCTCGACACGGTCTTCACGTCATGCAGAAATGGCCCATTCCATCCTCTATGGGGTAACCAGATTCTGCTGAGAGTGTCGGACTCCTTGGCTGCCCAAGCGCACTCGTGTGTGTTTGGAGTAGTGTGCAGTTTACGAAACAAACGGAGAAGCTCAAAGACAGCTGTCGAAGACGCGACCACCATTCGGTCCCAAAATTGAGAGAGGAGGAGGCGTGATGATCTTTTCTGTAACCAAAACATTTCAAAAATGTCAATGACGCTCTTTTTAGCTTTCCCGTTTCCTTAAACCAGACAAGCAAAAAATTTTGTTTATTGAAAAATAAACAAAACCCAAGGGCTATTGGTGTGTTTCTTTGATTTGCTGAGCGCTGGGCTACCGCGGTCCCTTCCCGCTGGCGGCCTTGACCCCGAGCAAGCGGGGTCAGGGGCCCATGCTTTGGAGGGCCCTGCTGGGGCCCAGGCTGGTCCTTCCCACGAGGCGAGGAGACCACAGGCTAAGGGCTGAGCACTCCCCACCCCCCGCCCCTTCCAGATATACTCTGGGTGCCAAGAGCATGGATATTTCCTGCCCAGTTGGCCCCAGCTCTTCCTTGGGTCTGTTTATAACAGTGGCTGTGAGTGGGTGGTGCGGAGGGAGCTGGGGCTCCAGGGGGAGGGAGGAGGGACAAGGGGTTCCACACACAAGTGGGCCAGAGGCGAGGGTAGGCTCTCTCACCCACCAGGTTCCAGCCCAGAGCTCCTGGGTAGGGGTCCCAGAATGTCATGCTGTTCTGGTCCTTCCAGAACTTAGTGAAGTTGGCATTGGATTTTGTTTGCTAGTGAGAGGGACTCAGAGGCAGATCAGTATACAAGCCCCATTTAGACTCCTGGGCATGGGCTGGGAGGGACCTGCCTGTCTTACCACCCTGGC
Organism: Lutra lutra; assembly: GCF_902655055.1. NCBI lineage: Eukaryota > Metazoa > Chordata > Mammalia > Carnivora > Mustelidae > Lutra > Lutra lutra. Next base: position 143,088,622 of record NC_062284.1, read on the forward strand.
CTCGGGCCACAGGCTTGCACACTCAGCGCACACTCAGTGCACACTCAGCTCACCAAAGCCACCCTCTTGAGTCCCGTGGAGTGCTGACACTGCTCAAGCCTGCCCACCCCCCCCCCGAGAGGGGTCCCCTGGACCCTTCCTCCTGGACACAGGGGCTGCAGTCCCGTCCCTTATCCCTGCTGGCCCAAGAGGCCACCCTGGGGCAGGGTCCCTTCCCCTACTTCCTCCCACCGCCTGTCCCTGCCCTCCAGGGCTCTCCTCTGCCAGGCCACTGCCACGGCCCACCCGGCTGTCCAGCCTGGATCCGGTGTCCCTGAGCTGCCTCCCTCCTCCTCTCCTACCACTTCTCCCTTCTGTGCTGCTCTGCTCTCAGCTGGTGGGTGGGGGTCCCGTCAAGGCCGGGGACACATGAGAGGGACAGACCAGGGGCTCCAACCTCAGACATGGAGGCTATTCTGCAAAGTGTAAGAGAAGAAGATAATGAGGCTGAGGTAACAAACGTAGAAGCTTCTAGAAAAGGGATGAGTTTTCCAGGAGAAATAACAAAATGTGGCCAGCAGGAAAGACCAGTTACCTGGAGGAGACCCCCAAGGTGGGCCAGCTGTGTGTTGCCCGACTCGGGCTCCAGAACCTTTGTCCCTTTGACAGAAGGTGGTGCCTGAGCAGAGGCACAGCTCCAGAGCAATGAGAAAGAAAAGATGAAGACTTCCCAATTCTCTCTCTCTCTCTTTTTAAAAGATTTTATTTATTTATTTGACAGAGAGAGATACGGTGAGAGAGAGAACACAAGCAGGGAGAGTGAGAGAGGGAGAAGCAGGCTTCCCGCTGAGCAGAGAGCCCGATGCGGGGCTCAATCCCAGGACTCTGAGATCGTGACGTGAGCCGAAGGCAGAGGCTTTAACCCACTGAGCCATTCAGGTGCCCCTTTTCAATTCTTTTTCAAAGCTGGGTAAACCCCAGTGCTCAAACCTGACAAAGTCAATGGAAGGAGAGGAAAGCCACTCCCAAACAGAGGAAAGGAAAGTCCTCACTCCCAAACAGAGAGACGAACGTCCTCAGTGAAATAACAGAAGCAGGCAAACACTTAAAAAAAAAAAAAATCGTGACCAAATAGAGCATTTTCTGGGAAAGCAAATATAATTTAATATTAATAAATAGATTCATAGGCCATGAACCCTGGAGAGGCCCCAGGAGGGAGGAAACTGTGGCAGATCACAGGTGACCTGGCCCGGAGAAAGCCCGATGGACGATCCCTGGCTGATTGATCAGGGCTGGAAAGAGGAATCTGACCTTGGAAACTCGGTGCTGTGGTGGGGGGTGGGGTGTGCAGAGGACCCCAGAAGGGGGAAGGCCCAACCGTGGGGCAGCTGGGGTCAGCATGGGTGACACACATCAGGAGAGGCTGTGGCTGTGAGGGGTGACCCATGGTGCGCCCAGTGCAGAGCCAGCCAAGGAAAATAGCCAGTGAACTCCAAGTTCAGGAAGAGACGAGCGCTGCCCGTGGGTAGCAGGTGGACTGACTTCCCAGGAGGACATGAGGAGGGGTGCAGCTGGACAGGGAACAAAGAGAAGGTGGCCCGCAGCACGGAGCCACTTCAGGTTGGAGCCCTGTTCGTGACAGCCCATGGGTCCGGGGCTGTCCGCCCAGCCAGCTACTGACCCCACTGTGCTTCTGTCACGAGTGTCTGTGGCTTTCTTCCCTTTAGCCACTCTCTCCCGCTGCTGAAGAGGAAAACATTTGCCCCACCTTTCCCATCCAAGACCCTCCGTTGTCCACAGCAGGGAGGAGGCGAAGACCCAGCCGCCCCCTCACCCCCACCCCTCGCTGGGTCGGGAGCTCCCAGCAACTTCGGGACTGCTGAGGGCTCTGTTCTGAAGCCACAGTGGCCCCAGGCGTTGCTGTGCTGGGACCAGCGGAGACGCAAACGTAAGGACGGACTAAATTTCAGTCCCCCCAAATAAGTCAAAAGATAAAAAAAAATACCAAGTCAAAGGAACGGGCGCCAGAAGGAAGTAGATGATATGCATTCCTGCTTTTTAAAAAAATATCTAAGCAAACTGGGAAAGAGTGCATGTATCCTTAGTGTCACGAAGAATGTCTATCTTCAGCAATGTTTACTATCCTACTGGTGCATAAAACCAAGGGCAGGTGAGGCCGCGTCTTATGCCCAGCAGCGAAGAGCTCTGGCTCTAGAGTCAGTGAGGCCTGGCTTTGCACATGGCTCTGTCCCTGAGCCACCTACCCACACCCCCATTTGCAATGAGCAGTGCCTCAGTCGGCTCTGACAACTAGACCAAAAAGCCATAGCCCTGGGGCTTCTATGACGGACGCTTTTCTCTCACAGTTGTGGGTAGTCACGTTCTAGTTGAAGGTCCTCTGCCTGGCTTGGAGATGGCCGCCATCTTGCTGTGTCCTTATGAGGAAGAGAGAGAGAGACAGAACTTGCACTCTCTGCTGGCTTCTTACAAGGGCACAAGTCCCATCCTGGGAGCCTCATGACCTCCCCAAAGCCCCAACTCCAAGTACCGTCACACTGGCGGCTTAAGCTTCAACATATGAGCCCTATGGGGCGGGGGGTAGGGGTCCATTCAGTCCACAGCAAGCAGATAAGGAGAGCAATTACTTCCACTGTTGTTCTAGAACTTCTAGCCCATGTAATAGACCAGAAAAACCAAAAAGCCTGAGGTCTGGAAAGGAGATCACATGATGATTAAAGAATGATATTATTGTCTGAAACAAAAACTCAAGAGAATGACCTAAAGTGAACATGAAAGTTAGCAAGATGGTGCACGTCCCCAGCTTATCCAAAAGCCTGTATACCAGTAGTATGTCCAAAAATCGTAATGATGTAAGACCCCGATGTTATAAAGATGCTAATTATCCCCCAAATTAATTTATAAGTTTAATGTTATTAATTGGTATTCGATCACTAGACACTACGGGTCCTAAAGTTGATTCGAAAATGATGAAGTGGGAAGAAGAACCATGAGAAGAAACAGTGAAGGGCCAAGCTGCACCATCAGGTATTAAGCAGAAAACCGTATGAGTAAAAATCGCACAGGACAGATGCGCAGCACTGGTTTCCTGAAGAGGGGACAGACAGAAAGATGCCTGCCTGAATGGCAGCTTGGTAGGAATCTAATCTCTAGCCTCAACTGCTTATTTACAAATGTGGAAACTAAGACAAAAGATTAATGAGCCTCAAGTCCTCCCTTGAGGACAACTTTGTCCCTCAGGAGATGTTTGACAGTGTGTGGAGTCCTTTTTTCGTTGTCAAAGCTGGACGGGGGGTGATTGGCCCCCCATGGGTAGAGACCAATGATGCTGCCACCCAGCCGACAAAGACGAGACAATCCCTTAACATAGAATTATTTGGCCCCAAATGGAGATTGTGCCCAGGTAGAGAAACCCTGGTCCAGGTTGATGGAGCAAGGACGAAACCATGGCAGCGCTATGTTGAGTGCCTCAGCTCCAAGTCTGCTGAGCTGTAACGTACACACAACGTTGTGCCAGTTTCAGGCGTCCGACGTGATGACGTGATGTGCGTGTATATTGCAAAATAATCACTGCCGTGAGGTTGGTTGACACACCCTTCACTTCCCATCATGACCCTTTGGTTGTAGTGGGGACAACAGTTCAGATCCACTCTCTAGGTGACTTTCTAGGGTACAATCCAGTATTGTCACCTCTAGTCACTACACTGCACAGGGCTCCTAGACTTAACCGCTGATAACTGGTGCTTTGTGCCCCTCGACCAGCATCTCCCTGTTCCCCCACCTGCACCTCTGGTATCACCAACCTACTTTCTCTATTTCTAGGATTTCAGCTTCGTCCGATCATATAGCCTTTGTCTTTCTCTTATTTCGCTTAGACTCACGCCCTCAGGACTCATCTGTGTTTTCACAAATGACTTCCCTCCTTTTCATGGCTGATTAATACCCCGTTGTGACTGTATTGTGTATCTCACCATCTATCTCTCTATGGACATGTTCCTTATCTACCCACCCATTGTGGACACTTAGGTTCTTTCCATGTTTTTCTTATTGTAAATCTGCAATGACACGGGAGTGTCTATTCGAGATGGGGATTTTATCCCTTTTGGCTATGTGGCCACACCTCAGAGATACCATGGACTTGATTCCAGACCACCACAGTAAGGCAAATGCTGCATTAAACCCATCAATGTATTTGTCAGTTTCCCGTTGCATTTTTTTTATCCTCAAGTTTAATTATGATTCAGAAAAAACTGAAGTCAATAACTTTCTCCGAAAAAATATGCTGACTGTAGGTAGCCTGCAGTTATTTGAGATGGGGGGAGAACTGGTAAGTTAAATTGCCCTCTTTTCTAGTCTGGAAACCATAAAAAGTCCCAGGTCCTGTCTGATTATAGGTATGTGTGTGCCCAAATGGATGAGAAGAAACAACTGGAAAGGCAAAAGCTGCAAAGCTTAGGGCATGCAATGGGCTCTGAAAGTCTCAGAAATGTCCAGCGTGGCAACAAGGAACACGTGCCTGGCATCGAAGCCCTTTTCCGCCATCTTTGTCTCTTGCTCCACGTCTAAGGGCGCGTGTGCCCTGGATGGAACGGAGACTCTCCTTTCTGTCCAGCTCATCCAGCCCCTCGTCTGTAACTCAGCGTCCCACTGTTGTCGGTAGCTCTCTTGGCTCATCTTCCCGAATGGGGCCAGTTGCTTTTCCATTGAAGCCAGCAAAGGCATCTCTGAAGATATGTTCCGATCAGTGCCATTTAGCCTCTCCCCAAACACAGTGAGAAATGTGGTGTGAAGTGTATGGGACCCAGAGCCTCATTCGTCACCGTGTCGTGATACTCATCAGTCAGATTTTTCCACAGGGACGCAAGTATATCATGCAACTCCTTGTCAAAATGCCAACAGAACTAAAACAAACAATCCTGAAGTGTGTAGGAGGGGCGCCTGGGTGGCATAGCCAGTTAAGTGTCCAACTCTCGATTTCTGCTCTGGTCCTGATCTCAGGGTTGTGAGATAGAGCCCCGAGGCAAGCTCTGCACTCAGCAGGGGGTCTTCCTTCTCTGCTTTCTCCTCTCCCTCTGCTGTTCCCTCTGCACGCGCTCTCTCTCAAAATAAATAAATCTGAAAATAGGGGCTCCTGGGTGGCTCAGTTGCTTAAGCGTCTGCCTTTGGCTCAGGTCATGATCCCAGGGTCCTGGGATCAGGCTCCGAGTTGGGCTCCCTGCTTGGCGGGAAGCCTGCTTCTCCCTCTCCTGCTCCCCCTGCTTGTGTTCCTGCTCTCGCTGTCTCTCTCTCTCTCTGTCAAATAAATAAATAAAATCTTGAAAATAAATAAATAAATCTAAAAATAAACAAAATAAAATTTGTAAGGAAACACAAAAGAGCTCGAATAGCTAAAGCAGTCTTGAAAAACAAAAGTGGAGGTCACAATTCCAGACTCCAGGTTATATTACAGAGTGGTAGTAATTAAAACAGTATGGTACTGGAATAAAAATAGACACATAGCTCAGTTAGATAGAACAGAAAACCCAGAAATAAGCCCACAATTATATGGTCAATTAATCTTCGACAAAGCAGGAAAGAATATCCCATGGGAAAAAGACCGTCTCCTCAACAAATGGTGTTGGTAAAATTGGATAGCCACATGCAGAAGAATGAAACTGGACCATTTCCTTACACCACACGCAAAAATAGACTCAAAATGGATGAAAGACCTACGTGTGAGACCTGAAACTATAAAAATTCATGAAAAGAACACAGGCAATGATCTCTCTGACATCAGCTGAAGCAACATTTTTCTAGATTTGTCTCCTGAGGCAAAGGAAATAAAAGCCAAAATAAATTATTGGGACTACATCAGAAAAAGAGCTTCTGCACAGTGAAGGAAACAATCAACGAAACCTAAAAGGCAACTGACAGAATGGGAAGAGATATTTGCAAATGACATATCTGAGAAAGGGTTAGTAACCAAAATACATAAAGAACAGACACAACTCCACATCCAAAAAAACAAATAATCCATTTAAAAATGGGCAGAACACAGGAACAGACATTTGTCCAAACAAGACATCCAGCTGCCCAACAGATACATGAAAAGATGCTCAATATCACTCATCATCCAGGAAATGCAATTCAAAACCACAGTGAGATCCCACCTCATGCCAGTCAGAACAGCTGAAATCAACAACACAGGAAACAGCAGGTGTCAGGGAGGACGTGGACAAAGGGGACCCCTCTCGCACCATGGCGGGAACGCAAGCTGGGGCAGCCACACTGGAGAGCAGTCTGGACGTTCCTCAAAAAGGTAAAAATAGAGCTACCCTATGACCCAGCAATCACACTACTGGGTATTCACCCCAGCATACCAAAAAACCCCACTAATTCAAAGGGATACATGTACCCTTATGCTTATAGCAGCCTTATTTATAATCGCCAAATTATGGAAGTCGCCCAAGTGTCTGTGGATAGATGAATGGATAGAGAAAAGGTGTGTATCTATAATGGAATACTATTCAGCCATAAAAAGGAAGGAAATCCTGGCATTTGCAGTGACATGAATGGCACTCGAGAGTATTATGCTAAACAAGATGTCAGTCAGAGAACGACAAATACCATATGCTCTCGGTCGTGTGTGGAATTTGAGAAACAAAGGAGTAAAGAAAAAAACACACACACAGAGAAAGAAACAAACCAATTAACAGACTCTTCACTGGAGAGAACACACTGATGGACACCAGAGGGGAGAAGGGAGCTCTGGTGGAAATTTAGAGGATGGGGGTGCCTTATTGTGCAATTACCATAATGAAAACAAAAACATAAAATGAGGGAGTGAGCCCAGCTGTTCAGGATGATGAAAACGTGCGGATTGCCATCTTTGCCAACGTGCTGGGTGTGTCCCTCTTCCTGCTCGTCCTTCTCTGTCACCGTGAGGCCAGCAACAACCACAAGAAGCAGGAGGAAAAGTAGGCGCTTTCCCCACCCCAGGATTGTGGTACATGATCTGAGGTGAGACGGCAGGTGTGAAGGGGCTTCACGTTCCCCTCTGTCCCTCTACCCAAGACAGTCAAAGTGGCTGCACTTGATTCTTCCAGACAATTTTATTTCCTCGGAGTCTTCCTTAACCCTCTGAGGCAAGAAGTTGCCACTGAGTAGGACCAGGACAGGGGCTTTCTTTTCTACTCCCTCCCCCCAGTATAAAAATATAGATATGTTTTTTGTGGATTTCCCCCACCAAAAAAAGAAATAAAAAAATAAAACGATGAAGAAAGAAAAAATAAATAAAATTTAAAAAAAGAAACGTAGTGGTGACTAGATTATCCTTAGGACTCTGTATTAATTCTATAATATTCTTTGGTTTTGTTTGTTTGTTTGTTTTGTTTTGAGAGAGAGAGAATGAGCCAAGGTAAGAGGGACAAAGGGAGAGGGAGAGAGAGAATCTTAAGCAGACTCCATACTGAGGGCAGAGCCTGACTTGGGACTTGATTTCATGACCTTGAGATCATGACCTGAGCCAGAATCAAGAGCCAGGCGCTCAACAGACTGAGCCACCCAGGTGCCCCTCTAGTGTTCTTGATATTTAAAAAAAATTTTTATTTATATGACAGAGAAAGAGATCATAAGTAGGCAGAGATGCAGGCAGAGACAGGGGGAAGCAGGCTCCCCACTGAGCAGAGAGCCCAATGCGGGACTCAATCTCAGGACCCTGAGATCATGACCTGAGCCGAAGGAGGAGGCTTAACCTGGGGAGCCACTCAGGCACCCCTCTTCTTGATATTTTTAAAGAAGTATATTCGTCACAGAAATTTAGTTAACATCTTAGAACTGAGTATGTATATATGTTGCTTAGATAAATGCAATCACTGTGAATACCTATGTGATCTGGGATTTTGTTTTTATTTTGAAATGGGAGCTTTTTCATTTATAAGTTCATTAAAAGCTAAAAACCATTTCTGTGTCAGAAAACAAAAAGTCTTCTGGAAAAAAAATTACGTTTAAATTCTATTGTAGTCTATTATGAGTGTAATAGGATTATGTCCAAAGAAAGCCTGTACCTACCTTCTTGTAAAAATACCTCATTGCTGAGGTGCCTGGGGGGCTCAGTCATTAAATTTCTGCCTTTGGCTCAGGTCATGATTCCAGAGTCCTGAGATTGAGCCCTGGGTCGGGCTCCCTGCTCAAAGGGAGGCCTACCTCTCCCTCTCCCTCTGCTGCTCTCCCTGCATATGCTCTCTTTCTCTCTCAAATAAATAAATAAAATCTTTAAAAAAATTCCTCCTTGCTAACCACGCTCATCATCCTCTGGGCTCCCAGCCCGTCCCTGTCTTCGCTGGAGCAGGGTCCAGCCCCCACGGCGCCGGCTGCTGACCGGGGGCGGGGGCTGGGGGCTGGGGTGCCCGCGGCAATTTCTTAAAACGAGACAGCAAGGACGTTTGTGGCACCGACGGGCTCTTCCTTTCACGAAGGATTTCTCAGGAGCAGGCGACGCTGCTGGGCAGCATCTGACCCACGGGAGAACTTCTTCCGAAACGGGAGTCGGTCCTCCCCAGCCTGCCGCTGCGTTGTGACTCCGTGTGCGGGACAGTCTAGGTCCCTTGTCCTCTGAGCCGCCCGCACGGCCTCTCCCCCGGGAGCAGTCTCCGTGTCAGGAACGCACCTTCTCTGCTCGCCCACAAGACGCCTCGCCGCCGCCTTTCAAGAGTGATCGGGAGACTGTGGCCGTTCAGTCCCGTCTTCTGGCCCCACTCCTGGCTCTGGTTCTCTCGCTGTTTCCACCACATCGGCAGGGACTCCCCCCACTCAAGGCTCGGACCCTCACCGTCACCCACGAGGGCTGGAATCCACTTCCTCCGAACCCCTGTGGATAGTCTGACTCTTCCCACACGTCATGGATCTTCTTGACGGCATCTGGAACGGAGAATCCTTTTCGGGATGTTTCCATCGACTTTGCCCTGATCCATCAGAGGAATCACTATTATGGCAGCTACAGCCTTAGGACAGGCATTTCTTGATAATAAGACTTAAAAATCAAAGTGATTCCTTGATCCGTAGGCTGGCTGTCGTGGCAGCCGGCGTGAACACAACATTAATCTCATCATCCATCTCTGTCCAGGCTCTTGGGTGACCAGGTGCCCTGCCAGTGAACAGTAATGTTTGCTGGACTTTTTATTTTTTTTTTAATTTTTTTAGATTTTATTTATTCATTTGACAGACAGAGATCACAAGTAGGCAGAGGGGCAGGCAGAGAGAGAGGGGGAAGCAGTCTCCCCGCTGAGCTGAGAGCCCTATGAGGGGCTCGATCCCAGGACCCGGAGATCATGACCCGAGCCGAAGGCAGAGGCTTAACCCACTGAGCCACCCAGGTGCCCCTTTGTTGGACTTTTTAAAAAAAGATTTTATTTATTTATTTGAGAGAAAAAGCATATGCAGGGGGAGCAGGAGAAGTAGATCCTGCTGAGCAGAGAGCCCAATGTGGGGCTCGATCCCAGGATCCTGGGATCACGACCTGAGCCAAAAGCAGAGGCTTAACCGACTGGGGTACCCAGGTGCCCCCGAGCAGTAGTTTTGGCAGGAGATCTCTTGTTTTCTGAGCAGCAGGTCTCAACAGCGGGCTGGAAATACTCAGTAAACCGTGTCATCGGGGCTTTGTGGTTCCGCTCGTGGAGCGTAGGCAGAGTAGAGGCAGGAGGACTGTGGGGCCCAGATGTCCAGGAGGGTGAGTGAGCGCGGTCATCAGCTGCGTCATCGCTAACAGGAGGCTCAGCCCGGACTCAGAAGCTTAGAGGACAGGCACTGGGCTCGCCTCTCCGGCTGCAGAAGTCCTAGAAGGCCCCTGCATGGCTCGCTCTTCGGGAGAACGTGCTCGGCCTCTCCATCGGCACGGCGGGCGCCCCTCGCACGGGTCGTGACGGAGCCGGCTGCTGCCTTAAGCCTGAGCCCACCTGTGCCGCCTCCAGTCTTTCCCGGTGCAGGCTCGTCCCCTCTCCGCCTCCAGGGGACCGAAGAGTCAGGCCTGGCTCTGGACCAGGCTTTCGCGGGAGGGAATGTCGTGGCGGCCGGTTTGATCTCTCTGGACCACTCAGCCTTTCTCCGATCGGCGCGAAGGCCGTCTCGCTTTCTTATCCCTGTGCTCGCTGGAGTGGCACTTTTAATTTCCTTCGAGAACTTTTCCTTTGCATTCACGGCCAGGCTCACTGTCTGATGTCAGAGGCCAAGCTGTCGGCCTCTCCTGCCTTCCACTTGCCTTCTCTCCGCACTCACTTCCAGCTTTGATGTAAAGCGAGAGACACGGCGGCTCTTCCTTTCACCGGACACCACATAGCGACCCCCGCAGGCTTATCTAACTGGCCGAATTCCAACATTGTTGTGTCTCAGAGACCAGGGAGACCCAAGGAGAGGGGGAGGGAGGGGGAATGGCTGGTGGGGGGAGCCGTCAGGACACACACGACATTGATGAAGTTCATGGTCTTCCGTGGGTGTGGTTCGCCGCGGCCGGAAGCCATTGCAACAGGAACACCGAAGATCACGGCTCACAGATGACCGTAATGGCCCAAACAATGAGTAAAGTTTTGAAATGTTGGGAGAACTACCAAAGTGTGACCCAGAGACACGTACTGAGCAAGTGTGGTTGGACGGAATCCGCAAACCACGGTAGAGCCAAGGGCAGACAGACGCCGTGTACCTGTGTCACCCAGGAGCAAGACGACTACATCGCCCCGGGGTTTCTATTCTTCCTTCTTCGAGCACTGCCTCAACTCTTCCTAGACACGCTGCTCCAAGCGACATTCCCGCCGACAGTGCCCAGGAACCCCTCCTCTCCAGGCCCTTGCCAACACTTGTTATCTCTTGTCTTTTGATAATGTGTGCTAAGTACTTGAAATGCACAACCTTTTTTTTTTTTTTTTTAAAGATTTCATTTATTTATTTGACAGACAGAGATCACCAGCAGGCAGAGGCGGGGGGCGGGGAGCAGGCTCCACGCTGAGCAGAGAGCCTGATGTGGGGTTCCATCCCAGGACCCCGAGACCATGACCTGAGCTGAAGGCAGAGACTTAACCCACCGAGCCACCCAGGTGCCTGAAATGCACAATCTTAAGCAGTTTGCTCAACAACGTACGGGGGAGATAGGATTCTAGGATAGATGCCCTCAGCAATTGTCAGAATCCCCATATTTGTCCTCTGAGCACCGGAGTGAGGTCTCTTACGGTGGGAAAGGCCAGCTGGAAGTCACTAGCACTGCCTCTATCTATGAAAATAGTACACCCAAAGTATGAAAATAGTACTGTCCTACTGGGGGTTGCAGAGATCTGTGCTAACATCAAGGTCTTGACGGACGCAGGAGTGGTGACTCCTACAATACGCTCTTTCAACTTACCCACTGGGTCTGAGAAGAAAATAGGTCCTGGAGGATGGCAGGAAATCACTGTGAGCTCAATCAGTTGGTGGCTCCCATTTGCCACCACCTCCCATTGGCTCACCATTCATGGTGAAGCAAATCAGCACATGCCTGGACACCTGGTTTTCAGGTATTTAGTTGGTGAATGTGGTTTTTTTTCTGTGCCTGTTAGTTAAGACCAACAAACCAGTTGCTTTCAATGTATCAGCTTTCCAGCCATGTCATAATCTTCCTGGGGACTTTGCTTGCCTTTCCCTTACCAGGCCATCATGCTGATGCTTGACATTGATGATATTCCGCTGATCGGACCTGGTGAATAGGATACACTGGTAAAACCCTTGCATGCCAGAGGGTGGAAATAAATTCCACAAGAATTCAGAGGCCATCTGCCTCGGTGAAAATTCTGGGAGTTCAGGAATTTGGGGACATGTTGAAATATTCTTTCCAAGGCAAAGGTCATGTTGCTTCATCTGTTACCTCCGATCTATAGGAAAGAAACACAAGTTCTAATGGAACTCTGAATTTTGGAGGCAACATAGACCTCATCTGGGCCTTCTCTTCTGACTGCTTTATTGAGTGACCTGAAGATCTGCCGGTTTGAGTGGGGTCTGGAACGAGAGAAGGTTCTACAACAGGTCCAGGCTGCCTTCCAAGCTGTTCTGCCTCTTGGGCCCCATGATCCAGCAGGGCCAGTGGTGCTCAAAGCATCCGCAGCAGAGGGGCTGTTAGGAGCCTCTCATAGGTGAATCATGGTGCAGAACATTAGAATTCTGGAGCCAATTCTTGCCATCCTCTGTGGATAACTATTTTCCCTTTTTTAAGAAATATTTCGTTTATCTACTAGAGAAAGAGAGAGAGAGAGAGAGCACAGAGGGAGAGGAAGAAGCAGACTTCCCACCAAGCAGGGACCCTGACGCAGGACTTGATCTTAGGACCCTGGGATCATGATCTGAGCCAAAGGCAGAAGCTTAACTGACTGAGTCACCCAAGGGCCCCTAACTATTTTCCATTTGAGAGTAGTTGAGAAACAATTTTTGACTTGCTATTGGGCTTTCATAGAGATTGAAGTCTTGACCATGGGCCACCAAATTACCCTGTGATCTGAGCTACCCATTGTGGGTAAAGTGTACTCTGACCCAGAAAGCCTGAAATTTGGCTGTGCACAGCAGTACTCCGCCATCAAAGGGAAGCGGTGTGTAGAAGTTCAGTTTCAAGCAAGGCATTAAAGCAAAATTAGGTTGCCCGAGGAAGTGACCCAGATATTCATCGCCCCTGTTCTTTGATATTATCACCTTCTCTCTATCAATCCGTATTTATGGCCTCTTGGGGAGTTCCCATGAACTCCCAGGTAAGTGAGGAAGAAAATTTTCCATTTGGGCTTATAGATGGTTCTCAGGATATGCAGGTACCATCTAAAATTGAATAGCTACGATACGGAGAACTTGCCTTGGGACAGCCCCGAAGACCAGCGATAAGGGGACCTCCTACCAATGGGCAGAATTTCGGTTGTTCCTTTTGTCTAGAAGGAGAGATGGCCAGAGACACAGGTCTCTAATGATTGATGGACTCTGGCTAATGGGTTGGGCTCTGGCTAATTGTTTGGCTGGGTGGTCAGAGAACTGGAAGGAATACAATTGAAAAATTGGTGACGAGAACCTCTGAGGAAGAAGGAAGTGGGTAGACCCTTCTAATTCAGTACGGAGTGTGAAGACATTTGTATCTCACGTGAATGGTCACTAAGGTCATTGAAGGGTGACCTCGGCGCAGGAAGAGTTGATTATCCAGGTAGACAAGATGACCTTTTTGGTAGATATTAGTTTTCCTTCTCAGACACTCTTGTTGTTTTTCACAGGCGCAGGAACCAAACAGCCGTGTGGGAAGAGATGTAGGGTACGCACGGACTCATCACTTACTTCTAGCCTCTGAGGCCAGTCATCGGTAGGCACCGCTGAGTGCCCAATTTGTCAATAGTGGAAACCAACCAGGTCCGGACATGGCTCCATCCCCGGGGGCTCATCCAAATACCTGGAGGTAGATTGATGACACTGGGCCCCTCCCCTCAGGGAAGGGGGCAGCTCTCTGTCCTTCCTGGAATAGACATTTACCCTGCCTACGAACCTGCCTTCCCTGCCCTCTCAGTGCCTCTGCCAAAACGAACATGGATGGATTTACAGAATGCTTCCGTCATTGACACAACAATGATTCTATTGAGCGGGTGGTTGAGACCGCCATCTGGCCACTCCACCTCCCTGCGGTGCTGAATCAACAAGCAAAGAAGGGGGCCACTGTACTGGCTGGCGGCATTGATGCTGACGATCAAGGAGCAATTGGACTGCAAGTACACGCTGGGGGTAAGGAGAATTGTGTCTGGAATGCAGACGTTCTCCCTGGTGCTTCCTATTCCGCCCATGTGCCGTGAGCAAACTCAGTGACGTGCGTTAACACCCCAGAGCAGGTAGAACTTCCATTAGCCCCAGCGCTCGTGTATAAACGTCTGGACTGTTCTGCGAGGCAGAGAAGCACGACTAGCCGAGCCATTTGCTAAAGGTGAAGGGAATGGGAAAAGGATACTGGAAGAAAGAAATTACAAATACCAGCTACAACTACGTAAACAGCTGCAGAAATGGTGACTGCGATAATTAGGAAATTTATTCCTTATTTTGTATATTAAAAATTTTTATATATGGAGCCCCTGGGTGGCTCAGTGGGTTAAAGCCTCTGCCTTCAGCTCAGGTCATGATCCCAGGGTCCTGGGATCGAGCCCCACATCGGGCTCTCTGCTCAGTGGGGAGCCTGCTTCCCCCCTCTCTCTCTGCCTGCCTCTCTGCCTGCTTGTGCTCTTTCTCTCTGTGTCAAAAAAAAATCCTTAAAAAATAAAATAAAATAAATTTTATATACAATTTGGAACTATATTTTTGAATATATATGTACAGATGTGCCAAATATTTTATTCCTCTGATTCTCTCCCTTCCTTACCATCTAGCATAAGACGTGGCAATAATAGTTAACTTTCTATCTCAGTATTTTGGCCACAGGATTTAAAAGGAGTATGGACATGGGGCTCCTAAGTGATGTTGTCGGTTCAGTGCTCTTGGTTTCAGCTCAAGTCATGATCTCAGGGTTGTGAAATCAAGCCCTGCATTAGGCTCTCCGCTCAGCGTGGAGTCTGCTTGGGATGCTCTGTCCCTCTGCCATGCCCTCAACCCCTGCTTTCTCTTGCTAAAATAAATAAATAAATCTTAAAAAAAAAAAAAGAGAGAGAGAGTGAGAGTATGGTGTTCCTTCAGTCCCCAGACTCCTGGCCAGGTGTGTGTGTTTGGTTTGGTGACAAAGGATCTAGGACTCTGGGGGACACTCTTATCACCAGCTTTGGAGGCTGCAGGACTGGCCCGGGCCTTCTTGTCCTTGTGAAGCCCAGGCTTGCTCTTGGTCTCCCCGATCACATCGACCTCACCCTCCCAACTCTCTGCCTTGTGCTCTTCCAATGCAGTATCAGAGGAGCTTACCAGCCCCCTGTGCCGCGCAAGGTCAAATCCCCTGCAGCAGATTTCTTTCTCTCTGCCCCTCTCCCTGACTAGTTCAACTTCTCTGATGGAGCCCCAGTGAGTACAGCTCCTGAGCTCTGGCTCTCGACTGCTGTATGACCCCAGCCTGCCATCTGAGTGGGCATCAAGGAAGACCAGCACAACAAAACATGTGTGAAAGGGACTGTCTGCATTCATTTTGGCAATGCGTCCTAGGCACCTGGAAACAAGGTGCCCAGCACTGATACTGAGCCTGTATCCCACTCAGTCCATGATCTGAAGTTGTTTCCAGCTCAGGCCTTGTAAACACCACATGTCAGCAGAGGTGATTGTCAGTCTCAGAGGTCACGGTCTTGTGCAATCATGATTTTAGACAGGAGTGTCCAAAAAAGTTTAACAACCCATTCATAGAACAGTTGCCCTCATTTTTTACAGCTGTCCTTCAGGCTTTCATCTGGTTTTGGTGTTTTGGCCACCGTCCTCTCCCTCCCCGTGGCTGGGAGGATTGAGAGGAGGGAATCGGTTCATAAACGCTGTGCTTATTCAGTATGATTGACTCAAGACGGTGCAGTGTCAGCTGTTGGAGTTCAGGCGCCCCAGACGTCTGCTCCAAGTGGAGATGTGTGTACCAGAGATTCGTTGAGAAATGTCCTCAAGATCAGCAACTCTGTGGGGGGTGGGCAAGGAACCAGGAGCGGACAGTGGGCTAGGCCGAGTTGTCCTGCAGTTGCAAAGTCTTCAGGCAATGGTGTGTGGACCTTTGGCACCTTTCAGAGCTGTCTTGCCTCAGGGGAAGGGGGCTAGACCTTTGTACATCTGTATTAACCAGTCGCTGGATGTGGATTGCCCGAGGGAGGGGATTTTGACCTTGGGCAAGGAGGTTCTCTTCAGTCAAGGGCACTGGGAGAAGTGAGGGGCAGGGACTCCGTGGAGAGCTCTCAGCTATCAACATACCCAGCAGTGGGGGAAATGGACATTTCAGTCCCAAATGGTGTCCAATACAGTAGAGCTCCAGGGCCACTTGATTCCACTTGCTTCACATAACTGTTTCTGAGAGTAACTCCTCCAGGACTCTAAGAGCCTCTTTTCCTGGGAAACCTCCCAAGAGAAACAGTGAAATGAACCGACCGCCCTGTAGTTACAGCTGACCTTGAGGCCGCCATGGATACTCATTGTCTCCCACTTCTCTGACCCACCTGAGGTTTCTCTCATCGTCATCAATGGTCTAGGTGGCTTACAGGTGGGGAGACAGGACCTCACCTTGCTCGCCTTGTCCTGCTCAGGCCATGCCTGATGCACGTGTCCATTTACCAGTGCATTGGACAACACAGTGCCCAGGAATAACCCAGGTGCCCTGTATGTTTCTTCCTGTTCCCATCATTTAATTGAAACCCCATCTCCTCCTGCCAGAATGGTTACTCTTCCTTGACTACTGGTCTCTGCACGAAGGGCCTGAAATGACCGGCCAGTTGAATGGGGGAAGGGGTGAGCGGACGGCCTCAGCAAAGCTCCCGTCACAAAGCAGTGGTAACATTGGACAATATCGTCAAAACCGACCATCTCAGAACTCTGGAAATTAACCAAAGGCACATAACAAATCGAAAGACATTTCTTCAAGAAAAGGTACGAAACTTTGTTGACAATGATGGAATTTGTGCCATTTCAACATGAGGCTGCTCCCGTCTCCTTTTGCCCACATGGACACGGAAGCCTGCCGACCAGCAGTCTCAAGGCTGCCGGAGAGCATTGATCTAATTTGGAGCTCCAGAGAAAAGCCCCTTGTCCAGGGGCTCCGTCAAAAACAATTGTCGTCTCTCTGGCAAACAATCAAGGAAGGCCAATATCATGGCTGCCTGAGGCTGTAATACTGATTTGGGAAAGTGACAGACTCGCCAAAAATTTAAAAGAGAGATCTGAGGAGTGGGATAGCTATAGGGTATAGCTTTGATGAAAGTCTCACAGATTCCTGGGCATCTGGAAGGCTGTGCACATGTGCACACTCGGGGAAGATGGGAGAAGGCCTGGTCCGCTCCCCCCGACCCCTGGCTGACCACGGGGCCCTGCACAAGCAGGCAGCAAAAGGCCGGACTTTGAACCTCTGCCTCACCACACCGAAGGGTGAAATCTTACTGGCTCGGGGTGTTTAAGCAAAACCTTGACCAGCTGCTGGCTGACTCCTAAGCTATCGTTATCCAGGGTCAGCTTCTAGGGAGCTGGAAATAACAACAGAGCCAAGAATTTTAAAAAGCATAGATGTTAGTCTTTACACCCTGGGGAGGGGATAGACTCTAAGTAATCTGTCCAGGGAAGTCGCTCAACAGACTGATCAACGCAGCAACAACCCCTAGAGGAGGCAAATCAGGATCCAGATTTGTTCCGTTATCCAGAATGTCCACTTTCCGACAGAAATTGTGACGCACGATGAAACAGAAATGCGTTACCTCACACAGGAAAGAGGCAGTCCCTAGAAACTGTCTCTGAGGAATCCTAGGTGCTGGGCTTGGTGGACAGAGACTCAAAACATGTTCAAAGATCTACAGGAAATCATTTTTAAAGAATTAAAGAAAAGTACAGTAACATTGACTCATCCGTTACAGAACACCAAGACAGAGGGGCGAAGCATAACAGAAACCAAATAGAAACACTGGAGCCGAGACGTATAAGAACCGAAATGAAAACTTCATGGGAGGGGCTCAGTGGCAGGTGTGAGCTGGGAGAAGGCTCAGCAAATCTGAAGATAAAGCAACAGAAAGCCATCTGGCCTAAAGAGCAGAAAGAAAAAAGAATGAGTAAAATGAACAGAACTTCAAGATCTCATGAGAACCTCATGAAAGGCCTGGCAATTTTTTTTTTTTGAAGAAATAATCACTGAAATTTTTTCCAGTTTGATTTTAAAGGCCAGTCAGTATATTGCATACAATAAGCTCAGCAAACTCCAGTAGAAGAAACAACACAGTCCACACCACACACATCACAAAAATTGGGCTACGGCGCGTATCATTGCAGACAAAGTCTTGAGACAAACAGCAACAAAATTATCCTTCCCATACAGGAAAACCACATTCACATTCTCTTCAGAAACAGTGGAGGTCAGGGGCACCTGGGTGGCTCAGTTGGTGAAACATCTTCCTTGGCTTGGGTCATGATCCCAGGGTCCTGGGATCAAGCCCCAAGTCAGGCTCCCTGCTTCTCCCTCTGCTCCTCCCCTCACTCATTCTCTCTCTCAAATAAATAAACAAAATCTTAAAAAAAAAAAAAAGAAAAAGAAAGAAACAGTGGAGGCCAGAAGGGAGTAGGATGACACAGTCAAGGCGCCAAAAGCAAAAACAGCCAAGAATTTTATATCCAGCACAATTATCCTCAAACACGAAGGCAAAATAAAGACATTCCCAGATAAGCAAAGACTGAAGAATTTATTACCAGCAGTCCTGCCACCCAGAAAATACTAAAGGAGGTCCTTTAGGATAAAAAGACATGACACCAGATGGTAATTTGAATCTGCATGAAGAAACAAGGAGCGCCTATACAGGCAATCATGTAGACACATATAAAAGGTATTATGAGGGGCGCCTGGGTGGCTCAGTCGTTAAGCGTCTGCTTTCGGTTCAGGTCACAATCCCAGAGTCCTGGGATCGAGCCCCACTTTGCAGGAAGCCTGCTTCTCCCTCTCCCATTCCCCCTGCTTGTGATCCCTCTCTCACTGTCTTTTTCCCTGTCAAATAAATAAATAAAATCTATAAGAAAAAAATAGAAACAAATAAAAGATATTATGAGTATATTTTACTCTTTCCTTAATTGACATGAAACACAAGTTATAAAATGATAATTACAGGGACACCTGGATGGCTCAGTTGGTTAAGCAGCTGCCTTCGGCTCAGGTCATGATCCCGGCGTCCTGGGATCGAGTCCCACATGGGGCTCCTTGCTCTGCAGGGAGCCTGCTTCTCCCTCTTCCACTCCTCCTGCTTTTGCTGTTTCTCTCACTTTAGAATAAATAAGTAAAATCTTAATAAAATAAAATATAGTTAGGGGCACCTGGGTGGCTCAGTAGGTTGAGCCTCTGCCTTCGGCTCGGGTCATGATCTCAGGGTCCTAGGATCAAGCCCCGCGTGGGGTTCTCTGCTTGGCAGGGAGTCTGCTTCCCCACCCGCCCCATCTGCCTCTCTGCCTACTTGTGATCTCTGCCGAATGAATCAATAAAATCTTAAAAAACAAACAAACAAACAAACAAACAAATAAATAAATAAATAAAATATAGTTAAAAGAAAGGGATGACAGTAGTACGCCAGAAGATATTTAATGTAAAAGAATGAAGTAACAGAAGAACAAAACAGACCTATAGAAAACAGCAAAATGGCAGAACCATACCAGTAAGTACATTCCACATAATAAAACAGGCAAAAAGCAGATATTGTCCGGCTATAAAAACGAAAACAAAAACAAAACCAGGATCCAACTTCATGTTTTCAAAATAGGTAGACACTTTAGCTTCAAAGATACAAAAGGTTGAAAGTAAAAATATAGAAAAATTACACCAAGAAAACTATAAGAAAATTGGGGTGGCTATATTTATTTTTTAAATTTTATTTTATTTTATTTAAATTCAATTAACGCACAGCAGAGAGTATAGAGGTAGAGCTCAGTGATTAATCAGTCTTGTAAAACACCCAGCGCTCATTTCATCATGTGTCCTCCTTAATGCCCATCACCCAGCCACCCCGTCCCCGTGCCCCTCTCCCCTCCGGCAACCCTCAGTTTGTTTCCTGTGATTAAGAGTCTGTTAGGTTTGTCTCCTTCTCTGATTTCGTCTTATTTTATTTTGGGGGGTGGCTATATTAATATCAGAAAAATTGACTTTTAAGACAAAAAAAGTTACGACAAAGAAGGGACATTCTATAATGATGAAAGTATCAGTGATTCAAGAGGACAGAACAATCCTAGTCTTCTATGTGCTTCTGAAGAGAGTTTTAAAACACACAAAATGCAAGTGAAGATACAGGTAGAGGCAACAGGTGAGGCCCCCTTGCAGTGGGAGGCTTCAGCATCCCTTCCAGTAATCCTGGGGAGAAGCAGACAGAAGGTCAGCGAGGACATAGACCGGGTTGGGGGGGGCCACGCCTTTCTCAAGTGCACGAGCCATAGTCTCTCAAACCATCTTCTAGGCCACAACACATGTCACAGTGAATTTTTAAAAACTGACATCATACAAAGTATATTCTCCAATTACAACAAAATTAAATTAGAAAACAACAGAAGGAACTTTGGGAAATATATAGAATTTTGAACTGAATGAAAACAAAATCACAACCTACCCAAATCTGCTGGATGCCCTTGAAGGAGACAGCTTTGAAACGCCCATATGAGGAAAAAAGAAAGATCTTGGCAGATCAGTGATCTGATCTTTTGCCCCCAAGAAGCTGGAACAGGGGATGCCTGCGTGGCTCAGTTGGTTAAGCATCTGCCTTCAGCTCAGGTCATGATCCCAGGGTCGTGGGATCGAGCCCCACGTCTGGCTCCCTGCTCAGTGGGGAGCCTGCTTCTCCCTCTCCCTCTGCCTCTTCCCCGCTGCTGGTGCACGCACACGCTCCCTCTCAAATAAATAAAATCTTAAAACAAAATAAAACAAAAACCAAAGAAGAAGCTGGAACAAGAAGCATGACCCAAATCCAAGGTGAGCGGAAAGAAAGAAAGAGTGAAAATCAGAATGGGCATAAAAACTGCAGGAAAGAGATAAACAGCAGAGAAAACCTATGAAGGCAGAAGTTTGTTCTACAAAAAGACCAACAAAAGAGACAAGTCTGGCTCCCTTGGTCCAGAAAACATGAGCAAATGCACAGATCATTAAAATCACGGCCGGCAGAAGAAGGGGGTCTGACCCCCCAGAGTACCCAGCGATTACAAGGGATATTACCAACTCTCTGCCAAGCGGTAGGGCAACTGAGGCGGTGGGTGCATTCCTAAAATGAAATAAAACAAAACAAAACCCACAAATCACCAAAGTTCACTGGAGAAAAAATAGGAGATCTGACTATGCCTATAATAAGAAAAGAAATTAATTAGTAATTTAAAGTCTTCCCACGAAGAAAATCCCAGGGCCAGATAGGCTCACTGTGAATTCTACCAAAAGCTTATTTTCTTTTAAATATTTTATTTATTTATTTGCTAGAGGGAGAGAGAGCATGAGAGTGACCTGGGGAGGGGCAGAGGGAGCAAGAGAATCTGTGGCTGACCCCCCGCAGAGCCTGACGGCGGGGGGGTGGTGGTGGTGGTGGTGGTGGTGGTGGTGGTGGTGGTGGTGGTGGTGTGGAGCTTGATCTGGGGGGGAGGGGGGGTGGAGCTTGATCTCACGACCCAGAGATCATGATCTGACTTGAAACCAAGAGTAGCACAGTCAAGCGACTGAGCCACCCAGGGGCCCCCTCTACCAAATGTTTACATTTTTAAAAACATTTTATTTATTTATTTGAGAGAGAAAAAGAGCACAAGCAGGAAGGAGGGTCAGAGGGAGAGGGAGAAGCTGACTCCCTGCTGAGCTGGGAGCCCGATGTGGGGCTCGATCCCAGGACCCCGGAATCACAACCTGAGCCGAAGACAGACGTTCAACCAACTAAGCCATCCAGGTGCCCCTCTACCAAATTTTTTTTAAAAGATTTTATTTATTTATTTGACAGGCAGAGATCACAAGTAGGCAGAGAGGCAGGCAGAGAGAGAGAGGGGGAAGCAGGCTCCCTGCTGAGCAGGGAGCCCGTTTCGGGGCTCGATCCCAGGACCCTGAGATCATGACCTGAGCCGAAGGCAGAGGTTTTAACCCACTGAGCCACCCAGGCGCCCTCTACCAAATGTTTAAAGAAGAAATAGCGTCAGGGGTGCCTGGCCGGCTCAGTTGGAGGAGTATGCGACTTTTGATTTAGGGGTCGTGAGTTTCAAGCGCCACATGATGACTTAAAAATAAAATCTTAAAAAAAAAAAATAGAAGAAATAACATCCATATTCCCTGAACTCTTCCAGAAAATAGAGGAGGAAGGAACACTTCTCAACACATTTTTTGAGGTCTGTATTACCTTGGTACCAAAGCCAGACAGAGGCATTACAAGAAAATAAAATTACAGACCAAAATCCCTCCTGAGTATAGGCGCAAACATCCTCAGCAAAATATTGGGGAAGTGAATTCAGCAACATATAAAAAGGATTACACACTGCGACCAAGTCAGATTTATCCCAGGAATGAAAGGCTGGATTAGCATCCAAAACTCAATTAATGTAATGTGCCAGATGAATAGAATAAGGAACAAAACCCACACGACCATCTCAGTAAGATACAGAAAAAGCATTTAGCAAAATTCAACATGCATTGATGATAAACAAACCAACAAAGTAGATGGGAACCTATCAGCCTGATAAGGGGATCGACCCAAATCTTATACCCAAGGTCACACTTTCCGACAAGGCAGAGGTTCTCACTCCTGCCACTTCTACTCGGCATGTGCGCCCGAAGTCTCGGACGGTACGACCAGATATAGAAAAGAAACCGAAGACATCCAGGTTGCAGCAGAGGCAATAAAATTGTCTTTATTCCAGATGACATGTCCTCCCGGCTGTCGGCAAAGAAGGCTACATCGACAGCCTGAAGGACTCCACGAAAATTCTATTATAATTAATAAACACATTCAGCAAGGATATAGGATACAAGATCCACATACGAAAATCAATTGTGTTTCTCTATACTGGCGGTGAACAAACTAAAAATGAAATTAAGAAAAACAATTCTGCTCGGTAGCATCAAGAAGAATAAAATACTTGGGAATAAATTTCATATAAGAAGTGAAAGATCCGTACACCGAAAACTGCAGAACATTGCTGAGGGAAATGAAAGGATACCTGGATAAACGGAGACATTCTGTGCTCGCGGATTAGAAGACCCATACTGCTCGGGTGGCAAAGTGATCTATAGCGTCCGCACCGTCTTTATCAAAATCCCAGAAGGTTTTTTCACAGAAATTGACAAGCTGATCTCAAAATTTATAAGGGGATTAAAAAAAAAAAAAAGAACAGAAAAGCAAAACCAGTTTTGGGGGAAAAAAAAAAGAAGAAGAAGAATGCCATAGGAGGACTTTCACTTTCTAATTCTGAAACTTACTTGAAAGCTTTGGAGATGGAAACGGTACTAAACCAGTTTAAGGACACGGGGACCAATGGAACAGAACCAAGAGCCCAGTGACTAGTCCTCTCATTTACAGTTGATTGACTTTTGGTGAAGATGCCAAGTCCATTCAGGGGCACCTGGGGGGCTCAGTGGGTTAAGCCTCTGCCTTCGGCTCAGGTCATGATCTCAGGGTCCTGGGATCAAGCCCCGCATCGGGCTCTCTGCTCGGCGGGGAGCCTGCTTCCCCCCCACTCTCCGCCTGCCTCTATCCCTACTTGTGACCTCTCTCTCTCTATCAAATAAATAAATAAAATCTTAAAAAAAAAAAAGACGCCAAGTTCATTCAATGGGGGAAGGACAGGCTTTCAACGGAGGGTGCTGAACCATCGGAGAGCCACACGTAAAAAGTTGGACCCAGATCTTCACACTACATACGAAAATTAACTCAAGATCGACCACAGACCTAAAGCTGTAAAAACCTGGGGTGCCTGCCTGGCTCCATCAGAAGAGCGTGGGACTCTTGATATCAGGGTCATGAGTTCGAGCCCCATGCTGGGTGTAGAGATGACCTAAAAAAAACAAAAAAACTCAAAGTTCTAAAAGCTTCAGAGGAACACATCGTAGAAAATCTTGATAACCTAGATGCAGCATCACAGGCGCAATCTATAAAAGAAACAATTGATACATGGAGCCTCATCAAAATTAAAAACGTGTACACTTCAGAAAACATCATTAGGAAAATAAAAAGACAAGCCATGGAGTGGGAGAAAATATTTGCAAATCATAGACCCGATAAAAGGACTTGTATCAGAATATAGAGAGAACTCAACAAGAAGACAAACATCCAATTAAAAAATGGGCAGAAGATTTGAATAGACGTTTCACCAGAGGAAATAAACAAATGGCTAATAAGCACTTGAAAAGATGCTCAACATCATTAGTCATTAGGGAAACACAAATTAAAAGCACAATAAGATCGCACTTCACACACACTAGAATGGCTATAATTAAAAAGATAGACAATAACAAATGTTAGTCGCAACGAGCACAAATGGGCCCCCTTGTACACGGCTGGTAGAAATGCAAAATGGCGCAACTACTTTGGAAAGTGGGGCATCATTTTCTGAAAAAGTTAGACATAAATTTACTAAATGACCCAACAACTGCACTCCTAGGTATGGAGGCCATGGAAACAAAGAGACTAGTCCACACAAAGCTGGCACCGTTGCGATGTTCACACCGGCTTAAGTCTAATTAGCCAAAAGGTGCGAACAGCCCAGTGTCTGTTAACTGAGCTAACAGACCCAGTGAATGGCTGAACCAAACACGCTCGATCCGGGCAACGGAGCGGCGCTCATGGAGCAGAGGGCAGGCTACAAAGTGGAGGAAACTCAACAGCGCGTCGGGCAAAGGAGGCCAGACACAGAAGACCACATGTTGCGTATGATCTCATTCATGTGACATGCCCAGAAAAGGCAGATCTCGTGAGACCTGACGTCGATGGGCAAATTTACCGAAGATCATTGCCTCGCACGCTGAAGAGGGTGACTCATAATGAGCGGCGAAGCTGTGATGGTCCAGTTTCTTGGGACTCTTTCTGTGTCCCTGGCAGAAGGCTCCACCTTGGAGGACCAGGACATCGGTGATCACAGCACACAGAGTTGCAGGAATGGGTCCCTTCTCCAAAGGGGGCCACCGGGAGTGATTGTAAGTAGGGCGTTCATACTTCCGTGCTTGGTTCCTGGATCCATATATTTTCCCTAGTGGGGGCAGGACGCCATACAACAGTCCTGCACTGAGGTCATTTCTGTCCTGGAGGACAGCCTCCCTCCCTTCCAGGAGACCACCTTCAAGCTAGCATCTTAGCTGTGCCTTCCACAAACCAGTCCACCTGCGTCCAGCAGCTTTTGGAGAGCCTGGTCTCTGGCAGGACCGGTGGACTCTGTGGCTGTGTCCACACTACCATACCTCCTTTGTTGGGGTTTTATGTGGGCTCTTGCATCGGTAGATCAAATACCCAATAAACCTTCGGACGGGGTGAAGAGGGATGGGCCTGGTGGAGGCTTTGTGGCCAGGAAAGGCAAACCTTCTCTTGGGTGTGACATTTTAATTTTCTAGGTCGGCTCGGAGGGTGGTTTTGGTTGAGATGAACATTTAAACTGGCGAATCTCAAGTAAAGGAGACTGATCGCCCGGTAGGTGGGCCTTATCTCATCAGTTGAAGGCCCGTCTTGAACAAAACGATCAGCCTCCTGGAGAAAGAGGCGCTTCTCCAGCAGACTGACTCCCACCTCCCTCTGCTGCATTGTGTCCAGGTTCTCCAGGACCCTGGACTAGAACTGCCCCGTCAGATCTTCTAGGTCCAAACCTGCCAAACACTGCAACTTGGAGCTGGCCAGCATCTTCACCGCGCGAGCCCCCCTATATAATAAGCCTCTTTCTGCATATATACATACCCTCTCCGTTCCGCTTCTCCGGAGAAAGGTGGCTAATATGCTAGGTGTGTCAGTTCCAACCAAGAGGAGTCACTGCCTTTCCAGGGTCTACGCAGTCAAGTTGCTGCACCAGGAGGGGCTCGGTGTTGGTTCTGTGGCCGGCAGGCTGGACCTTCAGCCGTGGTCAGTGGGACGCCATGCTGCTGGGCCTGTGGCTACTCTGGCCCTGCTCCCCAGCCACTGCAAGAGGGCTGACAACAGAGGCTGGCTGACATCAGATGGTCTAGTCACCTTGTGTCCTCGGGCACGCATTGCCTTGCTTCTTCTCTGGTGGATGCTCCAGGGCGGGGCGTGTCCGCTGCACCCTGGAAGTCTTCCCACATCATGCCCTGTCTGAAGCCTGACCTCCTTCTCGCTGGTCTCCTAATCTTCCTTCTCCAGGTCCCCGAGAAGCCCATCCAACCACTTGCTGGGGTTCGAGGATCCATTTGTCTTCAAACCTTGAGCCGGCGTGCCTTCCATGTGACACGGATGCCGGGGTCATCACCTGAAGCTCTGTCCTTTGGGGGATTGCCCCCACCACTGCTTTAAGTGACAGACCGTGGAAAAGTCATTCAGGGCTGTGTTAGCTTCCACCGGGCATGTACTCGCTCCTGGGACACTGGCTTTGGAGCCCTGAGCCATTGTGTATGAGTGGGAGAGGCGGCTGGGGGTCCCAGTCCCAGTCCCGACCCTGACGGGCCCGATCTGCCGGGGTTGAGAATTCAGACTTTCGGAGCTCAGCAAACTGCATAATTCAGTCCTGAGCCGGATCCGTAGCTCTTCCTGCCGTTCAGCGGCAGGAGACCAGAGCCTCTAATTCACACGGCGCTAAGGAGACCCTCTGGTTATCTTAATTAGCCTTTAGTTGGTGATTAACTGCCCTCAGCCGTGGCTTGTCTTCCTCCAACGCTTCCAGCTGCCCCCAGCAACAGCCGTCCGGTTCCAGAGCAGGAGGCTGACTCTTTCCCGGTTCTCAGATACCTGATGTGCCTCAGTCTCCCTGGCATGCCTTCCTGCTGGTTTTAACTGCACCTCAACCTCACGGCCGTGGCCATCAGTGCTCCCCGACCAAGGATAGAGTCCTCATTGCCAGCCGTCTGGTGGCTGAGCCAGATCCAAAATCCCGTTCCAGAGGCTCTCAGAGCACTCAGGGTCCATCTGCTGCAAGCTGGCTTGCCCGGCGGGCCGGCTCGGAGATGCAGACGTGCGCGCCCGAGGTCTGTTAGGCGGAGTCCTTGGGACCGACCCACTGGGAGGGGCTGTGGGAAGCGCAAACCCGGGAGGCACGGTGAAGGCCTCCATGGATCGCACAGCGGGCCGTGGCCTTGGGATGGCTCGTCAGAGTTGTCCCACATAGGGCAAGGATAACAAGCCTCTCTACTCCCACACCTACTGGCCGCTCCCTAGGGGCTGCCCCTGCCTGGTGAAGAGGTGTGAGCTTGGGGGAGGCAGGCCTTTTTGGGTGAAGGCAACTGCCAGAGAGGACTCGGGGGGCAGCTGTACGCCCCCCACATTGGGCAGCTGGGGGATGAGTGCCCCAGGGCCGGGGTGGTGGAGAGTGAAAGGGGCCGCTCCAACCAACGGGGAGCATCCCCTAGGCAGGTGAGACTGGGCTCACACCCAAGTTCAGACCCTCAGATAGAGACCTAAGGTGCGTTTGGTTAACTTCCCGGAAATCCAAGAAGAAACAATGGTAAGATCACTATCTTGGTAATCAATCCTCACGGGCTGCGCGCGCGTTGTTCTGAAAGATTTCTTTGCAGAGGTAAAGTCTGTCACTGTGTTCAACGTGGGGGAAAATAAAATTCTCAAAGCCCTGTATCCAGGGGTACCTAAGGCAGAAAGAAATAGGATTCTTTTTTTTTTTTTAGGGAGGGAGAGAGAGAAAGAGGGGCGGAGGGAGAGGCAGAGGGAGAACCTTAAGGAGGATCCACCGCGCCCAGCATGGAGCCCGATGAGGGGCCCGATCTCACCACCCTGACCCGAAATCCGGTCAGACGCTGAACCTACTGAGCCACCCAGGGCCCCAGGATTGTTCTTTTAAAAATAACAGTGTAGGGGCACCTGGGTGGCTCAGTGGGTTAAAGCCTCTGCCTTTAGCTCTCTGCACGGTGGGGAGCCTGCTTCCTCCTCTCTCTCTGCCTGCCTCTCTGCCTACTTGTGATTTCTGTCTGTCAAATAAATAAATAAATAATCTTTTAAAAATAAATAAATAAATAAATAATAAAAAATAAAAATAACAGTGTACACATTGCATTTATCAAACTTGATACTCATTCATTTGTTTATTAGCCAACAATTGTAAGCACCTACGTGTGCCACATACTGTACTTTGAATTAAAGATATGCTTCCCAGGGGCCTCTGGCCGGCTCAGTCCGAAGACTGTGTGACTCTGGACCTCAGGGTCGTGAGTTTGAGCTCCATGTTGGGCGTAGAGATGACTTAAAAATAAAACCTTAAAATATAATATATTTAATATTTAAAATATATTTTATTTCATAAAATAAATATATTAATAATAAACATATAATAAATAATATATAACAAATAATAAATATAGTTATACAATAATATAATTTAATATTTATATTACTATTTAATATATAGTATATTTATTATTATATAATATACAAAATGTATAGATGTATGTTTATTCATAAATATTAATATATAATATAAACATTTAATAATCTTTATATAATAATATATAATATATAATTATAATAAATAGATATTTTATATATTCCACTATATGTTATATAACATAAAAATATACAAAATATGGGGCACCTGGGTGGTTCAGTGGGTTAAAGCCTCTGCCTTCGGCTCAGGTCATGATCTCAGGGTCCTGGGATGGAGGCCCACATCGGGCTCTCTGCTCTGCGGGGCGCCTGCTTCCTCCTCTCTCTGCCTGCCTCTCTGCCTACTTGTGATCTCTGCCTGTCAAATAAATAAATAAAATCTTTAAAGAATTAAAAAAATATATATATACAAAATGTAAGTATACAATATATAATATAATACAGTAATAGATTATGAAATAAATATATAATAAAATATATTTTGTTATATGATATATAATATATAGTATTAATTATATTATTTATTAATTATATATTATTTGTTCTATATTAACATATTAATTGTATATTATATAATTTAAAACATATTAAACATACATTTTAAGATACGTATAAAAATATATACATACTTCCTAGAGGCTTGTTTTGACAGCCTGACATCCTTGCTTGAGGGAACCAGCGCTTCAGGTCCGGGTGAGGCCACGCACCACTGATTCCTCTCCTTCACCCGGACAGTCACTAGGCTGCATGCATGTCCTAAGCTTGTGTTGATAAATGGAAGCAGGAAGAAAAGAGCCCGTTTCCCTGGAATTGTTAACCTTGTATATATGAGCATAGGGTTCCTAGAGGGAGCGTCTGTATGAGGGGGGGAGGGTGGCGGGGGGAGGGGACCTGACAGAGAAGAGAGATGAGAAGGAAGGAGTAGGGAGAGAGGGCGAGACGGATAGAGAGAGAAGAAATAGTGTTTGAGCCCCTAGATTTCACAACTCTGCAAATTCTTAAATTCTCTTTCTTAAGGTAGTTTGAATTGTATTTTTTCATTAATTTTTTTATTTAAACTTTATTTTTATTTAAATTTGGTTAACATGTAACACACTATTGGTTTCGGGAGAGGAACCCAGTGACCACCAGTCACCACCCAGTGCTCGGTTCATCCCGTGCCTCCTTAACGCCCACCATCCAGTTCTCCCGCCCCTACCCCGCCCTCCCAGCAGCCCTCAATTTCCTACGCTGATAGTCTCCCTCTCTGATTTCCTCTTGTTTTGTTTCTTTTCCGTCTTCGCTTATGATGCACTGTTTTGTTTCTTAAATTCCACGTATGAGTGAGATCAATGAGGATCATCTTTCTCGGATTGACTTACTTCGCTCAGCGCGACACCCTCTAGCTCCCTCCACGGAGTCGTCGTTCTCTGGCTCCCAGTGCCAACCAGCCGTGCTGTCGGCGATCCCCAGTGAGGGTCCGCCGCTGGCCCCCACTCTGCCCATGCCTGGCACGCACGCTCCGGTGGACCCAGGGCTCCAGGCACAGGGCACCTTCTTCCTGTTGGGGGGGACTATGGGACAGTTGTCTCTTACAGATGAGAACACAGGTTTTTGTGAGATTTTTAAACATGGGGTGGATTGAAAAACATGTCGTCAACTGAACAAGACCGATCGCATTGCTACTGCTAGTGCAGCACGAATGTCACCCGCAGAACTGGACACCCCACGCAAGACCCATTCTGTGCCCCTGGCTCCTTAGGAGCCTGGCGTCAGGGGCTCCTCAAAGGCAGGGGTGGTGTTTTCCACTCTCCGGAATGGAAATTCTCAGAGGCTGGCACAGTGACAGCATAGAACAGGTGCTCATGCTGAACACTCACTGATGGGAGTGGGGCAGGGTGGGGGCTGGAGGGTGGTTGCTCTCACTGGTCTGGGCAGCCAGCAGCCCAGCAGTGTCCCCCAACGGGCAGATGTGGACATAGGGAGGGGTGTGCCACATGCTAGGGCAGCACCCAGGGCTGCCTCTGCTACACCGTGTCATTGTGAGTCTGTCCCTCCACTGTCTTCACCTTCATTGCTCCCCCTATATGATGGGGAGGTAGAGGTCCTGTCCGGATCCCCTTGGCTTTCACTGCCTCCGTGGGCGCTGACCAGAAGGCTTCCCACCACACTCTGCAGGATGCGTTTCCTGGCGGCTGGGGACTGTAGGATAGGCCAGAAGGGCTGGGTCGTGAATGCCCCCAGAGAAGCATCCTGTGTGCCTCTAGGGGACCACGGGGGCAGGTGGGATGGGTCTCCCAGCAGGACTGAGCCCTGCTTACCCCGTCAGCTCCCTTCCTTCCTCCCTCCCAGACCTACTCCCGGCAGGTACCTCCTGGAACGGCTTCTCAAACAAGGCAGCTGAGCTCCTCATGCAAGGAGAGGGGCAGGCTGTCTTGTCTCTGAGGTTTGCAATGTGGAGGACCTTTGCATTTACTCCCCAAGGTAACCCGCGCCAGGTGGCTGAACTATAAGGAAGGGGGATTGGTCCTGGAGTCCAGGGGAGCCAGGAATGGCCAAACCAGCATTCATCATGGGTACCAGATGCCTTCCTTCTCAGTCTCTGGGACACTCAACCACCATGCCCATCTCCTTCTTCCCGCAGCCTTCCATTTCCCTTTGAGGGTTCCCTCCCCTCTCCAAGTTCCTGAGGTTTGGGTGACAGAGTCTCTCTGCTTGTCCCTCAGCAGCTCTGGGCACAGGTCCCTCCAGTGGGGCCAAGCCCCTGACCCAACAGCGGGAATGTTCCTCAGAGTCACGGTGTGGCACTCAGCCACGGGTCGTCCCTCTTTTCCTCCCTTCAAGTTTTTTGTTTTGTCTTGTTTCGTGGGCCCCTTGGGGGTGCCCCCCTCGCCTGGGACTCGCCAACCAGGGCTTTCTGGCTGGCGCGTCTGTCACATCTCAGGCTCTGTCCGTCATGCCAGGCGCGTGTCCCTCCCCTGGACAAGGTGGCCGCAGCCGTGGGCGCTGGTGATGTTCCCTGTGCTCCCAGCCTCTCGCCACTTTCTCTCCCTGTTGCAAATAACAAGGGCGAGCTGCTCTGCTCGTGTCTGAAGAAAATGAGACCGTCTTTACATCCAAGCTTTCAAAATTGCTCAGGGCGCTCCTGCTCAGACCTCCTCGAGTAAGGGGCTGGGGGTGGAATTAGCGGAATGTGGGATAATTTGAAGAAATTAGACCTAGTTTGTCCAAGATTAAGGATAGCTCTTAATTAAGTGGCCCAATCTTTCTTGCTGGGGGAAAAAAATCACTTCAGCCCTTAATTTTCTTCAGCATCCCTGTAAGAACGTATGTGCAAAGGCTTCTGGGGGTGCTTATTAGGTTGTTTCATTTTAATCACCCACGGCCCGGCTTGCCAGGAGAAATCACAGACACTTCACTGAATTCTCAATCAGCTACTTTCAAGAGCTCACCCAGAACCTTCCCCGGAAGTCCACCAGAGTCTCCAGCGGGGAGGAAATTTCCATTCCCCTCCGTGCCTTTGGACAGGTTCCGCCCAGGCTGCCCCACTGGGGGTCCAGATCCCACAAGGACCCCGTGGCCCCACAGTGTGTCTTTGCCCTCCGCTCTGTGAGAGAGTGGGATTGGGACAGGCTGAGAGCAGAAAGAGGGGAAGAGCATTCCAGAAGCTCCCCCATGAAAACAACAGGAAGGAGTCTCTAATAGTGGCCTTGGGGTTGGGGCAGGTGTCTCTGAGGAGGTGGCAGGTTCTGGACAAGAGGAGGATGGCAGGCGGGAGCCTCGGGGTGGAGACCGTGCTGGCTGGCAGGGGCGCACCAAGGGGAAAGGCCCGGGGACCTCAACAATGGAACCCCGGAGGGAGACAGGGCTGAGGGTGCACTTCTCGTCAGCGGTCAGGACCTGAGATTTTGTTCCTGGGGTTTTAAGCAGAGACCGATGTGCCCTGACTGACGGTCCTCGGGGGTGGGCTGACAGCAGGCTCGCCTGTGGGGCTGTGGCAGGGTTCCCGGGCAGGGGCTGTGTGAAACAGCCACGCAGGGGTCCAAGAAGCTGACTCCAATGCTGGGGAGGTAGGATGAAGCGTCTGGGGACAGATGGGGTGTGTGGGTCAGTGGGTGCCTTCGGAGGTCCCCAGAGTCCTGGCAGAAGACAGGATCTCACTCGGGCAGTTCAGACTGGAGAATGAATGGTTCACGAGGTGCCGTGTGGGGAGGCTTAGCCCCCGGGGCTGGGCAACCACAGGAAGCGAACACACACGCACACATGCACACACACACACACACACACCCCTTCCCGGGCACGAAAGGGCATAAGGACCAGAGATGCCCACTGCCTGGCCAAGAGCAGGAGGACACGCCCAGCCTCTCCGCCTGGTTGGTGCCTCCACAAGAGGAGGCAGGAGCCCAGCCAGCAGGGGAGGGGGCGACCGTCAGGCTGCGGTGATCCCACGGCTTCCCCTTCATGATCTGTCTCGGGAGAGAGGACGAGCCGCTGCCAGCCACTGCCGCCAGGGTGTAAATCAGCTGGCCAGCACGTCTTGCTGCGGGACAAACGTCAGGGGCCGCGCGGTGCCGGGAGTCCCCGCTGATTTACGTTCTGGCCTCCGGACCCACTTGGGAAGCCTGCCCCGCTCGGGGTTGCCTCCCTCCCACCCTCCTCCTCCTGCTCTATGATGGGTGGGGGGGCGTTTAGGAGGCTGACGCATTCATCCCTCCCTGCGGGGCCCTGGCGAGCTGGGTAGAGCCCGTGTCCCAGAACATGTCCAGGGAGGGGGGGCTGCCCCTTCCCGCCCCTTCGCACACCTTCCTGAGCGGTCGCTGTCCTTACTGACTCCTCAACTGTGCGTCCGATTCCCGCGGGACCCTGACAGCTCTCAGCCATCACCTTGGGCCACAGGGTCCCAGCTGTTCCTGTGGGAGGGGAGGGCGGTCCTGGGCAGGGGACAAGAGCATGGCAGGGGGACTCTGAGAAGAGGGTTCCTGCACACAGCAAAGTGGGTCAGGGGTCGAGGTGAGGCTTCTCTTCTTTGAAACCTGCTCACCCTTTGAGGCAGGGACTCCGCACGGGGCAGGGGAGAGGGGGAACGAGGTGGTGGGAAGCCTGTGCCCTGGTGAGGCGTTCTCAGGTTCCATGGAGGAGAACACCCTTCCAGGAGGAGTGAGGAAATAGGGCAGGGAGGGTCCCAGGTGGCCAAGCCAGGCCGGGTCTGTGTCCGGCCCCCATCCCTATTCCCTCCACTGTCAACCTTCTTCGAAAGGCCCTGGTATTAGGTTTGCCCATTCAAATCCCTCGCCCACCCTCTCACCCCTGGTCTGACCCTGGGGCCCCCAGGATGAGGCTGACTGGCCAGCCCCTCTGCCAAGCCCATCTGGGCCCGGTTAGGCCTGCAGCCTGGGACCAGAGATGCCCTGGCCAGGAGAGGGTCCCAGTGGGGGTCTGGGGGTGTCCCACAGCTCCTGGGACGTCCAGACCGGGCCTCCACACGATGGCAGCATGCACGCACTGAAGCCCGCTGGGCTGCCTGGTCTGGGCCAGGACCCAGCACCGCCCTCGGCTCTCTGGCCCCGCTCCCCGCTCTCTGTGGCCGCCGCTGCTAAGATATCATTCCCAGTGCTGTCTGGGATTCGAATCACACCCCCCTTCACCTGGTTCCCCTGGGCCCACCAGCACCTCCCGGGATTCCCCAGGCCCGGTCATGTGTGGCTCCTGCATGGGGAGGGCACCCCCACGAGGGGGCTGGAGGGGCTGTGGGATTGGGGGGTCTTTGGAACCTTGCCTAGGTTCAGCTGGGGCCCTCCCTGCACTACCCAGAGCCTCCCCAGCTCCTGGCCGGCCTGACCACCCCTTCCCAAGGACACACTCAGCCGTTGGGCCCTGGCCGTGCGGCACAGTTAATAGACATTTCCCTGAGAAGGGCTGTTTGTTGTACACGGGAAAGCCTCCATCTGGGGGGAGAAAGGATGGATTCCCCTGCAGGGCTGATGGGAAGGAGATCCCCACTTGGTAGGTGAAACCCAACCAGGCCGGGCTCCCAGGGGGCCCTCCTAGAGGGCGTCACTGTCTTGCCCTGCCCTGCTTCTCTCGTTCTCTTCTGACCCTTGCCCCTCCAGCTTGGCCAGCTGGTGCTGGCTCCTGGGACAAATGACCGCTTCGTTTTTCTGCCTTTAGGTATATGCTCTCAGCCCCTCTCCTCCCTGTGAGCATGTCCACACCGTGTGGGTGCCGCACCAAGGTCAAAACCTTCTGCAGCCCTGGTTAGCCAGCACGGGCCCCCAGGACAGGGAGGTGGTGACCTGACCTCAGAGCCTGCTGGTGCCGTGACAGCAGCAAGGAGGGAGGTCCGGGCCTCTGCAAGCTCCTTTCCCAGGGCAGACAGGGGCCATGGTGGTGGCGGCGGGGGTGGATAGGGCGGTCACAAGGCTGTCTCATCCCTCCACAGGAGGTGGCTCTTGATCTGGGGCAATTTTGCCCCAGGGGACACTGGGCAAGCCTACCGGCTTTTTTTTTTTTTTAAGATTTTATTTATTTGACAGAGATCTCAAGTAGGTGGAGGGGCAGAGAGAGAGAGAGGAGGAAGCAGGCTCCCTGCTGAGCAGAGAGCCCGATGTGGGGCTCGATCCCAGGACCCTGGGATCATGACCTGAGCTGAAGGCAGAGGCTTTAACCCACTGAGCCACCCAGGTGTCCCTCTACGGACATTTTTGACTGCCACAACACAATGCCACTGGCGTGTGGTGGCCTGAGGCCGGCCCAGGATGCCACCTAACATCCCCCGTCCCTTGGGGCAGCCTCTGCAGCTCCGACTGATCTGGTCCCCCAATGTGAGCAGTCACATGGGAGACGCTGCTATCCGGGTCTAGAAAGTGGGGCTCAGAGAGGGGCATCCGGGATCTTCTGGGGACATGCTGATGGTCCTCAGAGCAAGGGTCAGTTCTGTGTTCCAAGCTCCGTTTCTCTTCAGGACGCATTCTCAAGAACCAAGGGAATGTCCCCATGCCACCAAATGGGACACAG
The DNA here is from genome assembly GCF_902655055.1 of Lutra lutra. NCBI lineage: Eukaryota > Metazoa > Chordata > Mammalia > Carnivora > Mustelidae > Lutra > Lutra lutra. The sequence continues at coordinate 143,123,724 of NC_062284.1, forward strand.
GCCTCCTTCCCACGGGAGGCCTTCCACGGAGGGGTCCCGTTCCCTGACTGTCCTTCTGTGGACCCTGGGGCAACAAATTCCTGGTGGAATGAGGCGTGCAGACCCCTGGGTCCCCAGTTCCTGTGCAGCTCCTACAACCTCTCTGGGCTCAGTTTCCCTCTCTGTAAAAATAGGTGGCTGGGGTCAAGGCCCTGGAGCTGGGCTCCTGCCCGTCCTGATGTCCGGCCTATAATTATCGATGTCAGCCCGCGCGGAGGCAGTTCATCAGAGCCGGGCCAACCCGGGCACTGACATCAGCCCCCAGCCATGGCAGCCACGTGGCATGTCAATCTGGGGCCCCCGCAGGAATGAGCCCTGGAAGCAGCACCTGCCATATTGATAAGTACCAAGCATACGCCAGACGCCAGGAATGTTTAAATGATCGGGTCCGTCCCGTTCCAGAAGATGCCGTACATACATCAAGGCTATTTTCGGGTGCCAGTGGGGCCCAGAAGGAGGAGGGCAAGGGGCTCTTTGCCGATCTGGTTACAGCCATGCGCGGGGACAGCAAATGCCACATTTCTGTCCAGTGATCTAATGGGAAGAGTTGCAGAGGGCATGACTTCCATACAAAGGCCTCTGCAGGCCCAGGACAGGGATGGAGGGAGGGAGAGGGTGGCAACGGATAGGGGGACAGCTGAGCCCTTTGGTTGTTCTGTGGTTTTCCCTGGAGCTAAGTGTACCCCCCATACCCACAGCAGGCCCTGGGGGCTTAGACCTGGGGGGAAGAGGGTGATAGGACCTCTCCTTCAGGCATTCCAAGGGACAGGTTGCTTGGTACACACACACCTTGCTTTCTGACCAGGCCTTGGTACCTGCCTCTCTGAGGTTTGGTGGATAAAGCAGGACCACATCAACCCTCTGGTGGGCTCAGTGAGAAGATCTCATGAGAATGTTTGTGTGGGACATCCCAAGGGCCCCTCCAGGGGTTCTGGCTCTAGTGTGCTCCTTGGAGCTGTCCCACCCCTCCCTGGGCTCCTTCTCCCTGCCCCTGCCCACCCTCCCTCCCAGCCTGATTCCTGGTTTCCTGCAGATTCTGTAGGGAGGTAGGTGAGGCAGTATTAGGAATTCGTTGCCACTTTATACTGGGGTCTATGGGGTTCTGCCAATGACCGGGACCCTGGTGTCTGTGCACCACGCCCGGCTCACAGCTGCCCAGCAGAGTCTCTCCCAGACGGGCGGCTCAGGATGCCTGGGCTCTCCTCTCTGGCCCTTGGGTCCTTCCCACTCTGCAACATGAGCATGCCGAAGTGCTCATTTTCCTCTCCCAAGTCAGGGTCGGGCGGGGGGGTGAGACCGGGCTGAGGTCTTGTAGGTCTGTCCCCTCCTGTGCTATGAAGATGTCACCCTCTTCACCCAGCCCAGAGGGGGCGTGGCAGGCGGGAGGCACACAGCCCTCTCGGACCCAGACTAAACTCACTATCCCATAAAGTGCCAGGACTCCATGCGACCCCACCCTGCTCTCATGGGCTCGATCTCCACCCCCCACCCCCCTCTACAGCCCCCTCAATCTTTTTCTTTGCCTCCGGAAGACTTTTGGTTACCCAGAAGCTTCCCTTTGGCTTTCCTACCGTGGCCCCTGTGTGGGCAGGGGCGCGGGGAGGAACGGGAGCATTGGCCGCCCAGTCTATTTTCCACCCTGGAGATGCAATCACTTAGGGAAGCAGCCCAGAACGAGGTCACCAGTCCCCATCACGAAGGCTGTGCCTCCCTTCCCCACCCAGAGACATAGTTGAGGCTGGCTTTCATCTATTTTAATTTGGTTGACAGACATCAGACCTAAAACAGATCTGCAGTTGGAAGGGGAAAATTCCTCAATGTTTTAATTTGCTCCGTCCGACGCGAGCCAAAGAGGCCATGGGCTTACTTTCTCCACCTCCCGCCCCCCTGGAAGGGAGCGTGTGCTCAAGGCAGACACAGAACACCGCCTGTTCTCGAGGCCCCTGGAACGGCTTGGCTCAGCACGTAAAAAAAGATCCTGACATTCTCTGTCCTGTTGACTCTTCCCAAAGTGGCATCTCTGCGGACAGTATTACCTTGTAAGGCAGCTGAGATGCACAGGCCAATGAGTGTGCGCTCGGATCACGGAGGACAGGGACAGGGACAGTCATAAACGGCCCAGGGATTATCTCTGGCTCTCGGAGCGTTTGGAAGCAGGCAGGAATGAGGCCAGGGCACCAAGGGAGGGAGAGCTGTTGGTGTGTTTTTCAGATGCCAGAACTATAATTAAGGGGTGAGAAGGTCCATGCTAGCCACGGCAGCAGGACGACCATGAAACCCTATAGCCCCCGGAGCCTGGGTCTGGAACGGCCTGTGGCACTTGCTTTGAAGCCTATTTCGGAGCTGAGCACATTCATCACGGTGCCGGGGCTCTGACAGGGCCGGGTGGCACATGGCCATCTCTCGGTGACCGAAGTAGCTCTTGCTGTCTTCCACGCACCTGCTCCAGGGCCACCTCAAAGACTTGGAGGTTCTTTGGAGAGCACCGAGCGCCTGCGTTGGTTGGGGGGGAGTTCCGAACAGAGGACTTTCCAAGGGCATGAACCCGGGGTACAGAGAAAACGTCTAGAAGAGAGCCCACCAGGGTGGCACATACTTTTGCTCCATCGGTCCCACACTGTGAGGGGAGGGGGATGCCCTTGGCCCTGGCCGCAGGTTTCAGCGTGGCCTCCCACAGGGCACGCTTCCACGCCATCGAATCTGGATCAAAGATGTCTGAAGGCTCACTCCTTCTTTCTACCCGTGTCCGTTGGCCACTTGTCATCATAAAAAGGGAAGAAAAACAAAACCCCAAACTGGGCCCTGTCTTCTCTCTACTTGCGTGAACATCCACGCTTCCTTCTCTCGGGCTTGTCGACCGCAGCCCGAGGCCTTGAAATTCCGGGAGTCAGGCCTTCTGCCTCTTCCCCCCATCTCTGACCACATCCTCTGAGACAAACGATTCCTGGAGAATCCCACACAGACAGACTCGGTTGTGGCCAAGCCATGTGGTCACGCTGTTGCCACAGGCGTTGGCCAAAATCCTTTCTTAGAAAGCCACGGGCTTGGTGTTCCCCTGATGCGAGGGGGGCAGCCCCGCCCTGCACGGCGGCGGTGCCACCACTTTCCAAGCTGCTCCGGGGGGGAAAGGGGGTCCCGGAGTCTCCGCCAGGATGGCCGGAGCAGGAACCAAGCCGAGGGGGTGGCTCGCCTTTAAGTGACCCCATTTTAACTCAACAGATGAGAGCGCCAGAGCCAAGTTTGGATAAGGCCCGGTTCTGCCCACGGGTATCCATGTTGCTCGCCGGGGCAGGCAAAGGCACGAACTTGCAAAGTCTCGGCTTAATTCCTGGCGCTCTGAAGTCCACCTCCTTCCTGAGGCTGGTGGTTACTGTGCTAATCAGCTAGGCCGCAACGGCAATTAGACATGACCGCGTGGGGAGCCGTGCCAGCCCAGTGTCACCGTGGGCCGCCCGAGCAGGCTCCCTGGACACCGGGCACTCCCGAGCATGCTCGGACTGCGCCGAGTCGCGGAATGTGTGCCCAGGGGACAGACCTGTCTCCCCTGCTTCCCAGCATGGGGGTCCCTGGCACGAAGCCCCATCCTCACTGGGCCTCCGATGGAGGGATGAGGCTCCACGAGGCCGAAATGTGTCCTCCCCAGGAACCCGGAGCTGCGGGCAGGGGATGGGAACCCGCGGCGGGGACGCTGAGGAGCTGTTTCAGGCTGCCACCTGGGACTCCTTTCTCTCCAAACTTTCCCCTTGGCAAGCGCCCCCCTTTGCAGGGCCGTGCCCAAGGCCTGCTCTGGGGCTGAAGGCATGCTCTGAACCATGGCCACCGTCTCTGCAGCATCCTGTCCCCCAAAGGGAGTGGGGGTTCAGCCCCGTGGCTCCCCCAGTTAGGTTCCCTCCCGGCTTCTCTCCGGGAGACAGAGACTCGGGGCCATGGCAAGCTTCTGCTTCACCAGACATGTTTCCAGCAAGAAGACCATGCCATAGAAGGCCATGGGAGCAATTTCCGGGGAGCTGGGCCCTCTCTGGGACCTCACCCGTTCTCCCTGCCCTTCTTCAGGATTCAGAAGTCCTTTCCTCCCAAGAACGCCCCACCCCATCCTCCACCCTCAGCCTCATCCAGAGCCCCAGACCCGCCAGGTTGTTCAAATGGATTCTCTCTCCCCTCCTCACCTTCCCCCTTCCCTTCTTTTTCTTCTTTTTATTGAAGTATAAAGTACACACACAAAAGGGCACATAATAGAAATGCATTTTCGCAAAACCAACATACCTGTGAAATGGAGCCTGGGCCCAGAACATGCCCTACCTCCGGAGCCCTCCCTTCCACGGACGAATGTCCACCCCCAGGGGTTACCCCCGATCCCACATCTGACCAGTAAACTCTCAGTTTGCTTTGGTTTGCACGTGTCCTGTCTCTGCGCGAGCTGTGCCCTGTGCTCTCCCGTCCACAAGCTCGGGCGGATGTGGAGGCTCTTCCCTGACGCTTGGGGTCATAATGCCACAAGGGGCCACCTCCTCCAGGGGACCCACCAGGCCACAGAACCATGCTGGGCTGGCTGCGGGGACCCTTCCTGTCCAAACCTCACAATGCACGTTGTTAAGTGGGTGTGTCCCACTGTCCACCCAAAGGGCTCTCTGGGGACTCTCAACTGGTGTTTTGTTTTGTCTTTTCTCAAGAATTTATCCTGGTTGGGGTGCCTGGGTGGCTCAGTCGGTTAAGCGTCTGCCTTCGGCTCAGGTCGTGATTCCAGGGTCCTGGGATCGAGCCCCACGTCTGGCTCCTTGCTCAGCAGGAAGCCTGCTTCTCCCTCACTCCCCCAGCTTGTGTTCCCTCTCTCACTATCTCTCTCTGTCAAATAAATAAATAAATCTTTAAAAATAAAATAAATAAAAACTTAAAAAAAAAAAAAAGAATTCATCCTGTCACTGTCTCTACACTGGACTCCGATCTCCAAGGGCTTCCCTGCCTGGGCCCAGTGCTTCCCATGGGGCTTGCTGGGGACAGAGCCTGGCAAAGTATAGCCACCTTATGGTCACCATCCTTTCCAGTCACAATGGGTATTTTATAAAAGTGGAAACTGAGGCTCAGTCCAGCTGACCCCAAAGTGGCTCTCACTCTGAACGAACAAGTAGAAAGTCAGGAACTTGGGGCAGCTCCAGCCCTGTATGAAAGTCTCGTTCTGAGACCCTGAGAGTGAGGGAAAGGTTGGTTGGGGTGTGGCCCAGGGCTGGAGGTCCTGCCACCTGGGCCTTCCAGCAAACTTCAAGGCCGCTGTCCCACTGCCCAGAGCGCACGGCCTGGGGGAACTGCTCGGAGGGGCTGGACGAGGGTCTGACTTCCCTCTCTGCTTCCCTGATTTGCACCCACCCCCCCCCATCCTTGGGAACCTTGGCAGGATGGGGCTCCGAGTTCTGGGGAGCTGGAAGTAATAAAGCCAGGGAAGACCTCCCGGAAGTTGGGAGGCCAGTAGACACCCCAACATTCACGGCTTCCTTCATTCGTCCACTTGGTGCTGTGCTGCCGTGTGTGGTTCCAGGCGTTGCCGGCCCTGTGGGGAGCTCAGCAAGAGCCAGAACAGGTTCCAGCCCTTGGAAGGTGCCAAGCCAGCGCACGGGTGCAGTGGGCAGGTTTTCGGGGAACAGAGGGCCACCTGAGCAGAGGCAGAGAGCTTGGTGGGGGACTGGTGCCCGGTGTGACGGGTAATTTGTAGCAAATTGTAGTAAGTATCCATAACAGGAAATCCACCATCCTACCCCTGTTTAAGTGCCCAGTTCAGGAGCGTCAAGCACATCTACCATCCATCTCTACAACTTTTCACCTCCCCATACAGAAACTCTGCGCCCATTCAACACCCACCCCCCATCTCCTTTCTCTCTCTGTGAGTCTGAGTCCTCTCGGGACCCTGTGTAAGTGGGATCGGGCAGGATCGGACCTTTTGTGACTGCTTCTTTCCGTTAGCATAGCGTCCTCCAAGTTCATTCGTGCTTCAGCACGCGTCCATTCCTTTTAGAGACCATAATACTGCGTTGTGTGCACCTGTCCTGTTTTCTATACCCACTCAGCCACCGATGGACCCGGGGGCTCCTTCCACCTTTTTGCCATCGTGAATGGTGCTGCTGGGAGCGTGGGCTTGCAAACATGTTTGCCTCCCCACGTCCAGTGCCTTCGGGGCTATAGCCAGACGTGGAATTGCATTTAAACACACAGAAGCTCATGCCCAGTGTTGCATTTCCTAAACCCCCTCCGGGCTGACGGGGAGGATGGAGGATGTTGGAGGCTGTGCCTTCTGGGTGGAGGCTGGGCGGAAGCAAGGGCCAGAGACAATGAGGCCTGGGCCGGCGGGGAGGGGGTGGGGATCGGGATCTGGGGGCTTTTCTGAGTCGTCCGGATAATACACTGGCTGTGGGCAGCACGAGGGGGGAGAGGGAAATGGCCCGATTGCAGCTGGGTGGGCTGAGTGGTTGGTAATGACACCATTATCCCAGATGCAGGCTTCGAGGCCTCCCTTGTGGGCAGGGAGGAAGGGGGGAGATAATGAGTTCAATTTGGCCGATTTAATAATTTCTTCCTTCATGAATTCAACAAACATTTCTGGAGGGTCCATTATGTGCTAAGCGTTGTGCTGGACGCCACAAACACAGCCGAGGGGGGATGATTGCTGCCCCCCACCCCAGCTGGAGCTGCCGTGTAAACAGATGCTTAGGACGCATTGAGATAAGAGGCCCGTTGGAAGACAGCCTGCGTGCCTCGAGAAGTGGGAGACACACGTTTCCAAAAAAAGGGAAAGGGAAGTCTAGGGGTTTACTGGGCAGGCAGAGGTGGGGTCATGGAGGCCCGGGAAGGCGTCTCAAAGCCCGAAAGGCCAGGGACGGGCAGGGTGGCAACAGAGCATGTGTGTGAAGAAAGAGAGAGGGAATATAAGGAAGGAGACAGGGTAGAGGTCCTGGGGACTTGCAGCCAGGCTGAGGGCTCGCACTTGGCCAAACCAATAGGGAGCCATGGACTGTTCAAGCAAAAGCATTGTCACTTTGGGCAAGTGCCTGAACTGGGGTCGAGTTAGTGAGGGTTAGTGGATGGACTGTCCCGCTGCGGGACAGGAGATCAGAGGGAAGCAAGGCAGGTGGATGCCTTGGAAACTCTCTGGGCTGTAGATCAGGGTGGGTCCCACCACCTCACCTTGGAAGGTTCAACCAGGATGGCCCCCGCCAGCTGCTTGCAGCCTCTTACTGCTCTCTCCAAGTGCAGAAGAGAGAGTTCTGATCGGAAGCTGGCTCTGGCCTCCCTACAGGGCTTGTCCACCTCCTGAGGAGCCCTAGTCTTCCTTCTGTGCCCAGGACAGAGCAGCGGTGACAGCAGAAAGCCCCGTGGGGTCGCTCTGAGTCCAGCAGGAGCCCTGATTTCAGCCAGAGAAGTGGGAGTGACATAGCAAGGCCCTGGGTGGGTTGGGCAGCCAGGGTGATGACAAAACACTTATTAAGCTGGGGTCCGGGACCTGGAGGTTGGGGATCCCCCAGGGGGGCGGGACAGTAGCCCCAGCGTGTGGGGCTGTGCACCTGCTCAGAGTGGGCTGAGACAGCGGCGTGGAGGTGAGCGGGCTCACACTAGGGGGCAGGGGATTAGTGCTGACTCAGAGTGGGTCAGGTGCATGGGGGCTTTGTTCAGACCTGTTTGCCTTTTGTCCCCGCCTGCAGAACGCCCAGGCTGCATGATGTCATTTCAGATGCATTAAGCTGGAACAGCTCAAAATTGTATAATTAATTACACTCAGCTTCAATCGCAGTGACTAATTGATCAGGGGCTGCCAGCAGACACCTGGACGGGATTAGCCGTGCACAATGAGGGCTGCGGGCAGGTGGCACGGCCCCTCTGGACCCCCGGTCCCTGTGTGCGGCTTAATTAAGACAGCCTTGATTTCTCTATTCTTGCTGGAGATCTCGGGCAGGCCCCATCCCACGACCAGGGGCTGCATGTGGGCTGAGCCCTGGACGTCGACACAGTGAGCTGCCTGAGGTCTAGGAAGATGTTGGCCCTGGGGCTCTGACCACCAGCCACCTTCTGTTCTGTGCCTGGGTCCGAATCCTCAGTCTGCCCCTGGGCGAGCACTTTATCACATAGAATGAGGCTAGTGCTGTCGTGCCCAGTGCCACATGCTACTTTGAGCTCATGCTGCTTCCATCCCTGGATCATTGGGACCCTCTGGGGAGCTTGCTGTTGCTCTCACCTCCCCTGCCTGGCTGCACCCAGAGTAGCCGGCATTCCCAGCCCTGCCCACAAGCCCTGCGGCTCCTCGTTTACTTCCTACAAAAACCACTTCTTCAAGTTTCTATTCATGGACATTACTGCCTCCTTAGCTGTCCTGTGCCATCTTCTTGTGTCCTCAGCAGTATCTGACCGTTTGGGGTCCTGGTTCACATTCCTGTTCTCAGAAATTCACTGCCCATTGGCACATCTGGCTCCTGCAAAGGGCAGCATGTACGGTTGGACAGGTTGTGCACTGCACAATTCAGACTTTGCCTTGTGTGTGAGCGGGTGTGTGTGTGGGGGGGCAATACGTAATTGCATAATGGGGCAACACTGGCCTGTGTTCTCTCTGTCTGTATCCTTACTGATTCCTGGTCTTCTCAAGTTCAATTACCTCTGTCTCCATGCCCCTTCAGCCCCGTTCCCAGAGCCTCACCCCAAGGTGGAACTATGATGCAGAAATCACAAACTCCACATCCCACCTTCTGTCCTGCTGGCTCCAGCACACTTGCTGGTCTGGGTGGAGAACCCTGTTTCCTGGGCCCTCCACTTTTCTTCATGTCCCCAGGCCTGTTTCTGTCTCCCCAACCCCTTTCCCTCTTGCAGCAGCTTCCTCTTGGCCTGCAAGCACACTGGAGATGGGACCACCCTTTGGTGTAAACACTGCCTCTGGCCTGTCCCTCTCGGCTTCCTAGTGCACACATGGCTGCTTCGTCTCTATTCTACTTCATACCACACATATGTACTTCCCCAAAGGCCTTCTGCTCCCCGCGCCAGACTCTATCCTTATGCCCCATGACCCATCCAGGGGACACTCTCATCCCATCTGACACCTGGGACACTGCCACTCCCTGGCCTCCTTGCAAGCCCCCTGTCCCCAATCTCCTTGCTCTCCTGCTGGGCCACATCCCTGGCCTCCTGCCTCAGCCTCTCCTCCTGCCCTTTACTGTTTTAATTGTCTGGGCTTCCGTCCTCGGCCTTCTGCTCTTGCCGAGTCGCCGGCCCAGCCCGGTCAACCACGAGCAGCTGACTTTGCTTCCTGCCTGTTCTTCGTCATAACCATGTTCCTTTCCCCCTGAAACATGGGAATGTCTCAAGTGTGTGGATGGCAGTGTCTTCAGCCCTCCCTTGGGTACAGTGAGGCATTCCCAACATGCCATCGCTGAGAGCCCCCCTTGCCTTGGCTTCTGGCACATTCCCCAGCCCCGGGCAGGTCCCAGAAACTGGGCAGGGGCACCACTGAGCCCGGGTACCAGAAGCCATGTTCCTTTCAGGCACCGTGCTGGTACCCGCAGTACCGGTCACGCACATGCATCTGGTCCCAGCGATCCTACAAACCCCTCCTCCACCCCCAGCCCTGCCTGGGGAGCAGATCGGACAATTGCCCTGTCTTTTTTGGCAAAAACCAGAGGTGGCTGCTTGTGAATTTCTCAAGACAGAGGGAAGAGACCAGTGAGTTGCAGGAACTGTGTGTCTTTGTCATCATTGGGGGCCCCTTTGGATTGCTGAATGAGAGCTGGGGGCAAGGACCAGAGTCCTCTTACCCGCAGACAATGGGGTCCTTTATCTTCCTCTGGGGGCACTTTCAGAGGCATCTGCCCGGCCATCCACCCACTTCCAGAAAGAAGGGAAGGACTCAGCCAACCTAAACAGAAGCCATCACTGGACGATGTCCTCCTGGTGCCTGGCCAGGCTGGCAGGCAGAGGCCTGTGTCCGGCCCAGTGGGCATGCTGGGGACCCTCTGAGCTGCCCGGTGGCCAGGCCACGCGTGGTGGGGGCATGCTTCCCCAGCTGGACATCAGATGTGCTGGCCGTGGGTTTGGAGGGCCAGAACCTGCAGGGGTGGTAGGGGGCGCTTTCCCGGAGCCCTGATCATCCCCAAAGGTAAGCGATGTGTTTCTAATCTCCATGGTACAGACATGGTACCGGCTTGTTGTAACAAATTCAAATACAGAAGAATGTGCGTTCCTCAAAAGTCATCAGCGAGTTGCTGTGGCTCCTTCCAAATATTTTTAGGCATATACAGTCATTTAACTAAATATGTACATATGCACATTTTTTTAACAGATGGGATCATCCAACCCATACAATTCTTCAACTTGTCTTTTCTCTTGACAAGCCACTCAGTGCTTCCCCAGGCCCATACACGTCGCTCTGCTTCACTCCGTCTATCAACCGAGCACACACAGTATTCCTTAAATGGATGTCACCATGGTTCATTCAGCCATTTCTCTAATGATGGACAAAGAGGACGCTGCAATTTTTTATAATTACAAATAGTGCTGGGGGAAAAAAAAGCCCCAAACACCACATCTATCTCAGCAGAGCCCCATGAGAAAGAGCATTTGAAATGGGCTTCTGGAAAGGTTACACGGATCCACACTCGATAATGGTGTGTGATTTTAAAAAATAAGATTAAAACCAGCGAGGCTACAGAATGGCATAGGAAGCGAAATTGACATAAATTTTTTAAACTTAGTATCAGCCGGGGAAGGCTGCCTTCTCCCCTGGAGGTTCCCTTCCAAGCTGAGCCCTGCTCCGGGGTCCATGGTCTGATATCTCGGGGACAGAGGGGGTGGCCGTGACCCTCCGTGGTCTGATGACCACCCCCCTGCTCCTGTCAGGGGGTCCTCCCACCCATCTGCCTTCTCGTTTGTCGACTGCAGGCAGAGTGTGGACCCTCCTGGGAGGCTGATGGCATTTCTTAAGAGACCCCTTTCAAGCGAGGTAACATGCCTGAGGTTTCAGGAGGCCGAGCCTCTTTAACCAAACTCCATTTCCAAGGGAATTCTGTTAACTTTGCTGAAAAAGGAGACCAGAACTTCGCCCCACGCTTCCTCCCCTCTGCTGTCCTCATTTGGAGGCCTGTCTTGGGGGGCTCCACGTGGCAGAATGGGGATGTCACGTCTTTTTCCAAATCTCCTCCTCTGTTGGGCCTCAGACCCACCAAGGGGAGCAGGAAGCCGCTTCTGTGTTCTCTAGTCGGCAAACTATACAACTGAAATGGGCCCCTGTCTGGGGAGAGGGAGGCACTCCCAGGACATGTGGGGTAATGAGGCACCGTGGGCCCTGGGCCTGGCCACGCGGAGCACCTTCTCTGCCCTTTGGCCGTCCCCTCCAGAGCTATAAAATGAGGCACTGGGCTTCAATCCAAGGGTCACCAGGCACCCTCCTCCGGACAGCTCTCTTCAGAAGTCAAAGGTCATTCAGACAACTTTGCTGCTAGTCCTGGGCCTGCTCGGGCCGGTGGCCTCCCCATGTATAGATGCCAGCTGGTGGAGGCTTTTGGGCTCTTTGCAAGCACACACATGACCCCAGGGTCATCTTCCTCTGGAAGTTCCTCAACTCCACCCTCCTGCCACAAGTGCCTGCTTCCCTTTCCTGGCCTAGAGAACAGAGCCCATGGTGCCCGTGTCCCTTATCCAAGTGCGTGGCTGGAGGCCGGGCTCTGGAGCAGAAGTCTCTGTATCTGGTCTTCTAACTGGTTGTCGCCCTGACCTGGGCACGAACCTTGTGGTTTTGGAGCCCCAACACCTCTTCCTGTCCTCCTTTTTAAGGGGATGAAGAGATAAGCCCCAGACCAACCTGAGTTCAATTCCTCCTCTAACATGGGACAGGGACTGTCCTGGTCACTAGGGCCATCATCAGACACAAGTCCTTCTCTGACCATTGCTGAACGCAGGAGCATGGGAGCCCCCACCACCACCACCCAGGAGACACGGAAGAAGCATTTTTACTAATTCAGCATGAAGTTGTGAGTGGAGTGGGGAGGGGCACCTTGTCTCTCAGCCTGAACAGCACCCACCCCCTGGGCAAGCCCAGTCTGGCCCCAGGATCCAACTTTCTTATGTATTTATTTAAACCCTGCCTCATTCCGGAGAGAATTTAAGGCCTCAGCATGAATACCATCTTTGTGTGGCATTCCAGTGCCAAAGGCCGGGAAACCCAAGCCAGGCACGTCTGGAGGTGGGGCCTCCATATGGCCTGAAGGCCTTGACCAATCACCCTGGTGGCTGCCCCAGCCTGCCTGGGGAACGGGGGAACCAGGGGGGCTCCCCCCAGCACGCATCCTGCTGTCCTTGGTAACCCCCTCTCCTGTGCACCCCAAGGCCTCCGTCCCCCACCAGGTTCTCCCACCCTGGGAGAAGCACTTGCCAAGTTCTCTTCATCGGAAGATAAATCGAAATTCTCTGCAAAGCCTATCCGGGTGTATGTGGGCACAAAGATGACCCCCAGGCCCGGGGCTCTGAGAGCAGTGGCCGACCGGAGAAGGTTTCTGGGAGACGCCCCTGCCCCGGCTCCAAGCCAAGTCGTGTGGCCACTGGAAGCGGGTGCAGCCCTCAGCCCCGCCAACAGGACACAGCAGGTCAGCACGGGGGCCTCCTGCACCCGGAACCTTTTTTCGGGATGGAGCCCCTTGACTTGGAGCTGCTGTTCCTTCCCAAGTAGTCACGATGTCCCATGGTCCTGCCATTGGCAGGGATCCGGAGGGGGGCAGCGGGAACTGTGAGGAGTGCCCGGGGTTGATGAACCCTGACTCCCTTACATCAGGGGTGGGGTACACAGCCAGGGTTGCACTGGGTTGAACAGAGAGAGTCCCACAGGGAAGAGGAGCCCAGGGTCAGAGAGCTGGGTCCACCGGGGACCTCCTAGGGGAGGTCTAAGCCCAGCGCAGACTCTTGTCCCTCGCCGCCCAAAGGAGCAGGGGGCTGTGAGCCTGGGGGGACCGAGGGCTGGGTGGCCTTCCCTTCCACCCCCGGCCTCAAATCTCTGAAACCCTTCAATTTTGAACCCTGTTGGCCTCCAGGAGAGCCGCGATGCTTTCCTGGGCTTCCCACGTGACAGGGGGGCTTCCAGGGGCCCCTGGGACTAGAATATTCCCCCCACAGGCTCCCTCTCCCAGGCGTACGCCCCCTACAGCCCCTCGGGAGAGAGCCCAGAGAAAGTGGCAGGGAGCCGAGCGGAGCCGAGCGGGTGAAGGCCGGTTCTGCACCAGGCGGTCCTGTGGGCCTAGTGAGGGAAGGCGGCGCTGAAACCAGACTCCGGGCACGTCCACATTCCACATTCCCGCTGCATCCACTCCCCTCGGCGCCTGCTCCTCTGGAGGCGGGGGACATTCGGGTGGTCCCACCACCTGTCGAAAGACTTCGGATGCTTGTAACCCAAGCAGGGCCTGAAAATAGCCTGGGACATGGCAGGCCACGTTGGTGCTGTCCTGGGCGCCTGCTAGGAGGTGGCTTTGGTGTGGAATTGGAAAGGTGGGCAACGCTGAACCCCAAAAGACAGGAGCTGTGGACTCTGAGACTGTGGGCATAGTCGCGTTCCTGGCACTCTCTTGTGTGGGGTGGGGACAGGAGACCTTCCTCGCGGGGTTGGTAAGGGCATGAGGGACAGCGTGTTCGAGATGACACATCATCGCTCACCGACAGTGTGGGGTCCCATGGGCCCAGGCCCCCCGCCTTCTGGCCCCTACCTACCCGGCAGCCCCTGGCCTGAATATGAACACAAATGAGGACTGCTCAGAGACTGTGGACTGTCACTGCGCCCAAAGAGTCACACTAGGACAAAACTGGAGCCACCAGGCTTCCCAGAGACAGGACCAACTATTTGGCTGGCTTCTATGGTCTCAAGGAGGCCACCACTTTAGAGAAACCTTCCGGCGCCGTCCAGAGGTCACAGGCCATGAGCAGAAGGTCAGCGGATGTCCACAGGTCCTGGGCTTTGAGCCGCCTGACGTTCTCCAGGGGCAGGGGGTTTTCAGGGCAAGACCCTCTCCCCCCTACCCCGGGCCACCGGGGCATGGACGAGGGTCTTGGGGTGGGCTGAGGAGCGCCGGCAGGGCGGGAGAGAGTGTCCAGTGGTCCTGGCCACATGCTCAATGTGCACGGATTCCTGACACCTAAAATAGCCTGGGACATGGGACACGGCGCCAGGAAGCTCTCGTTCAACATCTCGGCAGCTGGTGGCTTCAGGCTAGGAATAAGAAATCATTATTAGCTGTCTCTGTGGCCCTAGAAGGGAAGAGCAGGCTTTTTGGACTGAGATGGAACTGAGTACAAGGGTCAGATGTGATCATTGTGGGCTGTGTGGACTTGAGCGAGCTATTTCTCAGCTCTGTGACTCAGTGTCCTCAGCTGGGAGGGGACAGTGAGCTGTCTGGCCCGGTTCTTGGAAGAATGGGGCACCACGGCGTGCGTACTTGGCCATTAGTAAGAGCTGTGCCCTCCCCTGTCCCCCTGCCCAGAGGGAGGCCGGACCCCCCGAGCCTGTCGAAGATGACGAGTGGTGAATCACGAGACCTGAGCTCCAGGAGAAGAAGCAGGCGGCCTCGGCTCTGTTCCTCCTTTGTCAGCGGGGACATTAGGAATCCAACAGAGGACAGAGGCTTTAGGCAGAAGTAAATTGCAGGCTTCAGAGCACAGGGCGGATTTGGACACAGCGGAGTGCTGGGGGTTCTGGGTGGATGGAGGAAAGTAAGTGATGTCTGTGGGATTTGGGGAACGAGAAAGATGGCAAGTCGCGGCACGAGGGAGAAGGGCGAGTCTCCGGGCCCTGCACACGGAAAGGCAGAGAAAATGAACCAACGAGAGCACGAAGCTCTGAGGACTTAGGTGACTTGCCCCAAACACCCAGGTAACGGGCAGCTGAGAACAGGGCAAGCCTGCCTGTGCTCCCCTTACCCCCCGCAGGCTGGGGCACCCGAGGAGTTAGCCTCTTGGAGTCTGCGCGGAAACCCCAAGGCCCCTCTCAGGGAGGCAGGGCGCCACGGGCGCCGTGTGTCCTGTCCCGGGCTATTTTAGGGCCTCTGCTGAGAGCACAGGAATCCAGGCACATAGGTCCAGGGGCCGGGACCACCTGTCAGATCCTTCCCAGCTGAGGGCGGGGGCTAGATGATCCAAGGCCGGAAAAAGTCAAGGCCGCCTCCACGCCTTCCAATTTTAGACCCACACGTCTCTAGCTCCCGGGCACAGAGTATCCTGCTGGGGACTGAACATGACCTATTTAGGATAGACCCTTGCCCCAGTCGCAGGCCAACATCTCTCAATCTTTCATTGGCCATCTCTGATGCCAGGAGGCAACTGCGGCTTTGTTGTACTTATAAGGCCTGGAGGAACACCGGAGGGTCTCGAATGTCCCCGCTCTGTGAAGGCACACGGCAGCGGGCCAAGAGTTGGGGCCTGGGGTCCATGACCACCTACCCTCCCAGATGCCACTCAGACAGGGAACTTGGGGACAGAGGTTTTGAGCCCTCAAGGGCAGAGAGGAGGACACTGATGGCTGGAACACAGGAAGGCTTCAGGCCGGCCCTTCAGCTGGCCTCACGTATCAGCTGAGTAACTCGGGAACTCTGGCTCTTAATCTGTAAAATGGGGCCAAGAACCCACCCTTACCAGCCTCTTGTGGGGATTAACTGATACCTTGGCAGCTCCCCTACTCGGGCAGCACAGTCTCCAGGCCGCGTGAGGCCCCAGCCCGCCCTGCCTCAGCCCTGGGCTGGCCCTTCTGTCCTGACAGGCTCCTACCCTGCGAGGGTGGAGGCTTCCAGGCCTCCCCGTGGCTCAGCGGCAAGAGGGACAAATCTGGCCAGTGGAGCCTGGCCCACTCTGGCCCCTCTTCCAGACCTGGTCCCCGGTCCTGGCTGGAGGAAAACGAGTGGTTGGTGCAAACCGTCAGGCCGGAAGGCAGAAACACATACCATGTGCTGCCGTCCTTGTCCCCCCCAAGTGCCCTGTCCCCACAGAGCTGCTCTCTCCTATGCTGTGCGAAGCCTCACTCAGGCCTGCTCTGACCCTCCCGAAACCACAACCACCATTGCCCCAACCCTCTTAGAATTTCCACCCTCCTTCCACCCGGGACACAAACGTGATTCCTCTTTGCCGCCTTCTTGGCCTGCAGAGCTGGGGTTTGCGTGTTTGTGAGCTCACCCCCACCCCCCCCAATCAGCCCCAGATGCCTGGACAGTTTCTTGGTTTTTCTGGAAGAAGTAAGGAGGCTGTTTTCATGGCCAAACAATGGGAGTTTGGCCAAACACAGGCAGGTTTCCTCCATTCCTCAGGCGGAACAGAATCTATCTAGAACGAAAGCCGAGGGGCTGTGGGGCAGGGTGGGCACTGGGGAGGGTGGCGGCCGTCTCAGAAATGTTTCGGGTGCTGGGGAGAGGGTAAACCATGCAGCCCCAGGGCACCCCTCAGGCCAGGAGGAGCTGAGAGCGGGAACTGGAGTTCTCAGAGCTGTGCTTTGAGGGGAGAGAGAGCCCTGAGGGCTGCAAAGGTCCCCTTGAGTGTCTAGCAGGGGACTGAGTAACACCTGCCCAGAAAAAAAAGCCATCTCAGCCTGGGAAAGCCAATTTGTTCAAATCCAGAAATAAAACAATCTCAAACCACCCGAAAAGATTAGAGGGGAAAATCCCAGCACTCACAAAGGGCTGGGGAGAGTGTCTGTTTCCACGACCAGACCGGAAAAACTCCTGTTCTCAGGGTAGTGGGTACCATTGCCTCAGCAGTGGCAAACGCTTGGGCCTGGACTCAGGCCACCTCCAACCTGCCCAGCAGATCATTTCATAAAACCAAGACCCTGAGGATCAGATTGTTTCCAGGTAACGTGACAGAATCCTAGAACAATGCCCCGAATATTTATGGGAGTACAAAGATACAAAGCAGGGAACAAGGGGAAGTCTGTAACGTCCAGGCATCCTATCGAAGTTTCCCAGGGTTCAAAGAGGCAGGCATATGTGACCCACCATGAGGGGGGCTAACGGATTAGTCCAAACCGACCTAGAACTTCCGCAGCTGTTAGCAGGAGCAGATACAGACACTGAACGGTTTTAACTGGAGCCTCTACGTTTGAAGGGTTAAGGAGAGACGTGGAAGATACAAAAGAAGAACTGAACTTTTATTTTTTTTTTTAAAGATTTTATTTATTTATTTGTCAGAGAGAGAGAGAGTGAGCACAAGCAGGCAGAGTGGCAGGGAGAGGCAGAGAGAGAAGCAGGCTCCCTGCTGAGCAAGGAGCCCGATGTGGGACTCGATCCCAGGACCCTGGGATCATGACCTGAGCTGAAGGCAGCAGCTTAACCCGCTGAGCCACCCAGGCACCCCCCAGAACTGAACTTCTTAAAGATGAAAATGACAATGTATGTGATGACACCGACACTGGGTGAGAATATTGGCCCCTGAAACGCTGTCAAATGAAAAAGACAAATGAGCATGAAGATTTAGTTATAGAAACTGTCTGAGAGAAAACACAGAGAAAACAATCCCCCAAATTAAAATAGGATCAATGGGTGTGGGACAATTTCAAGCAGCCTAATGCAGAGGTAACTGAAGACTGTAAAATGAGGCTGGGAAAAGCAGAAAAAATATCTGATGTCATAATGGTCAAAATTTCTCTGAATTGGATGTAAACCCTCAGATCCAAGAAATTCAATGAACCCAAAGCATAAGCCCCCAAAGAAAGCTACACCAAAACACATCATAATCAAATAGCTCAAAGCCAGTAATAAAGAAAAAAAAATCTTTTTTTTAAGATTTTATCTTTTTTTTTTTTAATATTTTATTTATTTATTTGACAGACAGAGATCACAAGTAGGCAGAGAGGCAGGCAGAGAGAGAGGAGGAAGCAGGCTCCCTGCTGAGCAGAGAGCCGGATGCGGGGCTCGATCCCAGGACCCTGGGATCATGACCTGAGCCGAAGGCAGAGGCTTAACCCACTGAGCCACCCAGGCGCCCCTAAGATTTTATCTTTAAGTCATCTCTACCCCTAACATGGGGCTTGAACTCAAAACCCTAAGATCAAGGGTGGCAAGCTCTACGGACTGAGCCAACCAGATGCCCCCAAGGTAAAACAAACAAACAAACAAACAAAAAACAAAAAAAAACTTAAATACAGTCAGAGGGGCAAAAGACATGTAGTGGAGAGTAATTAAAAATAACAATGAATGCATAGCTCTTACTAGAAACAATGCAAACAAGGAAACACAGATCAACAATTTTTAAGATGCTGAAATGGGGAAAAACTATGCATTTTGAATATTCTCACTGATATAATCGGTGAAATAATCTTGCAAGAACAAAAGTGGAATAAAGCCTTCTTGAGATACACAAAAGCTTCAAGAAGAGTTCATCCCCAGCAGGTCTACAGCTCAAGAAATGTCAGAGGAGTCCTTCAGGAATAAAGAAAACGGTATTAGACAGAAATACAATCTATGTCAACGAAAGAACACCAAAAATGGTAACTCTGTAAGGAAATAGTCAAGATTGTATTGTGTTCTTTCAATTTCTTTAAAAGAGAATTGACAGTTAAAAGACGAACAATTACTGTAGGTTTTGTAATATATGTAAAAGTAAAATTTATGACAACAGTAAGGAAGTAGGAGTGGGGGAAATGGAAGTTGAGTTTATAAGGTTCTTGTACTAAGTGGTACATACTAGAAGGCAAACTGTGATAAATTAATGGGGAACAGTATAAACCTGCACAATGACTAAAATAGGGGCGCCTGGGTGGCTCAGTGGGTTAAAGCCTCTGCCTTCGGCTCAGTTCATGATCCCGGGGTCCTATGGTCGAGCCCAGCATCGGGCTTTCTGCTCAGTGGGGGGGATCTGCTTCTCCCTCTTGTGCTGTGTTCTCTCTGCTTGTGCTCTCTCTCTATCAAATAAATAAATAAAACCTTTAAAAAATAATGACTAAAATAGCACAGCTTAGAGTAAGAGCTGGTAAGTCTACAGAGGAGATAAACTGGAATAATAAAAATAACAATTAGTTTCAAGAAGGCAGAAGAAGGGGCGCCTGGGTGGCTCAGTGGGCTAAGCCTCTGCCTTCAGCTCAGGTCATGATCTCAGGGTCCTGGGATCGAGCCCCGCATCGGGCTCTCTGCTCAGCAGGGAGCCTGCTACCCCCCCCCCCCGCCTGGTTCTCTGCCTACTTGTGATCTCTCTCTCTGTCAGTCAAATAAATAAATAAGATCTTTTTTTTTTAAAGATTTTATTTATTTATTTGACAGAGAGAAATCACAAGTAAGCAGAGAGGCAGGCAGAGAGAGAGGAGGAAGCAGGCTCCCTGCTGAGCAGAAAGCCCGATGTGGGGCTCGAACCCAGGACCTGGGATCATGACCTGAGCCGAAGGCAGCGGCTTAACCCACTGAGCCACCCAGTCGCCCCAATAAATAAAATCTTAAAAAAAAAAAAAAAAGAATGCAGAAGAAAAGAACAAAGAGTTGGGGGATCAAATAGCAAATAGTAAGACAATAGGCTTAAACTTAAGCAAAATTGATAATCATAGTAAATATCAGTGGTTTAAACTGTTAACAGATGAGCGGGAACTGATGTTCCTCTTGACACGCTGAAGTACAAAGACACACCCTGGGGAAAAGCAAAAACGGTAGGAAAAGCTATCCTGTGCTCACGCTCATCAGAAGAAAGGTTGCGGGGGGGCTCCATCAGTGTCAGACAAGGAGGGTTCAGAGTGAGGAATACCACGAGGGCTGAAAACAAGTTCGTTTTATAACGATAACAGAGTCATTAATCAAGAGGACCTAACAATCCTGAGCACGGTCTTCTAATAACAGAGCTTCGGAATACATAAAACAAAGACTAAGAATAAGAAGAGAGCCCCAAAGGAGACATAGCTGTATCTGTGATTATCGCTGGGTGTTTGGATAGCCCCCTTCCAGTAGTGGATAGAACAAGTGGGCAGGAAATCAGCAGGGATCCAGCCGACGCGAACGGCGCGGGCGGCCAACTTGACGTGACTGACATTTACAGAACACTCCACCCAGCAACCGTAGAAGCCACGTTCCTTTCCAGTGTGCGTGGAACACTGACAAAGATAGATCATAGCCTGGCTGGCCAAACGAGTGTCCGTATATTTAAAAGGATTCAAGTCATACAAAGTACGTTCTCTGACCACAGAGGAATTAAATTAAGAATCAATAACAGAAAGAGGTCGGCGGGCGGGAGGGGGGATTCCCAAGCCCTTGGAAACTAAATAAGGCACTTGTCAATAACTCATGATTCAAAGAGAAATTAAAAAGCAGAGTCGTAAGTGCTTTGAATTGAGTGCAAATGGAAATACAGCGCATCAGAATCAAGCGGTTGTCTCTCAAGCTGAAGTAAGGCAGAAATTTATAGCATCAGATGTCCCCGGGGGTTAAAAGGAGGAACAATCTGAGATCGATGACCTCCACTAACAAATTAATAAACTAGAAAAGGAACAGCCAATTAAACTCCCAGTAAACAGAAGAAAGGAAATAATTAAGATCAAAACAGAAATCGGCCAACTATAAAACAGAAAAATGATAGAGCAAATCAATGAAACCAAAAGCTTGATTCTTTGGAAGATCCATAAAACTGATAAACCTCTAGCCGGGCTGACTAGGGAAAAAAGAGAGAAAATTGGGAAAATTGATATCAGCCATGAGAGAGGAGACAACACCGCACGGCTATCGCTATTAATAGGATAATAAGGCAATATTATGAACAACTCTATGCTATCAATTCTGCGATTTATATGATGTGGAAAAATTCTCTGTGAGAAGCAAACTACGAAAGCTCACTCGAAAACAAAAACAAAACCCAGATACCCTAAATAGCTAAATATACATTCAAGAAATTTAATCTGTAGCTAAAAACTTTCCCACAGAGGCAGCTCCAGGCCCAGAGGACTCACCAGAGAATTCCAGCAAACATTTAAGGAAGAAATAATACCAATACTATAGAAATTCTTCAGAGAATTCAAGGGGAAGGAATACATCCCAACTTACTCTACGAGGTCAGCATTAACTTGGTATGAAAAGCCCATAAACATATTACAAAAAAGAGAAAACCACAGGCTAATCTCCCTCATTCCTATAGACCCAAAAACCCTTAGCAAAATTTTGGCACATTGAATCAAACAAATGTATAAAAAGGAAAATATTCATGAGCAAATGAAATTCTTTCCGTTAATGCAGGATTGGGTTAACATTTGAAAATCAATCAATGCAACTCACCATATTAATGCACTAAAAAAGGAAAAACCGTAAGAACATTTTAATGAACTCAGAAAAAGCATTTAATTAAAGCTCTACATCCATTTGTGATAAAAACTCTCAGCGAACGAGGAGTCGTCACTTCCTCAACGTGACAAAGAGCATCAATAAAAACCCTACAGTTAATACTGTACTTAATGGTGAAAGACTGAATGTTTTCCCCCTGAGAACCGTAACAAGACAAGGATGTCTGTTCTCAGCGTTTATATTCCACACTGCGCTGGAGGTCCTAATCTCAGCCAGCTTCTCTATTTCAAATTATAAATAAGTAAATAAAAAATAAAAGGCATTCAGATTGGAAAGAAAGAAGTAAAACTGTATTTGTGGATGGCAGGATCATCTTTGTTGGGAATCTCATGGAATCCAGTACAATGACGTCCCCAGAATTAATAGGTTAGTTTAGCCAGACTGCAGATTAAGAGATCAATATAAGAAATTGTTTTCCTATACACTAACAACAGATAATCATAAATTGAAATGAAAATGCCACTTACAATAACATCAAAATACATTCTTATAGCTAAATCTGACAAAACATGTTAAAGGTCTACATAAGGAAAACTACAAAACCATTGAGAGAAATTACAGATATAAATAAACGGAGAGCTACGCCTTGTCCCAGGTTGGAAGGCTCCGTGTTGGTAAGATGTTGTTTCTTCCCAAATTAATCAATATATCAACACAATCTCGGTCAAAACCCCAGCAGGGTTTTTTTTTTTTTTTTTTTTAAAACAGTAATGGATAAATTCATTCTGACAACTTCCAAGGGGGCACCTGGCTGACTCCTTGGGTGGAGCGTAAAACTCTTGACCTCGGGATTGTGGGTTCGAGCCCCACGTTGGGTGTAGAGATTACTTGCATAAATAAAATCTTTTAAAAAGTTAATAAAAAAATAAAATAAAAATTAAAAGTTAATCAAAAATAGGGGCGCCTGGGTGGCTCAGTGGAAGTGCCCACTCAGTGGAAGACTTCTGGATCTGCTGTAACTCTGTCCCCGGGAGCCTGTGACAAACGAAAACACAGAGGGACTGTGCTGTTTCCAGAACGCTCTTCCTTTCTCCCCCAGGTCCAGACCAATCAATATCCGTCCGCATGGGTACGTAGAGCTGGAGTCTTCTACTTTCCATCTCTTTGCACTTTTTTCTCACAAATCTCTCCACTGGGGCACCTGGGTGGCTCCGTGGGTTGGGCAACTGCCTTCGGCTCAGGTCATGACCCCGGAGTCCCAGGATCAAGTCCCACATCGGGCTCCCAGCTCCATGGGGAGTCGGCTTCTCCCGCTGACCTTCTCCCCTCTCATGCTCTCTCTCTCTCAAATAAATAAATAAAATCTTAAAAAAAAAAAATCTCTCCACTGTCCACCATTTTCATGGAGACAGGATGAGTGACCTTTGTCAACTGTACCTTAAAACTACGGCCACCCTGCACCTAGAAAACCCCCAGTGAGCGTTGCCTCCCTTGTCTCCTTCTTTTACTCTCGGGAGATGCTGGGCCAGTGACATCTGTGGGTCACGACTCTGAGTGGCGACAGGGATTGCATTCCAGTGCCCAGTCCCTGCTGACCGGGCCAACCCTGACTCCTGGGCGCTGACCCGACCTAAGGGTTCCATTCGAGAAGTGGACACGTCTAGACCTCTGTGTCTGAAGAAGAAGGTCAGAAAGAGGTTCCTAGGATCACAGGGTGGTTCTGGGTCCCGGCAAAGCATTTCCGTTCGGGACAGTTTCCCCAGGGCCTCCTTATTCTCAAGCCCCTTCTGGGGGGTTGCTGTTTTCCTGAACCACTGGGCATCACTGTGGAGGGAGGTGATGAGATCTGGGCATTTGGCACAGCCCGCACCGCTCACCGCATCCTCCCTCCACATCCCCCGGAATCCCACCTGAGGCAGCAGCCACTTTGGCCCCTGTGGACACCCTGGCAGGGAAATGAAACTGTCCTCAGATCCTGACGAACCTCCTCCCTGGGTTGGGGGTGGACACCTGGACAAGGTGAAAGGAACGGAGCTGGAAGTCAGCCCCCCAGGCCCCCCAGGCCCCATATCTCTGCTTAGCAGAGTGGTTTGTACTGAACACAGCTGCCTCTCATTTCCTCCCCTGTTAAAAGGGGATCTGCGAAGCAGCCCGCTGGACGTCGCTGGTGCCCTGCGTGGGACCATTTCATTTGGTCCGAGACCTAGGAGGACCCATCAAGTACTCTTGGGAGTAGGCAGGGAGGAAGGGGGAGAACAGCCTCCACAAAACACAGATAGGTTCTCTGTTGGCCAGCATCCTCTCTGGCCATGGGGAACCCCCCTTCCCCCCAAAATCGAACATGCCCCTACCCCCCAGCAGTGTTGCGATGCTCTAGGGAGAAGCAGCACTTCCCTCCAAGACCACTTTCTATGCACGTCGCACCTGGAGACCCCACTGGCCCAGGGCCCCCTCTTGGGGAGCAGGCCGGCAGCGGTGGTTCAGAAGGGGAGTGAGGGTCACACCTTGCACGGTCACACACCGCACATTCTTTGGCCCTGTGTTGTGTGGGCTTCTTCTTTTTTCCCCCAACAAGAAATAAGAATTATTCCTGTAATTGTCTTAAATGTTAAAATATTATGACAGTTCCCTGATCGGGCCATTGGGAGAATTAAATGACGACACTCCAGGGAATGTCAGGACGGCTCTCCGGAGCCTTCAGACCATGCAGGAGGAAGGACAGCCCTTCTGCCGCCTGCCAGGCTCCTTTGCCTCAGTGGCCCGTGGGGAGCTGTTTGGTCCCAAAGCTTGTCATTCATCCATGCTGGCTCCTGGCATCTTCTACCCGACAGATTCCCTTCCGGGTTCTCCAGGGAGGCCTCGCATCCTAACGGCACACTTCTGTCTTTGAGTGGAATCTGCAGTCATAAAGGACTGCGGGGTGCCACCCTGGCTACAAGAGCCCATCTCTTTCACCCTGCCATGCTCCCACCCCCAGCTCCCTTCCCCATCCAGGCCCTGTACCCCTAACCCGTGGCCTCGACATCAGTGGGTGAGGGCTCCTCACAGGGCTCCTCACCGCTGCCTGCCCCAGTCTGTGTGTCGGGGTCCTGTGCTAAGGTGGCCTGTGCCCCCTGAGTCGGCCTGCTCACCTGCACCGGGCGCTGGGGCCATCACAAGCCTGGTCCTGAGGCCATCACAAGCCTGGGACCCAACCCTCCTGCTGCCGGTGAGGGAGGCCCAGCGGCGTCCCTTTTCTTGTTTAGGCCATCACGATGTTGGAGAACAGAAAATACACCCGGGGGACCATCAGGAGAATTCAGTGAGATAAATGCCAAGTAAAGACCCCTGCTATCCCAGGAAATCGAGGACTTGGCAACGACCAGACGCCTGGGCCCCCAGAAGAGCTCTCCTCCCTTGTGGCTCCTTCCAGGCCCCCAGAAGGAGTGCGTAACGGGTGGGCTCTGGGGTTTGGCAATCTGCGGGCCCCTCTCCCGGCCCAGGGCGAGGGGCGGTAGCTCAGCCAGGAGGTGGGAGGAAGCAAAACGCCCCCAGTGGAAGGTGGTGCTCAGGAGCTCGAGGCTCCTCCTTTAAGAGGGGGAAGTAGTCACCTGTGCTCACGAGCTTCCCACAAACAGAAGGTGGGTTTTCCTTGCTTCTACCTGGTGGCGCTGGTTAGTAGACATCAGAGGATGGGGGCTGGGAGGGTGAGGAAGGGAGGACTGGAGACCTCAGGGGACTGAAGATTGGAGTATTGACCCTTAGGTGCCAGCAGGGGCCGCCCCAAGGCTGGCCCTCGCCCCTTGGCTGCTTTTTGCCTACCGTACTTAGCCCTGGAGCAGAGAGATTGGGTCGAGATGCTCAAATGCACGGTGGGACTGCCTGCTGACCCTGGGGATAAGAGGCACGGAAGGCCCCAGGCCCGCATTCGGTGACTTTGGTCACTGGGACATCGTGGAGAGCGGCAAGCCAGCGGTGCCGAGGTGTGCCAGGTGCCGGTACCACGATGTGCTGGCTTCCCTGGTCACCGGTGGCACCTGCCCAGGTCACCTTCTGGCACGGGTCGTCCTGCCATCGTTCCTGGTGCTGCACTCACAGGCTGCCCGTCACCAGCTGTGCTCTGGTACCCACACATGCTCGAGGTCCGCCGGGGGCTCTGGGACCTTGAACCCCTGTGTGTCATGCTTCAGGGCATGGGAGTCCCACATCCTCTACAAGTGTATTTGCCGCAAGGTTGGAGGGAGAGAAGCGGCAGGGGCGGGGGGGGGGGGACACAGAAATTGCTGCAGGTCTTTGCCCTGAAACTGTCCCCTGTGATCAGGGGGCCGGCGGTGCCTGAGATGGACCAGTTCGGGGTTCTACAAAGCTGGAGACTAGCATATCCATTCCCAGATCTGTTATGTTAAGTAAATGCTACAGTTCAGGAGAGCATCATACATTGTAAGGGTGTACAGGAACCCACCCCTGTAGGACCCCCCCCATCTCTGATAGAGTGGGGTGTAGGGAGGGATACCATGCTACACCCCCCTTGGACATGAGGAAAGGACACTTTAGCCAGAATGACTTAGCCCGTGTTACTCCAAAAATCTGCGGACCCTACTCTGTGGACCCCCAACAGGGAGAGCATAGGATGAATACGTGTGCCCCCCCACCCCAGGCCGCCCTCCCAGGCTGCACTCAGTAAGTTCCAATCTTTTTTTTTTTTTTAATTTTTTTTAAAGATTTTATTTATTTATTTGACAGAGAGAGATCACAAGTAGATGGAGAGGCAGGCAGAGAGAGAGAGAGAGGGAAGCAGGCTCCCTGCTGAGCAGAGAGCCCGATGCGGGACTCGATCCCAGGACCCTGAGATCATGACCTGAGCCGAAGGCAGCGGCTTAACCCACTGAGCCACCCAGGCGCCCAGTAAGTTCCAATCTTAAAGTGCCCCCTTTAAGGCCGTCTGGAGAGACCCAGCTCCTTTAAGAAGAGAGGGCCCACCGAGTTGGAAAAGACCCGCTGAAAGAAATACAATATTCCTGCCGCCCTCCCACTGCTTTGTAAATGGCTCTGTCCGCTGGAGGCGAGAGTACTGGGACTAGCAAAGCGCTCCCGAAGAAAGAGAACAGAACCACCCCTAGGTCCAAGAGAGCACAATTCTCCTTTTTTCCAGCCCTGGTTACTGTAAAAATGAGCTTGGGAAGTTCTGACAAGGTTTGGAACATGCAGCATTCCCCCAAGACCTCCAAGAGCGCTGAGCCCAGTGCAGGGCAGGCTGCGGGGTGGCTAGGAAGTGAAGAGATTTTCATGCCCCGGGTCCCGAACAGCGACTGCAGTCTGTTGGCCTATGAGAGGCAACTTCCCCTGGGCTGTGGCTCACCAGCGGCCCGCGGTCCAGCAGCAGCCAGCACCATAACCCTGCACAAATGCTGAGGTCCACCACAGTTCCTCTGGTCTCCCTGCCCCACCCCTACCAGACTGTGGTTTGTGCCACAATTCACCACGATTTGCCAAGTTTCACTGGTGTTTGCTCAAATCTTGATACTTGGAGTGGCGTGTGACCATTGCCCAGGTCCGGGGGACTGGTCTCCAGCTGCTCCCACCTGGAGAGAGTGAGCGAGAATAATGGCAGCTGCAAAGCCTCTCCGGGCGACTTTGGTAAATTTCATCCTTGAGGCAGCTCCCTAAATGCCCTGTTCCTTTAATTAAAGGAATTGCAAAAGCCAACGGAATTCCAGAGGCAGCTCCACACTCCCCTTACTGTTTTGCAAATGACTATTTCTGCCTGAGGCAAGTCTGCCCTGAAAATGGGCCCTGCGGCCCTCTCCTCTTGGAGTCCTGGAGTCCAAAGAATTGTATATGGGGGCTCTGGGAGAGACTTTGCACCTGAAGCATCTTCCCCAGACTATCATCTACCCCTGTGGGCAAAGAGAGCACGATCTGCTCCGGTCAGGGCCAGCCCGTTGCCCGCAGTCCGCCATTTACCCATGGTGCACCAGTTGCCCGCGGTCCGCAAGTGACCCGTAGCCCGTCGGTTCCCCGTGGTCCCAGTTGCCCACGGTCCCCCAGCTGCCTGCATTTCACCTTGTAGTCCACGGTCTGTCAGTTGCCTGCATGGTCTGCTGGTTGCCCACAGTCCCCCAGTTGCCTGCATGGTCCGCCAGTAGCCTGCGGTCCCTAGATGCCCGCGGTCCCCCGGTTGCCCGCATGGTCCGCCAGTAGCCCGAGGTCCCCAGATGCCCACAGTCCCTCAGTTGCCCACATGGTCCGCCAGTAGCCCGTGGTCCCGCAATGCCTGCGGTTCCCAGATGCCCGCGGTCCCCCAGTAGCCCACATGGTCCGCCAGTAGCCCGTGGTCCCCCGGTTGCCCGCATGGTCCGCCAGTAGCCCGAGGTCCCCAGATGCCCACAGTCCCTCAGTTGCCCACATGGTCCGCCAGTAGCCCGTGGTCCCGCAATGCCTGCGGTTCCCAGATGCCCGCGGTCCCCCAGTAGCCCACATGGTCCGCCAGTAGCCCGTGGTCCCCCGGTTGCCCGCATGGTCCGCCAGTAGCCCGAGGTCCCCAGATGCCCACAGTCCCTCAGTTGCCCACATGGTCCGCCAGTAGCCCGTGGTCCCGCAATGCCTGCGGTTCCCAGATGCCCGCGGTCCCCCAGTAGCCCACATGGTCCTCCAGTAGCCCGAGGTCCCCAGATGCCCACAGTCCCTCAGTTGCCCACGTGGTCTGCCAGTAGCCCGTGGTCCCGCAATGCCTGCGGTCCCCATATGCCCGCGGTCCCCCAGTCGCCCGCATGGTCCGCAAGTAGCCCACGGTTCCCTAGTTGCCCGCGGTCCCGCACTGCCTGCAGCCCCCGGATGCCCGCGATACCCCAGTTGCCCGCATGGTCCGCCAGTAGCCCGTAGTCCCCCAGTTGCCCGCATGGTCCACCAGTAGCCCGCAGTCCCCAGATGCCTGGGGTCCCCAGTTGCCTGCATGGTCCGCCAGTAGCCCGTGGTTCCCTAGCTGCCCGTAGTCCCGCACTGCCTGTGGTCCCCCAGTTGCCCGCATGGTCTGTCAGTTGCCCGCTGCCCGTTGTCCCCAGTAGCCTGTGGTCCCCTTGTTGCCCGTGGTCTCAGTCGCCTGCGGTCCCCCATTGCCTGCGGACCGCAATAGCCTGTGGTCCACCAGTGGCCCGCGGTCCACCAGTAGTCCCTGGTCCCCCAGTTGTCTGCAGTATGCCATTGCCTGTAGCCCGTCAGTTGCCCGCGGTCCTCTGTGCCGTCATCTCACGGCACCATAACTGCCACACCAGATCTGCTCTGACCCCCCTCCCGTCCCTTCTTTGCTTGGAGGAGGTTCTCTGTAGCACAGTTCACCGGGATTCACTGCTATTCACCCTGGCTTGTGACTTTATGGGTTTCTGCCATTCTCAGGGGTGCAGGATCTCCTGGGGAGGGATCTGTACGTCATCATGTCCATCTCAGCAGTCCTTGGACAATTCTGTGCACCCTCTCGAGGACCTGCTGAAATTCTGCACTGCCGATGGCTCCTGACCTTCATCCTAATTTAGGAAAACTGTTTAGATCCTGTTCTCCTGCTGAGAGCCTATCTGAAGCCCCGATTCTCTTCCCTTATGATTTGCATGGTCCTGGCACTAGCCCGGTTCCCGAGAGGGGCCAGTTCAGGACTCTCCAAAACTGGACGGCAGACGACTGATTTCCCAGCATTGTGGTAATGAGTAAATGAAATGAGTGACAGGGTACAGTTACTGAAAACACTATGAACTGTAATTGTGGCAGCATCAACCCCACCAGAAACCACAAAATCCTTGACCCACAGGTGGGGCGCGGGTGGCCACACTAGCTTCTCCCCACGTCTGCGGAGGTTAGTGTAACCAGAATGGCTTTGCCTGCATGGCTTCTGAATGTCTTGTGTCTGCTGTGGTCCTCCAGTGCTGGGGCCACATCAAGATGGACTCCGTAAATTTTCTCCTTGGGGTCATTCCTTACCACCTGCCTGGGTCACCCCATTCCTTCCAGAAGAAAAAGACAGTCTAGAATTGAACAGACCAACTCATCGCCCAAACTCCAGGAGTAGAGCTGCACATCCCACCCCCACTGCCGCCCCATAGTTTTGCAAATGGCTCTCCCCAGCAGGAGCCAGAGCCATTGGGGGCTGGCCGGATTGGCCCCAAGAATGAGATGTGTGTCACCCTTACCTTGGAGGCCAGGGATCTGAGTTACTGAGTTTAGGGATCGGAGTCCCATTTGGCACCTGTAGCAAACCCTACCTTTTGAGCAAACAGAGCACAGCCCTTCCGTGCTGAGGGTGGGCTTCTGGGCAGCATGGGAGCCCGCGGGATAGTCATGTTTCAGACACAGAAATTGCCAAGAGTTTGTGGGCCTGTAAGAGGAGACTGCACTTGCCAGGATGGGGTCCGCCAGTTGCCCGCGGTCCGCCGGTCGCCCGTGGTTCCCAAGTTGCTGGTGGTTTCCCAGCTGCCCGCAGTCTGTCGCCACACCATAATCCTGCAGCGCCGTAACCAGCCACAGAAGTCTGCCCCGACCCCCCCACTTCCTGGCCCTTCCTTGCCTCGAAGCATTTCTCTGCAGCACAGTTCAACTGTGATTCACCACGATTCGCCACGGTTTGCGATTTCACGGATCTCCACGATTCGCAGTTCCGCGGGTTATCTACGGCCCTCGGGCAACTTTGTGCAAGGTTTGTGGTAGTTGCCGAAAGGCTCCGGCAAGATAGCTCCAGGCCCTTGGTTTTCACCTCCCCCATCTGAAACTCTGCATTTCAAGAGGAACTGATACTTGACTCTTAGCTGACCCTCCCCCCAGGCTCTTGGTTACCGGTGAATTATTAGCCCTCGGTGGGGGATGGTGGAGCCGGATAGGGGCGCAATCTTTCCCCTTCCCCCTGGAAGGTTTCAGCCCCCTGAGCTGTCGGAGCAGAGGTGGTGGAGTCCTAGGGACCCTGCCGGAGCTTAGATATGGTGCCAAACTGGGAATCGCGTTCACAGGCACGGCTGGAACCTTGTCGTGGGCTGTAACCAGTTCGTGCCCACCTGAACACACATGAGCATGCGTATACATGTGTGTGCACACACAAGCTTCTTTTTGGCCCCCCTCCATCTCTGGAGACGGACTTTCACCATTTCCTAGACCAAAAGGTGCAGGGACTCAAGCCATGTGTTCCTACAGGAGGAGCAATTCTTGGTCTCCTTCAGGAGAGAGCAAATCTTTTTTTTTTTTTTTAAAGATTTTATTTATTTATTTGACAGAGAGAGATCACAAGTAGGCAGAGAGGCAGGCGGAGAGAGAGAGAGAGGGAAGCAGGCTCCCCGCTGAGCAGAGAGCCCGATGCGGGGCTCGATCCCAGGACCCTGAGATCATGACCCGAGCCGAAGGCAGCGGCCCAACCCACTGACCCACCCAGGCGCCCCAAGAGAGAGCAAATCTTGAAGCAGAGCCCTGGGTTCCGCTTTTCCAGAAGGGAAGGCAATAGCCATCAGAGGAGACAAAAGAGGCTAGCAAGGGAGAAGACTGGTGCTCACCGAGAAGAGTTTCTGTGCGCCCTGATATGCCTATCTCATTGGACGACGTTTTCATGAGAACTGGGTCTCTTTCAGTGGACAAGTCACCCCTTGAAGAATCTCTGTCCCTGACCTTCCCCACTCCCTGGGGCTCTCTGCTTTCTCAGTCTCACCTGCTGTAAGGTATAGGAAGTGCCCCAGTCCCTTTTCCTTTTGACCTTTGACCATTGACATTGGCCTGTTGCTAGTGATACCAGGAGAGAGTATTCTGTGGGATCCAGCCCAGTGGCCCCCAGCATCCTATGCAAGTCCCGGGCCCCGGGCACTGGGCTCCTTGTCCCCCAACATCTCCTCAAGCTAGTGATTTGGCTGAGACAGTGAGGAGAAGGATCTGGCTTCCACAAACTGGCCTTTATCTTGGGGCCTGCCAGACCAGAGTTGGGGAATATGGGCAAGTCTCTGGGCTTCTGGGAACCTCGGCTGAGGGATCTGTAGAACTCAAGAATGGAACGCTTTGGGGATAAAAGCAAGAATACAACACCATCCTGTGATCCTCGAAGTCCTGATAAATTGTGAGGGGGAAGTCGGAGCTCCTTCCCCAGGAACCCCCAAAGAACCCTCACAGACCCTTCCAGGTGTTGGGTCAGGTGCCAGCACCTTCCCAAGCTCTAGCAGGCCCCAAGGACTCCTTCTCCTAACCAGGGTCATGGCTGGTGCCGCTGAGCCCAGGAAGTGGATGGGAAGGTATTCCCACCGGGGAAGTGGTCTTTGGTCCCCGGGCTACTCCCAGCTGGGGTTGTTCTGTCCCTTTAAGAAAGGAAGGAACTCCGGCCCTGCAGTTTTCAGGCCCCCATCCCGGTCCTGCTAGTTTGCAAATGACTGTGTCGGCATTGGGGGAGGGGTGAGGCTGAAGGCTGCCCATCCCCCCACTGCTGCTCAGCCCCGAGGACAGAGAAATCTGCTCTAGGGCCTGGGAGTCTCGGAGAAGGCTAGGCACTTGGGGCTTCACCCCGAGAGTGGAGGCTGAAGTCTCCTGGCACTTCTTGTTGGCCACGCTCCTCCCCCCCGCAAATGGATGAAACGCTGGGACACGCAAATGTGTAACGGGGCTGCATGGTGGCCTTGACAATAGGATAGTGTGAATGCTGTAGGTTCCAAACCAGTGAGCGGGAACCATCAGTGGGCCTGTGAGGGGCCAGGTCACTCACTTGGCTGCCGCACCCTGGTTTGCAAAACCACCTGCCTCGCGTGGCTGTGCCGTGGCTTGCCGGAATCGCGGCACCACCCGCGGAGCCTGGGCCCCTGCTGCCCTCGCCGTGGGGCCTCTGGGTCCAAGGGCAGGGCTCGCTCAGAGCCACAGTGCTGGGGAGCCCTAGAAGAGCGGGGCTGGGGTTCTCTGTGCTCCGGCCTGTGGCGAGCCTGCACCTCCATGGTCAAGGACGTGGGCAACGTCCTGCCCCTCCTAGTAGCTGCCTCAGAGCTGTGTGGGAGCGGCTGCAGGCCTTAGTCTCCGGGCAGCAAAACCCAGCTCTCCCGCGGAAGGTCAGGTCAAAAGGATTTCCGAATCCTTTCGGGGGCGACGTTTCCGGCCCCGCAGTGCCCCTCTCCCGGGTCAAGTGTGGAGGGCGTACGGGCCTTCTCTCATCTGCAGGGGAAGAGACCAGTAACTCCTAGACTGCAAAGCTGCGCCCATATAAGCCTCCAGCCTTGAGGTTCTCTGTCCCCCGCGTGGCAGAAAAGCTCAATTCACCGTCCTCATCTTTTGCGCGTTGCTCGCCCTGGGGGAGTGGGTGTAGGGCTCGGGAGAAATGTGAATGCAACGCCACAGGGGGAGGAAGTGCTTCCGGCATACCCCCCCCATCTGCTGCTCACTGGCTGTAGTTCTGTGCCTCAGTTTCCTTTTCTGTAATCAGGCGCCCGAGAGCCGTTGGCTCTCCGGTGAAAATGAAATGAGCTATTAGGAGCCACAGAGGAAAAGCGGGGAAACGAGGTGGTCATTTTGCCGACCACACACCACCACTCTCTGCACCTTCACACACTTGCCCAGTCCTTTGTGCGGGGACTGCGTCTAAAGGAAGAGGCCAGGCTGGGGCTCATGTGCCACCAAGCATCTGGTCTGTGCGACCAGAATGCCCAACAGAGACGTCGTGCCCGTTTCCACCGCAGACACAATTTAGAGCTGGTGAGGGGAGCTGTTGGGGGCGGGGTGGCCATGGCATTAAAAAAAAAAAAAAAAAAGATGTTATTTATTGATTTGCGAGAGAGCACGAGCAGGGGCGGGCGGGGGGCAGGGGGCAGAGGGAGGGAGAAGCAGACTCCCCTGCTGAGCCAGGAGCCCGAAGCAGGGCTCCATCCTAGGACCCTGGGATCATGATCCTAACCAAAGGCAGACGCTTCACCAACTTGAGCCAACCCTGCACCCCAGTCGTGGCGTTTTCATGCTAAGTCTCTCAAAAGTTTAATACAAGAGTGGAAATTTTAAAAAACAAAACAAAATCCTGCAGGCACATTTTGACAGGTCCTAATCAAACGTTACCCTTTTGTGCTTTCTATAGACCCCGAGCCTCCCCAGCCACCACCCCTGGCTGCAGGTTGGGGGTGGGGGTGCCAGCGAGTCACAAGCTAAACTTGGCCAAGCAAGGAAATAAAGCAAAGCCAGGTTCTGCGCAGAGTCTCACTGTGCAAGTGAATCTTGGCGCAGAGTTGGGAGGGACGAGACTGGTTTTTTTTTCCTTTTTTTAACTTTATTTAGAGGGAACATGGGTTCACGAGCCCCAGTCTAGGGGCACACAGCTCTGCCTCTGTGCTCTGTTCAGCACAGATTCCTAGAGCTGCCAGGCGGCTCCATCCCGGATCCCGGGCTCAAGAGATCCGGTCCCAGCCTGCCAGGAGCACAGCCTTTGGGGATGAGGCCATCTTGATTCGATTCAGGGGCTCCCCTAGCAGATGTTAAAGTCCTTCACGTCTTGCTTTTGCCTCACGTCGCCTTCCACTGAGGTTGGAAAGGCAGGCACAGTGTCGCCTTTAACGTCTGGAAACGTGATGATGACTTCTGCCAAGCGCCCAGCCCCCCTTCCTGGGGACCCTGCAGTGAGGCTGGGTGCTGGGGTGTCCCTGACCCGCTCTCATGGGAGCTGCCTCCCGTCTTCTGCTCCACCACAGACCCTCACGTTTCTTGGGCAGGAGGGGCACAGCAGTCCCCACTCTTTGGGGCCACCTTCCTGGAGACCCTCAAATCCTGCTCTTAATTCATAGAACGTGCAAGGGTCCCAGGGAGGCCTGGAGTGACCAAGGGCTGTTACCTGTGGCTCTTTTCCTTGGTGCTTAGACAGCATCCTTTTTAGGGCATGTGACTCCTTTTTTTTTTTTTTTTAAAGATTTTATTTATTTATTTGACAGAGAGAGAGATCACAAGTAGGCAGAGAGGCAGGCAGAGAGAGAGGGGGAAGTAGGCTCACTGCCAAGCAGAAAGCCCAATGTGGGGCTCGATCCGAGGACCCTAGGATCACCACGACCTGAGCCGAAGGCAGAGGCTTAACCCACTGAGCCACCCAGGCACCCCAGCGTGTGTGAGTGTTACTCTGTCCTCCAGACAAAATCCTGGGACTGGGGAGAGAGCAGCCTTCAGGTTCCATGTGGATACAGTCTTCCCATACAGAAACCTCACCCAGAGAGAGAGGGTTTGGGGGTGGACTTGCCACTGAATGGGCGGCTGGTGGCCTTGACCCCTCTGCCCCCTCTCCTCGTCCGCCCTTCTCCACCTCTTACCCCCACCCTCTGCTTTGTTTCCTTTCCAGCCTAGTGGGAGAGGACAGCTTACACACAGTCCCACACCCCTGCACCCCAGGAAGCCCCACTTCCTGACCCTCATCGGCACAGCTCCACTCAGTTTTCTCCAAATGAGGGCCCTCTTTGGGCGGCAGAAACCAGCCCCGAGTGTGGGCCTGGGTCTGCGCAGGCTGTTCAGGGCGTGTGTGAGGGCCCCCGGAGGAGGGGGCCTGGCCGTACACTGAAGCCTTTCAGGGACAGCTCGGGCTGGGCAGCCAGACAGTTTTGCTTGGATCTCTGGGTGGCCACGTGGCCATACGTTCAACGCTCCGAGATGTCTGTGCCCGGAGCCAGCCAGAAAAGTGACTTACGGCTGAAAGCAGGGTTTGAACGGCTTCTGCTGTGGAGAGGCCCCTCAGAGTAAACAGTAAGAATTTCTGGGAAATGTACATAAGGCCAGACTGTTGGGAAAGACGCGGGCCCAGAATTCCTGAGCCTCAGCCCCGGGGCCAGACGTACCAGCTTTTCACGGTCATCCCAGCCCCCGCCGGGCTCTGTCCTTGAGTTAAGTGACGGTTTTCTATTTGCCGAATCCTCTTCCCAGGGAGGGCAGAGTGGCTCCTTTTTGGGCCTGAGCTGAGCACACTGTCTCCCTGAAAGACAGAGGCAGGGGCAGCCGGAGGCGGGCCTGGCACATAATAGGAGCGCAGCCCAGCGCCCGGAGCTTCAGCTGCTCTGGCCGGGGGCTTGTCCCATCGCTTGTCATCTCATCCCCAGCAGCTAAGACAGTGCCAGGCCCAGGAACCTAGAGTTTCCCTGAACGGAATGAAGGCGTGTGCAGATACCCGGAATTGCCCTTCAAAGTTGATAAAAACTCAGCTAAAGAGGTCAAAACCTCAGCCGGCCTCTTTTGGGGGGCGGGCAGCCCGCTTTGAGATTGCCGGCCTGGCCCTGGGGCCCGTGTGTCACCTACTAGGTGACTGGCTCCCCAGGGCCTCCACTGCCCCAGCTGGGGACTTTGACCCCCAGGGTCCCTCCAGAGAATGTGCAAGGCTTTTTGTGTTCAGAGCAAAACTGTGGCCTGAGTATTTCATATTTTTGCTGAGGCTCCATGGGGTGAGGCGGGCAGGACCCTCCTCCAGCGGGCCAAGGGGTCTGGAGACTTTCCCGAAGCCCTCCACCCCCCCACCGGTTCACAGAGGGAGAGGTGTCTTTATGTTGGGAGCTGGTGGGAGCATGCAGGCCTTTGAAAGGCGGCCTTTGTTTGCTTTTCTTTATCATCAAAAGTGCAAGGGCAGTTCCGTTTACCTAAAGGCAAGCGCCTTTAAGCTCATCCTTTCTGCAAACACCTAAAGGGTATGTTGAACATTTGAGCCCTGTCTCGGAGGGCAAAGTGTTTGCAGGTTTGCAGAGCATAAGCCAGAGCAAGTTGGTGGATGGGGCTGAGACTCCGAAGCCCGCCGTGACCTGCAGAGTTCTGAAATGACCTTCAAGGCCTGGCTGTCACCCCCAGCCCCCTTGGTGATACAGTTACCCCAATGTGTTGGGGGGAACAAAGCTTTTCGGTGGGCTGTGGTTTCAAGACGTGTGTGCATTCCAGCTCTAGAAAGAGTATATGCCGCAGGGACTGGCATGGATGGCATCTCCTCGCCCGCAGAATTATTGTCCCTGCCCCTCTGCTGGGGTTGCCAGGACCGAGGGGCTCACGACTGTCCTCTGCCAGGCGCAGAGCTGTTCAGCCTCAACTAGGGATGAGGCCGTGGCCAAGGCCCTGTGCTCCGCGTAGAGGGCTGTCTTGCTAGATCTGCTCCCCTGGGGGCAGTGTGGCTGTGTGTAGGGGGTGGAAGGACGTCACCCCAGGTACTGAGCATCTCCCCAAGCCCTCCCTGCATCCAAGGCTTCCCATGTCCGGCCTCATTCAATCTTCTTAACAAGATGCATGCTGAAAGGCAGATGCCATTATTATCCCCATCTGGCAGATGAAGAAACTGAGACACAGAGTCTCCAAAGACACCCTCAGAGCCGAGCAGCCAGTGAGCAGCAGTAACAGAGCTTGAACCTGGGTTCGAGGTCAGAGCCTGTGTTCTTGCCCACCCCGTCTCACCATTTCCTTGCCAAATGTCCACACCTGTTGTGTCCTCCCAGGTCTAAGAAGACAGAACGGGGGAGGGGGAGGAGAAGGGCCACGTGTCTTGGGGATATTTTTTATTGGAAAGATCTCTTTTCCCCCTGAGCTGGCAGACTGCATCTCAGATCCCAGACTTGGAGAGGGGAGGTCGCTCCGAAGAAGACAGCTGTTCCTTGGTGGTGCTGGAGATGGAGGGTGCTGTGCTCAGGCAGCTGGCCGGGGCCACGGACAGCCCGTGGGGCCCAGCAAAGACACTGCAAGTGGGGAGGCTGATTTCTCTTTTCTTTCTGGCGGATCGTGGGGATCGAGGAAGCCTTGTCTCCAAACTGGGGGGTTCATCAGCCGTGCTCCCGGGCACTTTGGAGAGAACGGTGTTCAAGGCTGTCCTACACACGTGAGAGGGGCACCTTCATGTCCATGGCAGGCCCCCAGGGCGCACAGAGCACAGATCTTTCACTCACTGATCTAGTAATTTTGCTGAATTCACTTTTTAAAAAAATTAAATTAAATTTTATTATTATTATTTTTAAAGGAGGTGGAAGTTTACTGAACACACCACAAGGGAGTGGCAGGCAGGATAGCAAGGGAAAGACTGTCTTTACTTTTTTTAAATTACTAAATAAATTGATTCTTCCTATAAAATAAAGGCAAACGACAGAAAACCAAGAAGATCTCTTTTGGGCACTCTTTGTGTCCTGTAGCTGGGGACGCACAGTGAATACGGCACTCATTTTTTCCTCCCCATTTAATCTAAGTACCAAAAGGAGGCATTTTATCCCCATTCTAAGGACCATGAGAATGAGGCCCAGGAGCTTGAACGACTAAGCCAAAGTCACATGGGAAGCAACAGACTTGCACCCGAGGCCTGCTCTCAGGGCCCAAACCCTCAACCACCAGGCGAGACTGGCCCACCAGAGGCTGTGAAAGAGGACTGTGTACCCCTGGGACCCCTGCCTCTTGTGCAGACGGCCCCCAATTGCCCTGTCTCCTGGACGCCCTTGACTTCTCACCAAGGAGACGGTGGCTTCTGGGTGAGGCTGAGACACAGATATCACCAGGTCTGGCCCAGAGAGGCCGACTGTGCTCTCTGGAAGGATCGAGACCTTGAATGTTTAAATTGAAAGCCTGCCCAGAATTGGCCCCCTTCCCTTTGCAGTTAAGACAGGTCTTGCTATAGTCATCACTGAAATCTAGTACAAATGTCTTCTCTTGGAGCCTCTTGGGTGGGGTGGCAGTTTTTCAACTGTCAGCGATCTTTTAGTTTAAAAAAAAAAAAAGAAAGCAAACTTTCCAGTCCTGTTCTACCTGGAATACATTTTCCTCTGGGGGCCCCTCCCCCAGGCCTCGGCGGTTCTGCCAGTACGGTAAAGCCAGCCCCCTCCCTAGCCGCCCGCCGCTGAATGAAGCAGTTCTTTGCTCCTCCGAAGGAAATATTTCCATGGCGTTGGGCCAAGAAAACCCCTCGCTTGAATCCGGGGGCTGGCCCACACCCAAAGCCAGGGGGGCTGGGTGGGGGCGGGGCGGGTCGACGTGGCTACCTTTTCCTTGAGTCGGGATGTGACTGCTAATATCCAAGCCATGGCGGGGTTCTGCTCCGCCGAGATCCCGTTCTTGGCCTGCCTCAATCCCCCGCTAAATGGATCTCTTTAGGCCCCTCCTGTAGGAATGAAACCAGTGAAGTTCGCTTGGTTTTGTGGTTACCAGCTCAGAATTTGCTGTCCTCTGGTGCAGGTTCGAGAAAGCCCTTCCAGAAGTTGGGTGTGGCCGTGGGGCTGCCCCAGCCCTTGCGGGCAGCACACCCCCCCACCCCCTAAGCCCCCCACCCCCTAATCTTGAAAGCTCCGTCCAGGGACTGTGCCTGAACTACTCAGGAGGGGAGCCCCGAGGCTCTTGGTTTGTGTTTAGTTCAGAAAGAAATTCCATAGTTGACATCTCGAAGGGGGATGCTCAGATGGCCATTTTGCATGGCCGCGTTTAAAAAAAAACAAAAAAAAAAAAAACAAAAAACGAAGATGCAATTAGAAAAGCAATACAGGCAATAGAGACATGCATACAAGTAGAAGAAAAATCTCCCAGAGTCTATTCACTCAGAAAAACTGATGGTTTTCTTGAGGGGGCTTTTGAGGGTAATTTTGGTCTATTACCTTCTGGTTCTTTTTCATTGGCTCTAATCATGGAAAGTATTGGTAAGGAACGGTGTCTACCCTCGCTCCCGCATACCACAAACCCCCAGAGCCAAACACATGCGCGCGCTGCCTTGAAGCCCAGCGGCTACCAGGGAGTAAGCTTTATCCTTGGCCTTTTGCAAAAAGCGCGGACTTCTGTTTGTCTTTTAATATCTACAATTTGACAAACTCCTCTATGCAAAGGTTGAGGCTGCACCCAGAAACTCAGGTTTCCGGGAAGCGGGGCGTTCCTGATATTGGCGCCCTGGGTGGGAGAGGCCCAGAAGTACATGGGCACCCCTGGTGTACGGCTCCCCATTTCCCAACCCCAGAATCACGACATCCGGCAGAGAACCCCAAGCAACCAAATCATAGGGAGTGTGGGTATGAATTGTTTGGCTAATAAATAAATAAAAAGCCAGCCCCTTGTCCAAGCCCTTAAATGGGAAAGACGTTAGTTAGCCTTCATTTTGAGGGAAACTCAAGATCCTGAGAGAAGCGCCTGGCTGGCTCAGTTAGTAGGGCACGCGATTCTCGATCTCAGGGCTGTGGGTTCAAGTCCCACGTTGGGTGTAGAACCTACTTTAACCTTCCTGAGGGGTTGTTAGCATCAGAGCAAGGGGTCGGTGTGCATTCTAGAAGAGCCACCTTCAATTGCAAGACCCTGTAAGATGGGACCATTATTTAATCATTTCCCCCATATCCTGACTGCTTGAGGTCCAATCTCTCACCTTCTAGGAGGCAGAGAGGTTGTTCCTGACAATGCCCAGGTGTCTGTACCCCAAAATAACTTCATGGGAAGGTCCTCTGAATTCCAGGCTGCTTCTCTGACTTTGGCTCAGTTCTATGGGGGGGAATGGTACGGAGTTCAGAGATGTGTGATTTTGGCGCGTTGAAACTGCCAGAGGATGGCTTTGTATACTAGCGATTAGGAACACCCAGCCTCACTGTAGCCACTTGTGGGAAGTGTGGAAGGGGCCTCAAGAGATTTCTGGGGAACACTACCATCTTCAGGGTACCAGGAAGACTGGGAAAATCTGCTTAGAAGGGTAGCCACTCAGGGGATGCTATTTTGTAAAAGCTCACAGTGTGGTTTTTGAGACGAGAGTGCATTTACCACGGCTGGGAGATTGATACAGGAGGACCTTGTCTCCATTTCCTGGCCAAATCTTAGGACATTTGTACACTTGCCCACAAGTATGTACATGTGGGTAGGAGGCTGCTCACACAGCTTTTGAGGGCTCCCAAGTATGAATTAAAAAAAGAAGAAAAATGTGTGCTTTGAATTAGATCTATGTGGAAAAAAAAAAAAAAAGGCAACAGGGCTAAACCATGTGTCTGGGACACTGGCTCTCCTCCAGGGCCCTTCCAAGAGAGCTGGGTTTCAGCATGTACAGAAAGAAAACGAGTCATTTCTCAAGCCTGGATTTCCTTGTCTGTTTGGCCCTATTGATATCAATCTGAGCCCTTAAATGTCCTTTTTTGAGCAAGGAAAGCATTCACGACATCACTCAGATTGAGAAACAGTTTGGATCCCAATATTACCATAGATTTGGCTCTTTAAGTTATTTCTTCCATTGCTTTGGACCAATAAATATTTTAAAAGTTAGGTTCTGAGCTCCAGAAAAGCCAACAAAAACATTTAAACATATGGATATCTTTTTTTATTGTGGTTAAAACCATACTCAGTAGAGATGAGTTTACAGCAGTGTTTTCTTTCTCTCTCTGCCTTTTTTTTCTATCTTTTTCTTTCTTTCTTTTAGGAAGCCAGGAGGATAAACATGTTGCCATGGTGTTCTGTTTAAAATAAAATACAATGGAAAGAAAAGCAGAATGATGAAGTAGCCACATGGACTGCAGGATACACCTGATACTAATTACTGTCATGCAGAATGTTCTGGAAGGCATTTGACTCGCCTGATGTATACATTCAAATCAAGCAAAGCAGGACTGGAAGGCTCCTTGGGGACCATCTTGTCCAACTCTTTCCTTTTTCCAGATGAGGAAATAGGGGCCCAGGGAGAGGCCTGGACCTCAGCCTCCCAGTTAGGAGGGAGCAAAGCGGGGATTCAACGCCCCCCCCCCCCGCGCTTTTGTCGGAAACACATAATTTCCAGGGTCCTTTACCTTGGCCTGTCAGTGAGACCCTGAAAAAGAGGAGTGGGCTTTACTGTTAAACTCTTGAGCACGGGGCTTTGGGGCTTTGGGGCTTTGGAGCCAGGGAGCCCAGAAAAAAAAAAAAAAGAAAAGAAAAAAAAAAAAGAAAAAGAAAAAAGAGAAGGGAAAAAAAAAAAAAGAAAAAGAAAAAACCAGAGAGGCTGATTGTGCTAGGAGGCCCAACTTTCCTCCTGGGCACCAGGCCCTGAGAAGAGATGCGCATGGACGTCTGGAGTTTCTCCTTCCTGGGCCTCCCGGGGGCACCCAACCCAGGCCGGGGGCTCCTCCCAGAGCATCAGCTCCTTCCTTTTGGGGCTGCAAGGCTGACGCCAGGAGGCACTGTCTCTAGGGCGGCCTCCAGGGGCCCTGAATGCGTGGCTACCGACGCTCTCTGGTGGCAGCCTGGGCTCCCACGCAGGCCTCCCACGCGTGGAGCGCGAGCGGGAGCCCCCGTGACAATGCGCACCCCTTCGCCTCTGCCCCCGAGAGGCTAGCAACTGGGCCTGCCGGCGTCTGATTGGCTGCGCAGGCCTGACGACAGGGGCTCCTGGACGCTGATTGGTCCCGGGCCGCTCCTGCTGTTTCCTAGCTATTAATACTGAGGCTAATAAACGTTCTCCTGTTGACAAGGATGCTCGGAGCCATGATTTTTGAAGCTTTCTTGACGTCTGCGGCTGGTGCAGGCCTCTCTGTCTCGCGAGTTTTGATGGGGGACGCTAGTCTCTGGGACTCCTGGCGTGCTCCGCAGACTGTAAATTGGGTGTTCTCCCCCCCAACATTATCTGACACTTTAGGGTTGGCACCCCGCTATGCCCCTAAAGCTCGCTCTGTCTTCGTCTCCCCAGCGGCGCAACCGCTCACCTATAAACGAGCCCCCCGCCCAAGGCTCGGGGTCTTTCGTGACCTGGTGGTCCACTTCCACCTCCCTTACGGATAGCTCCGTCCCTTCTTTTCAGCCCCGGAGTCTCCTGTGTGTGTGAAAGCCACCGTGCAGGATCGCTGGGCACGGCGGGGGGCGGAGGGGGGTCGCTCTGAAGCTGCTCTGAGACCCCCTCACCCCCCGCCAAGTAGTGCGGGACGGAGCTGTTCTAACCTGATAGTCCCCGCAGGCCCCTCTGCCTTTCCCCTTCGGGACCCATCGCTCATTCTCACCCCTCTTCTGTCAGTAGGCGCTTCATCCTTGCCCTCCCGGCTGCCACCCACCTGTCACCCTAAGATAGATCCCCAGTCCCTTTCAACAGCATTTTGACCTTTTCGAGAGGACATTTGATTGACGGCTCTGCCCGCTTTGCCACTCGGTGCCCGGCAGAGCTGCTGAAGGCACCACCTGTTACGGATTAAATCTCATGTGCCAAGTCCCGGAGCACGAGGCCGTGCAGCTATGCTCGGCCGCAACATGTGTCGCTGCCTGTTTCCCCGGGGCGGCACAGGGAGGGGGGCTGGCTTTTCAAAGTGTCCGTGCGGGGGAAATCACCTAGATTTTGGGGGGTATCCCACACGTCTCCACGTGGGACACGATCTTCCTTGAAAAGTACTTTCCCTAGAGGGACACGGCTCATGTCGGAATTATTATTACGACCCCGGTTTGAGGGGGGTACCCCCTTGTTAACATGTAGGAAACGGACCCCCTGACAGAGGAAGGGACATTGCCAGGTTCTCGTGCACAGGTTGTAGCGGCAAAGCCCGGGACTCAAAACCCGTTTTTTTTTTTTTGTTTGTTTTTTGTTTTTTTTTTTCCCCTCCCTGACTCGGAGATGCAAGGCTGTGCCGAGTCTTCCATGTCAACGATAACCAATCAGAAATGGACGGGTGGGCTAAAAGGGGGTGACAGCCGCCACTTACATGTGGGTACTGGTTCTCCTGCTCGGGGCATTTTATTTTCCGGGACAACAAGCAGAAAGCATCATTTTCCTTTCCCTAAGACGCATCCTCTGGTAGAGGTTCCGAAATAGTCAGGTGTATGATGTGCCGCCCCCAGCGCCCCAGCTTTACCCTCGGCCCGCCTGAGGAAAACCATCCCTTGTCCCGTTCTCCCAGCAAATTGTGCAGCCAGATCGCCGTGCTCGGCGAGCGGGGCTCGGGTAGGGCAAAAAGCACCAGCGAACACAGGGTGTTGGTCATGGCGGCGAGGGGCACTGCGGCAGATTTTTTTTCCTCCCTTCTTTGCTGCAATCTGGGTGCGGCTAGAGCAATTTGTCATAGAATCTGGGGGGCTCATTTTTCCGGCCAATCACTTTTGGAGAAATGAGCGCATTGCAGCAGAATGCGCTGACGTCAGAGACCACCCCTTCTGCGCTTCCATATAAACCCCACCCAGCCAGCCCCTAGCGCAGACGGCGGAGAGCGGAGATGGAGCGCGCCTTGGCCCGCTGGCCTCGGCTGCAGCTCCTCGGGAGAACCGGGGCGCCCACGCGAGACTCTCCCCACCTGGTGAGTGGTTGGCCATCCTTGCCTGGAAGGATGTGCAAATCGAAGACGACACCCCTTCGAGGTTGGGCTCTGTCCTCCTGGACATGCCGATGACAGACGCCGGGGACCTTCTCTCGAAGGCGGCCACCTCGCCTGGTCCCCGAGTGTCGGCGATGAAAATTCTGTCAGGCAGAAAGATCTCGAGGCACATTTTCCTGGGGGGGGGGGGGGGGAATCAGGGCCCTTTTCTCGTCCAGACCCTCAGCTTGAGGGTCGGCTGGGTGGTAGGGGTTTAGATGAAGCCCGAATCCGATCAGATCCCCGTTAGAATCCAGTGTACCGCAGTCACCGGGGTCCAAAACCCCGATTTTCTGTGCTCGAAGGCACCTTTAGAATCCCGGTGGATGGGAGCTATGGCGGCGGGTGCATTATGCATGCCCCCGAGTCGGGGGGCAAGAGCACCTAAAAAGAAGAGTCTCCCAGGTAAATGCCCCCCCAATTTTTGACCAGGTTCTTGGTGGCCCGTAGGCGTGAGGGGTGCAGGTTCCCGTCCGCAAGGGATTGCGAATCCAAATACCCAGGTTTCGTGCAGAGCAGACTCCAGTCAAAATTTAGAGTAAAATTGCTAACTGTTAATCATCTGGTTCCCCCGATCAGTCACTTTATTAGTGGAAAGATATGGCGCCCAAGTGCAGACCCATCAGAAGCCCCCTAGGACCAGTTCCGTAGAGAAGGGCGGCTGGGGGGAAGGTCAAGTCACTGGGGGCATTGGCAGAATAGCAGGGTGGTGGGTTGGGATGCAGAGAAGGCCGTGTCCTTGGGGCTGGGGGAGGCTAATCTAGAGGGAAGAGAGAAATACAGAAAAGGGGGCGTGTTGGGGTTGTCCAGGCGCTGGGAGTTGGGATATGGGGGCCGGGGGTCTTTCTAGCATTGCATGATGGTCGTTACAAGATTCTGACATGTTGCTGGATTTTGAGTTTTGATAAAGTCGTCTTTTGCCGTTTCCTTTGTCCCTGTCAAGCCCCCCCACGCCGCCCCCTCCCCACTCTGGGCCGGCGGCCTCGGGCGGGGGGGGGGGCGCGAGCGGGTTGCTACGTGGCAGGTTTCTGGAAGGTTCTCTTGCTGGCCGCCAGAGGGCGCTGGTGGCACTGCGGAATTTTGGGGGGCGGGGTGGCGAGGGGAGGTGGCCTTTGTTCTTCTGCTGGAGGGGGTCGAGCGCGGGATTTACTGGAGAATTCTGGATTCATTTACCTGAGGGGGAAATGTTTTAAGATCCCGGGGTTCCCTGGGCAGCCGCTGGAGCATTGGCGCCGGGTGGAGATGGCGTGATTCGCGCGGGCTGTGTGACTTAGGGGGTCGTGGAAGAGCGTGGACGCAGATTAGTTGATCTTAGCGGGCTTTGATTTTGGGGGTCTTAACAAGAGGATGTGGCGTATTTGAGCAAGATGAAGGGGTCGACAGGTTGTGGAGTAGGTGTCGTCGCGCGGTCTTGAGGTTCTTGCTGTGGCGAGCTGAGATCACGGGGCGGGGGGGGGGTCGGTGGTGCCCTGGACGATTTTAGGTGGGTTTGGCTGCCTGCGTATTATTTTTTTTTAGCGATAGTATTTTGTATCATGTG
The DNA here is from genome assembly GCF_902655055.1 of Lutra lutra. NCBI lineage: Eukaryota > Metazoa > Chordata > Mammalia > Carnivora > Mustelidae > Lutra > Lutra lutra. The sequence goes on from NC_062284.1 coordinate 143,168,714, forward strand.
TCCAGAAGCCCCGCGAATGAGTGGAAACGGTGTATCGAGAACTGGGTCTTTATAATTTTAATTAATTTATGTTTAATTGGACTTACCGAAGGTCAGAGCCAAGATTTCTGTGTTTTCACTTAATAAAAGTGGAATCGTGTTCTGGAAAGATCCTTGGCGAGTGCCTTCTCGGTAGCCTTATGTGTCTCTGATACAGGGTGACCCCCCTCACAGTTGGGGTGCCAAAGGACCCCTGGACGTGTGTTGGGGGGGCGCTGATCGATGTCCACAGGTGGATTCTGGCATGCTATGGCGGGTGTAGTGTTTCGAGGACATAGTGGCCCTGCGCGATGTGCTGGTGTGGGCTGTGGCCTCCCCCCACCCCAGCCCCAGACCTGTTGGGCGCCCGCCCCCCCCCCCCCCCCAGTTCTATGCCAGCTGTGCCCTGGCAGCTGTGGGCCAGGCGCTGCGGGGGCGCGGGAGGCTCTGCTGCGCGCGCGCGCGCCGCAGGTGGCTGCGCTCCTGAGTCCTGGGTGCTGGACGCGCGCCCCCTAGCGGTCTGTGCCTGCAAATGGCTCGCGGCCCTCTAGACCTGGCTCCAGGTTGCGCATGCGCACACTGCTAACACTTGCGCTCTGTCAATCAAGTCTTCCTTACCCCCTCCCACTTCTCTCCCTCCTCCCCTTTTCAGTTCTTTCCTTTCTACCCCTCCCATTTCTCCTCTTCCTCCTCCCCTCTGCTTTAACTCCTCCCTCTTTTCCCCTCCCCTTCCTGTCTCCCCTTCCCTCCTCCCTCCTCCTCCCTCCCCTCTCCTCCCCCTCCCTTTCCTCCTCCTTCGATTCTCCTCCCTCTTCCCTCCTAACTCCTCCCTCCTCCTGCCCCCTCTTTCCCACTGCTCCCTCCCTCTCCCTCTGACTGCCCCCTCCCTCTCTCTGCTGTTCCTGTGCTGACCGTTAGAGGTCATCAAGATGGTTTCTAATCCGGCCCCCTTCCCGTGCCATAGGGTCTCTTCAGGGATGACATCACCTGTTCACCTCCTTGTCTTCAAGGACCACCTCCAGATGCCACGCTGCTGCCAAGGTGCTCGCTGATCACCTCCCCCTGATGGTACCTTGGCCCCTCTTTGAGGAAATGTATAACAACCTGCCGGGCAGAATCCCCACCCCTGCCTCCCTCCCTGCACACCCCCAGACCCATTAGCAATTAAAAGACCATTTTAAATTTTAACTGATTAATTTTAGTTATAATTCATTTAAATTTAATTACTACGTAGACTTGGGCTTTTAAGTGGGGCCTCTAACCTTTGATCAATTGCAGAGGCCACTAGGAGCTCCGACCCCTGGATGGCACCAGCATACAAAGCAGCCACTGGCAGAGACCACCCCCCCACGCCCACACCACCAGGACGAGGATGACTGAGGATGAAGAGGACCAGAACCGACCAGCCAGCTCTTCCCTCTTGGCCGAATGTTTAAACCAATGCCCTAGTGAGGGGGCATTGGTCATTAACCCCTGACCTTTGCTATGCTTATGCCTTGATGCTATGAATACTTTTCTATAAGTCTCTACTTGTGTTCACTTGCCAGCGACCTGGAGTGTTTCCCTCCCCAAGGAGTTGTCAGTCTTTCTCCGATGACAACCCCCTTGTTGCCTGTATGATGTACTGAACGGAAGGATCCCTTTGGGAACTTCTCAAGAGGGGGACCTGGGCCAAGGGCTCGACCAGCATCTCACTGGCAATTCCAAGGCTCGGGGTGGGCTTCTGGAATGAGCATGTGCTCTGACGCCTGGCTACCGAACTGCCAAGGGCCTCCCCACCTCTCCCCACCTCTTCTCAGATCTCCCTGTTCTTTCTGGGGAATGGGGACAAGAAGAGCAGCCTCCCAGGGTTGTTGTGAGTATTGAATGATCTAAAACCACCTCAGGCAGGGCTGGGCATAGAGGAGGTGGTCAGCAAATGTCTGTTGAAAAAGTTTGGTAGGTCGGTCCCTTCCCACCCCTGTCACTCTCGTCTCATGCTTCTCGTTTATTCTCCCACAGCGCTCCAGGCAGCCCCTGTCCACAGGGCTCTCCTTGAAGCAGGTAGGGGTCCACCGAGATGGGCGTTGGGCAGACCTGAGTACGAACATGAACTTCACATGTGGTCATTTCCAGAGCACTTTCTATGTTCTATGAGTGTCTTATTTCCGTGTTGTACACATATATGAATGAAGCAGCCACATTTACAGATGAGAATGGGTTTGACATTGATTGGAGGGATTTTAAAAGAGTCGGGGTGGGAGGTTGGGGGCGGGGTGGGGGAAGAAGAGGACTTAGGAGAAGCAAGTGCCCCCTCCCACAGCACAGGACACGCTCACATTCACAGCAGGGACACTGAGGTTGGAGGAGTGTAAGTGTTTTGTCACATTGTTGGCAAGAGAAGGGGTCAGAGTTGGACCCTGGGTGCCCTTGTGGCCGCCCCTTACCTCCCCTGGGCCCAGAGTTGTACTAAGAGCCTTTTGATTTCCAATCAGGCATTTGACAGTGGGATAGCCTCTTTGAAATCCCAGCTGTCAAGCATGGTCTGGGGAGGGTGGGGGGTGGAGGGCATCTGGGTGGCCCTGTGCTGGTGCCGTGTGCTGGTTCCACCTCTCAATGACTGGTGTGACCTTAAACAAGTCACTTAACTTCTCCAAGCCCCAGTCCCTTTCATGGGCTAAATGGGGATTAAAAAAAAAAAAAAAAAAACCAAAAAACACCCGCATTTATCTACCCCACAGGGCGCTTTTGAAGACCAAATGATGTAACCACCGTGAAAGTGCTTTGTAAATCGCTGTGGAAATTGCTAGATACTTAACTCCCAGCGTTAGTGCCTCGTGGTGCACATGCCCAACCCCATTCTCCCTCAGTAATAACGGCACCCAGTAGGTGCTGCATGTGTTTGCGCTCAATAAATAAATTCCAGAGTAAATAAAAGCAGAATGAATTCAACAAACATTTTCTGGAACGCCGACAATATGCCCAGCACACCAGGCCTGGTATGTGATCCAAAGATGATGAAAACAGTCTCCTGGAAGCTAATTGGGGTCCTCCTTCGACCCGCACTTTCTTCCGTCCCCTTTTAAGCCAACCAGTTTTGTCCGGACAAGACAAAAACAACTCAGGCGCTTTAGAGACGCCGGCTCCATGGAGACAATAGCTCCCGGGCATCTAAAAGGGCCTGATTGGATTATGTGGCAAATAGAAGGTGGAAGGGTGACTTGGAAGGTGACAAATGAAGTGGGCGGAGAGCCGCTTTGAGTTAATCCAGGCTATTAGGAGGGAACCTTTTGTCTTCCAGGGGCTGCCGGGAGCTCTTACCACTGGTTTTTACATCCTTAATGTAAGGACGCATAATTTATGGTCAGTAAAAACCCAGGCCCCGTGAGGTTTGAGTGGGCCTAACGATTGCGCGTCCTGCTCCCAGTGAGTAATTAGAGCGAACATTATGGCCCCCTTTGCGGTCCGCAAAGGCCTTTTGATAACCACGATTCATTTGAACCTCACAACTCCCTGTCCCGACCCCGGGGCTGGCCTGCCACCTCCAAGGGGAACAGAGGTCATCAAGGTCTTCTTCCAGGTTGGGGTTCTACGGCACATTTGCACACCCCTATCAGCTCTTGGGTAGTGAAGGAAGAGAGGTGTCTACGGCGCTGGTCTCTCCTGTCTCAGGCCTACGTGTCCCTCCTGGCACTCACTAGTTCTTTCCTCTCAATTCCTAATTTTGCTCTCTCCACAGCCGGGAGCCTCCCAGGCCCCCTCACTGTCCCCCCTTTCCAGCCACTACAGCCTGTCTCTTTCCTTTTCGCAGCCAAGCTTCTCGAAAGGCCTGTCTACACTTGCTGTCTTCCTTCCTCACCTCCAATTTCCTCTTCAACCCACTGCTTCCTGACTTGTTCTGCTCCGTCGAACGACCCTACCTCAGGTAATGACTTTTCTGTCACTTGACTCTGGACACGTTTCCAGCTCACGGACACATGGACACATTTTCATTTCTTGGCCTTCATGTAGCTTTCGGCTCTGGTTCCCTCCTGTTGGCCTATACTCCTCACAAAATCACCAGCTCCTGGCTTCGCTCATTCTTAGCTTCTCCTAGGACCTGGGGTATCCACAGCTCTCCTGTCTGGGAGCCTGCCTCTTACCGTCTTGCAGGGTTCGAGGCCTGGCTGAACCGCCTGGTGTTGAGGCCTAGGGGTTAGTCAGTTCTTCCAAGCCACTTTTTTCTCAGTTCTGGAATAGAGTTACTACTCTTTACCTGGCAGGTCAGGTGGATGTGTCACAGGGAAGAACCAGACACTAGTCAAGGGACTTGAAATAATAAGGTCAATAAAATGTTCGTGAGAAAATTGGAGTCCCCGTCCACCTTTCTGACAGGTTAAGTTCCCACGGGGAGAACCAGAGAGAAGAAAGATGTGGGGGTTGGGGGTGAGATGGGGGAAAAAAGAAAGAAAAGACAGAGAAAAAAAAAAAAAAGTAAGAAAAGACACTAGAGGCCCCCAAAAGTGGGGAAGGGAGCCTTAGAAAAAATACGGAACTCTACCAAAAACCCATCCAGTGAAAGGTTTCCTCTCGGGTCGGGTCTGGCTCAAAGAAAGTAAACAGGAAAAAGGCTTTAAATTGATTATCCCAGTGACAAATCCCAGGAAGCTTTCAAGTCAAATTGCCCCATTTTGGGTTTTTAACTCCTTCTATCAAGTTGAACCTCTTTAGGTCTCGCATCCTGGCTAAGCCCTCCCCCAGCCCCCCCTCGCTGGTGATTAAGTCCCGAAGGTACGCGAGCCTTTCAGGGATGAATGGCCCACAGAAAGCGCCCTCCCCGTCCCCCCCAGCGGTGGTTTTCTGTTTTATTCCACTTTCCGCCCTTTCCCCTTAATGAACGCAGGGCTAATCTTGGGCCTTGTCAAGGAAGAGGCCGCGGACTTAATGAGGTAGCTGCTGGATTCCAATATTCGTCTCATAAGGAGCCCTTCTTTGTCTGGGGAGGAAAAACACACTGATTATCATAATGAGGTGAGCCGGCGTCCGCAGGCAGGGCCGACCGGGGCTGAGGCCACACTTCTGATTCTGGTGCTGGAGCCCGGGTTTCATGTGCTCCTCATTTAAGGCTTTGCCTCTGTCCCAGTCAGGGGTCCATTGAGCGGGGTTGAAAGTTGAAGGCTGCTTTGGGGAGCCCGCCGCAGATAGGACTGCTTTGCAGAAAGTTCCTTTGTTTGACCCTTACTACACACAGATGTCGCAGGGGTCCCGGCCCTCTGCGCCTCGTGGATTCATTGCCTGAGAAGCCTGGGAGTGGAGGGGCTCAGGGGACATTAAAGACTTCATAATCTACCTGTAGGACCCATGGAATTGTCCCAAGGTTGACACTGACCTGGAAAGCCCCATCCTCATCAAGAAATATTGGTGCCCTCCCACCGCCCAGCCCCTGCCCTTGGAGTAGTGAGGTTCGGGGTTCACCTTTGCCTCCCATGTACTGCTGCACATGAACTTCAGAGGCCCGGGGATTTGTCAGGATCACTCGGAGTCAAGTGCACAGAGGGGACGTTACAACTCAGATCTGGCAGCAGAACCCACAGCCCTGCTTTTACCTGCTTCATACTGACCTACTCCATATGTCCTGTGCCCCGGTGGAAGGACCCCCACCAAGCTTCTGTCCTGATCTCGGAACTCCCCAGAGCCCATCGATATCTTTAGAACAGGTATTCCCACCCCCTAAGTCTGACAACTGCCCCTCTGTGTCCGAAGTTCTGGGCTTTTCTCACCCCAAGACCGATCAAGATCAGATCACTCCCAGTTAAGCATCAGACTGTAGCCAGACCTTCAGCCAGATGGAGAACTAAAGGAGAAGGGAGGTGATGGGAGCGAGGGGAGGAGGCTCACGGTTCTCTGTTGGCTAAAGGTTCTCGGGCATCACGGCCCAGAATTCGTTTAAAAATCTGTGAACCCAACTTGTCGAGCACCTGAACCACGTCCGAGGCTGTCCTAGGGACCCAGAGGTTGAATGGGTGAGGGGGCCGGGTGAGGCTGAACACCTCTGAAAGTAGGGATTCTACCAAAACCTATTGGTCTCAACATCCCTCATTAAGTCAATCCTGGAGGCTCTGGACTTCTAGGAAGAGGTGGCTTCCCCAGGTGGAGATGCAGAGAATGCCTGAGGCCAGGAGACGCCCCCCACCATCCCATCCTGAGTTTCTGTTTTTCTCCTTTTCCTGCCCACCTCTGGTGTCCACCGCCTTCTTCCTCCTTCCATCACCCATTTCCTGATTCGGTCCTCCGGGGGTGCCCTAGGCCAGCCCATTGCTTCCTCTGGGTGCTCCAGCCTCAGCTTGGCACTAAGTGGGGTTCAGTAAGAGTATGTGGGCTGTCTGTTTGGACAGGTGAGTCAGTGAAGGAACCGCCGTACTCGAGACGCTAGACGGGAGTCTTTGGGAACCGAGGAGCATCAGGCAAACGGGAGGAGGCTGGAATTAGTTCCTCTGAGGGGAGCGTGGGCACCGCCCTGCCCCCAAGCCCCATTTGAGCCGGGCTTTGCTGGCCTTGCCCCTTCACTCACTCAGGCGTCCATCCCGTCATCCAACAGTTGATCCTTACTGAACGAGCCCATGGCCCGGCCCCGGCTCAGCCCCAGCGTCCCTTAGCGTGTCCCTTGATGGCCTCTGCCTCCCCGGGAGGGCTGGCCGGGGGGTTGCTTCTGCTGAGGGTGGCCTTGTGCCACCGCAGGCGCTGGAGCAGCAGCAGCCTCTGGCTCTGTGGAGAAGGCTGGCAGAGGGGCGTGGAGGGTAGGCCTGCCTTGGGCCTCTTGGCCCCGGTGACCTTTCATTTAAGCCCTGGGGGACACTTGGAGGTGCCCATCTCCAGGGCTCTGCCCCCTCCTGCCCTCTCTGCCTCCCGGAGATCCCATCCCCCATCCCGTAGCTGAGTGCTGACGGCTGCCCTCGCCCCCCGCCCTATAGCTCAGGACTGACGCGGGGGCGCGGGAATTGCTGTGGCGTGTGTGTGCCCCTCGGGCTCCGGCCCCCCAGGTCTCCCTCTTGAGTCGGGGTCTGTGACCCGGACCTCTCTGTGCTGGGGCCAAATGCAGCCCCTGTGCACCAGGCGTTGGCTGGAAACCTCCAGGGAGCTCTGCAGGCTTGCCCTCTGCCTGGTTGCCTACCTGCTCTGCTCTGTCTTGGTGGCCACCTTGACCCTCTGCTTGCCACAGTCTGTCTGTCGCCTGGCCCGACCCATCTGCCCCTTCTCTGCACCTGAATCACTGGGCTCCTGATCCTCTGGGCCTCTGCTGTCGAGCCCTCCGCCTAGCTGGTTGGTTTTCCTTGCTGAGCCCACGCCTGTGGTTACCTGGTCTTGCCTGCTTCCTCGTCCGTCTCCTGCCAGCTTGCCTCTTGGCCTTCTCTAGGGTGTAAAGGCCCCTTCTCCAGCTTAAGGAGCCCCTTCCCCTGTGTGGCCAGAGAACCGGTCCCCAGGGCCCACGGGACAGGCCCCTGCGGCCATGCCACCTCCCACAGCCATCCTCGGATGCTTCCTCCCGTGGGGGTGGGGGGCTGTGGGGGTTTGAAGTGACTGTGGCTGCAGCCAGACCTCTGTCCTGCCCCTCCCCATCCCCCAGGCCCCTCGTCTCGTCCCACTGGGTGTTAGCCACAGCCTGTCCCTGGGAGGCCTGGGCTCTGCCGTGCCCCAGGCCTCACAGCCGGTATGGGGGCTACCAACTGGCCCATTGCTTCTTCACCTCTTCGTGTCCTTGCTCATCTCCACAAGCCACCTGCTTCCACCGAAAACCATGCGGCAGGTGAGACTTGGCTCGCTGCCTGTGTGTGTGTGCGTGCGTGCGTGTGTGTGTAGCTCCTCTGAAGTGCCAGCCTTGTCATAACCCTAATCTCCTGCATCTCCTGCAAGGTCAGCCCTGTCCCCGACACATCGCCTGGGCTAGCAGAAGAACCCGATGGAAGAGGCCAGAACAGCCCCCAGAGGACTGCCGCCCTGCACCAGGGAGCCCGCCAAGCTGCCTGTCGCCAGTCCCGTGCCTCTCCACTTCCACCCGCTTTGGGGTGAGTGTCTTGCTTTCTCGCGACACCAGAATTTCACTAGTTTCAGCTCACACATCTCGATTCTAGAAGGTACACATTTAGCCTGGGGAGGGGCTACTACCAAGAGCAAATCTGCTCCACCGACCCTGCGGCCTGGCGGGGGTCTGCAAGCTGCCTGGAGTCTCTGGGACCGCGGCCACATGGAGCCGGCACACGTGGGGCCCACCCCGGGGCCGTGGCATGCTGTGGGCCGGGCACGGTAAGTGAGGGGTGTCCACAACTCTGACCACGGGCCCCCAAGAACAAGCTCGGGCCAGGCACACAGTAGGTCCGCAGTGCAGCGTGGCTAAGCACGGGAAGGAAATGAGGGACGGTACAGGTACTCTCTCTGGTCGCTGAGGCCCGGCCAGAGGGCCAGCATGGAGATGTGGAAACAGGAAAGCTTGTCTGTCCGTAGAAAACCTTTTTTCCCTGAAATCCAAAGCTATGTCAGTCCTCGCGAGTTCTCACACACCAGGCTTTGATAATGTCCTTTAATCACAGAGTTGTTTTTGAGTGAGTGCTTCTCTTGGCCCGTTTTCCTCACCCCTGAAATTGCAACGAGATGGGAATGTTTGTGTCTGTTGAAATAAGATCAGTAATGGTAGGGAAGAAGGAAGCGGAGGGTTACGGCCGCGCGGCTCACGCCAGAACGAGTCGTTTGTTTATCTGGCTTTCCTTATTCCAGACGCATCGATGGAGCCGCGGGGGCTCAGGGCTAGGGCTCTGCTGGGGTGCCTGAGACCAGCTTTGTCTTAGGGACTAGAGGGCCTAGCAGGGTTCCCTGGGAGATCCCACGCAGCGACTTGGCCCACGTGGCCGCTGAGCAAGATGGGCAGGAAGAAAGGAAGCTCGGCCGAGGGCACTTTTCCTTTTTCGGATCCCGGGAACCGAGTCTCATGAAGGGGCCTGGGGGTGGGGGCTGTTGGCAGAGTCAGCAAAGCAGGGGGCCGCGCTAGCTGACTCCGTCCGTGCCTGCTATATCTCCCGCCTCATGCTCCTGGGGTAGCCCCTAGGCTGATAGATGAGGCCAGTCAGACTCCTGGGGTGGTCCAGGTGGGAGATGGTGAGGCTAACTCGAGCCCACAGATATTTACGGAGCCTCGGGTGGGTCCCCCAGTGTCCCTGGGCCAGATGCCAGTGTCCCCCTTCGTCCCAGGGGTCCCCAGGGTTTGTGAGAGGGCCAGCGATGAGCAGAGCGGGGAGGGGGGCCTCCTCCAGGTGCCGCAGACCCCCAGGGTCTCTCACGCATATTCCGTAATGCCCTCTCATCGCATGGAGGTTTCAGAGATAGGTCTGCACTGCCCTTCTCCCCTGAAAGGGAAATGGGTTGCGGATATTACTTTTCCATAGACCCCGTCAGTGTAGGCGACGAGGGGCGGAGGCCTCCGAGCCCAGGGACCGTAGTCTTTGCTTGATTTTGTTTCCTAGAGAGCCAGTTGGGCTGCCTAGAGGCGGGGAGTGTGTGCCCAGGGCTGAATCCAAGGAGGGGCACCAGGAAGGCTCTGCCCTGTGATATTTACTGCATAGTTGGCATTTGCTGAGCCGTTAGCAAGCAGGGTGACGTGGCAGAGAGAGAGGCCTGGGAGGGAAGCTTTACACAGGGCAGGATGCAGGTTGGGGGGCGGGGGCCTGGGGGTTTCGAGTTGGGTGTCGTATCTGGAGCTTCCCAGACAGATCCACAGAGCTAGTCTGAGCCAAGTGCCCATGGTTTCTGGATTCTTCTGGAGGGACATCTCAGCAGGCCCTCCAGGTGGGCTGAGCTGAGGGGCGGAGTCACGGCTTAGGCAGGTGTCCAGCCCACCCCCAGCCTTTGCCAGCCTCATTGTCCCCAGCAGGGTGGGATGGTGTCTCTTTGGGCCTGGCTGTGTCTCAGGTACACTCGTGAACGTTCCGTCTTAGGCAAATACACATTTTTGTGTGTGTCACATGTTACTTTGCATTTTGCACGTCGTTAAGCAGAAAATAAAGACTAGATCGAGTATTCTTCTCAATTAAAGGAGTTAAAACAGAACATCATCAGTAATCAGCCTCACAGCCTCACATTCCAGGCATTATTAAGTGTTGAAAGAAATGATCATTTTTGGGAAAGTTCTTTTTGTAGAGGGATTGGCCCACCCTTGAGTAGTCGGGTATGGGTTGGAGTCCCAGACAGGCTAGACAGAGGGCAGAGGGCCCTGTCAGTGTGGCGGGAGGGGGTTTCTCTGTCCTGCCTCTAAGTGGATGCTCCAAGGAGGGCACAGATGCGTGGAGGAGATGGTGGTCTTGTCTGGAAGCTGGCGGTTCCATCCCACTGGCGTCCCCCTGAGTGGGTGGGAAACGGAGCCTAGAACAGAGCTCAGCCCCTGTACTCATGGAAGGACACAGAGTGCCCCCTCGGCCCTGTGTCTTCCCACCTGCAGGTTGCTTGGGAGGGGCTCCCTGCAGCTTTTGGGGCCCCCGACCTCGTGCCTCCTGACTTGTGATTCAAACCCCGAATGCATTTACAAGCACATTTCTCCAAATAATGTCAAAACCTGGCAAGACTTACGGGCAACGGGGTGCATGTGTTCCTTATTCGTTTACATGAAGTAACTTCAATGTGTTTTTTATGAGCAATCTGACTTCCAGAAAGAGAAAAAAAATCGACCCATCTTTAATGAGCTTGCTAATGAATTTTTCCTTGAAAAGAAGGAGGCGGCTTTCCACAGAAGGGGGTGTGGAGAGAGACAAATTAAGGTTCCAAAGGGTTAAAGGGCAGTGGGTGATGGCGAGACCAGCATTGTCAGCTGAATTGAGAAAGGTCCTGGGGCAGCTTCTTTTTAGAAAACCCATGTTTAACACAGTGTGAGTCCATCCCGGGAGGGAGCGGTCCCCTTCCCTCCACGGCTTTAATCCCTGTCCTCTCTCCTATAGGGGAGAACAAGGAAGCATTGCCTGGTCTCCCATCTAGGGTGTGAGCAGATGGAAAATTCCGGAAAAGAGTTGTATCTTTCCAAACGAGGCCATCTTGAGTGTGGGTTCCCCTTTTGAAAGGGAGACATGAGTGTGGGCAGGGAAGGACGGACAGCTCTCTCTATAGGGCCTGGTTCCCAGGGGAACCAGCCCTGCGTCTTGAGTGGCTTGAGAAGCCGGGCCCTTAGGGAAGTCTGAGGGACGGGGTGTTGCAGGGGCGTGTGAAATGAGTCCGTATTTCAGAGCTAGGAAAGAGTTCAGAGAGCCCTTGGGGACTCTGTTGGGAGATCTGTCCCCAGAGGTGTCCCCCACCAACCCCCTGGTCCTGGCGCACTGCACCCTAGCAGCACCAGCGAGAGGGGTCCCAAGTTCAGTTGGACCAAGCAGAAGCAGGTGCAGAGTGGGGGGGGGACTCCCCAACTGTGCCAGGGTGAGAGACCCATCTTTGAGGAGCCCATACATTCTGGAATTTCTAGCGCCTTCTTCAGACACTTGTCCCATAGTCCCATATCCTGGTCTTCACTGTGGAAAACAGTGGAAACCACGGCTCTAGCCATGGTTTTGGGAACTGACTGATGAGAAAGTCTGCAGAAAAATCTCTGTCTTCTCAGCTGCCCCCTCCCCTGAGGCCCGGGCTCACGAGGGTCTGGGGCTGGAGCAGGTGCAGAGGAGCTGAGGCTGGGGTCGGCGCCCTCCTCCCCCTTTGGGGATGCGGGTGGGAGAGGGGGAATTAATCAGGGGAGAGGAGGCTGGGGCGGGGTGTAGCCCCGGGTCTCTTAATTGCTCTCCAATTTCTTTGGGCTTAAAAACAATCCAGATGGAGAGTTCTTAAGTCCTCCCAGCCTGGGGGTCGGGGGAGAGGAAGGCTGCCCACCACCTTTGCCTCCTTCTCCGGCAGTGAATAGGGCCTCTGGCAGGGGCTTAAGGAGGAAACTCTTAGCCTGGGAGCTCCCAGGGCCGTTTGAGGCGGAACAAAGGCGCAGGCAGAAAGGAATGTGGGGGCGCCCCCCGTGGAGAACAGCCACCTGGGGATAATCGAGGGCTGAGTGCACAGGAGTTTTCCCAGGTCTTGTGAATACATTCTTTCAATAGAAGGTGCCTTTTCTTCAGATGAAAAGGAGAAAAGCTCAGTCACCTTCCCTGTACTGGAGTGTGTGTGTGTGTGTGTGTGTGTGTGTGTGTGTGTGTATGTTCCCTTTGGGGCCATGGTGGCCCCTTCCTTGTGTGTGTGTGTGTGTGCATGTGTGTTTTGGAGGCCGCGCCACGCAGACGAGAGGCCGCACAATGACACGGTTAGCCAGTCACCCCTCCAGCGTGACCCTGGACATGCTCCTGCTCCCCAGGTCTGGGGCTTCTCTGCACGTGTCTCTCGATGCAGACTGCCTGTGCCTCTGCCCCTAAACCAGAACTGGATCAAACCGGGCCTGATGCCCTAGAGAACACCAGACTGGCAGATGGGGCTGGGGACACAGGACTCCAGGGTGGGAAGGAGGGGACCGGGAGGAGGGTCCGAGGGGCTGAAGGCTGACCGTGTGTCTATACCAGCTGGTCAGGCTGCTTGCTCCTTCTCCCCTCCCCCCGCCTCCCACCTTCTCCCCATTCTCCAGGCCCACCTGATGCTGGAGGCAGTCATGAATTGGGGGCCAATGTCCACACTTAGGATGACAGGGCTCGGCATGGCTCACAGGCCCAGGGGCAGCATTGAGCGAGGGGACCCAGCCAGATGGAGGGCAGAGTTTGCGCCAGCATGACCCCTGACTGTCCTGAGGGCTCTGGCCCCTCTGGGGTGACTGGGGTAGAAATCCCAGCCATGAGAGGAAAGGAGTCCCCGTTTCAGTCTTGGCTGGAGCCTCTTGCTGCTGGCTTCTGGGCCTCAGTTTCCCCATCTGTAGAATGGGGCAGTAGCCTCTCAGCTCTGTATTCTCTAAGGCAGAAGGAACATGGGATGTCAGTCTGGGAAAGGCAAGGGCCCTGTTTCAACAGAGGGGGCGGTAGGTGGAAGGTGTGTCCAGAGAGGGCCCCCACTCACTTCTTGACTGGAGGAAGGGCACACCCCCACTACCTACAACGTGTTCAGTGGAGAAGATTCTGAATGGGTGTTCTTGGACACGGTCTTTTGGTGACCTGGTTCCAGCCCGTGCTCAGCCCCAACTTTGGGTGTGACTTTGGATCCTGTCTCTAGCCTTCTGGCCTCAGTTTTCCCATCTGTAACATGGGGCAGTGCAGGATCGCCGTCAGCCGAGGCCCCTGAAGCTCTAGGTTCCTTTCAGGTGCCTCGTTGGTCCTCTGTGGTTGGTTGGTTGGTTTGCAAGTCAGGAGATCAGAGATCGCTGGTGCCCTGCTGTCCCACCCCTTCTGCTTTAGAGAGGACACAGAGAGTAGAGAGGGCCGGTGCCCTGTCTCGGATAGCAGGCCCTGGGTGTGAGACCCACTGCTGGTAGCCACCAGCTTGACTAGCATAGTCATGGGTCAATCCCCACGGTCAGCTTTTCGTGGACAGGATCCCCACAGCGCTCACGCCCCAAGCTAGCTCCCAGGGGCTTGCCAGCGTACTCTGGGGCCAGGATGGCATTTTATGGAGCATTTTTTTCCATACGGATGGGCCGCTGGCCAGGCCTGGAAAACTTTCCTGGGCTGTGGAGTGGTCAGTGTGCAACGAGACGGGCCCCGTGGCGGCAGTCCCAGGAGGATGCGGCTGGCCGTGCCAGCCCCTGGGGCTCGCCCCGTGCCCTTTGGTCATGAGACTCTGGGCAACACCTCTTCGCCCGCTCAGCTGAGAACTGGAAAAGCCATCAGGGTGGCAACTTCTGGAATAGTGTTCAGTGACCAGGCCTGTGCCAGCTGCCTGTCCCTGACCCAACTTAGAAGCCGCCTCTAGGTAGCCCTTTGTGCTTTGCCTGTGCTTGGTAAATAAATCCCCGGAGCCGGGGGCCGCTGCCACACCTGGTTATTGCCACTGTGGGCTGTGGCCTTTGTTTCGTGACCTTGGTTGCTAATACAATACCTGGGAGCAGAAATGAGGAATCGAGAAATCACTAGCCTCAATTAGATGAGCGGCCCCCTTTCCCGAGACTGCCTCCACCACTCCAGCCATAAACCGTAAACATACACCAAATAGGCCCTAATTCTCTCTAATTGCCCACTCCTGTAGCAGAGAGCGGGTTCCAGGAACAGGCATATGTAAACATCCTCCGTGGTCCGGCCAAGGGAAATTAGAGGGCTGACGGGGGCCGGCGAGAGAGGGGACGTGATTTCAAAAGATGTCCCAATTACCGCTCCCATTTTCATAAATGGGTCCATAATGTCCAGGGCCCGGTCTTCACAAAGGTACAGGAAATTAGTTTTGCGAAGAGCCTGCGTCTGTAAGGGAAGTTGTGGGAGGGCGGTCTTCACTCAACAGGTAGGAAGCCTGAGATCTGAGGCGAGGCTGATTATTTGTATAAACTACGGGCTCTAGTTCTGGAAATCACCGTTTGATTGAAAATAATCCTTTTGTGTCTCTCCCTGCTCTAAACATCCATAAGTTCTTTGTATCAAAGGCATGCCATGCCAGACCCGTTAGGTCCTGTTGGCCGCTGGAAAAGGGCCGCTGGCCTCTTTTAAAATCTTGAGATGAAGAGTTAGATTTTTCTTTTCTTTTTTAAAAAATACTTAATTTATTTATTTGAGAGTGAGGAAATACAAGCGGGGAGGAGGGGCGGAGGGAGAAGTAGGCTTCCCGCCGAGCAGGGGGCCCGATGCGGGGGTTTGATCCCAGGGCCCCAGGATCATGACCAGAGCGGAAGGCAGATGCTGAACCGTCTGAGCCCTGCAGGCGCCCCTGGAGCTAGACTTGGCTAATCCCGGGAAGCCACTGGGATATTTCTGGGATGTCCACCAGGGCTTCCTGGATCAGAAGCTCAGGGCAGGCATTTAGGAGATGAGATCAAATGCTGGTGGCCGTGGTGTCTCTGGACCCCATAAGGAAGCCCCATGTCTTCCTTGGGCTCCAGACAGTGACTCATCCCTGTGGCTTCCCCACCACATCTGTTACCCTTCCAGCCCCACGCTCTGTTATCTTCGATCCCGGCAGACCCAGGGCTGTGCTGCACGCAGCTTTGAACCCAGGGTCTGACTTGGCCAGCGCCATGTCTTTGCAGGCAGCCTGGGTCTGCCTCAAAGTTAATCCAGGACTGTCAGCCGCTCCAGGGGATGGGGGCGGGGAGGGGGGCACTCATGGAGCCCCAGGGGCAGAAGCAGGAGAAAAAACACAGATGCCCCAAGCGACCTGATTTCCTTGGTCCTATTAAACACACCAAAGTACTCCTCCCCCCACCCCCACTCCTACCCCTTGTTCCCACGGGAATTGGCAGTGCTGGGGGAGAGGTGGGTCTGGCTGTGTGTTCAGCCACTGGAGTCCAGACACTGGAGTCCCAGTGTCACCTTGGGACTGTGATCTCGAGCAGAGGGCCACCCCAGGTGCTCACATGCTCTCAGGGAGGGCTGGAAACGAGCTAAGGTGGTCTCCAGCTCCAGATGGAGCTGGTGTATCACCAGAGTCTGTCTTTGGCCGTCCACCAGCTTATGACTCTTCAGTTAACATTTATTTATTTTTTAGTGACTTTTGTTTTTTTGGTTATAAAATCAACCGATTAGGAGAAAACAAGGTTTTGGAAGCTCGAGGCCAGGGAAGGAATTTTTAGGAGGATTTAGAAGCAAGAGGCATACCCTGCGGTGTCCCGGCCAAGTCTTGGGGAGGTGTAGACAGTAGAGGGCACCCCACAGGGCTTACGTCAGGGCAGGGGGAGCTGCACAGGGCTGCCTCCCTACCTTGGAGCTCCCTGCCTGCTCGCTCTCTGGCCCCGACCTCTGGCTACGCCCTCACCCACCTCACAGAGCTGTAGAGACCTCATCGGGCCGACTGCCCTCCCACCGCAGCTACTCACCCTCCCTAGACTCTACGGCACGTGTGTTTAAAGTCAACTCACTTAGAAAAATCTGTTTTGTTTTGTTTTGTTTTGTTTTAACAAATAGATTTTTTTTTCTTTTCCTGAGCAGCCTCAGGTTTATAGAAAAAGTGAATGGCAAGGTACAGAGCATTCCTATACCTGTCCCTGTCCCCGAGTTTTCCTGTCACTAACAGCTGGAACAGCTGGCGTTGTGTGGCACATGATTAGCTGGTCAGCCAGTCGTTGATACGTTGCTGTGGACTGAAGTCCAGCACTTACGCCATTCCTTGGGTTCCCTCTTTCCTCTTGTACCATCGGTGTGTTTTGACAGATCTGTAGTAACTTCTGTTACTGAACTCAATTTTTTTTTTTTTTTAAACTTTAAGGCAAATGTTTGAAACATAAGGTTTGATATGCCTGGACACAGCCTGTCACGGTGCTGATTGAAAGGTGCATGTAATCATTAAAGAGGAGGCATCTCTCCAGGCACCACGGTCTTCTGTCCCTTGACTGTGTGCCACAGTTTTAGGACACACTGTCCATTCGAGACTCCACAGCCTGTGGTCCCCAGCCTGCCGCTCTAGTCCTACCCACATTCACACCCTGCCTTTTCGACTTCGGCCTGAGGACACGCTGTGTCTCAGCGCTGCTCTTCCTCCGTGGTGGGATGCCCTTCCAGGGAGTCTGCTCCGCACCCTTTTGGTGTTCAGATCAGCTGTCATTCACGTTGGAAGTCTTTGGCACTTAGTTCCATGCGTCGCACTAAGCCAAGGGCTCTTGGGTCAGGAGTTGCGTGCCTGCCTCTGGGCTTGCGCCCATCCACTCTGCCCGCCGCTGAGGCTGGGGTGGGGAGCTTGGCAGGTGAGTGAGCACGCGAGCGTGTACGGAAAAGAGAAATGCTTGACTTCACCAATTCCACGCTTGCTGAGGAGTTGGGAGTCCCTACTTTAGTTGGGTGAGTTTCCACCCAGTGACCCTGCGTGCTCTCATTCCAGCTGAAGACGCCATCTGGAATCATCCACGGAAGGAGAGACCTCGACATGCCACCCAGCACCCTCAGGTGTTCAGATCGTAAGTTGCTGGGGTGTGGGGGACACATCTGTGGGCTCGTCACTGAGGGTGGGGGGCTGTTGCCCAGAGCACATGGCCAGGCGAGGCCTGGGTTGGGGGGGCCTGGTGAGCACTGGCCAAGGGGCCGCTCACGGGGAGGTGGGTGCCCAGTGAGGCAAACTGATTGCAGACCTTTGGGGGGGGCTTGTGTTGTAAGGCAGGACCCCCAGCCTCCTTGTGTTGTCTCTGTGGCAGAAGAATTCTATAGGCGGCTTCGAGTGCGGGACCCCAAAGAATTCCTTCTCTCTAGCTCCTCTCCATGAATGGCCCTTTCATTATTGAGTGTCCCTTTGGCTCTTGCGCCCCAGGGCAGACTAGGATGGAAGTGCCCTTGTGAGCTGGGGGGCCCTTCAAAGGGCCAAGGAAAAAACGCGGGCCGAGGGACCAGCCTCTCAAACGGGCTTCCAGCTCCAATGACCTTCGCTCACCCCCTTGAAATGTCTGGAAAACAGAATGGGCAGATTTTCTGTCTTCAAAGTTTCCGGCTAAACCTCTTCAAGTTCTTTATTGTTTGGGACTGAGACACTCAGCAATGGTAATGGGTAGTTTCTTTTGTATTTGCCTTGAAAGGCCAAAATATTTTCATATTGCTACAGACAAAGCCTTCTGTTTAGAAAAGAACGCCATGTCTGTCGCTTCCCACCGGGGAGACTGTGTACGACGTGTGTGTGTGTCTCTGTGTACTACTCTGGGGTCTTGAAACAGGTTTCTCATGGGGATGGCCATTCACCGGGGTCCAGGGGGAATGCGTCTGCCCTGCCGAGGGGGTCTGGGGAAGCCGGCCCTAATTCTCTATCTGTCCCCGTTGGTCTAGGACGTGAGCCCCGGGGGCGGCGGGTGGTGGGGGTGGGCCGGCTGCACTAACCTTGACTCTGCCTGTGCCTGCGTCTGCCATGTGTTTGTGGTAGCGACTGTGGCTTGTGCCTCGGTGGTCAGCTTGGTGGGAGCAAGCAGGAGGGTCTAAGATACGGTGGGTGTTCTGTTTCTCTTACTGGGAGGGCATTTCACGGGTATCTGTTACCTGATCCAAATAAGGGCCCGTGGCTGGAGGAGGGAAAGCAGGAAGGAGTGGATGAACACATAACTAGGTAAAGGAGGGAGCAGGCCGGGACGAGAGTGCTATGACCCAGATCCCGTTCGATGCGAAGGCCGTTGATCTCTAAGTCAGTAAAGTGTTCAGTCAGTGTGTAAAGAGAGCCACTCACGAGCCGACACCCAGTCACCATAGACCCAGACATAGGTGTGATGCAAATAGACAGTCCCTGAAGTTTACCGGTAAAAGAATAAAATGTAAATAGGAGAGCCAAGGACCCAGGGGTGGAAACGCAGAAGCCAGTAGCCACAGGGCCATGTCGTGTACGTACACATCCTCTAGGAGGCTAGATCTTCTGTGAAGTGTTCTGATCATGAATGATGGTGATGATAACAATCCTTCCAGGCGGGAGGAAGCTTCTGGAGGTGATGGGTAGGCTTAGGACAAGGATCTCAATGACAGGTTCATGGTGTACGCTTCCCTCCGGTCTCATTGGGGTCCTGTACGTGGCTTTTTGTGTGTCAAAGCACAATTAAAATGAAAAAGCCTAAGGAGAAGGTCACTGAAAGGATTGCCCAAGCCCTGGTGAGAACGAGAGGGTGAGTCCCGTGAAAATGAAACAGGTACGAGAGGGGATGTGAGGGAGCAGGCAGTTGGAGGCGGGGGAGAGAGCATGGCAAAAAGTAAATAGTAAATGGAAGGAAGAACTAGTATTTTCTTAAATTAGGGCATGCACAAGTATATAAGGAGGAGTACATCAGGTGATCGCAGACCAGGTGTTACAACGAGTCCGCAGGTGGGCTCCTGGCATAGACAAATAAATTAGTAGGCAAGAGTTTGAAGAATAGGTTAAAAAAAAAAAAAATATATATATATATATATATATATAGAGAGAGAGAGAGAGAGAGAGAGAGAGAGGGAGAGAGAGGAGACCCAGGACACCAAAGAAGTGAGTTAACTTTTACCAGAAGTTTTCTAACTCCAGGCACACGTAAATGAATAAATACTGAAATGAAAGAAAGCCAAGGAGAGAGAGTCACTGGTGGAAACTCCTAGACCCGGATGGGAGCGTGGTGGCAGGGGTTTGTGGTGTCCCCCAGTCCTGGGAGCTGAGTCTGTCCCGTGAAAGGATACAAGGGAGAATAAAGTAAAATATCCAAATAAAAATCAAGAAGCATGGAAGGAAAAGGAGCAGGTCCAGAAGGCCAGGAACGGGTGCACACTCAAGCGGGTAGACAGCGGTGGAACTCGGGGTGCAGGGCTGTCACGCAGCAGAAGTTAGAGTGAGTCCAGTTCCACAAGCCAGGATGCTGTCCATCAAGTAAGACGTCTGTAAATCAATAGGTAACTCAGGACCCAGAGAAACCGAGGGGGCAGAGTGAAGGGGAGCCGGGAACGTGGGCAACAGGGTCGTCATTCATCTCATCGGGGCCCCGAAGCCCCTGGAGAAGGAAGGCAGGCAAGTGGAGGGGAGAAGCAAAGCTGGCATTGGAGGGAAGGACAGCTCTCAGGGTGGCTGGCAACCAAACAGAGAGATGGGGGCCAGGACAGAGATCCGTGGGAGGGGGTGTGCTCGAACCATGGACGGTCATAGGTCAGTCTGAGCGCTCACATCCATTAATAGTGGAACAACTAGCTGATAAAGAAAAAGAAAACAGGAAGGGAGAATGGTTGGAAGGAAGGAAGGAGAGAAGGAAGGAAGGAACCACGGAGCCACAGAGGTTGGGGATGGCCGTTTGCAGGAGGCATTAGGATTCAGGGGTCTGCGCGACTGAGTGTCAGAGATCAAAAGATCGCAAGAAAGGAGCGAGGCAGAGAGAAGCATGAGAACGGGCTGGGGGTGGGGTGGACGGTGGGCAGTAGATGAGCGGGTCCGCAGTTCTGTGTAGACACACCTAACTCTAGGGGCAAAAGAGTAGTGACTTCACTAGGGAGAAGGCCTGGATGGATACGGGAGCGCTCCAGGGAAGGAGTAGAAGAGAAAAAAGGTTTATGATACCCAGTGAGGAAGGTGTCTGATTTCCAGCAGAGTGAAAGGCAGTGAGAACGATTGAAAGAGTGGGAGGAAAACAAAACAAAACAATCAAGAAGGGGAAAAAGTTAAAATAAAATTAAAAAAACTATAAAAAGTAATAAATCAATAGGTCAAACAATGAGGTCTAGGAGAGGGAACTGGCTTAGCACCGATCGTCCACATTCATTCAGACCTGGGGCCCCAGAGTTTATAAATGATAAAAACGTGACCATCAGTAAAGAGAGCGACCCACGACCCACGAGAGACAGAGCCCACACCAGGGCAAGAACACGAGCAGGCGGCCCGAACCCGGAGTTACGACTGATGCGAAACTGGGCTCTGGAGATGGGGAAGTAAATCCTGACCCGAACCACCAGTGGGAGGAATGAATGAACAAAAGGAAGTCTCACGTCCACGGGTGCTGTGGAGGCTCTGGGAGTCACAGATTACGGCTAATCCAATTCTGTGCACCTGAGGTCCATAAATAAAAGAATAAATATTGAAATAAAAGGGTGACAGAAAGAATGAATGGGCCCAGGGATGGCTGAATTAGAAATGGAGATGCCCGGGACTGCCAGGAGAGCACTGCCCTTGGGACTGTCACTCATCTGACTCTGGGCACCTGAGCCCCCCCGCCCCCCAAGAGCAAGAAGACCCAGGGACCCAGCCCCAGAGGGGAAGAGGGAGGAGGAGAGCCGAGGCAGAGGGGAAGACACCAGAACAGGTCACGGCCGGTGTGTCCGAAAGAGCAGGCTCTGTTAGGATTAGCCATGAGCTCCTCGGTCCTAAAGGTCCATGAGATTGATCAGTCCCTGTTTCTAGAACAAGGGAAGTGGAGAGAGTGGAAAAAGAAGCAAAAGACCAAAAATGGAAGATAATAAACATGAAAACAACCACAGTGACAAATGGAGAGTTGGGAGAGCTTGTGTGATGAGGGATTATAATTAGTTTATAGACACTCTCCTTAAATAGATAAATGCATTACTCCTCTCAGAGCATAAATGAAAAATAAAGGAAATAGCTCGCCCGATGACAAGGCTGCGCCGTCTCGCACCTTAATGAAATAGATGCAATGGCGGCTCGGAAAGGGAAGAACAAATACCCACGTGTAGTAGTTGGCTCAGGGCCAGGAAGAGAGTTTGTGGATGGGCACTGGGGCATGGTGCTTGGTGTGCACGGGGCGGGGGGCTCACAGGGGACCAGGAAGGGAAAGGAGGGCCCCGGATGGGGGAACTGGATTCGTCTTCCTGCGGGGAGGAGTGATAGAAAGTCAGGAAGATGAGATTTAGGAAGAAACAAGAGAAAGGAATTGGGGAAAAAGTGCGAGGTGAGCACCTAGCTAAGGGTTGTGAAGGGGGGTCTGCACACCCAAGGCTCTGTCTGCGGAGGACTACAGAGGAGGAACTGGAAGGGGAGCGGGGAAGGAACAAGGAAGGAGGAAAGAGGAAGGAGGGAACAAGGGGGGAGGAAGGAAGGAAGGAAAGAGGAAGGAGGAAGGAAGGAAGGGAGGAACACAGAAGGAGGAAGCGGGGGAGGAAAGGGAGGAAGGCAGGGGTTTTGGGCCCTGAGTCCAGCGGGCGGAGTGAGAGGGTAGGGAGAGGGACGGCTCTGGCATGCTGTGTGCTTGCTGTGTGCACTTGGCCTGGCCAGGAGGGGCCGGCTCAGGAGGGCCCGGGCCGCAGAGTGCTGGGGCATGTCCTGGCCGCGCGGGCCGGTTCACCTTCCTCCCACCCTCAGTGTCCCCATCCGTAACCTCGGAAGGGCCTCAGCTTCCCGCTCGGATGGATTGTGGGGGCAGACGCCGACCTGCCTGTGGGCAGTGCCCTGTCCGTAGCCCTGGGGAAGCGGCAGGCTTGGGCCGGGGCCTTGCAGAAGGCTGCGTGAACAAGGGGTGCGGCGCCAGGTGGGGGTCTCGGCCCCTCCCTGGGCTGGGTCACCTGTGAGGGAGGCTCTTCCCGCCAGGGGGCAGCAGAGGGCAAGGGAGCAGGAGGCCCCAGGGCCGCCCCTGGGCTGCAGGGGGTCGTGCGGGGAAAGGAGGGTGCTGGGCCAGGAGCGCCTGCGGAGGTTGACCCAGGAGCCCCGTGACCCAGGTGCCCAGGGGCAGGTCACCAGAAACCTTGTTCATGAAACCTTCTGGAAGGTGCCCACGCGCCCTCCAGTCTGGTCTAGCGTTGACCGCTTGCCTTTCTCAGTGCGGGGCAGGTGCACCTCGGCCCGGGGTGCAGATGTGGTCCCGGGATCCCGGCCCCCTTGACATGGCATCCCCAGAGACCGTTTCAAGGCCTCCCTGTCTTCTCGCCTGTTCTCCGATGTCTTCTGTATCGGGCAGCGGTTGCATTGGGATGTGCGTTGGAGTTGTCCTTCTCCTCCTGACCTGCCCTCGGGGGCCCCGGCAGGTCGGGAAGGTCTTGTGTACTGACATCTCTGACCCCGGGGCCTCCGGGGTCTGTCCGGTCTCCTCTCTCTCTGTAGTGGACAGGATTTGTGCAGTTGTGTCTTACGTGCCTGTTTGTCTGCGGAAACTACAACCCAAGTCCCTGTTGACCTCTCAGTGTCCCTTTGGGACGTGAAACCAAAATTGGATTTGTGACAAGTGCCCTGAGCAGGAGGTACCGCCTAGGTGCGGGGCGGGGAGCACCAGGACCCCAGAGGGGTGGGGCTGGGGCAGGGCCGGGGCACAGCTAAGGCCTGCAGTGGCTCTGGACACTGGGTGGGAGCAGGTGCAGGGGTGGGGGTACTGCTGCTGGGGGGGGGCAGCCACGCTAAAGGTGTTTACTTGGGGCAGTGAAGCGGGGCTCAGGATTCATAGCTGTAGAGTTCGAGATAGGACGTGAGGAGAGAGTGAGGGGGACTAGGGTGACTTCCACGCCTCTCGCGTGGCCTGGAATGGAGGATGGCATTCATGTGTCTGGAGCCACTTTCTGTGCCTCCAGGACCACCTGCCTGGGCCATGGGAGCAGGGCCATGTGGGCCTATATGCTGGGGCTGCAGGGCTCTGCTCTCCTCCTCCTCAGGAATCCGGGGGCTCTGGGCTCTGCCTCAGCTGGCTGGAAGCCTGGGGTCTGCGCTCAGGAAGCCTGAGGCACCTGCTAAACCAGGGACCCCTCCAAAGAGCTTCCCTGACCAGCCCACATGTCACCATGTGCACTAGGGTGGGGGCAGGGCAGGGGAACCTTTCTGTGGTTATTTGAAGTCAGTTGAGGTGCAGGAAGGCTTTAAAATGTTGGGTGTGCAGGGAGGAGGAGGAGGACGAAGAGGAGGAGGAGGAGGACGAGGAGGACGAGGAGGAGGAGGAGGGGAAGGGGGCCACAGCCAAAAGCGGGGAGGAAGCAGAGGAAGAGGAACAGACCTCTGGGGGAGCCTTCTCCCCGTGTCAGAGGGGCTGTGGAGGGGTCCCAGGGGCTGGAAATTGGCCATTGGGAGAAGCTCCAGGGAGACCTGCGGGTGCCCTGATGGGTGTGTGGTTTGGGATCCAGGCGATGGTCTGTTCTTGGGAATGCAGAGGGCGTGAGGAGTGTCAGGTCAGGACCCTCAGAATCTTTGGCCCTTTAGAGTTTTCAATCTGCTGTTCTAAGGGTCTCCACTTCTGGGGTGCAGAGATTCAGGACAGGGCTTCCCCTCTGGTGCCCACCACCCCACCAACGGCTGCAGGAGCCAGAGTGGGGATTCCTGTGGGGCCCCCATCGTTCCCGACCCACCCACGAGTTCCGAGTTGGGATCTCAGTGCTCCCCTCTGATCAGGGCACATCTTCAGTGTGTTTTTCTTTCTTTTAACTTACTAAAATGAGAGCCAATTTTCTCTCTTGGCCTTGGACTTGTGCATGCACTCCATGCACAGATCCTTCCCCCGGTGACCCGGGAGCTCTTCTTAGACTCCTCTGTGACTCCCAACTCCCTCCTCTGGAAGCTCAGCCCCAGGGCTGGCCTTCCAGAGGCTGGAGGCTGGAGGCTGGAGGCGGGGCCTCAGAGGGCAGACAGGCCAAGGCCCCCCTCGTGTTCCTAATGTAAACGGTGTGGCTGGCACATGACCTAGAGCAGGAGGTCACCCATCACCCTGCCACGTCACGCCTCTGTCTCTTTCCCCTTCGCATTCTTGTCTGTGGGCATACTTTTTCTTTTTTTTTAAATGGACATCTTTTTTTTTTTTTTAAATAAGCATTCAGTTTTGAAACCTTTAAACCTTGCCTTCTTCACCACATATATCCTGCATTTTCCATGCAATGTTTTTGTCATCAGCGTTTTTCTTTTTTCCATGAAAAAAAAATCGTCGCCTCACTGGCTGTTGCGTCCCATTGAGCGGTTATAGGTCATCATTTGCAATGCCTACTTGCTACTGTGACATATAACTCCTCTTTTTGTTTCTTCCCCTAATGCTCTGAATCCCACCACGGCGAATGGCTTTGCGCACATCCACTCTTTCTCATTCTTAACGAATTGCTTTCCTTCACCCCGAAATGACCATTGCTTCATGGCATGCCAGTTTCTCCTGCTAGACTGTGAGCCCCTGAAGGGCGAGGAGCTTGCCAGATTGATCTTTGTACCCCCAGTGCCTGCTGTGGTGTGGATGGCGCATGGTGGACGGATGGGTGAAAGCGTGAGTGCTGAATGTGACTGGCTTTCCTGGGGTCGAGCTGCTTGAGCGGAAGGCCGGGGAGTTTGTGTGGGTGTTGACTGATTTCCGAGGGCCTAGACCATTTTACAATGTCCAGCAATGTATTAGCATTTTGTTAAGATATTGCTAGTTTCTCTCTGTTAAACAGTGCTTTTCTGTCATTTTAACTTGCATTGCTTTGATTACTAATGAAGGTTGAGCATTTTCACGTATCCTTGTTAACCAATTGTATTTTCTCTTCTGTGAACTGTTTGTCCAAGTCCATTGGGTCATGGCTTTCTGGTGAGACTGGTCAAGGATGGAATGGGAGGGGATGTAGTGAGCCCTCTGTCACAGGAGGCATTCAAGGGGCAGGCTGGGCAGACCCTTGATGGGGGTAGTTTAAAGGGGATTCACATAGCAGGTATGGGGGTGGGTCTAGATGGTCTTGGAGGTCTATTTGACTAGGATTTGCTTCTTCTTGGAGATGGGGGGTGGGGACATTTTCCATTTGGCAGCCTGACAACATTTAAGATCATATCCCCTGGGTGGGTTCATGCATTTATGACTTATAAGCTGCACTGCACCCTCTGGAACTCTCCTGGGACAGGAATAGCTCTTTGATCCTCTGAGGTCCAGAGAACCATGCCTAGCATCTCGGGCCCTGAGCTGGTGGCTTCCCACCAGCCCTGACACCCAGCCCTGTTTCCTTTTGAGGGAGCCAGCCCCCTGGACCGTCATTTACCGCCTCGTAGGGAATCAGGAGAGACCATCTGCTGTCCTTAGCATTCCCAGTGTCCTGTGATATGTCAGCAAATGTCCCTGAGTCCTTAGATGGATGGGACATATTGGATCGGGATTGGTGGAGAACCCTTCAGGTTTTCTTCAATGGGGCGATTAAATTCTGTGATCCAAGGAGCAGATTGGACCCCATGGTCTTCTGGGGTTTCCCCTCATGCCCCACCACAAACTAACCTGGGCTCAAAGGCCATCGAGACCATTTGGGGAGGGTGTGTCACCCACGGAGGGCTTGCCCCCCCTTCCAGAACACACCCTGCTGCTTCCCGCCGAGCCCTCTACTACAGCACTCAACGCTGTTTGCCTGCGTCAGAATGAGTCACACACCTGTCTGTCCCAGCATCGAGGCTTGGGAGGCCAGCAGTGACTGCCAGCGTTGATTTAACCCATCCGTCCATTCATCTGCGCACTTGGCCTCCATTTCTTGACCTGGTGCTTTGGCCTCTCCCTTCCCTGAAAGCAAGCCTTTTCATCTTGGGGGGGCTGTGCAGCGCCATGGGCTGTGGTCATGAAGCGAACACCCTTATTAGAGCTTTCTCCTCCGGGGTCACTGCTCTGAGCACGTCCCAGCTGGACTCATCCGCCACCATCACCCATACAGCTTTCTGTCCCCATGGCGCTTTCCCAGGCATCACCCACCGCGGCGGATCCGGGGCCGGGGTCCGAGAGGGCCCCCCGCCGGTGAGCGGAGGAGTCCTCCCCAGGCCGCCCTGCCTGGTGCATGGTCCCTGCCACGAGCTTTGCCTTCAGCCTCCCTGCTTCTCCACCAGACGGCAGTGGTTGTAACTCACCCCTTCATTCCTTCATCTCTTCATTCCGTCACAGTCCACACCCCATTTTTTCAAGTTAGCCGGTGCTGTACTGGAGCTGGCTCCCAGGGACTCATCCCAATTATCTCCTTCTGGAAGAAAAGACGAGCCCGTCTGCAAGGGGCTGCGTCTTTGTGTCAGCAGAAGGCTTGACCCTTGGCTCAGCATCCCCAGCTTCAAGACCCAAGTTCCATGGGAAGCTGGATTGCCCTCCCTGACTTTGTTCCTTACAAAACTAGGTTGATTGGTAATCAGCAAAGTGTGTCCCCAGGTGTTCAGAAATCATAACCTGTGTCCTTAAGAGGCCAGAGTGACGGCTAGGGGGTCTGAGATGGACGGCTGCTTCTGGCCGTGAGCTGGCTTTTAAGTCATTAAGAACCCTGGTCTTGCCCGGTGGTGATCCTAGAGCCATTCCTGTCCCTTTCGAAATTAGTTAATGGTGGGTTCTGTTTAGAGAAAATTGGGAGATATGATTGCACACAGAGGTGACCGGGTTCATGCCCTGTGCGGGGATCTGCTCGGAATGATCTGTTGGCAGACCTGGGCATCCAACACACGTGGTGCTTCGCAAACCTGGACATGCCCCTGGTGTTGACGTGGGTCCCAGGCCGGGGGGGACCTCTGCCCCCTTTAGCTCACTGCTGCCCTTATGGAACAAGGCAGAAGTCTTGGGGCCTCTGCTTAGAATTCTGTGGTTTATTCATTGCATTGGAGAGAGGGCGTAGTGGGCAAAGCCAGGACCCCGGAGCTGGACAAACGTGTGTGGTTTAAACTGACCGTGACAGCTTGAGTCTGTCTTCTGGGGGGACAACGGCACCCACCTCGCAGGGCTGTTGTGAGGATTCTTGTAACCAAGGCTTTGAACTGGGTTTCTGACCAGGCGGTGTGCGTGCCCCCGGGGGGCTGCTGGGGGTGGATGGCAGGCCGAGCGGGGGGACAGCCTGACTCAGCAGGTTAGCGGGAAATCGCTTTGCCAGATGGGCAGCGGGCATCGTGGGATGGGGTGCTAAGTTGGCATGGCGTCGTGGGTTAGATAGAAGTCATTCTGGCAGGGACCTTTATGCCAGGGGATGGGGGCCTCTTTGGGCAACACCCTTGCCCCCCTGGGGTACGTGTTCACGCTCACCTCTGTAAAAGGTTGGAAGCACCCACTGGGTCTTGCCTACCGCTGTGTCTGGCCTGTGGGCGGCACTTAACACACATGCCTCCTTCCATAAGAGATCTCCTTAGCAGTGCCCCCTCCCTGCCCTGCCCCGCTACCGCCCACCGAAATATTAGGTACCGGCCATCAAAGACACTGCCACGTCCCCTCTCTCAATTACCAACATTTGGGCTCAAATGCCAGCAGCCCGGGTGCCTAACACAGTACCAAGCCAGTGGTAGGGGTCACCTTCCATTTTTGTTGACTGGACGCATGGGTGAATGGCCAAACCACAAACTGTAACCAAACGCCAGTGGCAGATGTTAAAACCCTTCCTAAGAGCTTATATTTCACTCCTGATTAACCTGTTAACAATTGTTGAATTGTATCTTACGGACTTCTGTATGACGTGTGTTGTCAGAAAACCAGGATTCTCGTTTGGGGTTCCGTGTGATGAAACTTCAGCCGTCTGTGTACTGTGTTAGAAATTAGAACCTGGCAGACCCCCTCCCCAGGGGGGGGGCACCTAGCGAACTGGGCAGTGCTGAGCGAGTCACTTCTCCTCTTTGACCCTCAGTCTCCTTTTCTCTGCTGGGTCACCAGAAAGCTCCTTCCACTGGGTGGTTGTGAGGCCAGGGGCTAGGTCCATTACAACAGAGCTGATCAAACTCTGGCTCTCACTGGGAATGGTCGAATGCTGAGGGTTGTCTGGAAAGTTCCGAACCTTTGCCGGTTGTGTTTCAGCAGTCAATGGAACGTGTAAGACAGAGGCTGAGCGGTCTGCAAGCAGTTAGCGAGCTGGCCCAGGGTGAATACTGGTTTGATTAATGAGTGACGGCTTTTTTCCTTCCTTGGAGCCTCCCCTCTCGTCCCACTTTCCATCCTGGCTGCTGCTTCTCACATGGAGGTTGTTGCTGCCTGGGGAGGACTGCTTGGGGCTTTGCTGTACCTGTCGACTCCATGTCTGGGGCGGCTTCTGCAGACGTCTGTGTGTGCCCGAGGTCGAGTCTGCCAGGCAGGAAGAGGGGACATATTCTGCCCTGCAGGGGAAAGGCTTGTGTTCCTTATTTCCTCACACCCCCTCTTCCCTCTTTCTCTGGCTGGAAGGTGGGGAAGTCAGTCTGCAGTCTGGTCTGGGGGCGGGGCTGTTAACCGCTCTACCCCACAAGCTTCCTGCTTGACTGGGGTGTGGGCCCAGTTTCTCGATGAGGTAGCTGAGATCAGAGACAGGGGGGGGAACAGAGCCAGGCTGAACGGTGCCCTTTGACCCTGCCAGCCAAGCTCTGCCAGTGACTGAGGCCAGCCTCTGCGGGCCCGCGTGTTCTCGGACCCCTGGCAGGGGTCCATTGTGTTCCAGAGCTCGGTTGGCCCCAAGTGGGAGCATTAAATGAGGTATTAGGAGTCATTTTGGGGTGGGGGGGTTATCTCAAGAGACCCCTGAGTTTCTCGCCTGGCCCTTGTCTGATGCGTGAGGGGAGCAGCGTCCTGCCGCCTGGGTGGGTTGGAGTTCTGCACCCCAGCCTCTCTCCTGCCCCGCCTTCCGCAGCAGAAGCTCACTGGCCTCCCTCTCTTCCTGCCTCCTGCTTGCACAGCTTCGGTGGGCAGGACCTGGCCACTCTATGGCCCTTGCAGCTGGCCACCTGGCCACTTCTGTTAGCATTTTTTTTTTTAAGATTTTATTTATTTATTTGACAAACATAGATCACAACTAGGCAGAGAGGCAGGCAGAGAGAGGAGGCAGCAGGCTCCTTGCTGAGCAGAGAGCCCAATGTGGGGCTCGATCCCTGGACCCTGAGATCATGACCTGAGCCAAAGGCAGCGGCTTAACCCACTGAGCCACCCAGGCGCCCCTTCTGTTAGCTTTTGATTGTGAGGTCTGGCCTCATGCTAGACTTGCACCTGCCTCTGGGGGCACTAGGACCAGCTCCCCCACCCTCCCCTCCCTTGGGCTTCACTGTGGGGGCTCGCGCTGTATCATTCTTGCCATCTGGCCCGTGGACATCCCACATCCTTGAGAACATGTCTGAGCATGCCTCCAGGCTTCTGAGGGACCCCATGGGAGGGACAGGTAGATAGGGTCCTCCTCCCAGGGGACTCTGAGTCTGTGTCCAGGTGTCTGCTCCCCAATGGGCCTCAGACTCCTGGAAGCTTAGGCCTTTGTGTGAACCATTGTTGATATCCCAACCTAGAAATGGGCAGGGCTGGGTCCCCATTTCCTGAGGGCAGGATCTGTGTTTCTCTGACCCTTCAAGGCACTAGTAGGCGCCTAGTAGACGCTCACAGACTGATGAGGCAGGGTTTTTCATGGGCGGGAAGAACTGAATTGACAGTCAGTTAATAGGTGAGTCGAGTCCACACTGTTTCTTTAGGGGGAAGGTGTGTTTTCTTGGCAGACTCTTCAGGGCGAATCCTGAGGGTCTCGGGTGGTGGGGGTCTTCCCCCCACCGCCCGGGGAAGGTGCAGCCCAGAGGAGGGTTCCTCCCGATAGAAATGTCTGTCTTCTGCACATTTTTGGATGTATTTATGTCTAGAATAAAACTTCATTTAGGCTCAAGTGACCTCGTTTGTGTTGTGGCCCAAGTGATTCTGGTAACTTGGCACTGGGTAATGCCCAGGCTGGAGGGAAGCCCTGGTCATGCCCACACCCTCCCTGGGACTGTGGACGTCTCCCCCTGAGATGTCTTTGTTCCCACCGTGGGTGACAATTAAACTGTAAGGCATGGGCCAAGTCTGAGATGCAGCTGTAGGCACCCCCAAAACAAGAGGGGGACTGGACTCCAGACCTAGGTTCCTTTCATCCGCTCTCACTCCCTAAAGCACGGTACCTGGGCACAGGTTGAGGGACGGGACTCTCTAGGTCTTGCTCTTTTGAATTCTGGTCCTGGCGCCACCGTTTGCCAGCATGGTGGCCTTGCGCAGGCCATTGGTACCCCGAGTCTTGGTTTTCCCACCTGTAGAATGGGTACGGAAAAATAGAATCCGCTCAGAGGACGCCGGTGAGCCCCGAGTGCAGAGTGCGCCTTGCTGCACCCCGTATCAAGGTCTGGGTTCGAGGCCACTCTTGGGTGTGGCTGAGTTTTGCTCCCTTGTACCCTGGAAATAGTCACATTTCCCTGGCACGGTTACTGTGGGACTCAATGACGTTGTTTCTGTGAAAATAAATGCTTTGTTACCTGGCACACCGGTGGCCTCACCCCTTGTTCTCTGGTGGGCCCTGGGTCTGACCACAGTGCCCTGTGGCCTGTGGGCACTGGTCACCAAAGCCCTGTGCTCCCCAGAACTGTGGCGACCCGAGTGGCTGGTGTGTGGTGTGGAGGACGTCAGGGAAGCACCCGGCTGGCTCTGGGAGGCCGTGAGGGAGGGAGGGAAGGGTTGGCTTTTAAATACAGAGATTTAACAAGGTTCGGGGGGAGGGGAGTTGAGGCCAAAGGTATAGGGGGTGGTGTGGGTGGGGGAGGTGGGATCAGGGAGGACTTTCAGGAACCCCCAGAGGAGGGAGAGGCTGATATTTTAGAGAATATCCAAGTTTAGTTGGCAGTGGTTTGGGTGGTGTTCAGAAAGGCCGAATGTTCTGGAATCTGGGGGTGGTAAGGAAAGGACCTGCAGAGGTCGCGGGTGCAGGAAGGTGTCAGGTCCTAAGGCTACGCTCTGGAAGTCTCTGCGGGTGGGGGAGCCCAGAGATGGAGGGGCACTAGCTAGCTGGGGCTGGAGCAGGTGCCTGGGTGCTCCCCTGGCCCCCCACGGCTGCGGGGAGCCGGGGCCTTCTCCCTGTGTTGTCCAGTGGCGTCCAGTCCCGGGGCTGCTCTCCTCTCCTCGCCCCCCGGCCTGCCTGTCTGCATGAGAACTCTTGTCAGCCAGTGAGACGGGGAGCGGGCCCCTTCATCTGCACCTGTGTCTCTCTCAGCCTCCGCAGCCACAGGGACACCCTGCACACGTCCCCGCGGGACAGGCCGGACCCAAAGACTCTGGACCAGGGCCGCCCCCTGCGAGGAGGGGCAAGCCCTCCTGGCCTCTCCTTGCGTAGCCACCCGTCCTCTGGCTGATGGACTGCACTGATCTGAGGCTCAGACACGTGGGCCGGACCCCTGCCCACCCCTCAGGAGCCCTGAGACTTGGGGGAACCACGGAGCGTTCACTGGCCCACACCTGAGGACACCTACCTCACAGGGTTGTTGTGAGGAGCGAGTGATGTGGTTTGAAAGCGCCTGACCTGGGGCTTGGCACACCCTATTGTGCTCTCAATAAATGTGTTTCTTGCCTTAACAACAGCAGTGATGGGTGTGCTACTAATATGAGGAGGGTGACTGTCGGGTGTCCTGTCTGGCTGGGGCTGCTCTCCCCCTGGGGTGTGTGGCGGGCGGGGAGGGAGGGGGAGCCCACACTGAACTCCTGTGCTGATGCGTGTTGGGGTGAACTAACTCGGGTGGGTCCCCCTCCTTCTAATGGTTTATGGGATGCCAGTTTCCTTTCCAGAAAGGAATGTAGCTGGGGAGTGGAGGAAGTCGGAGCTGAGCGCAGTTTTGGGGTCCCTAGAGCCCCGTGGGGGCTGCCCCCAGGCTGCAGCTCTTCCTCCCCTCCTCCGGCGCTCCTCCCAGGGTCTTGCCTGGGCCAGGCAGAGCTGTGGTCCTGCTCGAGCTGACAGTGAGTGTGCGGCCAGCCGGCAGATGACCTGGGGCCGACTCTCACCGCACAGGATGGTTACTGAGCTCAGCAGGACCCAAGGAGGCTGCAGGGGTGGACCCCCAGAAGCAGCTGCTATCCCCCACCAGCACGGGCACTGAGCCTGGTGCCCCTGAGACCCAGCTCAGGGAAGTCAGGCTGTTGGCCGAATGGTGACTGAGAGGAGCAAGGGCAAGGGAGCTGTGGACCCAAGTCCCCATCGAGTCTTGGGGTCGGCACACCAGGCTTTGCCAAGGAACAGGTGATCTGGACACGCAACCAGTGGAAAAAGGAGAGGCTGACCTCTGCCACTGCCACCATCAACATCAAAAACATCTCCACTGCCACCTCCCTCACCTCATCCTTCCTCCTTTACCTTCTTGCTCCCTCTTCCTCCTCCTACTAACTCCTTCATCACCTTCTTCCTACCTTCTCTTCTTCCTTCCTCCTCCTCTTCCTCTTTCTTCTCTTCTTCCTCCCCTCCCCTCCGCCCCTCCCCACCCCTACACAGGGAGGTGCCCCAAGAGAACTACAGGAGAGTCACACCATGAGTGCATGGGGCTGAGCATGGCCCCTTTGCAGAAAGAAAGAACCACCTTGGTGCCCATGGCCATGTTTCAGCCAAGGAAACTTGACTCCAGTCCTGATGGAGATGATGATACCCACGGCGCAGAGTATGGGCCAGGCAGCGTGGAGACATGGAGAAGGCAGCTTCTGGAGTGTGTCCCACTGAGATGAGTCCATCCCAGCCAAGATGGGGCCAAGGGGCCAGGAGAGTCCTGCCCATGGTGGACAGACTCCCAGGTTCTGGTGACATTCAGATGTCCATGATGGAGGGCCCCCTTGATGTTCCAGAGCTAAGACCACCACTCCAGCCTCCAATGAAGCTTAGATGTCCATGACGGAGGGCCCCCTTGATGTTCCAGAGCCAAGACCACTGCTCCAGCCTCTGATGAAGCTCAGATGTCTGTGAAAAAGGATCCCTTTGATGTTCCAGAGCTGAGACCCCCCAGCTCCAGCTGTTGTGATGCTTAGATGCTCAGAGGTCTCTTTGATGTTCCAGAGCTGAGACCCCCAGCTCCTGCCTCCAGTGATGCTCAGATGTCCATGAAGAAAGAGCCCCCTTGATGTTCCAGAGCCAAGACCATTGCTCCAGCCTCCAATGAAGCTCAGATGTCCACCATGAAGGGCCCCCTTGATGTTCCAGAGCTGAGACCCCAGCTCCAGCCTCTGAAGAAGCTCACATGTCCATCATGAAGAATCCCCATGATGTTCCAGAGCCAAGATCCCAGGTCCAGCCTCTGATGAAGCTCAGATGTCCATGATGAAGGAGACCCTTGATGTTCCAGAGCTGAGACCCCAGCTCCAGCTGCCCATGAAGCTCAGGTGTCCATGATGAAGGACTTCCTTGATGTTCCAGAGCCAAGATCCCAGTTCCAGCCTCTGATGAAGGCCAGATGTCCATGAGGAGTGGCCCCTTGATGTTCCAGAGCTGAGACCCCAGCTCCAGTCTCCAGTGAAGATCTCGCATCCAGAATGAGGATCCTTTTGATATTCCAGAGCTGAGACTGTATTTCCAGCCTTTGATAAATCTCAGATGTCCATGATGAGTGGCCCCTTGATGTTTTAGAGCCAAGACCTTAGCTCCAGACTTCGATCAATCTCCTGCAGCCAGAAGGAGGGTCTCCTTGATGTTCCAGAGCTGAAACCCCAGTTCCAGCCTTCGGTGAAACTTGAACATTCAGAATGAGGGTTCCCTTGATGTTCCAGAGCCAAGACCCCAGCTCCAGACTTTGATGACATTTGGGCGTCCAGAATGAGGGGTCTCCTTGATGTTCCAGAGCTGAGACTCCAGCCCTCGCCTCCGGTGAAGCTCAGATGTCCATGCTCAGTGGCCCCTTTGATGTTCTAGAGCCAAGACCTCATCTCCAGACTCCTTTGTGGCTTATGCAACCAAAGGAGGGTCCCCTTGATGTTCCAGAGCTGAGATCCCAGTTCCAGCCTTCGATGAAACTTGGGACAGCCAGCGTGAGGGGGTCCCATGATGTTCCAGAGCCAAGACCCCAACTTCAGCCTCTGATGAAGCTCAGATGTCCATGATGAAGGGTCCCCTTGATGTTTCAGAGTTGAAACCTCAGCTCCTGCCTCTGATGAAGCTCAGACATGCAGAACTGGTGAGAAAGCCTCAAGGCTTTCTTGGACAGGACTTTGCTTGGGCAGGACTAGGTGTGTTGAGACTGGAGATGGCAGAGGGGACTCTGCTCTCCACCCATGACCTGCAGCTCTCCTCACTACACCAGAGGTAGCATTTGGATCCCATAGGAAGCTGGGTTCCAGACGCATTAGGAAAGATGTGGAGTGGGGACTCCTGGCAGGAGGAAACAGTGTTAGGAAGAGCATGGCAGCCGAAATCATGGATTGTGGGTGGCTACTGCTGACGAAGCTTGCCCGTGAGAGGGTATCTGTGCAGCAAAGCACTGTTTTATGCCTTGTAGCTGGGCTGGATTCATGGCTGGCCACACACCAGCCTTGACCCACGGGGCTGCCAAGTTGGCCGGACCCTGGAATGTAACCCAAGCTTGTTTCTGCGGCTTAGCTCCTCTCCCAAGGGAAGGTGCTAAACGCCCACTCGCCAGACCGGCAGGAAGCTGTGACCTTGGGGTTGGTCAGATCTGGTTGCCTCTTTCTAGCAACGGAAGCTCCATTGAGGTTGGGACTGAGACAGGGCCAGGCCATCACGATGGGTTTGAAGACAGCATGGGGGGCGGTGAGGGGCACCTCCAAGTACATGGGGACATGATGGCAACTTCCCAGATGGAGCTGCCTTGTGGGCTGGGACTCTGCCGCAAGGACCTTGATAGCTGTGGTCCTTCAGGAACTCAGCTGACACCAGACTGTCTGCTAAGCTGAAGAGACATGACAATGAAAGAGATCAGGCCAAAAACATTGACTTTCTCAGAAGCCATGAGAACTCCATGGAGTTGAAGCCATGGAAAGTGTCAACCTCGGGAGGAGAGAATTCGCGGTCTCTGCATGTGAGGACTCTGAATCTCTAGACCAGGAGATTCTGAGAATCCGGTATCATCAGTCATGTCATCGAGACACCGCTCCAATAACATACCCCAGAAACTTATTTTATGCAGTTGGAGCCTGCCGGAAAAGGGAGCAGCTAGCAAGAGTTCTTGAAAAACACACCCTAACGATGCCAACATCATTTTGGTGCTATTTCCTGGAAATTCATTAGCATTTGGAACTATGCACACAAAAACTTCTTTTATGAGTAACTGGAACTCTAGACTTGGGACGGAGCGGAGGAGAGATGTCATATTAGAGGACAGCCCTGCCCTACCCCCACCCTCATTTGGCCAAGTTATTTTAGGAGGTTTCCAAGAACAAGCAATTATTAGAATCACTCATTGCTGATTTCCTAGAAGTCCCCACAACAAATTCAAAGCCAAATGCAAACCGGGTGAGCCGGCAGGCTTGCAGCGCTCGTGAGGAAATGTGGAATCTGCTATAAAAAGTCATCTGTTTTGGGGAGCGAGGCTCAGAGTAGGCATTAGGGATGGATGGGTAGAAGTTCTAGGTCATCAGGCAGAGCCCCTGATTTAGGATCGCTCAGAGACTCCTGCACAGCCCCTCCCAGGAAGGTCATCCAGCTCGGGGATGTTTCTGGAGTGTGCTGGGCATTGTGCTGGACTTGGGGAGGAGATGAGTTTGACACAGCCCCTGCCCTCCAAGCATGAGAGACCGGCTTCCAGATGCTACCATTGTGGCCTCAGTGCAGAGGGTTTCCCTTGCGTCAGGGTTAGATGGCCCTGAGAGGTCTCCCAGTTAGCTCCCCTATTTTCCAGATGGGGCCCAGAGAAAGGTTGCTTCCTTGTTGTCTGTTAAGACCAGTCCTCTCTCTGGAGGTCAACGTTCCCTACTGCAGACTGCCTCTGATTTTACTGAGATTCAGGAAAAGCCCCGAAGGCTGAGTGGGTGGTCCACAGTCAAGCATCAGGAGAGAAGTAGGAAGGCTTGGTACCGGAGCTCCATCCTCCTCAGGCAGAATGACTGCGGTGGTGACAGCCTCCAGGGGCTCAGTCCCCAAGCTCCATGCTAGAAAAGCAGACCAGAGGGAGTGAGGATGCTCTGGGGGTTTCGGTGGGGCGTGGGCCAGGAGAAAGCCCGAATAGGAGTCTAGGGAGCCAGGCCCAGTCACAGTTTGCCCCACACCCTCTTCAGGGCCTCAGTTACCCCATCATTCACTTTGTCCTTCTCTTGCTTGTTGGAGCGGCTGTCGCTGGTCAAACAGATCAGTGACAGGGAGTCTGGGGCTGCTTCCTTCCCCGGAGGGACCCAGTGCGGCCCCAGACTTCACTGATGCTCCTAGCTCAGCTCTTAGAGGAGGCAAGGGGCTGCTGTTTTCTCCCCAGGGATGATCATTTTCCCCTTCTCAGTCTTAACCACCGGCTACCATTCTGGAGTGGGGGGCTGAGGTGAGGCAGCGTCAGGTGGACCCTGGGCAAACTTCCCTGCAAGTTCTGCTCGCAGCCAGCCTGCCAGCGAGGGGACAGTGTTCCTAATAGTGTCCTCCGTGTACTTCTCAGGAAACACTTAGGGCTCTACCCCTCTCTACACCCTGCAGTCACGTGGGGGGCTTAGCAGAGGCAGTCCCAGCAGCAGCAAAAGCCCCCCTGTGGAGACGGGGACCCCCACCCATGGGTGGGTCAGGAGGATGGATGGGCAGGGCACCAGCCGGCCAGCCCAAAGAGTCAGGCCAAATTCAAGCTAAATGTTATGCAATCAGCAGAGGAGAGGGGACCCCACACCCCAGAGAGGCATTTATTAGGCTGCTTTGGGGTCTCTGCATTTCGCAGACAGCCCGCAGCCCCATAGCTGCCTTCCTGCAGCCGAGGGGCCTCGAACTGGGGCGGGTGTGGGGGGGGCTGGGGGCTGGTAGGGTGTTGTGGAACGTTACCTCTATACCTGCACTTGACAAAGCACTTTATTCGTTTGCTTGGTGTTGGCTGATGGTGGAGTTGAGTGGAAGCGTGCCTGTCGGGGGGCTGGGTACTCCTGGCAGCGCCCCCATGTCAAGGTGGATGCCCTGGGCTCAGAGAGGGTCAAAGGCCATTCTGGGGATACTCACATATCCATAGAGGTGGACAGGGGCCTCACCTTCCCGGGAGGGGCCGTGTCTCTGATGCCATGGCTGGGGCCCTCCGTGCACAGCACTCAGAGGACCACACTGCTGGGAGGGAAGCCCCCCAGCCTCCACCCCCAGTGTGCCCCAGAGCTGACCTTCTGGAATTGGACTCCCAGACTGGGAGGTGTCTCCCTTCACTTAGAACTGACGGTGACCCCAACCCCAAAGGGTCAGGCTTTAGCTGCCCCCCACCCCCAGCCTTTGCTCACGCCGCCTCTGAGTATGCTGCCTCTAGAGCTTTCCTGCAGCCTGGGACCCTGGTCCAGGAAGTAGTCTGCACCCCTATACCTACCCCTGCTGCTGCACCAGCCCTCCAGCACAGGTGGGCACTGGGTCAGTGTTGGGGGACTGCCCCAGGTTAGGCTCAGTTGTGGTCCTGGCCCCGGGGGGGGCTGAGTGTGCAGAGGGTCCCTGGCCTGATTGGGGGACAGACGTGTGCCCGTGCCTGCTTGTGTGTGCCTGGATAGGTGTGTCCGTGCGTGCACGTGCGCATGTGTGAGCGTACATGCGTGTGAAGGTCTGTGCTGTGTGTGTGTGTGCGCACGCGCATGGGTGAGAGAGACAGATGGTGGAGGGTGACTAGAAGTGAGAGACAGATTGGATCTCTCCCTAAGCCCTGAGTGCAGAGTCCCCTATCCGCTTGTTCCCCAGACCCACTCCCCACTCTCACCCTTGCCACGTGCCCCCTGAAGATTTGTCCACAGCCCATCTCTGTGTCCATTTCTGCCACAGCAGGCAGGAGAGTGACAATCTTGGCTCCTGCCTCCTTCCCCTTCATTGTCTGCGCCCCCCCCCCCCCCCGTTGCCTCTCCCTAGCAATGCTGGTCATATATCAGGGGGATTTTGCCCCCTGTGAGCTGCCGACACCCCCTCTTACCAGCTCTGGCCAGCGGACAGAGTAGTCTCTCACTTCTGTGTCTTGGCGTGGACCCCTCCCCTCCCGCAGCCCCCCAGCTTCTGCCCCTTGGCCTAGGGCTCTAACCAGCTCCTCCATACCAGCCCCTAGACCCTGGCCTCCAGGGCAGCCCACAGGGTAGTTCAGGCATCTCACAGATGAGGGACAGGAACAGGTCTGATCGAGGCACTGCTGGGTCCTCTGCCCAGCCTCTGCTGCCTGCCCTGCCGCCGGGGGCACCTGCCACCCGTGCTGTTGGCCGGGGACCGCAGGATCAGATGGGGCTTCCCAGACCTCGGCGGATGCGCCCCGCCCTTGACAGAGCCTTGGACTGGAGCAGAGCCGTGTCCCCGATGCTGCAGGATCCAGGTCAGTTCCCACCGTGCCTCGCGGCACCCCGCCCCCTTTACCCTCCAGGTGCTGCCTCTACCGGAGATTCGCAGTCTGATCGTCGTGACTCGGATGAAAAAGTGCCAAGAATGACATTAGACTGTGTGTGTGTGTGTGTGTCCGATTGGTTTGCCGGTGAGGCTGAGAGTGGAAAAATCAAATGAGCCTTACCAACAGCCCTGAGCTTTTGACCGTTCTGTAGATGGTGCGTGTGCTCCGCACGCCCACCGCGTGTATGTCCTAGAACACGCGGAGGCTATGTCGTTGCAACACTTGGAGCTTGGCATTGTTGCCGATTTAAAAATGGCCTGGGGGAGGGTAGGGAGGGGGCTGGTGGCTTTTCCAAAATTCCTTGATGGGGCATGCAGGCAACAACGTTCACTGAGCCCAGCTCCAGGGCGACCGCTGTTCCTCACCAGCAAGGTTCTCGGCCTTCGTGAGTGTTCTGGAAGCTTTGCGCGTGCATTCTGTTGATGACGTGGGCATGGTGGGGGTGTCGTGAGCGTGGTGGCGGTATCGGGCCAGACGCCGGGCTGGGCTGCGGTTGTAAAGGCTCTGGATTCATGTCCCACCTTGGCCTTCAGAAGTTTCCAGGTCCCCCTGGTGGGTCCTGGCTTCCTCCCCCTCGCCCTCTGAGCTTTCAGGGGGTGGGGGGTTTCCATGTCACGCATATCTGTCACTGCGGGCTCCCTCATCATGGCTCCTCACCCCTGGCACTGTTTCACTGTCACCTGCGACTGCTGGGCCCGAGGCCTGGGCTCGCATCATCTCCACCTGGCCTCTGTCATCCCGGGCACGGCATCTCATCTCCATCACTGAGGACCTGGCCATCACCCACCCATCCTCTGCGTCACCTCCATCATCCACGCTTCGGGGCTCCCTCTGGCCGCCAGGGCCTTGTACATGGTAGGCTTTCATTCATTCGTTTGCACATTCGGTGAAGGTCTACTGTGTGCCAGGCCCTGTGCCAGGCATCAAGTAAATGGACATTGCCCTTGGGAGTGCACGCGTCGGGGACACGTACGAGAGCCGGCGGATGACAGAGAGCCTGGGCCCAGGCAGCCTGGGGACGCGGGGCAGAGAAGAGTGAACGTGACCTGGCGGGGGGTGGGGGGGGGAAGGGGACGGGGGCAGAGGGTTCAGCCAAGGTCCTGCAGAGTGGGGTCTGGAAGGAGAGGGCACGTGGCTCTCTTTCTTCCCTGCTGGTGGCTGACATCTCGGAAATGGCGCCGGGAACCCAGGAGCTCGCCACTTGTCCAAGGGGTCCTCATTCCTAGGCCCCAGTAGGGCTTCTGCTCTCGACACCGTTTTCCGGGTCAGCACCCTGGCCATGCCCTTTGTTGGAGATCACCCAGTTCTACCTACAGCCATTGCTGGTCACCTTGTTCCCTTTCCAGAGGGGACAGCGGCCGCTCCCCTGAGTATCAGATGTCGGCACTCAGAGGGTTAAGAACCAGATTCTGGGCTCTTGCCACCAAAGTGGACATGAGAAAGGGGAGCAGGACCGTTGCTCCTCATGGCTAAGCCCTGGGGTGGTTTCAAGGCAGGGTTACATGGCCATGGAGGAGGGGTAGTTGTTGGGGTGGGGAGGGAGTGGGCTCCATGTTGACACGGCCTTCATGTTTCTGGGGTGAAATCAGGAAATGGCGGACGAGCAGTGCATGTTTTTGTAAAGCAAAATGTATTCCATTGTAAAAATCTGAGTTCTGCCCTCGGTGCATTGGGGATGTTACGATGTACTTGTGTTCTCCAAAACAGTGGTGGTCCGGGATGGAATTGTTTTGTCTCTGGACTTTCATGCCTTGTGCTTGGCCAAGTGTTGGTTGTCACATACCCATTTTGGAAGTTTCTAGGTCTCGGAGAGCCAGAATCTTGGACCCTCGGGTGTCCATGAAGACCCTGTGGATGTTTTGGGTGGAGGGGGCATGGGCTTGTGTCGGGGGTGGGGGATGGTGGCTCAGCGGTCTTAATGGTCCCCTTCAAAACCGTGGCCTGCCCTCCGTGGTGGAGAATCTGGGGGGGCTTTGGGCGCTACGGCAGGGGCGTCAACGTGGAATTCTACCTTTGGGAGATGATCTTGTCTAACTTTTAGGATTGTCGGGTGGCCCCTTTTGGTTGGCTTCTGAATCCCAATGAGCGTGGTGTGTGCAGACTGCCTGGGCCGACCTGGTGCCCTGGGCTCCCTCCCTCACCCCAGTCCGCCCATCCTTTTAGGGAGGGGTGGTCCTGGGGGTGAACACCACTCCTGGTTCCAGCCCGAGCTGATGCGTCCTCACTCATGTGTCCCACTGAGCCCCTCCCCCCTCTTTGTCCCACTGAGCCTCTGATCCCTCCTGTGCCACATTGGGCCCCTCCTCACTCACCTGTCATGCTGAGCCCCTCCTCCCTCACGTGTCACATTGAGTTTCTCCTCACCTGTCACGTGGAGCCCTTCCCCCATCATGTGTCACACGGAGCCCCTCCTCCCTCACGTGTCACATTGAGTTCCTCCTCACCTGTCACACTGAGCTCCTCCCCCTTCATGTGTCACACTGAGCCCCTCCCCCTCCCCATCACATGGAGCTCCTCCCCACTCATGTGTCATGCTGAGCCCCACCTCACATGTCACACTGAGCCCCTCCTTCACCTGTCACTTTGAGCCACTTCTCACTCAACCCGTCACACTGAGCTCCTCCCCCATCATGTGTCAGATTGAGTCGTTCCTTCCTCACGTGTGACACTGAGCCTCTGATCCTTCATGTGCCACACTGAGTCATGTCTCACTCTGATGTCACACTGAGCTCCTCCTCCCTCATGTGTCACACTGGGCCCTCTCAATCACCTGTCACACTGAGCTCCTCCTCCCACACGTGTCACACTGAGCTCCTCCCCCCTCAGGTGTCACGCTGAGCCCCACCTCACTCATGTGTCATGCTGAGCTCCTCCTCTGTCATG
Organism: Lutra lutra; assembly: GCF_902655055.1. NCBI lineage: Eukaryota > Metazoa > Chordata > Mammalia > Carnivora > Mustelidae > Lutra > Lutra lutra. Next base: position 143,210,201 of record NC_062284.1, read on the forward strand.
TGTCACACAGAGCCCCTCCTCCCACATGTGTCATACTGACACCCTCCTCCCTCATGTGTCACGCTGAGCCCCACCTCACTCATGTGTCACATTGGGCCCTTCCTCACTTACCTGTCACACTGGCTCCTCCTCCCACACATGTCATGCAGAGCTCCGCCTCCCTTGTGTCACGCTGAGCCCTTCCTCTCTCTCGTGTCACACTGAGCCTCTCCTCATTCACCTGTCACACTGAGCTCCTCCTTTGTCATGTGTCACACTGAGCCCCTTCTCCCTCATGGACCACTCTGACACCCTCCTCCCTCATGGGCGATGCTGAGCCCCTTCTCACTCACCTGTCACACTGAGCCCCTCCCCCTCCCCATCACATGGAGCTCCTCCCCCTTCATGTGTCACACTGAGCCCCTCCCCCTCCCCATCACATGGAGCTCCTCCCCCTTCATGTGTCACACTGAGCCCCTCCCCCTCCCCATCACATGGAGCTCCTCCCCACTCATGTGTCATGCTGAGCCCCACCTCACATGTCACACTGAGCCCCTCCTTCACCTGTCACTTTGAGCCACTTCTCACTCAACCCGTCACACTGAGCTCCTCCCCCATCATGTGTCAGATTGAGTCGTTCCTTCCTCACGTGTGACACTGAGCCTCTGATCCTTCATGTGCCACACTGAGTCATGTCTCACTCTGATGTCACACTGAGCTCCTCCTCCCTCATGTGTCACACTGGGCCCTCTCAATCACCTGTCACACTGAGCTCCTCCTCCCACACGTGTCACACTGAGCTCCTCCCCCCTCATGTGTCACATTTGGTTCCTCCTCTGTCATATGTCACCTGGACCCCCTCCTTCCTCATGTGTCCCTCTAACACCCTCCTCCCTCACATGTCACACTGAGCCCACCTCACTCACCTGTCACACTGAGCTCCTCCACATGTATCATACTGAGTCCCTCCTGCCTCACATATCACACTTAGCCCCTCTTGCTCACATGTCACATTGGGTTCCTCCTCCCTGTGTCACTCTGGGCTCCTCCCTCCTCATGTGTCACATTTGGCTCCTATTCTGTCGTAAGTCATCTGGACCCCCTTCTCCCTCGTGTATCCCACTAACACCCTCCTCCCTCGTGTGTCACGCTGAGCCCCACCTCACTCACCTGTCACACTGAGCTTCTCCCACACATGTCACACTGAGTTCCTCCTCATCACGTGTCACATTGAGTTTCTTCTCCCTCGTGTGTCACTCTGATGCCCTCCTCCGTCATGTGTGATGGTGAGCCCCTCCTCACTCACCTCTCACAGATTCCTTCCCACATGTGTGACACTTCACCCCTCTGCCCTCACGTGTCACACTAAGTCACTCATCCCTCATGTATCACACTGAGCTCCTCCTCTGTCATGTGCCATACAGAGCCCCTCCTCCCTCATATGTCACACTGACACCTTCGTCATGTGTCACACTGAGTCCTTCCTCCCTTATGTGTCATACTGACACCCTCCTCCTCATATGTCATGTTGAGCCCCACCTCACTCACGTGTCATATTGGGCCCCTCATCCCTCATGTGTCACAGTGAGTTCTTCCTCCGTCGTGTCACGCTGAGCTCCTCCCCCCTCATGTGTCAGACTGAGCTCCTCTTCTGTCATGTGTCGCACCAAGCCCCTCTTTCCTCCTGTGTCACACTGAACCCCTCCTCACTCACTGTCAGACTGACTCTGCTCACTCACCTGTCTCACTAGGATCCTCCCCCTCATGTTTCACTTTGAGCCCTTCCTCTGTTGTCGGGTGTCGCACAGAGCCCCTCCTCTCTCTCGTGTAACACTGAGCTCCCACCTCATGTGTCATGTTGAGCCGCTCCTCACTCACATGTCACACTGACACTCTCCTCCCACATGTGTCACACCGAGTCCCTATTCCTTCCCCTATCACGCTGAGCCCCTCCTCCCTCATGTGTCACACTGAGTTCCTACTTCTTCATGTGTCACACTGAACTTTTCCTCTCTCACGTGTTTCACAGAGCCCCTCCTCCCTCACATGTCTTATTGAGACATGTCTCAGTCATCTGTGACGTAAAATCCTCCTCTTTCACATGTCACACTGACTCACTCCTTACTCACCTGTCACACTGAGCTCCTCTTCTTTCCTGTGTCATACTGAGCCTCTACCTCATGTGTCACATTAAGCCACTCCTCATGTCACACTGACACTCTCCTCCCACATGGGTCACACTGAGTCCCTCCTCCCTTAGGTGTCACAGTGAGCCCCTCTTCACTCACCTGTGGCAGATTCCCTCCTCCCACTGTGTGACACTTAGCCCCTCCTCCCTCACGTGTCACACTGAATCCCTCCTCCCTCACATGTCACATTGAGTTTCTCCTCCCTCACATGTTACACTGACCTTCCCACATGTCACACTGAGCCCCACCTCCCTCACATGTCACACGGAGCCCCTCCTCCTTCACATGTCACACTGAGCCCCTCCTCCCTCACATGTCACACTGAGCCACTTCTCACTCACCTGTTACACGGAAGCCCTCCCTCTTCATGGGCACATTGAGCTCCTCCCCTCTCATGTGTCACATTGAGACATGTCTCACTTGTCACGCTAAGCCCCTCTCCCTTATGTGTCACATGGAGTCCTTCCTTGCTCATGTGTCTCATTGAGTCCCTCCTCACATGTCACATTGAACCTGCCCCCTCATGTGTCACACAGAGCCCTTTCTCACTCATGTGTCACATTGGGACATATCTCACTCACTTGTCACACAAAACCCCTCCTTCATGTGTCACATGGAACCCTCCATCCCTTATGTGTCACACTGGGACACTCCTTTCACATGTGTCACATGGAGCCCCTCCTCCCTCACATGTCATACTGAGCCCCTACCTCATGTGTCACATTGAGCCATTCCTCACTAGTCACACTGCTCTCACATGTCTCACAGAGTCTCTCCTCCCTTATGTGTCATAATGAGCCCCTCCTCACTCACCTGTCACAGATTCCCTCCTCTCACATATGTGACACTTAGCCCCTCTGCCCTCATGTGTCGCATTGAGCCCCTTCTCCCTCAGTGCCACACTGAGTTCCTCCTCCCTCATGTGTCACACTGAGCCCCTCACCTCTCATGTGTCACATCGAGGCATGTCTCACTAACCTGTCATTCTAAGGCCGTCTCCCCTCATATGTCACACTGACCCCATCTCATTCACCTGTCACATTGAGCCTGCCCCCTTCATGTATCACCCAGAGCCACTCTTCCCTCAGTGTCAGGCTGAATTCCTCCTCCCTCACGTGTAACATTGTGTTCTGCCTTGCCCACCTGTCACACTGAGCCTCTCCTCCCTCATGTGTCAAATGGAGCCCCTCCTACACATGTCACATGGAGTCCCTCCTCCCTTATGTGTCACACTGAACCTCTCCTCCGTCCTGTGTCACATGTAGTCCCTCCTAACTCACCTGTCACACTGAGCGCCTCCTCACTCGCACGTCATACTGAGCCCACCCCCCTTCATGTGTCACCCAGAGCCCCTCCCCAGTCATGTGTACCATTGAGACACCTCTCTCTCACCCGTCACCCAGAGGCCTTCCTCCCTCATGTGTCAGGCTGAGTTCTCTCACGTGTCACATGGAGACCCTCCTCTCTCGTGTGTCACTTGGAGCCCCTCCTCTTACACATGTCACATGGAGTCCTTCCTCCCTCACGTGTCACATGGAGCTCCTCCTTCCTCATGTGTCACATGGAGTCCACTTCTCTCTCACGTGTCACATGGAGCCCCTCCACCCTCACATATCCCGTGGAGTCCCTCCTCCCTCATGTGTCATACGGAGCCCCCTCCTCCCTCACCTGTCACACTGAGTCCCCTCCCAATGTGTCACACCAAGTCCCTTCTCCCTCAGGTGCACACTGAGCCCTTCCCTACCTCTCTGCCCTTCCCCCTTGGCCCTAGCCTGTTGTCTTTGCCTCCCCTACTGACTCAGGTTCCATGCAGGACAGCGGGTGACCCGCACCAAAGCCCCTGTGCTCCTGGAGTCACTAACCTATCAGCCAGCGCGGCGGCCAGCCGAAGGAGACACATGGCATGGTGGGGCGGACGGAGGCCCTGGCCACAGCAGGAAGCCACCGGAGCAGGTCATGAAAGGCCATGGCTCTCCCCCACCCCCAGCTCCTCTCCTCTCCCCTCCTCCTACCTTTTCATCCCTTCTCCCCAGTCCTTCATGGCATTTGGAGGACTTGCTGGGTTCAGGCAGGCCTTCCTGATGAGCCGGGCCGTGGCAGGTGTCCGGCGCGTCATGTGCCTCTGTTGGTGGAAGGCACCGGAGCCAGACGAGACACGTGCAAGACTGAAGCCCCGTCCTGGTAGGACTCGGTCTTGGCCTCTCAGGGATGCTCCAAGAAGCGGGCAGTGTGCCACCCGGGGTAGACGGGTAGTTCTCCAGCGCCCCTGCGCCCCAGCTTTCTGAGGCCCGGAATCTGCATGTTTGACCTGCTGCCTCGGTGACTCTGGTGGGTGCCTGAGGCCTCACTTTGAGAAATGGCCTTTTGGAAGTGGTCAGCACCTGGTGCTCCTTCTCGTCCCTGCTCCTGACTGCACTGATCAGAGGGGCCCACGGCCTGAGCTCTGCCGTCTCCCTGGGGCCTCTCTCTTCCAGGGCTGGTTTTTGCTGCCTTTGGGCCGTGCTAAACTCACCCCGGCCTGGCTTCCAGCCGCCTGGGGGTCCATGAGAAATTCCAGGGGGAAGGTGTTTCTGAAATGTAGCCTCTGTTCTGGGAGAAGACCCTGGACAGGAGTCAGGATGAGGGTCCCTGTTTGGGTCCGAGATCCCCCCGGTGGGGCTGCCCGCCAGCCCAGCCGCAGGGCCCGTGGGGTGTAGAGGGCGGGACTGGGCTGTCTTCCTCTTCTTACTGCGGGAGCAGCGTGGGGGCTGCTGGCTGAGCTCCCGTCACCCGCATCAGAGGCCCCGCATCAGATCTGTGGCCGCCCGCAGGAGGGGCGCGCGCATCTGGCCCCAAGTGGTGAGTAGCCGTCCGTGTGCGCGGTTGCGTGTTTGGGAAATGGGCCCGACACGAGCCAGGCCTGATGGCTGGAGTGCTTGGGTGTGGGGGTGGGTGGGAAAGGAAGGGAGGAGACAAGAGGGGTTGATTGCCTTCCGTGGGGTGGACCCCGGGGCTCTCCTGGTCCGAGCACTGCCGGAGCTCGCTGGGTGATCCGGGGTGGTGGGATTTGGGCACATTTAGGCAGGATGTGGTGCAAGCCTGGTGCCCAAGTACTGGGGACCCGTTGTCCACAGTTACTCTGAAGCCTGTTGTCTCTCCTTGTCTGCAGTGTCTGGGATGCCATAACCCACCCAGCCCAGTTGTCATCTAATACTAACTTCCTTTTCCTTTTTGTTTTTCTGTTTTCTGGTTTTTGTTTTTTTCCCCAGGAGGAAAACGGTTTGTATTCTGTTTTTTTTTTTTTTTTTTGGAGGTGGGGACCTCAAAGACACCCAAAAGTTTTGCTCTGTCAGTAGCTCTCTGAGGCCTGGGGCTGCCCCTCTTGACTGTAAATGGGCATCAAGTCTCACCGTTTGGGATTGCGGCTGGGGACACAGTGAGGCGGGGACACTGCTGTCGGCTGGCGCGGGAGGCGGAGGCCTCTCCTGCTAGTCCCTGTGTGTGTGCGCGCGTAGACGTGTACCTCGGTGGGCATCTGCCCCTCCTCTGTACAGCAGGGCCGCTGGGTGACAAGCTCTCTGTTCAGCCCATGTTCTCGGCAAGACTTGGGTCTTAGGCCCATGAAGGGTCACCCTTCCACACTCCGGGCCCCCAGAGCAGCCCCTACCCAGCAGGCATGCAGTTTGCCTGCAGGATTCTAGCCTCTGGGACCCCCCAGGGGTGGCCTGAGTGAGGGGCCAGTGCTGGGGGTGACTCCCCACTGTGACCCCAGGCTGTGTCCCAAGGCTGTTCACCACCGGGGAATTTGAGAGGCCCCAGAAGTGCCATCTGGGCCCTTGGATGTGGTGTCTCGTGGCCCCTCAAACTCCTTTCTCCTCCCCTGTCCCCCATTTGATGATAGGCAACGGGCCTGAGATGAGCAGCCATTAGCCAGGGCCACCTACAAGTCAGGGTCAGGGCCACTAAGGGAGACTGGGGTCTGGGAGCTGAGCCTTTGATCTTGACCTTTAGGACCCACTCGTGGCCTCTGGGGGCTGCGGTCAGGGGCAGGTGCTAGGCGGGCAGGCAGATGTGGTGTCCTAGCTCCTAGAGCTGCCAAGCTGTCAGCCCTTGTTGGGCCTGGTTCCGGCACCATGGTAGACACGCATGGTGGGTATGGCAGGGGTGGAATGGCCCCTGGTGACAGAGCAGAGGCCACTGGGGAGGGTCCCTAGTCCTGGCTCTGTTCCTGACGCTTCTGCAGCCACCAGCAGGCTCCCTAGGGTGCGGGTTGGGGGACCAGAGCCCTGAGTGCTGCTGTGCTGACCACTTCCTTTGTGAGTCCTGTACGGTCCAGCGGCAGATGAGGAAACTGAGGCGGGGGAGGGGCATGAAGCCATCCTGCAGGGGCTCGGGTGGGGGTGGGTCTGAGCCCCTGGCTTTGCACTTGGGGATCCTGACCATGGTCTCTTGGTGCTGCTATCAGGGGTAGAGGCCTCCATTAGATGGAGGGGGGAGCTGTCACCCCCGGGGACCAGCGAGGGCACAACACATGAGCCTGCTGTGCGGCTACAGAGCCTGCAGAACTCTGAGGGCCGGTGGGGGCCATGGTTTTCCGTAGGATGGTGTGAGGAGGGGAGGGCCAGTAAGGGAGCTGGGTGGGGTGTCAGGCTCCTGCAGAGCCCCTGACCTTTGAACCTGAGATCTGCTTGGTGATCTCATGGTGCCACGGTCGGGGGCAGAGTTAGGGGCAGAGTTAGGGGCAGACTTGGGGGTAGAGTTAGGGGCAGAGTCGGGGGCTGAGTGGGGGTCAGAGTGGGGAGCAGAGGCGGCGGGGCAGAGTCAAGGGTAGACCTGGTCGGAGTGGGGTGTGGGGTATTGTGTGAGAGCCCAGACTCCCGCCCCTAGGTGAGGGTCCTGGTCATGCAGGGAGTGGTCCGTGTCCTTCCACCATGCCCCAGGTTCCCAGTGTGGAGGTTAGGGGGCTGCTGCTGGATGGGTGACGCTGAGGCCAGGCAGGGGCCCCTCCGGCTGCAGGTGCTGGACCATAGGTTGATGGGCCTTGAGTGAATGAGTGTCACCCTCCCTCTGCCTGCGTTCTCCCAGGGAGCCCCCTCCCCTCTCTAGGGCAGTACACCCCCTTCCCGGCAGCCATTTTGCCATTTTCAGGGCAGTGTGACCTTGGCCTCCCCCAGGGATGGTAGAGGGGGAATTGTTTGAAGCTGGGGCTCCTGTTCCCAGACCCTCCACATTAGGGGGTAGAGAACAGCCTGCCCAGCCGGCAAGTCTTGAGTGGGAGTTAGGCCCAGGCCAGAGGTGAGACTTGACCCTCGGGAGGAGGCAGCTCCCAGTGTCCTCCTGCCCCCCCATCCCAGTTTGTGTTGGAGGGCGAGCCCAGCCCCCCGCTCCACTTGCCCCCCTCCTCCATGCTGCCCTCCTGCCCTCCACCATCTACCTTCAGAACAAACCACAGAGTCAGATCATCTTTTATTTTGCTTTATTTTGGGGGTAGGGAGGGCAAGGGGGTGGGAAAGTAGGGGGGGGTCTCCTCCCCGTGGCAGAGAGCGGTGGTCTGGTAGGAAGTGGCTCAGCACAGTCCGGTGGGTGTCTAGGGCCTTCCTCAGTCTCTCTTGGAACCCCCTCCCCTGTCGTGGACCTCCGGGTCCCTGTGCTGTCAGTGTTGGGAGGGGAGAGGGAGCCCTGCCAAGTGAGGCTGCCCCGCTCAGTGTCCCGGGGAGTCATGGGGACTCTGGAGAATGCGAATCCGGTGAGTACTGGTACGTCGGATGCTCCATGGAGAGGCGCTGTCCAGGTAAGGGCAGAGCTCAGGGCCAGGCAGAGTCGGGGTCGAGGGAGCCGAACCAGACGGTGGGGGTGGGCTTGCTTGGCAGGGGGTGGGTGAGGGTGGTGTCACAGCGCTCCACGAGGTGTGAGCGGGGTGGGGGGTGGGGGCGGGGGGTCGGGAGCCCAGGGGGAGCAGGAGCACCGGTGGTGGAGGTAGAAGTCAGTGGAGCACCCGAGGTCAGTGTCCCAGGATGGCACGTGGTGGCCACTCGTCACTCCGGGTGGGGAGGGTGGGTCCCCGGCACCTGCTTGCTTGGCTGCGTCTGCTCTGCCTGATTCTTCACCTGGCCTTGGGGCATGGGGTCATCTCCCGCTCACCACTGCGCTCTCCCTCATGGATCTCACTCCCAGCTGCAAGCCTGGGACCTGGGCAGTTAAGATGGGACTGTGGTTGTGTAGCCCTGAGCTGGCTCTGGGTCGCTGATGGTTGGACAGTCCATTGTTAGCACAGATGATGTTGCTGGTTGATGAGTTGAAGAAATTTTGCCCTTCACAAGTGGGTTCCCCTTGGGTCGGGAGTGGCAGGAAGGGGGGCCGCGAGGTCTGAGCGAAGCGGGCTGAGGCACGGGGAGGCAGGAAGGAGAGGCCGAGGTGGGTCTGGGGCAGAGGAGAGCGCGGAGGCGCCTCATGGGTGACTCGCCTCGTCCTTGCCGCCGCGGGGCGGCTCTCGCAGCCTGGGTTCGGCGGCGGGGGCCGGGGGCGCGCGGGCGTAGACAGCGGTCAGAAAGCCGATCAGGGCCCTGGCGGCCAGCTCCTGGGAGACGGGGTCGACCCGGCCGGCGCTGCCACGGCCGCGGGGCGGGTGTCGGCTCAGGAAGGCCAGGACATCGGAGGGCTCGGGGAGGCCCCGGCGGGGCAGCAGGGCCGCCAGCACGTCGCTGTCCCGCTCGTCCTGCGAGGTGTCTTGCAGGCCGTCGTGCAGGCCGCGCTGACGGCAACGTTGCAGGTCGCCTTGCAGGGCTCCTTGCAAGACGACATCGTCATCCGCCACGACGTGCAGCTCCTGGGGGCGGGCTCCCCGCGGGGGGGCGCGGGCCGCGTCCAGGTGGCCCACGCGGACGCCGAAGAAGTCGCACAGCAGCAGCCAGAAGCCGGGGCTCAGCTGCAGGCCCCGGCGGCTCAGGGGCAGCAGCGCACGTCGCTGCGCACAGCCTGGGTACGGGAGCAGCGCGGCCAGCTCGTGCGCCGCGACGGCGCTGGGGCCCGCGGGCGGGGGCGCCGGGGCGAGGAGCTGCGCCAGGGCGGCGGCCAGGCCGCTGCCAGGGACGCGGAGCGCGGGCGCTTGGCCGAGGCGCAGCCAGCGTCGGGGCGGGGCGCGGGCACGCACGGGCGGCGCCAGACGCCTCTTGAGCTTGAGCAGCACGAGGAGCGCGGCCACGGCCAGGGTGTCCTTCCAGAACAGGAGGCCGCGGAAGAAGTGCAGGACCACCGCTCGGATCTGGGCCACACTGACGTGGGCCAGGACGCTGTGCAGGATTTGGTCGATGGGGATCCGAGCCAGGAACTCCTGCTGGAGGTTCCGCCTGCTCGGCGGGCCCTGGGCGGGGGTGTCCTCCGCCTCCTCGTCCTCTGGGGAGTCCAGGGACCGGGCCCCTGGGGACCCTCCCGGGCTGAAGGGCGACCTGGTGCGGGCGGCAGCGCGGCGACGCGAAGCCCCGCGGCCCAGGTTTCTCGGGGGCGGCAGGCGGCGGCTGCCGTCCTGGGCCGGCTGCTCCATGACGTCGAAGTTGAAGTGGGAGAAGAAGAAGACCCAATGCCCGGGGAGAAGTACGGTGAGCCTGTCATTATTCAGAGAGGCTAGATCCTCTGTGTTGAGAAGGATCATGATGGGCTCCTCGGTGTTCTCCAGGTAGCGGCACCACACCGTGAAGGCAGCCCTTATTGGAAGAATCTTCATCTCCAGTTGAGAGTAGGCGGTTTCGATAGGCGAGATACTGCGGGAGTAGAAAGCGCAGGACACCCTCCTGCCGGTCTGGTCGTCTCTCTGGCTCAGGGACGCGTGCAGAGCCGTCTTGGTGATGCCCGTCTCCAAGTAGAAGGGGTTCTGCGGTTTGGGATGGTGCAGGAGGGGCGCCCTGCGGACAGCCCGCTTCAGGCAGTCGAAGGCCCCCTGCTCGTCGTCCCCCCAGGAGAAGGCGGGCTCGGTGAGCAGCAAGCGCGCGAGGGGCTCTATGATGATGTGGAAGCGCTCCACGAAGTGCTGGTAGGGCAGGACGAACTCGATCAGGTGTCGCAGGGACTTCTTGGAGCCCGGGGTGGGGTAGCCTGTCACGGTGTTCACGATGCTTTTGTTGAGCCTCACCCCTTTGGGGGTTATGACGAATCCCAGGAACTCGACGGTGTGCCGGTGGAACTGGCTCCGGTCCAGCGAGCAGTAGACGTGGTGGTGTCGGAAGCGGACCAGGACTTGCCGCACGTGTTGGAAGTGCTCCTCCTGGCTCATGGAGTAGACCAGGACGTCCCGGCCGTAGGAGAGCACAAAGTAGCCGAGCATGTCCTTTAGGATAAAGTGGAGCACGTTCTGAGGGATGGTGGGGTCTGAGGATAGCGGGAAGGGCCGGTAGCTCTTCATCTCTTGGGGCTCGAACCCGAATGCTGCTTTCCATACATCCTCTGCTTGGTTTATGTTCATGCCCTCCTCCACGACGGTCCCCCGCAGCTCCAGCTTTGTGAACCACGTAGCCCCGTGTAACTGGTCAAATAGTTCTGGGATCACCTGTACGTAGTCCTGTCTGTTGGTCAGCATGCTGTCCGGGTTCCAGCTTTCGTCCCGCGGCCTGGCGCTGTTTTGCATCCCGGCACCCACAGGTTCCCACGGCGCAATGGAGGGACACTCGTAGAAGGTCTCGCTGTGATCACTGTCTCCAGCCTGCTGAAGCTCAGAGGGCTCTGATTCAGAAAGATCATCGGATCCGTCTGAGCTTGGCTGGTCGGAAGTCTCATCATCTGCTTCCTTCGGGTTAAACACGTCGGCCAGGTCGGAGTACAGGGGCGGCAGTCCGGGCAGCAGGCTGATGGCATGTCTTTCTAGCGCGATGCATGGTGGGGGCGGGCGGAAGCACTTCTGCAGGCAGTAGGGAGAGTGGAAGGTGCAGCGGCCTTGGATCCAGTCGACCTCGGGGGTGTGGAGCCGGAGCCAGTCGATGCCGAGTATGACGGAGAAGTTGGGGGACGGGACAATGTCGAATTCGATGGACTCCTGGTGGTTCTGATGGATGCACACCAGGGGCTCTGTGTAGAGCCAGACAGGTTCGTTGCCGATCAGCGAGCCGTCTACGCCTTGGACCATCTTCGGGTGGGGCTTCTCGTAGAGCTCCACATAGTGCTCCTGGGCAAACTTCTCATCCATGAAGCTGCCGCCCGCCCCTGAGTCCACCAGGGCCTGGACTGCGACACTGTGGTAGGGGTTCACCCTGACCAGGAGCAGCAGGTAGAGGTGGTCACGGTTGATGGTGGGCCGGGCTTGGCACGGCAGCCAGCTGCTGACCATCCATCTCTCCGGGGCAGGTGAGTCGATCCAGGTCAGGTTCCGTGGGCGGGATTCTGGGGGCAGCCTGAGCATGGCCCTTCTCTCCGCCAGCTTCTCCTCTATCTGCAGGACGAGCACGATCAGGCTGTCCAGCGAGTCGGGCTGCGGGACCCGGAACAGGTAGTGCCTGATCTCCTCGTTGAGCCCCTGGCACAGGTGAGCCTGCAGGACCTCGTCTGACCAGCCCAAGGTGGGTACCAGGCCCTGGAACTCATTGATGTACTCGATGGCGGGGCGGCTCCCCTGCCTGATGTTGAACATGGCGTCTTCGGCCACACGCAGCGCCTGTCGGTACTCGAACATACCTGACATGGCCTCTAGGAAGGCCGGGAAGTCGTCAATCAGGGGGCTGTCTTCCTCCACCAGGGCCTCGGCCCATTCTAAGGCCATGCCCGAGAGGTGGCACATGACATACCCCACTCGCAGGCGGTCGTTGTAGAACATGCGTGGGTAGCTTTGCAGGATCAGCTGGCAGAGCACAATGAACTCGTGGTATTCTCTGCGGTCGCCAGAGAATTTGGATGGGACGGGCAGTCGGCCCGCACTGATCCCCTCCATCAAGATCTCTTCTGCTACTCTTTGTTGCTCTCTGAGGTCTTGCATGCGGAGGTACAGAGAGATGATGGATCTCACCGTGGCCATGATCTCCGAAGTCTCAGAATCCTCTTCGGGGCTCTCCTCCTCTTCCACGTTGGCCAGGTCAGTGTCATTGACTTCTTGGTCTTGGGCTCCCCAGGGGTTGACTGATGCTTCTTCCATTCCGCCAGGTGCCTCACCGGTCGGATCCCCCACTTCCTGATGTGCAGCGTTGCGTGACTCCTCCAGGTCTTGGAGTAGGTCATTGGGTGGATCCTTTATTTCCCTATGTGGGCCACTGGATGGCTCCTCCATGTCTTGGCGGAGATCAATGGGCAGCTCTTTCCTTTCCTGGGCGGGGCTGCTGGCCGCCCCCGCCGCCTCCTGCGCGCCGCTGCCTGGCGTTCCCATGGTGGTGTTGGATGAGCCCTCGGAGGACTCCATTTGTTTTGATGATGGATTCTTACGCTCCATCATCGTCTCAAATGAGTCTTCAGAGGGTTCTATCATTTCGTCGGATGGAAAGGAGTGTTCTCTGAAGACTGGTAAGGTCGTGACGCGTCCGGTCAGCGACTAGGACCACAGAGGTCAGAACCTGGGGGTGGGGAGGACGGGTGGGGAGGAAAGACAGCTGTTTAGGGAGTCACGAGGTCAAGGTTTAGTTTCTCTGGGACAAATCAGATGCCCGGCTCACCAGAACGGAGGGGAACTGGGGAGAGCTTCCCTTGCCCAGCTTAGAACATCACTCTACCTCTGACCTTCTCCCTGTTCTCCCAGGCTCGCTCGGCCCGTCTGGCTTGCCTGCTTCCTCCACGGCTGTGAGAAATTCACAGCCCGTAAATTCTGTGCAGCCACGGGCCTAGAGCAGCCGCTGTAGCAGACCGGCAGCTGGCAGGAGGCGCTGGCCAGTACTTCTCCCCCTGGCACCCGTGCCTGGTCAGCGGGTCACCCCAAAGTCACCGAGGTCATATGCCAGTGCCATCCAGAGTTGTCCCTGGTGGGCAGGGTGCCCTGGAGCCAGCCTGGCTCCCCCACCCCCGTTGTGAAGTGGGAATCTCTAGCAGATGCCTACTGTTTAACAAAGTCAGGGGAAGAGGAGAAAATGGGCAGTTGGCCACCATCCCGTCGGTTGCATCAGCAGCCTGAAATAGCTCTCACTTCCTACCCTAGATTCGCAGTAGAAATTGGGCCAGTGCAGGGGGAGGAGGGCGGTTATAGAGATCTGGCTTTTCTTTTTTCCATAAATGCTGATAAAGTCCCTACTATGTGTCAGAGACTTGCACACCGTGGCTTACTTGGCCCTCACTCGGAAGGTTTGCTGATTTCTCTTACTCATTCGTCAATTTCCAATCTCCCCAGCTCTGAGCCCTCGGGGAGATGTGCAGATCCTCTCTTTACCCCTTCTAAAATCGCCACTTTCCCAGGATCACCCCCTTCGTGGGGGTTCAGGCATCAATTCCACATGTACAAGCAATCATATTTACCTGCCCCTTCAGTCTTCCCGGGGCGGGGGGATGGTGGTGGTTGGTTTTGTCCTCTAGCACACCCTCCCCGTTATTGGCTGGTTTCTCCCCGACCTAGGGGTATCTCTAGGAGAGCTGGGTAGTGTCTTGGGGTTGGAGGGGAGGGCACGAGGTATCGTTGACTTCTGATGGCCTTGGAATGGGGTTTTCACAGTAGAGTCACGGGTGGTTTGAGTGGGCTGGGACTGAATTTAAGAGCTGCCTGGGTGGGGTTATTTTGCACAGGTCTTTTCTGCTGGGAGAGCGAACTGAGTTCTGGTTATCCAAAAAAGTCACTCTGTGGTCATCCCTCTTTCTACACTTAACACCTTTTGTTACGTCTGAGTACTCCTCCTAGCCACCAAGCCCATCTCTTGAAAAGAAGGCATTCCCTCATTGGCTGAAACCCAAACTTTCCAACAAGATAGACGATTCCGATCTGCTGTTTCTCAAAATTAAGTACATTCCTGTTAGCGTGACCACTCATTCCACCCCGCAGAGCCTCTGACGAAAAGGTTTTCTGATTCCTTCGCTGCTCACGGTATTAAATCCAAACCTTGTGACATAACAATGCTTGACACGGAAACTCCCCCAAATCGTTCTCTGGCTAAAATGTAAAGGCCTTAGAATAAGAGAAAATTCTCCTTGCGTCCTTCCTCCAGGTAGAGCTTACATACATTAGCGTGTGGCCTAAAATCCCCGTCACACCCACCCCCGGCCCCAGCGCCTACACAGAGCGTGTAGGGCGCCTCAGTGAACTCCTTTGTCCTCACTGAAGTCCTGTAACGGGTGAGCCACTGCTGCACAATTCCAAGGTTGAGTATAAAGTTCTAACTGAAACATAAAATGAGACTAACTCCTTGGCAGACTCCTCTATTAGAAATAAAAATCTGTGTCTTCAGCACTTAGTTGATTAAAGTTCAAAATTGAAAAATTTGAATTGGCTGAAATTTACGTTTTAAAATGGAAAAATTTGAGTTGGCTCAAATTTCAGATCTCAAATATCAAATCTGTGCCTGTCTCAAAACTGTTAAAACCCTTTATTGGCAAAAATTGAAAATGGAAAAACGGAAAATTTTAAATTGGCTAAAATTTAAATTTTTGAATATGAAATCTATATATCTCTCATGAAAGTCTTTATTGGTTAAGATTTAAAATTTAAAAATTTTAATTGACTGAAATTTAAATTTTAAGATTGAAATCTTTAAATTGGCTGAAATTTTAAATTTTGAACATGAAAACTGTATTATCTCTTAAAATTTTAAAACACTATTGGGTAAAATTTAAGACTTAAAAATTTAAATTGGCTGAAATTTAACTTTATTTTGTTTTATTTTTTTAAATTTTTAAATTTTTTTATTTTTTTATTTTTATTTTAAAAAAAAATTTTTTTTTTAAGATTTTATTTCTTTATTTCACAGAGAGAGAGAGATCACAAGTAGGCAGAGAGGCAGGCAGAGAGAGAGAGGAGGAAGCAGGCTCCCCACTGAGTAGAGAGCCCGATGCGGGACTCGATCCCAGGACCCTGAGATCATGACCTGGGCCGAAGGCAGAGGCTTAACCCACTCAGCCACCCAGGTTCCCCCCTTTATTTTGTTTTAAAAGATTTTATTTATTTATTTGAGAAAGAGACGGCACAAGTAGGGGGAGGGACAGAAGGAGAGGGAGAAGCAGACTCCCCATTGAGTGGTGAGCCCCAACATAGGGCTCCATCCCAGGACCCTGAGATCATGACTCAGCTGAGTCAAAGTCAGATGCTTAACAAACTGAGCCACACGAGTGCCCCTGAAATTTAAATTTTAAAATGGAAAAATTTAAACTGGCTAGAATTTGAAATTGAAATAATAAAATATTTAAATTGGCTAAAATTTAAAATTTTTAACTTGAAACCTGCATATCTCTTTAAATTCTAAAACACTTTATTGGCTAAAATTTAAAATTTAAAAATTTAGATTGGCTGAAATTTAAATTTTATTTTATTTTAAAAGATTTTATTTGACAGAGAGAGAGAGAGACAGAGCACAGGCTCTCTTAAATTTATTTGAGAGAGCAGAGTGTTCGAGAGAGAACATGCGTGGGTGTGGGGAGGGCCCAGGGAGAGGGAGAAGCAGACTCCCCACTGGGTGGGGAGCCCCCACATGGGGCTCCATCCCAGGACTCTGAGATCATGCCCAGAGTTGAAGTCAATGCTTAGCTGACTGAGCCACCCAGATGCCCCTGAAATTTAAATTTTAATATGGAGAAATTAGAATTGGCTAAGAATTAAAACACGTAAATTGGTTAATATTTTAAATTTTAAACGTGAAACCTGTATGTTTCTTAAAATTTTAAAGCACTTTATTGGCTAAAATTTAAAACTTAAACATTTAAACCGGCTTAAATTAAAAATTTTAAATATAAAATTTATATAGCCCTTAAAACTTAGATGTCTTAACTGGCTAAAATGTAAACTAGAAAATCTCAGTATGGCTCTTAAAACCCTGGAAACCCTTTACTGGTTAACTCCTTTGCCATTGATTTAAAAACTAGATTATACCCCTTTCCATATAAGTCCGTATGTGTCTTAGCATATTTATGAATTCGGTGACATAAATGATGAAATCATTCACCTGTCCTGTCTTCATTTTAAAATCTAATATCCTTGGCATGTTACAAAATCCTGATCTTAACACTCCTTAGCATGAGAACTCACACTTTTAGCAGGATGCATAAATTCATAAACTGCTCTATCCAAAGTGTACAAAAGTTTCTTTTCATTGTTTAAAATACAAAGTTCCAATCACTTAGCATAAAATAAAAACAGGTTTACTGTGTAATTCATCCGCAAACGACGGCTGTAACCCCCCAAATCTTACCAGGCGACTTCTTCAACTTTCGTTTGGGCATAATTCCAAACCTCTAAGAGTTATATAAAAATTTGACCCTGTAATTCCTCAAAACAAAACGTCACGCTTCCTTGCAGGGTACATAAATTTGGTTTTATAACTTTGCTTAACGCCTTATGATATCTCTTAATCACCTGTGAGATAAGGTCTAAACCGCTTTGCCCAAAATGCACATACTACTATATCATTTCTCTGCACGCTCCTCTTATCAAACACAGATATTTTACCATGTCACTCCCTTACACACTGTTAGTGGCTGAAATCCAAATTCCTTAGCACTGCACAAAAATGTACTCCGGTCATTCCTCAAAATAGGGTCCAAACTTCTTAGCTATGTAAATCCAGTCCCATAACCTCTGCGTAAGACCTGCCCCGCCTTTCTGTCACTCACTGTAATCACTCACTGTAAATGAGTCCAATAAATGGTCCAATTCTTCAGCATAAAGTACAGAGAGATAGCACCCGTGCCAAGGGGCGCCGCCTTTGTGTTCTGGTTGTGCATTCATTATCTGCTTCATCAAATCCAGACACCTTAGCATAGAATATATTTTACCAGCTAATTTCCCTGGAGACAAAACTCTCATCAGTCACTCCTTAAAACCCTTCACTGGCTAAAATCCAAACACCTCTGCAGGAGGGTTCAAAAATGAGATCACATCCCTCCCCAAAATGATATGCTCGCACGCCTTCGACTCTCACATAAAATCACATCTCCTTGGCATGTTATAAAAATCTGATCATATTATCTTTACCATAAAAACCCACTCTTGTAGTTCTGCCAAAACGCGGTAAGTTTGGTCATGTAACTCCCAATTTAAAACTTTCCAAGTTTTCTTCATTGCCTCTAACATAACGTCCCAAGTACTTAACATAAAAGGCAACGTTGTTTCATGTAATTTATCTTCAGACCGGTCTATAAAAAAAAAAACAACCCTGAATCTCATCCCGTCATTCTTGTAAACCCCTTTTTGGCTTAATTCCAAACGTATTAGCATGATATAAAAAATTTCGATCTTGTCATCCCTTAAAATAAAGTTCACACTTCCTAGCACAGCATATAAAATTTGATCCTGTAATTCCGCCTTAAAATCTTAACAATGTCTTTTATTGTGAAATTAGGGAATTGAAGTCCAAATTCTTAGCATAAAATGTGAATTTTGTAATTTCACCGCATATTATTTTTTTCCCACTCCAAAAAATCTTACCATGTCACTCTCTTAGAATTTTTTATTGGCTAAAATCAAATTTCTAGGCGTGTAACAAACTCCCAATCATGTCAGAGCCTCAAAATAAATTTCAGATTTCTTTGCGTGTTCCCAGTGTTGATCATGTAACTCTTAATGATTGAAGTTTTTCAACTTTGGTGTCAGCATCCATCGAATCTCTGGAAGTCAGACATTGGCAACCACCCTCGAGATAAAAAGTGAAAGGTTTTTTGCAGGAGAATTAAATTGGTGGTTGTTCCCATTTTTCTCATTTTTCAATGTTCCCTGTATAATAAAGTCCAAAGCTGTTAGCCTTAAAATACATTTTTTTCATGTTTTTCTGCACATTTATCTTCCACAAGCAAAAATCTCACCATCACATTGCTTGAGACCCTTTGGCAAGAATCCAGACTCCTTAGCATGATATAAAAACTTGTTCCAGTCACTCCTCAAAATAAAGCTACCCCTAAACCCCGAATCTATAACTAGAACCCCACTTAAAACCTCTTCCTATATTTTCATCACTAACGACATGTCTCAGCATCTCGGCGACTTCGATCACGGGGTTCTCAGTGTAAAACCTTTCAGATTTCATGTCCAAAGCATAAAATCCAGATACCTGAGCATGAGATGAAAATTGGACCAGGTATTTGTTATAATTAGAAAAATCTTTACATCGCTTCTCACTACTTAGGGAATAAAGCCTCAGTTCCTTTGCACGAAACCGACATCTTTCATCTTCCCTAATTTCTCGATGCAGTGTCTTGTCCCCCTCAAAGATGGGGTTTCTTACCTCTTGTCCCCCATCTCATTTTAATTTTATAGTTCTGGATCTTTTTATGTTGTTAAGCTGGTTCCTCTGCCTTCATTTCATTAATTCATTACAGCAATGTGTCCTGATTCTATTTTCTGAGCCAGGCACTGTGTGCGGACCCCCGACGGGAAGAAAGGGAAGCAGTGTGTCTTGCAGAGGAAACGTCACCAGCAGTGGAGATAAGGACCACACCCTCATGCTGAACGTTGCGCTGGAGGTGAGTTTAGGGTCCCGTGGGGCAAGACCAGGGGGTCTCCCTCTACTGCCACTGAGTGTCTCCTTCGAGGCTCCACTGCGCTTAGCTGCCTGCCCCTTTGGGAAGACACTGGGCATTGCTGGGACTGTGCCTTGCAAAGTGCAGGTGTCTCTGGCCTCCCTCGTCTGGCTCTTTCCGGTGGCTGTGGGCCTCCCGACTCCCACCCTCCGCATGGCCGCCTGCTGCAGCGGGTACAGCCCAGAGGCTGCCCGGTCTCTTCTCTGGGCTCCCCGGAGGGTAATATGGTCCATTCTACAGATGTAGTGGGTTAAATGCTCAGGTCTCAGGCCTTAAGGCAATTTCTTTAAGAACTCTCTCTTGATTGGCCAATTCTCATCTTATTAAAAAACAAAAAGCAAAGAATTTCGAGATCAAAATCAGGATTGAGTGATCCTGGTCCAGGTCAGAAGTGACCTCAAGGTCCCGCAGCAGGACCCTCTGCCCCCGCCACCCACCGCTGACACTCATAGACAGACACCCCGGCCTCACCACCTCCAGTGTCCAGAGCCCTCTCGGCCCAGTCAGCTCCCTGCTTGCCGCTGAGCAAGTGGCCCATTGGGTCAGGGCTGCCAACGCGAGTCTATGAAGGGTTGGGTGGGGGGGGGGCGGGGGGGCCCATCCCTCAGCGAATACCTCGCCCTGTCGGCTCACTTGTACAGTAAAGGAAATCTGATTTTAAAAATAGAGCTTGGAAGAGGAGATGAGGGGTATTCAGGATCAGATTCGAGCCTGGGGCGGGGATCCGGGGAGAGGTGAGGACAGGGGAGGGGGGCACGCAGCCCGTGTAGCTGAGGAGGAAGGTGGAGAGCCAAGAAAGCAGAGACAGGAGGGCGGAGGGGACCGAGGACAGTGGGGCTTCTCTGTCACGTTCTCCCCTTCCCTGGCCTCTTGGACACTAGTGGTCACACCTGTGGTGCCAGCCGCCTGGACTGTCCAAAGGGACGTAGGGGCTGGGGTCAGGGGAAGACCCTCGTCTGCCTTGGCCTGCCTCCAGGCCATTCTCTGAGCCCCTTGGGTTGGAGGGCACAGCCTGACCGTCGGGGGGGGCCAGGGGACTTGGAAGTGACTGTCCCCCATGGGCTACTTCCGTTGCTCCAGACCGGCTGAGCTTCGCTTGGGGGTGGGCACCTGGGCACACGGGTGGCTGTTGGCCATTTTATTAAACTAGTGTCAAGGTCAAGATGTTCCCTTTGTTGGGCTACGGCTAGGCTCCTTGGTTTCCCGGTGTGGACCAGTGTGCGGTCTCTCTCCCCCTCCGCTTGCCGGTTGGGATTACCCTGAGTGCCCACGAGCAGCTTGGGTGGGTTCTGTGGACTCCCGTGGACTCCTTGCTTGCCCCCTGCCTTGTGGATTGTGACCATCTGGGCCTTAGAGCCACGAGACCCTTCCCACTCGACCCTCAGCAGCCAGCCTCAGTGGCTTCCCGGGGTTCATCCCTGGGGGTCCAGGGCCTGGGGCCTTGGAAAATAGTTTCACTGCAAAAACAGCGTCTGGAAGGGGGGTTGCCGTGACTCAGGGCAGACATGGAATTGCCCCAGAGCTGGGGCTGGGCCCCCAGGGCTTCTCCTTCAACCTCAAAGCAGCTGGAGGGGGCACCTTCTGGAAAAGGTTCCTCGGCCCCTCGCCTCCTGGAGCCGTCTGAGGGCAGCGTCCCTGACGTAGCAATATTCCTGTGGCCCGGTCCCTGCACCCCCCCCCCCCCCCCCCGCTTGACTGGCAGCTCTGGGGGCAGCTGGATCACTCTGCCCAGAATAACCCTGGGAGGGAGTGGGAGAGGGGTCACATCGGAGAGCGGCCTTCTCCTTTGGGCTGCCCAAGTGGGCCAGGCCAATCAGCTGCTCCCCGGGCTGCTCTTGCCTTTCAAGGCAAGCAGGCAGGGAAGGAGCTGGCCAGCTGCTTGCCCGGGACCCATGCTGACTTTCAGCGTGACCTTCTCCTCTTGGGCCCTCAGTTTCCCCAGAGCTGCAAGGCGGGCTGGGCAGGGGAGTCTTCTCATTTCGTTCCCGTAGCTCTGGGGTCCTGGGAGGGGCCTGGAGGTGACTTGGGGAGCAGCGGTGAAGGGAGGGGGTTGGCTGTGCAGCTGGCGCTCAGGGACCCCTCCCCACCCTGCCTCAATTCCAGAAGCTGGGGGTCCTTGTACTGCTTAAAAATAGTATTAGGGGTTGGGGGGTCCTCTCACTGTTTCATTTACAGAGAGCTCCCCACATGTAAGTCATGGTTGGGAACTCAGGCCGGCTGGTTCCTCCCGGGGTCTGCCCCGTGCGACACTGGGGCTGGGAGGGTCTCAGTGGACTCTGTCCCTGGTGGGGTCCCTCTGGGCTGGTTGTTCTTCTGGCTCTGTAGATGGGCAAGGAGCTGTAGACCTAGGAGAGGGGTGAGGGCTTTGAGGCAAACAAGGGGGGCTTGGACTTGGTGCGAGTGGAAGTCGGGCCAGAGTGGGAAGCAGACTTCCTTCCCAGGGGAAGGGGGCCCTTTGTCAGCTGGAAGGGGTCCGAACAAGGAAGGGCCTATGATGATCACGAAGACTCTGGTGATTTTTAGTTTCGGAACACCTGCTGTAATTGGACGGTCAGCCCTCAGCACTTTCATGCCTGGGTCAACTTTAATGTCCCCACTTACCCCGTGAGGTGACGGCGTTCCGCCTCTCAAGTGACCACACCAGGGCCTGGGGGCTGATGCGGCTTCCCTGGGATCCCTGATTAGCAGTGGCTGCGGCAAGGGGGCTGAGACCACCGGGCGCCCCCCTCTCCGGGCGGCAGGCTGCTGGGACTGAAGCTAGGAGGGGCTGGGTGCCGACGCGCGGAGGCAAGTGCCGTCCAGACAGGGGTAATTAGAATTTATTTATTGAAACTGCCGTTTCTCCGGCGTCTGCTCTGTGTCAGGCACGACCCCAGCAGCTTGACCTCCAGACCCTGACTTTGCTCCCACCGACGTTCCCCATTTCGCGGCGCTGAGAGAACCCAGGTCAGGAAGGAAGAAGCAGTGCCGAAAGCCAGATTTTCCTGCTTCCTTCTGCCAGTGGTTGCAGAGCGGGAACGGGTGCCTTGCGGGGGGCAGACAGCAGCCATTTGGGGGCCCCGAGGGACCGTCGGCCACTTTTGTTCCGTGGTATCCGTGTGCTCAGCCCTGTGATCCGACAGGAGGCCAGGCCCTCCCTAGGAACGGGGCCCTCAGTGTGTGCCTCCATCTCCCTGAAAAGCTCATGTGGTCATTGCCAGCTCATTTTGGCTAATTTGGTTGTCGGCAGAGGGACAGGACAGCTGGCCCTGGACCTGCTAATTATAGCCGCTCAAGTGTTTGAACGAGGTACTGTGTCCCCCATGTCATAGTTTTTCCTGCAGACAAACTAACCATTTCACCTTTGTTCCAGCCCGCCCACCCCTGGATCACCCAGGCACCGCATGTCCCCCAGAGAGCCGCCTCCCCCGGAGGAGGTCAGCATGGGACCTGCACCCCAAGTCTTACCTTTGACGCAAGCGTTCAGTGGCTCAGTCTCTGGGTCCCGCTGTCAGCTAGACTCTTCGCTTCTTCCTACAAAGTGATTGGATACGTTTATTTCTCTAATTAGGGAAAAGTCCAGGCTTTGGGTCATGTGTGCACATTGTCCCGTCTCCCACGGCACACCCCACACTTTCTTCCTTGCTCCTGTCCCAGGGCTGAGTCACTTTGCTGGGTCCCTCCGTTTTGAGTCCCTTGGTGGGGTCCCTCCGTTTGGGGGTCCCTCCAATTTGAGTACTTACTATGTGCCAGACACCGTCCTAATTCTTTGAATCCTTATGACGATACTGAAGCTCTTATTGTTACTGTCCCCATTTTTCAGAAGAGGAATCAGAGGCTCAGGGGCAAACCTCAAATCTTTCTCAGGCCTGACCCCCTTCTCCCACGGGGCCTGACGAAGGCTGCGCCTCCTGCTGGCCTCAGACAGCGCACGACCTCCTGAGGTCCAGAACCGCGCTCCCGATCCGACCAACTCTCCCCGTGGGCTCCTGAGCTCTCAGCGACACCCCAATTCTTGCTGGTCCCCAGCTTGCTCTCAGCAAGGGCCAGAGTTGATGTGAGTCTGGGATCTGGGCCCCTTGTGTGACCCCAAGTACATCTCTTAGCTCCCTGAGCTTCAAGTTCATGGCTGGTTGTAAGTAGCATCTTCCCTCACCCAGGACCGTGTCCAGGAGGAGCCTGTCCAGGGGGACCCCTGTGCTGTTCTGTCCTAACCCTGGTGTCTGTGTGCACGTGTTACTCCTTCTTCCTGCCTGCTGCTGGCACACAGTGAGGCTGCAGACAGCAGGTGAGGCCTGAGAGGTGGGTAGAACTCTGAGTGGTTTCCTTTCTCTCTTTCCAGGTGGCTGGAGGTGAGACTGCACTCCCCGCCACCCGCCACCCCACCTCCAGGAGGGGAGCAGATGCCTGGCCCAGGATCAAAGAGAAAGGTCTGCAATGTGAATTCATTTTTTCTGAGTTGTAAGTTTGGATCGTTTGTAAATGTGTAGCCCTCTCAGGATGGAGCTAACCTGAACTCTGTAATTTGCAGGGGAGGCTCGCTGCCCCTTGGATGGGCAGCGAGCTGTGGGTTCCAGAGGCCAGGCTGCGGCCGCCCCCCGGGATGGCATCCCTGCTCAGAGCAGGGTGGACGTGGGCCTCCTAGGCTGACCTCACAGCAGACCAGGTATGTACGCCCTGTCTTTACACCACCTAGGTTCTGGGTAGGTAGACACCTGACACCGCGTTAATATGATACTATAATTAAAAATCCAGAATAATGCTGCCGTTCTGTTACGTCATCACGGGAGGTGTTAAAATCTCTGACTACGTACAGAGGGAGACTTTCTGGTGGCGGCTTTAAGGGGGGCCCAAGGGGCCTGCTGCGGGGGGCGGTCAGAGAGCACAAACTCCCCTGGGTGACCTTGGTCACATGACAGTGAGTCCCCCTCCCCTTCTGGAGGATGGGGACCGTCATCTTTAGACATTGATACCTTAAATAAAATGGAACATGCCTGGCACACAGTACGTATTCAACGCAGATAAAAATCACTCTTTTTTTTGAGGCGGATCTGACCCCTTCCTTTTGGAAAGCCCTTCTCGTGTTTATAGGACCCAGAGGGAAGTCGAGGGGAGTAGGGACAGTCGGGGGTCAGCGTTGGGATCTGGAGAGCCTTTTCTGGAGTCAGCTGTATGACTTGGACGGGCGGTGCCTGGATTTACGAGGCCTTCCCGAGCAGCGAACGTCTCCATGTTGAATTACCCTGGCCCCCGGAGGTGGAGGCAGGTGATGGCAGCCCGGGAACTGTATTTTATTTGTCTTTATCCTACCATATTTCATATCTGAAAAACCATGACAAATACCTTAAAGTATTCACGAGGACCAAACCCAGGCCAAAAGAAAATTCTGGGTAACAAACAGCAGAGCCTCGAGTGCGGGAAAGCCAGTTAGGAGCTGCTCGTGCTGGCGCAGGGCTGGTTAACCTGTGCTTGCATGTCTTCTGCACAAAGTCATGGTCAAAAATAGATAACTGCCCGGCAAAGGGGAGGAAAGTTCTAGAAGGTCCCTGTCTGTGCTGTGAAGAGGGGAGACTCAAACCCATCCATCAGTTAGCTGATCTGTGCAGAGGGAGGCCAGGGGAAACCAGACAAGGGCTCACACTGATTGGGGTTGAACGTTGGCTTAGTTTGGAGTTCTGGGGGGATCTCAGAGCCTCCGTGTCTCCATCTTCAGATGAGACTGAGATGGTGTCTGCTGCCATTAGCGTGTAGCCCCGTGCCTGCCCAGGGATTCTGACGGCTTCGACAGCTGGGAGGGGGCCGGGGGAGTCGAGCCCAGAGCTCAGTGAACAAGCTGGAGTTGAGGTGTCTTGGGGAGGGGGACACAAAGGAGGGCCAGCGAAAACCTGTGGGGTAGCTCCCCTTTGTCCGGGAACTGACAGGTCAGAAACACCCGTGCCCTTGAGCCTCACTCCCCCTTGATGAGAGGAGGGGGGAAAGACGGCAGCTGCGGGGGTCCGCGCTGAGATCTAGCTGTCAGGGGGACTTGGTGAGGCCCCGGCTGCTCGCCCGCCCACCAGCCAGCCAGGCCAGCGGCTGTTGACGGCGCATGTGAGCCTTGGGGCCGCTGCTCCCCGGAGGCCCGTGTGTCCCCTTCCCCAGGCTTAGCTCATGTAACATTCTCCCAGAGTTCTCATTCCAGCCAGCTAATCCCTGAAAACACGGGCCAGGGCATTCGTTTTTGGGGCCTCTTAAAGACCGAAAAGGAAAGTCCTCCCCAATGGGTGTATTGGAGACACCCCCGCCGGGATCTGCGCGATCCAGGCCGAGAAATCGCAGCCAGCAGGCCCACACCTGCTGGCCTCCTGTCACCGACACGCCACCGGGAGGCCCCCAGGGCTCTGGCTTTAGAACACATAAAATTAAAAGAGGAACGATCTCGGGGATAAAATAAATCCCCGCGTCTGCAGAACTTGTTTTGGGGATGTGTGCCCCGTCCTGGGCC
Source organism: Lutra lutra (assembly GCF_902655055.1). Taxonomy (NCBI): domain Eukaryota; kingdom Metazoa; phylum Chordata; class Mammalia; order Carnivora; family Mustelidae; genus Lutra; species Lutra lutra. The sequence continues at coordinate 143,235,419 of NC_062284.1, forward strand.
TTCAGCCAAAATGCTCTTCCTTGTGTTTTTTTAAAAAAAGGAAAACAACCCCCTCCCCCCACACCCCACAAACAAAGGAGAAAAACCAAAAAAAGAAAAAAAAAAACCCATGCAAAGTGTTTATTTTAATTATGCAAGGAATGCGCGGAAAATTAATAGACTCATTACTAAAAATCCAACACTGCGGATAAGAGCTAAAGCCCCGTGTCACCCTCCCCACTCCCGCCCAGCCCCCCTCCCCCTCAGCATATTCGCTGCTGTTAACCCCTTTCCGGTGTGGAGTTCCAGGTACTTTGTCCGCATGTACGTATGTAAGTAGACCTCTGAAATACACGGTTTTGTTTATTTTTTCCATAAGCTACATCACAGTGTGCATTTTCTTCTGCTTATTTTTCTTCCCTCAGGAGTCTGCCTGGAGATAATCAAGATTGACACCATGCCTTAGAACGCACCTTAGTACCCTGTCATCTGAACACACCCGGACTGGTTTAACCCCCTCACGGCTGTCACGGGGGCCCCAGGTCCTTCCCCCGAGGGGATGGGACAAGGCGTGCGGGGCAGGTGTAAGTAATTTCTCAGGAGCGGGCTCATGAGTGTTTACGACATTATCACCAATGAATATATGGACGCGTCAATTAGCAAAATAAAAGAGGGACATGCCTGGACCAATGATGACGAAGTGATTATGAACAAAGGCTCATGATTAATCCAGCTCTGTGAGAAATACTGAGGTCCATTAAAAGACAATAGGTCTCGGCTGTTTGATTCTTTTTAAGAGCTGTTTAATATTCCGGGGTATGTATGCACCCTGGTTGATTAGACCCTCTCCTATTGTGGAAAATCCCAGCTGTAAGTGTGCTGGGGTGGGGGCGGGGCGGTGGGGCGTGCGGGTGGCCCCCGGGAAGATCGGGTCCAGATAGGAGCTCTGGTCAAAGTCCTGGTCATCTGGGGGGGTGGGAGGGGTCACAGGTTCGTGGCTGCTTGTTATATTATTTAAGAAAATAAATAAAAATAAATACATAAGATAAAAGTGGACCTTGCACAGATAAATGAGCACGTCAGGAACCGAGGTTGTAATTCCTACGGTTTTGTTCCATGGGTGCCCGCTAAAAGGAACCTAAGCCCTTCCGTGTTTTGTGCTTGCTCATGGCCCCACAACGAACATTTTTATAGCTGAATCTGTAAGCATGTCCCTGGCTGTCCCTTGATCCCAGCTTCTTGGAGGTGGGTTGGATGGTTTGCAAAGTTTATTTTCATTGATCTTCCTAAAATGCCATTTTGACCTTGCCACTGTCTTGCTTTAAATCCTCCCTCTGACTTCCTGGAGCTTCTGGAATGAGGTCCAAGAGCCTTAGCCTGGCCACGCTGAACCCCCCCCCCCCCCAACACGTCGTTCAGAAGTCAGGCAAAGCACAGTCCCCATAAGTGGGATGCCTTTTTGGCACGTTTTCCAAGTTCAGGAGAATGTTTTGCATTTTTCTAGAATTCACCAAACCAGCCACATGTTAATCACCCCCTTTCGTTTGTCCCTTTCTAGTGCCCTGGGCTCCTGGGTTGCCTGGGTCTGCTTTCCTCTCACTGAGAAGGCCTCTTACTCTGCTCCTGAGGACTGAGCTGTCTGCCCTGCGCTGGGTGAGTGCACTGACTGCGTCATGCCACAAGCACACGCCTGGGGAGGGGGGGCTAACTCCAGGGCCCCCACTGACTCTGCCCTGCCCTCGGGGCGGGGGGGCCAACACCGGGTTGCCCTAGAATCTATGAGTAGGGGGTGGCAGCATCCCAGGCTTGAGTGTGCTGGTGATGGGTTTGGGGTCCATAAGTATGGCTTGGAAACAGTTGATTGCGTCTTTTATGGCCTTGTCCTTGCCAGAGGGAAATGGGCCCAGTCCCAGAACAGAAGGAGGTAAGTCTTAGCATGGAACAGCAGGCCCACCAGCTGTGGTGACTGGCAGGGGCTCTGGAGAGAGGACAGACTGACAGTGGGTGCTAGCTTTGGGATGGGGTCATGTTCTAGAAGGAGCCCAGGCTTTGGGGCGGAGGGGCTGATGATTGCCAGGCCCACATCACCCTGGGGGCAGAGGGCCTCCCCTGTTTGTGGGAGGGACAGAAGCAAACAGACCTGCTCAAGGTATTGGTCTTCTTTTTTTTTGGTCCCTCCAGGATGGGGTGGGGTGGGGAGGGCACCCCGAGAGGCCGGCCATCTTGAGAGCACACACCCAGCTCCAGAGTGGACATGGAGTGCACGTCTTTGGCAAGGCCCTGAGCAATCCCATGCCTCAGTTTCCTGATCAGAAAGGCATCTGCACACACCCAGTCGTGATAGGCAGAGGGAGCCGCTTACACAGATAAATAACCCAGCACAGTAGCGAGTGGAAAACGGGGGCCTTCCCCCCCTCCGTCCATCCTGTCTGAAACCCAGAAGCTTCCCTCCTGGAGACGCAGGCGGCCCCCCTCCGGGGCAGGGAGACCCACAGAGGGGGAAAAACAGGCTGGAAGAGTGTGAGGGGGAATCAAGCCCCCCTCCCCTCGCCCCAGGGTAGACGCCCCACGCCCCCAGGGGAGACCCTGGCCTTTCAGTCAGTGCCCTGGCAGGGGAAGGGGCTACCCCTGCCGGGTTTAATTGGGTTCTCCTGAAAAGTTTGGCAATCGTTTATTTTATTTTTTTTTTTTAAGAAATATATATAAAATGTCAGCCTGCTCTTCAGGCACATTTTTTAGGCGTGTGTTTTATGGACTTTGGCAAGGACGGCTGGGAAGGAACAGTGGTACAGTCTCTAGGGGTTAATAATCCCTGGAAAAACTTCTGGCTAAACCTGACTTCTCCCGAATTTCACAGAAAACACTCCCTGGGCCGGGCCCAGCCTGAAGAGGGTTTTTGTGCGTGAGGCAGCCTTACCTAGGCAAGCAGGGCTCCTGTGTTGCCTTTCACACAAATGTGGACTTCCTTGGCCTCGGGGCACAAAGACTCCTCTCTCCGAAAGGCTGGGTTTGTTTACTCTGGAGTGGCTCACCCTGGGGGCTGTTCCTGGTGCCCCTACCTTGTGGCCCGAAACCCCACTCCCCACTTCCTCACGTGGGGATGGGGGGCCAGAGCCGGGGATCCTGGCTCTTTTTGTGTCTGGAGCTGAAGGAAGTATCCTGGGGAGGGGGATACGAGCCTCCTTCCCAGCAGGAGCCCCCTCCCTGGCCGGCCTGCCCTGCGGGGAACGCGGGGTGTGCTGTCCTGTAGCCTTTGGCTGCTTAGGGATTTGGGTGGGTGACTTTGCAAATCCACACCAGCGCGAACCTGAGCTCACCCAGCTGCCCCCGACCAGAGACCTTTCTTTGCAGGATTTCTTAGGTGCGTGGCATCTGTTCCTTCCGCACCCCGCACTGCCCCCTCCCCCCCATAATGCGGCAGAGGCTGGGACGCATATGCAAATACCACCTTCCCAAACATTTGCAAATCGACACTTGCAAAGCAATCCTTTAATAGATGAAAACAAGAGCAGGGACGGAGTAACAACGGAAACCCCAGGCTCTGGAACGCAGTTTCCCCAAGGTCTCCCAGCAGCTCCCCGAGTGGGTAGGGGCAGCGGGGCAGTCTGCCTGTCTGTCTGTCTGTCTGTGGGGAGCCAGTCTCCACTCTCCACCTGCAACACGATGCTGCCCCCCCACGGCGGGTCAGAGCAGCTGTTGGGACCCCTGCAGTGCCCTGGCAGAGGGGACTGTCTGGAGCGGGACAATTGGGCTTGGAGTGACACAGGGGCTCCGTCCCCAGGTCCCCAGGTGCCCCTGCCCTCCCAGAGTCTTAGGCTCTTACTGCCCCATGAAAGTGCGTCACTGCCTCGGGTGGGTGAGCCGGGACAGCCTGGTCATTTCACAGACAAGGAACCCCGGGCTGGCCCCTCAGCCAGCCTGTCTCTTTCTCACACGCGCGCGCGCGGACACACACACACACACACACACACGTGCACGCGCGTGCACGCTCCCCGAGCGCCTGCACTGGGAACAAAGACAAGAAAACTCCTTTAGAAACTGCAGAACAGAGCCTCGTCTAGCGGGGGTCCCCTGATAAAGGCCCCGTCCACCCAGAGTTCCTGGGAACTGAGCCCCCATGAATGGGCCTGGAGGTCCAGCGCCCGATGCGGCATGGGCCGCATTCATCAACATGCAGGCCCCTGGGCCCCATTGCCGGGCGGGGGGCTTTCACGAGTCCCCAGAGCATCCAAGTCACGGTCCAGCAGCCGGCTGAATCCGTGGCTTCGGCCCAGCCTCCAGAAAAAGGCCCTGCTTTTCCCATGACCAGGCGGCCTCTCAACTCACCAGACTGCCCCCTACTCCCCCTGGCCCCCCCTGCCCCCTCCCCCCCCCGCAGGAAGGCCCCCCGACCCGCTGCACCAGCCTGTTGCCCCAGAGAGGACCCAGGCCAGCCTTGCTGGGCCTGGGAGCTGGGGCAGCCACTTGGCCATTCCAGGTGGCCTGGCCCTTGAGATGGGGAGTTGGCTGCTGAACAGCCCCCCCCTCCCCCCTCCCCCACTGGCCCCGTGCACTCACCCCCATGCTCTGCTCCTCTCCCTCACTGCCTCATTGTGACAGAAGCGCTCCACCAGCCATCTCCGTGCCTTTGCCATGCAGCTCAGGGCAAGGTACATGAGAAAAGTCTGCGCATCCTTGCTCTGACCCCGGCCTGCCTCCTCCGCAGGCGGCCCCGCTCGGGACTTAGCTCTGTAGGAGCTTCTCAAAGGCCTAGACGTGCGGGCTGCCAGCCCGGGCAGGGAGCCGTGTTGCAGCCTCCCGGCCAAGTACCGGCCTGCCTCTCTCTGCTCGGATGCCTCCCGTAACAGGGAGCTCCCTCTCTCCCCGAGCAGCCCGCTCAGGGCTCGCACACCGAGCCGCTCTGCCGCGCCCTCCCCTGCTCTCTGCATCTGCCTCCGCGGCTCTGCAGCGGCCCCTCGCCCCTCTGCCCCCGGCTCTCCGCACACAGCACGCGCACTTCAGTCCTGTCCTCTCCGTGCTGAGGAGCGAGCCCCCGCACCCACTGGGGGATCAGACTTGGGGTCCCTGTCACTGGCCCGGTCGCAGCCGTCTACACCTGTCCCGGGGCGCCTCTGCCCCAGCTCGGTGGGGTCTGGGACGGAGCCCTTTGCCCTGCTGTTCTGCAGAGAGCCCAGGGGAGGGCGCGGGTCTCCCCTCCCAGGTCCAGCTGCTCGAATCTCTCTGTTAAGCGGCGTCTGAGCCCTCTGTTTTTTATGGCCCCTCTGCTAGTTGCCAGGGAGAACGCTCTCTATGCAAACCCCCTGCCTTTTCTGCAGGAGCCGCTGGCTGCCGGCCGGCCCTGGTCAGCCCGCAGCGGCGGCGGCGGCGGCGGCGGCAGCCGGTGGCTGCGGCGGGGCTGGGGGGCTCCTGAGACAGACAGCACCAGACCAGACTGGACTCCCCGCTTCCTAGCTGTGAGGCGACGCAATTCCCTCTACTTTTCAGAGCCTCTGTTTTTTCCCTGTGCAACAGAGGAGAGAGGGGCTCCCTCCCCGTAAGATGAAACAAGATAAGTGTCGCCTAGCGCACATCAGACACTGCCTGAATGCTTATGGAGTAGACAGCGGGACCCAGGGAGGGAGGCGCTCGTGTAACAAGTGGCTCGCAAGGAAGAAAACAGTCTGGCCTTCCGCGACCCTGCCCCGAATACAAACGGGAACCTGGCCTGCCGGAGACCCCTCTGCCGGCTTAATAGCACAAATCAAGTCAGCCAGAGGCAGCCCCTGGCCTGTGAGCTCACAGTAGATGCAGCAGGCGCTAGAAACGCCCGCGAATCCACATCTGCATTTAATACGGCAAGAATTTGCGTCCTATGTAACACCACACGGGACCCCGGGGTGAGGCATGAAGAGACACTTGGCTCTCCTGCCGCTTGGAAGGGCTGGCTTGGACAGCAGGGGGTGCTGTCTGGGAAAGAGAAACCCAGTGGGCTCCGGGCATCCCACAGGCTGTGGGCTCTGGGCATCTTCCCGGGCACTCACTCTCCAGACCACCGCAGTGCACCTACCTTGTCAGGCCCAGACCCGAGTGGGAGGCTGGACCCCGAGCTCTGGCAGTCGGCTTCCTGTCCTGGAAGCTCAGTCTGGTGGGGGAGAGAGACAGGGAGTAAGTCAGTCTCTGCACATCAAGTGATCTGGGGTGGGGGGTGGTGGATGATGACAGGTGAGATTTATGGAGCCTTGTCTTGGGGCCAAGCCCAGAGCTAGGCTGCCTGCACAGGACTCACCCCAGGGGGGAAAAACTCTGAGCACCAGCCTCATAATCCCCATTGGGCTGATAAGGAAACTGAGGCAGGGGACTGTGAAGTCGCATACTCACCGTCTCTCAGCTGCTGTGAGGCCAGGCAGGGATGGAACCCCAGGCCGTCCGGAGCTCCCCACCACACCCGGCTGCTGAGGACTGCTCGGGAAGGCAGAGCCGAGTGCTGGGGGGGCGTGGGTGGGCAGGGGATGGATTGATTAGTGCTAAGCACCTCCCAGCGGTGCTTGAGATCCCAGCTCCTCTGTGGCCCAATCCGTTTGAAGGGCAGATTCAAAATTAGGTGGTAGCACCTATGGGCAGAGGCTTATGAGAACAGCATTATTAACCTGACGTGGAGAGGGCCCTGCCCACCTCCAAGCAGATTGCAGATCGAGACGGAGGGGGCTGGGGCTTGTTTATGTGGACAGTGTGTGAGAGAGGATGGAGCCCATGGTGGGGGGGCCGCTAGGGCTTTTTCGTGGGGAGGACGGGCTTTGGAGGGGATGAGGGCTTGATGGCTGAGAGGGGGAAGCAGAGGGCAGTCTTCAGGGCAGCCCCTCACCTCAGGGAGATGCTCAAAACCGGAACCCACTCTTGGAGGGAGAGTCTCTGGCCCCTTTCCTGACAGGCGCAGGGACTGGGAGCCTTCCTGCTCCTCAGTTTCCTGAAATGTCACCCTAAGAAAACCCCCCTGTCCCCACACCTTCCCTCCCGCTCCCACCGCTGTTGCAGTCGTCAGACACCTGTCAGCGTGTTGGAACGGCATTCAACAGGAGAGCTCTGGTTCCGGGAGGGAGGGAGCGAGGAGGGCGAGCTGTGGACAGGGAGGGAGGGAGGGAGGAGAGCTGTGCCCCCAACTCAGAGAGGCGGCTGAGCCAGGTCTGCAGCCGGGAGGACTTGGGCCACTTAAGATTTGTGCCAACTCACGGTGCAGTGGAATCAGACAGTCTGAATTCTTCAGCCACCAGCCAAGAGTCTGTGGCGCCCCCAAGTGCCACAAGGGGGCTGCCTGGGCCACACTTCTGAGCCCAGAAAGTGAGGAGGGGGAGACTGTCAGTAGGGACCGGTGCTTTTGCTTTTGTAGTGGCGCTTTTAACTGCGGCGTCATCGAGAAGGGGGGCCAGGCCCCCCGCGCTGGCTAGGGACAGCCGGGAGGGGGGTGGCAGGCTCTGGCATGGCCGGGGCGCTGCGGGCTGCGCCCCTCCCTCACCCAGGGCTCTATGGCAATGCAGCCGGCTGCCGGAGGGTCCCGGGGAACTGTCCGGTGGCTGGCTTTCCAGAACAGGGAAAAGAAGGAGGGAGGGAGCTTTTTCCATGGTGGCGACATGCCCAGGAAGCCCACCGCACAGGGGCCAGGATTAGTGAGGGGAGGAGGAGGGCAGGGGTGGTCCACAGGGTCCAGGGAGTTTGGCTGGACCTGGGGTCAAGTGTTAGTCAGTTGGTTGTGGGTGATATGACTGATGCAGAAGAGGGGGGCTGAGAGAGGGGGAGTAGGGGACTGAGGACGCTGACAACTGCTTGGTACACAGTTTGAGGGCAAAAGCACTAATTCTTTTCCTCCCCAAAAGGCAATTAAAAAAAAAAAAAAGAAAAAAGCAAAACTAAAAAAGACATTTGTAAGTGAGACAGCTCAATTCTTAACAGCCAAGCTGGTCTCAGGAAGGACTCGTCAGGTAGGCAGCTCTGCCTTGGAGAGGGGAGCTGCTGGCTGGTCCTTTTAGAGCCTGGATGGCTTAGGGAGGGGGAAAGGGGCCAGGGAGGGCCCAGGAGGTCCAGAGGGGGAACTCGGGTATTTGAAGGAGGCAGGAGGGCCTAGGGGTGGCTGGTGGGCATGTCATTCTGCAGCACCCCGCACCTTTGTGCTTTCTCCGTAATCCACCCGACTCAGAATGGTTTGCTCCCACCAGCCCTGGCCCCTTTCTTATACCCTCTCTACTTCGAGGCATTTGTTCCTCTGAATCAGCTCCCTGATACCCCCCAACATTTAGTTTGGATGCTGGGCTTTGCTTTTTTCCAGTGGCTTCCCCTCTCCTACCCCCTCCCCTCCTGCACTTTATTTTTACCTGTTGATTTTTAAAACCTTCAATTATGTAAAATCTGAAATAACCCAAAAGCAGAGAAAATAATACACATTTTCATCACAATTTACACAGTTTCCACATCATTGCCATCCAGGTGCCAACAGCGCTCTAAGCTGTGTGCTGTCCCCCTACCAGCCCACCCCAGGCTATTTTGAAACAAATTCCAAACACCGTGTTGTTTCCCTGGAGCATATCTCCGTGCCTGTCTCTAAAAAAGAAGGACTCTTTTCGGTTTTGAAAACATAACCACAATGCCACCTTCGCCGTTAAAAAATTAAGAGCCTTTCCTTAATGTCATCCAACATCTAGTCAGCATCCATATATCCCCGGTTGACTCATAAATTTCTTTTACAGTTGGCTTGTTCAAATCATTGTCCAAATTCTTTTCCTGCACTTTCATGGGGGCACTGGGATGATGGCAGGTAAGTCCAGAGATAAATTCAGGGGTCTCACTATCTACCCTCACCTTTAAGTAACCCATCCTCAGTAAACCTCAGTTTTCTTACTGAAAATGGGGCAACTGCTGAGTCTCTCCCAGGGTCACCTAGAGGATAAGAGACAGTGCACAGGAAGCCCCCAGCCCTGTTTCTCATACATAACAGACATTGGGCAAAACAGAAGGTGCTAGAATATTCTTTGTATTTTTTCTGGAAACATTTATAGGGGAGTTGGGCTGGGGTAGGCGAAACAGAACTGGCTAGCATGCACAAAACAGAAGGCTCCTGACAGTCCAGGCCCCCAGAGTGATTAGGACAGTAGGGGCGCCACATATGAAAGAGGGCAGTCCTGCCCTCTGGGGCCTGGGACCTCCGGCTGGCTCAGAGCTGTCACCCCACAGCTGACCAGCCACCCAGGACCTACCAGGGACCCCACTGGTTGCCGATCCACTAGATGGCGCACTGTGCTGGGCGTCCAGGAGGGACCACCACCCCAGAATGCTCTGGCCACTGCCCAGCCCCTGGGGCCACAGGGGGAGCATGCCACTGAAACACCACAGATAATTTCTAAAGAGCACTTCTCAATAGGTCATGCAAGATGTACTCCCTGTATACATCCTGGCCCAGTTGCAGAAACAGAGGGAATGAACATTTAACGACGTCCACTCTCTCTCTAAATCCTCACCCCAGCCATGACTGATTTCCCTTTCTTTTACAGATGAGAGGACTCTGAGAGGTTGGTGACTTGTCCAAGATCAGCTAGGAAGCAAGACCCAGGACTGCAATCCAGGTTTGTCTGATCCCTGTGCATAGTGTGGAGGGGTGGAAGGATGGACGTTCGGTCTGATGGATGGCTGGATGCTCGCCTTGGCCAGGCATCAGCAGATGGAGAGATGGTGTGGTGGCCGAAGCCTGCTGGTGAGATGGGGGAGTGAATTCAGGTGCAGAGGGTGGGTAGATGGAAAAGTGAGAGAGAATAGTCAGTTTCTCACCAACATCAAAGGCTTCCTTGGTCTCTGAAGAGGTGTTTCCTCCGATTGGAGCTTGCTGGAGTTTTCTTCTGCTTCCGAGCAAACTGACTGGCTCAGGGGGCTCTGGGACTACAGGTGGGCTGCCGGCTCACAGGGACCAAGCCCCAGCTGTGGCGCTGGAGCGTCTCAGCAGCAACTCTCAGGCCCAGCAGGGGACTGCACTGAGAAAACAGCAGGCAGCCTCCTTCCGCGGGCTCTCCTGGCTGGCTGCGTCCCGAGCCCAGCCTCGTGCTCAGTCCTTCTGTGGCCACCTGGCATAATTTTATCTCATCTAAATCATCACAGTGACCCTGCATGATAACAATCACCACCCTCAATTAAGATACAAGAAAATTGGGGCACCTGGGTGGCTCAGTGGGTTAAATAAAGCCTCTGCCTTCAGCTCAGGTCATGATCCAGGGGTCCTGGGATCGAGTACCGCATCGGGCTCTCTGCTCAGCAGGGAGCCTGCTTCCCCCTCTCTCTGGGCCTGCTTCTCTGCCTAATTGTGATCTTTGTCTGTCAAATAAATAAATAAAATCTTTAAAAAAAATCCAAGAAAATTGAGGTTTAGGAATGCTAAGTGACTGGCCCCAGATCATGCCAGGACCCACATGGAACCAGGATTTGAACCCTGGTCTGCTTTTTTTTCTTCTAAACTCATACCCTCTTCCCATTTCTTTTTCTCTAAGACTGTGTCTGAGAAAAAATTCACTCTTTGGGGTAAACCAGTGTCAGACTCACCCTCCTGGTTTATCAGGGACCTGGCCCTCTTAACCCCCCGACTCTAAATTTATTTCTCAAGTAACACCTTCTCTAGCTTGTCCTATTTGCTACTATCATACATATAAGGGTCAGCTGTACCATTGACATTTGCAATGTAATTGATCAAGTCGAATTTCTGGTGGTTCCTATGATGTCTGAATATTTAGGGCAGCAGATGTAAAAAATGAATCTAGAGCCTAAAGGAGTACAAGGAGAGGAGGGAGGGAATCAGACAGAGGGCTGAAGGGCAAATCAGCAAACCTTCCTGAAGATTTGGCTCAAATTTAGCGGATATGTTTTGATAACCTGCATATGGGCTAAGTCCTGTTATACACATCCCAGATGCTCAGGCTTAATTCCTAGGATGGCCATTGACTAGTTTTGTGAGTATTTAACCTCTGTGCCTCAGTTTCCTCAATAATAATACGGGGTTACCAACAGCACTTTATTTTTTTCCCCCACAGTATTAATTATTAATGGGTACTTGAAAATTAAATGAGTCAAACACTTAAAGAGCTTAAAACAGTGTTTCCCATATGGTTCACATTCAGTACGTACTCCATTATAGTTAAAATTGTAATTGTCATGACTTTTTATTGAGATGGTATTCAGTATCTCTGCTAAGAATCATTATCTACATTCTATAGGTAGCTGAACAGGTGCTCAGAGGGGTGTATGAGTTTGCTTTTGGAGAGGGAGTCTGTGAAATAGAAACAAATATACATTTAAGCCTAGAAAGTTTTAGCCGTAGCTAAGGAAATGAGAATTAAACATACTAAATGGACAGGATCCGTCTAATGCAACATTAGGCCTTGGAATAGAAATTTCCTTGGGTATTGAGAATTGTGGAGAGGTTGAATGGGAGCTGGAAAGAAGCTGAGTAGATGAAGGGCAAGGTGGACCATGAAGTTGTGTGTTCAACTTCATGGCTTCTAGCAGCAGTGGGCCAGCTCTCCCTGTATTCTCATTTACATTCTTGCCAAATTTGTCTATCTGTTTTCTTTTTTTTTCTGGTGGGGGGAGAAAATAATCACTTTGGAAATATTTTTCTGTTCTTTTGAGGGTGGCCAGCTGGAACGAAGAATTGTTCCATGGAGTCTTAGCTCATGGAGAACCTGAGGACTGGGTGACCATCTCCCATTTCTGGGCAGGATATTTGCAGCTTAAGCCTTGGTAGTGTGTAGCTGCCTTTGGGGGGCGTATTGGGGAGGGGGAATACATTTGGATGCCCCCCCAGCCCTAGGTAGGATACGGGGCTAGCATCTGTGCCGACTTGCTGGGCTCTGATGGGTGTGTGCTCTGATTCAACATTTCCCGGCACCGAATCAGGATCCGTCCCACCCTGTCTTCTTTAAGAAAGTCCGTGTATTTTCCCATCCAGAGTGATTAGTACATCCCGGAGATGCCCTGTGCCTCTGGAACTGCCTGTGTGGGAGGTTGCACTGACCCCTGTCCACCTTCACGCACTCCCCTTATAGGCTGATGGTGGGGTATCAGAGAGCGAGATCTACCACAAAAATGAGGCAGTGGGGACAAGTGGGGACAACAGACTCCGGAGCTCAGCACCTCTTTGCTGCGTGACCACTTATCAGTCACTTAACTTTTCTGAGGCCCAGTTTCCCCGGGTGTGACATGGGACACCTGCTCAGCGAGGCTTTCCTGTGGTTGTGGGCTATCGCTTTCTCTCCTGCTTTTTTTTCCTTTGTAGTTCTTACGACTGCGTGATATACGTCGTTCTTGTGCTTATCTTTAATTTTGTCCATTCAGTCTCCCCCCGCGGGATGTGAGCTCTCAGATTTTGTGTGTTTTGGTCACTGCTGTAACCTGGGACCTAGACTGGTGCCTGGCACAAAATGTGTGCTCAGAACTTTTGGGGGGGGGAGAAAAAAAGAGGTGCTGTTGTGTTGTACGCGCTCTTCCCCCAGAAGACAGTCTGTGCATGCCAGGCAGGCAGAGTGGTGCCTGGGGCACTGTCCGCATTCAATCAGTATCGGCTAATTATGATTATTATGTCTAATTCACAGGGCTGCTGTGAGGATCAAACAAGATAATGTATGCTAAGGCGTGCTGTGAACACTACGTGCTGGGTGCAGGAGGTACAGCATTAATAATCCTCTGATGCTTGGAGGGAACTCGCATTTCAACTTGATGCTTTTCCCTTCCACGCCACCTGGGAGGGAGGGCAGCCTGGTGGGTTATTGATACCTGAGGCTCAGGGAGGGGAAGGGCCTTGCCCAAGGCCATGAGGTGGGATGAAGGCAAAGGCAGGAGCCTAAGTTCCCAGCCTGGTGGGAGAGCCCCCACGCGGATGCCTTTATGCACAGAGTACATTATACACAGACAAATGGGATGGATGTATGTCTTATAATTTAATCTGTTTTTAATGTTTCATGTTTCAAGAGTTGCACTGTGGTGAGGGTGCTGGGCACCTACCAGGCCAGTCGGGGAGGGCAGGGAGGAAGTTGGCTGTCTTGGCAGTAAGGGTCAGAGTAGACGCATGTGTAGTTTCTGGGAAACGATTCGATCATCAAGAATCTCCTGGCATCGACTCCCCCGAGGGCAGCCCCATCTCATGAAATGGATTTCAGTTTTCTAAAGCGCATCCCTTAGTTGGATTTCTATTTTCCAGGGCACTTGTTTAAGCTTTGATGCCGTGTCCAAAAAAGAACAGATCCCAACAATTTCCTGCCCGAGGCCCATCCTTCCCGAAACCCTCGGCTTGGCCTGAGCATCAAGATAATTTGTTTCTCTAATCAGATTGGGGGCTGTTTGGTCAGCGGGGTGGGCGGGTGGGCGAGGGAAGTGGGGAGGGTGTTCCGGGGTGGGGAGCCGCCTGAGGAACTGTCGCTAGCTAGCTCACTGCACCCTCACGCTGGACCCACGAGGGTGCTGCTGTCCTCAGTCTACAAATCGCACAAGTCGGGGCACAAGACAGAGAGGCCAGGTCACGTCTCTGCAGTTACACAGCTCATGAGTGCCTGCTGGGGTGGAACCTGGTCTGTCTGTCTGTCTAGCACCACAGCTTGGGCGCTGCTGCAGAGGGAAGAAAGATTTGGGTGAGGGACTCAGAGACAGGGTGGCGGGTGGGGGAGTTGACCTGGTTGCCTTTGGTGGGAAAGTAATGGCTGATTCTGCTCAGGAACTATTGCTGCGACTAGCTTCCGGGTGAGGAAACAGGCTCAGAGAGGTTCGTTCACTTCCCTGATGCCGCCCAGCCTGTCAGGGTTTGAGTCTGGATTTGGAGGTAGGCAGTGTGGTGTTGAGCACACGTGCTCTAACTCCTGGGAGCTGTGCCTTAGGACTGTGAGCGTGTAGTCATGGCACACAGAGCTCAAGGACCTTGATTTGAGTCCTTTTACGAACTAACCCCTGGCGGGTGTGCTCCTCCGTGAGTCATACGAAGTCATTCTCCTCCCTTGACAGCCCTGCAGAGGCCCTGCAAGCCAGTGGCCCGTGGAAGTTATTTGCCAGGAATCCACAGATGTGATAAAACTTTATACGTTCATAAAAGGGGAAGGGGAGGGTGCTTGGTAGATTCGGGAATGACCACTGAAGGCAGAGGGCAGCAAGGGTCCACGAGTGGGGACGTGGGCATGGGGGTCAGGCATGGTTCTCGCGTAGGTTTTAAGAGTCAGTAAACTAACAGAGGGGCAACCCTGGGGGAGTGGCCAGAAGCGACCCTGAACCAAGGTTCATGATTCAGTCTCCACAACTGAGGGCTATAAAGAGATCGGAGTGGTTTGTGGTTATTAATTTTATTATTAAAAAGAATAAAGATTCAAGAAATAATGTAATAAAGGCCTCAAATACGGCAATTGTGAGAAGGTTTCTGGACAAAAGATTATGATTAATCCAAGCCTGCTAACCCGATATTAACAAACAAAAAAGGTCTAGGCTATTTTCTTCCTTGTAATGGGGCTTTGTGTTCCGTCGAATGGGCACATGGGGGTTTTTCATGACAGATGAAAGATCTCTGTGGGGAAGGAAACTGTACATGGGTGTAGGCGGGGCTTAGTGGGTTTTACTGAATAGTTAAAGGTGAATGAATGCATAAGTAAAATTACGGAGTTCTAAGCGTGGACTGGTGATGAGGATGTATTTTTAAACAAGGCTTGTGAGTAATCTGTTGTATCCAACTGTAGGTTACTACAAAACAAAAACAGAACAGAACGGAAACAAAGCCCAGGGTGTTGGGATGGTGGGTGGGAAGTACATCAACAGTTATGTAGAAAGGTCATTGGTCTGGGGGCTGGGGGCTGGGGGCTGGTTGGGGACTCTGAGTGTATTTGCTGTATAGCTAACTATGAATCAGATGAGTAACAAACAGGGTTGCAGGAGGGTAGGCGGGGGTGTCGGCTGGGGTAGCTGGGTAATGGGCATTAAGGAAGGGATGTGAGATGATGATCGCTGGGTGTTAAACTTAACTGATAAATTAACAGAACGCTACATGTGAAACTAATGAGGTGCTATATGTTGTCTAATTGAACTTAAATGAAAAATAAGAAAATGAAGTAGTTGAATAAATAAATGAAGGAATGAAAGAGCTGGTAATCGAGCACCAAAGAGAATGTTTTATGAATTATGGGTTAAGATTAATACACTTGTACAATGAAGGACCATGGTAAACCATAAAACAAAGCAACGCTCTCCACCTTTGTGGGTAAGAAGCATTGGATTAGAAGTGCCACAATAAGTGCTGATGGACATTTTTGTTCTGCATTAGCGCTGACCTGATGTGTTTATTGTATTGAAAGAAAAAATAAGTAGAAACAGTAAAAGGGACATGTAGGGAGCAATGATGCTATCACACCCGGAATCAAAGATTGTTACTGCCTCAACTCTACTTATCTGAGTCCATTAGCAAGAAGACCTGGGCTGGTTCCTTTGTGGGTAAGAAGCATAGAGCAGATGCTTACAGTGGCTGTTCCTCTTGTTTTTGATGAGGTCATGCATGTTTATTATCATGAGATTATTGTGTGAAAAAATACGTACAGTGAGACCTATGCTTAGGCCAGCGATGAGAGTGTGTCATGAACCAAATCATGATTAGTCTTGAGCTGCTCATCCAACAGCCATTAGAGAATACATGGATGTTTCATCCTTTTTAATCTGGACCTTGTGTTCCACAGAATGGAGGCCCTAGAGTGGGTCTCGTGACACTGTGTTGATGAAGATCTTGGCCGTGACCTCTGTGGGAAATGAGCCATGGACCAACCAACGTGAGTGATGGTTAGTCTTACTGTTCTGAGGTTGCGTGGTTGGCTGATGGGTGTGTGTGTGTGTGTGTGTGTGTGTGTGTGCGTTATTAAACATGAACAGGCACAAATACAGTCAAAGATGGTCAAGCATAGACCAATGAGGTGACTGTGTCATGAACCAAGATGGTGAACATTTGACATAATTGTCACCAAGTTAAAAAATAATATAACTAGGTTGCGGTCTGTGTAGAAGTTGAGCAAATAAAAAAAATTATATTCATATATACATACATACATATTTTGATTGTGTTATGTTAGTCACCATACAATACATCATTCGTTTTTTTTTTTTTTTTCCAAGATTTTATTTATTTATTTGACACAGAGAGAGAGATCACAAGTAAGGAGAGAGGCAGGAAGAGAGAGGGGGGAAGCGGGCTCCCTGATGAGCAGAGAGCCTGATGCAGGGCTCCATCCCAGGACCCTGAGATCATGACCTGAGCTGAAGGCAGAGGTTTAACCCACTGAGCCACCCAGGCGCCCCACATCATTAGTTTTTGATGCCATGTTCCAAGATTCATTGTTTGCGTGTAACGCCTGGTGCCCCATGTAATCCGTACCCTCCTCCATACCCACTTGCACATAGATGTATAGAACATGCATATCTCTTTATATAAATATAATTGTTGCTTTTTCTTATTCTTGGGATGAATGGTGAGTTCCTGTTTATTGATTTATTATAAATAAATGAATGTGTACATAAGATCAGAAAGGATTAAGCATGGACTAGTGAAGACAAGATTTATGATTACATAATCCTGCAAATTTGAAGCACATTAAAACAAAAAATCTATCTACGCTATTTTATTTGTTTTAGTAGCATTTTACTATTCATTTTTACACTATGGTTTATGTACCCATGTCTGCATTGATAAACTTGGGTGTTAACTTGGTGAAAGTGATGGTCAGGGAGACATAGATACTGGTAGTTCTCTGTGGTATTCTTTTATGATTCTTTGAAAGGAATAGATAAAATTAGAAAGGGCCAATTGTAGAACAATGAGGATAATGTTACATGAACTAAGGCTCATTATTTTAATTCTACACAAGTGAAAGCCACTGAAAATGATTCAGGGTGTTCAGTTTTTGAACAGTTTTCTTCTGTTACGCAAACTGGACACACCATGGTTCGTTTAATCACGCAATATTGATGAGGATGTTGAATCTTATTTGGATGGATAAGGTACGTAAAGAAAATGTAAGTAATAGTTGATGTTCTTAAATCTTCAGCTGGGAAGTGGTTCAAGGGTGTTCATGACTAAGGAAATGCACGAGTGCACAAATCAAGGAATAAAGAGATGGCAAACAAGGGCCCATGATGAAAATATCTCATGACCCCAGAATTAAGATTATTCTAATTCTGTACATCTAAGGACCATTAAAAAAAATGTGTTGGTTAAGGAGTCGTCAATACTCTTGTTTTTGCATCACGGTGTGTTGGATGTTGATTTTAGTAAAAAATAAGTAATTACATATTTGCACAAAATACAGGAAAGGCCAAAACATGGATGGGTGATGAGAAGGGCCCGAAGAGGACAGTTAATTTAGTTCTGCACTTCTGACATCTATCGAAAAATCTAGTCTGTGTCATGCCTTTTACCAGCTTCCTTGTTCCACTGAGTATATATGCATCATGTATTTAAACAATTTTCCTCGGATAAAGATCTAAGATGCTAACTCTGAGCGAGGAGCACAAAGGGAAATGAAAGATCATGTCTCCGTTCTCACCTGTAAAAAATTGGATTTATGGTTGGTCATTAAAACTTCTTAGAAATGACCAAATCAAACAAGATGGAATCAGCAGGGACTCATGATCAAGAACTATGATTAACCCATGTTAGCTTCATTAGAAAAAGTTCTAGACTATTCTGTAAAGATAAGGAGTATTTATTAGTGTTGCCTAATAGAATTTTCTGCAGTGATGAACGTGTTTTGTATGAGTTGTTCTGTCCAATATGGTAGCTACGAGGTACATGTGACTCTTGAGCACAAGAGATGTAGCCAGTGTATATGAAGAACTGAATTTTTAATTTTATTTGATTTTTATTAAATTTTATTAAATTTAAATTGTGATATGTGACTAATGGCTACTTTGTTAGTCAATTGTGTTAGGTAGTTGGGTAACGGGAGTTTCTGGAATATTAAGTATGAAAAAATAAATATATAAATTAACGATACACAAATTAATAAAAGAGGGTTAGTTATGGGCTAGAGATGAGAGTGTCTCATGAAACAAAGATGATAATTAACCCAGTTCTATGCAGTTGAGATTCACAGGCAAAAAACTCTTAGGTTCACAGAAGAAAGACACAGGCTTATTCATTTATTTTATCAACTATTTATATTACCTTGTGTGTGTTCTGCAGCTTATGTGAACGTTTCTTTAACATTGAAGATCTTTGTATCTTGGTGGGAGAGGATCAGAAATGTTTTGTCCAAGTCACAGTTGGAGGGCTGAATAGTGTTTTCGTCAATATTCCTCACATTATAATATTATTTACTTTAAAAAATGAATAACAAAGATCAGTCCATGCATGGTACAAGGGTGACAGTGTGGCATGGACTAAAGTTTGTGGTTTGTGTAAGTCACCACCACCACAAAGCCCATACGACTTTCTCATAATGGATTGGAGGAAGCATTCCTTTCACTAGGCCCTTTGAAGCAAGGTCGTTTTCAAAAAAAGATGAAAGAGAACCCTCCATTTTACATTTGGTTAATGTTTCATTTTATCTTCCATCACTCTTGATTTATACATTCCACCATTGATCATGATTTGGTTGTCTAACATGTTGATAGAGAAACACAAGTGAAGACTGTTGGTGAATGAATGGATGAATGAACGAATGAACAAATGTATAATTGCTTAAATAAAGAGAGTCCCAAGCCTTGACCGATGATGAGTACCTGGGGTGTCTGAACCAAGGATTTTGATTAAACCCTAAAACTCTGAGGTCTTTCGTACAAACAAACCTCTCGTCTTGCCTTGGCGGGACACGACCTGGGGCAGAAGTTAGGAATACAGGCATCTTGCTTGGGGCTTTCGTACCTCTTAGGTCTAGGTCCTTTTATTAGTGGATCGGCATGTGAGTACATAAAGAAACGTATCCACGAATAAAGACAACAAGGGCTAGGTATTGGCCAATCATGAGAGAATCTAATGAGAAATACATTATTATTAAAATATTTCTGAGGACCCGAGTTCCAGGAAGTGAGGAGTTCGAGGGTTTTGCCATGTTTTATCGGAGACATGTAGGCAGATGTCCATAAGCTTCTGGCTTGGTGGTTGTTAACTTTATTAAGAATTTTATTAAGAAAAGGGGGAAAAAGGGAAACATAATAAATATTGATTATAGAATACTTAATTAAAGAATACCAAGCATGGGCAGTGTTAATGTGTTATGTGAGAGGAGTTACGATTAGATTACTTATTCTCAGTCAGTATCATTTTCGAAAAACACATGTTTTTCTGTGGGTATTTGAGTAGATGGGAAGATACTAGTATCATTTAGATATGTCTGGATATGTAGTTTCACAAATATTGATGTATTATAAGTGACTGAAGGAAGCGGCAGACGTGTATCCATGAGGACAATACGTCATTAGGAGAAGTTCATTATTAATCTTGCTCTACCCTTCCGGTGTCCATATAAGTAAAAGATTTCCATGTGGGGCTCTGCCCACTTTGGGTAAAGGGCATAGAGACAATTACTTATAAAAGTATTTTGTATTTTTTTTAAAGAGAAAATACGAACAAGTCATTCCATGAGCAAATAAACCAAAAGCAAACAAATAAAGGAACAAATTTACAGGGTGCAGTCAGGCATGGATCATTGATGAGAATATGTCAGGAAAGGAAGATGTAAATTTGCCAGATTCTAATTGAGGAAGAGCCACACGAAAGGCAGTCTGGGCTCAGCCTTATGTGGTTAGGGTTTAATAGACAGGACTTGGAATAGACCTAGTTCTTAACTCTTGTACTTAGCGGTTGTCATCGTATTACATACATAAATAATTAAAGAAGTCAGTAAATAAAAAGGTGGCCATTTAGGGGCTAATAATGGGAACGTAATAAAAAAGGGATTTATCATAAATCTAGTACAGCAGGACTCAGGTGTCTTAAAAAAAGATCTACATCTGTACTGGTTTAGTTTTCTGAAATCTGCTTTTCACTTCGCAGATTCAGTCTGATTTCCTCGTTATCCGCTGAGGAAGACCTTGGCTGTCCCTTCTGTGGGTAAGGAGCAAAGTGACTCATGTAAGTGACAGTTTGTGTTCTTGGTTTGACAGTAATTCGTGTGGGTTTTTTGTGGGATTGTCCCGAAAGCAGGGAGGCCACCGGGAAATCAGTGAAATCAGACCCACGGGCCCTGGGCCGCAGCGGGGAATGTGTAGTGAACCACGGAGTAAAATTCGTCCATTTTAGCTCGAGATCCATTAGAAACAAAGTTTGAGGGTTTTTTGGGCATTCATTTTCAGAGTTCCTTACTGTTCCATTTTATGTCTGCACCACATTCTAAGAACATTCTCTGTTGATAACCGTCGAGGTTAAGTCTTTGAGGAAGGAGCACCTAGGAAGAGAGAAAGTGTTGCCAGCATCCTAGTGATGGAGAGAGTCAACTGGTAGGTTCAGTGTACTCTTTTTTAAAATATGAAGAAATTGGGGTGCCTGGGTGGCTCAGTGGGTTAAAGCCTCTGCCTTCGGCCTAGGTCATGATCACAGGGCCCTGGGATCGAGCCCCGCATCGGGCTCTCTGCTCGGCAGGGAGCCTGCTTCCCTTCCTCTTTCTCTTCCTGCCTCTCTGCCTACTAGTGATCTCTTGTCTGTCAAATAAATAAATAAAATCTTTAAAAAAATATGAAGAAATTAAGTGAAAGATGAGCAAACAGAGCAGTGAAACACGCGGGATGGGTAGGAGCAAGTTTATCGATTAATCCATACGTACAGCACTGAGGCCCAATTAAAAGGAGATCTCATTTACCAGCTCTGTGGGAAAAGGCTTGTAAACAGCTCTATGCAGTACTCAAAGATCTGGTTTCCAGGTTTTCGTAGGAAGTAACTTTTTTTTACATCAACGAGGCCATGAATGAAGCAATCAATAAATAATGCATAAACAATCAATACATGAGGTACAAACAGATAAATGAAGTAAAAGAATGTTGAGCTTGGATCAATGATGAGTAGTTCTGGGGTATATGAATCAAGCATTTTGATTAAGCCCTAAACTCTGAGGTCTGTGTAATATTGTGTGTTAACCGTATAGGAACTGAAAGTAAACTAGTAAATAAAGAGACATAGTCATTTTCTCTAAGAGACTAGAGTTCAAGGTCTTCGGGGATCTGGTTCTTCTTCGGGCTTAGCCATTTTTTGCGTATGGATTGTATGGAATGTTAGTGAGTCCGGGAATGCATGCATATTTGAATGTCTGAGTGAAGACAAAGAAGGTCACGTGTGAATCATTTAGGAGAGTGTGTCACGGACAGGTGTTATTAGGAATACATTTAATACCAAGTTTCAATATAACACATAGGTAAAAGCTGTTGCCCCCTTCAGAGCACACAGGAAGCCCAGACACGTGGGAGCACATGGGGACGTGTCTGCATGTCCGCAGTCTGGATCGGTGGGAATTTGCTGGTTGTTGGTTTTCTTAAGAAGAAGGAAAAAATGTTTACATAAACCAATGATGACGTAACTCTGTCCCTGAAAAGAAGCAAGAACGGGCCAGGGTCAAGGATATGCTGGGTGATATCCATCATACTTCATTTAATTGTGTTCACTGGATTTTATTTAAAAGCCCAAAATGAACAAGGGGACAGAGTTATTTCTGTGGACAATGAGTGTGTGGCTATGGGCAGTTGTTATTGTGTTTAGGTGTTCAAGTGTGTGGTCGTAGAATCCCAAATAATTACGTATTGTTGTAAAGTTACTGAGGAAATGGATGTGATCCTTTTATTTAATTTTTTTAGAGGGGGAAGGGCAGAGGGAGATGGGGGAGAGAGAGAACCTTCAGCAGGCTGCACACCCAGTGTGGAGCCCTATGCAGGGTTTAGTCTTACGGTCCTGAGATCATGACCGGAGCCGAAATCGAGTCACACATTTAACTGACTGAGCCGGCCACCCAGGCCGCCACAGCGGGATCCTTTTCTTTTTTCTTTTTTTAATTTTTCTTCTCTCTCTCTTTTTTTAAAGATTTTATTTATTTATTTGACAGAGAGAGATCACAAGCAGGCAGAGAGGCAGGCAGAGAGAGAGGAGGAAGCAGGCTCCCCACTGAGCACAGAGCCCCACGTGGGGCTCGATCCCAGGACCCCGAGATCGTGACCCGAGCTGAAGGCAGAGGCTTAACCCACTGAGCCACCCATGATCATGCCCCAGCATGATCCTTTTCAAATCATTACTTATCGGAGGGCGAACTGGACAATATGGAGGGTGTGACGTGAAGTAAAGTTAACAAGTCATCTAGCTCTACCCTTCTGATCCATATAAAGAAAATGGAATCTAGTTTCTTCCTACTTGGGTTGAGGACATGGAGATAGGTTTATGGAATGATGGTATTTCAGTTCTGGGTTTCAGCTGGAAAGTTTCTATTATAGATACGTGTATAGGTAATTTGATCATATTTTATACTTATGTTCTGTGTAATGCACTACATACAATGTTAGGTTTTGAAATGTGTCTTCATCATTTATTATGACTATTTAAAAAAAATAAATAGGTGGTCAGATTATTCCACAGCGATGAGATAGATAAGCAATGAAACTAGGAGTGTTGAGAATGGGCCATGATGCCAGGTTCTAAATCTATACAATGTTGCACAGGTAAAGGTCCTGACAATAATTATTAGGCCATTACTTAAGAGTAGAGAGTATAATGGTTACAAGCCTCATTCCCAGTCAAGTCTTAGATCCCATCATGTTTACATTGCCAAAAATTAACTGTAAAATGAGCTGGCAAATAAGAAGGAGCACAGGTTTTGTACCAGTAATGAGAACGTGATATGACCCAGCTTTCTTATTAATCGGACCGTGTACAACTCACGTCTACTTAGACACATCTAAGACAGACTGTCTAGAATTGGCTTTTTCATTTAGAGCATGGACACACCGCAGCCAGCTTAATTATCCTCTGACGGTGAAGGTCTCTGTTGTTGCCTCTGTGGGTAAAGAGCACAGAGAACAGGATAAATAACTATCGAAGTCCCTGTTCTCTGGGGAGATTGTTCATGAATTTCCAAGGCAGTATTTTTAAAAACTGGCTTCATGTAGAAAGATAGATATAGGTATAGAGATATTTACATAGATATGAAATCAAAGAATGACAAACATTGACCAAGTTTATGAATATGTTATGAACCCAGGTTCATGGATTAGTCCTTTTTGGGGCCACATAAAAGTATGTCATCTTAGTTTGGCACCAAAGTACATGTAGAAGAATATCCCTTCCTTGATAAAGATCAAGGTTATTTCCTTGCGAGGGAGAACGTAGGAGGATGGGAGAAGACAATTTTCGAGTTGTGAGGGGAGAGGATGGCTCAGTCGTTCATGTTACATCTTTGCAACGTGGACACGTGAAGTAAAGAGAAAAACAAAAACATGTTATCAGTGTGATATTGACAGGAAGCACAGTGGGACCCGCCAGAGGTGCACTGATCAAGGACATCGAATGTCCTTCAGCACTGTGGGACAGGTACGGATAGACGAGCCTTGGTGAGAATCATTCCTCTCATTCTAGACATTTGTGATTCGTGCCTATGGACTGTATTATATGCGCATAAAAATGATGCAGAAAGGAAGGTGTGAATGAGGAAGACAGAAGATGCCAAGTTGAGGGGCATCTGGGTGGCTCAATCAGTTAAGCGTCTGCCTTCGGCTCAGGTCGTGTTCCCAGGGTCCTGGGATTGAGCACCTTGTTAGGCTCAGTGGGGAGCCTGCTTCTCCCTCTCCCTCTGCCCCTCCTCCCCCTGCCCTTGCTCTCTCTCTCCCTCCCTCATAAATAAATAAAATCTTTAAAAAAAATTGCCAAGTTCGGATCAGTGATGAGTACCCTGGGGTGTCTGAATTAAAGATTTTGATGAAGCTCCGTAGCTCTGAGGTCACTCCGAGAGGTCTGGTTATTCCCTCCACGGTGAACGTACTTGCGAAGCACGAGAAGAGTATTCAGGGATCCTGCTCTTCGGCTTTGTGCTGTGTGGGTGTGCGAGGTTTTTAATCACAAATGAAGTAACGCCCCGTTAAGGAAAGAGATGAAGGGACGAATGGGGACAAGGAAAGGCACACATCATTCAATTATGAGAGCATGTTTCGAAACCTTTCGGAAGCGGTGAGGTCTGGGAAGATAAGTAGGTCAAGGTTTTGCTCTGTTCAGCAGGGAACAGATGGTAAGGTATGCCCAAGATTGGATGTTGTGATTATGAATTGATGGTGGGTTTGCTGATGGCTCATTTTATTAAGAAAAGGGAAAGATGTTTGCCTAGGTAAATAATAAGACTCTAATTGAAAAAAAAGGCTATGGACCAGTGATGAGAATAGGTCCTATAACAAGATGATTTACTGTGAGCAAATGATCACAAGTTAAAGTTTTGTCCAGTGAGTTATAATTACAATAATGACATATTACATGTTATTGTAAGTGTATGAATAGACTCATATTTTATTTAAAAGGTGAAAATCATACTCTAGTTAGGACCCTTATTATGGAATAACGATAATGATATCCTGTTTCACACTACTGTTTGTATATTTTAAAAAAGCTAGGCTTTTCCTGCTTTGTATAATGAAAACAGACAGACACACATAGTAGTTACTGCCTTTCTGAGGGGCTGCCTAGTTTACCATTTTTCTTTCTTTTTTTCTTCTTGTTTTTTTAAATCGAAGTACAGTTAATGCACAATGTTGTATTAGTCTCAGGTTTACATCGTAGTGATTTGACAGCTCTGTATGTTATGCTCGCCATAAGGGAAGCTACCATCTTTGCCTTTTCTTTCTTTTTTTTTATTTGGAGAAGAAAAAGGGAATGGGGAGAGGGGAAGAGGGAGGGAGAGAAATCCTTCCTTTCTTTTTTTAAAGATTTTATTTATTTATTTACACAGAGAGAAGTCACAAGGAGGCAGAGAGGCAGACGGGGTTGGGGGAACCAGGCTCCCTGCTGAGCAGAGAGCCCCATGTGGGTTTCGACCCCAGGACCCTGAGATCATGACCTGAGTGGAAGGCAGACGCTTAACCTACTGAACCACCCAGGTGCCCCAGGAGAGAAATCCTAATGCAAATTCTCTGCTGAGTGTGGGGGCTCTATCTCAGAGCCCTGCGATCCCGACCTGAGCTGAAATTAAGAGTCAGATGTTTTACCAACTAAACCACCCAGGTACCCCCTGCCTTTAGTTTATATAATGAACGACAGGTAAAATTGTTCCATGAGTAATTGAATGAATGAATGGATGGATACATTAAGTAGAGTCAACCATGGGCCATTATTAAAAATATGCTATAAAACAAGAATTTAAATTTATCCAGTCAATACAAGAAAGACCCATTGAAAAGGAGAATGTAGATTTTTACTCTGTGTCAAGTACATGGGCATGTTTATAATAGTCATGGTTGTTACTTGCGGGTTGAGTGGTCGATGTGATGGTGTTCATTATGTTATTTAAAATTAAGATTAAATGATGGAGTAAATAAACAGTAGTGGCATTCTTGAGCCAATGAAAAGAAGGACAAGTTTTATGTGTAATCTAGAACTCCATAGTTGATATCTTTTTTTTAAAAGATTTTATTTATTTATTTGCCTCAGAGAGAGAGAGAGCGAGCACAGGCAGACAGAGTGGCAGAGGGAGAAGCAGGTTCCCTGCGGAGCAAGGAGCCCAATGCGGGACTCGATCCCAGGACGCTGGGATCGAGACCCGAGCCGAAGGCAGCCGCTCAGCCAACTGAGCCACCCAGGCGTCCTCATAATTAATATCTTTTAAACATACTTAAATTTGTGATTTTTTCATCTTTATTATTATTTTGCTTTTTTCCATGATTTTTAAAGCCTGATTTTTATCTCAGAATTAAGGCACTATAGTTGATTAAATCCTATCTAATGATGACGATGCTGGCTCTGGGGTTAAGGAGCAGAAATACCGAGGTGAGTAATAGTCAAAATTTATGTCCTCAGGGGAACTTGCACAAGGGCGTTCCCTGAAGTATTCCAAGGAATAAAGAGCCACGGAGGAGTGTAACATTGAAGAGTGCTGCGTATCACCTACGACAGGAATAGATTAAGAACCCTAGATCATGATGATTCATTCAATTTTGCACAATTGATGACTCCTTAAGAAAAGACGGGAGGTGTTTCATACATGTTCATACGTGATACTTACATGACCGTGGATTTTAACATTCATCCCTTCAGATGATTCAGGGAGCACACGTGTGCTGCTCTGAAGGCTGCTGCAAAGGAGATCTGATGTGTTAGCTTTATGAGAAACTGATCGATCTTTGTCATATGCAAGACACTCTTTTTGAGCTTTTGTGATTTGTGTGTATTGACTCTGTTGTTATTGAAACAGTCAATGAAACAGTAAACGAAAGGATAAAAGACTGAAAGAAAAAGAATGCAGAGCTGGGGACAGGGATGGATCCTGGAGCAGAGGTTGAGTCTGAATCTAAAATTGTATCGGATGTGGGGAAAGGGGATCTTCTTGCACAGTTGGTGGGAGTGGGAGCCGGCGGAGGCCCTCTGGAGAACAGTATGGAGGTGTCTCAGAAATTAAAAACTAGAACTGAGGGGCGCCTGGGTGGCTCAGTGGGTTAAGCCGCTGCCTTCGGCTCAGGTCATGATCTCAGGGTCCTGGGATCGAGCCCCGCATCGGGCTCTCTGCTCAGCAGGAAGCCTGCTTCCCTCTCTCTCTCTCTCTCTCTCTCTGCCTTCCTCTCCATCTACTTGTGATCTCTCTCTGTCAAATAAATAAATAAAATCTTAAAAAAAAATAAAAAATAAAAAATAAAAAATAAAAACTAGAACTGAGCTGCAATCTAGCAATTGTACTACTAGATATTTACCCAAGGAATACAAAAATACTAATTTAAAGGGACACAGGCGCTCTTAATGTTTGTAGCTGCATTAGGTACAGTAGCCAAGATACGGAAGCAGCCCAAGAGGCCGCGGATGGATGAAGGCATAAAGGAGAGGTGGTGATGCGCAGCTCTATACCGTGGAATGTCACTCAGCCATCCAAAAGAATGAAATCTTGCCATTAACAATGATGTGGATGGAGCTAGAGAGTATTATGCTAAGTGAAATATGTCAGTCGAAGAAAGAGAAATACCTTATGATTTCACCCCTGTTTGGAATTTAAGAAACAAAAGGAGCATAAGGAAAAAAGAGAGGCAAACTGAGAAATAGACTCTTAACTACAGAGGACAAATTGATGGTCACCGGAGGGGAGGTGGGGGCGAGGTGAGGGACCAGGTGATGGGGATGGAGGAGGGCACTTGTGATGAGCTCCCGGTGTTGAGTCACTATATTGTACACCTGAAACTGGTAGCACACTATAGGTTAATTATACTGGAATTTAAATAAAAACTGAAAAAGATAAAAATAAAAAATAAACATGGAACAAAGAAACAAAATTGTATTAATCCTTGTCTGGAAATCTGCGGACTACCGTGAAAAAGAGAAAAGGTAGAGTCTTTGGCAAATGGACTCCTGAATGGATAAGGAAATGTGTAAATGAACAGAGATAAGGAGGGCCACACGTGGACCAACTGTGAAGTTGTGTAATAAAACGAAGATTGTGTTTAGTGTATATTTAAAGCACTGGGTTCCACAGATAAATCAAAGCTCTGAACTCTTCCATAAGGACAGGTATGGACAGATAGACCTGAGAGTTCATGTTGTTGCTTTGATTCTTTGTTTGGTGGTTTTAGTTAAGAGGGACAAAAAAAAAGGGCTTACATAAATAATCGATTGTTTTAATATTGTCTTATTGAGAGAGGGCCAAGCATGAATCCATACAGAGGATGTGTCATATGACCAGAGTTACAGTCAATAGAACCATATTCAGTAGTTTAATTTTTTTTAAATCAAAAGAAGATTTAATTATCAGTTATGTCTCTGAGCCATGAGCATGTAGCCTGGATATTTAATATTCCTGTTCCGTGCCTTGGTTTTCATTGATACTGACATACTGTCATAGGGGAATGAACAAGTGCATTTCTATACAGGTTAATTATTCAAAAGAAGGCTGAGCAAAGGCCAGTGAGGAATATGTGTTATGAACCAAAGATAATGATTGCTCCTTCTATACCCAAATGCTGTCCAGATAAAAAAAAAATAGAACTCGTCGCTCCTTCCACTTTGGGTAAAGTACACATAGAAATTTCTTCTTTAAGTTCTAATTTACATTCCGGTTGGTTAATGTACAGTATGTTATTACTAGGTTCAGGTGTACATGGAGATTTGCATGGGGAAAGTCTTTAGAAAAATGGGTACGTAATTGATTTATTTTATGCCTAATTATATACATGAATAAATAAATGAATCAGTAGACATCAGTCAGAAAAATTTGTGCTTCATTGGTGGGAATATGCAATAAAATAAAGATTTACATTTACCCAGTTTTGTACAACTGAGGTTCATTAAAAGTAACCACTGAGTTGTTAAATTTATGGATAGGGAGTATGGACACGGATATTTATGGTAGATAATGGTTCATATTCTCATGCTGGTGTTAATTGTGTTGTTGAAAAAGAAAAATTAAGTAAGTCAATAAATAAGAGTGATTCGTGGACAATGATAACATCCTAAAATGACCCACATTTATGATTGACCTGATATTGTACTGAATAAATAATGAAATTATTCTTTGACTAATTAAATAAGAGAGAAACACGAGTGGATCAATAGATAGGGTATACATTAGGGTGAACTTGAGACCAGTGCTTCATGGTACGCTCTGAGCAAAGCATGAGTGTGGCCCCTTGAAAAAGTTGAATGAGGCTGGAAACCATGTAATTAGGGAATATCCAGATGGATAGAAGGACTAGTTACGTTTAGTTATTTCGCGACTCGTGGGTGGTAGGTGGGTGGCAGATTTCACACTGTTCTCTGCATAAGTGAAAAAGTAAATGGTAAATAAGTCAATAAAAAATGGAGTCCTTCTTGAGTCAGTAATGATAATATGGTAGCAACTAAGGTTTATTCGTCTCGTACCTCTTGACTCGAGTCCATTAAAAGAAGTTCAGTCTCTGCTTTTCTGTTCTTTATAAAAAGTGTACTTTAATTCATGCAACAAAAACACTATAGCTGATTTATTTATTCAGTGGTACTAAAGATTTTAGTTTTTACCTTTGTGGGTAAGGAGCCTAGAGACTGTAGTAGATTATAGTCAGAATTCATGTCCTCGGTTTGGGTGGTTCATTATGGCATTATGTCAAAGGAATAAATGCTTAACACCTAAGTAAAATGAAAAGGTGCCACAGAGGGACCAATAATGGAAACTAAACAATGTGTACAATTAATCCCACTCAGAACAATTAGCGTTTATTAAAAATCATGGAGGATTTTTATTCATTTTTAGGGCTTTTAATGTTATAGTTTGTATCATGGTTAATTTAAACATCCTTCATTTTTAGGGCTTTTAATGTTACAGTTTGTATCATGGTTAATTTAAACATTCGTTCAGTGATAAAGATCTAGGCCATTTATCCTTCAACTGTCAGGGAGCAAGTTTGGACCAATGATGAGTATCCTGGGGTGTCTGAATCAATGATTTTGATTAAACCCTATAACTCTGAGGTCAGAAACCTAGTTAATGCCTATATGGTTAATCAGCTTACAGCAGAGGTTAGTAATATTCAGCCTTTTGTTCTTAAGTTGTGAAGGTTCATAGGTCTGGGTTGTTGCACTCTAAGTGAATTAATAAATGAATAAATAAACACAGAAATAAAGACAGAGAGCCATATGTCCCCCGATTACGAGAACGTGTAATGTGTTTTTTTATTAATATTTTCTGAAGTATCCAGAATATATCCATAATATCCATAATATATTGGTTAAATCTGATCCCTGTTTGGGACAGGAACGTACGCAGATGAGTACCGGGAAATCCGCGTGTGTCGTTCTGTGTGGTCTTCAAGGTGCTGGTTGCTTGTTGAAAACAAGAAAACATGCTCTGGTTGGTTATAGCTGGGGGTAATGAGCATATGAACAGCTGTTAATTCTGTTTAAATTTCTAATCCACTTTGTGTGTTTGTAGATATTGATGATACTGTGAGTGAATGTATAAATACATTTATGCCTCAACCAATTATTTTGAAGAGGGGACAGCAGGATTTTCTCAACCCCTCATTACTGACATCTTGGGCTGGATAATTCGTTGCCAGGAAGGCCGTCTGTACATTGTAGAATGTTTAGTAACTTCCCGGCCTCTACTCGATGCCAGTTGTGACAGTCAGAAATATCTCCAGACATTGGTAAATGTCCTGTGGTAGCAGATTTTTTTTGTCTTAGTTTTAGTCTCTTAAAAAAAAATGCTTCATTTAAATGCAGATTAGTTAACATGTATTATTCATATCAGAGGTAGAATTCAGTGATTCATCAGTCGACTCTAACGCCCAGTGCTCACTCCATCACGTGCCCTCCTTAATGCCCATCACCCAGTTACCCCGTCCCCCCACCCATCTCCCCTCCAGCAACCCTCAGTTTGTTTCCTAGAGTTAAGAGTCTGTTACGGTGTGTCTCCCTCTCTGTTTTCATCTTATTTTAGTTTTCCTTCCCTCCCCCTATGTTCACCTGTTTTGTTTCTTAAATTCCACATATGAGTGAAATCATGTGGTATTTGTCTTTCTCTGACTGACTTGTTTTGCTTAGCATAATACCCTCTCATTCAACCCACGTTACAAATGGCAAGATTTTATTCTTTTTGATGGCTGCATAGTATTCCATTGTATATCTATACCACCTCTTCTTTATCCATTCATCTGTGGATGGACATTTGGGTTCTTTCCATAGTTTGGTTATTGTGGACGTTGCTGCTATAAACATTGGGGTACAGGTGCCCTTTGAATCATTATATTTGTATCCTTTGGGCAAACACTTAGTACAATTGCTGGGTCGTAGGGTAGCTCTGTTTTCAACTTTTTGAGGAGCCTCCATGCTATTTTCCAGAGTGGCTGCACCAGCTTGCGTTCCCACCAGCAGCATAGGAGGGTTCCCCTTTCTCCGAATCCTTGCCAGCATCTGTCGTTTCCTGACTTGTTAATTTTAGCCATTCTGACTGGTGTGAGGTGGGATCTCATTGTGGTTTCTGATTTATCGTGGCATGAGTTATCACAGAGACTGTAAAATAAGGATTTATTTTATTTTATTTTTTATTTTTTTAAAGATTTTATTTATTTATTTCACAGAGTTAGCGAGAGCAGGAACACAAGCACGCGGAGTGGGTTGTGAGAGGGAGAAACAGGTTTCGCACAGAGCGGGGAGCCTGATGCGGGGCTCGATCCCAGGACCCTGAGATCATGACCTGAGCCGAAGGCAGACACTTAGTGACTGAGCCATCCAGGCGCCCCATAAAATAAGGATTTAAATGTACCCAATTCTGCAAAAGAAACATCTGTTAAAATTATTTTTTGTTTTATTTAAACTATTCATATGTAAAGATATTTTTGATAGATACTGTTTTTATCCTTATGTGGTAGATTGAGCAGTGGCTAGTACATTATTTAAATGTGAAAGCGGTGTACTAGAGTAATTAGAGAAGTACCAAAATTTATTACTACCTAATTCCACATACTTACCGTACATTAAGAACCTTGGTTAATTCTACTTTTTCCTCCACAGAATAACCGTAAGACAGCAGACTTTACTCATTTTCTAAGAAACAACATCTTGGCAGTTAGCTCTGTGTGTAAAGACCGTAGACAGAAATGTAAGTAAGACTCAGAATTCCCGTCCCCGCTTGGGAGGCTTTGTTCGTGAGTGTATGTTCGAAGAATCGGTGTCCATAAAAGAAATAAAAATCTCCAAATATGGACCAGTGATGGGAATATGTCATCAATGTTACTTTTAATCTAAGTTGGCACACTCGAGGTGCTTAAAGTTGGCAAACTCGAGATAGTCGTTTCATTCATTCTCAGAACTACTTGATATTTCATTTTATCGACCTCCACAGAGGACTCGAACATTTCCATGTGGGGGTAATGCTGGCTGGTAACTGTTTTGTGTGGCAGCCTATAAGCCAATGGAAGACTTTGTTTTGAGATGGGTTAAAGGTGGGGTCTCATCACTTTTCATTGAAACATCTTTAAAACATGGGCAAATTAAATAAAACCACAGAAGGACCCATGGTGAATGTGGATTTGCTACGAGGCATGGATCATAATTGATCACATGTGTTCTCTGAGGTCCATTGTAAAAGGAGACTGAGTCATTTTGCTTTGTGGGAAAAGGGCCACTGGTGGGAGGATCTTGTCCTGGAAATTTATGATTGTATTGTTATTCCTGGATAAATAAAGAGATAAAGGAAGAAAAACGTGCCTGGACCAATGATGAGTACCATGGGGTATCTGAAACAGGAGTTTTGATTAAACCCATATGCAACTCTGAGGTCCATTACAAAGAGACACGTAGTTATTTCCTCTGTGGGAAAGGAGCACATGGTACCTTGTGCTTGGGCTGTCGTGGTTCTTAGTGATGCACTGTATTTTATTATAAAATTGACCCACAAATAACAAAAGTGTGTCGATGAAAAAAAATAGCACAAGTTTTACACTTATTATTAAGGAATGTAATGTAACATGGAGTAGTAGTATTAAAATTTGGCTGAAACTCTGATTTCTCATAAATTAATAGTAAGTGAAAGGGGTATATGGTTATTTGTACATAATACTCGGGAGTGTTTGTGGGTGCTGGGTTGCTGACTGATTCTTTTATTAAGGAAATGGCAGCACATTTACTCTATACTAGTTGGTTAAATGACCACATAGCTGAGAGCCAAGCAGAGACCAATGATTAGAATGATTTATATGAGAACACTCATCGTTAATCCAGTCTTTTTAAAACTTACTTTTATTAAAACAATAAAAAAGAAGCAAATCTGTTATTGACGGTGATGACTATGGCCAGATGTAAAATTTGTACAGTGTTTTTGCCCAGTAGATAAGATTACAGATATTAGTGTCTTTGTGTAAGGGAAAGAAAGTATAATTTTTTTTTTTTTTTAAAGATTTTATTTATTTATTGGACAGAAAGAGATCACAAGTAGGCAGAGAGGCAGGCAGAGAGAGAGGAGGAAGCAGGCTCTCTGCTGACCACAGAGCCCGATACGGGGCTCGATCCCAGGACCCTGGGATCATGACCCGAGCCCAAGGCAGAGGCTTTAACCCTCTGAGCCACCCAGGCGCCCCGAAAGTATAATTTTATATATCAATCTATTTTTTAAAAAGTCAGCAAACCATGGACCAATTGGCACCACATGTTTAAGTATGAGGATTTTGATTTCTCTTACTTTTCCAATGACAAATAGTCTAGGAAAAACTTAGGCTTTTCTGTTTTTTGAAAGGTATATTGAGACCTTTCCAAATTGTTGTAATTTGGTTCTGGGTTGGTGTTTAACAATTCCTAGTCTTCTTTAGAAAGCTGGTATTATTATTCACCGAATAGTAAAATCAGCCAGTAAATGAGTGAATCCATAAATCCATAAATACATGTAGTGGAGGATAGAACCGAGAAACAAATTAAATATGTTAAATTCTACACAGGTGATCGTGCTCCCCCTATGTAGGTAGCAAATAAAGTCAGATGTCTCTAATTGGTAATTTTTATTTTAGTTTGTGTTGAGCAAGGAATTCGATAGTATTCCTATTATTCAGTAGAAATTTAAGTAAATGAGAGAGTACCATCTTTGGGAAGATGATGAGAATGTGGTAGGAAACAGAGCTGCTGGTTCACTGTTTCCCTCACAAATTTCAGTTTAAAAAAGAGACCTCTGTTTTCATTGTGTTTACAAATTGGCTTTCCTTCCCCCCCTTCTTCCTTTGTTTGTAGAATGAACACAAAGCCAATTTAATCATTCTCTAATCCGGAAGACCTGGCTGATAATTCTGGGACTAAGAAGCGTAAAAACTTATATATGTAAATATCAATGTTTGTGTTCAAGGCTTAGGTGGGGTTATTTATGGGAGCCCATGGAATTAGTTCAATAAAATAACTAGTTAAATACCATATGAAATTAAGGAATGCCAGTCCCGATTCTGGGACTGGAAAGTGTCACGAATTAAAATTTATATTTACTTTGACTCATCTGAACTGTGGACCACTAGTAAAGTGATGGAGGGCTTTTCACATACTCTCAAAGCACTGTATCATCTCATTTAATATTCTTGCCCCATTTGCTTAATACATTCCTTCACGAGTAAAGATCTCAATTATTAACCCTTGCAGCTAGAATGCCTCCGAAGATGGCAGATGTCACTTCCGTCCCTTGTGGGTTGAGATGACAGGTCTCCGGTTGTTGACGACACCAGCTTTCATGTATGGGCAAGTCAGGTGACAAGGAGCAGGAGGACACTGGTCCTAAGTTAGGGCCTGATACTGAAGCCAGCGTGCTGATTAATCCCTCTGTGTAAACCAGAAGTTCCTTGTGAAAAGTGAGTGACTGTTTGCTCTCCATGAACAGGGGCAATGAAGAGATCTTGGTTGTCTTTCAGGCTTTTGTTCTCAGTTTTGTGTCATTAAAGGTTATTGATTGTCTAACTGTTGTCCATGAATCTGTGAATGAATGAGCCCATTCAAGAAAGCGTAAGTGAGTGAAGAGGGAGCGTGCTGGGCCCCCTCAGTGATGAGTACTGGTGGAGGTTTTCCAACCCACACCTTTGAAGAAGCCTTCCGGAGCTCTGAGGTCCAGTTCGGAGAGTGGACCCGTCAATATTCTCTGTAGAAACTAGCTCATAGGAGAAGTTAGGAAAATTCAATAAACTTGCCCCAGGCTTTTGTGGTTCATGGAGATGGATTGTATTATTTCAAGTGAATCAATGCATGAATGAATAAAGAAATGAGTCCATGAAACACTGAAAGCTTCCTCATGGGACAATTAGCAGAGTGCAGTGAACACTATTAATATCAATACAGTCTTGAAGGAAAATGGAAAGGCTTACTCTGTAATCCCCTTTTATATGGAAACATATTAGTGTCTGTAGCTCAGGGCCAGGGTTTGGCGCTTCTGCAGCTTGCGGAGGGGCTGGGGGGGGCGGTTAAACTAAGAGAAAGGAAGGTGTTTGCATCATTCAATAATCTGTTAGATAACCAACTTCTTTTTTTTTTTTTAAGATTTTATTTATGTATTTTTTTTTAAAGATTTTATTTATTTGACAGATAGAGATCGCAAAGTAGGCAGAGAGGCAGGCAGAGAGAGAGGAGGAAGCAGTCTCCCTGCTGAGCAGAGAGCCCGATGTGGGGCTCGATCCCAGAACCCAGAACCCTGGGATCATGACCTGAGCCAAAGGCATGGGCTTTAACCCACTGAGCCACCCAGGCGCCCCAGGATTTTATTTATGTATTTAACAGAGAGAGAGAGAGACAACGAGAGAGGGAACACAAGCAGGGGGAGTGGGAGAGGGAGAAGCAGTCTCCCGGCTGAGCAGGGAGATAGACTCTGGGCTGGATCCCAGGACCCTGGGATCATGACCTGAGCCGAAGGCAGATGCTTAACGCCTGAGCGCCCCCAGGTGCCCCGATAACCATCTCTGTAATAGGTGTTGACACAGGTGGATAAATGTAACCATTACAGATTTTTTAAAAAATATTTTATTTATTTATTTGACAGACAGAGATCACAAGTAGGCAGAGAGGCAGGCAGAGATAGAGGAGGAAGCAGGCTCTCCACTGAGCAGAGAGCCCGATGCGGGGCTCGATCCCAGGACCCTGGGATCATGACCTGAGCCGAAGGCAGAGGCTTAACCCACTGAGCCACCCAGGCGCCCCACCATTACAGATTTTAATCTTGGGTTAGGTGGTGGACTTGATAGTATTTCTTATATTTTTGATCACTAAGAATTCCATACTTGATTAATAAAGAATTGCACGTTTGAGCCAAAGTTTTTACTGGTATCTAGCTCTGTCTGATTAACAGCCATTAAAAAATGCTAAATGTACCTGTATCTGCTTTTTCCTACCCAGAGTGAACTACGGCATGGCTGACTCAGTCATTAGCCAGGCATTACAGTCAACCAGGAGGTGAAGACTGAGATAAGTGAGTCCCGTAGTTCGCATTCTCTGTTTGTTCATGGGTGTTACCTGAAGAATTTCAAAGTAAATGATTGTGTACTGCACACACAAAATAAATAAAACTCTCCAAGTGTGGGCTGGTGATGGGAATGTCTTATAAACCAAAAATGACATTTAATCTAAATGAGTACAATGGAGGTAATTTTAAAAGAAGGTAGAAGTTCTATAATTTATTTTCAGAGCAGTTTAATAGTCTTTATTTTTTGCCATGGCTGGTTTAAACATTCCCATATGGGTAGAGCTAGCTGACAGCTCTTCGGGGGCAGCCCAGAGGTGAGTGAAGATGGTGGTTTCGCTATTTTTCGTTGAACCATCTTTGACATATGGACAAATTAAACAAGAGAGGACCACATAGGAAGCAGTGCTAAATGTGGGTTTGCTAGAAAAGCAGGGAATTTGACTCATCTGCATGTGGAGCTTTGAGCGCCATTACAAAAAGATGAATTTGCTCTACGGGGGAAAAGCCCAAAATTCGAGGATCTTGTTTTCGGAATTTTGTGATTGTATTATTATTTGTGAATCAGAAAACCAATCAATAAACAAAAAAATTTCCTAGCATGGACCAATGATGAATGTCATGGGGTTTCTGAAACAAGAATTTTGATTAAACCCATCTGCAACTGAGGTCCATCACAAAGAAACACCTCATTATTCTCTTTGTGGGAAATGAGCCTACAGCATCTTATTCGTGGGCTTTTGTGGTTTGGGGTATGAATTGCATTATTATAATACAATTAGCCCATGAATAAAGAAATATATCAATGAATAAAGAATAAGAGAGAGATGCATGCACTACTTTTAAGGCATATAATGAAACATGGGTAGTTACTAAAACCATTTTGAGATATTTAGTCTCAATAAATGAATAGTCAAGGTTTTTTTTATCACTTTAGTAAGTGCGTATGGTCAGCAGCACATAAGAGTCTGTGTTTTGTGGTGATGCGCATTGCTAGTTGATGATTTTATTAAGGAAAGGGAAATGCATTTACATAAGTAGTTGATTGAATAAACTGATGGAGAGGGAGACCACGGAGCAGGGATGGTGATGTTTTATGCAGCCGCACTCACGATTAATGCAGTCTTTGTATGCAGTTCTGTGTAAGCAAACAGATATTAAAGAATCAGTTTGCTATTCTTCTGGGTAATGACATAAGGACAGATGTAAATATTATTCAAGGCACTTAGCCAGGGTGGGGGGCTGACATTGCAGCTTAATTACAAGTGAGTAAATGTATTTGCATTTATGTCAAATTTTTTTTAAAAAGTCGGCCACCAATGCACAAAAAGCATGCAGTTGCATGTGAAGACCCTGATATATCATGTCTTACACAACTAATAATCCATAGGCATTCAGAGAGCCCTAGGCCTTTCTAATGGTGCACACAGACATTTTATAAATAATAAGTATTTTGCTTCTGTTTTGAGAGTTAATTTTTGGAATTCGCTTAGAACAGTGAAGGGATGGCCTTATTATCCCATGAGTAATTAAATAGAACAGTTAGTGGGTGGATTAATAGATATATTAAGTAGGGTCAGGCTTGGCTCCCCGGTGAGATTGTACCCTGAATTGAATCTCCCACATATCCAGTTCTGTACAAATAAAGTTCACCAAAAAAGATGATCCCGGCTTTTACCTACATGGGTAGGAAGTCCAGACAGATATTCCTAATTACAATTATTTTTCTTTTGTTCAGTGCTAGGTTTGGCGGTGGTCATCTTATTATTTAAAAAAAAAATCACACAAATTAGTAAATATGAAGTAGAGTTCTCTTCCAGATGTTTAGAAAATAATGCAAATTAAGGTTTCTGGTTGTTTTTCTTTGATCATTTAAAATAGTTCAAGGTGGACATTCTTTTCAAAGTTTGCCTTTTACTCCCTAGAATGAGCACAATCTACCAAACTTGATTATTATTATTATTTTAAAAAAATTCTTATTTATTGATCTGACAGAGATCGCAAATAGGCAAAGAGGCAGGCAGAGAGAGAGGGGGAGGCAGGCTCCCCACTGAGCAAAGAGTCCGATGTGGAACTCGATCCCAGGACCCTGTGATCATGACCTGAGCTGAAGGCAGAGGATTAACCCACTGAGCCACCCAAGTGCCCCTAAACTCGATTATTAACTCATGGTGAAAACTTGACTTTCTTCTCTTTGGGTAAAGAGAGAAGCAGAGATCAATGGAAACCACAATCAGTGTTCATGTATTGCTTGGGGGCTTGGTCCTGGGTATTCATTGAGGAGCTTTGAAAGAGTAAGCGTCGGCATACATGAACAGATTCAAAGGTGGTAATGTGTTGACCAATGATTAAAATATGTTATAAATTCAGAATTATGATTAGTCCATTTCAGCATTACTGAATTTATTGAGATGAAGTATGAAAGGCATTTCAGTAATTTTTAAGACACTCTCCCACTCCATTTTACTTTTGTTCCGCAGTGGATTTAAACACTTCTCTGTTGGTAGATGTTATTATAGACTGTGAACCCACTGAGGGGAGAACATAAGAAAATGGGATGTGTTGCCTTTTTCTTAGTCATGGTACAAAATGATGGGTCACCGTACCATCTTTACTTATTTATTTATTTTTAAAGAATTTATTTATTTATTTGACAGAGAGGACAAGTTGGCAGAGAGGCAGGCAGAGAGAGAGAGGAAGGGAAGCAGGCTCCCCGCTGAGCAGAGAGCCCGATGAGGGACTCGATCCCAGGACCCTGAGATCATGACCTGAGCTGAAGGCAGAGGCTTTAATGCACTGAGCCACCCAGGCGCCCTCCCCCTCCCGGTACCATCTTTAAAACATGGATGTGAAATGAAAGAGCCCAAGTGGGGACCAGTGACTAAGGAAGTTGAGATGATGCAAGGAAACATTTGCGACGCTGAAGCACATTGCATGGAGAGAGCTAGCTCTGTAGCAAGTCAGCTTTCGTGGACGTATTCCTATCCTCAACGACCTTCACTTTGTTTTCCTAATTCATGCATTTTGTCTGTAATAATTAGTGAACCAAGGAATAAGTCAGAACAGTGTATGAAATGAAGGTGCAGGATACCACGTGTGCATCCATGATGAGTGTGCGTGGGGCACCTGAATAACATTTTTGATTAAACCCAGTCTGTAACTCTGAGGTCCATTGCATCTACGGGAAATGTGCGTATAGATGAAATTAGAGATATTCAAGATGGTCTTTATTTGTGGTGTTGTTTTGTTCACAAGTATGAATTGTGTTATTATAAGGAAAGGATCAGTGAAGAGAAGGGCAGCACCTTATCTGATCAAGAAAGGAATAAATGAATCAAAAATAATTATTAATATTTTTTGGAATTTTGAGTTAAAGTAGACTAAGGGTTCTCCTCCTTTGGGAACATATAGATAGATATATGGGAACATCAGTGTTTTTCTTCTGAGGTGGTAGTGAGTCAGTGACCTGTCTTATTTTGAAAAGGGACAGGAAACTTACATATTGCATAGTAATCAGCAATACATAATAGTACATATGTATTCAATTAAAATCTGGCAAATCATGATAAGCCCATTAGTATAAAATATTTTAATAAATAAGATTTAATATAATCAGTGATAAACCCCAAAATACATGATTAAATAATTATTGAAACTTAGAAACAGTCTAAGTATGAACATTGGAAAGGAGAGTATGGTAAGTGTGTTCATTGACTTTTCTTTCAAAAGAAAAATGTAAAAATAAATAAATAACCAAAAATGAAAGAAAAATGTAGCTGTATTTTATTGATGATTTCTGCAAGTGAAAAGCCAATGGATCCATTTAGTATCACTTAGCCTTCTTGTGAAGTATCCTTATTGCTCGCCGGGATCCGCGCCATTAGTAGTAGTGCGTAAAAAAAAGTTTTGTGTCTCAGTCCATTTTTTAAAAGAACGTAGACCATGGGTCAGTGAGAAGCACGTATCACATACAAAGGAGCATGGTTAAACCTGTTCTATAATCTTGAAGTCCACTTAAGTGAAAAATATCCAGGTCCCTCCTTCAGGGAAAGATCATATAACCACCATTCTCTAAATCTATCTTGCTGTTAACATGTACATTCAAAAATAAAAATTCACACCTTTGTAACACTAGCTACGTTTCAGACTGTATGTGGCCAGTGCTGCCATATTGAATGAGTGGTGCTCATGGAGACTTTCTCCATCACTGCAGAAAGTTCCATCAGTACAATAGGGCTGAGATGGAAAGTGGCATGTCATAGTATTCAGTTTTGGATGGTTCACGGCTCTACCTTTTTGTGTTTTCTTTAGAAATAAGAGGTAGATAATTAAATTATCCTTAGAGTTATTCAAAAAGTGAGAAAATAAATTAATTGATAAACATAAGAATTCAAGTATAGGACAGCTCATTGTTCAGGTTGTTTCCTGAAATATGAACTTAAATTCATCCCATTTTGCTAAAGTTTTCCCACTGAAGGAGAACCTGGACTTTTTACTATTTGGTAGGTTATAGAGACAGATACCAGTAATAGTGCTAGTTTTTTTGGTTTGTTTGTTTTGGGTGGTAGATTATAAAAGATCATCTTTATGTTATTTCACATTAAAAATTGAGTAATTCAGGCGTGCCTGGGTGGCTCAGCAGGTTAAGCCTCTGCCTTTGGCTCAGGTTATGATCCTAGGGTCCTGGGATCGAGCCCCGCATCAGGCTTTCTGCTCAGCAAGAAGCCTGCTTCCCCCTCTATCTCTGCTGCTTCTCTGCCTACTTATGATCTCTCTCTCTCTCTCTCTCTGTCAAATAAATAAATAAAAATCTTTAAAAAATACAAATAAAAAATAATTGAGTAATTCAGTGGATGAAAAGGATACCACTGTTGTATTGATGAAAATGTAACACAAATGAATATTTATGATTAATCTACTAATGCAGAACTAACTTCTATTTAAAAATCTACATTTGTTCTTTTCACTCTTCTAAAAATCTACACTATCCTCCTGGGTGAATACTCCACGTTGGTTTCAGCCCATCGTCTCAGCTGTGGTCCAGTGAGGAAGATCTTGACTGTTACTTCTGTGGGTAAGAAGCAAATGTAACAACGTTTGTTCTTGTTCGTGTTTTTTGTCCATATGTGGTCACTAAGGTAGTTAAAATAGAAGAGAAAGGCTCTATACACAAAAATAAAATCTAAGAACACGATGTATGGACCAATAGTGGGACTGTGTTCTGGGCACAGGAGTAGTAGGAGTAGAATGAACCCATTTCAACACAACTGAGATGCACTTTTTAAATGGAAGGCATTTAAATTAATTTTTGAAACTGTTTGCCAGTCCGTATTATTTCTAAACCACAGTTGATTGAAGCGTTTTCATTCTGATAGAGATCCAGGCTATTCATTGTTTAGAGGAAGGAGGTCTCAGAAGGAAGATCCTATTGTCTGTGTTCTAAACGTGGGACATCATTATGGTTTTTTTTTTTTTAAGATTTTATTTATTTATTTGACAGAGAGAGAGATCACAAGTAGGCAGAGAGGCAGGCAGAGAGAGAGGGGGAAGCAGGCTCCCTGCTGAGCAGAGAGCCCAATGTGGGGCTCGATCCTAGGACCCCAGGACCACGACCTGAGCCGAAGGCAGAGGCTTAATCCACTGAGCCACCCAGGCACCCCGGCTTTTTGTTTTTCATTACACCATTAATACTGGTGTTTTAATGTCCGACAAAACTGAACATTAATTGAACATGGCCCAATCATGAGACATTTTTAACGATGGTATTGATACGAAGCACGGTTCACATGCAGATCTAGTCTGAACGCTCTGTGAGAAATCAGTCTACAGACATGTCATCGTTCTGTTGAATATCTTGTTCTGGGAGCTGGCAATTCATGGGAAAATGAAGG
The DNA here is from genome assembly GCF_902655055.1 of Lutra lutra. Lineage (NCBI taxonomy): Eukaryota > Metazoa > Chordata > Mammalia > Carnivora > Mustelidae > Lutra > Lutra lutra. The sequence continues at coordinate 143,277,336 of NC_062284.1, forward strand.
TAGAATCGAACGAAGAAAAAGAGTGCCAAGTGTGGACCAATGATGAGATTGGAGGGTGTCTGAATCAAAAATTTTGATTAAAGCCATCTGTGACTCTGAGGTCCATAATTAAAAAGTGGCCTCATTTTTTTTTCCCCCTCTGTGGAAATGAGCTTAGAGCTCAAGTTGAGAATGTTCAAGTATCTTGATTATGGGCATACACACTTGATGAGTATAGGCTGAATTTTTCTAAGTAAATCATGCATGAATAAATTGAAGAAATACAAAAGTGAGTAAATATAAAAGAATCTGGGCATAGACCAATCATGAGAGTATGTAAGGAAACATTTCTATGGCACTCAGTTGTAGTGAAAACTGCCCCTTTGTGGAAGGAGCGGATAGGCAGATGTATTTAAGACTCCGTATCCCATTGTTTGATATAGGTGGTGGTTTGCTGGTTGGTTGTTTTTAGGAAAAATTACATACATGAATAATTCATTAAATACTTAATTGGAAAAAGAATGAGCATAGTTCCTATTGGAATATGCTTTATGAAGAGTTATTATTAATTTATCTCCGTTCACTGGATTTTATTAAAAAGTAGAAACGGTTCATTTTTAAAGCTCTGTGGGTACTATAATAGACATGGAGACAAAATAATGTTTTTCGAGTTTCTTGTCTAATATTAGTTAATTCCCAGATATTGATGAATTGTTACATTTGAATAGGTTATGTCCTAACCACAGTTTTTTTTTTTTTTAAAGATTTTATTTATTTATTTGTCAGAGAGAGAGAGGGAGAGAGAGCGAGCACAGGCAGACAGAATGGCAGGCAGAGGCAGAGGGAGAAGCAGGCTCCCTGACGAGCAAGGAGCCCGATGTGGGACTCGATCCCAGGACGCTGGGATCCCGACCCGAGCCGAAGGCAGCTGCTTAACCAACTGAGCCACCCAGGCGTCCCCCTAACCACAGTTTTAAAAGGGGGCGGAACATGGCCCGGTAAGCAACTAGAACGACTCATCTCTGTCTCTGCCACTGATGCTCTCTTTGTAGCTTGGCTACCGGCATGTGGACACTTGCACATGGCGAGAATGTCTGTTCTGGATTCATGGGTTTACCTGTGTATGTGTGTGTGAGGATATTTTCATGTATGATCAAATATTCCCTGAGTCACTCTGCAAATAAGTAAATAAAACAATGAATGATTGAATTAATATATAAGGTGGGTCAAGCATAGATCTTGGTGAGACTATGCTGTGAATCACAAATTTAAACTCATCTATTTCTACACAAACTAAGTCCTTAAAAAAAAAACAGTTGTCTAGGCTCTCGCCTGTTTGGGTAGGGGGTCTCTAGACAGATAAGTGCAATAGGCAGGGTTTTTATTTTTGCCGATGAACTCAGTGGTGTTCATTGTATTACTTAAAATGTAAAATTATTATTTAAAAATAGTATTATTTAAAATCAAGAAATAAATAAGGAGTGATGTCCTTGGGTCAGTGATGAAAATGAGAAGCGAATCAACTTCCTAAGTAATCTTGTACCACACAACTCTTGTCCTTTAAGTCAGTGTAAATTTGGACTGTTCATTCTTCTGAATATTGGCACTTGACTCCACAGAATGAAGATGATGGTTGATTTAATCAGTCTCTGCTGATGAAGATCTTGGCTGTTACCTTTGTGGGTAAGGAACCTAATGACTAAAGTGAATAACTGTCGCAAGATCTTGTCAACTGGGGTGAATTTTTCATCAGTGTTCACTGAATTATTTAAATGAAGCCATACATAGATCAGTGATGTGAATGTGCCGTGAAATAAAGATTATGGTTACTCCAGTTCAGGACAATCGTGGTTGAAAACGAGATGGAAGACATTCTGTTCATTCACAATCCATCTGATTTTTGTAATGCGTTTGACTTAAACATTTATTCGGTAATGAAGTCTAAGACTGCACTGTTCAGTGTGGTTGTCCCTAGCTACATGTGGCTATTTAAGTCTAAAATGATCAAAGTTCAATGAATTTTCACTTCAGTTCTTCGTTTGCACTAGCCACATTTCAAGAACTTAGTAGCTCCATGTGGCTGATGGTGACCATGGGAGAGCACAGTCTCGGCATGTTCATATTACCGTGGTAAGTGCTGCTGGACAGCTCATAGAAAGATGGAAGACAGACTAGGACGCCCATGGAGCTGGGATGCTAAGTGACCTGTGCATACCTCTCTGAGGGCTCCTACAAAAAAAGTCTTTGGAGAAAAGGTGTAGTTATGGGAAAAGAGCCTGGAAATAGACCTTGGTCCTTTCCAAGGATTTTGTTCTTGGCTCTTTAAAAATTTCTGGATATTGATTTTATTACTGTTGGTGGATCAAAGAATGGATCCATAAACAAAGGTATAAATCAAGAAAAAGATTGCTTAGCCTGGATCAATGATGAGTACCCTGGGGTGTCTGAAATCAAGAATTTTGATTAAACCCTGTAACTCTGAGGTCCATTACAGATTACTCTCTGTTGTCTCTGTAGCGAATGAGCTTATTCTAGGAGTTAAAAATACACAGGAGTTTGTTCTTGGGCTTTTGGGTATTGTATTTGCAGTAAATCATTGCATGAATAAATCAAGAAATAAATAAATGAATAAAGACAAAATGGGTTATTCCTGGTCCAGATAGGAAAGTAGGTAATGTAATATGTGTAACGTAAAAATCATTGTTAATAAATTTCTGAAGCACTGAGTTCCAGTAAAGTAAATTGATTAAAGCTGACCTCTTTGGGTAACAAGAATTTAGATAAATGGATGTATGAACCCAGGTTGTTTTTCAGGGTTGGGTTCTTGGTTTTTTTGTTTTAGTAAGAGAAGAGCAAAACATTTACTTAAAATTAATTATTGATTAAAAAACTGCATAACTGAGAGAGGGCTTACACATGGGCTTATGTTGAGAATGTGTCACATGACCAGTTACAACCAATCCAGTGGTCTTTGCTATGTTTTAATAAAAAAACAAAACAGAACAAAAATCATCTGCTCTTTTTTCTGTGCCTAAGAAGCATATGGATAGGCATTAATGTCGTCCTGTTTCTATGGAGTCACAAATATTAATGATATTATTATAAATAGATAAAAGAATAAGTTAATATTTTAATCAATTATTTGGACCATGAGGAGCATTTGTTATGAAACAAGGGCAGTGGTGAATCCACTTCCACACAATTGCTTTCCAGATAAAGCAACTAAGACTTACGCTCTTGAATTTTGGAAATGGCGAATATATTTAGATAGGATTTCGTTTTCTGGTTTGGTGAAGTTGCTTTAAGAAAGCAGAAAATAAATGACTCCATAGGTTCCTGTGTTGCTACATACACATGTAAAGGTGGGATAAGCATGCAAAATTGTTGAGAATGTGCTAGAATCTTAGATTCAGATTAACCTGCTTCTTCCTGAGAAAGATCCATTTAGAAAGAAGATAGAGCTCTCACCAGGCCAAGCAGGGGATACAGAAATAGATACGAGTAGTAGTCATGGTTCTTAGAATTCTTGTATCTGGTATTGGTTTCAGAGGGGTTCATTATATCAGTTAAATGTAATGTTTGGAGCAATCAAGCAATAAATATGCTGTTCTGAGTTTTAATCCAAAACAGGTGCTAAGGTTTATTTCCAATCATTTATTGTTGACTTGAACTAAAATATTTGATCTAGGCTGTTCTATATCTATCATCTACGTCACTGAATCTATCTGTTTTTGTATTTGCTTTATACTCCATAGAATGGATGGATGATGAATCAATTACGGAGTGTAGAAACTTATGTAAGTAACAGTTAAAATAATTGCTTCTAGTTTGGCGGTCTGTCATGGGTGTTAACTCCATTACTGAAAGGGAATAAATGACTCCATATACAAATAAAATGAATGAAGGTCACGCGTAGGGCAGTTCAGCACATCTGTGGTCCATTAAGGAGAAAAATACAAGGCCATTTTATTCGTTTTCACAGTTAATTATTCAATTAATTAGTGTAAAATGTATGATTCAATTTCAGTGTTGAGTCACAGTTGACTTAGACCTCCCTTTATTTATGAAGACATGATTTGGTCACATTCAAATAGTAAAATGGGATTAATATGAAGTATTGTATTAATTATTAATCTCTATAGGAAACATTGTGGGCAATTAATGAAAGATATAATCAGTGGGATATAATTCTATATGGAAATGTTAGAGATATTCAAGGATCTTATCTCAAGTTTTCAAGACCTTTATGCATTTTATTATCATCAGGGAATCAGTGAATTAATCATTAAAACATGTGTACATGATTGAAGATAATGAGGGTCAGTCCTGGACCAATGATGATGACTGGTGGAGTATGAGTCATGGACGGTGAATACTATGTAACTGGAACTCTGAGGTCCAACACAGTGAGAAGTCTAGTCTATACCTTCTGTGGGGAATGGTCCCGTGGACAGATGTTAAGCATGTTTAAAGATCTTAGTTTTTGTGTTCATGGAATTTGATTCTGTTATTGTAATTGGATCAACCAAAGAATCAAATGAACACATAAATAAAGCAAGAAAGTAAAGCGTTATCCAATTATGAGAATATATGGTGAGGCCAGAAACGTTATTAATATGTTTTATTTTTTTTAAAGATTTTATTTATTTATTCGACAGACAGAGATCACAAGTAGGCAGAGAGGCAGGCGGGGGAGGGGGGAAGCATGCTCCCCGCTGAGCAGAGAGCCTGATGTGGGGCTCGATCCCAGGACCCTGAGATCATGACCTGAGCCGAAGGCAGAGGCTTTAACCCACTGAGCCACCCAGGCGCCCCATGTTATTAATATATTTTAAAAACACTGAATTCCATTAGGAAGTAAATGTCCTAAAGGTATTATCTCTTGGGCTAAGGTTGATATTACAATGTAAATTATAGCCCATTTTCTCGTTTGGCTGGGGCCTTGATCAACATTGCTTGTTACCTCAAGAAAAAAAACATAACAATTTAATACATACCTAAATGACAAATAAAATGAGAGGAGGCATGCAGAGATAAATGGATAGAATATTAAATTTTTTTTTTTTTTTATTATCTGTTTTTGTACTCTCAGAATGGATGCTTCCGGCCAGCCTAAGCATCTCCATGGTCTTGAGTTGTCTGGTTGCCTAGGAGCATAGAGATCAGTGTGAGTATGGTCTAAGTAATTGTCTTGGTTTGGGTCCTTGTTAATGGATCCAAGAAGGCCATCCAAGGCCCTGTGATAAACACGGCATTGTCCTGAACACTGTCGTTGATTGCAAAATTGAGAATGATTAATGAGAGAGATAATCAATGTAGTAAATGATCCTGTAGATGGCTATTAGACATACTTAAAAATCTTGTTCTTAAGTTTTTGTGATTCAGAGGTACTTACTTACTAATGAAATGAGGAATTAATCAGTAAACGTATGTAGAAATTAATGGAGAAGAAAAGGGACAGTTCTGGACCAATGATGACAAAGGGTGGCGTATGAGTCATGGATGATGAATGTTCCGTGTCTGAAACTCTGAGGTCCAACAAGTAGGAAATCTAGTGCTCTTCTCCTGTCGGAAGTCATCCCGTGGACAGACGTCAGGAATATACAAGGACTTTGTTCTGTTACTATGTATACCTGGGTTTTGATTTTGTACTCACAAATGATAGAACCATAAACGAATACATAAATCAGTAAACATAAAAAAAATGAAGCATTGTGAAACTGAAAAAAATGGTGAGGCAAGAAATACTATTAATATTAATTGAAATCACAGACATCCATTAAGAATTAAATGGACCAACTGCGTTGCCTCTGTGCAGGGATCATACAGGCACTGATGAGTAATAGTCACTTGGTTGTCACAGACCAGTCTCATGGGCGAGGTAGTTCATTTTGTTAAGAGGAAAATATGTAAATATTATGAAAAATTATTAAATAATTAAATGGCTGAGTCAATGAAATGTGAAAGCAATTCTGAATGCTAAAGCGGGGCTAAATGGAAAGAATGTCTCAGTTTTTTAAAATGATCTCTTCTGCTTTGTACTCCTCAGAATGTATGCACTCGAGCTGATTCCCTGTGGTTGGCTCCATTGTTAGGAGCACAGACACAGATGTGAGTAATAGTTACAGCGCTCTTCGTGTGAATGGTTATTTTTTTATAAAGAATATTCAGTGTTTGAATAAGATGTATTTTGTATAAACAAAGAAAGCCAACTGTGGCCCGATGGGAAATATGCTGTTATATGAAATATTGAGGATAATTAAAATAGGAAACATATTGATGAGGTAAATGATTGTTTAGGCCGATGTAGGGATATTTAGGGCCCTTATTCTTTTTTAATTCAGAGTTACTTGTTTGATTTTTATCAGGGAATTGGTAAATTCAGAAACAAATATTGATGTGAATTAGGAAAAAAAGGCTCAAGCTTGGATCGATGATGATGGCTGGTGGCGTATGAATCATGCATAATGAATGATACGTGTCTGGAACTCTGAGGTCCAACAGATAAAATGGAGTTTACCGCCTCTCAGAAATGGCCCTATAGATAGATGTTATGAATGTATGAGGACCATGTTCTTGGTCTTTTTGTTCATGGATTTTGATTCTGTTATCATAATTGGATATGTTAAAATCATAAACAATAAAAATCTAAATAAACACGGATAAATAAAACATTGTTCAATAATGAAGATGTGTCATGACCTAAGTTCATTTATAAATATGTGTTAAAAACACTGAGCCGATTACGAAAGACGTGGCTCCAAAGTGTGACTTCTTTGGCTAATGATTATATAGTAAGTACACATAATAATCATTGCTTGTGTTCTGGCTCAGTGACAAATTTGATACTCCTTGAGAGAACTCCAAAATAATAAATACCTAAATTAGTGACTATATAGAAGGTGAAATGGAAGCATTAATGGAGAGGTAATGTCTCTCTCTCTCTCTCTTTTTTTATCTTCTCTGCTCTGTACTTCTCAGAGTGGCCACACCAAGCTGATGAAAGCATGTTCCGTGATTAGAGCTCTGTACGTAGGAGATGGAGATCGGTGTGAGTACCAAATTTTTATCTTATTTTGGTGGTTTGTTTAGGTTGTTAGCTATAATACTAAGAAGTATTTAAATTGAATAAAAAAAGGCCAACCATGGCCCCGTGATAAGTATAGAATTGACATGAAACATTGTATTGATTAACTGGTATTTGATGAATGAAGTCCATCTTCAAGGAGGCAATGATTCTATGGTCAGGTGTTAGGGATGCTTAAGGGTCTTATTTTCAAGTGTTTTTGATTCATAGGTGTTTATTTTTATAGTCAGTGGTTTACTGATAAGTTGATCAGTAAGGAAATGTGGAAGTGAGTGAGGAATAAGGACCAGTGCTGGACCGATGATGACGGCTGGTGGCGTATGAGTCATTGACGATGAATACTACGTGTCGGGAACTCTGAGGTCCAACACTACAAGAAATTGAGTCTTTTTTCTCTCTTGGAAATGATCATAGTGATAGATATTGGTAACATACAAGGATCAAGTTCTTGGTCTTTGTGTTTATGGATTTTGATTCTTTGAGTATAAAGAAATGAAAGAATTAATAATCAAATATAAAAAAATATAAGTAAGTTAAGGGTTATAAATTATGAAAATTAATAAATACCTAAATGGATGAGTAAATGAAATGTGGAAAACAAAGCCAATGAAGATAAGGTTTAAATTTCTTTTTCTTTTCTTTTTTTTTTTTTTTACCACCTTCTGTGTTTTCCACGTCTCAGAATGGATGCACTACAGCTGATTTCAGGGTTCTTCCATGGTCACCAGACGTCTGCTTACTCCCATGTGTTTGGTGCATAGAGGGGTGAGTTTTTGTGGGTCTACACTCTGTGTTTGGAAAGTATGAAATATAATAAAAGAATTCCACCCATGGTTCATTGATAAATATGGAATTGATAATACATTGCATTACATTAAATAGTCCCTAGATGAGATTTTGAGGGTGATTAATCAAGGGAATCAAGGAGATATAATTGGACAGATGTGGGACTATTCAAGGGCTATTTTCTAGTTTTTTTTTCTTTTTTTTTGCTTCATAGATATTTATTTTATTACTATCAGATAAATTGATGAATTAATTAATAAACAAAGGTAGATGAGAGTGAGGAAGAAAGGGTCAAGGGCAGACCAGTGATGATGGTTGGTGTCGTATGAATCATGGTTGATGAACACATCTGGAATTCTGAGGTCCAGCATAAAAAGAAATCTAGGTTACCACTTCTGTTGGAAATGAACCTATAGACAGATTTAGAATTTCACAAAGATTTTGTTCTGGGCTCTTTGTGTTCATGAATTTTGATTCTATTAGAATAAGTGAGTCAATAAAAAAACATGTAGTAAGGAAAGAGAGAGAGAAATAGTTCATGGGATTGCTTCTACATAAGAATGTTGATTGCTTCTACATTAAGAATGTTACACATAATTAAACAATGGCCAATATTTTTGTTCTGAGTTAGTGGCAAGTTCAGTGTTTGTTTTTCTTAAGAAAAAGTAAAATGCATATTACCCTGAATTAATTTGTAGTTTAATTACTGAGTTATGAAATGTAGCACAAGGATCAATAGAGAATATGTCTCACTCATATTATTATCTACTCTGTTTTCTGCTTTTCAGAATGCGCACACCCAAGATGGTTTAAATAGTATCCCTTGGCCAGTGATCTCTACATTTGCCTGTAGGAACATGGAAACCAATGTGAGTAATAGTCAATGTTTCCACCTCACTTTGGTTGGTTTCTTTTGGGCATTCTCTGTAATACTTAAAAATAAATATTCAGTAGAAGAGAAAAGACCAACCTGGAAATGTAGGAAACACGATGTTGATTAATCTACCTTTACGACAATGAGGATGATTAATGGGAGGTATTTCCATAAGGCAGTGAATCTGAAGAAAAATGATAGGGACACTGAAGGCCCTTGTCCTTGGGCTTTTGTGATTCATAGATATTTATTTAATTGCCATAGTGAATTGATGAATGGACCCTTAACAAAATGTATATGAGAATAAAGAAAAGGAGGCCTATGCATGGACCAATGATGACAGCTGGTGGCGTATGAGTCCTTTGCGATGAATGCTACGTGTCTGGAAGTCTGAGGTCCAACACAACGATCCTGGGGGTCAACGTGAGGACTATACACTAATATGGGTCTAGTAATCATGGATTCATGAATTTCTGTGTTTTTCATATAAGTGAATGGGTCACTGATACGACCGATGAATAAATATATAACCAAATAAAACCAGGGAAGAGGTCTTGCCAGCTACGGGTATATAGGTGATGAGGCAAGAGCTATTAGTATAAACTAAAGAAACCAGTGCAGGTTAAGAGATAAACGGACCAAGGGTGTTGCCTCTTTTTCTAGGGATCGTAACGTTACATTTATTTTTACGCTTATATACGTGTATGAATTACGAAAAATAAGAAGGACCTTTATGATTGAGTCCATGGAATGAGGACAACAAGGACCAGTTTAGAGAAGGCCTCATTTTTATTTTCTTTTTTTATCACCTGCTCTGTTCTGTACTCCTCGGAATGGGGGCATGACTCCAGCGTGCTCAAGCATCCTCCATGGTCACGCCGCTCCGTTGTTGCCTCTCTGTGGAATGAGCACAGAGACCGATGTAAGTAATAGTTTCGTGTCTGCATCGGAGAATTTATTTTCAGGTATTTCTGTTATGAGAAGTGTGGAATGTAATGAGAAACGCAACCCATCAGGAGAGATAACTGTGGGATTGGTCTCCCTCGTATGTATTTGTCCATGTACGGAATGTCGATGGTAATCGATGGAGGAGACATACCAATGTGGCAGATAACCCTGTAGGCAGATATAAAATATTCACAGCTCTTCCTCAGGTTTTTGTGAATCGCAGAGTTTTAGGAATTAATGTTGGTGAATTCTTGGTCAGTGAAGTTAGAGGAGTATGAAGAGAAAAGAGGCCCAGATTTGGACCAATGATGACAGCTGGTGGCGTATGAGTCACGGATAATGAATGTTACGTGTCTGAAACTCTGAGGTCCAACCAAAAAAGAAAGTCGATCTGTTGCCTCTGTTGGACATGCTATTACAGACAAATATTAGGAAAGTCAAGGAACAATTTTCTTGTTTCGTGTTTATGAGTTTTGATTTTACTGTAAAAAAATGGCCCGAAGAGACTGTCAGCATACAAGTACAAATAAGACAAAGAGAGTGAACCATGTTTGCTCCTAGTTTATGTGGCGAGGTGATGAAAGCTGGTAGCGTATGTTGAAAATACTGCAGGTCATTACGAAATGTCAGTGGGTCACATTTTTCTGCTTTGGCTGAGAATGAGACATAGACAGTGCATGACAGCCAAAGTTCTTACTTTAAGTTTGTGTTAGGTTTGCTATTATTTTATTTTGGGAAAAATGATAAATATCCCAATTCACTGTATTCCCAAATGACGAACTGAGGATGGAATGTGTGGCTCAGTAGTCTCTCAGCCTGTTACTGTTCATTCTGCTTTGTGTTCCTCAGGATGGATATGTGTGAACTGCCGTAGGTGTTTGGCTGTGATCAGGTACTCGTGGGTGCCTGTGTGTGTAGGAGCACGGAGACCAACGTGAGTGACAGATTCTTCCTCTGGTTCGGATGCTTTGTATAGGATATTTGGTGTCATATTAAAAATCCAAGGAATTCCAAACATAGCTCAGTGGTAAATACAGAGTTAACATGAAACATTATGGTAACTGATCAGTATGTTCCCAATGAGGATCATGAGTTGAGTAAGTATATTCAGTGAGGCAAAACGTTCTATAGACAGTTGTTAGGGCTACTTAAGGATCTTGTCCTTGAGTTTTGTGAGTCACAGATACTTAACTCTGTTACATTAATGACTTGATAAATTGATGGTAAACACATGTAAAAATACAGAAGAGGAGATCGGAGTGTGGACCAATGATGACAGCTGGTGGCGTATGAGTCATATACGATGAATGCTACGTGTCTGGAAGTCTGAGGTCCGTCTGACACAAACTTGTCTAGTCTAATCCCTCTGTTCAATGTGCTCCTGTAGACAGAGGCCAGGAATATACACGGACGTTGTTCTCACTCTTTGTGATCATGAATTTTTAGAAATATTATCGAAGTGTCAGTGGAAGAATAAACAGACGTGTAAATGAATGAAGAGGAAAAGAGTTAAGTATTGTTCATAACTGAGATGTGTAGTAAGGGGAAGTGATATAGTTAGAAAGGATCATAAATGGGTCAAGTGCATTTTACGTCTTTGGCTAAGCATGATATAGGCAGGGCTCAGTGATAGTTGCGTAGTCATGGGAGTAAAGGGTACAGTGCATGGACGGGGATGATGTAAGACGGTCCTGAGCACAGCCCGATGTATAGCAATGTTGGATCATGCACCACACACCTGAAACCAATGGAGCATTGTGTGCCAACTACACTCAAATAAAATTTTTAAAATTTTTATATTTAAATTCAATTTGATTGACATAGTATATTATTAGTTTCAGAGGTAGAATTTAGTGATTTGTCATTTGCACATAACAACCTGTGCTTATCACGTCACATGTCCTCAGTGCCCATCTTCTTCGTCCGTTCATCTGTGGACGGACGTCTGGGCTCTTTCCATAGTTCGGTGGCTGTGGACAGTGCTGCTGTAAACCCTGTGGTGCAAGTGCCCCTTCGAATCACTGTGTTTGTATCCTTTGGATAAATAATACTCAGTAGTGCAATTGCTAGGTCATAGGGTGTTCTGTTTTTTAAAATTTAAATTCAACTAATTGATATGTAGTGTCTTATTGATTTCAGAGGTAGAGCTCTGTGATTCATCAGTCTTCTATAATACTCAGCGCTCATTACATCACGTGCCCTCCTTAATGTCCAGCCCTCCCAGTTTCCCCTTCCCCCTGCTCCCTTCCCCTCCAGCAACCCTTGGTTTATTTCCTATGATTAGGAACCTTTTACAATTTGGCTCCCTCTCTGATTTGTCTTGTTTTATTCTATCCCTCCTTTCCCCTATGATCCTCTGTTTTGTTTCTTAAATTCCACATATGAGTGAAATCAGGATAGTTGTCTTTCTCTGATTGACTTATTTCACTTAGCATGAAACCCTCTAGTTCTATCCACATCTTTGCAAATGGCAAGATTTCATTTCTTTTGATGGCTGCATAGTATTCCATTATATATATAAACCACATCTTCTTTATCCATTCATCTGTTGATAGACATCTGGGATCTTTCCATATTTGGCAATTGTGGACATTGCTATAAACATTGGGGTGCCTGTGTCCCTTCGGATGACTGTGTTTGTATCTCTAGTGGTGCAGTTGTTGGGTTGTAGGGTGACCCTATTTTTAGCTTCTTGAGGAACCTGCATACTCTTTCCCAGAGTGGCTGCAGAGGAATGAGCTAGTCATCCGTTCTGCGATGCAGATGTGCTTTGAAAACCTTGTCCTCAGTGAACGCACGCAGACAGTACAGGTCATGTCACGCATGACTCCATTTATATGAAATATCCAATGTGGATAAGTCCATAGAAGGAGAATTAAAATTGGTAGTTGCCTGGGATTTGAGGCTAGGAGGAGTAGGGAGAGACCGCTTAATGAGTGTGGGATTTTATTTGGAGTGATGAAAGTAGTTTGAAACTATATAGAAATGTTTTACAATACTGTGAAAATATTGAATGCTACTCATCTGTTAACTTTAGATGATTAATTAACCTCAATTAAAAAATGGGAGATCTTTATTTTAAAAACTCAGTTATTAAACTGAGAATCTTGAAAGTTTGATGTTTATTTTATGAGGGGAAAACAGGTACTACCATCCATGAGTAAAAACCTTAATGACCACGTGTATGAATGATGGAAAGTTTGGATCAACAGAGAGAATGTCTTAATCGTTTTTTCACCTTTTCTAATTGGTACTCTTCAGAATAGAACCCCAAGCTGATTGCCAGGGTCAAGATAGTCATGTTGCTTCATTTGGAAAGAGACCAATGTGAGTAATGGTCAAAGTTACCATCTTAGGTGGGGTCCTTTGTTTAAAGGTATCCATTGAGTTATTAAAAAGCATGAAACGTAATTTTCAAAAGTTAACTGTATCCCAGTGAGAAATAGGATATCTGTCATGATGTTGATTCATCAATAATGATGGTACAGAGGTCGGTTACTGAAACAGAATCAGTATCTAGTAAATGATTTTCTGGAGAGATTTTAGAGATCTGAAAGGATCTTCTTCTTGGGTTTTGTGACCCATGTATTTATTTTATTACTATTAATGGATTAATGTTTTATTTGATACCAATGTAGAAATGAATGAATCAAAAGAGACTCTCACCTGATCCTTTGGTGGCAACTGGTGGCGTTTGTGTTTGGGTCGTGCATAATATGGGCCTGGGATTCTGGGGTCCAACCCAAGACCTGCGTAGTCAGATCCCTCTTCTGGACATGGCTCCTGTGGACAGATACTAGAAATATACAATGGTCATCCTCTTGCCCTGGTTTAACTGATTTAGATTTAGTATTATAAATGGATCAGTGATAGACCTATGAAAGAGTGATACATATGTAAAGAGAAAGAGAGTGAAGCATTGTCCAGCTGTGAATGTATATGGTAAGGCAAACGTTACTATTGCTAAAAATGGAGAAGATGGAGGCCCCTTAAGAAATAAATGGATCCAGAGTGTCATCTCCTAGACTGAGGATCATAAAAACTCCTCAGTATGAGCCAGTTGTAGTTTTTAGGTCAGTCTCAAATTTGAGGTGGTTCCTTTTATTAGGAGAATGAAGATTAATAAATTCCTAAATAACAGAATGAATGAAATGTGGAAAAGAAGGATCGACTCCGATGAGGTCTCTGATTTTCTTTTTTATACCATGCTTTGCTTTCTGTTCCCCCAGAAGGACATCCTCAGGCTGGTTGAAGAATTCTTTTTTGGTCACAATCTCTCTGGTTGCATCTGTGTTTCAGGTGTTAAGAGAGACCAGTGTGAGTAATAAATCTCATGTTTTCATTTGACAGGTTATAAAAAAAGGAGGTGTTTACTGTGTTATTAATAGTGTGACTATAATTCGAAAGGCCGATCATGGCCAGTGATAAATAAGGGAGTATTACCAAACGTTACATTTATTAATGCATTTATGATAGATTAACAATGATTAATGAAAATGATTCTATCAATGTGATAAATGATTCTAGGGACAGATGTAGAATATTCAAGGTTCTTGCTCAGTTTTGTGTGAATCATTGCGTTTTTAAAATTAATATTAGTGAATTAAGGAATTAATGAAATAATATACAGAAAATGAAGAAAAAGGGCTGAAATATGGACCAATGATGACAGCTGGTGGCGTAGGAGTCATGGATGATGAATGCTACGTGTCTGGAACTCTGAGGTCCAATGCAAAAGGAAATATATAATCTGTGGTCTATCTCAAATTATTATATAGACTGAATTTAGGATTGTAAAGGGACCATTTTCTTGCATTGTTTTCTTGAATTTTGATTCTTTTGTTATCAGTGGATCAATTTAAGAATCACTGTACAAATCTAAAAAGTAAAAATGAAGAGAATGAAGCATATGCACTCTTTTTCTATTATTATTTTTATTAACATATAAACTTACATTTTTTATAAACATATTAACACATATATGTTATAAATATATATAATATAATATAATATAAATATAAAATATAATATAATATAATATAAACATATAAGTTTATATTAACATATAAACTTATATCAGTCATCAGTCTTACATAATTCACAGCACTCACCATAGCACATACGCTCCCCATTGCCCATCCCCCAGACACCCCATCCTTCCCTTCCATCCCCCTCCCCTCCAACAAGGCTGTTTGTTTCCTGAGACTAAGAATCTCTTACGGTTTGTTTCCCTCTCCGGTTTCGTCTTGTTTCATTTTTTCCCTCCTTTCTCTTATGATCCTCTGTCTTGTCTCTCAAATTCCTCATATCAGAGAGATCATATGATAATTGTCTTTCTCTGATTGACTTACTTGGCTCAGCATAATACCCTCTAGTTCCATCCAAGTCATTGCAAATGGCAGGATTTCATTTTTTGATGGCTGCATAATATTCCGTTGTCGATATGTACCACATCTTTATCTATTCATCTGTTGATGGACAATTAGGCTCTTTCCTTAGATGGGCTATTGTGAATAAAGCATATGCACTCTTAATATTAATATACATGGTGAGGCAATGAAAAACATTCAGAGGTATTGAATATACGAATTCCATTAAGAAAAATAAATGTTTCATGTGCCTTACCTCTTCAGTGCATAGTAATAGTGAACTTCTTATTCTGGGTCAGTAGCAAGTATGATATTAATGCATTTTTTAAATAGAAAATTAAGCATGATAGCAAATTAATGTATTTCAAAATGACTGACTCCATGTAAAGTGGAATGTGTAGGACGCTTATGTGTAGGATGTTTCAGTCTTGTTCTCTTCTGCTTTGCTTTGTGCTTCTCAGAAAGAAGACACCTGACCCAGTGTAAGCGTCCCCCAGGTTCAGGCACTGCCGGCAAGCCTCTCTCTGTGGGAGCATGGAATCCAACGTGCGTAATAATCAAAGTTCTTGTCTTGGTTTGGAGAGTTTGTTTAGGGTATCATTGTAATTATTTAGAAAGTATTCAGCATAAGAAAAAAGACCAACCATGGTCCAATGACTAAATTGGAACTGGGTGAAACATTATGTTGACCCAACCTACCTTTACCACAAAGAAGACGGTTAATGAAGAAGTTTGTTTAATTGGGCAACAATTCTAAAGGAAAAGGACAGGGATACTGAAGGTTTTTGTCCTTGCATTTTTGCGATACATAAATATTTATTTAATTACTGTTAGTAGATTGGTGAATTAATGGAGGAGTAGAAAGGAAAAGAGGGCCAGTCCTGGACCAATGATGACAGCTGGTGGCGTATGAGTCCTATGCGATGAATGCTACGTGTCTGGAAGTCTGAGGTCCAACACAGAGATCCTGGGAGTTGATGCGAGTACGATATAGGATAGTGTTCTTGTTGTTTGGGATTTATGGATTTCTATATCATTAACATACACGGATCAATGATAGAACCAATAAAACCCCCTATGAACAAATAAACAAAGGACAAAGCCTTATCAACTCTGAATATATTTGGTGAGGCAAGAAATCCTTGATGTAACCTAAAGAAACAGATGCAGGTTGTGAAATTAATGGACCAAATTAATTAGTGGACCAAATGGACCACTCTCTTTTTGTAAGATACTGACCCTGATAAGCAATATCCAATTTTGCAAGCCTGGGTCATTCTTGAGATGAGGTTATTAATTTTGTAATATGTATGTTGATATTTTCATATGTGTACGTGTTGGGAAAAATTAATTAGCACCATTTAGCTGGAAAAATGAAATGAGGAAAACAAGGTGTAACAGGGAAGAAGTTTCAGTTTTTAATTATCTGCTCTGTGTTAATACTCCTCAGAGTCAACGCACTCCCGCTGATGGAAGCATTTTCCATGGTCAGGAGGTCTGTGATTTCCCTTGTGTTCTAAGCCTAGAGATGAATGTGAGTAAATGTTAAAGTTCTTGTATTTGGTTAAAAGTCTTTTGAAAAGGTATCCACTATATTGTTGAAAGTGTGAAATACAATTGAAAACCCTTAACACGGAAACCTTGAAATGTGGGATATAACATTCGCTAATGCGAATGTAAGGTATGGATCATCACGGGTGTAAGACATCTAATAATGTGGCGGGTGGTCCTGTAGGTAGAGGCAGAATATTCATTGATCTCATTATTGGATTTCTGTGAATCACAGGGTTTTAAAAATTGACATTAGTCAATTACGGAATTAGTGAAGGAAGAGAAAGAGGCCCAGATTTGGACCAGTGATGACGATCGGTGGCATATGAGTCACGGATGATGAATGTTATGTGTCTGAAACTCTGAGGTCCAACCAAAGAAAAAAGAAATGCAGTCTGTTGCCTCTCTTGGAAGTGGTCCGATGGACCGATGTTAGGGCAAGAACAAGGACCATGTCCTTAGTTCAGTTTCATGATTCTACTGGAACAAAGGGCTCAAAGAAGAATCAATGTGCAAGTGTGATAAGATTAAGGGAGTGAAGCATGTCTGTTCATAATACAATTTATTAACATTTATTGAAAATACTGGAGTTTATTAAGAAATATAAATGGGTTCAAGTTGGGGGTATAGACCATAAATAACAGCCAATGTTCTTATTCTTGGTCTGTGTCAAGTTCGATATTGCTTGTTCAGGGAAAATTAATAATGACCCCGATGTGCTGTATTCCTGCGTGACAGACAAAACGAAGGTAAAATCCGTGCATCTACACAGTGTCTATCCATCCTGTTACCATGTGTTCTGCTCTGTGCTCCTCAGAATGGACGAACTCCAGCAGCTGGAAGCACTTGCATGGAAGCACTTGCAGAAGCACAGCTGTCTGTCTGTATGTTTGGAGCATAGAGTAATGTGAGTAGTAGTCAACGTGTTTGTCTTCCTCGGCTAGTGCTTTATTTAAGATCTTCACTATATCGTTAAGAAGTATGAAGAATAATCAAGTAAGGGCAGCTGTAGCCCAGTGACAACTATGGAGTTGATTATATTGACTAAAGGGTTGATTGTACTGATTAATGCATTTACTAAAACGTTATAGTTAACGAGAGTGATGCACGGATGTGAGAACGAGCCTAAGGACAGAAAAGAGATATCAGGGCTCTTTTTGCATTTTTGTGAATAATAGCATCTTAGAATTATTATTAGTGAATTAATGAATTAGTCAATAAACAATGTAGCACTGAATGGAGAAAAAGAGGGACAATACTGGCTCGATGATGACCGCTGATGGCATTATGAGTCATGTATGATGAACAAGTGTCTGGAACAGAAATGCGGTCTAGGCGACAGTCCTGTGTGAAGTGATCTCATAGACAGATACCATGAGTATAGAAAGATCCTGTTTTGGGTTCATGTTCATGCATTCGATATTTTTAGGATTGGATCAATGAGATGATCAACAAACAGTCTATAAATAAGGATAAAGGTCATACAGCATTGCCCAGTTACAAAAATAAGTAGTGAGACATGAAATACTGTTAATGTGTATTAAAAACACACTCCTGTCCATTAAGAAATAAAAGATACAAAGATGTTGCCTCCCTGGCAAAGGACTGGGGAGGCATGGTAGGGTAACATGGGAGTGTTAAATAGTAATAAACAGTGTTCATATTCTATGTCAATGGCAAGGCCATTATTGTTCACTTATTAGGAGACACTTAATAAACAGTTCCCCTAATTACACATTCTCTACATGACTGACGAGATGAGACGTGGGTTGCAAGGCCAGTGCAGAGAAGGTCTAAAGCTTTTTGTTTTCATCTGTTCTTCTCTGTACGCCAAAAATGGACTGATTCGAGCATTCTTCCGTGATCGCAAGATCTATGGCTGTGTCTGTGTGTTGGAGAATGGAGATCCATGTGAGTCATGGTCAGTGTTCTTGTCTCAGTTTTTGGGGTGGTTTGTTTAAGGGTTCTTGTTGTATTGTTAAAAAATGGGAAATGCCAACCACGGCCCCGAACTGCAAATAAGATGAGACATTGTGTTTATTAATTTCACAGATAAAACATTGAGGTCGGTTAATGAAAGAAATGAATTGCTGGGGGAGATGATTCAATGGGCAGATGTCTCA
Source organism: Lutra lutra (assembly GCF_902655055.1). Lineage (NCBI taxonomy): Eukaryota > Metazoa > Chordata > Mammalia > Carnivora > Mustelidae > Lutra > Lutra lutra. The sequence goes on from NC_062284.1 coordinate 143,296,053, forward strand.
CATTAGTCCCTGCCAACCACACGCTAATGGTAAAGTAAAAGGTTAAAATGAACATGTTGGTTAATTCATACATTCAACACCGAGGTCAGTTAGCAAAATAGATGTAGACTCTTTGCCGTATAGAAAATGATGTTATGTACAGATGATAGGGATATTAAAGTCACTTTTTAAAACCTCATGGACATTTTTTTATTATTAGTGGATTAATGAATTAATCTCTGAGCAGAATTATGGTTCAGTGAAGAAAAAGGGCAAAATCTGGACCAATACTGATGACTAACAGTATAAAAGGCAAGGGTGAGTCAGGCTTCTCAACACCTTTGTGATCCAGTGCAGAAGGAAGTCTAGTCTCCTGCTTCTGTTACAAGTGGTCCTATAAGCCATTGTTAGAGCAGTCCCAGAATTTTATTCATGGGCTTTTGATTTCACAGATACTGATTGCTTATTAAAAGTTAGCAGTGCAATAACAATTAAAAAAATGTATGGGTAAATGAAGGAAAAATGGGGCCAAATGCGCAATAACTATAGTGCATGTAATGACATTAATATCATTACAAATTCATTTCAAAGAAAGGGAAGTCCATTAAAAATATATTAAGGCATTTATACCTCATCAGAAGGGATGTAGGGACAGATGTATGTAGTTGTTGATATTCCTGTTCGGTGCTGTCTCTGGGTCACAGGTGTTTTTGTTTTTTTTCAGTTGAGAAATAGGGGGCAAAAAAAGATTTACATAATGTAATCAACTACCTGTGTTAAAGAGGGTCAAGCATGAACCAGTGACAAAATGAAATCATATAACAAGTTATGACCAATCCGGTCGGCTTCACTGTGTTCTCCTCGTAATCGTTCCCACAATGTGTGTGTAAACCAAGTGTCACTTTGTACACTTTGAATACATACAACTATATTTATCGATAATTTCTCAGTAACGTTGCACAAGAAATATGTAGTCCTTTGTCATTTATGATAGTGAGCGACTTGACACAATTAATTATTAATTAGGGTTTTTATTATTAATTAGGGTTATAATCTTGAGTTCGGATACAAGAGGGAACATTTCATCATTATAAATTAATAAATAAGTTAATAAGCGAATGCAGTAGAAGGAGACAAAGCCCACAGGTGGTGATGAATGATCCAGAAATTCTGCTCATGTTTTGTCCCTCCCCAGGCACAAATCCCAACCCTCTTGAGTCAGGAGAACTGAACAGATACGTACACAATAGCATTTCCATTCTGGGCTTCTGGGAAGTTAGAGAGCTTCCATTTTCTTTTTAAACCATTTTCATTTTTTTTTAAGTGACTAGTTTGTCAATTTTTTTATGAGTTAGAATGAATGAATGAATATTAAAGCTATGGATAAATATTGACATGCATGAACCAAATCAGGGAAGACCAGATACGGGCCTATGATGGAGATATGTGGCAAAGTTTATGAAGTAACCAATTTCAATATGATTTGTTTTAAAGGTTGGAGGATTTTATATTCACTTTCTTAAATATCTAATTTTCCATCTTAGGTTGGCACCACAGTTTATAAACGTTTTTCTGTGGAAAAGATCTAAGTTGCTAAATCAGTGAAACAACTCATAGAAAGATGGTCAGGTACAGTCTTTGGATGGGCAGTGGATAGTGGGCTCATGGTTGTATTTTCATCTTTAAAGAATGTACAAGTTAATGAAAAAGTGTGGAGGTTCCTCAGAAGGTTAAAAATAGAGCTACCCTATGATTCAACAATTGCACTACTAGGCATTTACCCAAAGGATACAGAAATGTTGATTCAGAGAGACACGTGCACCCTGATGTTTATAGCAGCAAGGTTCACAATAGCCGAAATAGAGAAAGAGACCCAATGTCCATCGACTGATGAGTGGATAAAGAAATTTTGGTATATACATACAATGGAATATTACTCAGCCATCAACAAGAATGAAATCGTGCCATTTGCAATGACATGGGTAGGGCTTGAGTGTCTAATGCTAAGTGAAGCAAGTCAGTTAGACTTGCTGTATAATTTCACTCATTGGAATTTAAGAAATGTAACAGATGACCATAGGGAGAGAAAAGGAGAGAGGGAAACCATAAAGCAGACTCAACTCGGTAAGACCAAATGAAGATTACTAGAGGGGAGGTGGGTGGGGGAATGGGCTCAGTGGGGCATGGGTATTGAGGAAGGCACTTGTGATGAGCACTGTGTGTTGTATCTAAGTGATGAATCTGTACATTTCTACTCTTGAAACTAATATTACACTATATGTTAACTAACTGGAATTTAAATACAAAGTTGAAAAGAAAAGGGCCAAGCAAGGATCCATGATGTGACTAGAATGCATTCTGAATGTGTCTTGTGATTTACTCGTTTCTTCACTGAAAGTCCATTTCAAAAGGAAATTCGGTATATCACATCTATAGGAATAAGGCTGTAGCTAGACTTCAGTAACGTGCAAAAGTGGTTTAAGTGGCTCCTGGGAATTCAGTATATTATTCTAAGGGAATCAATTAAAAAATCAGTAGATGATAGATAAGTAGATAGATGGATAGATAAATGGTGGTAGGTAGATAGATAACATAATTAATGCTGGATTAATTAAGAAAAAATGTGAGGTGTAAATTTCTGTTCATACAATTGGGAAACCTTCCCTTTTGTTGGGAGATCAGTCGGCGAAAGATACTCCCTTTCTGTGTTGCTGACTGTAGAGCAGTGGTTCTCAGACTGGAGTGAGCACCACAGTCCCCTGAAAGCTGGTTAAACTGTAGAGTGCTGGGGCACCTGGGTGGCTCAGTGGGTTAAATCCTCTGCCTTCGGCTCAGGTCATGATTCCAGGATCCTGGGATCGAGCCCCGCATCGGGCTCTCTGCTCAGCAGGGAGCCTGCTTCCTCCTCTCTCTCTCTCTCTGCCTCTCTGCCTAATTGTGATCTCTGTCTGTCAAAATAAATAAATAAAATCTTTAAAAAAAAATAAAATGTAGAGTGCTGGCCTCATCCTCAGCATCTCTTTCATTATATTTAATACTTTTTAAAGAACGGTTTATTTCAATCCCTGTTCGTTAGCGTGCAGTGTGGTATTAGTCTCCGGGAGTACAGCCTAGTAATTCAGCACTTACATGGGTCACCTGGTGCTCCTTCATCCCCGTCCTGGGATTCCCCATCCCCCGACCCACCTCCACCACTCGGGATGATGTTAAAAAAAGATCAAGTCCATGTCACTCATTTTTTTTTTTTTTTAAAAAGTGGTAGTGCTTTAGTTCTGGTGCATGTGGTGACTATATATAAAAAGAATATAGAAATTACATGGAAAGAGGGCAAATCGTGGACCTGCGTTGTGAACGGAATGCGTGCTGAGCCATATTTTATGATCAAGACATTGATGACCTACTGAGGTCCACTACAAAAAGGGATTTAAGTGTTTGTATCTGTGGGACTGAACCTGTAGATTTCAGGAATGCTCAAGGATCATGTTCTTTGCCTTGGTGCTTCGTGGATTTTGATTTTCTTGTCGTCATGAATAAATGAGAGAAACAGACACATCCGTTCATAAAGATGAAAATGGTGAAGTGTATCCAACTATGAAAATACATGGTGAGGCAAGACTTACTAGAACTTGGAGACAGTGGAGTTCCTTAATAAATGGATCAGGGGGTTCCATTTTGGGGTAAGGATGAGATAGATGGTAATACATAATAGTATGTGTGCTTGTTTTTTTTTTATTTTATTTAAATTCAAGTTAGTTAGCATATAGTATATTATTAATTTGGGGATAGAATTTACTGATTCATCTGTTGCAGAAAACACCCAGTGCTCATTACATCACAGTGCCCTCCTTAATGTCTTACCACCCAGTGACTCCTTCCCCCTACACACCTCCCCTCCTGCAACCCTTAGTTTGTTCTCTACAGTTAAGAGAGATGGTATAAGAGTCATGGGCAATGGAAAAAGAAGTATCTAAAACTCTGAGATGCAACACAATACATAATTAGTCTAACCCCTCTTTTGGAAATGATCTTATGGGCAGACATCAGAAATATGTAAAGGTCATGTTCTCATTTTGGCTTTACAGATTTATTATCTGTACACCCGTATAGATCCATATCTGTATCTAATGTATTATTTTGGCTTTATAGAATTCATTATCCTCAATGGATCAATGTTAGAACCATTTAAGAAATATAAATAAATAAAGAGAAAATGAAGCACTGTCCAATTAGGAACACATGTTGGAGGCAGGACATATTATTAATAAAAATTAAAAACATCAATGCCCATTAAGAAACGGATCAAGGTTGTTACTACTTGGCTAAGAATTATGTAGACACAGGTAATTAAAAATCAATTATTTTAAAATTCTGAATCAGTCCCAAGTTCAAGATTCTTCCCTTTGTTTGTAGGAAAGAAAAATAATGGAAAATTGACACATATGTAAAACATTGAGTAAATGACGTGGAAAGGAAGGGTAAGTGTAGATAAGGGCTTAATTTTCTCTATCTACTGCTCTGCCCTGTACTTCTCAGAATGGACACGCTTATCCTGATGGAAGCATCTTCCATGGTCATGAACTCTGGGCCTGCATCGATGCACTGGGAACGTAGACACCAACGTGAGTAATCGTCAAAGTTCTTGGGTTGGGTTGGGTGGTTTGCTTAAGAATATTTACTGCATCACTAGTGTGCATTCATAAACAACTTGGTGAACAAAGAGAAAGAGGACCAGTCCTGGGCCGATGATGATGACTGGTGACGTACGAGTCATGGATGATGATGAGTAACATGTGTCTGAAACTCTGAGGTCCAGTCACACAGTTTGGTGCGTTCTCTTTGTTTGAAAAGATGCCGTAGGTGGAACTCCAGAAGACACGGAGATCTTGTTTTTGGTCTCCGTGTTTGTTCATGCATTTTCATTTGCGATGATAATCGGAACATTGACATGGTCATTGAACAAATACATATAAATATAAACAAATAAAGAGGAATATGGGAAAGCATGCTCTAATTATAAAAATAGGTGGCAAGGCAAGAATAGTATCAATAAATTTGAAAACAGTGTGAAGTCCGAAGACAAGTAAATGGTTGCGTGACTTACTAATTGATTACTAATCAATGTTCATTTTCTGGGTTGGGGAAAGGATCTAAGTGGTTCCAATTTTCTTAAGAGAAAATGAATTCATAGAGTTACGCCTAATTAATGATTGCCTACATCCCTGAAAAGGGAACTGGAGCGGTAAGGATCAGGGAAGACGGGGTTGCGGTTTGTTAACACGCTCTCCGCTCTCTACTCCGCAGAACCGGCGCGCTCCAGCTCCTTAACGCATCTGCACATGTCGCGGTTCTGTGCGCGCTTCTGTGTCGTGGGAGCGTAGCGAGCACTGTGAGTACCGGTCGGTGTTCTCGCCCTGGATGGAACGTTCCGTTCTGTTTGATTTAATTACTCTGTTCTCAAAAAGTGTTTGATTCAATTGAGAAGCCCAAACATACCAAATCAAGTATCGTTGTTGTGAACCAATCTGATGTTAATCCTTATGCGGAAATCCTGAGTGAGTTAATGAACGAGTTTATCCTCAGTGGAAACGACTGCATTGGATGGGTGGTAGGGATATTCAAGGATCTTGTGATTTTTTTTTTTTTTTTGGTGACTTATGTTTATTTCTGTATTAGGCAGTTAATTACAATAAACAGACGCAGATGACAATAGAAAAAAGAACCAGTCCTGGGCCAATGATGGCAGCTGAGGGTACAGGAGTCGTGTGTGTCTGGAACTCTGAGGACCAGCACAAAACAAATCCATTCCATGTTGCTGACATGGTCCTATACCGATATCAGGATACACAAGGTTCTTCTTTTTTTGGCCTTGGTTTTTATTCACTTTCATTCTACAAATATAATCGGATCAGTGAAAATAGCAATAAACATATTACAAATAAAGAGGAGGGGAGTAAATCATTGTCCACTTACAAAAAATATGTGGGCAAAGTACGAAGTACAATTAATATGTATTGCAAACCCTGACAATTAGTGAAAATAAACGACAGAAGCATGTTGCCCCTTTTGCTCAGTATAACAGGCCATAAGGTGTAGCGATAAATGTTCATATTCTTTGTCATTGGCCATACTAACATGATTTGGCCCCTTAAGAGAAAATAAAATAGATATGATCACAACTTACTAATTGCCTATATGACTGAATAAACACAGATGGAATTAAGGGCCAATGGAGAGAGTGTCTCCGTCCTTTTGTTGTTGCTGCTGTTCTGGCCTCTGCCCTCCACAGAAAGGAAGTATTCCAGTTAATTTAAAATCTTAAATGGTCAGGAGCTCTGTGTGTTAGGAAGAGGGAGACCAGTGTGAGTAATAATCAGTGTTGTTCTTGACTAGAGTACGGTCGTATTTTTATGTATGTTTGTATGTATTTTAAGTTCAATTAGCCACTCATAGTACATCATTAGTTTTTGGTAAAATGTTCAATGATTCATTAGTTGAGTACCACACAGTGCTATCATTTCAAAAAACATTTTTACTGTGTTATTAAAAATTTATATCACCATGCAAAAATGAATGAAATATCGCCATTTGGAATGACATGGATGGAGGTAGAGAATATTATGCTAGAAATAAGTAGTATGAGAAGGACAGATACCATATGATTTCACTCATGTGCAGTTTAAGAAACAAAACAAACACAGGGGAAAGAGACAGAGAAGGGCAAACCAAGAAACCGACTCCTAACTTCCGAGAACAAACTGATGGTTACTAAGGGGAAGCTGGGGGCGGGGGGATGGTTGAGCAGCGAGCGGATGGGCATTAAGGAGCACACACTCATGATGAGTGCTGGGTGTTGTATGCGAGTGTTGAATCACTGTATTGTGCACCTGGAACTAATACAACCTTGCATGTTCACTAGCTGGAGTTGAAATAAAAACTTAAAAAAAAGTATTAAATATAATGAAAGAAGGTGAGCTATGCCAGTGTTAAATGCAAGGTTAATGTGAAGCAGCGTTGATGAATGCATATGTGAAATACTAAGCTGAGTTAATGAAAGAAATTTGGTCTCAGTGGAAATAGATTGTGTATATGGAGGTTAGAGCTACTAAAGAATCATATTCTTTTGTGTGTGTGTGTGTCTGATTTATGTGTATTTCATTGATGAATTAAATGGTGAACAAATGTAGGTTGTCATGGAGAAAGCAAGCCAGTCCTGGACCACCAGTAATGATGGGTGAGACATGAGTCATGTATGATAGAGACATTTTTCTGGAGCTCAAAGGTCCAACACAACAGGAATCTGGTCCCCTGTGCTTTATGAAGGGAAACTATGGATGGGTGTCAGGAGTATATAAGGATTTCTTTCTTGGCCTTTGAGTTCATGAAGCTTTAAAATACTATTATGAAAGTATCAATGGAAGAAAAACATATATAAATGACTAAATATGGAGAGAATGAAGCTCTGTTCATCAAACAAAATATATACTAAGGAAAAGGCATATGAGTGTAAAGGAATAGATAAAAAAAGGACCAAGTATATTTTGTATTTGACGAAGGGTGATTTAGAGAGTGATAGGTAATAGTTATTGCTCTCAGTCAGGAATCCATTTGGAGTTTATTAATGGAAAAGTAAATAAATATTACCAAAAATTAATAAATGCCCAGCTGCCTTATACAAACGAGTGATGGAAAATATAGAGACAATAACTCAATTTTTTTATCATATTGTCTACTGTATCATATTTTGTCATCTCTTCAGAGGGAGATAAAATCACAGAGCTGATTTTATCATCCACGGTGATTAAGACTGTTAGGATATCTTTGTGTTAGGAAAGAGATCAAGGCAAATAATTGTCAAAGACCTTGTTTTCGGTGATTTGTTTAAGAGCATTCACAACATCATTTAAAAGTAGTAGAGTAGTAAATAAAATAAAAAAGTTAACTATGATCTGATGAGAAATACGATATGAAATATTAACATTGATTCACTGATAATGTACAATATAGGGGTTGACTAGTGAAAGATGCAATCTGTCTGGTGCATGATTCTACAGATAGAAGTTAGGCTTATTCAAGGTTTTTTTTGTGATTTTTCCAAATCACACATTGATTTTTATTACCAATGAATTAGTAATTTAATTGTTAGAAATGTAGAAAGAGATGAAGAAAAGGAGACCCAAACCTAGATCGATGGTGAAAACTGGTGGTGTAGGAATCCTCTGTGGTTGGGTGTTACATGCCTGTAACTCTGAGTCCATGCAAAACAAAATCTAGCTTGTTTTCTGTTTTAAGTGACTCCATGGGTCAATGTAGAAATATACAAAGCTCATATTCTTTTTTTAAAAAATTTTAATTTTTTAATTAACATATAATATATTATTAGCCCCAGGGGTACAGGTCTGTGAATCATCAGGCCACCATAGTACATACCCTCCCCAATGTTCATAATCTCACCACCCTCTCCCTAACCCCCTCTCCTGGCAACCCTCAGTTTGTTTTGTGAGATTAAAAGTCTCTTATGGTTTGTCTCCCTCCCGATCCCATCTTGTTTCTTTTGTTCCTTTCCTATGCCCCCAAACCCCCCACTCTGCTTCTCAACTTCCTCATATCAGGGAGATCATATGATAATTGTCTACAAAGCTCATACTCTTATTTTGGGTTCATATCCTTAGATTTCTGGTTATGAAGGAATCAGTAATCAAAGCATTGAAAACATAAAAAAAAAACAGATAAATAGGGTGAAGTATTGTCCAGCTTGGAATATATGTGGTGACACAGAAGAAGTGAGCAAGAATGCTCATTTAGCAGTAAATAGAATAAGCATTTTTGCCTTTTTGCTTAAGAATTATATAAGCATTGATAAGGAAGAGCCCTTATCATTGCTATTGATCAGCCTCAAGTTTAAGCTTTCCTTTAGGTAAAGGAAAAAACACAGTATGAAAGATGAATGCATGTCTAAATGAATACAAGAAATGTAGGAAAGAAGGACCAATGGAGACAGGATCTGAAATTTTCTCTTGTTTGTGCTCCTCTGTACTCCTTAGAAAGGACCTGGCAAGCAGATGGAAGGATTCTTCCTTGGTCATGAGATCTCAGGTTGCGTTCACGTGTTAGGAACATAGAAACCATGTGAGTCATAGTCGAAGTTTTGGTCTTAGTTTCCGTTCTTTGTAGCAGGATTCAGTGCATCATTGAAAACCGTGGCGTAGAATCAGTAGAATCCACTTAGCCCACTGAGCAATATGGGATTGATACAAAGCATTGTATTGATTAATGCATGTAATACAAATTGAGAATAATTAATGGACATGATACAGACATGAGAATGGTTCTAAATAGATACATGGAATTTCTAAGCTCCATGTAGTTTCTGGGAATAATCATTGTTAAAATTATAATTACTGAATTATGAATTGATCAGTAAATAATGGAGAAACGAAAGGTGACCAAGAGGGACGATATTGGATCGATGATGACCACTGGTGGCGTGTGAGTCATGTACGATGAATACGTGTCTGGAACTCTGAGGTCCAATACAGATGGCCTCTGCTCCGTTGTCCCTGTTTGATGTGGTCTAGAGGCAGAGTCAGCAATATATAAAGACCGTGGTTTTTGTCATTATATTCATGAATTTCCTTCCAATTTTTATAATTGGATCAGTGAGATTATTAATACACAGATGTGTAAACAAATTTAAATGAAGAGAAGGTGAAGCCTTGTCTAATTATGAAAATAGGTGGTTAGGCGACAATTACTATAATATAATAATACATTAATTATATCGAAAAGACTGATATCCATTAGGAAAGAGATGGTATTAAGGGTGTTGTCTCTTTGGCTAAGAATGGTGGTATGTACCGTGTTAAGAACCAGTGTCCTTTTGGCAGGGGCAGGATGGATATTGTTTGTTTACTTAATAGGAAAGAAATACACATTATCTCAAGTCGCCACTTGCCTAAATGACAGACTGAGTGAAAGGTGGGATACGGGGATGAAGGAATGTAAGGTCTCAATCTTTTATCCTCTGCTCTGTCTTGTACTCCTTAGAATGGTCACCGTCAGCTGACGGAAGCGATCTACCCTAGTCGCCAGCTTCTTGGTCGAGTCTGTGTGTCAAGAGCATGGAGCCCAGTAAGAGTAAGAGTCAAAATTCTTTTCTTGGTTTGGTGGTTTTTCAAAAAGGTTTTCACTCCATTATTAAAAAAAGTTGTGAAGTCTAACTACTGATTACCAGCCATGGCCCAATAATTAGAATCAGGTTAATAAGAAACATTGTGTTAATTAACCTATGTAGGAAAAACATTGAGGTCAGTTAATAATACATATTGTTAGTGGGAATTAATTCTGCAGACAAATGTGAGAGATATGGAAGGACGTGTTTTGAGTTTTTGTGACCCCTAGGTATTGTTTTGTTATTATTAGTGAATTGATGAATTAATAAAAACATGTAGACATGATTTGGAGATCATGAGGGACATGCCTGGGTAAATGATGACGAATGGTGGCATAAGGGTCTTGGGTGATGAACATCACAGGTCTGGAACTCTGGGTTCCGACACATAAGAAATCTAGTCCTTTCTCCTACTGGAAGTGATCCTAGGGAGAGATGTCCAGACACGCATGTCTAACAGTATTGTTACAAAAATAGTGACAAAAATATACAGACAAATAATAGATAAATATGAAAAGGGTGAAGCATTGTTCATTGCTGTAATATATAATAAGTAAAATGATATTAGTGTGCATCAGAATGGAAAATAAAAGATCCATGTCTGAGTAAGAATGATGTGGGGAATAAGTCGTAATTACTGGAATCTGTTACAGCGTCGACATTTGATGTGTTAAGGGGAAAATTACAATAATTTCATAAATGCCTAAATGACAGCAAGTGAACAGTGGGATATATGAATCAGTGGAGAGAAGAGCTCAAAATTTTTATCATCTTCCTACTTGTCACTCTTCAGAACAGACACTTGAGCTGTTTTCAGCTTCCGCCGTGATCAAGACCGTGATGTTCCCTTTGAGTACTGAAAGAGATGGAGGCGCATAATGGTCAAAATGGTCGTCTTGGAAAGGGCCACTTGTTTCAGGGTAATCATGGTATCATTAAAGAGCATTAAATTGATTAAAAAAACAACCGAGGCCTCATGGCAAGTGGGATGAGACCCATTACGTTGACTGATGAGTAATGTATGAGATGGAGATGATGCACGCCGTTTGGATAATGATTCTGTTAACTGACGTTAGAAATATTCAAGGATCTTATTTTGTGATTCATGTGAACCATGTATTTTTTTTTTAATATTTTATTTATTTATTTGACAGACAGAGATCACAAGTAGGCAGAGAGGCAGGCAGAGAGAGAGGAGAAGCAGGTTCCCCGCTGAGCAGAGAGCCTGATGTGGGGCTTGATCCCAGGACCCTGGGATCATGACCTGAGCTGAAGGCAGAGGCTTAACCCGCTGAGCCACCCAGGTGCCCCCCATGTATTATTTTTATAATTGTCAAGGAACTGATGATTTCAGGGATACAAAAGTAGGAATGAACTAAGAGGAGACTCAGTCCTGGACCAGTGATGAGGACGGTGGCATAGGAGTCATGGACGATGAAACTATGTGTCTGAAACTCTGAGGTCCAGCACAACGTAATTTGGTCTGTTCCTTCTCTTGAAATCGATTCTATAGAGAGCTGTCAAGTACAAGATCACATTCTTGTTTTGTTTCATAGATACAGACGTTATTATTAATGGATCAATGATAGAACCGTCATGCAAATACAGATAAACACATAAGGAAGAATAGCATGAGGTATTGTCCAAATACAAACCAGGTATCAAGGCAGAATATATTAATGTGAAAAACTGGAAAAACTGATTGATGCCCATTAAGAAATAAGTGGACCAAAGGTCATCTCTTTGGCCGTGGGTCTAGAGGCGTGCCTAAGTGGGAATCACTTTAATTGTTTCTCAAACCAAAGATCGGATTTTTATAAGATGACCATACGTATGTAAAGAAACAGTAATGAATATCAAATACTGGGTAAATGAAATGCAGAAAGCAAGGAACAGTGTGGATTAGGTTCCAATTTTTTTTTTTTTTTTAATCTTCTGCTGTGTTCTGTACTCCTCAGAATGAACGCGCACGAGATGATTCGGCGATTTCCTGGGCGCGAGGTCTGTGGTTGCTTCTGTATAACAGGAGGATGGCGATTAATGTGAGTGACAGTTGACGTTCTCTTCTCAGTTTAAGGGGATTTTTTATTTTTTTTTTTTTTTATTTTTTTTTTTTAAAGATTTTATTTATTTATTTGACAGAGAGATCACAAGCAGGCAGAGAGGCAGGCAGAGAGAGAGGAGGAAGCAGGCTCCCTGCTGAGCAGAGAGCCCGATGCGGGGCTCGATCCCAGGACTCTGAGATCATGACCTGAGCCGAAGGCAGCGGCTTAACCCACTGAGCCACCCAGGCGCCCCTAAGGGGATTTTTTAAAGGTTACTCACTGTTGGTTATAAATTATTAATTTATTATTTATTGGTATTATTTATTAAAACACGTAAAATAGAATTAAGGAAGGCAGCTGGATCTCCGTGTTAAATACGGAACGTACAAAGCACATTGGTGAACGCAGGTCTGTAGTCTGAAGACAATGATGAGATACACTGATGTGAGGTTAATTCTGTGTACAGACTTGAGACTTGTATGTACCAAGTCTCTTTGGAATCGTACCACTTAAAAATTAGTAGTGAATTAATGATTTGATCAATTAACAAATAGAAAAAGAGGGACGATATTGGATCGATGATGACCGCTGGTGGCGTATGAGTCGTGTACGATGAATACGTGTCTGGAACTCTGAGGTCCAACCTGGTCTCCTCCATTCCTAGTCTGAAGGCATTCTATAGACAGATACCAGGAACAAATGAAAGGTTAGCTGTTGGTCTTGGTGTTTATGCATTTTTATTTTATTATTACAATTGGATAAATGTGAGAATCTATAAATAAATAAATAAAGAGGACTAGAGTAAAGCATTGTCCAATTACAAAAATAGGTAGTGAGGCAAGGAATACTATGACTCTATTACGGAAACCCGGTAGTTCAGGTAGAAACAGATGCTATTTGACTGTTACCACTTAGGGTAGGGATGATGTAGACAGTGTGAATTAGATCATGTCCACATTCTGGCTCAGTGGCATGATCGAAGTCGTTGGTTTTCCTAACAGACTGAAGTACGTACACCAGATTAATGATTGCCTAGAGACCTGTGTGAACGTTGAAGCTGGCATAAATGGAGAGAATGTCTCAACCGTTTTTATCACCTGCTTTGCTTTGTACTTCTTAGAAGAGACACTGGACCTGATTTAAGGATTTCTCCCTGGATCCTGACCTCTACGTTTGCATCTGTTTTAGGAGACTGGAGACCCGTGTAAGCATAATCACATTTCTTCTCTTGGTTCGGGTGGTTGGTCTAAATATATTTACTGTAGTAATCCAGTATTTGAAATGTAATCAAAGAGGGCCGTCTTTATCCTACTGACAAATAGGAGGTTTTTAGGAAGCATGTAGGAGAAACCGATACATGGCAGGGATACAGTGATACAAAGATGGATCTAGAAGCATATTAGGGATATCAAGGCCTTATGGGGGCTTGTAAATAATGGAACTTCAATATTATCATTAGTGGGTTAATAAGTGAGTCAATAAACAATATTGAAATGAATGAAGAGAATGCCATCTTTTCTGGATCGGGGATGATAACTGCCGGCGTATGAGTCACGGATGATGAGTGATACGTGTCTGAAACTCTGAGGTCCAGCACAGGAGAGATGGCTTCCTTCTCTTCATGCATTTGCTTTTCTTAGTACAATTGAACCATGAAAGAATCAGTAGACAGGAATATGGATCAGTTGAGAGAAAGTCTTAATCTTTTTATCACTTTTTGTGCTTGGTACTTTTCAGAATAGAAGGTCAAGGTGATTTCTGCCTTCATTTTGGTCCAGGTCACCATGTTCCCTCTTATAGGAAAGAGACTAACGTGAGTAATGATCAACGTTTTTTCCTTGGTCTGGGTCATTTGTTTAAGGGCTTTCATGGTCTGATTAAAACATAATAAATATAAGGAAATATTAATTATGGCTCAGTGATAAATATGATATGAAACATTATGTTGATTAATTAATAATACATAACATTTATTATTGAAAGCAATGTGATCTCTTTTGGCAGTGATTCTATAGGAAGAATTTAGGAATATTCAAGTATCATATGCCTCAGTTTTTCTGAATAGTGTATTGATTTTATTATGACCAATGAAGGTATGTTTTAATTGATAGAGATGTACAAGTGAATAAAGTAACCTCTGTTGGAACCAGTGGCGGTGACCGGTGGGGGAGGAGTCAGCGGACAATGGACAGTATGTGTCTGGAAGCCAGAGGTGCAATATAATTAGTATTCTATTTTCTCTGTGTATTTGATCCTACAGATAGATGCTAGGAATGTATAAAGATTACATCCTTATGCTGGATGAATTTATATATTTGTTTATTTACTGACTTATTTTTAGAAAGGAGGGGCAGAAAGGGAGAGAGAGAATCCTAAGGAGGCACCATGCCCAGCATGTTTTAATCAGTGGAACACTTCATTTCAACCTCGTATCTGTCTGACACGGGGCTAGATCCCATGATCCTGAGAACATGACCTGTGCCAAAATCAGAAGTCAGGCACTTAACCGACTGGGCCATGAAGGTACCCCTTGGATGAATATATTTATATTTGTTATTATTGATAGGCCAGTGATAGAATCATTAAAGATGGAGCACTGGGGGTTGTACATAAACAATGAATCTTGGCACACTACATCAAAAACTAATGAGGTATTGTATGGTGACAAACATGACACAATAAAAAAAAGGAAAAAATAATAAAAAATTAGAATATATGTAAAGAAGAATCATTAAAGAAAATATAAATAATAGATTAAGAGGAAAAAGTTAGTTATTCTCTAATTCTGAACATAATATTGTCATGTCAGTAATAAAATTCACAGACACTGATGCCCTTCATGAAATAGTTGTTTCCTGGCTTTACCTTCTTTTGCTAAGGATTATATAGACATGAATAATTAAGGGTCAGTTTCATTGTTCTGGGTCAGTGTCACGTTTGAAGTTTTCCTTTTTGTTAAGAGACAAAGATCTAGGGGCGCCTGGGTGGCTCAGTGGGTTAAGCCGCTGCCTTCAGCTCAGGTCATGATCTCAGGGTCCTGGGATCGAGTCCCGCATCAGGCTCTCTGCTCAGCAGGGAGCCTGCTTCCCTCTCTCTCTCTCTGCCTGCCTCTCTGTCTACTTGTGATCCCTCTCTGTCAAATAAACAAATAAAATCTTTAAAAAAAAAAAAGAGACAAAGATCTATGTTATGAAAATTTTTGGATTCCTAAAAGACTGAGGAACATCAATGTGGAAGGCAAGTATCAATGGAGATTAAATTTTTATCATTTTTTCTGTCATTGACTATGGTTTGTTCTTCTCAGAATGGACAGATTCGAGCTAACCAAGCATTATTCCAAGGTGGCGAGCTCTACGATAGCTTCGGTGTGACAGAGGCACAGGGTCCCATGTGAGTCATAGTCAGATTTCTTTTCTTTGTTTCAGTGATTTTTTCTGGCTCATTTGCCGTATTATTCAAAAATTCCATATAGAATCACAGAAGGCTAACTGTAGCTCTGTGATAAATACTGAATTTGAGAAAACACTGTATTGATTAATGCGTGTATGGAAAACTGAGATAATTAACGAAGGATACTGATGTATATTCAGTTTAAGGACATAAAAACTCATTTCATTTTTTGTGAATAATAGGATTTTAAATTATCAGTGAACTAGTGATTCACTTAATCTCCAAAAGAATGTAACATAGAAGGAGGGACAGTATTGGATTGATGATGACCACTGGTGGCGTATGAGTCCTGTACGAAGAATACGTGAAACTCTGAGGTCCAACAGAAAATTAATCTAGTCCGTTCTCATTATTACTTGTAACAGACAGATGTCAGGAACATAGCAAGATCTTGTTTTTGGTCTTAGAGTACATGCATTATATGTATCATTACATATACATATATGTAAGTATACATATACGTATACAATGTATTTACATATATGTAAATGTAAATTTACATATAGGTAAATAAGAGGTCCTATAAATAAATAAAGAAAAATGATGAAGAGAGGGAAGCATTGTCTAATTATAAAAAGATGTGGTTAGGCAATAACTAGGACTCAGTTTATTAATTTATTATTAGTGATTAATAATTAATACTATTACTATAGCATGAAAACCCTGATGTGCAGTTAGAAGTACGTTGTGCATAGCTGTTACCTATACAGCTGAGGATGGTATAGACAGGATAAGTCACAGATAGTGCTTGTTGTCTGGGTCAGTGGTAATTTGAAGTTTGTTTTCTTAAGGGAAAACATACATATACCAGATTAATGATGGCCCAGATCCCAGATGACTGACTGTCTGGGAGGGGAAAGGCAAAGACCAGTGGAAACAGTGTCTCAGCCTGTGTTGTCGCGTGCTCTGCCGTACACTCCCAAGGGCAGACGCCGCACGCCTGAGCTAGGATTCTTCCCTGATCATGAGTTCCAGGCTTGCGTCTTTGTTTTAGGAGTTGGAAGACCAGTATGAGTAATAACCAAAGTTTTTGTTTTGATTTGGGTGGTGTGTCCAACCCTCTTTACTGCAGTAATAAAAAAGATGAAATCAACTCAGATTCCTGGGTAGTAATACTCAAATGGCCAGCTGTGTCCTGGTGAGAGATATGAAATGAAGCGTTCCACTGATTAAAACATTTATGAAAAACTGATAATAAATATGACAGAGGTATAACATGGGAATGGTTCCAGATATCTATCAGGGCGATCAAGGCCCTTTTGAGTTTTTGTGAATCATACAGTTTTATTAGTGAATTAATGAACTAATAAACAATGTAGAAATGAATGAAGAGAATGCGGTCTTTCTGGGTCTGTGATAACTGCCGGCGTACGAATCATGGATGATGAATGATGCGTGTCTGGAATTCTGAGGTCCACCACGGAAGAGATGGGGTCTTTCTCTCCGTGCATTTCTCTTCTTGATTGTAATCGGATCAATGAAACACCAATGAGAAAATATATTTTAAAAAAGTGAATTGTAGAAATATTGTCCAATTTTAAACATATGCGGGAAGGCAAGAAGTACTATTAATATAATTTGAAAATGCTGGGCGCCTGGGTGGCTCAGTGGGTTGGGCTGCTGCCTTCGGCTCGGGTCGTGATCTCGGAGTCCTGGGATTGAGTCCCGCGTCGGGCTCTCTGCTCGGCAGGGAGCCTGCTTCCTCCTGTCTCTCTGCCTGCCTCTCTGCCTGCTTGTGATCTCTCTCTGTCAAATAAATAAATAAAATCTTTAAAAAAAAAAAAAAAAGAAAATGCTGAAGTCCATAGAGAAATAAATGGTACATGACTGCTCCCTCTTTGACTTGGATGGTATAGACAGGTCACGTTACTGACAATGTTGATGAACTTCGAAGCGGTTCCTTTTTATAAACGGTAATGAAATGAATATTCTCCAGTAACGATTTCCTGAAGGCCTGACCAAATGACAGATGTAAAGCAAGGGTAGTGGAAGAACGTCTCATTTTTTTCTCATGTTCTCTGCTTGGTAGGTACACTTCAGAACAGATGCTCCGGCTGATTTCACCTCTGCCCTGATCACGGTCGTTATGTTGCCTGCGTCTTAGGAGAGTAAAGCAAGGTGAGTAGTAATTAGAGATTTTGTCTTGGTTTGGGGGGTCGTTTGTTTAAGGATATTCACAGTATTATTGAAAATGTATAAATATCATCAAAAAGTAAGGCACCTGGGCGGCTCAGTGGGTTAAGCCTCTGCCTTCGGCTCAGGTCATGATCCCAGGGTCCTGGGATCGAGCCCCGCATCGGGCTTTCTGCTCAGCAAGAAGTCTGCTTCCCCCTCTCTCTGCCTGCCTCTCTGCCTACCTGTGATCTCTCTGTGTGTTAAATAAATAAATAATATCTTTAAAAAAATAATCAAAAAGTAAATTATGGCCCAGTGATAAATACGAGACATATTGATTATTGATACTATGTAACACTTAGATTGATTAATGAGAGAGAGATAATCTATGTTGGCAATTATTCTATAGATAGAAGTTAGGAATATCCAACTGGTTGATTCTTTGGTCACTGTTAATCAGGTATTTTACTATAATCAATGAATACATGATTGAATTGATACAAATGTAGAAATGAATAAAGGCAAAGCTGGTCTTTATCTGCCTGTGAGAATGACTGGTGGTGGGTCAGTTATGGATGATTGATAGTATTTATGTCGATCGCGGAGGTCCCATTCAATACCCAGTCCTTCTTTCCGCTCATTTGATCCTATGGACAGGTGTTCGGAAAGCGCAAAGATAATGGTTTCACTGGGTGACACATTCATATTTATTATTAGAGGCGGATCAAGGGTTAGAACCATTGAGGAATGCGAATAGTCATAAACATAAGCCCGTGAAGCACTGTTCAGCCCTGAAGACTGGTGTATAGGCAAGAAATGACAATGAAAATTGCAAACCCTGACACCCATTAAGAGCTAAATAGATCAGGACTGTCACTTCTCTAGCCAGTAGTCATTTAGACATGAACAGGTCAGAGTCAGTTTTATGGTTCTGGGTCAATCTTAAGGCTGAGGATTTTTGTTGCTATTGTTGTTAAAACAAACAAAAATCAATGTTATGCACCATTCTTAGATATCTCAATGACCGAGTAAATGAAATGTGGAAAGCAAAAATCAATGGAAATGAACGTTTTATTTTATTTTATTTTTTATCATCGACGGTGCTTTTCATGTCTCAAAATGGACACATTTGAGCTGATGTAAGCAATCCTGCCTGGTGGCGAGCTCGGTGGTCGCATCCCTCTCTTAGATGCGCAGAGAACAGCGTGAGTAAATCCCGTTTCTGGTCTTGGTTTCCATGATTTTGTTATTCAGAGAATTCATTATATTACTTGAGAGTTCCATGTAGAATCACAGAAGGCCAACAGGAGCTCAGTGATAAATACTGAATTGTATGAAACATGATATTGATTAATGCCTAAATGAATAACAACATAATTTTAAAAGAGATATATTGATGTGAGAATGATTCTATTTACAGATTAAGAATATCCTGAGTTTTCTTGGGCTTCTGTGAATGACAGGGTTTTAACATTATTATTAGCGATTCAATGAATTACTCGACAGAAACGTAGCATTGCATGAAGGGAAACGGACAACGCTGGATCGATGATGACCGCTGGTGGCGTATGAGTCGGATATGATGAATACGTGTCTGGAACTCTGAGGTCCAGCAGAAATGGAATCTGGTTTATTGTCATGTTTGAGGTGACTCTGTAGACAGATACCAAACACATACAAGGATCTTGGTTGTGGGTCCTTGTTCACGCATTTTCTTTTAATTTTTATAATTGGATCAATGAAACAATCAATAAACAAGCATATAAATAAATAAAGATTAAAGCAGTGAAATCTTGTCCAATTATAAAAATAGGTGGTTAGGTAGGGAATAGTGTTAGTGCGTATTTAAAATGCTGATGTCTACAAGGGAACATATGGTACAGGACTTGCTCTTTGAGGATGATGCAGTTATGGATAAGTAATAACCAATGTTCATATTCTTTATCAGCTAGATTGATAGCGTTCCTTTACTTACGAGAAAAAAAATATGCAGTATTGTAATTCATTACTTAATAAGGGAATAAATTAAAGATGGGATGCCAGGGCCCGTGAACACAATACCTCAGTCCTTTTTTTATCTTGCCCTACTGTGTGCTCTTCAGAACGGACACACCCGAGCAGATGTAACATCTTCTATGATCCTGAGTTCTGTGTTGCCTCTGTAATAGAAGGATGGGGATTAATGTAAGTAACAGTGAAATGATTTTCTTGGTTTATGTGTTGTTTAAAGTTTAAGGTCATTCACTGTACTATTAAAAATCTACAGCGTATAATGAAAAGAAACACTGTATTTCCCTGATAAATGTGGGCTATGTAAACTATTATAACCGTTAATCCATGCATGATTAATGTGGAAAGTAAGAAGTTAATCCATGCATGATTAATGTGGAAAGTAAGACTCAATGGAAATAAACGTTTAATTCTATGTTTTATCATGGACTTTGCTATCCATGTCTCAAAGTGGATACATTTGAGCTGATGTAAGTGTTATTAATTAAAGGATAATTCATTAAATTAATTAAAGAGCTATATTGATGTGAGAATTATCTAGGTAGAAGTAGGGACATTTGAGTTCTTCCTCAGTTTTTATGAATTACAGCATTTAAAATTATTAGTGCATTAATGATTTCCTCAGTAAACAATTAGAAATGAAAAACAAAAAAGAGGGATAATATTGGATCGATGATGACCACTGATGGCGTATGAGCCATATATGATGAATACGTGTCTGGAACTCAGGTCAACAGAAGAGAAATCTTGTGCATTCCCATTGTTTGAAGCGATCCCGTGTGGACAGATGTCCAGAATACACAAGGATCTTGTTTTTACTGTTAGTGTTCCTGCATTTTCTTTCAATTTTTTATAATTGGGTAGTTAAATAATCAATAAACATAAATAAAGGGGAATGTAATGAAGCATTGTCTAATTATGTGATTATGCAAGAAATACGTGATTATGCAAGAAGTACTATGAACATTCTTTGAAAACTCTGAAGTTTAATTAGAAGTGAGAGCTACGTGACCATTAGATGTATGGCTAAGGATGCTGTGGAGAGTGTAAGTCGTAGACAGTGTTCAGATTCTGGGTCAAGGTAAGTCAAAGTTGTTCATTTTCTCAAGAGAAAAAATATATTTACACCAAATTAAGAGTTGACCAACAGTGGATTTAATGAAAGGTTAAAGGCATGGACCAATAGAGAATGGAATGTCTTGACTATTTCTATGATATGCTCTGCTTTACACTCTGCAGGACGGACAGGTTAGACCTGCGTAAGGATTCTCCCCAATCAAGGGCCCTCGGGCTGTATTTTTGTACTGGGATGACAGGAGACGGATGTGAGTAATGGTCCAAGTTCCTGTTTTGTTTCTGGTATTTTGCTAAGGATATTCATTGTGTTCATACAAAATATGAATTACAACCAGAGAAGGCCAGCTGAGGCCTAGTAACGAATACAGGATTAAAACGAACCGTTACATTGATCGAAGCATTTATGAAAAGCAGGGTAACTGATGAGAGAGAAGAGTGATGCGTGAATGATTCCAGATACATATTATAGATAAACGTTTCTTCTTCAGGTTTTGTGAATCATACAGTTTTAAATAGTAATTAGTGAATTACTGAATTAACGAAGAATGTAGAAATGAATGAGAAGAAAGCGGTCTTTCTGGATCAGTGATGATAACTGCCAGCGTATGAATCACGGATGATGAGTGATACGTGTCTGGAACTCTGAGGTCCAACACAGAAGAGATGCGGTCTTTCTCTCCATGCATTTCCATTCTCGATTATAATCAGATCAATGAGATAGCAGTAAGGAAATACGTAAAAAAATACACATTGTAGGAACATTGTCCAATTTCAAAAATATGTGGGGAGGCGAGAAGTATTATTATTATTTTTTAAAGATTTTATTTATTTATTTGACAGATAGAGATCACAGGTAGGCAGAGAGGCAGGCAGAGAGAGAGAGGAGGAAGCAGGCTCCCCGCCGAGCAAAGAGCCTGATGCGGGGCTCGATCCCAGGACCCTGAGATCATGACCTGAGCCGAAGGCAGAGGTTTCAACCCACCGAGCCACCCAGGGGCCCCAAGAAGTATTATTAATAAAATCTGAAAACACTGAAGTCCAAAGAGAAGGAAATGTTACAAGACTGTCCCCTCGTTGGCTTGGATGAGATAGGACACATTGTAGATGGTTTTTATATCCTGGACCACTGGGAAGTTAAAAGTAGTTCATTTTTGTGGAAGACGATGAAATAAATATTTTTCAGTAATGATTTCCTAAGTGCCGGGCTAAAAGGAAGAATTAAAGCAAGAATCAGTGGAAGAATGTCTCTCTTTCTCTCTCTCTTTTTTTTTTTTATCATGTACTCTGCTCCGTGCTCCTCAGAATGGACACACTACAGCTGACGGTAACATTCTTCCAAGGTTGATAGCCCTCTGCTCCCATCTACGTTGGAGGAGTGTGGAGACCATGTGAGTAAGACTCAGAGCTTTTGTCTTGGTTTATTTAAGGCTATTCAGTGTGTTTATTCCGAAGTATTAAATAAAATCAGAGAAGGCAAAATATAACAGTGTTTACTACTGGATTCATATGTAGCATTATGTTTACTAATCCATAAATGTAACACCAAGGTCAGTTAATGAAAGAGATTGAGTCACTGTAATATTATAGAGACAGACGTTAGGAATGCTGAAGGACCATATTCTTATATTTTGATTTATATGTATTTTTTAATTAATGAATTAATAAATAAGTGTTTATGAGAAGGGAAAGAAAGAGTCTTGGACCAAGAATGACAACTGGTGGTAAATGTCTGGAACTCAGAGCTGATCCATAAATATACTAGTCTGTTTCTCCTGTGTTTGGCGATCCTCTACACAGATGTCAGTAATAAATAAGGATTTCGTTGTTGATATTAGTAAGTAATTTATGCAATTTAGTAATATATGAATTTTAGTAATTGATTTATGAAACTATTAGTAATTAGTAATTAATTTATGAAACTATTAATGATGGGATAAATGAACAAATGTATAAATGAATAAAGGTGAGGAGATTGAAGTTTTGTTTTTGGTAAATACAGAGCAAGGTAAAAGAATATTAACATACATTGGATAGAATGGATAGAAAGGACCGAGTGTGTTACATCTTTGACCGGGGTTGATTAAAATCACGAAATAACATCAGCTATTGTCTGATGTAGTTCCAAGTTTGAAGTTTATTTTTAAGGTAAGAATAAATATATCCATTCAGTTAATAAATGCTTACATGATTATGAGAGTGAGCGGTGGGATGCATGGGTCAGTGGAGAGAAAGCCTCAATTTTTTCATCCTCTTCTGTTTTGTCCTCTTCAGAACAGGTGCTTGAGCCGATTTCGTCTTCCGTTGGGAATCAGGGTTGTCACGTGACCTTCCTTTTGTGTTAGGAAATGGAACAAGGAGAGTAATGGTCAAAAATTTTGTTTTTGTTTGGGTCATTTGTGTGTGTTCATGGTATTATTAAAAAGTAATAAGTATCATGAAAAGGTTCACTATGTGACGAATAAATATGATGTAAAACATTGTATTCATTAATTTATTACATAACATTGAGTTTGGTTAATGAAAGAAATAGATGCTGTGTTGGCAATGGTTCTATATTAGAAGTTAAGGGCATTCAGGCATCTTATTCTTTGGTTTTTGTAAATTATACTCATGTTAATATTTTCAATGAATTAATTATTTAATCAATACAAGTGTAGAAAGGAGTTGAGAACGAGGGCATCTCTAATGGACCAGTGATGATGACAGGTGATGGCTGATTCATGGATGATGGGCAGTGCGCATCTGGGTATCTGAGGTCCAACATGATAAAAACTGTTCCTTCTGTTCTGTTGGATTCTGTACATGGATGTTAGGGATATACAAAGATCATGTTCTTATTTTGAATTTATACGTTTGGGTTTGTTATTATTAGTGGATCAATGATAGAACCACTAAAGAAATATGGAAATTGAAAATATTTATGTTCCTTAGGAAATAAGTAGAGAAAGGATGTTACCTTCTTAGCTAAGTGTTAATACTGGTAAGAGTCTAGTCTCTCTGAGCCAGTGTCCAGTATGACGTTGTTCCTTTTATTAAGTGAAAAAATAAGTGAGGAAATGAAATATGGAAAGCAAGGGTCAGTGGAGATAAGGTCTTAACTTTCTTTTTTCTCATTGACTGTGTTTTGTACTTCTCTGGACAGACACACTGAGGAAGCGTTGTGTTATGCTGGTGAATCCATGATTACATCTGTATGTTAGAAGCACGGAGACCCATGTGAGTAATCATCAAGTTCTTATCTTGGTTTCAGCTATGTTTGTTTGTTTGTTTGTTTTTTTAAGGATATTTGGTTTATTTTTAAAAGTGCCATGTAGAGTGAAAGGTAGCCAACTGTAGCCTAGTGACAACTATTGAATTCCTATGAAATATTATATTATTACATGCATGAAGTTTAAGGTAATTTTTTTCACATTATCTTTTTATTTTTTGGATTTTTAAATTATATCACAGGTGAAATTTAAGATAATTAATGAAAAAGATATGTTGATGTGAGAACAATTCTATATGCAGATTGGGGTATTGTGACTCTTGCATTATTCTGAATAATACAGTTTTAAATTATTGTTAGTAAATTAATGAGTGAGTCAGTAAACAATGCAGAATTGAATGAAGGTAAAGAAGGGCCATACTTGGTCCATGATGACCACTGGTGGCGTATGAGTCATACACGATGAATACTTTCTGAATTCCGAGGGCCAACACACCAGGAAATGTAGCCTATTTCCATCGTTTGATGGGATCTTATACACAGGAGTCAACAATAGATGAGGATCTTGTTTTTAGTTGTGTTCATGCGTTTTTATTCTATTATTATATTTGGAGAAGTTTTTTTTTAATAAAGATTTTTATTTATTTATTTGACAGACAGAGATCACAAGTACACAGGGAGGCAGGCAGAGAGAGAGGAGGAAGCAAGCTCCCTGCTGAGGGGAGCCCGATGTGGGGCTTGATCCCAGGACCCTGAGATCATGACCTGAGCCGAAGGCAGAGGCTTAACCCACTGAGCCACCCAGGCGCCCCTGTCCAATTATTTCTTAATGGGTATCACTACTTTCAATGGTTATTAATGATACAACTTGCTTCATCACAAACTTTAACAGTGAGACAATGTTCTGCCCTCTTGTTCTTCACATATTTATTTGTATTTGCTTAATAGTTCCATCATTAGTCCATTAATAACAACGAATCTGTGTCCACAAAATCACTATGAGAATATGATCTTTGTACATTCCAGACATACATTCACTGAAACAATTCCAAAAAAGGGAATAGACTAATTAATTTCCATGTTTGCCATTCATACATGAGCAGTCACATTTGGGCCTCATTACAGTCACTAATGCCTACATGTTTTTATTGAATTAATTCATCAATTAACTAACAACAATACAATAAATTCTTAGAGACCACAAAAACTTGAAACGAGAGCCTTAAATATCTCCGACATTTGTCTTTAGAATTATTTCCTACTGATAGTATCTTTCATTAATTAACCGAAATGTTGCCTATGTAGATTAATTAATATAATGCTTCTTATTAGCCTCAAATTTACTATCTGGCTATGGTCGTGATCCTTAACTTTATATCACATTATTAATCGTGCAGCTAAAATCTATTTTTAAAAGACCACCAAACCAAGTAAAGAATTTTGACTATTACCCACATCGTTTCTTGTGCTCTTAATACGTAGATGCAGCCGCAAAGCTCGTGGCTTTGGTGGAATGTCTGCGTCAGCCGATGGGGGGGTCATTTCTAGGGGCACAAGGCAGAGCAGATGATCAAAAAATTAAGACCCTATGATCATTGGCCCCTGCATTCCACCTTTTTTTCCGTCCATCATGAATAAGCAATGAATTGGGATAACATATATTTTATTTTTCTTAGGAAAATGACCGGTATCAGTCTTGTAGCAGACAACATGAACACTGATGCTTACTTAAAGAATAACACCATCGAGGGGCGCCTGGGTGGCTCAGTGGGTTAATCTGCTGCCTTCGGCTCAGGTCATGATCTCAGGGTCCTGGGATCGAGCCCCGAATCGGGCTCTCTGCTCAGCAGGGAGCCTGCTTCCCTCTCTCTCTCTCTCTGCCTGCCTCTCCGTCTACTTGTGATTTCTCTCTATCAAATAAATAAATAAAAATCTTAAAAAAAAAAAGAATAACACCATCGTACCATGTATTTCCTAATAGATATTTGTTTGCAAAATATATTTTATTTTATTATTTTATTTTATTATTTTTTTAAGATTTTGATTTATTTATTTGACAGAGAGAGAGATCACAAGCAGGCAGAGAGAGAGGCAGGCAGAGAGAGGAAGAGAAGCAGGCTCCCTGCTGAGCAGAGAGCCCGATGCGGGGCTCGATCCCAGGACCCTGGGATCATGACCTGAGCCGAAGGCAGAGGCTTAACCCACTGAGCCACCCAGGTGCCCCTGTTTGCAAAATATATTAACAGTGTTTCTTGTCTAACCACATATTTCTGTAACTGGACAATATTGTGCCCACTTCATATGTACTTATTTATTTATTATTTCATTGATCCAATTAAAAAAATAGAATATATCAACATAAAAGGCCAAAAAGGAGATTATAGATTTATTTACAAAACACTTATCCATGGGGCACCTGAGTGGCTCAGTGGGTTGATCCTCTGCCTTCAGCTTAGGTCATGATCCCAGGGTCCTGGGATCGAGCCCCACATCGGGCTCTCTGCTCAGCAGGGAGCCTGCTTCCCCCTCTCTCTCTGCCTGCCTCTCTGCCTACTTGTGATCTCTCTCTCTGTCAAATAAATAAATAAAATCTTAAAAAAAGAGAAATGGACAAAGTCTCACCTCTTTGAGGTCATATATACTTTGATAAGGAAGAGTGAATTTTATTCTTTTTGGTAGTTAAATTGAGTTTTTCCTTTTGTAAGATAATATACACATATTGAAAACAATAAATAAATCCTGACTCTCAAATATGGGGCACAAGGGTCAGTGGCAGTTGGGGGTCAGTGGCTGTTGGGTTTCAGTGTTTTCTCTGTCACCTGCTCTGCTCTGTCATCCTCGGAATGGATGCCTTGGAGTTGCGTGAAGCGTCTTCCATGGTCATGAGCTCCTGGTTTCCTCTATAGAAGAAGAGGACAGAAGTTAATGTGAGTAGTAGTTAAAATTCTTTTCTTGGTTTTCATATGTTTTTTTAAGTGGTCTCCATGCCCAATGTGGAGTCCAACTTGGGGCTTGAACTCACAACCCTGAGGTCAAGACCTGAGCTGAGACCAGGAGTTGGCCGCTTTACTGACTGAGCTGCTCGGGCACCCCTCCCTGTGTTTTCTTAAAGGCTATTCACTATATTATTAAAAAGCCTGAAATACAATTTAAAAAGGCAACTGTATCTCAGTGATAAATATGGAGCATATGAAACACTGATTAATCCATGTGTAGAAAACTGAGGATAATTAATAAAAGAGATTCATTGATACAAGAGTAATCTATGTACGGATTAGGGATACCAGGGCTCTTCTCGGTTTTGTTTTTCATAGTGTTCAGAAATGATTATTAATGAATTAATGTTTTAATCAATAAATAGAAATGAATGAAGAAAAAGAAGGCTGGTATTGGATCGATGATGACCGCTGGTGGCGTATGAGTCGAACGCGATGAATACGTGTCTGGAACTCTGAGGTCCAACACGAGAGACATACGGTCTTTCTCTTCATACATTTATGTACATGTTCTTTGTTAAAATTGGATCATTGAGGGGCGCCTGGGTGGCTCAGTGGGTTAAGCCTCTGCCTTTGGCTCGGGTCATGATCCCAGGGTCCTGGGATCGAGCCCCGCATCGGGCTCTCTGCTCAGCCGGGAGCCTGCTTCCTCTTCTCTCTCTGCCTGCCTCTCTGCCTGCTTGTGATCTTTGCCTGTCAAATAAATAAATAAAATCTTTAAAAAAAAATTGGACCATTGAAATACAGCTGTGGAACCGTGTATTTAAAAAAGCTGAATTGTAGAAGCCTGGTCCAATTTAAAAAATACGTGGGAGACAAGAAATACTACCACTGTATTTTGAAAACATTGAAGTCCAGAGAGAAATGTATGGTACCTGAGCGTAATGCCTCTGAAGGGAAGTTACAGGCAGTGTTTTATCTGGGTCAGTGCGAAGTTCAACGTAGGTTCGTTTTCTTACGAGAAAAATGAAATAGACTTCAAATAATGATTGCCCAAATGCCTGACTAAATGAAAGATGTAAATCAAGGATAAATGGAAGAACGTCTCCTTTTTTATCATCTTCTCTGCTCTGTACTCCTCAGAATGGACACGCTCCAGCTTAATGCAACATTCTTCCAAGGTCACGACCCTCTGGTTGTGTCTGTGTTTTAGGAGTGTGGAGACTGTGTGAGTAAGAGTCCAAGTTCTTATCTTCGCTTGTGTGGTGTATTTCAGGCCCCTTACTGTGTTATTCAAAAGAATCCAGAAGTACTGTTAAAAATATCAAGGAAGCTAAAATATGCCAATGTTACTGTTAGGTTGATATGAAGCATTATTTTATTAATCCATTTTATTTATTTCATATATTTCATTTTATTTACTATTTTATTTTGTTATAGTATAACTATTTTAATGTATTTAATATTTTATTTAACATTTTACGTATTTATGTAGTTATATGTTCTATCACATACTTATATATTTTATTATACAATTATGTATAATATATAAAATTATTTATATATGAAATATATAATATAAAGATAAAAATAAATATCTAAATCCTGAGCCTATGAAGTAAAGAACAAGGATCAATGGCAGTTAAATCTCATTTTTTAATCTTGCTCTGCTCTGTCCTCCTCAGAATGGATGCGCTCGGGCTGATTTCATACCTTTGTGGGTGTGAGCTCTGTGGTTCCCACTGCGTGGCCAAAGGATGCAAGTTAATGTGAGTAACAGTTGAAGTTCTCTTCTAGGTTAAGTGGTTTTCTTAAGGTAATTCACTGTATTATTTAAAACTACAAAATGTCCTTGACAGCAATGTATCTCAGCGATAAATACAGGATATATGAAAATTATATTAATTAATCCACGGGTGGAAAACTGAGGATAATTAGTGAAAGAGACACATTGATCTAAGAATCATCTGTGTACAGATTAGGAATGCAGTAACTCTTCTTGGGTATTGATGAATTATAGTGTTTAGAAATTATTAGTAGCAAATTAATAATTTAATAATTAAACAAAGAAGAATGGAGGAAAAGAGGGAGGATATTGGATCGATGATGACCGCTGGTGGCGTATGAGTCGTGTACGATGAATACGTATCTGGAACTCTGAGGTCCGATAGAGAAAATCTAGTCTCTTCCCGTTGTTTGAAGGGATTCTCTAGACACGTGTCAGGAATATACAAAGATCTTGTTTTTGGTCTTAGAGTTCAAGCATTTTCATGCTATTATTATAACTAGATCAATGAGAGAATCTACATAAATATATAAATTGATAGGAATGAGTGAAGGATTGGCCAGTTGTAAAACTATTTGATGATGCAAGAAATACTGTTAACATCCTGTGAAGACCCTGAGCTTCCTTTGGAACTCGATGGTATTGGACTGTTGCATGTTCCATTAAGGATGCCATATGTCGTGTAAGTCACAGATCATGTTTGGATTCTGGGTCAGTGACAAAATCAAAGGGGTTTTCTTTTTTTTTTTTTTTCAAAGATTTTTTAAAATTTATTTATTTGACAGACAGAGATCACAAGTAGGCAGAGAGGCAGACAGAGGGAGAGGAAGCAGGCTCCCCGCCGAGCAGAGAGCCCGATGCGGGGCTTGATCCCAGGACCCTGGGATCATGACCTGAGCCGAAGGCAGAGGCTTTAACCCACTGAACCACTCAGGCGCCCCTCAAAGGGGTTTTCTTAAGAGAAAAACAATATAGGGAATTCGTTTTTATCATATATTTATTTAACCCAATAGTACCAAAATATTCTCATCTTACTATGTCTTCCTTATAAAAATTATTAATAAAATATTTTACATTCTTTTGTAAAAAAAAAAAAAAGAAAAAAACAGTATTTATACCCAGTTAGTGACTACCTATGTGCTTTACTAAATGAGAAGCAGGAAACACTGCAGAGAATGTCTCACTTTTTTGTCATCTGCTCTGCCTTGCACTCCTCGAACAGACACGGGGACCCGCCATAAGGATTTGTCCCTGATCATGGGCTTGAAGGTGGCGGTTCTGTTGCAGGAGTCTGGAGACGAGTGTGAGTGATAATCAGACTTCTTACCTTTATTCTGGTATTTTGCTTAAGGATATTCACTGTATTAGTAAAAAGTGGGAAATAGAATCAAAGAATGTGAACCGTACCCTAGTAAAATTGCAGGATTAATGGGAAGTATTATTTCGATTAATACATACATGAGAACCGGAGCATAGATAATGGCAGACATATTGTGAGAATGATTCTAGTCACATACTAGGGAGCTCAAGACCTTGTTTTATTTTTAATGGTAGAGTTTCAGAATTATAATTAGTGAATTAATGAGTTAATCGATCAACAATATAGAAATGAGCGAAGAGAAAGTGGTCTTTTTGGGGTCAGGGATAAATGTTGGCGTAAGAGTCCTACCTGATGTGTGATGTGCGTCCTGACCGCTGAGGTCCAGCACACAGGAAATGCGAGGTTTTTTTTTTTTTGTTTTTTTTTTTTTTTTTAAATTATCAACCTGCTTTGATCAGTATCCTCAGAATGAACCCACGTGAGCTGATTTAAGCACCTTCAAGGTCATGTGCTCTCCGGTTGTATCTGTGGTGTTCATGGACGTTGGAAAGACCAGTGTGAGTAATAGTGTTTGAGCTTAGCTGGTTTGTTTAAGGGCATTCAGTATATTATTCCAAATATTAAATATAGCCAAAGAAGGCAGAATATGCCAGCCTTAAATATCAGATCGATACGAGACATTAAGTTGGTGAATCCATAAATGTAAACATTGAGGTCGATTTTTGAAACAGAGTCAGTCTCTGGAAAAGATTGTAGAGATACTCAGGATATTCAGGGATCTTCTCTTTATTTATTTTAATTTTGTGTATCTATTAATTTTGTTAAGCCGTAAGAGTTGTTTATGAGGATGAAAAGAAAGAGGCCTAAGCAGGGGCCAGTGGTGATGAACGGTGGACAGCGAGTTCTGTATGTCTGGAGAACGAGGTCCAACATCATGAATTCTGTTTGTTTAACCCTAGAGAGCGGTGTCAGGAATATCCCCAAAGTAGGTATTGGGTTTATAGATTTAGATTATTATTGTTAATAGAATAAGTATAGGACCACTAAAGAAATACAAATAATAAAGGGCAAAGAATTGTTTAACTCTGAACATTTGCAGACAGCTTGGAGATATTATTAGTTCATTAAGGAACAAAGGGATCAGGAGTGTCATTTGAAAAAAAAAAAAGAGTGTCATCTGTTTGACCGAAGATCGTATTAACACAGATAATTACGAGTCCGGTGTTCTTGTTGTTGTATGTCTGTTTCAAGTTTCCCGCTGTTCATTTTGTGAAGATAAAATACCTACACGAGGAATACTTTATAAATCCTAAATGAGTGGGCTAGAATATGGAAATCAAGGGTCAACGGGAATTAGAATTTAACTTTTCTTTTTCCTTTTTAATCATCGCCTGTGCTTTGTCCTTCTCAGAATGGACACACTTGGGCAAATTCAAGCAGTACGACCTGGTGGCCTAGAGAGCAGTATAATAAGAGTCAATGCTGTCATCTGGGTTTTTTTTTTTTTTTTCCCAGGGTCTTCAGTGTAATTTTTGAAAGTGCCCTATTTAATAAAGATGGTCACCTGTAGCCCGGTGACAAATACTGAAATAGCATGAAACATAAAAATGTAGGGTATTAAAAGAAAGAGATATATTGATGTGAAAATAATTCTGTATGCAGAATAGGGATTTCAGGGTTTCATTTTTTTGATAATTGGGTTTCAGAATAATTAGTGAATCAATCAATGAATGAATAAACACTGTAGAGATGAAGAAAACAGGAACAACATTGGATCGATGATGACCGCTGGTGGCGTATGAGTCGTGTACGATGAATACGTGTCTGGAACTCTGAGGTCCAATGCAGGTGGATCTGGTGCACTGTCCCCATGCCCCCCGTTCGAGTGGTCCTTCAGACACATGGCAGGAATATATAAGGATCTTCTTTTAGCCTTTACATTCGTGCATTTTCTATTTTTATTATAATTAGTTCAATGAAATAATAAATGCATAGAGAAAGATGTAGTGGAACATTGTCCAATTACTAAAATAGGTGGTTAGTAAGAAATACTGTTACTGTATCTTAAAAACAAATAACTATTGTTGAAGATACATATGTATCTTTTCTTTGACTACAGGTGATACAGTTATTCCTACGTATTAGTCAGTATTCATGTTTTCTGTCAAGGACAAGATCAATATTTTTCATTCGCTTAAGAAAAACAAAATGTACATTATCCCAAACCACTGCCTACCTAAATGATGGACTGAGTGAAAGGTGGGATACAGGGACGAAGGAACGTAAGGTCTCAATCTTTTATCCCCTGCTCTGTCTTGTACTCCTTAGAATGGTCACCGTCAGCTGATGGAAGCGATCTACCCTAGTCGCCAGCTTCGTGGTCGAATCTGTGGGTGATAGCGTGGACCCCAGTGAGTAAGAGTCAAAATTCTTTTCTTGGTTTGGTGGTTTTTCAAAATTGTTTTCACTCTGTTACTAGAAAGTGTGAAATACAATCAGTGATCGGCCAAACGTACTTAAAAAGAAATACCATGTTAATATGAAGCATTATATTAATAATCTTTGTAGGAAATTTTTGTATCAATTGTACTTCAGTTAAAAAAAATCAATGGTAGGATAAATGTAAATGGATAAATTTGAAGAGGGTAAAACACTTTATTATTAAGATATATAATAAGGAATATAATTGGAATGGAAAATAAAATGATCAGGTGTATATGTCTTAAGTGAGAATGATAGACATTGATAAGTAATAGATATTGATTGAGTCCATTAAAATTTGACATTTGATTTGTTAAGAGGAAAACAAATATTACCATTATTAAATGTCCAGTTGACTATGCAAACAAATAATGGAAACTATGAGTCAATGGAGGGAAAGTCTCAACGTTTTCTCTGCTTAGTACTCTTCAGAATGGATGCTGGAACCGATTTCCGCTTCGGCCTCATTCAGTAGTCATTGTGCCACTGTATGGAGAGACCAAGGTGAGTAATGGTCAAAGCTGTTGTCTTGGATTGGGTCATTTGTTTAAGAGTATTTATGGTATTATTAAAAATTATTAAATTAATTTAAAAGTATACCATGACCTAATGACCTAAAAAATGTACCATGACCTAAATATGACATGAAACATCATATTGATTGATCTAGAATGTGCAAGACTGAGGTCTGTTAATGAAATACAGAGTCTGTGTGGGAAAAGATTTTGTAAAGTAATGTTAGGGATATTCAAGAATCTGTTCTAGTGTTTTTTATGAAGCATGTGCTATTATTGTTATTAATGAATTCATCATCTAATCGATGCTAATGTAGAAAGAAAACCAGACTCAGTCATGACCAATGATGATGACTGGAAGCTTGGCAGTCAAGGACGAAGAAAATGTGTCTGAAACTGGGAGTTCCTGGGTGGGTTATGATCCCTCTGTTTCTTCCACTGAAATTGTGTCCATGAAGAGATGTCAGGAATATACAAAGATCATATTTTTGTATTGATTTCATAGTTATAGATTAGTTATTGTTAATGGAATAATGATGGATGTGTTTAAAGAAATACAAATAAACATATTAAGAAGGTGAACCATGGCTCAGTCATGATGTATGTGCTGAGGCAAGAGATACCATTAATAAGTTTAAAACCATTGATACCCATTAAGAAACCAGTAGGTCAGATGGCTAAGGGTCCACGTGGGCCATGATGAAGAAGACTGAATTTTATTTTTTTGGGTCAGCCTTTAGATTGTTTTATGCTTTTGCTAAGATTAAAAAAAATACGTATTAAGGAAAAGTAATGAACACCTAATTACTGCAATTCAGAAAGCAAGGATCAGTGGCAAGTAGGCCTCATGTTTTTTTCCCTACCGTCACTTCTGCTCTCTGTTCCTCAGAATGATGCACTTGAGCTGAATTAGCATCTTCAAGATCCAGAGCTCTGTGGCTGCTTCTGTATGATAGGACAGAAATTAATGTGAGTAACAGTTGAGATGATTTTCTTGGTTCCAGTGTTGTTTTTTGAGATTAAAGAATGTGACTGTATCTCAGTGGAAATATGGGATATAGTTAACATTATTTTGATTAATCCATACAAGAAAAACAGGTCATTATGATACATATATTGAAGTGAGAATAATTCCATAAATAAATGACAGACATAAAGACTCTTCTTGAGTTTTTATGAATGATAGCATTTAAAATTGTTGTTAATGAATTAATTCCATAATCAGAAAACCCATAGAACTGAATGCAGAAAAAGAGGGACGATGTCGGATCGATGATGACACTGAGTCTATGAGTCATATGTGATGAACACGTGTCTGGAACTCTGAGGTCCAACATGAAAGAGATGTCGTTCATTATATCTGTTTGAACTGACTCTTTAAACTGTACGTCAGGAAGGTACAAAAATAACAGTATTGTAATTTGGAACAGACCATAACTGGACCGTTTTGTCAAATGCGTTTTGTCCTTGATGAAAGGATGGTATTGAACCGTATAAGTAACAGTTACTGTTGTCAGTTTCAAGTTTGACATTTGATATATTAAGAAAAGTATATTAACATCATAAATTCTTGAATAAATGGTTGGCATAATCTGTGGACCAGGAGAGAAACGTCTTAATTTTTTATCATCTGTTCTGCTCTTTACTCCCAGAATGGGCACACTTGAGCATACTTAAGGATTCATCTACAGTCAGTGATCTTTATGTTTGCATCTACCTGTTAGGAGCGTGGAGATCAGTGTGAGTAATAGTCAACATTCTTGTTTGGTCTGAGTGGTTCAAAGAAGGCCAACCATACCAGTTTACAATATCAGATGGATTTGAGGCATTAAAATGATTAACAAACACTAAGTGCAGTTAATGAAAATGATTTAGTCTGTTTACATATGATATTTTGGATGAATGTTAGGGATGGTGAAGGATCTTATTTCCTGGTGTGATTTGTATCTATTTCTTCATTAATGAATTAGTCAATAAAGAAATGTAGTTGAGAATGGGCGGAAAGACAGCCGATCCTGGACCAGTGATGATGACTGGGGGTCCAAGAGTCATGGATGGTGAATCATAGGAGTGTGGGACTCTGAGGGCCAATACGGAAGGAATCTAGTCTATTCCCGATATTTCAAGTCATACCATAGGCAGATTTCAGGGCTATACAGTGAGTTTTTTCTTGGTCTTTGTGTTCATGAATTATAAAAATATAATTATGAA
Organism: Lutra lutra; assembly: GCF_902655055.1. Lineage (NCBI taxonomy): Eukaryota > Metazoa > Chordata > Mammalia > Carnivora > Mustelidae > Lutra > Lutra lutra. The sequence goes on from NC_062284.1 coordinate 143,331,355, forward strand.
AGAATGAATGGCAGAATAAATTAGCAAATGTATAAATGAATAAAGATGAAGAGGGCAAAGCTTTGTTCATTACTAAAATATCTAGTCAGGAAAATGAATATTAATATTCACTGGAGTGGATGATAAATGGACCGAGGGCATTACATCTTTGAATAAGGGTGACATGGACGGTGGTACTTAGTAGTACAGGCCTGGGTCAGTTTCAAGTTTGATTACTATTGTGTTGAGAGAAAGATAAATAAATTTTACTATAAATAAATACCTATATGACATGTACATTAAGTATGGAAAGTGTAGATCAGTGGAAAGAATGTCTCTGTCTTTTTACCATCTTTTCTGCTTGATACTCTTCAAAACAAGCTGACTTATGTATCCTTCTGTCATCAAAACAGTCACATTATCTCTGTTTTCAGAAAGACACCAAGGTAGAGTAAGAGTCAAAGTTCTTGTCTCTTTTTTTTGGTCATTTGTGTGAGGCACCCACTGTATTTTAAAGTATTAGATCTAATTTAAAAGATTATCTATGGCCCATTGATTAATGAGATATGAGACATTTATTAATAATGTGCAATGTTGAAGTCACTTAATGAAAAAGATACTGTGTATTGAGAAAGATTTCTATTGATGTTAAGGATGGGATTCAGGCATCTTATTCTTGTGTTTTCATGAATCCTGTATATTTTATTATTATCAGTGAATTAATGATTCCATACAAATTTAGAAATGAATGAGGAAAATAAAGAGGCTTCACATGGCCCATTGATGATGACTGGTGGCTTTGAGTCAGGGACAGTGAATAAAATGTATCTGGAATTCTGAAGTCCAGTACAAAATGTAATTAGTCTGTTTATCTTTTCTGCTGGAAATGGTCCTAGAAGCACAGGTCAGAAATGTACAAATACCATAGTCTTATTTTAGATTCCTAGATTTTGGGTTACTATGTATGGATCATTGACAGAACAATTAAACAAATAAAAATAAATGGATCAAAAGAAGAGGGCAAAGCATTGTCCAGCTATGAACTTATGTGGTAAGGCAGAAAATAGTCATAATAGAAATTGAAAACACCTATACCCATTAAGGCATAAATAGAAAAAGAATTTCACCTCTTTAGTTTAGGATCATATAGACACTGATATTTGAACGTCAAGTTTGGCTGTACTCCAAACGTCAAGTTTGGATCCATTCCAAATCGGAGGTTCTTCTTTTGTTAAGAGCTAAATATATATACATTATGAAAATTTAATAAATACCTTAGTAATTGAGTAACTGAAATGTAGAAAACAAAAGTTATAGAGGATACGGTCTCAATTTTTAAAAGATCACTTGCTTTGTTTTGTACTTTTTTAAAAAAGATTTTATTATTTATTGACAGAGACACAGTGAGAGAGGGAACACAAGCAGGGGGAGTGGGAGAGGGAGAAGCAGGCTTCCTGCTGAGCAGGGAGCCGGATAGCGACTCGGTCCCAGGACCCGGGGATCCTGACCTGAGCGGAAGGCAGACGCTTAACTGGCTGAGCCACCCAGGCACCCCTGGTCTTTTTCTTATGGGAAAAGAAATAAAATATACTCAAAATAATGATTGCCAAAATGACCAACCAGGGTAAAAAGCGAGGTAAATGGAGACAGTTTCTTGATTTTGTTATCATCTGCTGTGATGCTCTATACTCCTTAGATGGCCACTCTTGACCTGATTTAAGGATTCTCCCAAGGTCACTAACCGTATGGTTGCATCTTTGTGTTAGGAGCATGGAGAACAGTGTGAGTAGTAGTCACAGTTCTTGACTTAGTTCGAGTGGTTTTTTAAGAAAATTATTCACTGCATTATTAAAAAGTATTGAATATAATCAAAGAAGGTCAACCCTGGTGATGTTTAATATCAGATTGATACGAAGCATTGCATTTTTTAGTCCATAACTGAAACACTGAGTTGAGTTAAATGAAAGAGATTTAGTCTCTGGATGAATGATTCTAGAGGTGGACATTAGGGGTTATTTAGGGACCTTATTCTTTGTGTGTTTGTGATTTACCTGCATTTCTTTATTAATTCATGAATAAACAAATGTAGATGAGAAAGAAGATGGGCAGTCATGGTCCAGCGGTGATAACTGGTGGCATTTGAATCACAGGCAATGAACAGAACGCCTCACGTGTAGAACCCCGAGGTCCAACACAAAAAGGCTAGTCCATTCACCATATTTTAAGACCGTTGATAGATTTTAACATTCTGCAGTCATCTTTTTCTTGGTCTTTGGGTTCATGAATTTTAAAAATATGATTATAAAAGAATCAATTGCAAGAATAAATTTGCAAATGTATGAATGAATAAAGATGAAGAGGGGGAAACATTGTTCATTACTAAAATATATTGTCAGGAAAATGAATATTAATATTCACTGGAGTGGGTGATAAATGGACCCAGTGCATTACAGCTTTGAGTAACGGTGACTTGGGGGCTGATAGGTGGTCATCAGTAGCTCCCTGGGTCAGCTGAGAGTTTGATGTTTATTGTACAGAGAGGAAAATAAATATCACTGTACATTAATAAACACTTAAGTGACTATGTACATGAACGATGAAAACCGTGGGTCAGTGGGGAGAAGGTCTCATTTGTTTTAATCATTGTGTCTTCTTGGTACTCCTCAGAATGGATGGACTGAGCTGATTTTAGCTTTTGCCATAATTAAGATTATATTGTCTCTGTGTCAGAAAAGAGAGCAAAGTGAGTAATAGTCAAAGATGTTAGCTTGGTTTTAATCATTGGTTTAAGAGTATTCCTAACATGTATCTAATAGATCACATCAAACCACATCACCATTGTTAAAAAGTATTAAACAGAAGGGTGCCTGGGTGGCTCAGTGGGTTAGGCGTCTACCTTCAGTTCAGGTCATGATCCCAGGGTCCTGGGATGGAGTCCCACATCCTGCTCTCTGCTCAGCAGGGAGCCTGCTCCCCCCCCCATCCCCTCCCAACCCCACCTGCCTCTGCCTACTTGTGATCTCTGTCTGTCAAATAATTAAAATCTTTTTTTTTTAAAGTATTAAACAGAATAAAAAAGTTATCCATGGCACAAAAATAGATATAATAGGAATCATTTTGTTGATTAAACAAAAAAAAAAATGGAAAAAACCTAGAATATGGGAAAGGATTGTATAGAACAGCATTAAGGATATTCAGGGATCTTGTGCTCATCTTTCCTTGAATAAATGTATCCTTTATTAACATCTATGAATTAATGATTTAATTGAGGACACATGTAAAACACATGAAGAAAGTGTGGGTCTAGCATGGACCAGTCATTGTGATTGGTGCTGTAGGAGTTGTGCGTGACTGATACGTATGAGGTTCAACACGATACCTAGTCTATTTCCTGTTTGACGTGCTCTGTTAGACACGTGTTAGGAACAGACAGATACCATGTCCTCATTTTAGACTCATAGATTTAGGGTCACTACTACTAATGAATCAATGTTACAACCATCAAACAAATAGAGATAAGAAGGTCACGTGTTTTTCAGTTATAAACCTATGGGGTGATCAGGCAAAAAATTTTGCTAAAAATTGAAAAAAATGATGCTCATTAAGAAATAAAGGGATTAAGAATGTTATCTCTGGGGCGCCTGGGTGGCTCAGTGGGTTAAGCCGCTGCCTTCGGCTCGGGTCATGATCTCAGGGTCCTGGGATCAAGCCCCGCATAGGGCTCTCTGCTCGGCAGGGAGCCTGCTTCCTCCCCTCTCTCTGCCTGCCTCTCTGCCTGCTTGATCTCTCTCTGTCAAATAAATAAATAAAATCTTTAAAAAAAAATGTTATCTCTGTGGTTGAAGGTCACATAGATACTGTTTGGGAAGAGTCAGTGTTACTGTTCTGGATCAGATCCAAGTTTGAGGTTGTTCCTTTTGTTAAGAGAAAAAAAATTTATGGAAAATTAATAAACATATCAATGAGTAATTGAAATGCAGAAATCAAGGACCAATGAAGGTAAGATCTGTTTCTTTTTCTTTTTTTTTAAAGTAATCACCTGTTCTCTGTACTCTTCAGAGTGGACCCATTTGGGCTGATTCAGCACCTTCCGTGGTCATAGGCTCTGTGGTCGCATACGTGTGCTGGCAGCATGGAGACCAGTGTGAGTAGCAGGCAAAGTGTCTTGGTTTGGGAGGTTTTTAAAGAGTATTTATTCAGTGTGTTATTAAAAAGATGGCCAATGTACAGTTAACAATAAATGTATGATCGAGATGGTGCATTTTATTATTACACATATGTAAAGCCAAGGTTAAGGGAAGAGATTGATGTGAGAATAATTCGTCATACAGATTAGGGACATAAAATCTCTTCTTGGGGTTTTGTGAATCGTGGTGATTACACGTTATTGTTTGTGCATTCACGGTCAAGAAACAAAGAGAAATGAATGAAGAAAAGGAGGGACAGTACTGGATCGATGATGACCGCTGGTGGCGTATGAGTCGTTTACGATGAATACGTGTCTGGAACTCTGAGGTCCAGCAGGAGAGAATCAAGTCCCTTCCCTTTGCTTAAAGCGATTCTCCATACAGAGGTCAGGGATACCCAAAGATTTTTTTGGTCTTTTTGCGTGCTCATGGTTTTTTATTCCATTATTATTATTGGATGAGTGAATTGAGAGAAAGAAAGAGAAAAAAGAAAGAGTGAATGACAAGTGGAGTGAAGCATTGTCCAGTTATAAAAATATGTGACCAGGGGCGCCTGGGTGGCTCAGTGGGTTAAGCCGCTGCCTTCGGCTCAGGTCATGATCTCAGGGTCCTGGGATCGAGCCCCGCATCGGGCTCTCCGCTCAGCGGGGAGCCTGCTCCCTCCTCTCTCTCCGCCTGCCTCTCTCTCTACTTGTGATCTCTGTCAAATAAATAAATAAAGTCTTTAAAAAAAAAAATATGTGACCAGGCAAGAAATGCTGTGGATATATATTGAAAACACTGAAGTCCAACAGCATATGACTATTGCCTCTTAGGTTAGGGAGAATATAGACAGTATAAATTATGGACAGTTTTTATGTTTTGGGTCCGTGGTAAGTTCAGAATTATTTTCTTAAGAGAAAATGAAATAAATACACTCGAAATTAACAATTGCACACATGGCTGTCTAAATTAAAGAGGAAAGGCAAGGATCAGTGGAGAGATGAGATGGAGTAATTTTTTTTTATCATCTGTTCTGCTCTGTACTCCACAGAATGGGCTCATGTGAGCTGATGTAAGCATCGTTCATGGTGTTGAGCTCCTGGTTCCATCTTTTTGTTAGGGGCATGGAGACCAATGTGAGTAAAAATTAATGGTCTTGTATTGTTTGGGGTTAAGAGTATTGTGTGTAATGAGTTTTGAAATAAAATCAAATAAGGCCAACTGTAGCCCAGTGGCAAATACAGAGTAGATCAGAAGCATTATATCAGTGGGTGCGTCTGTGAAAACCTGAAGATGCTGATGAAGGAGATACATTGATAAGACAGTGATTCTGTATACAGATAATAGAGATATCAGGGCTCTTTCTCAGTTTTGTGAGTCATAGGGTTTAAAAGTATAGTTAGTGAGTTAGCAAATTAATCAGTAAGTATCGTAGAAAGGAAGGAAGAGAAAGTGGACTAATCTTGGATCGATGATGACGGCTGGTGGCGTATGAGTCTTAAACGATGAATGCTACGTGTCTGGAACTCTGAGGTCCAACCCAAAAGAAATCTAGTCCATTCTCTCTTTTTGAAAAGATTCTAGAAAACAGATGTCAGAAGTATACAAGGATTTCACTTTGGTCTATATGTTCATGTGTTTTTAAACTTGTTGCAACTGGATCAGTGAAAGAACATTGAATATGTGTTGGTAAAGGTGAATAAGGTTAAGCCTTGTCCAGTTATAAAAATATATGAGAAGGCAAGACAAGCTGTTGATATTTATTGAAAAATCTGATATTCACCAGGAAGCAAATACTCCTTGACTAAGGATGATACAGACAGTGTTACCAATAGTCAGTGCCCCTGTTCTATGTGGGTGACAAGACCTATACTGTTTACTTAAGAGAAGATAAAATGTTCTCTCAAATAAGTACCTCCATGACTGACTCAATAAAAGATGGAACTCAAGGGCCAATGCAGATAATGTTTTAACCTTTCTTTATCTCTTCCTGTGCTCTGTAAGCCTTGGAAAGGACGCCCTTGAGCTGACGTAAGCATCCTTCAGGGCCGTGAATGCCATGGTTACACCGCCGCGTTAGGAACATGGAGACCAATGTGAGTAATAGTCAAGGTTGTTGTCTTGGTTTCAGTGTTTGCCTGGTTTTTTTTTTTAAGGCATTCACTGTATTATTTTAAAAATATGAAATATAATTTTTGAAGGTGAACCATGGCCCTGGTATAGGGATGGGGTTGATTGAAGCATTATTTTGAGTAATCCTTCCACGCAACACTGAAATAAAGTAATGAGAGAGGGGTAGTGCCATGAGTAATAATTCTATAGACAGATGTTAGAGATATTTAAGGATCTTACTGTCATGTTTTAGGACTTCAGGTAGTTCTTTCAGTATGATTGATGAATTAATAAAATTCGCATAGACACAGATTAAGATGAGGGCCAAGTCTGGATCAATGATGACCACTGGTGGCGGTATGAGTCATGAACGATGACTACTACATGTCTGGAACTCTGAGGTCCAACACTAAAGTCAATAGAAATCGAGTCTATTCCTCTGTTGGGAAAAAATCCTATAGATAGATGTCAGAGATACGTAAGAGTGTTTTGCTTCTAATTTTATGGCTCTTAGATTATGATTATATTAATAGAAAAGAATCAGTGGAAGGATCACTAAAATATCTAAAGGATTAAAGATGAACAGAGGGAAGCGCATTCCAGATTATGAAAAAATGTGAAGAAAACAATATTATGACTATAATCTGGAATGGATAAAAAGTGGACCAAGGGCGTGACCTTGGATTTCATAGTCATTGATAAGTAATAATCAGTGTTTTGCTCTGAATCAATGAACGGGAAGTTCAGCATTTGCTCTAGGAAGAGAAACATAAGCAAATACCGTGATAAGTTAATAAATATTAAATGGCTGAGTAAATGAGAGGCAGAATGCAAAGCATCAATGGATAGAAGATCTCAAATTGTTTTCTTGTTGCTCTTACACTCCTCAGAATGGGCACTGCCACACCAGTTCTGGCATTCTGCCTGGCCTTGAATTCAGAGGTTGTCTTAGGAGCATGGAGACCACCAGTGTGTGTGAGTAATAGTTGAAGTTCTTGTCTTGTTTTGGGCAATTTAAGGGTGCTGAATGCATTAGTAAGAAGTAGGAAATAAGGGACCTGGGTGGCTCAGCTGGTTAAGTGTCCAACTCTTGGTTTTGGCTCAGGTCATGGTTTCTGGGTCATGAGATTGAACCTTGAACTGGGCTCTCTGCTCATCTAGGAGTCTGCTTGAGAATCTCTCCCTCCCTCTACCCCTCCCCCTGCTCATGCTCTCTCTCTAAAATAAATGATTACATCTTCAGTTAAAAAAAAGTAGGACATAATCAAAGAAAGCCAAACACGATCAAGTAATAAACGCGAGACTGATACGGAACATTATGTTGAGTTGTCCGTACATGAGACACTGAGGCCAGTTTAAGAAACAGACCTGATATCTGTGGGAAATGATCTTATAGATGGATATTAGGGATGTCGAGCCTCTTATTCTGGGTTTTCCCAGATTTATGTATACTTCTTCATGAGTAAGTAGTAAATGAATGAATGAATCAATACGTAAAATATAAATGAAAAGAATTCACAAGCTTGGACCACTGACTGTGACTGGTGATGAATGATGAATGGTATATGTCTGGATATCTGTATGGAAGGGTAAAGTCACTGTATTGTACACTTGAAGATAGTATTACACTATATGTTAACCAATGGGAATTTAATTAATCAATTAATTTTTAAAAGATTTCATTTATTTATTTGAGAGGGAGAGAGAGCACAAGCAGGGGGAGCGGCAGGAAGAGGCAGATGGAGAAGTAGGCTCCCCGCTGAGCAGGGAGCCTGATATGGGGCTTGATCCCACGACCCCGGGATCCAAAGACTGACTTACTGAGTAGGTAAGTACTTACTTACTTACTGAGCTACCCAGGTGCCCCTAACCAACTGGAATGTAAACAAAAACTTTAAAAATTAAAAAATTTAAAAAGAGAATTCGTGTTCCTTTTCCCTTTCTTTCTCCCCATCTACTTTTCTACTCCACAGAAGGGGACACACTTGAGCCGATTTCTGTAATCAAGACCTTTATGAGTTCAGTGCGAGTAACGGTCTCAAATTCTTGTCTTGTTGGGGCTGTTTTTGAGGGTGTTAGGGTTGTCTGTGTGATTAAAAAGCATGGAATGTAATCAGGAAGGCCCCCTAAGAGCCAGTGATGAGACTGTGTCACAAACCAAGGTTCATGAGAAATCCAATTTAGCACAGCATACATCCTTTTATAAAAGAAATTCTAACCCTTTAGCTCTGCGGGTATGGGGCCCAGAGTCCGTTGTCTGCAGCTCTCCTCGTTCTTATGGTGGGTGGTTTATTTAATGGTGCTCATTATATTATTAAAATGGATAAGTTAATATATTAGTTAATAAAACGGAGGCCCATTCATGAGCCAGGTAGAAGAATGTGGTGTATATCACTGTTTTCGAGAAATTTCTCTCACGGTTCCCTCACGTTCAGTAATTAAACCCCAAATCTGGTTTGTCAACATCCTCTTTACATTCTGCAGGATGGATACACCATAGCTAATTACATTGTTCTCCAGTCATGACGATCTTTGCCTTATCTTGTGGGAAGGAGCATGTCGTGCTACGTAAGTATCGAGTTCTTGGTTTGGTGGTTAGTTTGTAGGTTTTCATTGTATCAGTTAAAAAAAAAAAGTTCCCATCTGTCACCATGCGACACTATTACATACCCCTGCCCATATTCCCGATGATCTGCCTTTTATTCTCGTGACTTGTTCATTCCATAATTGGGGGTCTGTGTCTCCCAGTCTTCACCCATTTTGCTCACCCCACCCCCATCCTTCAGGGGACCATGTTTCTTCTCTCTGTGTATAGGTCTGACTTTGATTTTTGTTTATTCTTTTGGTTTGTTTTTTAGGTTCCACATAGAAGTGAAATCATACGTTATTTGCCTTTCTCTGACTTATTTTCCTTAGCATCATATCCTCTAGGAGCTGGGACATCACTGTGCTGTGCGCTTAAAACTAAATGTGACATTGTGTGTTGGCTATACCCAAATTAAAAAAAGAATATGGGAAATGTAAACAAAAAGTGAAATAAAACATAAATGTAATTAATGTTTAAAATGTCATGCATAGACCCAATAATGGAAATATGTTACAAGCCAGTTTATAATTAATCCAATGTGGTGCAAAAGAAAGACAAGTAGAAAACTTAGCTTTTTTCATTCATTTCAAAACTTCAAGTCTCATTTTATGTTTGTCCCATGATTATTCATTTATTTAACCCACTGATTAAACATTCCCCTCTTCGTAAAGATCTAGGCTGTCACTCATTTCAGGGCTCAGTATTCTAGTTGTTGAATAGGGTGGTGGGCTCATGGTCATTCACTGTAACACTGAAAAAGGGTTCAATGTAACATCTAAAAGTTAAATGCAGAAAGGCCATGCCTGGACCAATGATGTGAGTGGAATGCATCTGAATGAAAATTATGATCATTTTTTGAACCACTGAGGTCCATTCCACAAACAGATCTACTGTAGGACTTCGGGGCAATGATCTCAGGAAAGTTCAAGAACCTAGTTGAGAAGTGTTTATGGGTATTGATTTTATATTATTAGTGAATAAAGGAATGGGTCAATGAATATATTCAAATAGAAATAGAAATAGACCAATTTAGGGGCGCCTGGGTGGCTCAGTTGGTTAAATGTTTGCCTTTGGCTCAGGCCAAGATCCCAGGGTCCTGGGATTGAGCCCCACATTGGGCTCCCTGCTTAGTGGGGAACCTGCTTGTGTTCTCTCTCTCTCTCTCTCTCTCTCTTTCTGGTAAATAAAATCTTAAAGAAAAGACCAACTTAAAACATACGTTGTAAAACAGGAATGTTATTAATTCAGTTCTGATATACTTTGGCCCATTAAGAAAAAAAATACACAGATTAAGGTTGTTGCCACTTGGCGTAAGGAGCAATGAGACAGAGGCATCTAATGGTCAGTGTTCAGCTCTTAGTTTACAGCAGGTTTTAGATGTTTCTTACAAAGAAAGAAAAAATTAAAATTGTACAAATGGGTAACTAAATGAGTGTGTGCCAAGTAAGAACCAGAGTGATAAGTATATTTTATTCCTTTTTACATGTGCCTTGTCCCCCTGAATGGCCACCCATTGGCTGTTTCAGTCATTATATTAAATGATGAAGCTCCTGATGGGACCAGCGTGGCCAAGGACAGTATAGATTGGGGTAAGTATAGATTAAGTTTTTATTTTTGGTTTCATCCTTTTGCTCATGGATAACGACTGTGTTATTTAAAAAGAACAAATGGCTTTGTCCAATCATAAAATGAAATCAAAGAAGACCACACATGGACCAGTGAAAAGAATTTGTCCTGACGAGGTCGTGCTTAATTCATTTTGCAGAACTGAAAAAAACAAAAACCAAAAATAAACAGATCTCCGTTCAAAAAATAGATTTAGATGGCTCTCTCTGATTGAGAAGAATATAGACTTTGTTGAGGGAGAAATGGGATCCGTGATGAGTGAAACAGAATGAATGACGCGGCAAGTTAGTGAATGACTGAGACTTGGTGAAAACAAGAGGGACAATGTTGGTGAGATGCGGAGGAGTATGCAGATGTGTTAACAAGTTGACAGTGAGTTGAGGAACTAAATGAACATGTGAATCAACGCATGATGAGTTAATTAACACCTGGGTGAGACCATGTGTAAGTAGAAATGTCAAAAGGAGAGTAAGCGAGTCCATAAGTGAGTGAGCGAAAGACCAGCAGCCCAGTGAGTCAGTGAGTGAGGGTGAGACCAGCGGATGCGAGGAGGCAGCAGCGACTCCCCGAACGAGCCCCTGGATTCCTAGAGATCTGAACGGCAGCATCAACCAGCACTGAAGGAATGAATGAGCCCATGAATCAATGTGCTCATCAATGAGCGAGTGAGTAACCCAATGAGTTAATAAGCCAAAGCGCGAGTGGGCCAAGAAATTAATAAATCAGAGAGAGAAGGAAAAAGTTGAGTAATTTAACTAATGAGGGAATAAATAAGTCCACGAATGGGGCCGATTAATGGGCCGACGCATTCGCAAGTGGACGCAGGTGTGGAGCGGACGTGAGAGCGAGTGCGTGAGATAACGGATTAGCGAGCGAGCCAGTGAGGCAGTGGATGCGGATGTCATCCGAGAACCACTTCACTGAACGAGTGAGTGAACGGGGGAGTAGAGAAAGGAGTGAGTGAGTCAGTGGTCCACGTGTTCAGGCATTGCGGGAGTGAGCTCACGCCGGGATCCCGTTCCCAGCTGCTCCAGAGGGAGTGAGCCACACCCCAGCCTGTCGACCCGCTGGGGTTGCCAGCACGTTGTGAAGGGCTCCAGCCGCGGGCCCTTGCGCCTGCATCATGGGCACTGGCGTCCATGCCATCACTAAATGGATGTGCCCTGAGCGCCAGGAACCGGGGTGCAGTCTTCTCTGGAGCCTCGGAGGCACCCGGTGAATTACTGCTGAATGAACTAATGAAGAACTAAAAATACATACGCTTTTGTGGAACCAGGACGGCCCTTCTCAGCATGGTCTGGGAACGGTCCTGCGGGGAAGCGCGCTCTGTGTCTCATGGTCTTCGGCTTACCCTCCCACGCAAGTCCGGATTCTCCCCTGGGTCCGGCTTCTAGTGTTCACTGCCAGGCAGAGAGACAGGATACTGGCAGTTCTGACTGGCCTGGACCCTGGCCCATCCTGGGGCAACATTGGCTTGCCATGGGGGAATGGAAGTCCTGGGTCTTCCCGAAAGCTGCCCTTGCCTCTGCCAAGACTAGAGGTCGAAAATAACCTGGTCTTGTTTTTATGCCTCCAGCAAGTGGGCCCACCTCCTTGCCTGTGCAAGCAACTCAAGTTCCTCTGGTTGTCGTTGTAGGACTTCGGGTTAGACGTGAAGGGCCTCTAGACCAGTCTCAGCACCACCTGCTCGATGAAGGTAGCCATGGTCATAATTAACCTTATCTAGCCGAGATTATTAGAAGGTCCACAGTTGGGTACCTGAGTAGGAATAGAAGCCCCAGAACTCACCTAATGCAGCTGTAAGTGGTGGTTTCAACTGTACTTATTGGAAAGCTCCCAGATGATACCCAACTAATACCCAGATTCCCCTGTCCCAGAAGAGTGACGAGTGCAACGATGTTCTGGAAGAACGCCCGTTGGGATGGGACCCGCCAGCCCAGACCAGGAATGTTTAAGGCAGCAGAACATGCCATCTTGCCTGGGATGGATGACGAGAAAAGTAAGCTGGAACACCTTTGCTCTATGTGGGGTATTTGCCCAAGACCCACCCTCCATTTCCCCCACCCCCCATACCCTCTCATATCCTCCCTCCCTCCTACAATTATAGGCTGTAATTTTATACCTACTTTACAGCTGACACTGATCACCCCTCTTCCTCTCTTGTCTTGCCGGCTCCTGACCCTGGATTCCATCTCTCACTCCTGTTTTGCATCCTTTGGTCTTGGTGACGGAACTTGGTCATTTGGCTTGGAATATGGCTTCCTCCTTCCTGATGATTGGATCTCCTCTCAGATCACTGGCCTTTCCACCTCAGAGTGAATCAGGTAGTCAGTCGCCCCCTCCCCCACCATTCTTAATTGTGGACATTTGGGACCCTAACTTTGATTCTTCTGGACAGTGAGCACTCCGGGACCCCTGAATGCTGAGGGGGGCAGCAGGATGAACGCTGGTGGCTTTCAGCTAGAATCGAAGGTGTTGCTGGCATGTGTGTGTGGACATTGGAGACAGGACTTGGGTTCTCACGTTCCCCAGGATTGCTGGTCCGCTGGGCTGTCTGGATCTCACAGTGGTCAGCAACTTCAGTACATTCTTGCCTCTGCTCCCCCTGGTTGCTCAGCTTTCTAAGCTGTACAGTCTCTCTAGGTTTTTCTAGAAGGCACAAGAAAGAATCCCATGCTCCCTAGAGCCCTCTTGGGAGTCCCAGAAGCCCCACAGGGGAGCCCAAGCTCCTCCTCTTCCCACTCAGGTTCTTTGTAACTTGGCTTCTCGCCCTGGCTCCCAGCACACACGTCTGGCCCCATGTGTCGCTCTGCAGACCCTCCCTGAGTCTGTGCATCTGTGATTACGTGCCTTTGCACGTGCTCCCGCTCTGACTCTGTCCTCCCAGGGCACAATGTCTGGGTGGCTTGACCTGCTTCCCCCTGGAGTATTGGCTCACCCCACCTATGACACTGTTGCACAGCCGTGAACTTGATCTCCATTCGGAAAGCTCTCTTATGCTTGGTGTAGGTGTCTGCCTTCCCAGCCTGGTGGTGGGTGCTGGGTCTTGAGGGTTTCGGATCCTCCTCTGTCTGGGACAGAACCTAGTGGGTTCCTTTGGCAGAAGCTGGTTGAATGAGACAATGAATGGATGCCCACAAGAACGATTGGGAGGTCATTCTGGAGGCAGATTCTGTCCTGGCAGAGAACCGGGGTCCTTGGCGCTGGGGAATAGCACCTCCGCATTACCGGGGCCCATCCCCGTCTCCAGCCAACTCTACTTTTTGCCTTCTGCCTTCGTCTCATTAAGAGATCTGTAACCTTAATACTTGAAATTGCCTGGGACAAAGCATGTTTTCACTCAAGGACATGAACGTGGATATTTTATTCCTTCTTAAATAAATCTCACTCCCCCAGGAAGTTTGGACAGGATGTGGGCAGTAGGACCAGGGCTCGGAACCAAACATTTTGCAAAAGGGCTCATTTCAACATTTGAAACCCCGTGGCCACTGGCCAGAGCCGAGTCTGGTTTGTGGGGGTTGCTTGGTCCTCCTTGTGAGGAAGGGAAGCGAAGATTGAAAACAAGCCTTCAGCTGTCACCGAGCAGGCTGGTGGTCTGCAAGACAGAATTCCGCGGTTCCATCCTACTTCTGGGATGAAACTGGAGTGAGCTCGCTCAGCCCCATCAGCCCTTCCTCCAGGTTTCTGGCGGATGGCTCAAATCTGCCCAGGGCCGGAGTGGAGTCTGAGCTGGTCCTGAAATGGATGGGACAAGTATGTGGCACTAGCTGGGATGGGATGCTCAGGGGCGGGCCCTGCTTAGGGCTCCCCCTTCCCCTGGGGGGTGGGCCCAGGTGGGGCTGAGGACCAGAACCCGAGGAAAAAGAGTAAGAACTTTGTATCATGCCCAGAGTTTCCCCGTTCCTTAGGAGACAGGTGATCTCCGCTCCTCACTGTGGAGAGGCCTGGACGGGGCAGCTGTGACTCCTCACTAGGGCTCCTCCCGGGGCGCTCTTGCCTCCCAGGGCAGTGGCTGAGGCTGGTGCCGCAGGGTCACAGGTCGGGGTGGAGGGATGGACAGACACGTAGATAGGCCTGGAGGACGGCTCTCGGGGTTTGAGCCCTTGTGACTGCCTGTCCCACTGTCCCTACTGAGCTGTGGGATCCCAGGCCCGGGACTGGATTCAACCCCTCATTCTCTTCTGATGCTTTTTCTTTTTCCACCAGGAAAGAGCAGTCTGTGTCTTCGAAGTCACCAGCGCTGTCCAGGTTCCGTGCTCCTGAGCTGTGAGAGAGAAGTAAGTTTCCATCCATTGTTTATCCTGCAGAAATCTGGCCATGTGCCGTGCCCCGTGGAACTCACACCTGAGCTGGGCCTCCCAGCGGGTGCCCCCCGCCCCCTGTTGTGCCCCCTGAGCCTGAGGGTGCTGTCTGTCCCCCCTCTGCCAGCACCCCTTCTGCTGGCCTCTGTGCTCGCCGGGGCTCCGTGGCCGCTGGGGACCTTCACGAAGGGTGACATTTCCCTTTTCCCTTCATGTGAGACTGCGGTTAGAGCCATCGGCTGCCCAAAGCACGGTGGCCGGTGTCTCCACCATCACTGCCTGTCCTGTCAGGCGGCGGGGTGGGGGGAAACGATGGCTCTCCTCCGGACTCTGGTCCTATCACCCACCCTCTCACCGTCCTCCAGGCCCTTGAGCCTTACTGGTCACTTTGGGGCTGGTTTGCTCTATTTTCTTTTCCCTTGGATCGACATGTTAGACATCCTGCTCACTTGGCAGGGGCGGGGGACGGGCCCTGTCCTGGGCAGATGTTCCCGGGGTCAGCAGGAACCAGGGGCCCCTGCCGGCTGGGGCTGCTGGTGAAGGTCCAGAGGCAACAAGGGCAGGCCTGGGTACATGTGTCCCTCCTGTGGCTTCTCTCCTCAGCTGTCCCCTCCCCTCTGCTGCCCCTGGACATCACTGGGATTCTGGCCTCATTTACTAATGGCCCCTTCATGGGGTTCTCTGGGGAACCCCCAGGCCAGAGTTCAGACTTTTTTTTATTTTATTTTATTTTATTTTTATTTATCTATTTATTTGATAGAGAGAGAGAGAGAGATCACAAGTAGGCAGAGAGAGAGGAAGGGAAGCAGGCTCCCTGCCTAGCAGAGAGCCCGATGTGGGGCTTGATCCCAGGACCCTGGGATCATGACCTGAGCCGAAGGCAGAGGCTTTAACCCACTGAGCCACCCAGGTGCCCCAGAGTTTAGACTTTTTTAAAGGGGCATTTGTCCAACCTCCTGTGTCCCTGGGGCCCCCCTGCTGCTTCCCTGCAACTCTGGGCCTCTGCCCCTTGTGTTCTTGCCCATCTGGCCTACACATACCCTTTGTGCTGATCCTCCTCCTCCCCCCTGCCTCTCCCCCAAAATCCCACTGCTCCGCAGGTCACCTGTCCAGATGCTTAGCACCCTGGTTACCCGCGGGCCCACATTCCTTGGTTTGGCTGTTTGTGCAGCTGGTGAGCACTCATCGGCCCGGGGAAGGCCACACGTGAAGGGTGGGGGAGGTCGCCAACAGAGGAAGCGTTCCCTTCCAGCCACAGAAGAGGGCGGGGGCGGCCTGGGACCCTCTGGTTTGAGCCCTTCGCTTTGTGGGTCTCCTGGCTGCTTCTCCCAGGGCTCTTCCTCCTCAGCCACCCATTCCCAGGGCCTGCGCTGTGTTGAAGGCTTGGGTTTCTCCTGGGAGGAGGGAGAGTGGTATGGGGGCTGGGAGGGGCTGGCGTTGGTGGAAGATGGGGACTCATGCAGCAGTGATGGCCGTTCTCTGGGGTGCAGCAGGGCACAAAGGAAAGGGGTTTGGCAAACTAGGAAGCCCTGGGCAGGTATTGGAGAAAGAGGGGGGGAGGAGCTCTTGAGGGTGTAGCTCCCAGGGGGTCTGCACCCCGAGCTGGCTCCTGTGGGTAGGTGCTGTTAGGCTTGGACCTCACTCATGCCCTGGGCGCTGCAGAGGGTCTGTCACTGGCCCCCCCATTGCAGAGAAGGAAACTGAAGCTAAGATGAGTGCAGTGAGCCCGGTTGTGTCCCACATGCCCCAGCAGCCCCCCTATTAGTTGCCTCCCCAGAATGCACAGGGCAGAGGGGTGGAGTAGAGGGGTGCCCTGAACACAGAGCCCAGGTGTCATTGGTCCCCTCAAGGACACTGATGGGACACCCGTCCCTCTTTGTGCCAGGGGCTTAGGTCCTAAGAACATGGAGTCCCATGTTTACGGTTCACTCATCCGGACGGAAGAGCCTAACAGACCCTCACGGCAGAGTGTGCCAATTTGGGGGCTTTTTGTCGAACCCTGCAGGGAAGCATCTGGAAAACCCCCCGGCTGCTCTTGCCCATGGCCCAAACAGCATGTTTCAAAACCTGGGCTGTGGAGCTAGCTCGCTCTTGGCCTGGCCCACCAGGGCTGTGGGGGTGGGGCTGGCCTCCGTGGCCCCCCCCACCCGCTCGCTTCCTCCCCCAGAGCCCTCCCTGCCACAGCCTCAGGGAAAGCCTCAGTGGGGAGGGCTGAGACCAGCCCGTCTCTGTCCCAGCAGGGAGAGCGTCCAGGAACGGTGTGCCTAGAACCAGACAAAAACGGGCAAGGGAGTAGACTGTCCTCGCACACCTCCGAACCCAGGATCCGGGCATAGCCAGAGGCGGGGCTCAGCCTGTGAGGTCACAGGACCACGGGGCTCTGGGAACATCCACCCCGCACAGGGGGGTACACGTGGGGTTGGAGCTATGTGGGGCTTACGGACAGGCGTCACATCCTTCACAAGCTGAGTAGAGATGATGAAAGAGCCATTCATGGGCCATGGGTGATGGGTGCCTTGCAGTTAAGACTATAATCAGTTTACCCCTCGGGGGAGAGACAGTAATAGTAACACAGCAGCGATGACCCAACAGGTGGGCATCCGAAGGCTCCGATCTGCGGGGCCAGGTGCACGAGCCTCGTGGCCCTCTTCCCCCGTCCTTCCCCTCCTCCACCTTGCTCCAGTCTGAGTGTCTTGGGATGCCCGTTCCCCCTTCCTTTCAGCTCTGTCGCTCTGGAGGGCAACCCCTCCCCCCCCCCCGCCGGAGGTGTTCAGGATCCTCCCCTCGTGGAACTCCCATGTTTGATTCCATGGCTGTCATGTCCCATGTCACTCGGAGGGTCTGGAGGGCAGCAGCCAGCTCCGATCCAGCCCCCCAGCCCCGGCGCTGTCCTCGCCATTCCCGAAGCACCCCCCAGAGAGTGTTGGCTGGAGCCCCATCTCCTTGGAGTTGGACGTGCTCCTGCAGGTCAGATCTGGTCTTGTGACTTGGCCCTCTTGTCTTGGAAGGTGGTCTGCAGGAGCTGCGGGGGAGTGGTTGCCTGAGCCTCAGTTTCCCCGAGGACACCTGTGATGGGGGGAGCACCCGCTTCACTGGGTGAGTTCTGCGTTTCCTGGTTGCACTCTAAAAGGTGAATGTACCCATGACGAGGGGCCGCACACGGTCTAGATGATAACAGGAAGACTCTAGGTGACCCCCAGTGGCCCGGCGTGTGTGTGGAGGCCTCTGATGGTCCCACATGCTGGCACTGCCCCCCAGAGCCACTTAGAAGTTGGCCATAGCCACACCAGGGAGGGGGCAGGCATGGGGGCAAGGTCCGTAGGGGCTTGACCCCAGAGAGCTGTCCCTGGTCCCTGGTCCCATCCAAGAGGTAGGGACCATATTCACTTCACAGCCGACTAGACACCAGGGTCCTTTTTGGCAGCTGGAGTTGGGACTCGACTCAAACAGGTTTACCTTCATGCTTCTGGCAGAAATGAATCTTCTTTTAAAAATTATGCATAAAATTACATCTTGTTAACTCATTATTATAAAGGAAAATACAGTCAGCAATGGGGCCCTGTGAGTCTTCCCCATAAAAGACACTAAGTGGATAATGAAAACTTACTGCATATAATTCCACAAAGTCGTGTTTTTTTCTCATTATAAATGACATATGTGTGTGAGATCCTACAAAGGATAAAATGAAAACCAGGAATCACCCTCATCCCAGTCACTCACAGGTGCCCCCTGCCAAGTGTTTTGATGGCCGTCCTCTCTTGTTTTCTGCTGTAAATTGCATAAGTGGGTACCTGCGTGTGAGTGTGTGCGTTTGTGGGGGGTAGGCATGTACATGTGTGTTTACACACGTGTGTTAAGTATGTTATATATTTTTAATGGGGCTCATTATTGTTATCCTATCTTATCCCCTAACCCTATATCCTGAACATCTCCCCATGCTGGTAGGTAATTTCCTAGCTTGTGGTGTTTTATTGGTTATTGAGTATTTACTGCCTCCTGACCGATTTAATGGGTTCTCACCTGTCATATATTTAGATAATTTGTAAGGATTGTGTAAGCTGGGCTGAGCGTCTTCGGGCATCTCACATGTGTATCCAATTTGTTTCCTGAAGTTCACTCTCAAAAGTGGAGTAAGTCAGAGGTGTGAGCCTTTCATGGCCAACTTAAAACTTTAAGTAACTCCTTAAACTTTGTGCCAACTTGCAATCTCAGAATTAGTTGAAGAAGTGCCAGTTTTCCTGGGAATTAACCAAGTTTTTAACATTTGCCAATTTGTTGACACACATCATTTTCAGTTTTTTCATTATCTGGGATTGCAGCATTTCCCCCCATATCTTTCTGGTTCTTAGTGTCCGACCTGCCAGTTCAGGTTCCTTGCATTTTACATCTTTCCCTTAGTTTTATTTTGGTTGAAGACTTGCATATGCTTCGTTTTAAGAGTCAAATAGTCGTATAAGCCTGTGGCTGGTGCACCAGTCCCCTCGATCCCATCCCATATCCTTCTCTTGCTTTTGACTTTTTAAACTCACTCTTTTGACATTTACCTCCATTTTTCTAAGTAACATTCTTATTTTTCTGCCTTTTTCTTTTTTTTTTTTTTTAAAACTTGGGTGTTACCTTGATTTTTCAACCCCAGAACATACATCATTGGCCTTACCAGCCACGAGCATACCTCTGTGCCCCGTCCTCTTCATATGTTTGGTTTATAGTTTTGGTTCGGTCAGTATTCAGTGCTTATGTTATTATAACCATGGAAACACGCTTGACAGCTGAGCAGAAACCTAATGGTTATTTACCTATGCTTCAAAACTTTTTGTTTTCTTGGGGCGCCTGGGTGGCTCAGTGGGTTGAAGCCCCTGACTTCGGCTCAGGTCATGATCTCAGGGTCCTGGGATCGAGCCCCACATCGGGTTCTCTGCTCGGTGGGAAGCCCGCTTCCTCCTCTCTCTCTCTGCCTGCCTCTCTGCCTACTTGTGATCTCTGTCAAATAAATAAATAAAATCTTTAAAAAAAAAAACTTTTTGTTTTCTTTGGAATCCGTAATTATCTGGCTATTTGTTTCTTTTGGTTAGTTTTAAGGGAACTTATCACAGATTTATTGCAAGCCTCTTAATATTTTCAAACACATTTAAACAAATTTTTTTTAAGATTTTATTTATTTATTTGACAGAGATCACAAGTAAGCAGAGAGGCAGGCAGAGAGAGAGGAGGAAGCAGGCTCCCTTGGTGAGCAGAGAGCCCGATGCGGGGCTCGATCCCAGGACCCTGGGATCATGACCTGAGCCGAAGGCAGAGGCTTTAATCCACTGAGCCACCCAGGCGCCCCCATTTAAACAATTTTTGAAGTGTCTTTTATCTTTGCAAAGAAATCTCTTTCCTGGAGGCGTCTTGCCTCTTCTGCTCCAGATTGCTTGATCTTTGGGGTTCCTGCCCTGTTGCCTTCCCAGGGAGCCCCGTAATCATCTCTCCTTGGTTGGATTCCTGATTTCCTAAACTGTGGCTTATCTTTCTTGATTTACTCCCCCATTTTGCTAGAGTGTGTCCTCCAGCAGGTACCTCAGAAAGGGTTCAGGGGAGGTAAATTTTTGAAGGCTTTTCATATCCGAAAAGGAGAAATGTCTGTTTCACAATCGCATGGATAGTTTGGCTGGGTATAGAATTCTGGTTGGTCAATCTTTCTTCCCCTCAGATTTTGAAAGCAGAAATAATTGTCTTCTAACTTCTGGTGCTGGTGATGAGAAGTCCTCATCCCTTACATGTGACCCTTTTTTCTCCTTTTTTGGAACGTGCAGGCTTTTCTTATTGTCTTCTAGTGTGTTAAATTTCATGCATATATAGCTTGATGTGGATCTAGGTTCATCCATTTTGCTAGGCCCTTTTGATCTGAAACTTGCTGGGGGCATTTTTTTTTTTTTTAACAATCCCTCAGTTTCCTTCCATCTGGTTTTCTAGGATTTTTGTTTTTTGTATGTTGGATCTCTTTGACTGGTTCTTTAATATTCCCATGTTTTTTCCCTCTGCTTTTCAACCTCAATTCTTTGTTTTTTTTTTTTTTCCGAGAGATTTTTCTGTCTTTATTTTTTAACCTATTCTCATTTATGCACTCTCTTATTTGCAACATTTTTTTATTATACTCCAAGTATTATTTTATAATATTTTGCTTCATGGATGTGATTGTTTTGATATTCCTGATAATAGTTGATACCCCTGATGTCATTAATGATAGTTTTTCTGAAATTTGCTTCTTCCTACAGAGTCTCCAAGCCTTTTTTTTTTTTCCCTTCCAAGTGTATGTGTCTCTGACTTCCATTTCCCATGCTTTCCTCAACTTTCTGGTGAGAGAGATCCATGCATAGATATAGATACACACACACACACACACACATGCACACACATAAATACACTAATGAGCTGATTGGAAGCGCTCAGCATTCCAACTGGTGACCTAGTTGGGACTCGTGAGTTGAAGGCTCTAGAGCGAGCTAGCTAGTGGACCCCATGTTTAGTGTTTTAAAATCTTTTTTCTTTTTGACTGTTCAGATCCTCCAAAGAAGGTTTTTTAATTTGTGGCCTGGAGTATATCTGGCTGCCAGTGCCTTGTGGGGTAGGGGGTGTCCTTCATTCCAGCTTGTCAATTTTGCCCTCTTCCTCGTTCTAATTTAGAACTCTTACTCTTGGTGGTGCTTGCCGTTCCTGTGTCGGGCACCTCTGCATTACTTTCACTGTGCATTTTCAGTCTTCTCTCAGGATCAGGGAAGGCTCTGCACAGTGGGTTGAGGATTTGGGGACCACCTTCTTCTTAAACAGACTCTCAGTCACTCCATCCTATTTAGGCTGGGATTTTCCTGCCCCATAGAGGCATCTGATGCTGTCAATCTCTGAGATTTCTGTGGGGTTAATGGGACACACCAGGCTTTATTTCAGACTTCCTCATAGCCAATTTAAATTTGATTTTTCCAATTTTGAATCAGTTTCCATTCCTGTCTTCCTGTCTTTGTCCATGTGAGCTTATCTCAAAATGAAAATGTCTTCACCCCCTTTTAGCACAGTTTTAAGGGGGAAGGCAGGTGAGCATCTGTATTTAGTTCACCATACTGAACTGAAAGTCATCTACCCATTCTTCTCTATTGGCATGTTCCTCTTTTATTTTTGTCTTACAAGATTTCTTAAAAAAAGAACAGTAACTTTTTCTATCCCATATTACCAGTGCTCACCCCACTCCCATCACCCCCTGCCATTTTCACTTGCCTTTCCATTTTATGCATGGGGTTTTTCGTTTTTCTTTATTTAAAACATTTTTATGTTCTAAAAATCTATCACTGATTTTTCCTTATACTTTCTTTTTTTCTTAGAAAAGCCTTTCCCACACTGAGCTTATATAGGCAGTTTTAATTTTTCCTAGTTTTAGTTCTTTCATTATTTTATCTTTTATATTTTAATCCTTAATCATTTCTGTATTGTAAGAAATAACTGTATGTTCTATTTCTATATGTATCACATGCTAGATACTTTAATAGTTTTCGTTTCTTGTGGCTTTCTATTATTCAATTAATCTGTTTATTCTTACACTTGTATTGCTTTGTTTTAATACAGTATTGTTATAATATGTTATTATTTGGTGGCAACAGTCTTTCATTCTCATATCTCAATATTTTCTTCATTAGTCTCACTTGTTTTTTTTTCCTAGATGAATTTTAGTGCTATCAGGAAGTTAAAGACGTTCTTTACAGATTTTTTGTGGAATTTTATAAAATTATGAATTAAAGAGAATTTATATTTTTTGGCACTTGGGCTTTGTATAATCTTTCACAGTAATATATATAATATATATATTCACAATATGTCTAATTTGACAAATTCAGAATTCATCATTAAGTTTATTTCAAGGAATTAAATATTGCTGACATGTTTCTATTGTGAATTTGTTCTCTTATATTTTCTAACTGGTTACTAGTAGCCTGAAGGGAAGAGATTGCATTTTTATTGTTATTGGCTGTCTCATTGAATTCTTTCATTTTCCTATGAGTTTTTAGTTGAATGTTTTGGAATTTCTAGGTGAAAGTCATTCGCTTCTATATGATACAGATTTTGCCTCTTTTTCAATGTTTTATCTCTTCTATTTCTCTTTCTTGTCTTATAGCATTGGCTAGATCTTCCAAAACATTAAATTGTTGAAAACAGAAATCTTCATCTTGTTTCTGGTTCACTGTTAAGTATGATAACAATTTTTCTTAGGTATGTTTTTCATAATGCTAATGAAGTATTTATTTTTAGTTCGTATATGACTTTAAAATCAGGAATGGATTTAGAATTTATGAAATGCTTTTTTGATTAATATGTAGTGATATTTGTCTTGTTGACTGTTGATGCATGAATTATATAATGTTTCAAAAATTTGAAACATTTTTTTGGATCAAATTCTACCTGGTTATGGAATATTGTTCTTCTAATATACCACATGATTTATTTTGTTAGGATTTCACTTAGGACTTTTCAAATTTATTTTTTGTTGGCTTTGGTATCAAAGTTATGCTGGCTTTGTAAAATGAATTAGGGAACGTTCCATCTTTTTCTGTATTCTGTACCATATATACATCATTTGAATGATCTATTCCATGAAAGTTTGAAAGAACTCACCCATATAACTCTCCTGGGATAATTCTTTGACAACTTTTCCTGTTTCTTCTGTATTTATTGGATTCTTCCTATTTTTTGCATCTGTAGAATATATGCTTCTTTTTCTAATGTTGCCCATCATTTAAATGTGCGGGTACTAGAATCAGACAACTTGCGTTCAAATTCTTGCTCTGTCATTTCCCGTGTGACCTTGGGAAAACTATGTCTCCTTCCTAATTCTTAGTTTCCTCTGTTGTTAAATGATTAAAATGAGAGCCTGTAGCTAAGAGTACCACTGTGAGGTTTAAAGAGATAAAGTACCTTGCACCTTGCCTGGCACATAGTGAGTGCTCAGTGATTTTATTTAGACTTATTATTAATCCTAGAAAATAATAGATTTTTCTGAGATTTTAAAAACTGCTTAGCATAGACTTACAAATAGTATTTTTATAACATTCCAATCTTTTTCTATGATTGTATCACCTTTGTCATTCTTAGTTTTGTGTACGTGTACTTTATCTCTTTTTTATTAGATGAGCTGGGGGAGTGTCTATATTAGAGGTTTTTCAAAGAATCCATTTTTGGAATAATTGATCAATTCAACTGTTTGTGTGTGTGTGTGGGGGTGTGTGTGTGTGTGTTCAAATTCAACGATATCTGCCCTTATCTTTATTGATTCTTCCTTCTGCTTTTCCTGAAGCTTATTTTGTGGATCTGTCCTTATATTCCTTATGTTATTCTTCTTTATTATGAAAACATTTCACGGTATGAATTTGCCTCTGCTTGCAATGTTGACTGCATAAGTTTTAATATGTAGTTTAAAAAATATTTTAAAATATTTGTTAATTATACTTTTCATTTCTTCTTACTAGAAGAAATGATTATCTGAATTTAATGTACAAAAGTAGAGCTTATTTTAAAATTAATTTCTAATTGATTTGGGTTGTGCATTGCTTGCCTTATTTTATTTAATTGTGGTTATATTTCACTGTGGCTAGAGAATGTGGGTATATAGATTCTACTTTGGGGAATTTATGGATATCTCCTTTGTGCTTTATATAATCAATTCTGTAAACATTCCATGGGCCTTTAAAAGTAAGGTGTACGCCTCATTTATAGGGTATAGATTTTGATGTAAAGACATTTGTTTTACTTGGTTTTCAGTCGATTCTCTTGGGTTTTCTTTGTAAAGAATGAAGTAATCTAAAAACGTAACTTAACCTCATTCTAAGAGTTTATAACATTTATCTGTCTGTTTTGTTACATGAGTCAGATTTTTGGACAGTCTAACTTAATATTGATGAAGTAGGCATCTTTTCTTTATTTCTCATTTTCTGTTAATGATGATGTTGCTCGCCTTTGAATTTATTCAGCTTATCATTTACTTTTTTTTTTTGCCTATTTGATGTCTTAAGGCCTGAGAGGGCCCTGGAAACTTTCTATCTGTTTCCCCATTTCCTTTGGATGCCATTTTATTCTTAATGTAAATGTTTGTGAATGTTACATATCATTGTTGTGGATTGTACCTTCTACCTCTGAGAGGTGGTTTTTATCAACCTGTTTAATGATTTTGCTCTTGGGTACTTGAAATTGCAGAGACACTTCTGTTCTATTTTCTTTTGTGTTCCTGAGTTAGGTAGCCTTACCCTCCCATGTCATTGTTTCTGAAAGTCTGTAATCAAGGCAAATGTTGTTTGAACGTTCAACCACAGACTTGCATGTTCCTGAGTGTTCTGCTCCCCGAGAGCTCAATATTGTGCACATTTTTAGGCAATTCCTAGCATTCCATGGATGTTCTTTAATTTTGCTCTTTTCAAACAAATAGTTGACTGCCTTAAATTCAATTATGGAGGCTAGAGATTGGCCACATTGGTCTGTCTAACGATTTCCATCTCCGCCTTAATTTCTTAAGTATATATGAGATCTATGCTCTTAACCACTGGTATTGGCAATTTTATTTTTCCATTTTTCACTTATTTTTACAAAACAATAAGGGCAAACTATAATTAAATACTGGTTCTCAAATGCAGCCAACCTCTTTATTCAGACCAAATATTACCCAGAAGCCCAATAAGTAAAATTGATCAAATCAGCGGAGCCTTATTTGGAGCTGGGTGGTGAACTCAGGCTGTGGGCATCATCCCAGTAGAGGCACAGGGGACTCCAGGTGCCCCTTGGAATACCCTTTGGAAGCCTCTGCAAGGAAGATAGTGAGGCAACTGCATAAATTGAGCAAATTGCTGTATATGCAAACCTGGGGGTGCCGTTGATAGGGAGGTGATTGCTGGCAGTCAGCTGTTGGATCAATTTTGTGGCTTTTGAGATGTCGATGCATGATACTGTGGGTTGCCTGAAAGGCAATAGCATGAAAACGGAGGCCTTCCTATTTTTCTGTGCCCCTTCCTTGGACTGGATTCTTTCTTTTGTGTTAATTATTTATATCATGCCTCAAATAAACGACAGATACTTGGGCTTTGAGGTTTTGTATTGACTTGAAAACTTGCCTTTTTAAGGGTGCGTAACCCATTGACATTTGTGTGTTTTGATTGTCTTGTTTGGACTTAAAACAATTGTACTAACGCTTGCTTTAACTGTTTCATCCTTTCTTCCCTGATATGTTATCATATAGATCACATTTTTCTTTTTAAACATTTTCTCTGATAATTCAGAGAGCCTACAACCAGTCTCTAAGTGTCTTAGTGTTTACATTTCAGGGCCTTTTTTTTTTTTTAAACCACACTTATATCTGTATTTGTTTATGGTTAAAAAAAAAATGAAATCGTATTCTCTGACTTTGTGTCATTGTTAAGATGAGTGTGTATCTGTTTTCTCCCATTCCTCCTGTTTATGAGTTTCTAGATGATGAGGTCTGGGCAGGGGGTGCTCATTGCTGTTGCCTGTTGGTCCCCCCAGTCTTGGGGAGAAGAGAACCACCTCTCTTTGCTTTCTCTGGGCCCGGCCACTTGTGTGGGAGCTGAAGCTCCTTGCTATGGGTGTTGAGAGTCTGAAGTCCTGATGTTCTGTACACTTTCCTGATCTCTGACCAACATATGGGCCGAGTGTCCATCCCTCTCCCCTCGAGCCTGTGAGCTCTGGAGAGGAAGAAACACAAAGGGCAGCCTTGGACTCCACACAGGGGTGTGCTAGCAAGGGTATGCTGGTAGCTGAGCTCCCTGAGAGGATGTGTGGACCGGCCAGTGCAAGGGGGAGCTGCTGAGCAGCAGACAAGGGCATGAGTGAATCTGGGAGGGAGAGTGGGGCAGGCGCACAAGAGGGGGAAGATCCAGGCACCACTGAGAGAGTGGCCAAGCCAATGGGCATGGGGTGAGTGGGGCGGTGACAGGGGTCTGGAAGAGTGAGAAGGGCCCTCAGCCACCAGCCATCTGAGCTGAGGGGATGCTCGTCCAGGCTGGTGTCCGTGCGTTGGGGTGCTGGGTGGGGAGGGTGAGCTTCCTTGCTTCTCTAGAGATCCAGGAAGGCGAAGACATCTTCAGGGCTCATCGCGGCTGTGCGGAGGTGTCCATGCTTTCATTCCTTGATATTCTTGCTATTCGTTCTACAGAATGTCTGGTTCTGGCCCCTGGAGAGGCAGTGTGACCTCACAGCAGAGGCCAGTGTGACCCCTTCCTGCCCAGAGGAGTTCCCATTCCAAGAGGAGACATGAGTGGCGTTCTCTCCAGTCGTGGACACAGAGAAAATAAAAGCCATCCAAAGGCGCTTCCCCAGCTTTCCCCCATTAGCCTTGCCCCCTTGCTTCTCTTTCCCTGATGACCAGCAGAGGAAGCCACCTGCCCCTGGTGCATGGCACACCACCGCCTACGCATGGGCTCCATCCCCCCCCAGTTTTTCTGGAGCCTTCTACTGCTGTGGCTGGCTTCTCCCCTCCCCTGGAGGCTTCCTGTTGGCTCTTAGCATGCTCTGGTGCCTTTAGTCTGAAAGCTCCCAGGAAGCCACCTCCTCCCTCTAACTGCCACCCTCTTGGTGCTTTCTCTGCATTTTAATTTTATTTGACTTTCGACCCTACCGCTCCACTGGAGGAACTTCATGAAGATGACCAGTGGCCTTCATCCGATCGCGAGGGTCTCTCACTGGCGCTTCACAGTGGGTGCAACTCAAAACCAAGCTCCTCTCCCCCCACTGACACTTGCTTCTCCTCCAGGGCTCCCCAACTCCCAGAGTGGGGGGCCCTTCTATTTTTCTATACCAGACACCTGCATGCATTCGTGACCTCCTTCTAGTGCTCACCATTCCTTATCCGCATTCAGGGTATCACCAAATCTCTCATGTTCTTCCTAACTGTTCAAACGCACCTGCTTTCCCCATTTTCGTGACCCCTCCCCTGTCTGGGCTACCTCACTCTTTTTTTTTGAGCTCTTAGACTCTCTCCCTGTCCCACTCTTGCCCCCAAAGCACTGTCTTTTCACATCAGCAGGAGCTATCTCAGAAAAACACGAAGCTCGTGTCCTTTATCAGCTAATAAAGGCCTTCCTGTGGCTTGAGGATAACATCTGGAACCTTGAACCTCTGCTCTAAGGCTTGGAATGATCTAGCCTCCCCCTGGCACCTTAGTTCTGGCATGTTTCTAGCTCTCCATACGTTCACAGGTCTGCTTTCTTGGTTACCAGGCTCCCTCCAGACCATGCTTCACCTCTCTGGTCCACGGGCCATCCGGCTGGTCTGTGTCCCCCTGGTCTTTCACTCCTCCTGCTGCATTGTCCATTCTTGTCCCTTCTCTTCCTGGCTTATTGTCCTCATCCTTCGTTTTTTACTGTCGGTTTCTTCTGAGAAGCTCCCCCCAACCGGTCAGATCTTACTAAACATTCTCTGCTCCTTCACAACACTTCGGCCTCTTTTAACTTTGAAATCAATGCTCTACAATAATTATTTCAGCATGGGTCTCCCCTGCTAAGCTAGAGGCTGCAGGAGGGCAGAGACCCTGTTTTCTTCACAGCTCCAGCATTTCATGGGTGTTTTATGAACTCGAGCTTATTTCTGTGCCTGACCGCCTGGGAGGTGGGGTTGGGCTGGTGGAGAGGCCCAGGCAGGCTGCTGGGGAGGGTCAGGGAGGCAAAGGGCTCAGCTGCTTGGGGCGGTGTCAGGACTCATGGAGCAGGAGGAGCATGGAGATGTAGGCTGAAAGCCATTCTAAGGAGTTTGGTCTTCAGCAGCTCTTTTGTGAGCAGGAGGATGACATGCTCTGTGCTGGGTTCCAAGACTTCACAGGATAGCTGTGTCTTCCCACCTTGCTGCCCAAGAGCCTGCCCTTGCCCTTTCCTTGGAGGCCAACTGTCATGGCTGTGCATTCCATTTCTACGGGGTGGTGGTATTGACAGTTGGACTACGAGAGGGGATGGAGAGACCCAAGGAAAGTCTCTTAGGGGAGGTGGAGTTGTTGAGAAGGAGCTAGAAGAGCCCACTGCTCACTCAGGCCTGTCACTTGAGTATATCAGGGTGGTGTAGTGTCTGGCGAGGACTGCCATAGCTTGGGAGAGCATGGGGAAGCTGTTACCCAGAAGCCAAGGGACCCCCTTTCACGTCCGAGCTCTGCCCTTAGAGCTTCCCCATCTGCCGTGCAGAGCAAAGCCATGCTCTTCTCCTCGATACAGAGATAGTTGACCATGTCCTGGCCAAAGCGTGGCCAACGTTGCACGGTTGGCCTCTTCTCAATCTTTCCCAGTTGGCACAGCCTTCCCAGGAGAGACGCTACTTCAGGGTAGAGACGCCTCTTCCCCATCGGCACCGCTCCCCGACACTTGAGGGGGGCCTCATTTATGTTCACCACATGTCTGCTTCCCAGTGCCAAATCAGCCCTCAGAGAGCTTTCTGGAAGTGACACCAACTTCAGGGACAAGCCCTGGTCTGGGGTCCGCACCACTCCATGGTTCCTGAAGAGATGGTAGACTATGGAACGTAGGCTTTATGATTTTTGACCTATGTAACATGGTCCACTAACTCTCAGTATCCAATCCATCCTCGAAGGGCACCCCAGAGGTGTTGGCAACATGAGGGAAGAGAACACTGGGTTTAGCTCCGGCGCGGCTCCATGGTAATTCCCGGTGCCTGTGTTCGATGTCTGAACGGTGTGACAAGGCCTGTTCAAGGCACCCTACGGGGGGTTTCTGGCAGTGATGCAACTCGGGGGCAAAGACGCCGTTTCCAGCCTCAGCCGTGGTATTTGAAGAGATGCTTTGCCCGGTGGCCTGTGTGCGAGGAAGCTTCTGTGTGGCATGGTCCCCCACTCCCCGGAAGCCCGGCGAGCTTGGGGAGGGCTTCATGGAGCCAGTACTGCCTTCAGGGGGACCCACCAGTCCAGCCTCCAGCTCGCTGTGTGGGATGGAAGAGATAATTGGCCTGTGTGGACGTTCCCGTGTTCGTATTCATGTCCCCCCTCTGATCGAGATTAAATTCCTCCTCAGAGGGTTTTCTGGAGGCCAAGATGGGGGATGAAATGGAGGTTCTGGCCTTAGGGAGTCAGTCGACCAGAACGACACCTGCTTTGCTCATGAAGATGGCGTGGTGGTTACTGCTCTGATCCTGTCAGCCTAAGAGGACCTCTGGGACATGCCCCTGACTTGGAGGCAGAGATGGCCATTAGTCTTTTGCTTATGGCATATATATGTCTATATATATATATATGCATATATATATATATATATATATATATATATATATATATATATATATTTTAATGCCCAGTACTTGGGTTTACGGCCTGGGCTTCACGTGCCCTGATCTCCTTGCACGGCCTGCTCAGTAGAACTAGACAGGTGTTCTTTCTGGTTCCACACAGGCCATCTTCGAGTTGTTGTTTTGCTCACCCACCCCCTCCCCCCACACAGCCCCCCCACCCCGCAGTCCCTTTAGCCACGTGCCATGGCCACCCTCCCACTGTGCCCACATACCTAGTCCCTCAGATCCAGCACGGTGCCCGGCACGCAGTAGGCACTTAATCAGTATTTCTGGAATCATGAAATCCGTAACATCGTCCACTTCTGCTCAGTGGGACTTGCAGCCTTGGAGGGCTTCCCAGAGGAGTTGCCAGCTTTGGGGATAAGCCACCAGTTCCAGCGTCCACACCAACGCCTGACAGTGGAGACAAGACTCCTAGCCTGTGTGTGCTTGTCGCATGATGCATGTGTTGTGCTCGAGCTGCCCTCTGATTCCCCCAGCTCTGGAAGGCTTTCTGGACGTGCCCTCAACCTCTGCCCTCGGCGTCCCTGTGTGGTACTTGGAGAGATAGTAGACCGTATAGCGTACGCTTTATCTGTGACGTATGTAACACGGTCCACTAACCCTCAGTATCAAATCCATCCTCGAGGCTCCTGGAAGCGACGTTGTCTTCGGGGAGGCGCCACTGGAGCCAACACCCAGCCTCTTCGTGACACTCGAAGACATGGTTTTCTGTGTGGCATGTTCTTTTCTGCATGATGCAAAATGACATACTTTCACTCTTCTTATACCAAGTTCTGCCTCGGGAAATCTCGCCGTCTCTGGGGAGGAGATCTTGATTCTTTCTGGGATCAGTGCTGCTTTCTGGCGTTCGATGATGCGCTTGACCTCGCAACTCTTGTTTAGTGTACACCACGAGCCGCTGCTTCTCGGTACCGACTGCAGCCCCGAAGAGGTCCCCAGAGCCAACCTTGTGGATGTGAGCCTTCCTCCAGTCATCACTGCCCTCGTGCGGTACTTGAAGAAATGGTTTACCGTCCCACATACATTTTGAATATGTATGTGGGACGGTAAACCGCTTCTTGGTATCTAGCCCAGCCATCCAAACCAGCCTGGAGAGAACCTGAAGTTAGAGAAGCGACGCTGGTCTCCCTCGGCACACTGTCCGCTCCATGGTGCTTGGTGGCACGGTAGACTGTTAGATGTGTACTTAATCTGTTAATGCTTGCAACACGGTCTTCTCCTCAGTGTCGAACCAGCCTCCGAGGGCTTCCCTAGGACAATGACGCCCTCTAGGAAGGCGCCCTGCTTCCACGTGGGCACGTCCCCACACAGTACTCGAAGACACGGTGGTCAGTGCCTCAAATGTCGGTGAAGGAGGAGAGCACGCGTTCTGCCTCTTGTCGTCCTCCAAGCTGTCCTCAGATGGCTTCAAGACCCAGCGCCTGTGCAGAGGCAGGCGTGGGCGCTCCCGAGACGACGCGACTCCAGGTACTTGAAGACACACTGACTCGTTTTTGTCACTGACGATGCGTGTACAGTCTGTCTTTTTCCCATATCAAGTGTAGTCGTCTCAGGGAAGACGCCCTGGCTCTGGACTCAGCTTGGCTCTGCCACGAACATCCGATTGGCCCTGCCGTGTGCGCTTACGGACGAGGCCCGTTCCACGGCCCGCTTCGTCCCCCTCCGCCGTGCAGCCTCGGTGTCGAGTTGGAGCGCTGGTTCTGATGTCAGCGCCGACCTCACGGTACCTGGAAAGGGTTCGACCGCACTGCATGTATTTTATTAACAGCGTATGGAACATGGTCTACTTCTTCTCAGTATCCGGCTCAGCCTTGGAGGTCTCCCGGGAGGTCACGCCCAGCTCTGGAGACAATGAGCCGCTGGTGGTGCCCGTGCCGCTCTGGGGTACTTAGTAGAAGTTGACCATGCTTCATATGTCCTACTTACAACGCATGTCACTTGGTCCACCTTCCATAACAGCAGGTGCACTTCTGGGGGCTTCCTGTAGGCGATAACTAAGCATCGGGCATCGGGCTCGTTCCGGCGTCATCTCCACTCCGGGTCCTTGAGGGGTCTCTCTGTGCTGCGTCTCCTGCATCTGTGCAGACATTGCATGGTGGCTTCTTCTCAATACTGCATCTAGCCTCGGAGGGCTTCCTGGAGGTGGTGCTAACGAGAGGAAAAAGACGCCGGTTCTGACAGCAGCCCTTTCCACGGTACCTGAAAAGATGGTTGACCATAGAACATGCGCTAGCTCTATGTCGTATGTAATATGGTCCACGTCTTCTCAATATCAAATTCAGTCGCAGAGGGCTTCCCAGAGGCAAAGCCGACTTCGTGGGAGACACGCTGGTCTGGCTTCAGCACCATTCCACAGTGCATGGAGAGCTGGTAGACCAGAAAGCCTACGCGTTGTTTATGACCGATGTAACGTGGCCCACTGATTTCTCAGCCTCAGTCGGCCTTAGGGCCTTCCTGGGGACCACGCCGACCTGAGAGCAGGGCCTGTGTGGTAGGCACCCTCCAGCACTAATCACCGGGTGGTTGGTTGTAGACCATGTGCTTTATTGACGACATTGGCCGCTTGGTCCCCCAGCCAATACTCAGTGCCTATTCCCAGCCTTACAGGGCGTCTTGGAGGTGGTAGTGGCATGGGACGCGGGTCTGCGGTCATTGCCACGTTCGCCGATGGGTGATAATTCATGACGCTCATTGACGGCCAAGGGGCTCCTGGAGGCGATACCAAATTAAGGGAAGAGAGGCAGGGTCCGCGTCACTTCATGGTATTTGAAGATGCGGTTGACCATGGTGTGTACGCTTTATTTATGACGTAGGACACATGGTCTACTTCTTCTCAATATCACATCTCGCCTTGGAAGACTTCCAGGAGGGGCTGTCAGCTTTGAGGAAGAGCCACTGTCCTGGTGTCAGTACTGCTGCTGCTTGGTACTTGGAGAGAGGTGGTCCGTGGCGCGTTCGCTTTATTCATGGCGCACATTACACGGTCGACCTCTTTGCAGTATCTAATCCCGCCTTGCAAGCTTTCCTGGAGCTAACATCAACCTTGGGGGGTGGGACACTAGGTCTGCGCTCACTGCAACTCCGCGGGGTTTGTGATGCGTCCCTTTGTCTTGCGTGTGATGATAACCCATGTGGCAGGCTTTTTCTCAGCGAACCACTCTGGCTTGGCGGCTTCAAGGGCAGGGGTAACTTGGCAGACGAGGAGAGTGGCATCGACACGTGTCTGGGTACATGAGATGGTTGACCAGAGAGCACACGCTGTATTTGTGCCGTTTGTGACCTGGTCCACTAACCCTCAGTATCTGATCTCCTCTGGGAGAAACTTCCGGAAGAAGTGCCGACTTGGGGAAAGAGACCATAAACCAGGGCCAGCCGGGCCCCCCGCTGGACTTGGAAGACAGAGGTCTACAAGGCGTCTGCCGCATGGTGGGCCAGATAATGGCAAAACTTGAACTTGTTTTTAGTGGGAAGGCCTTTCCTCGGAGGGCTTTCTAAATGTGGGGCCGTCCAAATGCAGGCAAAGGAGCATGCTGTCTGCACCAGCCCAAAGTACTCGAGTGACCCGCTGACCGGAGTGTGTGGACTGGATTTATGACCAGAGTCACTCAGCCCATGCACCTCAGTGTCCAGGGAGACTTGGGAAGACTTTTCGGGGAGCCAGCCTTGGCCGGGGGCATCTGTGTCTCTCTGTGGCCCTGGGGGCTAACCATCCAGGTGACAGCTCTTGTGAGCCACCTCTCTGTAGTGTCACCAGCCTCTGGCCAGTCCGCTGACTTCGGGATGCCGCAGGGGTCCGCCCCACTGGGTGCTTGGATAGGTGGCTGTCGGACAGCATGCATTCGGCTAACGGCTCTCGCCAGCAGATTGGCTCACGCACACGTCCAGATCCCTGTTGACAGGACTTCCAGAACCGAATATCAGGTCTGGGGAAAGCATCAGGGATGTTCTTGTCAGGGTTGATCAGTGGTACCTGAAGAGAGGTTTTCTGGGTTTCTGTTTCTTTAATGAGCATGAAACACACCTGGTTAACCTCTTTTCCAGTATCAAATCCCATCTTGGAGGCCTTCTGGTCCAGATCCCAGCTGCAGGGAAGGGTGTTACTGTCCGCTCCCATCCAGCGGATGGAAATAAGTAGTTGACCCCGAAGCCTGTGCCTTACGCTTATGACCAGTGTTACCCGTGATGCTAACCCGTGGTGTCCCCTCCATACTGACAGGACTTCCAGAACAGAAGGTCACGTCCGGGGGAAGCATCAGTGGTGTTCCTGTCAGGGTTGATCAGTGGTGCCCCGAAGAGAGGTTTTCTGGGTTTTCGTTTCTTTAACTAGGATGAAACACACCCGGTGAACCTCTTTTCCTGCATCAGTCCCCCCTTGGAGGCCTTCTGGTCCAGATCCCCACTTCAGGGAATGGACACCGTGGACAGGAATATGTGCTTGACCACAAAGCCTGTCCCAGATTTCTGACTTTTATCGTCTGTTCTACTAACCTTTGGTATCTTATCCATCCTTAGGAGGACTTCCCATGGTGATGTCAACCCAGAGGAAGGCAGCGGCCCCCAGGACGGAGCCACGCCCCTGAACACGACAGTAGGCAATCAGGACCTGTATTTCTCTTGTTTCTGATGATTGTACATGGCCTGCCTCATTCAATATCCAGTCCCACTGTGAAGGATGGCTGGCTTTCGTCCCCTTCGGTGATGGGCTTGGAGTTATCCCAGCCCACGGTAGGAAGATGCCCATTGCACAGAAAGCATGCCCTAGAGAGACTGGAGAAGTGGCCTGGACCGCTGCTCTCCACCTTCTAGTTCATTCTGAAAAGATGTTCTGGACCTAATGACATCTCTATGGGAAGAAAAGATTATTCTGAGATCAGGATAAGACCTTTGTGTGGAGGGGGCGGGGGGTGAACCCCTGATACTGGTCTGTGATGGGACCTAGTTATTTCCAACAAGAATTCTGGTGTGCACCTGCTTTAAGTGCTTGCTGTTGTACCCGTTTAGGGGAAAGGCCTTTGTCCTCATCCCTGATCCAGGACAAGGGGGCAGCTAGTTAACCACAGGCTGTGGGATTTTACCAAGGACATACCTGGTCCGCCAGCCACTGTTTCCAATCGACCCTTAGGAGGCAAGGCTGATGTCAGGGAAGAAGCTGGGTTTCTGTGGACGGTTCTTCTCCGTGGTACTCGAGGAGAGGTTCCCTTGGGTGCGTTTGTTTCTTCTGGGACAAGTCATTCCCCCGACCACTCTTCAGTGTCAAATGCCGGCTTGGAAGACTTGAAGTGGTCAGCCCCCGTCCCAGGTGAGCGAGCCAACACCCAGGCTTCCCTCGCTCTGTGTGTCGTGTCTGATGCTGATGCTCCTTGCTGGTGCCTTCTCAGGAGGACTCCGTGGAGGTGACGTCAGCCTCTGGGAGAGGAGGTTCTTGGCCAGCTCTAGAACCAAGGCCCAGAGGTAGGCTGTTGGCGGTGCCTCCGTTTTGATGGCAGTCTGCCATCTTGGTTCTGGGCTCTTTTGCAGCATTTGGGGAAGGGATGTGGGGTCCTTAAGAGGCCCAGGTGGTTTCCACTCAACCCCACTTTGTTTTCTGAGATCCAGAACACATGCGGTGGCGACAGTGACCGACGCAACCCAATCTCTCGTGTCACCTGATGCTCCAACACCATCCCGTCTGCTGGACAGAGCTGCACGCAGATGAGAGAAAGGTGCGATGTGGCATAGGTGCACCAGGCAGCCTGAGAGGGAAGGGAGGGCGGTCTGACACCTCTGTAAGCGGAAGTCTGGGGCTTGCTTTCCCTGGGTGTGTGACTCCTCTCTCCAGTCCTCTCAGGGTCTCAGCGGCCCCCACTCCCCACTGGGGCCACGAGGAGTCTGGAGATTTCAATATTCTCCCCATGATGAAAAAATTACGGTCAAATGTGTTTGGTAGCGAAACAGAGAAGCCAGCCCAGGGCTGGTACCAACATTTGGCTAACTGATTTCAGGAAAGGAGACATTTTCCTTCCTCAGCGGTTTCAACTTAAATGGAAAGCAGCGGAGGGCACCCAATGGACTTTCATCTGGAGGGCAGAGGCCTGGCCCTGTTCCCCCCTTTCCTCCCCTGCCCCACAGGAGGCTGCCGTGGGCACTCACCTGATGTCCGACTAACGTCTTACACATCTGCTTTCAGAACCCCACCTTTGCCTGGGAGACTGTGTGGCCCATTCAGCACAGGGCTGGGCTGCCAGCCCGCCACAGACCGTGTCGCCTGCCTGGGGACTACAAGATGAAGGCTTGCCGGACTCTCTCCTGGGATGCTGACTCTGGCTGGGGGCACATGTGGGGAACTCTGGACTTCCAGAAGGAGCCCGTGGCACCAGCAGCAGGAAGGCTCCTGTAACTGGAGGGAGGGTGTACACTAAATGTTCTCTGTGTGGGCGCAGAAGACTTCAGGGGTGACCTCTTCCCAGGGTCAGTTTTAAAGGGTTTCTTGGCTGAGGTCCAGAAACCACGGCAGGACACTTGAATAGGACACGTGACTTCTGGGCTCCCAGGTGCAGCGTAGACTCAGGAACTCAGTCCCCAGGGGTCCCACCAGCGTCAATGAAGATTCCGCAGTTTTGTTTTTGTGTTTTCCGTTTTCTGGTTTGTTACCGTTTTTGTTTTTTGTTGTTGATCAGTGCTAATCCTCGATACTCGAAGGAGAGGTCGTCCGTGTTGTCTTCTCTTTATTTATGATGAAACATACACGGGAAACCTCTTTTTTAGTATCAAATCCCACCCTGGAGGCACTTCCTGTTCCTGATGCGGCCTTCAGGGAAGGGACATTGCCAGCTTTGCTCTGAGCGGGTGCAAGGAAGGCAGGCCTGGTGGGGTTGCGGGGGGCGGGGGAGGGCAGTGCGGCGCGTGGCCCTGAGGACCCCACCCTCCCGTGGACAGCTCCTCGGAGGGGAGGCCGTGTTGGGAAGAGGGCGCACGTCTGTGCTGCAGAGGGAGGCGGCTCACTGTGGTTTCCGCCTGTTGGGTGACTCGTGGCGGGTGGCGGTTCCTCAGGGCGGGACGTCGCTCGGATGGGTCTCTGGACACAGCAGCAGCGCCACTGCAGGGACAGTGACCTGGCAGCCGCTCTCCGGGGTAGCTGAGAGGATGGTAGACCGGTGACGTGCACTTCATTTATGCTGTAGGTCACCCGTTTGACTATCCATCAGTGCCCAGCTCATCTGTGGGATGGCATCTTGGTGCTCGTGGAGACTTGGGTGAAGACGTTGCGGGTTTGGATCCTGTGTGACTGCAGGGTTTCCCAAGAGGCCTTCGTAGGGGGAGGATCTCGTCTCATCTTTTTAAAATCAATGCAGGCAATCATTCGTCAATACTTTTCTTTTTCAGCTTCAGACCCTGCCCGGGAGGACTGTGTACCTGCCCACAGGGTCAGGGAAGAGGCCTTGCTCGCGGGGCACCCTCTGCCCGACGTGCGTCGACGGCGGGACGAGCATCACCACGTGGCGCACGGGTCCAGTCTGTCCTCGGGAGGGCCGGTGGGAGGGCGCGTGTGCGCTGTGGTGCTGACGTGGGGAGCGTCTGTGGCCGTGGAGCCGCTCGAGGCCATGGTACCCGAGCAGAGCCAGTGCGGTGAGCCTGCTGGGTCGGCGGTGAATGTTCCACAGCCTGTCTCTTCTCCGCAGGGAACTTCACCCCTGGGAGTTTTCTGCACGGGACGGCAGACTCCAGAAGGGCCGGGCCGTTTGTGTCCACACCGTGACAGGTGAGTGAACACATGGGGGGCCGAGGAGCTCCAAGGGCTTTGATGAGCCCCTCCTGGGTCACAACCTCTTTGAATCCAGCCCCTCTCTGGGCAGCTTTCAAGTCCACGCTCGTTAACTCGGGGAAGGAGGCTTCGTTATCATCATCTGTGTGTGTCCAGCTTTGCTTGACCCTTGAGGACCCAGATGGACTTTTCAGTGTCAGCTTCTGTCTGAGGGGCATTCTGGCTGTGACATGGGCTCAAGGGAGGGGACTCCATCCCCGGAGAGACAGCAGTGGTGTTTCCCCTGAGAGCACATGCGTTCTGTTGCGCACGTGTCCCTTGGCCCTGTAATCCGAGGTATCCCTTTCCCCGCTTCCCGCCACCCCTGGACAGCCTGCAGAGACCAGGCCTGCTCTGAGCATGAAGGCAGGAGGGGACATTGATCCCCGTCCTCTGGAGCCAGTGGCTTATTGTCCCACAACGGTGGCAGTGGTGCAAGAAAGTAAATGGCTACTTGACGCTGAGACTTTGAACTGGTACATTTCTGCCTGCGTGTGTTTGGGCAGAGGCGGTTGTATGGCCAAGCCCGAAAACGGGGCGGGCATACACTCCCCCTACCATGTGGCCATTGTGGCAGGGGTGTGCAGCCAACGGGCCATGGGAAACTTGGTTTTCATTCATCCCTCACGCATAACTCAGCAACTCCATGTCCTGTCTGCAGCGCGAGCGCTGCCTTGAGCTGGGGCTGATCGGCAGAGGTGACAACGGTCAGGGCCCGGGGTCTTTCCGCTGCATTCGAGGCCTTGTTGTCCATGAGCCGTTCTGTGTGTTTTCGGCCCGCCAGCATCGCCCTCCGCGGCACGTACCCCGTGACAGCGTGCCCCACAGAAGACGTGCGCCCCGCCGCCCGGACACGACGTGCGGTACTTAATGAGAAGTTGCCCGTGTTTTTTTCGCTTTATTTGTGACGAAACATTCGCGGTGCACTTCTTTTTCAGTATCCAAATCTGCCTCGAGGACTGCCTGATTCGGGCGCCGGCTTCAGGGAAGGCACGCGTGCCCTTTTTCGGACTTGGATCCAGATATTTGCCACCCTGCCTGTTTTCTCCCTTCCACAGTTTCCCCGATTTTAGTCCCGAAGGCCCCCCTCCTCCCACCATGTGGCCTGGGTTAGACTTGAATCCCCTCCCCACCCACCTCCTCACACCATACAGGCGTGCCAGCCCAGGGTTTGTGAGGTGCTTCATCCCTCTGTTTGCCGTTGCAAGCAATCCAAAGATGGGCCCCTAACTCCACGGGACTAGTGAGACACCAGGGCTTTGCTGAGGCTTCTGGGAAAGGAACTATTTCTCCATTTCCTGTGGGAGCTGCCAGAGTAGACCGTTTGTTTCCTTCAACCATGTGACATGGTGGTGTGAGCCTTGAGGCTCCCACAGCCATTTAATGACCCAAGAGGAGAGCGCCTGGGTCTGGGTGGGCTGGAGCTGTTCAGATCCAGAGAGGGAAGTGTGTACCATGAAAGGCACAGACTGGGGAGTTAGAGAGGGAACTGGGACCTGGATGACCTTGGATCCTGGATCAAACCCCGCCTGAAGCTTGCCCTGTCTCTTCACTTTT
Source organism: Lutra lutra (assembly GCF_902655055.1). Taxonomy (NCBI): domain Eukaryota; kingdom Metazoa; phylum Chordata; class Mammalia; order Carnivora; family Mustelidae; genus Lutra; species Lutra lutra. Next base: position 143,370,775 of record NC_062284.1, read on the forward strand.
GGGCCACATAAGCCTATCAGTTACATAAAACCTAAGAAAATCTCTTTATTGTTTAAGCCAGTTTGAGTTGGGTTTTATCTTATTTGGGCCAGAAGCAGATGATAGCCTTGTGCATTTTTTTTTTTTTCAGTGACGTGTGTCTTGGTTCAGCTATCCTCAGTTATCCTATCTAGGGCAGATTCTTGGTAAAAAGTGACTTTTTCTTATAAACTTACTATGTACTTTAAATGTGTTAATTTTTTTTTAAAGATTTTATTTATTTATTTGAGAGAGAGACAGTGAGAGAGAGCATGAGCTAGGAGAAGGTCAGAGGGAGAAGCAGACTCCCCATGGAGCTGGGAGCCTGATGTGGGACTCGATCCCGGGATTCCGGGATCATGACCTGAGCCGAAGGCAGTCGTCCAACCAACTGAGCCACCCAGGCGTCCCTAAATGTGTTAATTTATGAACGACGGTTCCTGATTAATGTGTTTTGTATCCAGGATAGGGCCACTGGCATGGGCCCCTCTCCAGGGGACCTGAAGGCATCTCCACTGACCTGTTCATCTTCAGACTCCCTCTCTCCTCGGAGCACTTCCCTGCGCGTGCTGTTGGCTTTGGGGAAGGCGTTATTCCTCGCACCTGCTGCCCGTCAGCCCTCCAGACAGGTTTGCTGTAGTCACAAGTCACACTAATCTCTGGACTCCTAGCGTCTTACAGCACAGCTGTGCCCCATAGGAACCCGAAGCTCCCTTGAGGCAGGGATGCCTTCGGAAGCACGCAAGACACGGGAGGGCTAGGCTGCCCTGGTGGCTTGTTTTACTGAGTCGCTATCCTTGGTCTCTTGTCTTTCAAGAGGAGGCCGTCCCAGAACCAGTGACTCGTGGGAGAAACTCTCTTCCAGGGTCCAGACTGGCCTGTTTTCTCTGGAGGGATGCTCCCCAGGAACGTCACAGTAAATACTCTGTGGTGGTTGATTCCCACCCGGGAGAACGACCTGGGGTCGTGGAGCAGAGGGACAGGTCTGCTTTATCCGCGGGGAGGACTGTGCGCCCCACCGGGCTCAGTGTCAGCCTTGCCTGGGAGGGCATCTTGGACATGCTTCCCCTGCCCGGGTGAGCCGGCGCCCGCCCCCCGCCCCGACCTGTGTGGGATGGATGGCACCGGCCTGGCTCACCGCCACGGCCTGACCCTTGGTGTCTCCCTTCTTCCGCAGGTGGACGGCCAGAGGCAGCGACTACACGCGCGCGTCTGGCGGCGCCCACCTCTGGTGCCTGGGAAGAAGCTGCCCGTGTTACTTTCGCTCGATGCGCGCCGAAACAAACACGGTGCACTTCTTTCTCGGTGTCAGCTCGCGCCTCGCAGAGCCCCCGGGCCCGACGGAGCCGTGGGGAAGGCGCCACGGTGCCGCTGCCCGCCTTGGTATGTATGTGGAGGGTGACACGCGGCATCGGGTCACCCGCGGCCCAACCGCGGGCAATGTCCGCCTCGAAGAACGGGCACAGCGGGGAGGCCTTGGTCCCACGCCAGGTCCCCCTGCAAGGGGGTGGGGAGACATCATTCCAGGCGCTCTCATGAGGAAATGCCCAACATTTGGAGGGAGCTCAGGTGGCAGCAGCCAAACACGACTCCGTACAGCTGTGAAGACAAGTAGCCAGTGAAAACCGTCCAGCAGTTCCCTCCACAGATAGAAGTGGATGGCTGTCAGCTGCAGGTAGTTCAGTCGCGACGTGTCACCTGGAGGACAGTCACCCACACGTGCATAGTGGAATCGCTTGGGGATACCAGCTGTGGTGGAAGGCAGTGGTCCCTGTGGTTCTGGGAGAGGGGCTCCCAAGGGTGGTCTCTCTGTTGGGACTAACCACCCAGGTTCCCGACTGGTGCTCCTCAGTGCCATCAGCAGAGGAAGGATGTGAGAGAAGCAAGGTGTTGGCCCCCCAGTCAGGACCGCAGAACGGATGTGACTGCAGGATACGAGCCTCAAGAGCGACCCTGCCGTCGGGGTTGCTCACCCTCCACGCTAACCTGTGCTGAGGCGGTCTTCCTGGAGGCGGGGGCCCTGGGGCTCCATGGACGGCTCTGTTCTGTGGTATCTCAAGAGAGGTTTTCCTAATGAACTCACTGGGCTCGTGACCGGTCGTTCTCGGCCAGCCTCTTTTCAGTGCCAGATCCGACTGGGAGGAAAGGCTGTTTGAGTTGAGCCTCTCGGTGGTATCGGGAGCTCCCCGGGGTAAAGGATAGATCATGGTCCAGAGTGTGCACATGGTGGTCACTGTCCTGTCGGCCACTCACCCTCCGTGTCTGTCCTCCCTAGGAGTCGTCCCTGGAGCTCTGCCAGTTGGGACAGGATGCCACAGGGGTACCCTCGGAGCTGCATTTTGGTGCTAGAAAAGAGATTATCCATGTTTCTTCGCTTTATGACGAAAAATACAGGTGCGCTTCCATTAGAGTGTCGAATCCCATCCCTAAATCCCAGCACCGTTGACTTCAGGGAAGAGAGCTTGGCCACCTTCCCCACTGCCGGCCCCACAGATGCCCGCCCGGGGCTACCTCCTGCTCCACCCGTCCTCCGGGGCTGGGCCTCCCTTCAGAGAGCCTCCTGGAGGCAGAAGCCCCTCGGGCAGAGAAGCAGCTGTCTTCGTGTCAGGTGTACCTGCAGCCCGTGGAGAAAAGTCTTCTAAGACGGGGCGCTTGCAGTGAGCCTGCTGGACCTTCTGGTCCCGTCCTTCTCGCTGATGGGCTGCCAAGGGAGCCCCTCCCTGGGGGTTCTGAGCTCCACGTCGTGGGTGGGCTGTGTGTGCACCTGCACACGCTCTGGGTCACCGGGCCCGCGGACCCGCAGACTGTGGCCCAGAGCGGACGCTCCCGGAGGGGTTTCTGGTTCGGAGGCACCTGGCGAAGGGGAAGAGCCGCCGCCCCGTGATGCCTGTTTCATGCCCGAGAACCGGGAAAGGCACAGTCTCTTCCTCCGGATCCTGGCTTCCCATCTGGGAGGGCTCCGGACCTGCTCCCCGGGTCCGGGAGGGCCGCCGCCCCTTGCAGGGCCCCAGGTAGGTGGCAGAGAGGCCTGGAGGGAGCCACGCGGCAGGCTGGGCGGGCGTGTGCTCCCCATGCCCGAGCCCTCGCCCTGTCTCCCTCGCAGGCGGGTTCCCCGGCAGCCGGCGGAGGAGGAGCGAGGGCGCAGAAGCCGGTCTGAGATGTTCGAAAGGAGGTTGTCCGTGATGTATTTGCTTTGTTCACAGCAGATATTGCACGGTTGATCTCTTTTCCTCATCAAATGCCTTCTGGAAGGACCCGCGGCACGTGGCGTCAGGTTCGGGAGGGGGTGGGAGTGGGAGCCCCCCCCGCCCCCACCCCGAGGGTGTGAGAACAGATGGTTGGCCAGATGGCAGGTGTTTTCCTTCGTTTATTTATTTTGAGATCTGAGCGTTTATTGAATCGTAATTCAACAAATAATTCAATATTCGATCACCCTAACGTCCTGTTGCCGAAGGTCAATCTATAAATGTGAGAAGTTAGGCTCTGTGACCCCAATGTCTTTGAGAAATGGCCAAAGAAATGTGAACAAAAAAGCGTTTAACGTAGTTTTCAGGGTTTTAGAAGAATCCCGAGTAGACCCTCTCCAGTCCCTTGGTTTCAAAAGCTTAACCTCTGCGGGGGGTTATAAGATACAGACGTAGGCTGCAGAAATCAAAATGACAAATACGAGGTGATCGTGGGAATTTTTACAAATGTGTGGCAGGTGTACTGAAGGTTTAGTATGTAACTTAGTTTAATGTGACTTTCTCTTAACAATAACTGGTTTTTTAATGGTGCAAAATACCAGGTTGTTTGGGGAAGTTTCCAAATGGGTAACAGAGAGAGAGAGAGCCTGTGGGGTCTTTGACTCTTCAAAGGGCCCTGTCTCCGGTCTCAGCTAATGGTCGGGGGTTCCCCAGGTCCCCCAGACGGAGGCACTGGGTTATTTTTCTGTTGTCTTCCTGGAGGCTACCCTGCCGCGATTAACACTTACCTTTTCCTCACACCTGGCGGGGGCTCCTCAGGATTTGGGGGCAAGTGGTTTATTCATGAAGGGCTCTAAAGAAGGCCATCCCAGGAGGGAATGAGGGTGACGGGAGGGAGGGAGAGATAGCCATGCCATGAGCAGATGGGACTCTCAGCTCCCTGACTTTTGGGACCCTAAGCAACATGTTAGCCCTGGCAGGACACCTGGGGAGTGAGGCCGGACCTCTTGGAAGTGATGGCAGGTGGGTTGGCAGTGCCAATCCCGGGATACCTGAGGCTGCGCTCGGTGGCTGGTCACTCCAGCTATCCCAGACCTTGTCTGGCTGCCTGCATTTCAATGAGAAAACGAATTGCCTGGCCAGTGCTTCCTCCTCGAGGGCGTGCCCTCCTCGTTCACGGCCATGCTTACAAGAACCAGCCTTGGGTACATGCCTGAGTCTGGCCACAGTGGGTACGTACTTTCTTTACGACTTAGACCCTCCGACTCCTTAACCAGCTGTGCCTCATTATTCTTTCCAGGGCTTTCTGGAGGCAGCACCCGCCTAGGGAGGTCAGCCTTGCTCTTGATGGTATGTGAAGAACACTTGGCCCCATGAGTTTGCTTTATTTATGACAGATCGTGCTTGGGGGCTCTCAGTAGGGGACGGGGATGGCTTCTGCCACGTGTAGTGAGGAAGGACTCCGGCTCTTCGTAAATGAGGGCTGGTCCTGGGTCCGCATTATCCTCAGCATCTCTTTGTTCTTAGAACAGGCAGTGGTTTTCAAGCGTGAGACTTTCTGGAAACAAGTCCAGCCTAAGGACAGCAGGGTCCCTGTGGGTATCCCTGGGTGGACTAGGAGCGGAGGGCTGGCCACAGAGCATAGGCTGTGTTTACAAAGCCTGCCTGCATGTCTTCAGGTCCTGAATCTGTTTCAGGACGACTTCCTGGCAGTGATGACGACCTGGTAGGAAAGGCAACAGGTCTGGGATCGTTGGTGCTGTTGGAGGCGTGCTTTCCCAAGGATCGCTGGCCCTGGCTTCGGTAAGTCTCTGTGTTCAGCCCACCCAAAGGATGATTTTTCTGGAAGCTGCGCGTTGTTTTCCAGGGGGCGGCGGCGGCCGGTGAGCTCCGTGCTTCGCTGCCCCTCGGTTGTATTTGAAGAGCGACTGTTTGTGATAGCTTTCTCTGACCTACCCCTGACAGCCGATCCCATCGATGTCTCAGATCCTGGCTTTTGGGACCTTTTGGATACACGTCTCCTTTTCTGGAAAGTTCTTTGGTGTCCTCATCCTCCAAAGGTATGTGAAAGGGGTACTCGCTGATCAGCACACACTTCTACTAGGCCTTCGCCTCCGGGTGCCCTAGGCAGGCGTTACCGAGCTGCGCCTGACTATACAGACTTCGTAGGGCCTTCTCTCTTTTGTCTGGTATTTCCGGAACTTCAAGAATGGTCATCCTTCCTGTGCTTGCTTTACTGTTGGTGCATTTTTTTTTTTTTAAGATTTTATTTATTTATTTGACAGAGAGAGATCACAAGTAGACAGAGAGGCAGGCAGAGAGAGAGAGAGAGGGAAGCAGGCTTCTTGCTGAGCAGAGAGCCCGATGTGGGACTCGATCCCAGGACCCTGAGATCATGACCCGAGCCGAAGGCAGAGGCTTAATCCACTGAGCCACCCAGGCGCCCCAACTGTTGGTGCATTTTTGAAGTACGTCCCATTTTTCAGAATCAGACCCTGCTCTGGAAGTAATCGTGGCCATGAAAGGCCCATGAGGCATTAGGGTGGTTGTCCCCAGGGTGAGGGACAGCGGGGCCCAGCCCTGATCTTGCGCCCGGTAACGGGTCTGTCATCTGGACATGACAAGCCAGTGCCTGGCGTTAAGGCCCTTCGTGACGTGCCGAGGGTCCTTGACTGTCCTGGGATGCTGCTACTCGTGACGAATATTCCTCTTAGGGCTCTCCAGGGCTGTTTCCTGCTTGACAGTCAGGAGGTGGATGTTCCTTCTATGTTTACGGGATTTATAGTTAATCATAGAGGAAAATCCACGCGTTTGGTATTTGAAGTTATTTTTAAAACATTTCTGAGCACAAGCCCCCGTCCCACCCCAGGGCAGAGAGAGGAAGGCTAATGTGCATCCCCTCCCCCGCCTCCTCCCGCCAAAGGAGGGAGCGAACGGAAGACAGAGCCCAAAATTTAGGTTCTGGTTAGTGACGGGACAGGTGCCGTCCTCAGAGCGGACCGCCTCCCTGCCACCCCGCGGGCACACCGAGCATTACCTCTGTTCTTGATGGATCGTGTGCAGGTTCAGGCTGTACAGGACTAAATCCTTCTTTGGTATTTAAAAGGTGGATATTCCTTCTATGTTTATGTTATTTATGGTTAAACATAGAGGAAATTCCACGTTTTCAGTATCAAATGCTGCTGGGAAGCATGGCTGGACAGATGCCACCGTCAGGGGAGCCGGGGGGGGAGGTGAACCCCTCCAGGGTAAGTGGAAAGACGGTGGACCCCAGCCCATGCGCTTTCTTCGTGCCCTATGCCTGCAGACCACCCCCTGCGCACCTCCCGCCCCCCACCTCTCCCACCCCACCAGCCCGTCTCGCGACCCCTCTGCCGAGCTGCCACCTCGGGGAAGAGGCTGGGGGGTCTGGGGTCCCGGTTTCTCCACGGCAGCCAACGCGCCTTTCACTTTTGATAGAGTGTGCGTACGTTCACGCTTTCCAGGATTAATCTTCTTTGGTATTTAAAAGGTAGATTTTCCTTCTATGATTACGTGTTTGATGGTTAATCATAGAGGAAAATCCACGTTTTCAGTATCAAATGCTGCTGGGAACACGGCTGGCCTGAAGCCGCGGTCAGGGGAGCGGGGTAGGGCCGCGCCCCCCGCCAGGGTAAGTGAAAAGCTGGTGGACCGCGGAACATGTGCTTTGTTCGAGCCATATGTCTGCCGACCATCACCTTTAGAAGCCCCTGCTCGCGGAGGAGCCCCCTGCCCCGGGCAGACAGGGCCTGGGAGTCGTCACAGCTGGGCCACGCGACCGAAGGCGACTTGGTCTGCTGTCCCGCTTCTCCTTCGGATGAACTGTGTACCCATTTGTCCTTTCCAGAACTCAGTCTTTCTTTGGTATTTAAAAGGTGGATATTCCTTCTATGTTTACGTGATTCCTAGATAATCATAGAGGAAAATCCATGTTTTCAGTATCAAATGCTGCTTTGGGAGTATTTCTGGAGGAGACTGTAGGACAAGAGCCCCTCCCTGGGACCCCCACGCCCCACCCCCCGCCTGGGCAGGTGAAAACGTGGTGGGCTGCACACTATGGGAATTAAGGACAACGTCTGAGGACCCTACAGGCTTAGCAGCCCCTTCTTACTGGGAGGCCAGCTTGGGGAGGTTATCGCGTGGCGGGGTCTGTCGTCCCGGCTCCGCGTGGAAGTTCGCCCGCCCTCTGTGACTTTATTTTTGATGACTCAAACACAGGTTCGCGTTCTCCTGGACAGAATCCTTCTTTGGTATTTAAAAGGTAGATTCTCCTTCTATGAGTACATTATTTATGATTAATCATAGAGGAAAATCCACGTTTTCAGTATCAAATGCTGCTGGGAAATCTCCGACGACGGGAAGTCACCATCCAAGAAGAGATGGTGCGGGCGCCCCTGCCGGGTGCCAGAGCCAACCTCAGTGTAGCCCGCGCTTTGCATGGGTTACGCCCTCGGCGTCTAACGTGCCGGTTCCAGGCTGTGTCCTCAGTACACCTCGCTGACCTTAAATGAATTTTGTTCTTTGTGTGTTTACCATGTTAATAATGCGTTTCCTGGAATCAGCCTATTTCGCAGGAACTTTAGAGAGTACCGGGCGTTGCTGTGGCTTTCGGGAAGGGGCACCAGTGGGGGCACAGGGTGGTGGGGGGAGATGGGTGGAGCGGGTGCGCGATTCCCCCGTGGGCGCAACCCCTCCCATGGCCTGTGCCCCTGCCCGCTGACCCTGCGTGTCTCCGATCTGCTTATCTTAGGCTCACTTCTGGCACTGATGCCAACTTGGTCATGCCGCCGCTGCTCTCGTTTGCTACTTGGGGAGAGGTTATCCTTGGTGTGTTTGTATGATTGCAATGAATATGCAAGGACAAGCTCTCTCCGAGGAGCAAATCCTGCCTGGGAGGGCTGCTTGGGGACCAGGCCGACTGCAGGGACCCAGCACGGGGCCAGTGTTGCAGGCAGGTGCGTGGTTGGCTCCTAGGCGTGGGCCTCTCTTCCTGCTCCTCGTGACCTGGTGCTCCCGCTCTTCCTGTGCCGTGCATCTTTCAGAGAACTTTCTGGAAGAGATGATGACGCGGGAGATGAGGCCCCTGGTTTTCCTTTCAGAGCCACCGATCTGTTTAGAAAGCAGTGCTTCCCCGGGCGGGCCTGCTTCGTGTGGGGCTGATGCGTCCTTGTAGCCGTTCTGGCAGGGCTTCCCAGACAGGATGCCAAGAGCTGGCAGGAGGCCTCCTGGTCTGTTTACTTCCCAGATACGGTGGAAGGATGTTCCAGAACAGCGTCGGTGTCTAGCCGAGAGTTGGGGCGTGTGGTCCACCCACTCTTCACACCCATCCTTGGGCTGACTCCTGAGCCTGTCGTGTCCACCTGAGGGAAAGGGGAGGGTTGGTGCCAGTCTCAAGGAAGGGACCGGTGTAGCCCCAGAGCGCCCAGTGTCGGTAGGAGACTTGCTGCTGGGACCATCAGGCCCCAGAGCCCTCCGTCCGGACGCAGCCCCTTGGCATCGCTGCTGGCTATGATGGAAGGACCTGGGAATCCTGATGTCATTATCTGTCTAGTTAGCACTGGCGCGTGGGGATTTCATTTCCCTCTGACGAGTCTTACACTTAGGTGGGGGCTTTGAGTGGGCAGTGCAGGTGGCCTTCTGGACACAGTGCCACATTCAGGAGAAGGGATGCCTGTCTCAGCACCGCTACACGATCTGCGAATGGGCGGCCCATCGGGGAGTGGGTTGGGTTGTTTTATTTGCTCCCCCCCCCCCCCCCCCCCCCCCCGCCATGATGCATGCTATTCTGTCTTCTGCCCCCAAGCAGCCAGTGTGTTATCAGGTGGACGGGGAGGCAGTGTTTCGGGACAGAGGCAGTAAGCCTTCCCCAGGGCAGTTTTGCAAGCCCTAAAGGAGTGTCAGCCTTTGTCCGCCCGGTTTAGCTTGGGTGGTGGATGACCGCCCGTCTGTGGGGAGGCAGTTCTGTCTTGGAGAGATGCTGGAAGGACAGCCCGTCTCAGGGCTGGGTCCCAGCATGCGGGGGGGGGGGGGGGGGCAGGGTTGTCACCGGCCCCTCCCCCTGGTCTCAGGCCCTGCAGGAGGAGACCACCGGAAGGCACAGCCTGGTCCTCACGGGAGCTGCTCTTTGGTACTTGAAGAGAGGATACCCTTTGTATGTTCACTTTATTAATGGCGAATATACAGGGGGAGACTCTTATTTGCGTATCAAACTCTGACCGGGGAGGCGCTTGGGCCCAGCTCCATCTTCGGGACAGAGACGTCAGCCTGATGGCAGCCCTTCCCAGGTATGTCCCCGCTCCCCTGGGCCCAGGTGTGGGCTTTGGCCGCAATGCTGACCCTGGGCTCCTCCTCAGGGGGACTCCCCAGAGGCTGTGCTGTGCTGGTGGAGGCAGGGAGGGGGACCGTTGACATACGCTGTCTCTTGTCTGCCCTGCGTTTAATGGTGGTTTGCTTTTTTAAAGATGAGTTATGCATGGACCTGCCCTTTGTTCATGCTGAGTCATACCCAGGAGCATCCCGGGACAATATCAAGCTCAGGAGACTGACCTTGATACCAGCCTCTTTCAAGGGTAACACATGAGTGACGGTCGACCACAGAGCACTGGCTTTCTTTAGGATGGTCTCAAGCCTCCTCGGCCAACCCCGACCAGTCCATCCTGGAGGGCTTCCTGGAGGTGGCATCGGCTTTGGGAGAGAGGCTGAGATTTGCTCACCTGTGCTCCTCTCCTGTGTTCAGAGGGGCATTGTCCTGCTCTAAGTCCCTGAGATGAATCTGTAAGAGCTGTTTCTTTTTGTGATTTGTGGTTCTTGTCCTCCCTGGGAGATAGTGTCCTCCACAGGAACTGCTGGGCTCTGGGGAAGAGCCACCGGAACCGTCCCCCTGGGCCAGGTACGTGAACAGGGGAAGGTCAGAGGGATGGGTTTCTGTCTCAGTGTTTGCCCTCTGTTCTCTAATGGTCTGCATCTCCTCCGCCTCTAGGATGATGTCCGGGAGAAGAGAGCTGGTTCTGTTTGCAGAGATGGTTCTTGGGCGGTGTGACCGTTGGCTTTGCCCTGGGGGCAAGTCCCCCCGGGGTCCCAGAGCGCTACGGCAGCCCCTGTCTGTTCCTGACAGGGGCTGCCAGGAACAGACATTATCTGAGAGAGGTGAGTGCCTCACCTGGGGGGCGAGGCAGGTCCCCAGCTGACCTGTAGCCTCCGCCTGCCGCTCCTTCCATGGGGGCCGGGTCAGGGGAGAGGCCATTATGGGGAACTGGCTGTGGGTGTGCATTCTTCATTACTGTGGTATGTGGGGTTTGACTCCTTTTCTGTAGAAACGATGTCCTAGCATGGCTTCCTGGGCAAGATGCCCACCTCCAGGAGGGTGGTGGGAAAGGAGCTGTTTCTGGGAATGACATCGATGTTTATGCCTCTGTGGGGAGCTGTGATGGGGTGGTGACCACATGGTCATTGCTTTATCTACGATGTAAATGTGCCCGGTCCCCTTGCCCTCGGTGCCCAGTAACATTATCAGGAGAACTTCCTGGAGGAGGTGCTCATGCTCGCTCCACCCCTGGTGTCGTTTTGCAGAAACCGAGAGGCTGAGCTCTGTGCGTGCACTCAAAGGCTGTGGGGTTGATCTCCTTCTCAGGAAGGAGTCCTGGGCTGGAGTGATTCCTGGACACAATGCCGATTGCAGTGAAGGGGGGCTGGTGTCTCTGCCCCTCCCTGGGCTCCGTGGGATGGGGAGCTGACCCATGGGCACACACCTGGCAGGAGGTGTCTGCCCTCGGGTCTGCCGGTCCGCATGTCCCACCCCTCCCTAGGACGGATCCCAGGAGAGGAGGCCAGGCCCGAGAACCATAGCGATGGACCTGCCCAATGCCACTGTTTGGTACTTAAAGCGAGGTTGCCCTATGTATATTCGGTTTTTTGACATAGAATATACAAGGGCAAGCTCTCTGTGAGTATCAAACCTTGTCTGGGAGTCTTCTTGGACCCAGTCACACTCAGCGAGGGACGTGGTATGTGTGTGTGCATGACCGTGTGTGTCCCTTTGCTGTGTGTGCCAGTCGCTCATGGGTCACCGCTTATCGGAGGTGACTTAGGGGGTGCGTGGCCGACTGGGAAGGGCACGACCCAGCAGCGTCGCCTGTCCCCGTGACGCGTGGGTGGGGCAGGAGGCATGCCCTGTGTGTGTGGTCTGGGTCCTAAGAGGGCCCGGTCAGCGCTGGCACGGGGCGGTGTCTGTCGTCATGTCGTGATGCGGTCCGTGAGCCTGCCCGCTCATGCTTGGTGCGCGTGTCCCGGTCCACTAACCCGCGGCGTCTAATTCGTCCCCAGGACTGCGCCTTGAAGACGGACCAAGTCCTCCCAAGGCAGCGGCTTTCTTTTCCGTGCTAACCTTTGGTACTTGGAGAGTGGTTATCCCTGTCCTGTTCGTTTTACTCATGTCGAATCGTACAGGGTCATCCACTTTTTCAGTATCAAGAGCGCAGACCGTAGAGTTCGATTTCCTGTGTTCGGATCCCGCCTCTGACACTTACTAACCATGCAACACTGGGGCAAGACCTCATCGCGCTGTGCCTGCTGCCTCGCCTGTCGAAGGGGGCACGGGGCCTGCTGGGGGCTGACGACTGAAGGCTTGTACATGGCTTAGAGTAGAGCCTGGCGCTTGGCACTTCCTAAGTGGTTAGCCGTGATGCTTCCGAGCCATGACCTCGGTTGGGGGCGCGGTGGGGGGGCGGTGGTGTTCCATGCCCTCCTTCGAGTTCGGAGCTGGGTCAAGATGCGGACATCAAGCCCTCCCTCAGGTATGTGAATGGATTGTCGAGACAGCAGCCGGGGCCGCGTGTGTGCTGGGGACCCCCGAGGCTCTTCACGGGAAGCGGCGGAGCCCTTCCGCGCCGGCACTCAGAAACACGCCACGTACGGTGGGGTCGGCGGGGGGGTGAGAGCGTCCGATCCGTGTCAGGGGACGGCCTTGGGGTCTTGACCTCCGCCGCCATCCACCCTCTGAAGGCCTCTTGGCCTGGACGCCAAGCAGTGCGAGGGGTGGGCTCAGGGAGCTTGTCTCCCCGGTGCCGACAGAGGGGCTGTTGGAGGTGTGCGCGGCACGCGTGTGTGCGTGTGTGTGCGTGTGTGTGCACGTGTGCGCCCGCATGTGTGTGCCTGGGTCTGCTGAGCTCGTGTCACAGTCCAACCCTGAGCCAGAGACCCCGAGGTGCCAGTGTTCCCGCGCGTGCTGTTTCATACTTGAGGAGAAATTATCCTTGGTGTGTTCACTCTGTTCGTGATGCATCATACAAGGACAATTTCTTTTTGAGTATCAAATCCTGCCTCTCAGACTTCTGGACTCCGTGGCTGGTTCTGTAAAGGGCCGCAGGTGGCGCCATTCCACGGGGCTCATGCTGGGTGGGGTGTGAGCGAGCGTGCGCTCAGCTCGTGGTGGGCGCCCTGGAGGTGGGCCCGAGCGTGGCCAGGGCCCAGTGGGCTCCTCGGCGCTCCGCTGACTCGCGTTGGTCACGGGCAGGTGTCAGGTGGGCGGGCAGGTGTCAGGTGGGCGTGGTGCTCAAGGCTCGTCAGTCCTGCCTCGGGGATGCAAAGCCAACCTCAGGGATGGGTCGTTGGGTTAGTCCCCCTCCCCCTGCCCGAGGATGGGGCCGGTCCCCAGGCGTGTGCCTGACTCTCATGTGTAAAGCTGACCTGCTAACCCTTCCCGTGCGGACCTCCCGGGAAGAGTTTTCTGGAACAGACGCCGACGTGGAGAAGATGCCAAGCTCTTCTGGATGGAGCCGCTACTCTTTGGTGCTTAAAGAATGGTTGTCCGTAGTATGGTCTCTATATTCATGGTGATTAATATCGGACAACCATTGTTTTAGTATCCAAATTTGCTTCAAAAGTTCTCTCAAGCCCGGTGCCGACTTCAGCAGGAGGACGTTGATTCGTGCCCTACCGTGGAGCATGACTGTTCTGAAGATCTAGAAAAACTAATTCCGTGGCCCCAGTTGTGGAAGCGCCCAGTTGCCGTCCTTGCACGGATACCGGCTTTAGGGGTGGGGACACAGTTTGGGGGCTTGGGGCCATTTGGAAGATGTCAGCTATTTATCCAACTGTCTTTATCTTCTTGTCCTTAAGTATTAGCCACAAGGCGTCCCTCGGAGAGGTGCTGGTGCTGGGCGTCAGTCTAGGCACCTAGGTGGTGGACTGGGGCAGCTGCGTCCCACGTCTCTGGCATGTATTCTGAGCATGGAGGACCTCCTGGGGAGGGGGGGGGGCACAGACTCAGCACACTGTGTTTCTAGCCCCTGAGCAACTGTGTAATGAAAGTTCTGTTTATTCCCAACCACATGCCGCCTTTTGAAACCCCCTTTATCTTAGACTCTCAGATGGAACCCAGACTTTGGGAAGAAGACGTTGTGGTTAGTGGCACCTCTGGGGTGTGTGTGTGTGTGTGTGTGTGTTCTTGTGTGTGTGATGTGCTGGCTGTAACAGTGTTTCTCAAACTATAAAATGCTTCTAAGATTTTCATCACCCAGGGATCTTGTTAAAAGGCAGATTCTGATTCAGGGACCAAGATTCTGCATTTTTAGCAAGTTCCCAAGTGATGCTAACGCTGCTGGTCAGTGCACAACACTGGGAACTGTTTGGGGCCCGATCTAATGGGCCTCATCTGTGACGTGTATCCCCTGGCCCCCCGCCTTCCGTATGCCATCCGTCCCGAGAGAGCCTCCCAGAACGACATGCTGCTTGCTCTTTGGTTCGTGAACAACGGGTGTCTGTGATGGGTTCCCTGGATGCTTTAGTGTCAGGAGACAACTCTTCTTTGGAATCAAATTGTACCTCAAAGGGCCCCTCAGATACCGGGCGGCATCAGGGGGAGGCCGCGAGAGTCCGTCCCCAGCAGAACCTGTCAGGGCCTGGGCCAGCAGCGTAACTGAGGGCTTGGACCCTCTAATTCTGTACTCCTTCCTTTGCAGTCAGGCTGGAGGAGGTGGTCCTGGCACCGAGGCCGTCATGTGGTGGAGACCTCATCTTGGGGATCAGTGACCCTCTGCTGTATCCAAAGAGGTATATCTATGACGTACATCCTCTGACGACTGCTTTTTGTCGTCAAATCCTGTCTGCCGGGAATCCCTGGAGGAAGGTTTCTTGCCATGGCTTTGTTTTATATACAACCTGCTATGGGTGTCTTCTGGAGCACGGTTTGAACTTTGGGGTTCGGAGGGTGGTGTCAGGGCCCAGCACAGGCCCCAGGACCCAGGTCTGGGAGCGGACAGCTGATGCTGGCACCTGTGCCTTCATCATAGGTTGTGAACACCCAGCTCCCTGGCTTTCGGGACTCAGCTCATCCGGAGAATCTTCCAGAAGCAAAGGCACCGGTGGGGAAGAGGCCATGGTTTTCGTGTCAGAGCTAATTCAGGGATATTTGAGGAGAGGTTATCCGTGTTCTGTTCGCTTCGTTCATCATGAATAATACATGGTTAACCTCTTTTTGAATATCAAACTCTGCCTCAGAGGGCCGCCCGCGCAAGAGACGTGAGAGTGTGTGTTTCTGGTGTGTGGTGTGAGCTGGGCCTGGCCTGAGTTTCGTGAGGCATGCTTCCTAAAAGGCAGCCTGGGGTGGGGCTTTGCTGGGTTTTTGCAGTGAACTTGCTGTGTTTCTTGTGTTTGAAGTCGGCTCCATCTCAGTGCTGACCTGCCTTGGAGTGAGGGTGTGATGTAGGGTCTGCCTCGGGGATGGGGCCTCGTGTCCACATCACCGCAGGGCGGCTCAGGGGATGCCTGACGCGTGAGCCTATCCCCCAGGGGGTTGGGGCTCTGCCCGGCCCCAGACCTCCCAACCCAGCCCTTTGTAGTGAGGCTTCCTGGAGGCCATGCTGGTCCCCTGGACACACTGTGGTTTCCACCCACTGGGATCCTGAGGGAATAGTCCCTTCTTTTGAGACTTCTCTAAGGGCAGTCCGTTTCAAGGGTCAAATCCCACCCCGGCTGGCTCCCTGAACCCAGGGCCACCGCTGCTCCAGGTATGTGAAAGGGAGGCTGACTTGCGCTGTCCCTTCGTGGGTCTCTAAAGTCATGGACCCCGATGTCCACTTCCTCTTCAGGTGACGTCCATGAGGTGGCGCCCGCAGAGGCAGGAAGGTCTCCGGAGGACTGGCCCTGAGCTGCACTCCTGTCTCATGCTCGCTGCCCACAGCCAATGCCTCTTCTCCTCCGCACCCCTGCCCTGGGCAGCGCCTGGCACACAGCGCCCAGTTTAGGCGGAGAACGATGGTCTTGGGATCTCCCCTTGTTATGGGGGAGGGACGCTGGCCCAGACCCCAAATTTGGGGGAGGGTCACCTGCGCCCCATGATCTCACTTATGCTAAGGGTGACATCCCAGAGCTGCCACAAAGCCCGGGTGCCCCCCCCCAATCCTGACGCTTCTGGTCCACTTGTGGTGACCAGTGCGGTCGGGCCTGGTGACGCACTCAGGAGGGATGTGTGTTGGGGACACCGGCCTCACGCGGTAAGGAAGCTTCGGCCTCCGCCTCAGGTCTGGGATACGGGGCTGGCCCTGGGGTGCGCATGTTTTGGCGAACGTGTTCCCCAGTCCACTAACCAGAGGGTTTGTCTCAGCCTCAGAATGAGGTGGAGACGCCCCCTGCGCGAAGCGGGCTTTGCAGCTGGGATGCCCACCCCGCTGGTGGCATTTGGGGCTCAAGGTGGGCTGCTGGGTGCTCTTGGGCAGGAGCCACACCGTGGACCCCGTGCTGGTATCGGGGAGGGGATCTGCGGCAGCCCCATCATGCCGTCCGCAGGGGGAGAGTCCACATGCGGGGGTCCTCAGGTCCCCGGGACACGGCCCATCGTTCCAGGACTTCTGGGGGCCAGGCTGTTTGCACGCCCAGCTCCCTCCCCGCCTGCCACAAAGACAGAGCGTGGGTCTGGGGGCCCTGTATTTGTGGCGTAGATTCCGTGGTCCTCCACCTGTCAGCGTCCTGTCCTGCCTGTGAGGCCGTCCCGGGGAAGGTTGCTGTTGGCTGTGCCAATCCGAGGTCTAGGCAGAACTGATTCGACCCTCAGCAGTCAGCCCGCCTGCAGGAGGCGGCAGGAGTGGGGGCTGCCGTGGATCCTACTCAGCCTCCCCTGTGATGGGCCGATGTGGAGGCTCAGTGTCCAGTGTTTTTTCTGTTAAAAACAGTGCAGCATTTCATCCTTCCTGGGTATAATTCCAGCTTCACAGAGGAATAACCTCCCCTGATACTTGCAAGGATGACCTGTTTAGAGCCTGTGCCTTAATTCAGATCAAGCCAAATAGCTCCCATCCCTGTTGCCCACGGAGTCCTGGGATGCGCGGCCTCTGGGGCCAAGTGGTGGTGGGGTTGAGTGTTGGGACTTCACACCGTGTGTGCAGCTAATCACGTCGGAGCTGCTGGGTTTCAGGACCAACCCACCTGGACGTGTGCCCCGACAGGACTCCAGCGTGAGGGCAGAGCCATTGTCCATGATAGGGGAATGGATGGTTGATCAGAGAACATACATTTTATCAACGATGTATGTCAACTGATCCACAGTCCCTACCTATCCAGTGACTTCTCGGGATAGACTCTGGGAGAAGAGTAGTGGTTTCCCCTCTGTGCTAGTCCCTGGCCCTTGGAAAGACCTTCTTTTTGCTGGGTTGGCTCTCTTTTTGCCAAGTCACAGGAAGGAAGGCTTGTGTTTTTAAGTATTGATCTTGCCTGGGAAGAGCAGTTGGTCCCAGCCCCTTCCCGGGGGATAGGAATGCATGGCTGGCCAGAGAGCATGGGCTTTATTTACCACATGTAGCACCCAAGTCTCCTAACCCTCAGTCCCCAATTCGTCCTTAGGAGGACTAGCTGGAGGCCAGGCCAGCTCTGGTGAAGACACGGTTCAGTTGCGTTAGCCTTCGGTACTTGAAGAGTGGTTATCCCTGCTGTGTTCGCTGTATTTATGACGAATCATACAGGGACATCCAGTTTTTCAGTATCAAATACTGCTTTGGAGGGCCTCCTGGACAGCATTGCACCTGTGGGGAGGAGGTCTTGGCTTCCATACCCACCCAAGGTATGTATATGGACGGTGGAGCACAGTGCACACGCTTCTTTCCTGAGGCCCGTCACGTGTTGCTCCCATGACCAGAAACTACTCTGCACAGACAGAGGCTGCCTAGGAGGGCTGGGCTGGGATCTTCTGGAAGGGGTGTAGGTATCTACACCATCCGTCATGGGAGGTCGACCGGAGAGAATCCTAGTCACACCGAGCACCTGCTGCATGTTCCAGAAGAACCCAATCCCCCCGCCATAAGATGGATCCCTGGAGACCACGCCAGCATGAGGACGTGGTATGGGTGCTGGCTGGTACCTGATGGGTCGCTTTACTGCCTTTGCTGAAGCGCAGACTCTTCCTGAAAGTCAGATCTTGCCCAGAGAGGCTTTCTGGAAGCAGTGTCAACTTTCGGGGAGACATGTTGGCCTCGTGTCTTTCCCAGAATACGTGGAGAGATGGTTGAGCAGACTCTCCTCTTGGTTTCTGATGGTCTTGCTTGCTTCCCTTCTCCCACAAGACCCAGCCCACTTTTATGATTGCCTTGGGGAGTGGCAATTGGCTTTGGCCATGATGCTTTCTCAGTAGGGCCTTTCTCTCTTCACCATCGGATCCTCTTGCTATTGGCAGAACCCCATGGTCCAAGAACTGGTCAACCCGTGAGGAATGACGCAATCATTCCACATTCCATTGTGTGCATACTGTATTCTAGATGACTCTAGAACTTAGCTGTTTCCTCCGAACTGGGGGTAGAGCAGTCAACGAGAGAAAGTCCTTGCTCATTATAGCTTGGTGGGAGAGATGGACAGTAGGAAACCAGCCCTGAGATACAATTTTGTCCACTGTCGAGTTTTATGGAGACAAAGTAAGAGGAGATCTCAGAAGCGGCAGAGGGATGGGTGATTGTGTTAACTGCAGGGGTCTGGGAAGTTCTTTCTGGGGAGGGGGAATGGGACTTAAGCAGGGTGGGTGGGTCAGATGGCCATCAGGGATAAGAGCATTTCAGAAGGAGGGCAGGGTCTGTGGAAAGCCCTCTGGCATCTTGGAGGGAAAGAAAGAAGGCCAGGGGGGCTGGACCGAGCAATGGAGGCGTGCCTGAAGCTGAAGTGGGGCAGGTTTAGGCATTCTCCGAGTGAGGTAGAGGCTGTGGAGGGTTCTGAGAAGGGAGAGATGCAGGATCTCTGTTGAGATCATTACTGTGACCATGAGAAGTTGGAACCTGGTCCTATTGGTCCAGGGCTGTTTGGGAGAAGGTGGGTGAGTGACTTTGATAGCGTCCTTTTTGGGTGGTTCTCTGGGGTGAGGGGTATTGGACCTGGGTGGGTAGAGGGCGGGTGGGAAGGGATTGGGGGTCTCCTGGGATGGTGAAGAGCTTGGTGAGCCTCCTCAGATCCTCCTGAAGGTGCCTCGGGTCCCCGAGCTGCCCAGACTCTGTAGGAGCACCCAGCAGTGGCCGTGGGCATCTCTCTGGAACTCCCCCAGTTTGGTGGACCCCACGAGTCGAGAAGGAGCTTGGCTAGTGCCTCCATGTGCTTGGTGGATAATCGAGTGTGCTCTGTTGAGAAGTCCCAGGCCTCGTTCAGAAACCCCTGGGTCCATGCCCGTGTGGAGAGCCCCGACCTATGGCGAGTTCGCACTTCGAAGCACAAGTTTCTTCTCCTTTCTAAACCCTGCCCCTGAGGACTCAGGAACACAAATTCAACATGAGGGAGGGGGCGCTGTGTCAGCACCCCTCCCAGGGAGGTGAGTGGATGGGCCTCCCCCACAACCTCCAGCATGTTCTCGGGACCCACGTCAGCTGTGTCACTAATGCTCTGTGTCCAATCTGCCTGCAGGACGGCGGTTGGAGGCCATGCCACCCCTCCCGGAGAAGAGGAAGGGGACCTCTTGTCTGTCTTGTCTCTGCCTTTCTGTGGTACTTGAAGAGAAGTTGTTCGTGGTGGATTCGCTTTACTTATGACGAATCATTCACGGACAACACTTTTTTCAGTACCAAATGCTGCCTCTAAGGACTTCCCGGACACAGGGCAACATCAGGGAAGATGCGCTCGTGTTGTCAGCCCTGTGGAGAAGACAAGGATGGAGGGCTGGCCAGGGACGCCGGCTTGAGCTAGCTGTAAGTCCTCTGGCCCGCTACCCCGAGCATCCGATCCGCCGTAGGGGGCCTTCCCCTGGGCCACACTAACTCTGGGGACCCGGCTGTGCTTCTGTCCCCAGCAACAGCTCACAGGACTTGGAAGAGAGGCTTCCTGGGCCTGAGGCCAACTTCCAGAAGAGATGCTGGTGTGAGCCTTGTCCAGGGTGTGTGACTGGTTGACCAGAGGGGCAAGCACTCTGTTCACCCTGTGGGCCACCTAGTCACCAACCCTCAGCACCCACCCCGCCCACACAGGAAGACTTCTCCGAGGCCCTGCTGACTCTGGGCCTGCGGTGACGGACTTGGTGGCGGCCGCTGCTCTGCGGACCTGGACGGCTGTGGTCGGGAGGGCGTGTTCGCTTCAAACGCGGAGACTCGTCCTCGGTCATCCCCTCCTTGCTGTCACTGCACAGCCTCCCTGAAGCGCTCCTGGGACGTGATGCCACCTTCCAGCGAGGGACCGGACGCCAGCCGGCCAGCTCCTCTCCAGGGTGCGTACCCGCTCACCACGTGGGCGTTTCCTCCATCAGGTGCAGTGCCCCGTCCCCTAACCCATGGCACCCTATCTCCACGCAGGAGGACCCCGCGGAGGCGAGGCCCGCCCTGGGGAGCAGCCCTGGTACTCCGGCCAGTGCCGCCGCTCTGTTGGAGCGGGGGGCAGGGGGCACCACGATGTGCTGCTCCGAGACGGCCGTCGAATGGTGTCCCCTCTGCCGGAGGACGCGCGGGGTCCGGCCCGCCTTAGGGTAAGTGCGTCTCGGGTGAGCATGCAATTCAAGTGGTAGCATGTCACTCGGCCCACTACCCAATGTGGTCCCGCCCATCCCTTGCAGGGCTCCAGAGAGGGCAGCCGCCTGCGTGGGACAGCCAGTGGATCCTCGCTGGAGTCCGCTTATGGTACTTGGAGAGAGGCTGGCCGTGATGAATTCGATTCATCAAAGCGAGTCATACACGGCTCTCCTCTCTTTTGGTGTCAGATTCTGCCTCGGAAGGTGTCCCGGGCCAGCGCCGTGCCCAGGTAAGGTGCCTGGCTGGCGGAGCCCGCAGCAGGTGCTCTCCTGAGGACGCATGCTTCCGGCGCACTAACCCCGGCATCCCGGCCGACCCTAGGGCCACTTCCTGGGGCACCACTGCCTTCGGGATACACTAGAGAGGCTGCTGCTGCGATGCCCAAACTGAAAAAAAAAAAAAAAAAAAAAAAAAAACCAAAAACACAAAAAAAAAGCAAAAAAACGAACACAGAAATAAACATGGCGAGCTCCTTTTACTAGCAGACCCAACACCGCAGGGGCATCGAGAAGCATCTTTTAGGAGTCCGCTCCTGGGACATAGGAGAAACCAGGAACCGGCCCCTGGGACCCCGGTTTGCTAACCTGCCACAGCCTCGCGGTCTCCAGGGAACTCCCCTAGGGGTGATGCCAGGTCTGTCTGGGAGACAGCGGCTAGTCTGTTTCCGCAAACGTGTGGTCTTCCCAGAGCCCTTTGCTTCACTGACGATGACTCCCGCGGGGCTGACACCTTGCATTGTCGAGTGTTGCTTGCATGCACGCCCGGGCGCAGGAGGCGGCGTATTGCTGTGCAGCTAATCCCGGGCTAGAGATCCGGCAGTTGGCCCGAGCGCATGGGGTTGACTTGGGGATGGAGCCATGGGGTCCCCTCATCCTCAGTGTCCCGTCCACCCCTCAGAGGCCACTCCCGTCCAAGCTGCCCAGACCGCGTGGACGCAGGGACGCTGGGAGCAGCGCCACCTCATGGTGCTCGGAGGGAGGTTGTCCGTGGTGAGTTCGCATTACTTAATGATGCCCAATACACGGTCGATCTCTTTTCGGTACCACATCTCTTCATGAGTCTTCTTGGAGTTGATGCCAAACTCAGGGAGGCCACACTCCTGTGGGTCCCATGCCAGTGTTCTTGAACCTGCAGCGGGCCCCTTGGGAATGAGTGGCTTGGTGGCCCGAAGGCACCTTCCCCTCGCTCAGTCTGTTCATGGAGCCAGTTTGGGGCGGGAAGCGTTTAATCGAGGACCCTGAGCGACCAAGGCAGTGGGGGTATTCAGGATGCTTCTGGATTGCTTTTTTATTTAAAGAAAAGGAGGCAGCTGCCTTCTCTTTCATTGTCAAATCTTGTCAAAGAGGGAGGACTCCTTAGCTATCCCGGCAAAGTCAGGGAAGGACGTCGGTCTTAGCAGTTTTTCTGGGCTCAGCGAATGGGTGATTCACTACATCTGTTGACCTAGAAACTGTACCAAGTTTGAGGACAGAGGGCAATTCTGTTTTCAATTTGTTTTTTTCTTTCCAAAAAGAATAATTATTTTACTGTATTGCCGTATTTATGAAAATGACACATGCTCGTAATAAGAATTCAAGCAATGTGGAAAAGTATAAATAAAGAGGGGAGAAAATTCCCCAATTCTCTGTGTACCCAGAAGTAACCAGCAGCTCTGCAGAAGCTTCACATACCTGTCTGAGCAAATCCGCAAACAGAAAGTTCTGTTTAGACAAAGAGAAAAATATTTTATAAATACGGGATCACACCATACCTGGTATTTTAATTTAAAAAGTTAACTGATCCTGCCTGATTTTAATATAAAAAATAAGCTGGAGAAGATTGGAGGAATTGATAAAGGTCTCTCGCTCTACCACCAGAAGTGGTTATTCCTAAAAGATCCCTCTAAAATTAAGGAAAATTATTGTGTAAACCATTCACTGGTTGGGATCGTTACATTTTGAATTGTTTCCATTTCACTCGTAGTTCTGAAAGGTAAGGAGATGAGCATTCTTACGTTTTGATCCACTTCCTGCTTTTTACAATTTAATTTTCCCATCATAGATATGTTTGCATTTAGTTCTGTAACCACAGTTCTTGGGGTGTTTAATCATAGTTTCACGTTTAAGTGGATTCATTCCTGACCACTAGTTGTTCTCTTTTATTTTTCCTTAAACTAAGCCTTCTCTATTCTGGTTTTTTCATTTTCGTTCGTCTCTCATTGAAATGGATTTTATCATTGTTTCTTCAAGAATGGCTCGTAGACGCTACTGCTGAGTCCCCCGTACATCTGAGAATCTCTGTCTCTCGCTTTTAGACACGGGACCGCTTAGCTAGGTATAAAATTCTCAGCCTCCTTTTTTTTTTTTTTTTAAAGATTTTTATTTATTTATTTATTTGACAGAGAGAGATCACAAGTAGATGGAGAGGAAGGCAGAGAGAGAGAGAGAGGGAAGCAGGCTTCTTGCTGAGCAGAGAGCCCGATGTGGGACTCGATCCCAGGACCCTGAGATCATGACCCGAGCCGAAGGCAGCGGCTTAACCCACTGAGCCACTCAGGCGCCCCCTCAGCCTCCTTTTTTTTTTTTTCCTTAGAACTTAGTGGATACTGTACCACTGCCTGCGACATTAAGTATTTCACTGGCTCTTTTGATGTGGCCTGTCCACGTAACTCCCACTTAGCTGGACTGTGTTGGTTGGTGGGTCTTCACACGCTTTGTTAGAAAGACTCTGGTAGACGATACCCTGTGAGGTCTTTCCTCTCTGAGAATGTCTGACCGTTGCCGCTATTACCTTTACTTGTCTGCCTGCTTTTTCAGACGTTCTGTGTGGCGCCGTGATATATAAGTCTTTTTAGTCACCTTAATCACTTTAAAGATACTGACTGTTGATTTCTTTCAGCTCCAAGGGTACAAGTCCTTCTCTTTGTTGAGTCTCTTGACTCCCAATAGTGCTTTTCTCTGTGGGTTTTTGTAGCTTTTCGTAATGATACTATCATCTGTGGGAATTAAAGTGTTTCCATTTTGTTCCCCTTGCAAAAGAGGTGTGACGTGAGGGCTCTGTGCTCGGTTCTGTCTGGCACGCCAAGACTTCCACCAGTTGGAACCAGTTTTCCTACTCAATTTTTGGCTTAAAGAGTCCCACCCCTGATGGCCGGTGTAAATTCTCACCACGTTTTTGTCCTGGAGCTTTGTTGCTCATGGGAGAACTCATCCTGTGCACAGCTCCAACAGAAGCAAAGCCTCTTGTCATTTCTCTGGGCCCATAGAGCGTTCTAGCTCTCTGATCTCTTCAGATCTCCACCCTTCTCGGGCCCGTGGTCACATCCCCTATTCTGCTTGGACAGTGTGACCACAGACTCTCTGAGTCTCCAGTGCCGTGTCCCTTAGGTCTTACCGGTGGCAGGCTGCAAACTTGTCACTCTGAATTAAACTCTCTCTTTGTCGGCAGCCGATCATCTCTCTTCCATTCATTCCTTCCAGCTGCACATTTACTTACCACATGATTCTGGCTGGGGCTGCATTTGTTCATCTTTTCCCTGCCTCTGTGGAGGAGAGGGTTCTCGGTTAGCTCAGTACTAGGATCTGACTCAGCCACTAGTTTTCTTGACTGACCCTTCTGAATCCTAGGATGCTTCTTGATGCACAAAGGCATTCCTTTGTTTCAAGGACGTCTTCCTCTGTCATTTCTGTGAGTACCTTTCTATGCGTTGGTCTCTTCTTGGGTTTCTTGGGGGAGGAAAAAGAAAATCTCTGATCTGGCCCCACTCGGCCATCTCATCTGGAAGTCTCTTTGTTGTATTTGCTCATGTACTTGCCTATTGAAAGTGACTCCTACCTGGATGCCCCCTTCACAGTACCAACTTCCACTGCTAGGATGCCTCATTGCTGTGCCAGCTTCTGGGATGGACGTGGAGTCAGTACCATTTGCTGGGTATGTGAATTTACTTTTAACAATGGAGGATTTATTTTTGGAGCACATGTCTACTGGACTATTAACCCCAAGTGTGTAATTTATCCTCAGGGGGACTTCTTGGAAGTTAAGGCCACCTTCGGAGATGAGGCCATAATTCTGAGGTCAGTGTCACACTGTCCACGGTATAGTAACTTTTATATGCCCCACTGTCGTCTTTTTTTTTTTTTTATAAAACAATCGGTATTGCAAAATCAGCTTCCTTGGGATGAACTCTAGCTTTGGAGGGCTTCCTGGACACAAGGCTGTGGGAAGAAAGGATCCCTGCTGTCAGTTGTGATGCTGATGTGAAACAGAGAGGTGTTCCTTGATGATCAGAATAGTGACTTCTCATACACTTGGCCTTTCCATGTTCAAATTTCCTGGAAGGGCTTCTGAGATGCCATGCCAAGCACCGTGAAGGTGTTGACATCTGGGCGGTTTCAGGATCTAGGATGGGATGACTGAACACGGCAGGTGTACTTACTGCGTGGCTCTTAGTGCTGCCTCTCGGTGTTCACTCCGTCTTAGGGGGGCTTCCCGGAGAAGGCCAACTTTGGAGAAAAAGAATTGGCAACTGGTTGGCGCTAATCCGTGGTCCTAGAATTTAGATTATCCATGTCGTCTTCACTTTATTTATGTGAATCATACATGGTTCACCTATTTTTCAGGACCAAAGCTGGCTGTTAAGGGCCGTTTGGGGCAGGGTCCCACTTTAGGAGGAGACCTTGGTATCCATTCCTCTCTGGGGGCCAGTGGCTGTGGGAGGCGGGGGACAGGGACCAGGGCTGACTGCAGAGTGTGTATCCTCCTGACCTGGCGAGCCCTGCTCTGATCCCTCTGGGATCCATCCGAGGCAAGATTTGTAGAGGCAGTGCCATCTTGGAAGAAGTGGGGTCTTTCTTCCCAGAACTTCTTGGCAGCCCTTCAGCACAGGTCTTCCTCACTGCACTCGCTCTGTTTTTTGACAGATCGTACATGGCTGACCTTTTTTTTTAAGTATCAAAGCTAGCCTTCAGGCCCCCTGGAGGACTCGAGTTGGCGTCCACACAGTGGACTGGACTGTCTTGAGGGCATGCCCATCTTCCCACGTGTGTGCCACCTGCGTCCCCACCCCCTCTGGGGGTTCCCAACCCCCTCTGGGGTGACGCCAGTTTCCCTGAAAAGGCGTTAGTCTCGTCGCAGAGTCTCTGCGTGTGTGACAGGAAGCCATCCCTGTGCTGTCTCCTCCCTTGTAACAGGTGATGCCCTGCAGCCCGTCCCTCCCCGCATGGCTTCCTGAGAGGGGCGCTGATTTCAAGTAAGGGGCAGTGGGTCCGCACCCGCCGGCAGGGCTCCGCTGAACGGGGCGTCCTGCAGAGCATGCATCCTCCCCGTGTGAGTGTCACCAGCGTCCTCACTCGGTACCCCTTTTGCCCGTAGGCCTGCTGTCTGGGACGTGCCGGAAGCCAGCGCCCTGGTCAGGTACTTGAATGGAGGTTGTCCATGGTGTGTTCATTTTATTTATGATGAGTATTACATGGCCAATCTCCTTTCGGTACTAAATTCTTCTTGGGAAAACTCCACAAGGGCGCGTCTCACCCGGTGCCTTGTCAACGGTAAGGAAATGGGACGTGTACCCCACGACGAGTGCTTTAGGTGTGACAGTGTCAGCGGGAAGTCCCAGGAATGATGCTGACCTTGTAGGGGAGACAGTGGTTTTCTGGTCACTGTTTCCCTGTAAGGAAGCTTACTTGGTGAGCTTCTGTCCTGTAGGAGGAAATCACCTTGGACATGGGGCACATTCTAGGGAGGGGACTTTTGTACCATGCCAACTTGGCTGAGTGGAAGGCACACACTTCACGTATGCATTGTGGTATGACCCCTTCAAGTGTCCTTTCCTCTGTGAAGCAGAGGCCACCCTGGGGAGGTGGGGCTGCAGGGGGGCACTTCTTGGGTCGTGAGAATGGAGGGATTCGAAGACGGGTTTCCACGGCATGATTTGCTCAGTCCTGGTGCAAGACGAGACTCCTCCACTGCATGTATGATTTCCTTATGTTTACTAGCTTTGGGATCTGGGGCAAGTTACTTAGGCGAGCCCCTCTGTGCCTCAGTTTACACATCTGTAAAACAGAGAGTGCGCCTTCCCAGAGTAGGTAAGAAACCTCAGCACATAAGCGGAGTGTTCGGACAGCGCCTGGCATGGGTCGAAGCTGAACAAGAATCGGCTCGGGGGATGACCACTATGTCCCGTTGCTGTCGTAGACCCTCCTCCACTCTGTCGCTCTTCCGGGTGTGAGCTCCCGGGGGACCCGAGTTCTGTCCGTTTTGCTTCCTGCTCTGGTCCTCAGTGCACGTGGTGGATGTGATGTTGAATGAATGGACAGTGGCTGGTTGATGCGTTTGCTTTATTAAGTGCCTCTCCGAGGCCCTCCTGGGAAGAAAAAGGAACGGAAGACAGCAGCAAGCCTCTGCTTTCCCGGTTTGTGGCTGGTTTGCCCTCGCCATGCCTTGCCCCACCCCTGCCAGGAGGAGTCACCTGTGTTCAGGTCCGGGACCCCGCAGGCTTGGAGACTGGAGGACCCCCCCGGGGCCACAGCACTTCTAGACAACGTTAAGTGACCGCTCCTTTCCGTGTGTTGAATCCCCATACAGGGACCGCCCTGAGGAGACTCCGGCTTTGGGATGGACCTTGGCGTCAGCGCCTCTTGAGGGTAAGTGACCAGACGCGGCCCAGACATGGGTCTGACTTGTGCTGCGTGTGTGCAGAGTCCCCCCTTCCCCCACTCCCAGCCAGAGCCAGAGCGGGGGCTCACCCGGTCCCATCCGAGCAGATGCGTGAGACCCTCTCCTGCAACAAGACAGGTTCTGATCAGGCGTGGGAGGCTCCCGGATGTAGTGCCAGGGTCTCTGGAGGGGGGTGTGGGCGGGAACGAGCAGCCAGACCCTGAAAGGCAGCGCTGCCCTCGGTGAAGAGGCATTCGTGCCCCCTGCTGACCTTTGACCCTTGAGCAGAGGTCGCCCTTGGTGAATTCGCTTTATTTATGTTGAATCACACAAAGGCAACTTTTGTTTGAGTGTCAAATCCTGCCTGGGATGGCTTCTGGGGCCCAGTGGCGAGCTCAGGGTCTACACCTCTCCCATGAACGAGACGGATGGCGGAGGAGCGGGTGTCCGCACCCCTTCCGTGGACAAGGATGGTGTGGCTCCGAGGATACAGGCTCCCCTGCTAGCGTGGGTCGCCTGGGGCATAGGAAGGCAGTGCCAGGGCCGAGTCCACTCCAGAGCCTGCCTGGGACCCTCTTTACGTCACCAGTCTGACCACTGATCCCAGGGACATTCCGCCTGACCCTGCTTCTCCTCGGGAGCAGTTTGGACCATGTGGGTTAGCGAAGACTCTGCCCTCAGCCGCTGGCAAGGCCCCAGCTTCTCGTTCCTCTGTCTCGCACAAAATGCTTCCTGCATTCTGTCCATCTGTCTGTCTGTCCTGCTCCTTTCCCTGCGCCACTGCTCATCTCCCTCTCTGTCTCGCCATTGCCCCGCCCGCCGGCAGTCTCCGTTTTCTCCTGGGTGAGGGGATGAATGGAAGCTTCGGTATTGTGCCCCATTTGTATTAAATAATAGTCATAAAAGGAATCAACACAAAATAACACTAAACACAATGGAAAAGGCACAGAGTGAGACAGGCTCAATTGTTTACAAATCGGCAGAAGAATCCAATTTCCTCGGATGTTTCCGGCAGCCACATCTGACCCGGGGCCCCAGGAGCCCGTAGGCGTGGCGGCCGCGAGAGGAAGCGGATGCGGCCGGGCGGGCGCGGACAGAGGCGCGCTGAGGAAGCCAATCCCCATTCACGTTTGTAAATGGAAAAGAATTGATCCTAATGAAAATGATTTGGGGGAAAATAGCAAAGGGAAATAAAAGAAATGAAAACAGCCCCACAGCATAGCCAGGCTAAACAGGGAATTTGATTAGTTTAATGGAATTCACTGTGAAAAACACGATTTGTATGAAAATCAATGTTGGCACAGTTCTCATTAAGGTGGTTAAAATCGCACGCGTGGCGTGCGGTCCGTGGGGTGAGCAGGAGCTCTGGGCCCGGGCACAGTGTCTTTTATGCCTCTGACCTTCTCTTTCTGTCCCAAGTCTTCCTGGAAAGCTTCCCGAACAGGCTTGCGGGCGTCAGGGGTGACACGCTGGTAACAGGGGTGCATGTTGTCACCAGTATGTGTGCCTTCTTGGGGCTGTGCCTCTCCCCCTCCCCCAACCTGCTTCCTCTTGGCATCCCTCCATCCCCTTGCGGAGCTCTGGGTGATACGCTGACTCCACAAGTAAGGCAGGAGATCCTTGGGCAGTGGGGACAGTCGTCATCGACACTGTGGTGCCATATACAAGAAGGCTGGGACTTCATCAGATAGACTCCTTCCTAGGACCCCAGGGATGGCCCGCCCACAGATCAGCTGAATGGCCGTTGGTCCCAGAGCCTAGCCTCGTTTGGGAAGTGGTCCCGGAATTGGTGTTCCAGACCGTTGCCCGGGGTGTGGAAACTTGGCCTTTGCTGGCGTGATTCGTCCATGACCCACACTGTTCGGTGCATCTCTTTCCAGATCAAGCCCTGCCTGGGCGGATTCCCAGAAGCCACAGCACCCGCAGGAGGTGGGCAGCAGCTGGAGCCCTCCCCCGGGTAGGTGCGCGGGTACAGCCACAGGCCATGGCCTCAGTGTGTTGACGACATACGTCGTCTGGTCCAGAAGCCACTGCCGCCCAGCCCGTTCTCACGAGCACGTCAGGAGGCGATGTCGGCCCCGGGAAAGCATCCCTAAGCCACAGGTCAGTATCCATGGACAGGGATGCTTCCAGATTATGGTTTCTTTCTTCAGGACAGACCTTGGGTAGCCGGATCCTTGCTGCAGTGGTAGCAAGACCCAAGGGCTTTCTGAACTCATGCCAGCATCAGGGAAAGGAATCTGCTGTGGGTCCCACTCCGGAGTGCATAACATGGTTGGTGGGCACAGAATGCGGCCCCTGCCTGCGGCGGTGTCGCCTGCCCCCTGGCCCCCCCGGCCAGCCTGTTATTTGGGGGAATGTTTCGGATTTGATGTCGACTCTGGGAAAAACCAGGTTCTGATATCAGAGCTGCGTCGCCTTTTTTTTGGAGAGAGATCCTGTTCGGCTCATTTGCTTTCTTCTCCCCTCAGCCCTCCCAAGCCTTTAATTTTTGGTGTTTTGCTTGCTTTGTGTGTGAGGCTAATCACATGGTCAACCAGTTGTTTTGTATTACATCGCCCTTTGGAGGCTTCTGAGGTGGCGACACCTACATGGGTCTAGAGTTGGTATTGGGGGCACCTGGAGCGACTCAGTGCTGGGGGTGGGCGCCCTACGGATGGAGGCTTTGTGTGGGCACGGGGCCCGGGGAGCCCTCTGGGGTGGCGCGCCTGCGATCCCCACCCCCGGCCCTCGCGCTTCACGTTGGGACACGGTCTCTGGATCTGGCTCATTCTGGGGAGGGATGGCACGATTGGCCTCAAGCTCTGGGGGTGGGGAGGGGTCCTGGGAGAGGGCGCAGTTGCGGCCCTGGAATGCCCAGCGCTCAGGCTGCCCTCGGAGGGGAGGGTCTTCTGGAAGTACAGCCACCTTGATGCGTCTGCCTTAGTCCAAGCGCCCGAGCCTCTCCATGGTACTCGGGGAGAGGTTACCCGAGCAACTTTGCATCTGGACGACGAATGTTGCTCGGTGAACCCCTTTTCGGTATCAAATTCCACCAGAGAGGCCGACTCAGAGGCCGTGGCACCTCGGGGAAGAACGTCGGTAGCAGCACCGCTCTGGGGTACAGGACGGATGGTCGACCAGTTGGAAAGTAATTGTTTCGAATGTACTTCATCTGGTCCACTAGCCGTCCGTATCCGCCGCAGCCTGCGGGGCCCAGGCCCGGGCCGCCCCTCCGCTCCGCACCTCTCCTGGTACTTGAAGGGAGATCGACCGTGTTATATTCGCTTTATTGGCTTCGAATAATACATGGTTGATCTTTTCTCAGTATCAAATCTCACCTTGGAGGATCTTTTGGACGTGAAGCCCTGCAGGGCCGGGCACGGGGTTGGGGCTTGGGGGGTCAGGGTGGGGTTGGTGTCATCGCCCAGTGGGGTGTCCGGGGTGGAGGCCTAGCCACCACGGGCCGGAGGGGAGGGGAGGGGCAGGCCGGGGTGGGTGTGCGTGGCAGGTGTGCGGCCCCTCACCTTTCCTGTCTGGTCCACCCTCAGGACGGCTCCCGGAGGAGGTCCTCCCGGTGGCGGCGGCGGCCCCTGATGGCATCTATGGGTACTTGAGGAGAGGTTGTCTGTGATGAGTTCGCGTTATTAATGCCGAATATAACACAGATGGCCTGTTTTCAGTACCCCCTGCGACTCTGAGGCCGGCCCCCTGCAGGGTACGTGAGTGCATGGGCTCTACGGATGACCTGGGTCGCCCTCTCCGCTGACCCTCCATGTCGAGTCCGTCCTGGGACAGCTTCCCGGAGGGCCCGTGGGTGCCGGGGGTCTGCACCGGGAGGCCGGGCACGGAGCCCTGCTCGCTGTAAAAGACGAAAGGCTCTGTCTGTCCTCTGTACCCCAGGCCCCAGAGGGTCCCCACCGCAGAGGGCAGTGGCCCGCCCCCCACCCCCAGGGCTGACCCCCTGCATGGCCTCCCCAGCCCAGCCCCTTTGCTGCTCACCGCCCCTGGGGGTCCTCGGGGACCCTCGGGGCTAAGCTGAGGCTCTGCTTTGCTGTCGGCTGCTCCCTGCGGTGGCCGAGGAGAGGTCGTCCGCGGCGTTCGCAGCCTTCGCGACGCACAACACCCGGCCGACCTCGCTTCAGCGTCGGGTCCCGCCCTGCATGCATCCGGCTCCCGCTGCCGTTGGGGAGGGTGCGTGGCCGGGGGGATCCCCAGCCCGTGCTGGCTCCCAGCCCGAGCCCCTGGGGCATGCGGCCCGCCGTTCATGAGGAAGAAGCCTCCCGTCTGAAGTCAGCCCGGCTCAGTGGTACCTGAAATAGGTTGCCTGTGAGGTGTTCACTTTCTATACGATGAATATTATACAGTCAACCTCTTCCCGGTATCGAATCCCGCCTTGCACAACGTCCCGTCCGGGTGCCTGCTCCGCTCAGGAGA
This sequence comes from Lutra lutra, assembly GCF_902655055.1. Taxonomy (NCBI): domain Eukaryota; kingdom Metazoa; phylum Chordata; class Mammalia; order Carnivora; family Mustelidae; genus Lutra; species Lutra lutra. Next base: position 143,402,003 of record NC_062284.1, read on the forward strand.
AGCCTAGGTGCCGGCCGACTGCGGACTTGGTGTGTGGCCCATGCCACCGGCCTGTTCCGTTTCCAGCTCCCCCCTGCACCCCGTTCTAGAAGGTTTCCGAGGGCCACATGGAGCGCCACATGGAGCGTCCCCGCAGGGGGGCAGTGTCCACAGGGCTGGAGGCCTGATTCTCCTTTCTCAAGGGCGCCCAGCCCTGCCCAGACCACGGCAGGGTCACAGGGGTGGAGAGTGGCAGGCCAAGGGTCTGGGCAACTGCAAAGCAGGGGTTCCTAGAGCGCCTCCCCAGTGTGACGGGAGCAGGTCTGGTATTCCTGTATTGTCTTCTGGGCTATGGGAAGGAGGGGAAGGGAAGCTCCTTCCCTGGCTCCCATCATCTCATCACCGTCTGGGTAGGGGGAGGGTGTGGCTTGACATCAGCCTCTCCAAGCATGCCTGTCCCCTGGTGGCCTCCTCCTCAGGCCCGAGGGCTCTCAGTGCCCAGCGCCAGCTCTCCGGCAGTGAGTGTGCCAGCCAAGCGCCACAGCTTCGGGCCGCCTCCCCTTCCCTGTCCGCCAGGCCCCAGGTGTGGCAGCCGTGGGCACCTGGCCCTCTTCTCAGGCCCGCAGCAGCTCTGCCCGCGGGGCTGCCCCCTCTGGCTCAGACCCTTGCATGGGCCCCACCAGACTCTCCCCCTCCTGCTTTAGCCAGGAGAACCTTTAGCAAGCAATCTGGCGCTCTTTGCACTACCCAAAGCCCCTCCGAGGCAGCCCCTTGTTCGTGGCCCACTGCAAGACCCGGGGCCAACCTCACTCCCTGCCACACCCTTCTTCAGCATTTACTCCGTATGGTCCCTCTGCTCCCGGTCTGCACACCCCCCACCTGTGGGGAGCTGGGTCCTGCCTCTACAGCCTGGGCCAGATGCGGATGTCCCCATCTCAGGGGAACCCAGCACAGTCCCCTTTCTAGAGCAGGGGTTCAAGATACTGGGGGGATGGAATGTCTCTTGTTCATTGAGGTTGTCCCTGAACCCCCGGCCTCGCCACCCCTTGTCCTAGTCCCCCTCTGTTAGTACCCTGTTCCAGCTTTCCTCCTGCTTCACTGCTATCTGAAATTCCCCTGTTAGTGTCTGTATTCTCTCCCTCCTCCCCCAGACTAAGATTTCTCAGGACAGGGATTTTTTTTTCTGTTCTGTTCCCTGCTCTGTCCCCAGCCCTGGGACCTGGGCCAGGCCCATAATAGAGGAAGAGTGAGCACTTGTTGATTGACTGATTCCCTAAGGGCAGGGACCTGTACCAAGTGAAGCCCCAGAAAAGCATGGGGGCACACAGGAGGCACCAAGGAAGGCCTGGTGATGGAACAGATGAATACGGTAATCGGTTTTTAGAAATTCTTTATGTTTGTTAAATGCTGTTCGTTTTTGTAGCTTTTTCTGCCCCTTTTTCTGCCCCTTCCAGAGGCTTCTGGGAGAGTTGAGGTTTGCTGAGACAGGGTCAGATCAGCTGGGTCCGACCTCTCGCCTCCACTTTCCAAGGGGCTCCCCGGACCCCCAGGAGGGGTGATGAGCTCCAAGATAATCCCGCAGCCACCAACGAGCACCCCCCTCCCCCCACCCCCCAGCGCACTGCGGGGCTCACAGCCAGGTGCTCTGGGGAGCTCTGTCGGCAACAGGCTGGCATGTGGTGTCAGGGGCTAATATTTTATGCATGGAACTGACTAAATGGGGACATTTGGAGATGAAAATTGCCGTTAATGCATCCACACATCTTTAGAATATATTAAATGTTTGTAGGGGGTGGGAGGCGACATTAGCCTTATTTAATAGCTCCAATGTAACCATCCCCACACCCCAGCCTATAGCCGGGTGCCCCCAGCCTGCCGCTCAGGGGAAGGACCGGGTGGGTCAGCCACCGCTGGAGAATTACGCCTGAGACTGAATGTCAGCCCAGGGTACCCGTCATTCAGCAGCATATGTTTCAAACTCATTTCAGACCCGGAGATGGTGACCCCATGCTGCTCGGTGCAGAATTTCATTAAAAGCCAAATGACTGGTTTATCCATTGTTTGAGCAGAAGAGAGAATAAACAAAGGGCCAGATGAAAATGTCTGTCCCCGCAGCAGCTGGGATGACAGTTGCTGTGGACCCTCAAGCCAGAGGCCCGGCGACGTGGGCTGGTGTCCAAGGAGCCATGTGACCCCAGGCATGCGTCTGGGTCCACGGGGCGCCCACCGTCTCCTGGGGCCCGCGTGGTCAAGGCTCCTGGCTCCCGCCACTGTGTCTCCTGGACATGACTCGATGTGAGCCACTTTGAAAACTGAAGACTTGAGAGCGTCCGGTCCTGCAGTCTTCTCACCTACCATTGTCCGGAGGCTGAGCAGGGAAACACCAGTCACCCTGAATAAGCTTCAGCCCCCCGGGCCTGTCTGTCTGACTCTGGGGTGTTTGCTCCTTGTATCCCCCCAGCCCATGGGCAGGGGCAGACTCTTTGACAGTGAGGATGTGGGGCACAGAGAGGGGGAAGGACTCCTCCGAGACCACCCAGTGGGCACTGTGCCTGCAGAGACCCACAGGGCTCTAGAACAGTCCCCGGCCCAAACTCTCTGCACAACGAGGTGGGCCCCCTCTTCTGAACTCTGGGCTTGCCATGCCTTAGTGGGATCTTCCCTGCACCCACCCGGCGTCTCTCCAGTTCGGTGCCCACCCCGTAACCTGGGATGCTTGCAGCTGGGTCTGTCCCTGAGGCCCCCGGCCCCTGTCTGGCCCAGGGAGAGGGCTGCTTGCTCTGCCAGGAGCCCCAGGGTCCAAGGGGAGAGCTACGGATCAAAGACACACTTTGGTGCCTTTCGCTGCTGCCCCAGAGCACACGGAGAGTGGGGTCCAGGTCTTGTCAGGGCAGCGTGTGAGCAAGAATGGGGAGTTCAGGCAAGCCGGCTGGTCTCCACGGGGCAGGACCAGGCCCCAGCCCCAACCCCACGTCTCCCCCTTGCCCCACTTGGCTCCCGCCCTTGTTGGCTCCCAGCCTGCACAACTCAGCGGCTCCTGAGGTCCTGGGAGCACCCTCACCTGTCGGAGCTGAAGGGGCCCCCAGTGCATCTCCTCTTGTACTCGCGCCCCACCCCCGCTCACTTCCTTGTACAGGTAAGGGATCTGAGGTCCGAGAGGGTGGCCTGCTTTGCCACGGCTTTTCTTCTGAGCGTCGTCTCAAAGTCCAGGGTCAGGATCCACCTCTGGCAAACAAGTAGTTTGTTTCTTTGCAAAACTGGGGTGACCCAGCAACCCAAGGCTGTAGAAACGCCAAGCAGTATTCAATACGTCAACACCCCAGGGACAGTGATGCTGTTACCCTGTCACAGAGCTTCTAGAAGCCAGGCCCGTGACCCCGCTGTGCTGGCTCCCAGTAGGTGCTCCGCTAACGGCTGGATCGCGGCAGGCGCCCCAGACACCAGTGCAAAGATGGGTGCTACACGCGAGGGTGTGCTGGAGTCCGGTCTCTCCGTTGCCGGGAAGGAGCGCATAGGAGGGGCTGGGAGGGCGTTTGGGGAATGAATAGATACAAATGTGCTCTCGGAGGGAATCAAGAAGCGGAGAGAGAATCTGGGCAAGACAGACATAAATCTCCATGGCACCACCAAGGTTTCCTGCCAAGGCTCCTGGCAAGACCCCGCGGGGGCCCAGGGGCTGTTGGTCACGGGTGGGGACAAAAAGCACAGGCGTGATGGAGGCTCATTCGACACCTTCCTGTTATCCCCATGACATGGAGGGGAGCCCGCGCCTGCGCATGGCTCCGCCCGCCTGGGGTTGGCCATGAGGAGGGACCCCGAGGAGGGGCATGCCATCCAGGTAAGCCAGGATCTGTGGGGCAGGTCCAAGGCCTGGGGTGGGCAGCAGAGAGGACAGGAGTCACTCAAGGCCACCCGACCAATCATGGGGCAGGACTTCGGGGCCATTGCAGTTGCTGGGCCCAAATGAGTGTGTGATTGGACATCTCAAAGCCCACCTCGTGTCCTTGATGTGTGGTGGTTGCTTTCAGGCCTGGAAGTCCCAGTGCCAATCCTGGGCTCAGGCTGTACCCCTACCTGGAATGCCTGTTTCTCTTTACCGTTCAAAGCCCAGTTTCACTGCTGCCTCCTACAGGAAGCCTTCCCTGATACACCTTTGTTCCTCAACCTGCAGTCAGCTATCAGTCCCCTGATCTTGTGATCTACAGGTGGTAAGCTTTGCAGGGGCAGGGGCTGCTCTGGTTAGGTCATTGTTGACCTTATCTTCCCTTGTTGACCTTATCTTCCCTTGGCAGGCACACGGGATGACATTTGGCACGTGCCCAGTACCTGGAGCCTCTGGGTGATCACAGCCATGAGCCAAAGGCTGGGCCAGAGGTGGCCCTACCAGACCACTTTCGCCTGGAGAGATGTGAGCTGTGAGCCAGGGAGCCTGGTCTGACCCTAGAGGCAGTCCTGGGGTCGGGTGAGTGCACATCGGAAGGACCACAAGGTGTCTCCCATTCAAGCCCTGAGCAAAGGCAGAATCTAGAGAAGACCCAAACTCGTTATCAGGGTGGGGAGGCCAGCCTCGCTCTGTCTGGCTGTGGAGAAGGGAGTGAACCCCACACAGGCTGCCGTGGGAGGGAGGCTTGAGCAAGTGAGGCCCTGGACATGGGGACAGTGGGGCCCTGCCTCCAGGGTCCTCTGGGAGTGAAGGCTCTGGTCTTCCTTGGGGTGAGCCGCTGTGCACAGAGCCTGGGGTGTGGGAAACCTTCCAGAATGCTGCTTCCCACCATCTGTGATATCTTCGTTTTCTCTAACACTCAAAAATAGATGTTTCTGTTATGCTTCTCGTTGGCAGGGGAGCTGCGGGGCCTGCCAAGGCCTGGGGGAGCCCGCCAGCCTGCTGAGTTTTACTGTACAAACAGTTGGGGAGGGGGGTGTCTCTGTTAACTTGAAATCCCTGATCAGTAAACATGCCAATTTAAAGTGTAATTAACTCAGGCCGGAAAAAATTCAGATCTGGACTGCTTTTCACAGTTGAGGCTGTTTTTCTTTTATTTATTTATCTCTTTCCGGGTGTGGTGGTGTCTGTGGTGGGTTTAAGCCAGGAAACATAGAAGGGGGGCTTAAGTGGGGAGGGGGCTGGTTGGGAGAGGGAGGAAAAGAAGGGGCAGAGGGGAGGTGGGCCTGCCCCCCCACACAGCCCCAGGGGTCTGCATCCTCTGTCCAGGATGCCAGGTGCCAGGTAAGGAAACTGAGGCACAGGGAAGTAGAAGGCATCTGTGCCCCTCAGATGCCCTTGCCTACTGGGCCCGGGGATTCAGAGTCATGGGTGCCGTTCAGGAACCCCCAGAAGCATTCAGCTTGTTTGTGGCCTGGGCTCTGGGTCCCGCTCCTGACTCTCTGTCTTTCCTCCCCTTTTAGGGGCCTCTGCTGTCTGTGAACCCACCTGGAGCTCCAGCATCTTCCTCCCCAGACTCCTCTGTCTCCCAGGACTCCCAGAAAGTCTTGCTCTTGGAGAAGGCTAATGGCACCCGTGCCCCAGTGGATAGAAGGATGGAGGCATGGCCCTGCCTGACCAGCGCCCTCTCCTGCCGCCCCCAGGGGGAGGTCATGCACACCCCACCCTTTAAAAGACCCTGAGTGGGAACCAGGGGAGGATCCATCACAAGGGACAGGCCCGCCCTGTGGACTGGGGAGGAAGGACCATGCAGGCCTGCAGAGAACTCTGAGTGTCAATGAGCTCAAACCAAAGAACCAAGGACCCCCAGCCCCCTCCCCGCCAAGGGGCTCAGGAATTCTGCTCTTCATTGCAAACACTTGGCATGTCTCTGGGCTATTTGAATAATAAATACACATTATAAAAATCTAAATATGTTTGTGTGTCTATATGTTCAGAGAGGATGTTCGTTAAGTGGAAGGTTTAAAAACAAAGGCCATCTGCCCTGGGGGGGGAGGGCGGCGGATGCTTCTCCAGAGCCACCGGCCTTCGCTGCGGGGGACCCTGCAGGGAGCGTCCAGGGAGCATCTCCGGGAAGAGGAGGGTCCTTGGCAGCGGGGTCCACTCCCCCCTGCTCTTCCAGGTGGGAACCGGGCCCGGAAGGCCGGCTTGCTCTCCGTCTGCGGTCTGAGCCGGCTGCCCGCCCCCGCGGCCGCCTCCCTCCCCCAGGGGCAGAGGCTGAGCCCCCGCCTCCGCTCTGCAGCCTCCGCTGGTCACGACTCAGCCGGGCTGTGACTCAGCCGCGCCCGAGCCTCGTCAATTACATAATTACCTGCGGAACCTGCCGCCGCCGGGCGGGCCGCGCGGGGCCGCGGTGACTCACTGTTTTCCCCGGAGCCTCTCGCCCGCGCGCCGCGGCCGCCTCGGTCTGGGGCTGGGCTGGCTGGGCAGGGGGAAGGGCTCCCCCCGGCGGGCCTGGCTCTCCAGCCCTGCACGGAGCGCCCCTCGCCCCTCGCCGGCTGCTCCCCGTGCCCTCCGCCACCTGTCCTCCAGAGTCCCTTGAGCGGGGCAAACTGTCCCTTCCGGAAAAACACTTCTGACAGTGACTGTGTTGGGGAAGGAGGCGTGAGTTGGCCTTTTGGACCCCAAGCTGTGTACACACCTGGGAGGGGACCCTGTAGGGGATGTTGTTTGTTTGTTTGTTTAATAATAATAAAAAAAACAATGGGGCACCTGGCAGGTTGAGTTGGAAAAGCTCCCCATTCTTGATCTCAGGGTCCTGAGTTCGAGCCCCAGTTGGGTGCAGAAAATTTACTTAAAAAAAAAAGAAAGAAAGAAAAAAGACGAAAAGAAAAACTTAACAGAATACGTCTGGTGGGTGTGGGCTCCTATGAAGACCTGGGTTTGAATCCAGCCTTGCCACCTCCTGACACTGAGCCTCCACTTCCTCATCTGTAAAATGGGCGCACTCCCACCCACTTCGTGAGCGGATGACGCGTGGGTTCTAAGTAGATGTAAGGTGTCTCGTGCGTCAGGTTCCCATTAGACTGGGGGTTTCCTTCCGGTGACCCATGACTGGTTAGGGTCCCTGTGGATCCCGAAGTCAACCCCCCCCAGCCCAACATGCCCTGGCCTGGGGGCTGCCCCAGATGGTCCAGACCACCCCTCAGTGCTAGCCCCAGCGTCCAGGGTCCGTGGCCTCCCCATCTGCCCCTTTGCTCCCAAAGGCGCCCCCAAACAGAACCATGAGGAGCAGAGCCCCTGATGCTCAGAGCTGCATCTGGGTCCCCGGCAATACCCCACAGCAGGTCACAGAAGGTGTCGGGGGCCCTCTGCCCCCCATGACCCTCTTCCGCTCCAAGTCTAGGGAGAAAGCTGCCTGTGGGACCCCTTTTATGTGGCAGGGACTGTGGCCTGCTGAAGTCAGCTTTCAGGGAGCCTGTGGAGTGTGGACAGGCGGTTCCCACGTTCCACCCCCCCACCCCACCCCACAGGTCATGGGAGCTCACCCCACTCATTCCCACTCTGCATTTCCTGTAGGGACCCCAAACAGACCAGCTGAGAGGCTGGCTTCCTGGGGACAGTCTCAGACACGTGGCCCCAGCTCACCCCTCCCTTCTTCACACGGAACCCTGGGACTGGCGCACTTTTCTAACCACCGCCCTCTCTGTGCCCGGCCCTGTGTCCAGTAGAGCTGGCCGCTGTCTTCAAACCAGTGGGAGTGGGTCCTGGTGACCCTCTGGTTGCAGATCTGTCAGGATCCTGGCTCCAAATTAACCCTGCGAAGTCCCTTGCCTCCACTGGGGTTCAGTCTTCTCATCTGTAAAATGGGTGTGATTGAATCAGATTATGTGACACTAAAGCCCCAAGAGTCCCTTCCTGGGCCACTGTCCCATGTGACCCAGCCCTCCGGGTTCCTGGGCCACCCTCCCCTTGCCTATCCAAACACCCTGCCACATTCTTAGCTCCCTTCCATTACCGAGGGAAGCTCCCTCCCCTGCAGTTCTCCCTGCATTCCCACAGGCCTGGGAGGCGGGACAGGATGGGGCTCGCACTCCTCACCCCTGCTTTTTACCCCTTGCCCTTCTCTTGGCAATGCATCATCTAGCCGGAACTGTCTGTGGAAGTTTCTAGGAGTTACCTTGGGCTCTCCTGGTCCCCCCGGAGGCAGGGCAGTCCTCCCTGAGTTTCAGCCCCAAACCTCAGTGAGGGGCCATGTCCCAAGGCCTCTCTCACCTGGGAGCTCCTGTCCCCCTACTTGAGCCCCAGTCCGCAGCTCTACCCAGCCATTCCCCACGCTCCCGAATCGACTTTCAGAAGGCTGAGGGATATGCACGTAAATGACTGAATATGCCATACACCCGTCCCGCTCTGGGCACACATAGGCACACAGATGTGCACGTGAGGCTAAGGGGCCATTCTCTGTGTCTGAGCCAAGGTCAGGGACCCCAAGTGGGGTGCAGAATGGTCCAGGAAGTTGGGCTGCAGAAATGTCTGCCGGCAGAGACGGCAAGGAGCTGTGGACACCGGTGGTGGGTGATGGCTGTATCATGAGCTGGGCTAGAAGAAAGTTTGGGGTCAGAGTGGACCCAGCTCTCTCTGAAGTGCGGCTGCTCACGGGTTCTTTCTGAGACTAAAGCAACCCACCCTCTCCGCAGGTGTTCCTGGGTCACATGCCCCCAAGCCACAGAACTCTCTCATCCTCCCCCCGGTCACGAATGAAGGTGACCCCACTCTGGCCTCTTGGTGATGAGGCCTCCTTTCTCCAAGGTGGGCAGTTCTTCCCCTCACAACCAGTTTCCCTAATGGCCACGCTCATTTGCTCCCCAGGGCTCAGGGGGCATGGTTCCTGTTCCGAGGACCGCTCAGCTGGTCACATCTCCCCTTTGGTGGGTGCCCAGGGAGGCCGCACGTGACGGAGCAGGGCCCGGTTCATAGGCTGCCCAAGAACAAACTGAGTTTCTCTCACAGAAAGAGTCTGTTTTCCACAAGACTGTTACATTTCCAGGAAGCTGCTCCTGCTTCCCTCTCCACCTGCACTCCAGCAGTGGCTGGGGCTGGGGACCAAGGGGTCATGGAAAGTGGGAGCCCCAGGCTGGGTGCTCCCCGAGCCACCGGGGGCTCTGCCACGGACTTCCTATGTGACCTTGGGGAAGGGACTTGAACCCTCTGAGCCTTGTTTCCCTAGTGTCTGACCTGGGGTCTTGGGAGAGAGGGGAGGGACCCCAGTGTAGAGTGGCTGGCAGGCGCCCTGTCCCTCGGGGGTCCCTGCCTGCATTCCTGTCTTTCCTGCCCCGGCCCCCCACATCAGCTCAGACCCTCAGGGGAAGCTGCTGTGCCCCCAGGGAAGCCGTGAATGGAGCCTCCCCAGGGGCGGTGGGCTCTCCTGGGTCCCCAGGCAGCGGGGGGGCCAAGGAGAGGCCCTGCTGAATCGGGCGGGCTGCTGTTTGTCTCCTGCCTGCTGCCATCTTCCATTTGGCGTCTCCCTTGCATGCTGACATTTTCCTGAGGCCAGTCCAGGAGGAAGGGGGCTGGCGGCCACACAGCACACAGTGGGGTGGGGGGGCGCCCAGCTTTACTAAGGCTGCCTGTTCCCTGGGCTTGGGGCCAAGAGATGGTGCCCCATCTTTCCAATGGGGGGTCACTTCATGGGTTCCCCCAAGAAGCCCCTCAGCCCAGGTGTCCTGCTTCCCTGCCTCACACATGCACCACACAGGGGTCCCCGAGCTAGAAGTCCCCCCACCCCTGGCCCAGGGGAAGACCGGCCAGCTGCACCACGTCCCCCCCACCCCAATGTCCCCTTCTCCAGGATCCTTGGAGTGTTGTGAGTCAGCAGAAGGAGCCTCAGCTAGGGGCTTGCTGGCCTTCCCAAACCCCCGGCACTTTGTACGTAACCTAGAACGAGACACTGACCATGACCGTGTACGGATACTTCATGCCTCCGGCTTCCACTCGGCCAGCGGTACCCCACCCCTCCACAGCTGGGACAGAGACCTCACGGTGCCCGCTCTCTCCCTAGCCACGTGCAAGCCCGGAGACAGAGGGTGGAGACCCCAAGAAGCCTGGGTCCCCATCAGGGTTGGAGAGAAAGACCCTTGGGTCATGGCCTCAGTGTAGAGTGGTGAATCCACAGCCCCAAGACGTAGCCCACAGCTCAGAGGACACCATGCCCGGTGACAAAGTCCCCTTTCCTTCTCCCTTTCCTGAAGTGCCCCTGCCTCCCCCTGCCTGGCAGATTTTAAGACCACCTTTCCTATTTTCTGCTGAAAACCAGTCAGGCCAGGGCCAGGACAGCCACCTGCCTGAGGTCCTGGGCCCGGAGGTGAGAAGAGCAGCCACTCCCGTGCGGGGGGCAGAGTGGGGGGAGCTTCCCCCTGGGAAGGCAGGGGTGCTGCCCTTTCATGCAGGTCAGGCAGGGTTCAGCTCCCGCCTGGCGAGCCCTCAGGAAAGGGAGGGGCTGGCAGAGGTTATCGTTGTCACTGACAGGTCCCTCCCCCCAGAACGGTGTCCTGGTGCCTGGGGTGGCAGGTGCTCTGAGTAGCCAGGCTGTGGGAGCCCCAGGGAGGAATCCAATCTGGGGGCCTAGGGAGATGGATTTTTGGGGGGTAGGGGCTGGGAGTGGTGGAGAGGAGGTAAGGCCACTAAAAGCAGAGAAAAGGCCAGAACAAGTCTCAGCTGGCAGAGGTGTGGGGAGGGGACACTGGGCCGGTGGGGGGGGGGGAGTCCCACCCTCTGCTGGTGACTAAGTCAGGCTATTGTTCTCTGGGCCAGTGGGGGCGGCAGCGGAACAGAGCCCCCTCCCTGCCACCCCGGAGTGGTTCAGCAGAATTACCGAGAATGAGCCGCTGGTTGCTAATGGGCTTGGGGAAAATGGGATGCAATTTCGCCGGTGTTTTTCAAGCCCAGAGCTATTGAATAAATGAAGTGCGCACAGCCCCAGTCGTGACGCACCGGCGGCTGCTGGCGTCCTGGCAGGAGGCGGGGGTTGGCGGGCCTGCGGGGGCGGCCAGGCTGGGGGACCGGAGGGGGGCCGGCGGGGCTAGGGGGGCTGCAGAGCTCGACGTGCTTGGTGCAGGATTGGGGGGAGCAGAGGCGTGGGCGTAACGGGGGGGACAGCATAGAGGACCAGGGGCAGGATGATGAGAGAGGGGGGTGATGGAGGGCTTGTAGGAGATTTTGACCTTGCCCCAGGAGGGGGTCAGTTGCTGGGGGACCATGCACCACTGTCACTCTCAATTAGGGTCCTGCCCCAGGTGCGGGCAGCAAGCCGTCTACTTGGGCTTGCTTGGAGGAAGCGGGAGGATCAGCGAGTCTGAACCTTGGGCATCTCCCGCTTGGACCCCCGCTCCTGCCTTGTGGCCGAAAGAACGCCTGGGGGCGGTGCTGGGGCGTGGGGACTGGGAGCATCTGGCAGACAGTGGCCCTGGAGACTGTGCAGGGGGGCGCGGGGGGCTGGGGCTGCAGCTGGCCCGCCTCCTGCTCCGTTGTGGACGAGATAAAGCCCACCCTGGGGCTCTCTGGTGTGGCAAAGGGTGGTGGACCGCCACACAGCCCCCGCCAGAGTCAGCCCCAGTCCTAGGGAGGGGTTCCAAGCTCCCACACCTGGATGGAGGGTGAAGACCTGATCTCCCTTGGATCCCCCAAGAAGGTGCTGTGTGACCCTGGGGCAGGCTCGCGGCCTCTCTGGGCCGATGATAGAACGCAAGATGCAGATGGTGGGGATTCATACCAAGCTCTCCCATCCAGGCTAGGGCAAACGCCACTCTGCTATTTTGGCCTCAGTTTCCAAGGCCCACAGGGCCCAGTTTGGACCCCAGCTCCGAGGGGCTGGATCCCTCGAACACTTTCTAGAACACACAGCCAGGCCAGTGACGGGGGCAGGTGCTTCTTAGCCTTGGTGAGATTCTCCAGGGGAGGGCCTCCTCTTTCCCTTTCCTCCTCACCCCTGTCATGCTGGGGAACTTTCCTTTCCTTCCAGGAGAGGAAGCCTGTGGGAGGACAGGGTGGGCTGTCCCTGGACCAGTCACCACAAGGAGGAAGGAAGAGGCAAACTTTGGAATCCGGGGTGAGGGGTCTGGAAACAAATCCTCGACAGACGGTCCAGTGAAAAGACAGGGGAGGCAGGGCCCAGGGCATGCTGGGATGTCCCCAAGAGCCACCAAGCCCACCTGCTAGCTCTCAGGTCCCAGATATCTCGGGGGGGGGTCCCTCCCCTCCCCCACCCAGCACCATCCAGCTCTGAGGTACCCGGGGAAGGTGCTTCTGGGACTCAGTTTCCCTATATGTAAAATGAAGAGAAAAGGCCAGGGTGGGCAGACCCCTGCACTTTGGCCTCCACAGAGGGCAGGACCGTCACCCCTCTGCTCCCGAGACCCAGGCCACTGACCTCTTGTCATTTAACGCTCTCTAACTTATAGACATGCCCAGAGGGCCGGAGCCATGTGCCCAGAGCCACTCAGCTGGTGTGCCCTACCCTCAGCCAAATGCCACAGGCTCCTGCCCACAGCCAAGTGAGCGGGTCTTGTCTCGTCACCTGGAGCAGCAAGGGAGAAACACGCCATGCGGAGCCCAGGGTTCGAGAACCCTGCTCTGCTGACCGCGAGGAAGAGGGGTCCCCGCAGTGACACAGCAGCTGTCGCTCCCTTGAGGCCAGAGGGGTGCTGCTTCCTAGGCTGTGGGGTGCACGGCGAGCTTGACGTCACCTGTGCTTAGACAGAATGGTGAGCTGGCCATGCCTTGTCCCATTCCATCGTTGTCTCAGAGGGGTCTGGTCCAAGTGTGATGCTCATGACATGATTTATGTCCTCCAAGAGAGCGACACGGCCTGAGGGGTACGCGGGGCTGGCTTCCGGAGGGGGCAGGGGCCGCCCAACTTCTTTTGGAAGGGGGGCCAGGTTCCTGCCTCACGCTCCCCTGCCAGAGCTCCCCTGTGTGTCTGGCAGGGTGCCAAGCATGCTGTTTTTTTTGTTGTTGTTGTTAGGATTTCTTTTTCTTTTTTCTAATCCTCCAGCTTTCTGAAGGTATAATTGATGAGTAAAATTGCATATATTCAAGTTGTACAGTTGATGATTTGATAGACCTATACATTATGAAGTGATTACCGTAATCAAGTTAATTGACGTGCACATCCCCTCCGTGTTGCCATTCCCATGCGAGCATGAGGACGTTGGAGGGGCGCCCGGGAATCTGCAAGTCTTTGACACGGCACCATTCCCCGCAGTCCCTGTGCCGTCCATCCGATGCCCAGAACGTCCTGGGCATCCGTGGAAGTGTGTACCCCCTGACCCACATCTCCCCGCTTCTGTCACACCCCGTGCGCAGCCCCTGCTCCTCTGCTCTGGGTCTCTATGAGCTCTGCCTTTTCTTTTTTTAGATTCCATGTAAAAGTGAGAGCAGACAGGGATTGCCTTTCTCTGTCCAACTTCTTTCCCTGAGCATAATGTCCTCCAGGTGGATGCCAGTTGTCCCAAATGGCGGGATTTCCTGCTTTTTGGTGACTCAGGGATACTCCATCGTATGTAAGTGCCATGTTTCCTTATCCGTGCCTCCAGCAGGGGACACTTGGGCTGTCTCCCTGTCCTGGCTGCTGTGGATAATGCCCCAGTGAGCATGGGGAAACAGGGATCTGTTCGAGTTGGGAGTCCATTTGCTTTGCACATAGACCCAGAAATGGGGGCCCCCTCTACTCCATACCCCCGCCAGCTCTTGTTGTCTCTTGTCTTTCTGGTACTAGCCATCCTCACGGGCAAGCGGGAGCTGATAGCTCATCCGGGTTCTGGTTCGCATTTCCCCGATGGTGAGCGATGGTGAGCATCTTTTCATGTGCCTGTTGGCTATCGGTATGTCTTCTTTGGGAATATGTATATGCAGATCGTCTGCCCAATTTTCCTTCAGACTTTATTTTTGCCGTTGACTTGTCCGAGTTCTTTATGTAATATATATACTTTTCCGACAATGCTATACCTTGCGCTGTGCTCACCACCAGGGTGGCTGCCCTCTGTCCCCCGACCACCCTATTAGGGCACCATCGGCTCTATGCCCTAGACTTCCTCATGTATTTTGAACATCATCTCTCTCTCAGGCATAGAGCTGGCAACTACTTTCTCCCACGCAGTGGATTGCC